>NC_087344.1:56422785-57672785 GCF_030014295.1 Loxodonta africana
AGCCAAGTTGACACATATTTTGGGGGGACACAATTCAATCTATAACACCCTTCTCAGCACCAAGTCTTGTACAGGATACACAGAAGTTGCTTGACCCATGGTTTCCTCCTCAGCTTGATGAACTCCTATTCACCCTTCATAATCCAACTCAAACATCATCTCCTCCATGAAGTCCTCATCTGTGTCCTAAGCCACCCCCATCTATGTGCACCTATAATAATTTGGATACATCTGTAATAGAACCTTCTCCCCCTATGCTGTAATTAATAACTCCTGTGCACTGGTGTTTCAGTGGCAGAATTCCTGCCTTCCATGAGAGAGACCTGGGTTCAATTTCCAGCCGATGCACTTCAAACGCAGCCATCCCTCATGCATCAGTGGCGGCTTGCATGCTGCTGTGATGTTGAACAGGTTTCAGCAGAGTTTCTAGACTAAAGTGGACTAGGAAGAAAGGCCTGGCCATCTACTTCCAAAAATCAGCCAATGAAAACCCTGTGGATCACAACAGTCTAATCTGCAACCAATCATGCGGATGGCACAGGACCAGGCAGTGTTTTATTTTGTTGTGCATGGGATCACAGGCAAACTCAACGGCAGCTAACAATAACAGCAACATCTGCAATGACTACTGTGTGTCAGGCACCCACTCATTAATTCTAAATCTTCCAATAACCTGACAAGGTAGAGTCAATACTCCCATTTAACAGATGTGATGATTAGGCTCAGAGAGGTTGAGAGACTTACCTAAAGTCACACAGTAAGCAGCAGGGCTGGAATTTGAACCCAGCTCTGCGCATCTCCTAAGCCTATAATTGTTGGATCAGGCTGCCTCCTCCATGATCTGTCTCTGCCATCTGACTGCATTTGAAAGTTTCCCAAGGATCAGCCCCAGAGATGAGATGTTACTCACCCCCAATCTACCTGGAGCCACCTATGGTGACATCCCAGGCCAAAGGTGACCATCCAGCTGAACCTGCCTTGCTGTAACAGGACAACCTCAAGAGCCCCAGGGACTTGTATCTAGGCAACTAGGCATGAGAAGCAGCTCCTGTTTTCCTCATATTCCAGGTGTCTGTGGATCCACGCCCTTTGCCCACAATGGGCAGGACAGGGCTTGTAAAAAAGCATAGGATGCACAGAAGTTACTTGACCCATGGTCGACTTGGGTCAGCTGACTTGGGTACTGGCTATGGGACCTTGGGAACAGGACTTAATGTCTCCGAAGCTTAGTTGGCTCATCTGTGAAATGGGAACAATCCTTCCTCACTGTGGACTGAGTGAGATTGTGAATGTCGGGTGCCTTACACAGTACCTAGCACACGTCCACTCATTCAATCAACTGAGATATTAACCGAGCACCTATGATGTGCCAGACATGTTCTTGGCACTCTTCACAGTGGCAGACAAAGCAGACTAACATTCCTGTTCTTGGGGGAGGGAGTTTTAATCCTCAGAGTAGGAATCCCCCAATTTGCTAGCCAATTCTCTCAGCCTGTAGTCCCGTGACACAGTTGTTGTCATTGTTGTTAGGTGCCGTCGAGTCAATACCAATTCATAGCGACCCTATGCACAACAGAATGAAACACTGCCCGGTCCTGCGCCATCCTTACAATTGTTGTTATGCTTGAGCTCGTTGTTGCAGCCACTGTGTCAATCCACCTCATTGAGGGTCTTCCTCTTTTCCGCTGACCCTGTACTCTGCCAAGCATGATGTCCTTCCCCAGGGACTCATCCCTCCTGATAGCATGTCCAAAGTATGTAAGACGCAGTCTTGCCATCCTTGCCTCTAAGGAGCATTCTGGTTGTACTTCTTCCAAGACAGATTTGTTCGTCCTTTTGGCGGTCCATGGTATATTCAATATTCTTCGCCAACACCACAATTCAAAGGTGTCAACTCTTCTTCGGTCTTCCTTATTCATTGTCCAGCTTTCATATGCATATGATGCGATTGAAAATACCATGGCTTGGGTCAGGCGCACCTTAGTCTTCGGGGTGACATCCTTGCTCTTCAACACTTTGAAGAGGTCCTTTGCAGCAGATTTGCCCAATGCAATGCATCTTTTGATTTCTTGGCTGCTGCTTCCATGGCTGCTGATTGAGGATCCAAGTAAAATGAAATCCTTGACAACTTCAATCTTTTCTCCGTTTATCATGATGTTGCTCATTGGTCCAGTTATGAGGATTTTTGTTTTCTTTATGTTGAGGCGTAATCCATACTGAAGGCTGTGGTCTTTGATCTTCATTAGTAAGTGCTTCAAGTCCTCTTCACTTTCAGCAAGCAAGGTTGTGTCATCTGCATAACACAGGTTGTTAATGAGTCTTCCTCCAATCCTGATGCTCCGTTCTTCTTCATATAGTCCAGCTTCTCGTATTATTTGTTCAGCATACAGATTAAATAGGTATGGTGAAAGAATACAACCGTGACGCACACCTTTCCTGACTTTAAACCAATCAGTATCCCCTTGTTCTGTCCGAACACTTAATTGTGCTCATGAGGAACCTTCACGTGGAACAAGAGACAGTTGTTCGGACAGAACAAGGGGGTATCGATTGGTTGTGACACAGTGGGTCTACCCAATTCTGCCCCTTAACATACATAACATAGAACCTTGGAAACTCCATGGTCACCAGGAGACATAGACAGTGAAGCCCTCACAGTATCATTTATAATAGCAAATAAGAAGAAACAACCTGAACTCCCGTGTATAGCAGCATGGATAAACCCTGGTACATTCACACAATGAAATACTATATAGCACTGAAAATGAACTTGATACATCTCAAACACAATGTGAAGAGGGAAAAGCAAGCTGCAGAAACAAACATGTAACATCTTACCAATTATTTAAAGTTTAAAAACACATGAACAATACTGTGTATCATTTGGTGAGGTAGCAACAGGGTAGTAAAAGTATCAAGACAGTCATTCAAGAAACTGGTTTCTTCTGAGAGGGGATGGTAGGGCATGGATGACGGAGGGACACATGAGGGTCTTCAACTCTACTTGAAATGCTGTATTTCTTAAGCTGGATGGTTGGCTCACCAGGTCTGTCCTTACTAAGCTCTATGCTTTTTATTGGGGGAGGCAATGGTGGCGCAGTGGTAGAATTCTCACTTTCCATGTGGGAGACCTGGGTGCGATTCCTGCAGAACACGTCTCATGCACAGCCATCACCTGTCTCCCAGTGGAGGCTCGCACGTTGCTATGTTGCTGAACAGGTTTCAGAGGAGCGTCCAGACTAAGACAGACTAGGAGAGGGGTCTGGTGATGTAGTTCCAAAGATCAGCCAATGAAAACCCAACGAAGATCCCGTTGTGCATGGGGTGACCATGAGTTAGGAGCCAATTCAAAACCTGCTTTTTAAATGTCTGAAATACTTTGTTGTATATCCAAAAAGGCATGGGCTTTGAAGTCAGACAGACTCGGATTCAAAGTCAGGGCCCTTCTCTGCTGCTGTGCGCTCTCAGTTTTTCCTCTGTGAAGTGGGGATCATAGTGCCCATTTCTCCAGTTCCCAGGTCTCTTCTGAGAATTAATATCCTGTTTGGAAAGGGCCTGGTGCCCAGTAGGTGCTCAACACACACCTGCTATGGTGATTGCTGCTTTGAGGAGATGGATGGAGGGGAAAGGCCCAGGCCACAGGCCTCAGACTAAGGGGAAAAAAGCTTACTTGTCCCGAGGAGGAGGGCCAGGCTGGCCTTCGTGCATTTTAGCTGGTGACACATCTGGGCTCTGGGGGTTGGGCAGTCTTGGTTCCTTGACCAGTATGTATAAAGCTATGGGCCTAGGCCGGATGGACTTCCTCACCAGCCCCTCCTCTCTTCTCAAGGACTTTCTTTTCCTGGCCTTCTCGAGACCCTCCAATGTCAGTGGCCACGCCCTCCTCCTCTGAGCTGAGCAGGAAGGCCGGGCTCCCCCTCTGCCCAGTTCTCCTCAGTCTCTCCTGAGACCCCAGCACCTTATTCTCAAGTGCAGTCTTACCCACACTGTACCCAAATAAATCCTCTAGAATCACTTTTGCAGGTCCCTGGATTTAGCAGATGTGGCCGAGAGTGTGGGGCCCAGGTGTACTCTCCCGGTTCAAATCCAGGCTCAGGGGTGACCCCGAGGTCCTCAGCCTTAAAGTGGGGCCAAAGCCACTTCTTTCTCCAAGTGGCAGTGAAGAGGGAGTATGCCTGGGACTGCACCACCTCGAAGGCATCAGGTGTACATTGTCAGGGCCCAGTCACTGGCTGCCGTTGTATTTAAATAATTCCTCCCAGCTCTGGTACAACCCATGTAGCAACCCTGTTGGACTCAAGGAGGAATAGGGGTGAGGGAAATATTTGGGGAAAGAGCAGAAGACCTGAGATGCAAAGTAGCAGGAAGTGGGGAGCCCTCCATGGGCCCTCAACTGCCCAAACCCAATCAAACAACAACCTTCTGGCACATGCACAAGAACTTGTCAGCATTCCCGGGAGTCCAAGGGACAGCTCAGAAAGGACAGTAAAAGAGAGTGGGAGTAGCTGTAAAGTCTGGTTTCAGGTGGCAACGCACTGTAGGGAACATATTAATGTACCCTGCCCTTTCCTAACCCTGCCTCACCCCCATTAACAAAGACCAGCCTGGACTAGGGGTGTCCACTCTAGAGGGCTAGCTCCAGTTCTGCCTTGGCTGTCACTGTGAGTCTTAGGGGCAGACATTTCCCCTTTCTGGGCTTTGGTTTCTCCATCTATAAAATGGGTAGGATGATACCTAAGGTCTTATCAATTCCTAAAGGAGTCCCTGGGTAGTACAAACGGCTAGGTGCTTTGCTACTAACCGAAAGGTTGGTTTGAACCCACCCAGAGGTACTTTGGAAGAAAGCCCTGGCACTCTGCTTCTGAAAGATCACAGCCATGAAAACCCCAAGGAGTGCAATTCTACCCTGCAACACATGCGGTCACCATGAGTTGGAACTGACTTGAAGGCACCTGGTTTTCAATCCCTAAAATCCCATATTTTGAGGACCTAAAATTAGCCAGCCTGCCTCAGGCTCACTCCAGATACCTAAGTAACCAGAGCCAGCAAAATCGCCTTCCCTAGGGGGGAAAGGGGCAAAACCCCTGGGCTGGGGCAGGCTGGTCCCCCAAGAAGGCCACCAGATCTGATCCCCAGCCTGGCCAGTTCCACACCTGGCCATGTGCCAAAAAGTAGACCAGGGAGGTAACTTATGGCGAGAGCTACCCGTGGATCCCTCTCAGGGGGAGGGAAACTGAATTAGGGTCAGAGGTGAGTTCAGATGGAAAGTATGCAATGAGCAACGGGCAGAAGCAAAGGAATATGATCCAAGTCACGCATTCACAAACCCACCCTCTCGGCAAATGAAATTTTGTGGCCTTTCGGTGGAGCTGGGTCTGTACAATCCCCAGGGCTAAGTTTCCTTATCTGCTAAGTACAAACAACAAAATAGACCAGTAGGGATGTTGTAAAGATGGGCTACCCTACTTGACAGGGTAGAACTGCCCCACAGGGAGGGATTCCTAGTTTGTAATCTTTATGGAAGCACACTGCCACATCTTTCTCCCACAGAGCAGCTGGTGGATTCAAACCACTGACCTTTTGGTTAGCAGCCGAGCGCTTATCCACCGTGCCACCACGGCTCCTAGGTGCTCAATAAATGCTGGCTCCATGCCACCTCCCGTCTGTCTAACAGGCACCCCTGGCACCACACTAGGCACCAAGAGGCACTGGTTCTTGGCTCCCTCCAGCTTGTCTTGGCCCCCCACTGGGCCTACAAGCAGTGCGGATGTTTACACTGGCCGGTTGGGGGCCCCTGCCTGCCGGGGACAGGCTGAATAAACACACACGTTCACAATGCTCCTGCCTCCAGCTTCCCACAGACCACTCGCCTCTCAGGCACTTCCACCCACCCCAGATCCTCTGTTTACAGGTTCTTCCCATGGATTATGCTCGAGGTTTGCTTGAGGTTTGCCGCTTCCAGCTGACACCTGGCAAGACACTGGCCCAGTCCATGACCTTCCAGACCAGGGGCAAAGTAAGAGTGGGACCAGGCCCCCCGCAGTCAAGAGCTGTGTGACCTTGGGCAGGTCACCTGATTTCTCAGAGACTCAGTTGCCTCATCCATAAAATGGGGATGATAACAGGGCCTACCCCACAGGTGATGATTAAATGAGATAATGTGATGAAGGAACTAAGTGGTGCCTGGCTCATGGAAGGTGCTGGAGAAATAAACTTAAAAATATATATATATATTTATTACTGTTTTGTGAGTAATTGTGGAGTGTAGCCAAGAAGTCACACTGAAAACATATCCTAAAAATAAATAAGAGAAAATTCTTGGCCAGACTGTGCTAAGACCTTTCCATGCACTATCAACTACTGCTCACAGAAACCCTGGGAGATACGGTGCATCATTAGCCCCCGTTTCATAAGTGGGGAACTAAGGCTCAGAGAGGTCAGATCATTTATATGGGGTCACACAGCCCTTGGCTAAGTGGAGGAAGTGTGTGCCAGATCCAGAGCCCGTGGTCTTAACCTACACACTTGCCCATGTCCCTGTAAGAGCCTCATCTCTGTGCCTCCCCTTCCCACCCTCTCTTGATTCTGGGGAGTCTTCCTGAGGTCCTCCTGGGGCTCACTGCCAGCAGCCTGGGACTCAGCTGTGCAGTCACCCCTGCCCACCGCCTGAGTGGTGACTGGATCATCTGTGATGCTCTTCCCTTGCTCTGGGTCTGAGCTGTAGGATCCTGCAGCTGCTGGGCCCCTGGTTGGAAAACGGGGAAGCAGCTATCACTGACTGATCATCTACCTCATGCCAGACACCGTGTGGGCATTTTCTCCCATAATCTTCACGAACACCCTGTGCTATAGGTATTATTACCTCCATTTTATATAGGAAGTGGAAGTCCCCAGAGGCAAAGTCATTTGCCCAAGGTCCCACAGCCAGTGTGTGGCAGAGCTGCTTCCTCTGACTTGAAAGAAAGCCACCATCCTGGTGCTCACCAGGCTGCCCTGTCTCCTGGGGGAGATAAGATGGGACATAAACAATCTTAACACAAACCAGAGAGCGATAAGGACCTTCAGGGAAGGCCAGATAACAGGCTGCAGACGTTTACCAAGAAGGGCTCGGCCTTTCTCGGGAAGTCTTTGCGTGAATCAGACCAAGAGGAATTCCTTGTTGGGAAAAGAAAGTCCTGGGGGCTCCCGGCAGCCATGCGCAGAAGAGGGCCTGTGGGGACCATGGCCTGGGTAGGCAGGGCTGATCACAGGAAATGCCCTCCCCTGTGCAAATGTGGCCAGCTCTAGGCCTTCATGGGAAATCAGCGTTTAATGAGCACCTACTAGGAGTGCTGGGCTAGGCTTTGGCATAACACACACTATCTTATTCCATTTTTCCAGCAATCCTGTTGGGAGAAGGATTAGGGAAGGGGAAACTGAAGCTCAGAGAGGAAAGGGGCTTCCTCAAAATTGTACTGCTTGGAAGGGGCAGGTTTGTCTGATTCCCAAGTCCTGATGCATTGTTGCATCCCTGGCCACCTCTTGCTGCTCCGGTCCTGCCTCTCTCCTCTCTCTGAGGCTCACAGGACTGCTTCCCTGGCTCCCTGACCACTGCCCCTGCATGGCTCACGTGGGCAACTAGGACAACCTCTAAGGTTGGCGTTAAACCCCCATTTTACAGATGAGGAAACCAAGGCGCAGAGAGAAGTCAACAGGGCAGCTTCCCAATGAGATGGGCCAGGAACAGCGGTGTGTGTGGATAAAGCCTGGAGACACCACTGTACCCTCATTAAGGACTGGGGACAGGTCAGTGCTACCCAACTCTGGTCTCCTGACAGATGCCTCCCTTCCCATGAATGACCTTCTTCTAGCAGAAGCCAAGACAGCCTGGCTGCACAGTTGCCATGGAAACACCAGAGGATGCTCTGAGGGCAAGAGGCCAACCCACCTTTCTCACCTGGCCAGTGTAAAAAGCAGACCAAGGGTACACACTGGGGCTGTGCCAGGGCCCCTCCCCACATCGTCCCACCCTAACGCCCCAGGCCTTGTGACAAAAAGGCAGTGCCACTGTTGGTAGAGCAGACAGGACCCAGGAAGCTGGTGCTGTTTTGGCCCCAGGAGTCAGAAGATGGGCTAAATACCTAGGCAGGTGACAAGGAATGAAAAACCTAGAGATGGAATAGAAGGATCAGAAGAAGAGGGGCAGATACAGGGACTGTCTGAGAATAGAGTCAGGAAGGACAAGGGGTTCGGGTTTGGCAAAAATTTCCTGAGCCTGTAGTACGTGCCTGTCATCAAGCTAGCATTTTCTTCATACTGATGTTGTCACCCGATTCTCTAAACTACCCTGTCCCACAAAAGAAATGGATAATCCATAATTCAGGAGCAAGAAAAATTGAGGCTTGTTGGGGTGGGGGGGGGGCTAGTCCAAGGGTATAAAGTTAGGGGTGGTACAGGAAGAGAAAAAAGGTGAGGGAAAGGGGATTCAGACAAACACAAAGGTGTCTGGGTGGAGGGGACGGTGGTGGAATCAAGGCTTCAAGCCTCCCAGGGCCCCTTGGCTATGGAGGCAGGAATCCTCCCTCAGTCGCAGGCCAGTGGCTCCCTTACCAGCTGCCTGCCAGTGGGGCTTGTCCCTGTCCTTCCAAATGGAAAGAGCTCTGTGCTCTGAGAGTCTTGAGTTCAAGAGCCATCCCTGACGCTCACTTGCTGTGTGACCTTGGGGAAATCACCTGCCTTCTCTGTGTCTTACAGTTTGCTCTTCTGTAAAACGGGAGCAAAAGTTCGAATCCTGACTCTGCCATTACCTAGCTGTGTGACTTTGGTCAAGTCACTTAACCTCTCTGACCCTCAGTTTTCTCATCGATAAAATGAGTCTAATAATGGTATGTATATCTGAAAATTAAATAAGATTATGTAGGTTAGGTATTTAGCCCATAGAAAAATCCATTGCCATGGAGTCGACTCTGCTCATGCCAACCCGATAGGACAGAGTATAACTGCCCTATAGGGTTTCCGAGGAGTGACTGGTAGAGTTGAAGGGCTGACCTTTTAGTTAGCACCATAGCTCTTAACTACTGTGCCTCCAGGGCTCCATTTAGCCTATACTGGGCCATAAACAATATTAGCAGGTATTAACATTAATATATGTTTTATTGGATTTTCAGTAGGTTTTAATCAGAAACAATCCTGCTTCATTAAGGGGTTTTTGCATATTTGGGAGCATTTTCAGCTGTCAAATGACTAGAGAGTACCAGCGTTCATTCCCAGGGGCCAAGAGAAGGTAGAATAGGGTGGTGGGCTCTGGGTTAGTCAAACCTGCTTTCAATCTATCTTTGCCAACAACTATGACACTTTGGGAATATCATGTCACCTCCCTGGGCCTCAGTTCCCTTGTCTGTAAAAAGGGGATACAGCTTTGTGCCTTGCATGACTGCTGTGTGGCTTAAGCGAGGTAACAATCACAGAACACTTGGAGCAGTATACTTGGGACAGTGGTCATTGCTGTGACTGGGCAGGACAGATGGCTCTGAGGGCAAGTGGCCCAGTGGATGAGTGGGTGGGGCTGAGTGGATTCCTGAGTTATCAGAACAGCCCTTCCACACCACAACCCATTAAAGTCTGGTGTGTGAGCCAAGGCTGCTTTCCATGGCTCCTGCAGGACTCGGGAAGTGGGCCATTGGGATCCTAGCATCTTGCTGATTAGAACATGAGGTGGGTGTGGGGGGCAGGTCTGGGTCAGGAGAAGCAGTGGTACTGCGTTTCCTCCCAGGGCAGAGGCTGGTCGGTGGTGGTCAGTAGGGACAGTGCCCAGGCTCCTGGCTGGGGGGGTGGGGGAGGGAAGGGAAGGCCCAGGAGCCAGGAGGTGAACAAGATGGCTGGGCGGTGAACCAGGGCCCAGAGTTAATGACTCTGTTAGCAGCTTGCAGCAGCAGGAGCAGGGTGACAAAGGAAGGGAGGCAACTAGACATTATCAGCTTCCCAACTATGTACCCACAACAGGGTAAAGTGCTTTACATTTCTTATTTCATTTTATCCACACGACAACTGCTCAAGGTAGATGATTTCTGTCCCTGTTTTACAGACAAGAAGACTGAAGCTCAGGCAGGCTAAGTGACTTGTCTAAGGTCACACAGCTAGGAAATGATCATGACTCTCTCTCCTTCTTTGGTTTTTCCCGTCTCCCCCACATCATCCTTCCTTCCCTCCCTTTCTCTCAATCTCTCTATACACACACATACACACACACTTTCTCTCTCTCAAATCCCATTCAATGACCTCCTATTGTGCTGTGAGGGCAACGATAAAACTCCCAACCGTGGCCTACAAGGACCTTGGGCTCTGGCTCTGCTACCTTGTCCAGCCTTATTTCACAACATGCCCCAACCCTATGCTCCAGTGACTCTGCTTTTCTTTTAGTCCTTCATATTGCCTTACACCACAGGGCCTTTGCACATGCTGCCTCCTGGGCCTAGAATACTCCTCCCTTTCTACCTAGTTAATATCGTCTCTCCATCAGATTGCACATCCTCAGGTAGCCCTCTCTGACTTCCCTGACTAGGTCAAATCCCCCCATTTAAAGGCTTGTGTAGCACCAGCACCCTTGACTTAATGGCATTTGTCACTGCTGCAATTTCATGCTCATTTGTAATTATTTGGTAAACAGCTTTCTTAACAGGCATTTATCAAGTACCTAGTATGTGCCAGGCACTGTCCAAGGTATTTGAGACGGTGGAGATCAAGCCAAATAAAGTTTCTACTGTCATGGGGTTCACACTGTAATGACAGGAAACAGACAAAGAGGGTACAACACACGCAAAGACGTGGAGGTGGGAGACAAAAGCAAGCTGCCTTGGAGGCATTATAGTTCTGTCTGGCTGAAGCAGGGAGGGCAGGGTGCAGAAAGAAGAGAGATGAGGCTAAAGAAATAGGCAAAGACTAGATCATGAAACATTCTAGAATTCTTTTGGAGGAGTGTTCCTCACTCCCCAGAATAATGGGGAGCCATGAAAGGTTTTAAGCAGGACAGTGTCACAGCTATACATGTGCTCAGAGAGATGGCTGAGGCTACAGTGAAGAGGGAAGGTTGGAATGGCAGGACCAGAGGCAGAGAGGCCACGGAAGAGGCTTTGCCTTAATCCTGATGAGACAGGGGGCTTGACTGAGCCAAGCAACTATAAGGGGTGCAAAGAAGTAGAAGGATTTACGCTTTGGGGAGGCAGAATTGATACAACTTGGTGAAGGATCAGAGGGGTGAGGAGGAGTCTAGTGACAGCCCAATTTCCATTCGGACAACTATACATGGTACCGTTATTCACTGAGGTAAGTAGATAGATTGCAGGTATAGGAGGTAGGAGGGGCAGGTATCAAGGCAGCCTCCACCAGGGTACAGCAGAACAGCGAAAAGAGAGAGGACAGATGGAGTCTAGGGCAAAGGAAGAGGTGACGGCCTTGGGGACCACTCTGATGGGCAGCTGAGAGAGGAGAAGGTGTCACAAATGAGGTGAAGAAAAAACCCAAATTGAAGGACATTCCACAAAATTCCTGGCCAGTGCTTTCCAAACTGCCAAGTTGATGAAAACAAGCTGTCGGAGGGACTGTGGCAGACCAGAAGTGGTGATATCCAAGTAAAGTCTGCAGCTTAGTTAATAGTAATGTACCAAGGTTGGCCTCTTAGTTTAGACAAATGTACCATGGTCATGTAAAATGTTAACATTAGGAGAAACTGGGTGAGGGGCACATGGAACACTGTATCATCTTTACAACTTTTCTGTAATCCTGAACTTATTCCGAAATAAGACCTGCATTTAAAAAGAAAAAGACCAATGGCAGGATTCTCAGTCCCAGGGACTGACTCTTCTGAGAGAAAGAAACAGGGTGGTCAGGGAAGGGAGCCAGCCCGGGCCCAGTTGATGAAGTGCTTGGATCTGGACCCTGGGGAAAATCACATGAGTTTGCCGAAAATTCCTGATGGGGCTTCAGAGGAAGGGCAGACCCTGGGGGTCTGAGGTGGAATTCATTTCCAAAAACGCCTCCAGGGCAGAGGAGAGTGAACTTGTACCCCTGGGAAAGTTTGAGGCCACTGCTCAGTTTTCTCTGATGCTCATTTTTAAAGAATCTTAAACATTCAGGCCAATTCTGCATTCTTCTCCAAGGTAGTACCTCTTAGTTTCACAATAAAAGCACCTCTTTTCCCCACGGCAATTTGTACAGTGATTTGAAAAGTCCAGATACAAGAATGAAGCATAAAACCTCAAGAGCAGACAAGCTGACCCAGGGAGTCGGGAGAAGAAAGGACAAAGCTTTCCAGGAGTAAGGTAGTGGGAGAGAAGGAGGAAGAGAGGAAAGGAGCCAAACTGTACATGGCCCCTCCAATGGGCCAGAAACTGGGCTAGGTGCTTCTACCCCTCCATCCGTCCATCCGTCCATCCATCCATTCACTCGTACATGCCAGCACTGTTCTAGGTGGCTATAACAAGGAACAAAACAGACAAAAATCCTCGCCTTCATGAAATTTGTGTGCTAGTGGAAGGAGGCAGAATAAATAAAATACATATGTAAAATACGAAGTGTGTTGTTAGGTGCCATCAAATCATTTTCAATTCATAGTGACTCTGTGTACAACAGGATGAAACACTGCCTGGTCCTGTGCCATCCCCACAATTGCTGCTGTTTGAGTCACTGTGTCAACCCATCTTGTTGAGGGTCTTCCTCTTTTTCACTGACCCTCTACTTTACCAGGCATGATGTCCTTCTTCAAGGACTGGTCCCTTCCGATAACACGTCCAAAGTATGTGAGATGAAGTCTCTCCATCCTTGCTTCTAAGGAGCATTCTGGCTGTACTTCTTCCAAGACAGATTTGTTCATTCTTCTGGCAGGCCATGGTATATTCAGTATTTAATATTCATATAACATATGAAGTATGTTAGATTGTGGTTAAGTATGGAGAAAAATCAAGTGGGAAAGGGGATAGAAAATGGGAAAGGGGTGCAGCATTAAATACGGCAGCCATAGATCTCTCTGGGGAGATAACATTTGAGAAAAGACTCAAAGGAAATGATGCTACTTTGTGGATGTTTTTTTCATTTATTTTTCACAACTGTGGTGGTAATAACTTCCCCTGTTTTACAGATAAGGAAAGTGAGTCTCAGAGAGGTAAAATGATTTGTCTCAAGTCCCCCAGAAAATAACTGGGAAGTTGGGGAGGGCATAAGACTGAACCCAAGCCATCGATTAGTTCCTCTCTAGGGAAGGTAATTCTAAGCACCCCTGACAACCCCTTCCCAGGCCCTGTCAGACATCACAAATCAATCACACTTCTCTCCCTTGATGAAGCCAGATCTTCAAATCCTCAGAACAGCCACTACCAACCCATATGGGTGGCATAAGCTCCCTGGAGATGGCTGAAAAGACCATAGGGGACTTAAGAGAAGAGGATTGGGTCGGGGTATCTTCCAGGACTGAGGAGCACTCTGTCACAGTCCCCCTTATATCTTCTTAACTTGACCAAGTTTCAGAGAGGTAATAAGGCATGGGATGAATCTGCACACCCCCGAGGCTGATGGGTGGGCAGAGGACAGGGCAGTGGGTCAGCATTGGCCCTGGACAAATCCTGAGGGGAGAGACCGTCCACCAGTGGGGAACTGAGAGGACTCTGCTACCCACTCCCCCAGCACAGTCCTGTCCAGGGTGACCCAAACGCTGTCAGAGCTGTGGTTTATGGATTTAACCAGGTCTCACTGCCCCATCAAACAATCCCCCTGGAATCCCTCCTTCTGTGGTTAGAGTGTTCCTCATAGCTGAGAAACAAGTTTGGAGGGAACCAATGGGGCTCTCCCCACCCTTGCCTCTTTTCCCTTTCTTCCCACATGAAGAGAAATATTTCAGGGTTAAAAAAATGACCCATTTTCCTCAGAGAGGGCCAGGGCTGGGCTGAGTCAGGCTGGAAGAGCCCAAGGGTCACCAAATCCACCTCCCTGCTCAGGCTGACATGGCTCTGGGCCATAGAAAGGCTGCAGACACATGGAGGTGGTGGAGGAGGCAGAGAAAAGCAGCTAAGGAGTGTGCCCACCTCTCCTTACCCAACCTCGAGTGTGTGTCATCAGATGTCACCCACACTGCTCAGTGGAACCTGATGCAGAAGAAAAATTCCTCTGGACTTTCCTGAATGAGCTCTCCTGCTGACTCACTCACTGCCACCTGGGGACAGCAAGAAAATTCACAAATCACCAAAGAAGGAGGAAAATGGCTCTCATGGGGCAAATGTCCTCAGTGGAAAGATCAGAGAGGGCCAGTGGAAATGTTCACATACATTCTGTTCCGGGTTCTGTTCCCTAAAGAAACACATTACACAATAGATGGGGGTCGGCATTGGCGGCAAAGTGCAATTTTGTACACTGAATTCTACTTCTCTACTGTTTTTTTTTTTTTTTTTTTTTTTTACTGTTGCTGTTGTTGGATGCTGGCCAGTCAGTTTTGATCTTTACGGAAGCAGATTGTCAAATCTTTCTCCTGCAGAGTGGCTTGGTGGGCTCGAGCCACCAACCCTTCGTTAGCAGCTGAGCTCTTAAGTGTTGCGCCATCAGGGCTCTTTATTTCTCCATTAACTGACATTAAATACTTAAAGATGTGTTTCTTTTGACAATCTGAACAATAAATTGGTCCTAGGATTATGAACCTGGGACACAAAGGCTTATTCTCAATCTCGACCTCTTCACTGTTTTAGCCCTGTGAGGTTTCTCCCTCCCTCCCCTTATTGTTCACTGGGTATCTGCTAAGGGCAGGGAAGCCAAGACAAATAAGCCAGGGTCCCTGCCCTCGAGGGCTCCCCCTGCAGGGGACTGAAGGAATAGGCGTGAGCACCTGGAGGAACAGTGCCAGCTTCTCATCCAGCTGGGAACTTGCTTCCACCTCCCAGGCCCCTCCCAAAGGGCACCACCTCCTTCCCATCCGGAGAGACACCCAGGTGGGGCTCCTAGAGCAACCTTCTCATCTTCCTCTGCTGGCCTCTCTCTTCAGTATGAAAAGCATGTTCACCTGTCTTAGTCATTTAGAGCCGCTATAACAGAAATGGAAACCCTGGTGGTGTAGCGGTTAAGTGCTACAGCTGCTAACCAAGAGGTCTGCAGTTCCAATCCGCCAGGCGCTTCTTGGAAACTCTATGGAGCAGCTCTACTCTGTCCTATAGGGTCGCTATGAGTCGGAATCGACTTGACTGCAGTGGGTTTGGTTTGGTTCTGGTATAACAGAAATACCACAAGCGGATGGCGTCAACAAAGAGAAGTTTATTCTCGCAAAGTCTAGTAGGCTACAAAGTCCAAATTCAGGGCGTCAGCTCCAGGGGAAGGCTTTCTCTGTTGGCTCTGGAGGAACGTCCTTGTCATCAGTCTTCCCTTGGTCTAGGAGCATCTCAGTAAGGAACCTCGGGTCCAAAGGATGTGCTCTGTTCCCAGTCCAGATTTCTTGGTGGTATGAGGTCCCCATTTCTCTCTACTCCCTTCTCTCTTTTATATCTCAAGAGATTGCCTCAAGGCACAATCCAGTCTTGTAGATTGAGTCCTGCCTCACTAACACAACTGCTGTCCATCCTCCCTCATTAACAACCTAGAGGCAGGATTTACAACATTCACACAATACCAGGAATCATGGCCCAGCTAAACTGATACACACATTTTTGGAGGGATATAATTCAACCCATGACACCACACTCAGCCCTGAAGTTGGACATTCCACCAAAGCCTATGAAAGCCAGATTCTGGAGTCAGCCTGAATCCTCGCTCTCCCACTTCCCAGCTGTTTGGCCTTGGCTGAGTCACCTAGCCTTGCCAAATCTCAGCTTCCTCATTTGTTAAACGGGGACACAATAGGACCCATCTCTTTAGAATCGCTTGGGGATGGAATGAGTCAATTCACATATATTGTTTAGCACAGGCCTTGGCTCAAAGTTAATTCTCAGTAAGTTGTGGTTCTAACTCCTGCCCATGGAGCAGACAGGTAATGGGCAAGAGAAGCAACGAGATCAGCGGGCATAAAGAGCTACACAAACACAAGGGCTCCTGGTTACTGTCCTTTTGACATCAGCCAGGGGCTCCAGGAGATTCTGGTTTCTCTACGAAGCTCTTTCGCAGACCTACCTCTTCTTTCCAAGCCTGTTTCCCAATTTCCCACCAGGGCAACCATTTCTACCACTGAGCTCCCTAGTAGGGGAAGGGGACTTGCTTTGACTGGTCCTAAACTTGCCTCGCCCTGACCCTATGGGGTATGGGACCAGTGGCTGAGTCTGTCTGTAACTGTGAGTGGTTTTCCTGCCCTCAAAGGAGACCTGGTGGCGCAGTGGTTAAGCGCTTGGCTGCTAACCGAAAGGTCGACAGTTGGAACCCACCAGCTGCTCTGTGGGAGAAAGATGTGGCAGTCTGCTTCTGTAAAGATTTTAGCCTTGCAAACCCTATGGGGCAGTTCTACTCTGTCCTATAGGGTCATTATGAGTCAAAATAGACTCAACAGCAATGAGTTTACTTTTTGGTTCTCAGCCCTCATCTTTCTTCCACGTGATGTTCTGAGCCAACAATAGCTGCTTCCCAGGCTGGGCTGTCACACGGCATGCTCCCTGAGCAAAAATACCCACGCGGGGGAGGGAGAAGGAGGTGCGGGGGCCACAAAGCTTGGTTCGGGGTGCTGGGAGAAGGAGTGGCAGGAGGAAGAGAACACATTTCTTGAGCACCTAGTAAGTATCAGGGTGAGAAGGGCCCAGTCCCTGGAAGATTTTGTGTGCGTGTGTGTGTGTGTGTGTGTGTGTGTGTGTGTGTGTGTGTGTGTGTGTGTGAGAGAGAGAGAGAGAGATGGGGGAGGGTCTCCAGGAGTGAGGGGAACACTGTTCCCAGAGAGGGATCATGCCCAGGTCCAGGGCTCCGGGGCAATACCCAGAGAGAAGGGGCCTGAGGGGAGAACACCCCAAAGAGAGATCCAAACCCTAAGGAAGATAGGGCTCAGCTGCAGGGAAGTTGAGGTTCATACCGGGGAAAAGTCTGGCTGACCTGCCTCCAGAAGGGGGATGGTGTGGACTAGGATAGGGAGGTAGGGAGAGGCCTGCAGAGCTAAAAATTCACTTATTGAACATCTCAGAGGCCTTATTTGCCAGACAGGGGTTATTAGGGGAAGAAAAAGGAAATCTTAAAATGCCAGTGAGCAGTTTCCAGTTCAAGCAGTTTGGATGAGGGGGCATCTCCCTACTTCTGGAGAGACCCTGTGGGACATGGGGACCAGGCTCTGGCCCTGCACCTCCCTTCCGGAGAGCTGCTCACAGGGAAACCCTCTCCCAGACAGGGGGCAGCTCCCCGGGCCCTTGGAAGCCCCACACCCGCTCCCAGGCTCCCCCTTTCCCAGTCAGGAGCTCCAACTTCCGACCCTCTTTCCCCCTAGGCCCATTTCTGTGGAACTCATCAAAGCCTGGGGAGGGCAGGGTCCCTGAGGGCCTAGACCTTTGGTGCAGAGGTCACAGGGAAAGAATCTGGAGGTCACAGAGCTGCCCCTCCCCCATCAGATGCTTCAAAGACAAACCTCTCTGCCCTTAAAGCACCCCCTGGCGCCCCAGGCTGTGTAGGGGAGGGGCAGGGGCAAGGGAGGGCAGTACAGCCACCAGGAGGCCTGAAGAGAAGTTCTGGGGTTCTGCGAAAGCAGCTGCCAGAAGTTGGACTTTTCAGTGGAAGGTCCTGGGACAGGAGGCTCCTGGCTTGGCATCTAGGCATCTGCTGTCAAGCTGTGTGACGCTGGCAGCTCACACACCCTTTCTGAGCCCCTGTGCTCTCATCTTTCGAAGCAATGGGCTGGATCACCCTCCCAACCCCAATCAGTCACCAAGCCCTGCCAACTCTATCCTGTCCACCTCTCCCTTCTCACTGCCACTGGTCTGGTCTGAGCCACCACCATCTGCTATCTCCATTCTGGCCCCCTCCCCCAAGTCCATCTCCACTCAGCAGCCAGGGAGAGTTTAATAATAGGCAAGTCGGGTCTTATTATCTCCATGCTGACAACCCTTTCGGGTTATAAATCTTTGCCTTTTCTTCCTTGTAGGCTTTATTAAATAGAGCCTTTCTACATAGAAGAAAATAAAGTCTACAGTTTATGGATTTGAAAACACACACACATGCCCTTTGTGCCTTCCCATTGCTCTTGGGGTGAAATGCAAACCTCTCACCCCAGTCTGCACTACCCTGTGGGGTCCAGCCTTGGCCACCCCGCCAGCCTCACCTTGAGTGTCACATTCTCCCTTGCTCTCCACTCGTTACACTGAACAGGCTATAGGTCCCTGCCTCAGGGCTTTTCCACATGCTGTTTCCTCAGCCTAGAATCTTTTTCTCTCTACTTCTTTACCTAGTTCACAATTAACCCATCCTTCAGGTCTCCACTCAAATGTTACTTGCTCAGGGATCTTTTTTCTGCCCCCGCTCTCTGCTCAGCCCCTGCCTGGCAGAGGCTCCTGATATAAACTCACATAGTTGTTGTTACTGGGTGCTGTCAAGTCCATTCCAACTCATAGTGACCCTATATGACAGACTAGAACTGCCTTGTATGGTTTCTAAGGCTGTAATCTTTGTGGGAGCAAATTGCCTGGTCTTTCTCCCCTAGAGAGGCTGGTGAGTTCAAACTGAGCAGCTAAGCACTTAACCGTTACATAGTACCTTCCTCATAGTTAAGAGATTTGCGTAATTTGCATGAGACCATGTCTGCATGCTCGCCATTCTATACCCCGTGCCTGGCACACAGTAGGTGCTCATAAAATGGTAGCTATTGCCACCACCAATCCTCCCATATTTACCTGGTTACTGTAAGAGCTGGACTCATACCTCCACGAATCTCTGTATAGGAGCTGGTGCTAAAGAGGCAGTGTGGGGTACTGGGAAGAGCACAGGCCTTGGCAGCTGAGGGATCTGGGTTCTGACAGCAGCTCTGCCACTAGGAGCTGTTTCGCTCTGGGCAAGTGCCTAGCCTCTCTGAGCCACAGTTTCCTTATCCCGTTGACTTGAAGATTAAATTAATACTTTGGACACGCTGGTTACAAATGTCCTCACCATGGCTGACAGAAATCTCCTTCAAGGCTCTCCACCTCCCTTTGCACTGATGTCCCCTATCAGGTGACCTTCTGATAGCTAAAACGACAAGAAAATGTCCAGGATAATGCGGGGCCTAGGGCAGACATGCAGTAAATCGGGATCTCCAAAGTGTGGTCTGTGGCCCACCAGGACTGGAATCACCCCGGGAGCTTGTTGGAAATATAGGTTCCTGGATGCCACCCTAAACTTACTGCATCAGGGGCAATGAAATCTGTGTCTGTAACCAGCATCCGCAGTGAATCTTATGACTTAAACTCAAAAGTTTAGGAAATGCTGCAATCAATGCAACGTCATTGGTGTCGCCACTTCCCGGGTGCCCTGATTATGAGCACGGAGGTTTTCCGGAACAAGGGTGAGACATCTGTCACCAGAAAGGCACATGGTCTATCATCACCAGTGTCCCCACTCATGGTTAAAAACATGAGCACAAGCCTTGGAGTCAGACAGGTCAAGGTGCAAATTCTGATTCCTCTACTAACTAAATAGCTTAGCTGTGCAACTGTCTTAGCTACCTAGTGCTGCTATAACAAATACCACAAGTAGATGGCTTTAACAAACAAAAATTTATTTTCTTACAGTTTAGGAGGCTGTTGTTGTTAGGTGCCGTCAAGTCGGTTCCGACTCATAGTAACCCTATGTACAACAGAATCAAACATGCCAGGTCCTGTGCCATCCTCACAATCATTGCTTTGTTTGAGCCCACTGTTGCAGTCACCATGTCAGTCCACCTCGTTGCGGGTCTTCCTCTTTTGCTGATCCTCTACTTTACCAAGCATGATGTCCTTCTCCAGGGACGGTCCTTCCAGATAACATGTTCAAAGTACACGAGATGAAGTCTTGCCATCTTCATTTCTAAGAAGCATTCTGAGTATACTTCTTCCAAGACAGATTTTCTCATTCTTCTAGCAGTCCATGGTATATTCAATATTCTTCATCAACGCTATAATTCAAAGGCAGCAATTCTTCTTCAGTCTTCCTTATTCATTGTCCAGCTTTCACATGCATATGAGGCAACTGAAAATACCATGGCTTGGGGCAGGCGCACCTTAGACCTCAAGTGATATCTTTGCTTTTTAACACTTTAAAGAGGTCTTTTGCAGCAGATTTGCCCAATACAATATGTTGTTTGATTTCTTGACTGCTGCTAGAAGTCCGACTTCACAGCACCGGCGCTCTCTCTGTTGGCTCTGGAGGAAGGTCTCTTCAGCTTCTGCTTCCTAGTTCCTTGCAGATCTCCATGTGTCTCGGGATCTATCCTACCCCATCTCTGCTCTGCTCACTTGCTTGTTTAATCCCTTTTATATCGCAAAAGAGATTGACTCAAGACACCCAAACTGAAACCAACCCCATGGCCATTGAGTTGATCTGACACATAATGACCCTAAAGGACAGAGTAGAACTGCCCCATAGGGTTTCCAAGGTTATAATCTTTATGGAAGCAGACTGCCACATCTTTCTCCCACATCCTCATGTTTAAAGTGGTGATAAACAACCTCTATCTGCCCGGGTAGGTCTACTTCCAAAATCAGCAGATGAAAACCCTGTGGATCACAACGGTCTAGTTCGCAGCTGATTATGGGGATGGCACAGGAGCAGGCAGCATTTCATTCCATTGTGCCTGGGGTCACCATGAGTGAGGGGCTGAATTGATGTCAGTTAACAACAAAAATAACCTGCTGGGGTTGTTGGAATGATATGAGGAGGTGCCTTATGCAAAGCACTTGGCACCTGGTCTGACCACTGCAGGTGCTCAGGGAAAACGGTTAAAAAACATACCAGGAAATGCTTCGCTGTCTCCTGGTGCCTCTTCCACTGCCACAGGTGTACTGGGGGATATACATCTTGGGCCATACAGAGAGGGCAGAGAACTTTCCTGCAAGGCTGGTCAACCAAACACACTGGCAGAAGGGACAGGGAGTGGGGTTTGTGGGGAGCAGAAGCAGGGGCTAGGTGGGATATGGCTTGCACTGAGTGACCTGGGACCCCAAGAGTTGCATCTCCCAAGGCCAGGCCTTGCAGGGCAGCAGAGCCAAGCACACCATGGGAGGTGAGCACACAGCCTCTGAGGCCAGACTGCTCAGATTAAATCCTGACTCCATTACTACTGGCTCTGCCTGGCTGGCAAACTCCTATTCATCCTTCAAGACCCAATTTAAACATCACCTCCCAGGGCCAAGTAAGTCATCCCTTTCTCTGGGTCTTTGAAGGCTCCTGGCCATACACTCAAACATTATTCAGCAATTTACCTGTTGACCTGTCTACCTGTCCCACAAGCCTGGAAGTTCCTTAAGGCCAGAGACACCCCTATCTGTCACAGAAGAGGCACTCAGCAAATGCTGGCACAATTTGAACTCCAACTTTTTCATCCTTCTGAATTTCCTTCCTCTCCCCATCAAAATGCCTCCTATTCTAATCCCTATTCCTCTCCCTGATATAGGGCCTTCATTTTCTAGGGTTTGGACTTCCTGACCTTCTTTCCTGAAGGTCTGTATCTGTTTAAGAGCTGATGCTGAAGGCAGGCTGTACTGAAAAAACTAATATTAATTTCCTCACTTTTGCTGGTTGCAATGGACCCCCATGGAAGGTGAAATGCTCTTTGTTCACAAGATTGCCCGACCATAAGGTTTGTGGAGAAAGGTGAGTTACCGAGGAAGCACTATAACATAGTGGTTAAGAAGTCGAACTCTGGAGGCAGACTATCTGAGTTCAAATCCTGCTCTGGTACTTACTGGCCGAGTGACACTGAGCAAGATATGTTGCTGCTCTGTGCCTCAGTTTCCCCACCTATAAGATGGAAGTAATAATAATAGACACCTCACAGGGTTGATGTGCGGGGTAGGTAAATTTATACCATATAAAACATTTAGTGTTGGGCCTGGCACACAGCAAATGCTGAATAAATGTGATGTTATAGCTAAGACTAGAGTCCTGGTAGTGCAATGGTTAAGAGCTCAGCTCCTTACCTAAAGGTTGGCCGTTCGGATCCATCCAGTTACTCTGTGGGAGAAAGACCTGGCGATCTGCTCTCATGAAGATTATAGCCTAGAATACCCTATGGAGCAGTTCTATTCCGTCACATGGGGTCACTATAAGTCAGAACCGACTTGACAGCACCTAACAACAACATAGCTAACAGTGGTAAAAACAACTGACAGGAAAAAACAAATTGAATAAATACATTGGATAAAACCCCAGTGTAGCCAGAAATTAATATTATATCATCTCCCAAGGAATTATCCAGTGTCACCAACTCCAGGAAGCCTTCTCTGAAGCAACCTGCCCAGCCTTGTGCTGATCATATTGTATCAGAGTGATTCTGCCCTACTTCCCCCTGCGGACTGTAAGCTTTGCTAAGGGCAGCCCTATGTCTGAACCTCCTCCTCACCTTACCCCCAGTGCAAGATGATATAGAGCAGGTTGTGGGAAATGTCTGCGAAATAAAGTAGCTTAAAACATGGCCTGAGTCCTTGACCAAGAACAGAGCAGTGGCCATGAGAACACGAGAAGCTGCTGACATTGGCTGAAGACTGTGTTCCCTATGGCAAGATGGTGCTTGCAGAACAAACAACTGAGGCATTGTGTTCAATCCCTGAAACATCACTCCAATTAAAATCAGCCTCTACTCATGAAAACAGGCCAACAAGCAAAGTGGATGAGGTATCCAGGTTGTGGTGAGAAGAATGGTCTGCTGGGCCAGCAACCTCTCATGTTCTGCAAAGATGCTTTTCCAAACAAGTTCTGGGTGGACATATCTTTTTGCAAGACCACCTTTCAACCCATCACAAGGGGGTTCAAATCCAGCTTGTCTGACTCTCAGGGCTGTTGTTTCATAATCAACAATATCTGGTGGGGACATCTGGCACTGTGCTGGGTGCAAGGATAGAGTGGGAAACAAGTAGACATGGTTGCTGCCCTCTTGGAGCTTGAGTCCAGCTCTGAAACCTGCAGGAATGAGCCACCAAGGACTCTAGAAGGGTCTCTAAAGGTTTTTTATAGACAAGTGAAAAGAGAAAATGCCACTCCAGGGCTGCTAATAAACAATGTGAGGCACCTGCCCTTCCAGGGCAGCCCCCGCCCGCCATCTGATTAGATTGCTCCAAAGCTACAGCAAGGTCTGGGCTGGAAGTCAGGGAGGTCTGAAGCCAAGCCAAGGTCACTGCCTTGGTTTTCCTACCTAACAAATGGGTAGGTTGGCCTAGAATAATCTATGAGGTTCTTTTCAACCCTTTGATTTGTGATTGTGTTGGAAATCACACTTCCATCTTCAGAAACTGACAAGAAGTGATAGACAAAGTCTACCCCAAAGACCTCCCTCTTCACTTGGCCAGCCATTCCCCTTCCAGGGTCCACATCCTGCTCAGTTCCAGGGCACAGGCTGAGGAACCAAGTCTTTCTGGCAAGGTCTGTTTCATTGGTAAAGCAGCTCTTCATCGCTTATGATGCAAATCCCTGTTGTTGTTATTAGTTGCCATTGAGTTGTCGTCAGTGTGGCCCATTCCTGCACCATCCTCACAATCGTTAGTGTGCTGAAGAGTCCATTATTGTGGCTATTGTGTCAATTCAGCTCATGGAGGATGTCCCTCATTTTTGCTGACTCTCTACTTTGTGAAACATGATGTCCTCTTCTAGTGACCGGTCTTTCCTGATGACGTGTCCAAAGTAAGAAGCCTAAGTCTCACAATCTTCGCTTCTAAGGAACATTCTGGTTGTACTTCCTTCAAGACTGATTTGTTCATTCTTCCGGCGGTTTACAGTAAACTCAATATTCTTAGCCAACACCAGAATTCGAATACACTGATTCTATTCTTCTTTAATCTTCCTTTTTCATTATCCAGCTTTTGCTTACATATGAGGCAATTGAAAATGCCATGGCTTGGATCAGGCACACCTTAGTCCTCAAAGCGACATCTTCGCTTCTTAACCCTTAAAAGAGGCCTTTTGTAGCAGTTTTCCCAACGCAATACATCATTTGATTTCCTGACCTCTGCTTCCATGGGCCTTGATTGTTGACCCAAGCAGAATGAAATCTTCGACTACTTCAATTTCTTCACCATTTATCATGATGTGTTGCTGTCCATAAGGTATTCACTGGCTAATTTTCAAAAATAGATTGCCGGGCTCTTCTTCCTAGTCTGTCTTAGTCTGGAAGCTCCAGTGAAACCAGTCCACCATGGATGACCCTGCTGGTATCTGCAATACTTATGGCATAGTTGCCAGCATCATAGCAACACACAAGCCACCACAGTATGACAAACTGACAGACCCCAAATCCGTTCCAACTCCATTCCTATTAGGAGAGCACCGGACCCTTGCCAGGTGCAGGGATGCAGAGATAAAAGGCAACGGCTCTGCTCCAGGAGAACTCTGTCAGTGATGAAATAGCTAGCATTTAGTTGGTGCTTTCTGTAGGCAGGCTGGTCCAAGAGCCCATGCTTTGGTCTGTGTTAGTGCGGGAGGAGACAGCAGACACTTTTGGTCCAAGGTGACTAGTGCCCTGACAGAAGGCAGCCTGGGGAGCTGGGGCAACACATGGTAGGGGAGGAGGCGTCAAGAAAATTTCTGGGAACAGCTACAGGAAGAGAAATAGGCCTAATGGGCTTGGGGCATATCCTGATATTGTTGATAGCGACACCCACCTCTTTGTGTCGAGCGCCGGACATGCACCCCACATGCTCTGAGCATATCTTCTCTCATTTAAGGTTTGCAGCCACCGTGGGAGGGAGTTGTTAGCCCCACTTCACAAATGGAGAACCTGAGGCTGAGAGAGGAAAACTCACCTGCTAAAGGTCCTTTAGGAGCCCTGGTGGCGTGACAGTTAAGCACTCAGTTGCTTAACCCACCCAGCTGCTCTGCAGGAGAAAGACCTGACGATCTGCCTCTATAAAGATTCCCATAAACCTGTTGCCGTCCCGTCGATTCCGACTCATAGTGACCCCATAGGACAGAGTAGAACTGCCCCATAGAGTTTCCGAGGAGCGCTGGTGGATTTGAACTGCCAACCTCTTGGGCAGCAGCCGTACCACTTAACCACTATGTCACCAGGGTTTCCCTATAAAGATTACATCCAAGAAAACTCTATGGGGCAGTTCTACTCTGTCACATGAGGTCACTACGAGTCAAAATAGAATCAACAGCACCCAGCAACAACAACGAAGGTCCTTTACAACAAATAAGTGTTAGATCCGGGATTCAAACTCAAGCTGACTCCAAGGCCCTTGCTCCAATCCCTAGGCACCTCTGCACAAACAGGTGTCGTGGATGCATGGTGGGGACCCGATGCAGAGGGCGGGAAGCCACCCAGCTTTCCATCTTGGGCTTCACATAGTACCTGTCTGCCCACCGTTCGCTGTGCAGACAACACAGCTCCAGCCCACGCAGAGCCTTGTCAGGGGGTAATTAATGGGCCATCAAAGGGTCTACCAACTACACTGGGGAAGAAAATTGCACAAGCAGCAGTGAGATGGGCAGCCGACAGGAATTTCATCACCTCCCCTAATAAGTGTGTTCATCAGAACTGGGAAGCAGGATAAATGGGGCCAGGACCAGCCACTCTTTCAGCACTTTACAAGGCTTAGAATATCAGACCCACAAGCCATAACGCTAATCATAACAGCTCCCATTTATTGAGGATCTATGGGCACCACCCTACGAGCTTTACATGAATGATCTTAACCAGTCTTCATAATGACACTATGAGGTAGGTGTTACCATCATCCCTTTCCACAGAGGGGAAAACTGAGGCTCAGAGAAGTGAAGTGCTTCACCCGAGGTTGCACAGCTGGGACTTAGCAGCAGTGCAGAGACTGGAACCCAGGTCTGTCTGATTCCAAAACCCACATCTTTTGTTTGTTTGTTGTTGTTGAAAATGTACACAGCAAAACATACGCCTATTTAATCATTTTTACATGTACAATCCAGTGACATTGATTATATTCTTCAAGTTCTGCAAACATTCTCACTCTCCTTTCCTGAATTGCTCCTCCGCCATTAACATAAACTCATAGAAACTAAGCTTCTCATCTGACATTTCGACTTGCCTGTTTGATCCCATACAGATAATTCTTTAAAAGAGCACAATGCTCTACATTCCTATAGAATGGCTAAGGTTAAAAAAAAAAAAACAACAGAAAAAAACAAATGTTGGCGAGGATGTGGGGAAACTGGAACCCTTATGCATTGCTAGTGGTAATGCAAAGTGGCACAGCCGCTTTGGAAAGCAGTGTGGTGGTTCCTCAAAAAACTCAAAATAAAACTACAATATGACCAAGCAATTCCACGCCTAGGTATGTACCCAAAAGGCTTGAAAGCAGAGACTTAAAAAGAGACTAGTATACCAATGCTCATTGCAGCACTATTCATAATAACCAAAAGGTGTAAACAACCAAAATGCCCATCAACAGATGAATGGATAAACAAAATGTGATACACACATACAATGGAATACTACTCAGCCAGTAGGAGAAATTAAGTTTTGATACATACTATACAGTACGGATGGAGCTTGAAGACATTATGCTGAGCAAGATAAGCCAATCACAAAAGGACAAATATTGTATGACCTCCCTTATGTGAAAAGGCAAATGTATAGAGATCAAAGTTTATTAGTGGTCACCAGAGGTGGGAGGGAGGGGGAAAAGGGGGATTAACGGTGATGGAAAAAGCACATGGATTAATGGTAGGGTTGCATAGCTGATTATTGTAATTGCTGTCAATAAGTTGTATACCTGTAAAAAGTTAAATTGGCAAAAGTTGTGTGATAGATATATTTATAACAATGATTGGGAAAAAAAAAAAAGAGCAGCTGCTGAAGCTGCTTATGTACAACCAAATACCTCATGGGATTTGGTTCCTAGGTTTGGAGGTTTAAGATCATGGTTTCACGGGACATCGCAGTTAATTAGCCTAATAATGTGTTTAGTGCTTCCGTTCTACCTCCTAATTCACTGCGTAGTTCCTGGGCTCTTAAAAGCTTACAAGTAGCCATCCAAGGCACAAAAGTTGGTGTCTACTCACCTGGAACAACAGAGGAAGAAGGAGTCGGGAATAGGGGGAGGATATGGAATGTGTGGCTAATTGCCTCTATGAACAACTGCCTCCTTTGCCATGAGACCAAAATAATTGGATGGCCGGGCTACCATTACTGAATGTTTTGATCAAAGATTCTATAGAAGAATCCTGATCAAAAGGGGGGAAATGCAGAACAGAATTTCAAATTCTCATGGACTCTAAACTTTCTAGAGCCATGGAGGTTGGATGCATCCGTGAAACTGGTGCCCTGAGGTAATCTTTAAACTTTAAGCCAAAAATATCCTCTGAAGTCTCCTTAAAACCAAGCAACAGTTTAGCTTAACTAGTTTAAAAAAAGTCTGCCTTGAGCATTACGCTCTTTTAAGAACTATCTATATGGGATCAAAGTGACAACAGCAACTTAAAAGATTAGATAGGAAGCTTAGGGAACAGTTAGTTTATGTTAATGGGGAGGCACAACTCAGAAAAGGAGGGTGAGAATGGTTATACAACTCAAGGAATGTAATCAATGTCACTAAATTGTACATGTAGAAATTGTTGAATTGGTATATATTCTGCCATGTATATTCTCAGCAATAACAACAAAATAAATAAAATTTAAAGAACACTGTGCTCAAGCAGACATTCTTTACTAATTGAGCTAAACAATTATTTGCCAAAACCCACATTTTAACCAGAAGCAGCGCTAGATTAGGAAGCTGGAAGTGGGTGTCTAAATCCTGCCTCTAATTCACTGTGCAGCCTGTGAGAAGTCTCTCCCTTTTTGAGCCTCTGTCTCCCCATAAAGGGGTTGGTCTAGATGATGTCTAAGTCCCTCCTCCACTCAGACCTTCTGTGGCCCTGTGAGCTCCCCTCCCTCTCTCCCATCCCCCAGGCCCCTAAAGCCCAGCAGGATGCAGATTAACCACCCACTCACCACTCAGGGCAGAGAAAGAGGAAGTGCCACCTCCCCAAAGTCATCTCCTGCCCAGGCCAGCCCGGGACACCCAGGAACCACAAAGCTACAGGATCCCCTGGAGCCTGGCCGTGGGAGCAGCAGCCCAGAGCCAGGCTGAGGGCAGAGGGCCGGGCATCTCCTTGTGGTCACAACTTCCTCAGCCCTCACTCCTCGGCAGGGTGTGCAGAGGCAGGGGAGGCTCCCTCTGTCTTGGTGCCCTTCTGGCCCCGTTTCCCTAGGTCCCCAGGGTCTCAGGTGGTGGGAACTTGGTCATTTTGGGAGAATTCCTAGTTCACTCTGGACGGCTGAGTTCAAGCAGAGGTTGCAAGGCAGGTCTGTCTGGTGGCTCCAAAGAGAGTTTTTACCCACCATGCACTGCTGCTGCCAGGAACAGCTCTCCCAGGGTGCTGCAACAGTTAAGAGCTCAATTAACTGTGAGGTTAATTCGAACTTACCCAGCGGTGCCTCAGAAGAAAGGCCTAGCGATCTGCTTCTGAAATGTCACCACCTTGAAAACTCTATGGAGCAGTCCTACTCTACACACGTGGGATTGTCATGAGTTGAATCGACTTGACAGCAACTAGTTTGTTTGTTTTATCTCTCCCCTGTCCTCTGATCACTTCTGACTCATAGTGACCCTTTAGGACAGAGTAGAACTGCCCCCATAAGATTTTCAAGGAGCGGCTGGTAGATTTGAACTGCCGACCTTTTGGTTAGCAGCCTGAGCTCCTAACCACTGTGCCACCAGGGCTCCCTATCCTCTGAAGTAGCTCCTAAAATCCCAGGCCCTAGAGAGACGTAAGTCCCCTTGCCGTCAGGACAGGGTGAATATACTGACACCTAAAAAAAAAAAAAAAAATTTTTTTTTTTTTACTCTCACCGGTGGCGTAGTGGTTAAGTGCTACGGCTGCTAACCAAAGGGTTAGCAGCTCAAATCCGCCAGGCGCTCCTTGGAAACTCTATGGGGCAGTTCTACTCTGTCCTATAGGGTCGCTATGAGTCGGAATCGACTCAACGGCACTGGGTTTTTGTTACTCTCACCCAGCCCTGGCCTCCCTGCCTCCCTCCTGCCTACTCCAGTCCCTCCTTCACACAGTAGCCAGGGTCTTTCTAGACATAAACCACATCAAGTCATCCCCCTACTTGAAGCCCTTCAGCGACTTCCCATGTGACCTGGCCCCTCCGTGCCCACCTCTCTGGCCTCTTCCAACAGCCCTCCCCGGCCCCCTCCGTCCCTATAACACAGGCCTTCTTGCCACCCTCAACTTGCCAAAGTCCTCATCCCTGTTCTCAGGACCTTTGCACTTGCTGTTCCTTCTGCTCTTCTCCCACATCTTTGCCCAGCTGCCCCCTCCTCATCCCAGGTCTCAGCTCAGATGTCATCTCCTTCCCTGGCTTCCCAGCTAGAGTAGCCCCCGCCCCCACCTCCCAAGCACTCTCCACCATATGACCCTATTATATTTTCTTTTTTCTCTCTTAAATGGTCCTTCTGGTTGGCTTGCTGGCCTGTTTAGTCTGTCTCCTTCCCCAAGAACATAGCTCAGGAAGGGCAGGGGTTTAGCTGCCCCATCCATTTCTGCCCTTGCAATGAGGCAGGACCTTGTTTGGTCCCCACAAACCTGCAGGTAAGGAGGCTGGCTAGAGCTCAGGGAGGTGGAGTCACAGGGCTACAGAACCAGGTTGGCCTGACCCAAGGTCATCTCTGCCAAGCCTCCACAGTGGGCTCCTGAAGCCAGGGCACATTCCAGGGGGCTGTCACCCAGAGACTGAGTCACAGTGAGGTCCTTAGGGAGGGTACCAAGAACAAAGAGACTACCCACTTCCAGAAGGGTTATTTCATGGAGACATGGGGCAGCAGGGTCCCATCAGTGGGTCAGGTGCAACCCTGGAGGTGGAATAGCACAAGGCAAATGGGAGCAAATGGCTCCCAAAGAGAGGGGACCACCAGAAGCTGGGGAGCTGGGGGAATCTTTAACCACCCACTGTTTTGCAGAAGAGGAAACTGAGGACCAGGGAGGGGAAGGGACTTGCTTGAGGTCACACAACCAAAGAGTTGTAAAGCCTTATGGCCTGTGGTCTCTAGTACCTGTTCCCTGCTCTGAGGATACCTGGTGAAGCCATATGCCCAGGGTTCAGGCAGAGAGCCACCCTAGAGTGGCCAGGCCTCATGGGTAGGGGCAGGGCCGGCAGAGTGGATCTGAAATGATAAGACAAAGAAAGGACTCTAATTCCTTCCATCTTTAAAAAAAAAAAAAAAAACCATAATTGAGAACCAGTTCTAAGCTAAGTCTTGGGCCCCTCAGCCAAAGGGTGGGCAATACATTCTGAAAATGAAACCACCTGAGAGAACTGAGTAGCGGCTTCTATGAAAGTTAAACAAGCCTCGACCCTGAACCCAGCCGTTCCACTCCTAGGTACGTGCTCAACAGAAATGAGCTCTCAGGTCCTCAAAGGGACATGCAAGAATGTCACCGCAGCTTTGTTCACCATAACCCAGAACTGGAATCAGTGACACATCCATCCAATGGGACACTATTCAGCTTCACAAGGTGCAGATACTGATACAGGCAGCAACTTGGATGAACCTCAAAAACACTCACTGTTGACTGAAGGAAGCCAGACACGAAAGAGTCCATACTGTGCAAATCCGTGCACATGAAGTTCCAACCCAGGCACAGCTACGCTGCCAGAAAGCACGTCAGCGGTGGCCTACGGCAGGGGGATTGCTGGAAGGGGCACGTGGGAAATTTCTGGAAAGGTGGAAATGTTCTGTATTTTGAGCTGGAAGGTGGTTACCCAGGTGTATGCATTTGAAAACACTGCACCGTACAAGACGTGTGCATCTTAAGTAAATTATACCACAATTTTTTAAAAAAATGCACAATCTCTACCCTCAGGAAGCCCCAGAGCCAAGATTGGCATCCAGTGTCATCGTAATGACAGTTGTGACAATAACAGCAGCTGAGATTGATTAAGCCCCCCCATAAGTGCCAGCTCTGAGCTGCGTTCTTTCAAAACACCATCTGATTGAATCCTTCCAACTACTGCACCAAACAGGCCCCGAGAGCTCCATATTGGTATTGTTGTTGGTGTCGTCAGCTGACGTGGAGTTGGAGGAGGAAAATCAATCTCAGAGGGCTGATTTAACTGTTCAAAGTGACAAGCAGGGTTGAACCTGAGCCCTGTGGTCTCCAAGGTCAGCTTCCACTGCGCCAGCAGCCCCCATCTCTCTACCCTCCCCACTTTCCACTGCCTGTTTGGGCCTGGCACTTCACGTTGCCCGTCACCAGCCAGATCCCCTCCTCTCCAGAGCTGGAGTAAACAGCTTATGCGCTTACGGGACCCGGAGCTTCTGCGAAATTGCTGCTTAGGAAATGCGTCCTTCCTCCCGTCCCAGCCCTCTCTCCCTCTCTCACTGCCACATATCTCTGAGGTCATTGTAGCCTTGGACCTCCGCCCAGCAAGAGGGAACTCCAAAGGCTGGGTGGCTGGGGGTGTGTGCAGTGTTGATCAAGGGGCTTTCTCAATCCCCAGCCTCGCCCCGGCCCAGCTTGGGCCCCAGAGTCCTAGCAGGGCTTGAAATTAGAGTCCCCACCCTTGGCTCCAGTTCCCAAGTGATGCAACCCAGTGGCTGGATTCAGAGAATTATAAAACGTTTACTTGGGATAACGACCACCACCACTATTTATTAAGTCCTTATACTGTGCAAGAGCTAGGCTGAGAGTGCTACAAGCGGTATCTCATTAACACTTACCACCAAGCCTCCACTCATGCTGTTATGGTCCCCATTTTACACACGAAGAAACCAAAGCTCAAAGGGTTAAGTGACTTGCCCAAATTCTCCCATCCAGGAAGTGGTGGAGCTGGGATTCAAACCCAGGTTTGACCTGGCTCTTGACATTGTGTTCTGAACCATAGCATTATGCTTGTTATCCTACAAGTAATTGCTGAAAAAGACCCTGGAGCCAGTCGTTCTACAGATGCCATGTAATTTCTTTGTTTGTTTTTGTGGTTGCTTTGGAGAAAAAACAGCAGAACATACACCAATTCAACAATGTTTACACGTACAATTCAGTGACGGTGATTACTGTCTTCAAGATGTGCAACCATTCTCACCCGCCTGTTCTGAATCGTTCCTCCCCCATTAACATAAAGATACCATGGCATTTTACAGATGGGAAAACTGAGGCCCAGGAAGGGAGAGCGTCTTGTTCAGGCTCCTAGGAAAGGTTAGTGGCACAGCTTGGCCTGGAAGCCACACTCCACACAGGGTCTTGCTCTCAATCATCAGACCAGACCCACGGAGCTGGCCACGGGCACCTGGACAGACACTGAGGAGGGAGGCAGGCAGAGAGGTGGGAGGCTCTGGTTGCAGGCAGGAGTAAATATTGACACGGCAGTGTTTATATTGTAACCCTACTCTCCTGGCTGCCGCCCACACCAGACTCCCAACTTCCCAGCCAAGGAGGCAAAGGAGCAAGTGGGGAGGAGAGCAGGGAGAGGAGGCTGCTGGACCTGGGGCAGCTCCTTACGCCCATGGGGGCATGTGATCAGGAAGCCTGGGGCATCTCTAGTCAGGGAGCCATTGAAGATCTGGGAGGGGGCCCCAGACAGTGCCAGGCAGGAAGGGGGTGCTACCCAAGCCAGGGAGATGGGGGTCTGGGCTGGAAGTTACCAAAGCCTGGGTTTAAGTTCCAGCTCTGCCACCAACTGGTAGTGGGACCCAAGAACAGTCAGCAAATGGGAAGGAAAGGGCTGTACAATCAAGTGCAACGCAAAGGTGAAAGATAATCAGCACCTCAGCCTGGCCAAGGTCCAGCCCCAGGCAATTCCCAACGCCTCCGGCCATGGCCAAACAGTCCCAACCCCGTCTCGGGGGAGCTTTCCCAGGAAGGCAGAGTTTCTGCTAAATCAAAGTGGCAGCTTGGGACAGAGGCCAGGACCCTGAGGCCGGAGGTCAGGAAGCTGCTGCCTAGCTACAGTCCCTAATTCCCTACGTGACTTTTGAGCCTCAGCTTTCTCAACTCTAAAATGGGGACAACCTATTTCCTAAGATTGGCGTGAGAATCAAAGAGATTACGTTTAAGTGCTTGGCATGAGGTAATGCTCAAGAACAGAAGCTTCCTTTTGCCCTCAGTTTTCCCTGCTGTAACACATTATTATGTTGGCAGAGAATATTGAATATAGCATGGGCTGCCAGAAGAATGAACAGATCTATCTTGGAAGAAGTACAGCCACAGTGTTTCTTAGAAGCAAGGATGGCGAGACTTTGTCTCATGTACTCTGGACATGTTATCAGAAGGGACTAGCTCCTGGAGAAGGACATCACGCTTGGCAAAGCAGAGGGTCGGAGAAGAGGAAAACCCTTAATGAGATGGATTGACACAGTGGCTGCAACAATGGGCTCAAGCATAGCAACAATTGTGAGGATGGCGTAGGACTGGGCAGTGTTTTGTTCTGTTGTACACAGGGTCCCTATGAGTCAGAAGCAACTCGACGACACCTAACAACAACACAGGAAAGCTGAATTAGATGGTTACTAATTCCCTTTGCACACAGCACTCTATGCTCTTAAGAGGGTCCAACAGCCATGCCCAGCTCCCTGGCTTCAGGCCCTGAAGTTAAACCCTTCCTCAGTCTATTTCCTGAATGTTCTCTAGAAACTTGCTTCTCTGTTTACAACTCCCCTCAGGACCTCCAAGAGCCCTGTATGCTGGAGGGAGCCATTCTGAAGTTTGTCAGTGAGCGAAGACAGGCCTGTGGATTTCCCAGCCACCCCTGGCCTCAGGGCCCCGGAAGGGGTAGAACTCCCAGGCCTTCGACACCTCGCCGCACTATGACAGTGGGGTTCAGGCAACATTGGTTGTTCATTAAACTTTGCCTCTCTCCACCCCCGGAGTATGAACTGTTCAAGGACAGGAGAGTCTCCTGTCATTTTTTCTCTCTCCAAACCTGACACCTAGGAAGCCTTCACTAAGTGCTGCCACAGGAAGCTCAAATGCCACCTCTTCTAGTGAGGAAGGCTTCCCTGGTGCACATCCCCAGCCAGGATGACTCTCGAGCTGCATCCCCAGGCTGGTACTTATCACTTTCTATCTTGTTCCAGAGCCTTTTGAGAATGTGTCTTTCTCTTCTATTAGATCAAAGTTCCTTAAAGGCAGGAGCCCCCTGGTTATTTACCTGAAAGGATGAGGGAAGGAAGGGTGATGCCTCAGGTCTGCATCCCACAGGGGCAGGAGTGGAAGCCTTCTCCTCTCAACACTACCCACTCTAGGCGGTGTGATGGGGGTGTGATGTGAGAGTGGAGAGGGCCGGACCACCATCAGCTCTCCCAGGGCCATGCTAGCAGCCTCTTAACTGGTTTCTCAGCCTCCAGCCTTGACCCTCCTACCCATTCTCCACCAAGTATCCCATGTGACCATCCCAAATGCAAATCCAACCATGTCGCTTCCTCACTCTAAACTCCTGAGTGGCTCCCAACTGCCCTTAGGATCAACTCCTTAACATGACCTTTCCTGTGTGTGCCTACCCCTGTCCATCTCCCAAGCATGGACTTCTGCACCTCTAGTGAACTATACTTCCTGAATGAACCATGCTCAGTATTACCATGCTCGGTACTACCTCACATATACTGCTCACTATGCCCAGAATGTTCTTACCGGTATCGTTCATTCTTAGACCACAGTTCAGTGTCATATCTTCAGGAAGCCTTTTCTGATGCCCAGGCCAGGCTCCCCTATCTCCCCTCACAGCACCCTGAGTGTCTCCTTGGAAACACTAATTGCACTTGTCATTTCCTGCTCAGCATCTGCCTGCCTGTCAGATTGCGGAAGAGGGGCTTATGAATATCCTCTGCACTGGCTGTAGCCCCAACAGCCTCACATTAGGCCAGACAGCCTTGTTCAGTGAACCACTGAATGAGTGAATGAATGAATGAAGCACTGACCATTGCAAGGGTGCTTACCTAATCACCTGGGAAAGAAAAAATTAGGCAGAGACGCAAAAAACTGTAAACCTTTGCTGATGGTTTCCTCCCTCACTGTAGACATTGAAGTGTGGACTTTACCCTCCCTGCTTAAGTCTTGGCTAATGACCAAAACGTTCTGCCAAGATGATTATTGGTGATGGTTGCACAATACTATTAATGTAATTGATGCCACTAAATCATACATATGAAAAACGCTAAATGGGCAAATGCTGAGCTACATATATATTCAAAACAGTAAGATGCAAAAAAAAAAAAAAGAAAAAATGCCTTTCTGCAATGCCTACCAGATAGCCCCCTAGCTAATCAAATCCCATCCCTCCCTGACAGGCCTGGCCTCTCCAATTCGGTCTGGGAAACAATGTACTTATTCTTTAATAAAAGTTAACAACATTCCTGTGTGCCAAAAATCATAGCAATGCAAGGGAACAGGAGTAACCCAGTTACCAGCACCGGCACGGGCCACCCAGGGAAAGGTACTGGTTGTGCTCCGGAGACCCCATTTGGGCTGGTTCTGGGCACCCGGCTGGCCTCACATCTTTAAACGATAACACCTGCCTTTGCACTCTTAATAATTTGCCGAGTGTCTCTGCATCATGGTATCCTCACGGTGTCTTGAGAAGTGGGACAAATTGGCCTCATTTGGTAGGAAAGAAGGCAGAGAGGGGCGATGGCTGGCCTAAGGTCACAAAGCAAATCACATCCAGGATTCAAATCTAGGCCCTGGACCCTGTCTGTCCTGTATAGTAAAGATGATTCCCACCTCTGACCATTGCTTTAAGCTCAGCCCCTAGCTTGGAATGTGAAGGAACATTCTCAAGGCACCACAACAGCAGACTAGGAACGTCGGCTTGGGCCTCCTTTCCCCCCACTTGCCTGCCTGGTTAACCCTCCAAACATCCAGGAGGTTGTTCTTGCTCTGGCACTATGTTGCTGAGTGACCATGGGCAACTGTCTCTGTCTCTCTGCGCTCACTGCTGGGTGGTTTGAGGATAACCAGGCACAGGAGATATAAAAAGCCTGCTCAGAACCCTCATCCTACAGCTTATGTTGGGGGGCCTACATAAGGCCTTTATGAACAGTGTTCATAACCAAACAACTTGCAAGACTGGTTTACTGGGTCAAAAGGCTTGGGATCACAGTCTCGGGGAACAACTGAGTCAACTGGCATAACATAGTTTACAAAGAAAATGTTCTATATCCTAGTTTGGTGAGTAGCATCTGGGGTCTTAAAAGTCTGCAAGCAGTCATCTAAGATACAACTATTGGTCTCTACTCATATGATGCAAAAGAGAATGAAGGAAATCAAAGGCTCAAAGAAGAAACTAGTCCATGGGACTAATAGCCCACATGAACCACAACCTCTTCTAACCTGAAACCAGAAGAACTAGATGGTGCCCAGCTACCACTTCTGACCATTCTGACCAGGGACACAGCAGAAGGTCCTGGATAGATGGGAGAAAAATGTAGAACAAAACTCAAATTCCTTAAAAAGGCCAGACCTACTGGACCGATAGAGACTAGAAGAACCACCAAGACTATAGCCCTAAGATACCCTTTGAACTTGGAATTGAAGCCATTTCTGCAGGTCACGTTTCAGCCAAATAATAGACTGGCTTATAAAATAAACAATATCATCTGCTCCCTTAAACAATTAACTATATAAGACCAGATATCCAACAGTTACCCAAAAGGAAAGATGAGAAGTCAAGAGGGGGAAGGGAAGCTAGATCAATGTAAAGAGAACAAACAGAATGGAAATGAGAATGCTGACACATTGTAAAAATTGTAACCAAGGGCATGGAACAATTGTATAAAAATTATTAAAGGGGTACCTAATCTGCTGGCAAATTTTCACCTAAAACACGCATACACAAAACAGTGCTGACTCACTGCCAAGGGGTTAAAGACCTGGGTGGGGAGTTGGGACCATCAGGGAGATTCAGCCAGGACAACAGGAAACAGTTCTCCAAAGAAGCCCAGTTAGTCCTCGCTGGAGGGGAGGGAATGTTGGATTTGTTTAAAACCCACAGAGCAGGAGATCCAGGGAATAAACACTTGCGCAGGCCTGACTCACCCTCGCCTCAGGAATGACAGCACAGGGGCTAGCGTTGAGGGGAAACCAAAATGACAGGGGCCAGGGAGGCCTGATCGCTGCCTCCACCCGACCCACATGTGGTGGGTCAATAAACGACAGGGAATTTTCAACTCTCACTGTCTTCAGCCTTTGACTATTGGGCCCCAGCAACTCCCTTGCTGACCTGTCTCCTCTTTCCCGGCTCCCCTATGCCCAGGTGCCAAGCAAGCCTCATGCTGGCCTTTCCTGTGCTCTAACACCTCTGGTCTTCTGCTCCCTACCTGGGATATTCCTTCCAATTCAGATGCCACCTGTTCAGTGACGCTTTCTCTCATCTCTCCAGCCAGAAAAGAGCCCTCACTTGGCATATGATATCCCCAGCCCTCTTAAGGACATGCCACCTCGCCTGAGAATCAGCGTAGACACTTGCAGGCTGGTGGAAGATTCCTTAACACAGAGTTTATGTCAGTTTCTTCCTCCCTAGCACAGGGCTTCGCATATATTAAATGCTCAATAAATCTCTGTTGAATGACGAACAAATGAATGGTTGGTTCTCTAAGTATCACTGTCCCCTTCCTCTCTCTAAAAAAAAAAAAAAGCAAAACAAAAACTCCCTGTCGCAGAGTCAATTCCAACTCCTAGCAACTCTAGAGGACAGAGTAGAACTGCCTCATAGGGTTTCCAAGGCTGTAATCTTTATGACAGCCGACCGCCACTTTCTCCTATGGAGCAGCTGGTGGGTTCAAACCACTGACCTTTCAATTAGCAGCCAAACACTTAACCACTGCACCACCAGAGCTCCTTTTCTCTGGACAACATGATAAACATTAATGCTTATTTCAGACAAGGAAATAGGTTAGAGGTCAGGTTGAACTTCTCAACTTGAGTTTCAGGTTATAAAAGAAAGGGAACTAGACTGCATTTGAGTGAGTATTCTCACTTAGATTATATCATCATGTCCCCACAATACCCCTGCGAGATAAGGCCTATCATCTCATTTTGCAGGTTGAGGAAGCTGACCTTTAGAGATGATGGTGAACCCTGACCAAAGTCCTGTAGGGAAGTGGCAGAGGTGGAATTCTAATCCAAACCTGTCAGATGCCAAAGCCTGAGGTCTTCCCCGCTAGGCTGGAAGCCTTCTCAGGTTGTGAGGCTCTGAAAAGTGTCACCGGGGTGGGGTGATGACCTCTCTTTTGTTGGTGGTTTTTACGGAGGAAAGTAATTCTTTTTTCTGGGTGACTTAGGTCAGGGCAGCCTTGGAGGTGGAGGAATGGATGATATGACCTCAAAGTCTTACCCCCTTCTACTGTCCATATACTGAGACCTTAAATCAAGGGCCAGTCCACAGGTAGTGAGCTCCTCACCACTGAACTATTCAAGCAGCGCATTCCAAGGAAGATTCCTGACGAGGAGGTAGGATTGATACAAGATGGTCTCTAAGTATCTCTGGGTATTAAATTATGCCATAATTCCATTACTATTGACTCAGGAGAGGCAAGTAAGTGGTGGGTGGACAAGGAAGGTAGATACTAGGGGGAATGAGAAGAAGGAGGGAACCTAGAGGGAAGGATTAAGGGGTGTTGTAAGGCGATTCCAGCTTTGGGCAGAGCTGGGGGACTCTTCAGGTCTACGGGGGGGGGTCCCATCCTGGCCCCACCTAGGCCCCCAGGCTGGCAACATTGATAGGACTAGGAGAATCAGAGGGACTTGCCCATGGGGAAGGAAAGCAAAGAACTAAGTAGCCTCAGCCCCCTAGATAGAGAGGTGATTACCAGGACCTCCAGAGGTGATAGAAGGGCCCTGGCTCTCAGGCTTCAGAGACAGCCCCCCTCCCCACAACAGCCCTCAGCTAGCCCAGCCTAACCGGATAGATTTCCCTCCTGGGCACTGGTTCAGAGATCCCCATGAAATCTCCCTCCCCAGTGCCCTTTCCCTGGTGCCCCTGCCCATCCCAGACAGCGCTGGACCTCAGCGACTCCCTCCTCTGAGAATCCCTGCCATTATCGGGAGATACTGGGGAGATTGGGGTCGCTGGGCACGGGACACCAAGTGTCCCCTGTACTCTGACAGCCGCGATCTGGCTGCCCAGATCCCCTCATCCCCCTAGGCCACTGCGGGATCAGCAGTCCCACAGTACTTCCATACTCCCAACCCTGCACTCCGAATGCGCTCAGGAGGCACCCACGGCCACCCACGATGCTCCAAACCGTGCCTCGGACCTAGACCTCCTTCAGCGTCCCGGCCGCTTCGGAATCGCCTCCCACCCCCGAACTGGGCCCAGCCCGTCTGCCGAGTCTCCAAAACCAGCTAGGTCTGGGTGGGGTCCAGGGATTTCTGGACGCCCAAAGTCAGACCGTAACTGCTCTCGAGCCGAACCGGCTACCCCGAGCCCTCCACACCGGGCCCGCTCCAGCCGCCCAGAATCAAGCTCAACGCTGCAGCCCCCGACCGGGCCGAGCGTTCCGCCGCCTCGCGAGCCGAGCCTCCCGGGCCGCCCACCGACTCCTCGCCAGCCTAGGGTCGGGCTGCGGCCGCCGCTGCCGCCGGCGTTCAGCCTCCCGCGAGCCCGGCCGTCCCGGGTCCGGCCCGCGGCGCTGCCGCCCGGGACCTTCGCGGCTAGAAGGGCCGGGGCAGCGGGCTGGGCGCCGCACTCACCATAGCGCCCGCGCTCCGCCCTGCTCTGCTCCGGCCGCGCGCCCTTCCCAGCAGCCCGGCTCCGGCTCCCGGCTCCGGCCCGCGCTTCTCGGACGGCGCAGCTGGTGGACCCGGCGCGCGCTCGGCTTCCCGCGGGCGAGTGCACGGCTTCGGCGCCGAGTCCGGGGAGGCGGGCTCGCCCGGAGACCAATGGCAGGGCGCGGGGGCCGGGGCCGGGCTGCGCAGCCAGTCAGGCCCGGAGGCCGACTTCCCACTGCCGGCTCCTTAACCCTTGGTGCGCTGGGGCTAAGGCCTGGGCTTCGCCGGGAGCCCAGAGGGCGGGTGTGGGAGGGAGCCTGGCATTCGGGGTCTAGACCTCGCCTGGACCGGTTTCGGGGGCGGGGACAGCTCGGAGAGTGGCTCTGCGGTGCCCGGTGCAGGGCGCCAGGAGCCTTGGCGACCTTTGTCTCCTGCCTGGAGCCTGCCCCGAGAGTGACCCAGGGCGCTGCAGCTGCGTGCTCTGTGTGTGCGTGTGTGTGCGTGTGTGTGTTGGAGGGAGGCGTGGGGGGATGGATTCGGCGCTGCAGCTGCGTGGTTGCTTGTGTGTGTGTGTGTGTGTGTGTGTGTGTGTGTGTGTTAGAGAGAGGGGAGAGGGAGGCGGGGAGGGGCGTGCCTATGCGTTTGTGTGTGAAGGAAAGACAGAGACTGACTATATTTGGGGTTTGTTGCTGCGTGCTCGGGCACGGTGTGTGTGTGTAAAAACTGAGAAACGGGGGAGAGAACAGGATGGGAGGGAAACCAGAGAAGGAGCGACGGCTCTCTTGCCTGTGCTTTTGAACGTCCCGGAGAGAGACTGTCTCCATGTGTATGTTGTGTAATGTAAATGCGTAAGTGAAAGAGAAAGGAACAGAAAAATGTGGGTCTGTGTGATGTGCAGTCTGTACACTTGGGTCCTGCTGTATATGCATATTGGTGTGATAGAAACAGACTTTGTGCCCTGTTGTAAATATGTAGAGATCAAATGGTTGTGTGCTGTGATATGAGTATGTGTGTGTGCACATGAGTGATAGAGAACCTGGCTTTGATTTGGTACAATGGCAAAGAGAAACACTGTGTGTGTGGTAAAAGTGTATGTGCTTTGTCTGTGTGAGTTTGTGATCATCATTTTTTTGTGTTGGGTTGAGAAAGAAACTAATCTTATGAAGCATAAAGTTCTTGGCTGCCAACTGAAAGGTCGGCGGTTCAAACCTACCGGGCTCTCCATGGGAGAAAGATGTGGCAGTCTGCTTTGGTAAAGATTTACAGCCTTGGAAACCCTATGGGGAGGTTCTCGTCTGTCACATGGGGTCATTGTGAATCGATATAGATTCAGTGCCACCTAACAACAACAATGTCTAGCACACAGTAGGTGCCAAAAGAATCCTCACTGGCTAACTTTTTTTTCCGGAGGGATGTCCCTCCATGGCACAAACAGTTAAAATGCACAGTTGCTAACTGAAAGGTTGATGGTTTGAGTCCATACAGAGGTGCCTCGGAAGAAAGTCTTGGCAACCTACTTCTGAAAGACCACAGCCGCTGAAAACCCTGAAGTACATTTCCACTTTGAAACATGAGGGGTCGCCATGAGTTGGAATCGGTGTGACAGCAACTGGTTTTTACTGGTATTGTTTTGGATGACAATACTGGTGCCACATGCCGGGCCTGATAGAGGTTAGACAGATTGGCAGCCCACTGGCATGCATATAGAGTGGATCTCATGATAAGAGTTTTTTCATTTTGTCTTATCTTCCATAACTGAACTGAAACTGCAGTTGAAAGCTCCTTGGGAGGATGCCACCTGCCTGTCCAAGAGGATCTAGTTGAGAAGACATCAGAAGGAACCCACTAGGAGGATGGGGAAGGAGAGAGGGGGAGCTCCAAGCTCAGACCCTGCAGAGCTCTGTAGAGCAGAGTGGCAGGCAGAACTTGTCAGACCCAATTAGGCTATTTCTTGCCTCCTTCGACCCTAGAGAGAGGTTGCCAGGATCTTCCCTCCACCCTTCTCTGGGCTCCTGATGTGGGGCTGGAGAACAGGACATCCTAGCTCAACTCCCTCTAGCTTCTCCTTGAGCCACCAGCGACGCTGATTCAATTTGACAGTTAGTGTTTCTGTGAGATATAAAAACAAAAAACCAAACTCACTGCCACCGAGTTGATTTTGACTCATAGTGAACCTATGGGACAGAGTAGAACCGTCCCATAGGGTTTCCAAGGCTGTAAATCTTTTTTTTTTTTTTTAATTGTGCTTTAAGTGAAAGTTTACAGCTCAAGTTAGTTTCTCATACAAAAATTTATACATAAATTGTTACTTGACCCTAGTTGCTCTCTTTATAACATCACAGCACACTCCTCCTTTCTACCCCGGATTCCCCATGTTCATTCAACCAGCCCCTCTCTCTTTCTGCCTTCTCATCTCACCTCCAGACAGGAGTTGCCCATTTAGTCTCATGTATCTACTTGAACTAAGAAGCACACCCTTCAGGAGTATCATTTTACATCTTACAGTCCAGTCTAATCTTTGAAGATTTGGCTTCAGGAATGGTTTTAGTTCTGGGTTAACAGAGAGTCCTGGAGCCATGTCTTCCTGGGTTCCTCTAGTCTCAGTCAGACCATTAAGTCTGTTCTTTTACTAGAATTTGAGTTCTGTATCCCACTTTTCTCCTGCTCCCCCAGGGACTCTCTGTTGTGTTACCTGGCAGGGTGGTCATTGGTGGTAGCTGGGCACCATCTAGTTCTTCTGGTCTCTGGCTGATGAAGTCTCCGGTTTATGTGGCCCTTTCTGTCTCTTGGGCTCATATTTACCTTGTGTATTTGATGTTCTTCATTCTCCTTTGCTCCAGGTGGGTTGGGACCAATTTATGTACCTTAGATGGCCTCTTGATAGCTTTTAAGACCCCAGACGCCACTCACCAAAGTGGGATACAGAACATTTTCTTAATAAACTTTGTTATAAGGCTGTAAATCTTTACAAACACAGACTGCCACATCTTTCTCCAATGGACGGACTGGTGGGTTTGAATTGCAGACCTTTTGGTTAGCAGCTGAGCACTTTAACTACTATGCCACCAGGGCTCCACTCATGAGGAAAAACAACAACAACAACTCGTTGCCTTGGAGTAAATTCTGACAGGACAGAGTAGAACTGCCCCATAGGGTTTCCAAGGAGCAGCTGGTAGGTTTGAACTGCTGACCTTTTGGTTAGCAGCCAAATGCTTAACCACTGCCCCACCAGGGCCCCTCCATGAGGAATACAGGTGCATTAAATCCTGACCAACAATACCTACCTACCATTGCTGTTCAGTCAACTCTGGCTCATAGCAACCCCATGTGTTACAGAGCAGAACTACTCTATAGGGTTTTCTTGGTTGAACTCTTTAGGGAAGCAGATTGCCAGACCTTTCTTCCATGGCACCATTGGGTGGGTTTGAACCATCAACCTTCAGGTAAACAGCCGATTGCAAAATTCTTGTACCACCCAGTGACCTTTGACCAAAAATAGCTGCTATTTAAAAGCGCCTACTATGTACTGTCTTTCTTCATGTATGATGTCATTCCACAACTCTTCTGGTCTTTGGTCATTAGTGATTGATGTGTCAAATCTATCCTTGAGATGGTCTCTAAATTCACATGGGATATACTCAAGGTCATACCTTGGCTCTCGTGGACTTATTCTAATTTTATTCAGTTTCAACTTGAACTTGCATATGAGCAATTGACGGTCTGTTCCACAGTTGGCCCCTGGCCTTGTTCTGACCGATGATATTTAGCTTTTCCATCATCTCTTTCCACAGATGTAGTCGGTTTGATTCCTGTGTATTCCATCTGGCTAGGTCTACATGTTTAGTCGCCGTTTATGTTGATGAAAAAAGGTATTTGCAATGAAGAAGTCATTGGTCTTGCAAAATTCTATCATGTAATCTCCACGATTGTTTCTATCACCAACGCGATATTTTCCAACTACCAATCCTTCTTCTTTGCTTCCAACTTTCCCATTCCAATCACCAGTAATTATCAATGCATCCTGATTGCATGTTCAAAAAAAAAAGAAAAAGACCAGACGAGACTCTGAAACTTGCTCTTGAATGTCGAGTAGCTAAAGCAAAACAAGTGATGAAGTAAAAAAGCTGAACAGATTATTTCAAAGGGTGACTTGAGAAGACAGGGAAAGTACTATAACGACATGTGCAGACCTAGAGATAGATAACCAAGAGGGAAGAAACACTCAGCATTTCTCAAGCTGAAAGGAATGAAGAGAAAATTCAGGCCTTGAATTGCAGTACTGAAGGATACTATGGAGAAAATGTTAAATGACACAGGAAGCATCAAAAGAAGATGGAAGGAATACATAGAGTCACTATACTGAAAACAACTGGGCAATGTTCAACCATTTCAGGAGGTAACATATGATCAGGAACCAATGGTACTGAGGGAAGAAGTCCAAGCTGCACTGAAAACAAGGCAAAAAACAAGCCTCCGGGAACTGACCGAACACCAATCGAGATGTTTCAACAAATGGATGCAGCACTGGAAGTGCTCACTCATCTATGCCAAGAAAGTTGGAAGACAGCTCCCTGGCCAGCTGCCTGGAAGAGATACATGTTTATGCCAATTCCCAAGAAAGGTGATCCAACTGCATGTGGAAATTATTGAACGATATCATTAATATCACATGCAAGCACAATTTTGCTGAAGATCATTCAAAAGGAGCTGCAGTAGTGTATTAACAGGGAACTGCCAGAAGTTCAGGCCAGATTTAGAAGCGAATGTGGAATAAGGGATATCATTGCTGATGTCAGCTGAATCCTGGCTGAAAGCAAAGAATACCAGAAAGATGTTTACCTGTGTTTTATTGACTATGCAAAGGTGTTTGACTGTGTGGATCTTAACAAATTATGGATAACATTGTGAAGACTAGAAATTCCAGAAAACTTAATTGTGCTCATGAGGAACCTGTACATAGACCAAGAGGCAATCGTTCGGACAGAACAAGGGGATACTGCGTAGTTTAAAGTCAGGAAAGGTGTGCATCAGGGTTGTACCCTTCCACCATACCTTTTCAATCTGTATGCTGAGCAAATAATCCAAGAAGCTGAACTATATGAAGAAGAACGGGCATCCGGATTGGAGGAAGACTCACTAACAAACTGCATTATGCAAACGACACAACCTTGCTTGCTGAAAGTGAAAGGACTTGAAGCACTTACTGATGAAGCTCGAAGACCACGGCCTTCACTATGGATTACACCTCAACATACAGAAAACAAAAATCCTCACAACAGGACCAATAAGCCACATCATGATAAACGGAAAGTTGTCAAGGATTTCATTTTACTATGATCCACAATCAATACCCATGGAAGTCCAAACCCAGTGCTGTCGAGTCGATTCCAACTCATAGCGACCCTATAGGACAGAGTAGAACTGCCCTATAGACTTTCCAAGGAGCGCCTGGCAGATTTGAACTGCTGACCCTATGGTTAGTAGCTGTCGCACTTAGCCACTACGCTACCAGGTTTTCCAATGGAAGTAGCAGTCAAGGAATCACAAGACACATTGCATTGGGCAAATCAGCTGCAAGAGATCTCTCTAAAGTGTTAAAAAGCAAAGATTTCACCTTGAGGACTAAAGTGCGCCTGACCCAAGCCATAGTGTTTTCAATTGCCTCATATGCATGTGAAAGCTGGACGATGAATAAGGAAGACTGAAGAAGAATTGACGCCTTTGAATCGTGGTGTTGGAGAAGAATATTGAATATGCCATGGACTGCCAAAAGAATGAACAAACTGTCTTGGAAGAAGTACAACTAGAATGCTCCTTAGAAGCAAGGATGGCGAGACTGCATCTCACATACTTTGGACATCTTACCAGGAACGATCAGTCTCTTGAGAAGGACATCATGCTTGGTAAAGTAGATGAGATGGACTGACACAGTGGCTGCAACAATGGGCTCAAGCATAACAAGTATTGTGAGGATGGCGCAGGACCGGGCAGTGTTTTCGTTCTTTTGTACGTGGGGTCGCTATGAGTCGGAATTGCCTCAATGGTACCTAACAATAACAACAACACTATATGCTGGTATCACAATGGGTGATTTTGTGATTTAAATGCAGGACAAGTGGAATATATTTTTGAATATTCACCTTATCCTTACGTTTGCTTACCTTTCTTTTTAAAAAAAACAAAATTTTTTTTCCCTTTGCTCTGATTTCCTTATTTAATTAAAAAAAAATAAGTTAAATCTGTATTTTTCATGATTTCAAATGAAATACATGTTCACTGAAAAATAAATTTAAATAAAAGAATGAATATAATAGAAAGAAAAAAAAAAGTCCCTCATAATTTTACTTCCCAGATATAGCCACTGCTAACTCCTTGATATTTAGCTGTATCAACATATATGTGTCCATCTTTTTGAGAGGAAAACATTATTAAGCTATTCATTGCATCCTTTCCTCCCTGGCTTCTTTGAGGAAGGAAGTTTGTAGTTCAGGCTACTTCAGCTTGGGTCTTTATTGTGTGAATCAGGGTAATGGGTCAGGGGAGAAGGCAAAAACAAGATACCAGAGAAATGGCAGAGGTTGCTGGGGCAGGTAAAGACGAAGGGAAGCTGGAGCAGAAACAAAGGAGGTTAGAGACAGCACAGGCTAAGCTTTGAGGGAGAGTTTGAGGGAACCAGAAAACACTTGGGGGCAACTGCTATGCTGTAATTATCTATCCATCCATCCATCCATCTATCTGAGAAAGGAAATAAGAACAAGAGGAGGAGGAAAGAGAGAAGGATGAGAAAGAGAGGAAAGGAGGGAGGGAAAGGGAATTTCAGGGAGTTTATGGCGCAAGCAGTTTGCTATGGGCTGCTAACCTAGGGATTGGTTGTTTGAACCCACCCAGCTGCTTCACGTAAGAACTACAGCCAAGAAAACCCTATGGAGCAGTTCTACTCTGTAACACATGGGGTTGCCATGAGTGGGGGGTTGACTCGATGGCAGCTAACAACAACAATTGGAATTATGACAGAAATATGCTTTAATATTTTCAAAAAGAATTGGATATATATTTAAATTGTTTTTCAATGCTTTTTGGGAGGAGGAATTGGTATTTCTTTTGAATTCAATAGGGGGCCGAGACTGCCCTCAAATTGGCTCAGCTTTATCTAGATTACTTTTTCGTAAACAAAAAATGAGATTATATAATAATAATAATATAACTGCTAAAATATATTGCCTACTTACTATATGCCAGGCACTATACTAAGTATTCTTCCTAATTTATTTAATTCTACAATACCCCAATGGGAGTAGGTACTATTATTATACCCTTTTTATAGATAGGAAAACTGAGGCCCAGAGAGGTGGAGCAACTTGCCCAAGGTCACACAGCTACAAAATGGAGGAATTGGGATGAGACAACTTGTTATTATTTTAATCTTCTGCTAAATTTGTTTGTTTTTGTAAGCTGCTGTAAATCCTTTTCTACTTGTGATCACGTAGGGATATTCACAAATAAATGTTACTGAACTATCATTGAGCCCATCTCACAATTCTTTGCATAAGTATTAGCACCATTTTCTACACTAAGAACTTGAAGCTGAGTGGGACATGGTCACTAATTCAGGCTAAGGCACCTTTTAACTTGTTATAGATTTGAACCCAACTGTGTGTTTTCTGGAGTTGCTGGGTGGTGTAAAAGCACTCGGCTGCTTACCAAAAGGCTGAAGGTTCAAGTCCACCCAAAGGCTCCATGGAAGAAAGGCCTTGTGATCTACTTTGAAAAAATCATCCATTAAAAACCCTGTGGAGCACAGTTCTACTTTGACATACATGGGGTCACTGTAAGTTGGACTCAACTCCATGCAACGGGTTACTGGTAGGGGTTTTCTACAGAACCATATAGGAGTCTGGGTTGGGGGCGGGGGCTGGGTTATATTTCAGTTATCCAGGCACAAATTCACAGACCCTGAAGGCTGGATTGGACAAAATGTGAAAATTTCTGTATTCCAGTCCCTCTTTCAGTGTATGAATCTCCTCTCCAGTTTCCCCCTCAGGGTCACCTGGTCCATGTTTGAGCACCTCTGCTGATGGGGTACCTGCTACCTTTGCAAAGCCCAGGCCAGGGAAACACAGCTGAGAAAGTAAGCCAGGCTGAAGCAGTGAAGCAGAAAAAGTGCCAGAGAATTAGCAGGGGTGAGTGCAAGGAGGATGCCAGAGGGGACAGGAGTACAGAGTGAAAAATCATTTCCTGAAATGCCTGTGTTCCCAGTAGCAGCTCCTTTATACAGAGCCCCTGCCTACTGAGGGAGTGAGGATGTGTTTTTTCAAGGAATCAAGTCACCCTACAGCCAGACTACTATACTCAGTATATTTCCCTTTTTGCCATGGCTACCAGGAAACTCTTAAGTATGTTGCATATTCAATCTCAATAACTACTTCAGCCCAGGTAGCTGGTAGATTTCTCCCTATCTCTTTCTAATGACTTCCAATCTCTATTTTTGATAATGTTCTATAATGTTTGCGAAAGACATAGCAGCTGCCGCATAACACTTTTGTAAGTAGAGGAGATGTTGATTATAAACAAACACTCGTAATGTGAATTTGTTGGTTGACAGCCGAGGAGAGCCTGATCCTGGGGAATGGCATAAGGGACTGTAATGGACTGAATTATGTCCCCCAAAATATGTGTTAACTTGGTTAGGCCATGATTCCCAGTATTGAGTGGTTGTCCTCCATATTGTGATTTTCCTATGTGTTATAAATCATAATCTTTGCCTGTGGTTAAACAGGATTAGGGTGGGATGTAACACCCTTGCTCAGGCCACATCCCTGACCCAATGTAAAGGGAATTTCCCTGAGGGTGTGGCCTGCACCACCTTTTATTTTACAAGAGATAAAAGGAAAGAGAAGCAAGCAGAGAGTTGGGGACCTCATACCACCAAGAAAGCAGCACTGGGAGAAGAGCGCATGCTTTGGACCTGGGGTTCCTATCAGGACAAGCTCCTAGTCAAAGGGAAGATTGATGACAAGGACCTTTCTCCAGAGCTGACAGAGAGAGAAAACCTTCCCCTGGAAATGATGCCCTGAATTTGGACTTCTAGCCTACTAGACAGTGAGAAAATAAATTTCTCTTTTTTAAAGCCATCCATTCATGTTATTTCTGTTATAGCAGCACTAGATGACTAAAACAGGGACCAAGGTGGGGGAAGGTGGGGCAGGTAGAAGGGAGAGTATGTCAAGACCAACTTAGCAGAAAGAAACAAAGGTCTCAGAGAAGAAACTAGTCTACAGAGCTAATAACCTACACAAACTACAACCTCATCTACCCTGAGACCAGAAGAGCTAGATGGTGCCCAGCTACCATTATCAACCCTTCTGATCAGGCCACAACAGACGGACTCTGATACAACGTAAGAAAAATGTGGAACAGAACTCAAATTCTTAAAAAGTCCAGACTTGCTGGACCAGTTGAGACTAGCGGGTTCCCTGAGACTATCACCCTGAGATACTCTTTAAACCTTGAATCAAAACCATCCCCTGAGGTCACGTTTTAGCAAAATAACAGATTGGCGTACAAAGGATATTACCTGTGAGTGCAGCGCTCCATTAGAAAACCATCAGTATGAGGCCAAAAAAGGTCAACAATTACTCAAAACCAAAGATGAGAAGATAAGGGGGCAGGGAAACTAGAGTACCAGAAATGGGACAACCAGAACAAAATTAAAGAGAATGTTGACACATTGTGAAAAATGTAACTAACGTTGCTGAACAATTTGTGTAAAAATTGTCAAAAAGGAACCTAATTTGCTGTGCAAACTTTCACCAAAAACACAATAAAATATTAAAAAAAAAAAAAAAAAAGACCAACTTAGCAATGGTGATAGGTCACATGGGGAAGAGGCTTTTGGCAGGAGATAACCTATGTGGTGGGGAGATTGGGGGCCTGAAGAGAGAGCAGGTGACTGTAAAGGATGAAGGAGTTAAGCAGGTTAAGCGGGCCAGGAAGAGTGCTGCAGGCAGAAGGAATGGCTTATACAAAGGCCCAGACATGGGAAGGGAACATGGGGAAGGACAGGAAGCAGGCCCTGGTGGCTGGCATGTCTAGAACAGTGAGGACAGTGGGTGAGCTGGGGCTTGAGGGTGGTAGACCAGCCCAAGCCTTTCCCCTTAGGTAAGAGCCTGACTTTTATTCTGAAACCCGAATACGCATGTTCCCTGGGGAGCTGGCCTCAGGGACAAGGCTAGGACTGGCAGTCCCAAGGTGGGTGATGCTTCCTACTCCTGGGTGTCTTAAATGGATGCAGCTACAACCTTTGGGCTGGGGAAGGGGGTGCAGGGTCCAGGGCGATGGCAGGAGAGCAGCATCGACCCAGGTGCCTGTGACCCAGAACGAGACTGTTCAGCTTGGGTATGGGAAGATGGCAGCATCCTCCTTGGGGGCTGACTGGCCAGTCAGAGCTAAGGATGAAAGCTCCGGGCTTCCCCCAGGCCAGTGGGTGGCCAGGACCCACCAAAAACCCCCATCTGATTAGGTCTGGGCACAGTGCATGAAGTAGCAGGATCTCGGGATGAGCTTTTCCCCTGGACTCTGAGCTCTGCTCTCCTTGGCTGGGTGAGCCTGGGCCAGTCTCTTTACTTCTCTAACCTTCTCACCCTGAAGGGTTGTTTCAAAAATTAGATGAGTTAAATGCAAAAGATTTAGCACAGAGTAGTTATTCAATAAATGCTGATTCTCCAAATCCAAGGTACTAGGAAAGAGACCCTTGATGCAGCCAACCCTGTACCCCACACCCCTGCCACATCTCAAGTCTGCCGGTCAAGCTTCAGAAGGAGAGACTGACCAGGTGATCGTCAAGCCTCTGTCTTAAGCCTCAGAGCCTTTGCCTAAGCTGGCCTCTCCACCTTGGATGCCCTTCACTTACCTCTTCACCTACCTAAATCCTAACTCCTTCATTAAGACTCAGCCCAAACCATTACCTCTTCTAAGAACTCTTTCCTGATCGCCCAGGCCTGATTTATCCCACCTGTGTTCCCACAGTCCCCTGTGTTCCTGCTAATGTAGAACCTCCCACTGTCTTGGCCGGTCTGTTTACTCTGTTAATATCCCCTGCCTGATCCCAGCTGTGTAGTCCCAGCCCCAGAAACAGAGACTTACACATAGATGATGCTCAAGAAATCTCTATGCGACTGTACTGGTGGTCTCTATTAGGGGTTAACCAGCAACAAGTTGCCATTGAGTTGGTTCTGGCTCATGGCACCCCCATGTGTGTCAGAGTAGAAGTGTGTTCCATAGGGCCTTCCATGGCTGATTTTTCAGCAGTAGATTGCCAGGTCTTCCTTGCATGGCATCTTTGGGTGACCTCAAGCCTCCAACATTTTGGTTAGCAGTAGAGTGTGTTAGCTGTTTGTATAACCCAAGGACTATCTTTTAGTTTAATGACCACTTATTCTCTGCATACGCTATCTTATTTAGTTGTCACATGTCTCCTATTTTAATAGACGAAGAGTCTGAGGGTCAGAGAGGTAAAGTGACATGCCCCAAGCCACACAGCCAGGAAGTAGCAACCTAGGATTTGAAACCGCCTACTGGGCACTGGATATGTCTGATTTCGAAGTTCCTTCTCTCAACTGTGGCTTATACCTCCTTGCTACAGTTTTCTCCCATGGAGGGGAGAATTCAGAGACTTCAGCTGCAGCTGCAAATGACCAGGGGCCTTGAGGATGGGGACAGTCACTTAGAATCTCTGGGTGTCAGCTTCCTTGTGATTCTCAGCTCTGGCAGCCCATTTGAATCATCTGGGAGCTATTTTTTTTTAAGGACTTGGATCTTTTTTTTAAATTGTGTTTTAGGTGAAAGTTTACACAGTTCCAGTTAATTTCTCACACAAAAATTTATATACGTATTGTTTTGTGACATTAGTTGCAACCCATCTAGCAGCTTTTTAAAGGTTCTGATGCCTGGGCCCATCTCAGATCAATTAAGTCCACGTCTTTGAGGATGGGCCCCAAAGCCCCCAGGTGATTTGGATGCACAGGGAGGGCTAGGAACACTGGACCAGCGCCTCGGTGGGGGCCTGTTGCAAGAAGCCACTTAACCAGGCACAGTGGAAAAACGAGGGCTTCAGAGTCAAGTGGATATGGGTTCAAATGGCAGCTCTGCACTTTCCTATACATCAACACCCTCATCCAGCAACGAATCTCAGAGAAGTCCCAGGTTACACAGCTAGAAAGTGGCATAGGGTTTGAATCCAGGTCTGTCCTCAGGAACTGCAGGTCATTGGGAGAGGGGCCTCAACAGGGAGAGGAGGTGAGAGCTGGCTGGTCTGCTCAGAGCCTGTGGCTCTTCTGGCACCCTAAGGCCTGGATGGGGCCCATCGCAGGGATCCCCAGCCATCCCTGCCCCATGACTCACACTGTTTGGGGAGCAGGTGTTGGTGCAGCATGAGATCACCCACACCTCAGCCTCCATTTCACTGAGCACGAGCCCAGGCACCTACACTACGCACTGTGGCCCAAGGCTGGGCAATGGCAGGCCAGTGTGGACACGCAGACAAGCCTGTTTGTGAGTGGGGTGTCTGTACAGCTGCAAGAACAGAGTGGCAGGGAGGCTGATGCCAATTCCAGGCACAGCAGACCTTGTTTCAAACACTAGCCCCCTCGCTCATGTGCTGTATGGACTTGGGCAGGGCACTGCACCTCTCAGAAACTCGGTGTAATGTGTGCAGAAGTGTGGCTCAAGGGCTTCATGTCAGCTCCAAGAGCACCACGCTGTTCCCTCCCCACAGGCCTTTCACCTCACCATTCCCTCCCTTGGCGTGCCCTTCCTCACCTCTCTTCCTTTAAGTATCTGCCCAAATGTCACCTTTTCAGAAATGTCTTTTCTAGCCTCTCTCTCTGAGGAAACATCAACAAAACAAAAACCAGTTGCCAATGAGTTGACCCTGACTTATGGCAACCCCATGTGCGTCAGCGCAGAACTGAGCTCCATATGGTTTTCAGTGGCTGATTATTTCAAAGTAGATTGACAGGCCTTCCTTCCAAGGTGCCAGAAGTGGCCTTCCAAGGTATACTCAAACCACCGCCTTTTGGTTAGAAGCAGAGCATGCTAATCCTTTTCCCCACCCAGGGATGCCCTCTCTAAGGAGGTTCCCTTTTTATTCTCTATCACTGCACTCACGGTATTTCCTTCATTATATTTACCAGAATTTATAATTCTATGTTAATTTGATTGATTACTTATCTATTTTCCATATCCCCAATTAGATTATAAAGTTCACAGAGGGAGGGACTCTGTCATTTTTGTTTTGCCACGTCTCTTTATTGAGGTATAATTTAAATACTATAAATTCAGCCAGTGTAAGTGGACAGTTTGATGAATTTTTAGTAAACATATACCATTGTGCAGCCATTGTCGCAATCCAATTTTAGAACATGTCCACCACCCCAAAAAGATCCCCTCATTCTTGTTTGCAGTCAATTCCCACTCTGACCTCATCCCCAGGTGACCAATGCTCTGCTTTCTGTCCCTCTAATTTTGCCTTTTCTAGAAATTTATATAAAGGGAATCATAGAATATGTAGTCCAGGTTCTTTCACTTATCAATAAAGCCTTTCGAGTTTCATTCATGTTGTTGCATGTATCAATAGTTCATTTCTCTTTATTGCTGAGTAGTATTCCATCATATGTATTATATCAGTTTGTTTAGCCATTTACCTTTTGATTTGCATTGTTTTCAGTTTTTGTCTATATAGCAATATTGCTATGAATATTTGCATACAAGCCTTTGTGTAGGTGTCTTAGTCATCTAGTGCTGCTATGACAGAAATGCCACAAGTGGATGACTTTAACAAAGAGAAATTTATTTCTTCACAATAAAGTAGGCTAAAGTCCAAATTCAGGGCATCAGTTCCAGCGGAAGGCTTTCGTTCTCCATTGGCCTTCTCATCAATCTTCCCCCAGACTAGGAGCTTCTCTGCTCAGGGACTCCAGCTCCAAAGGACGTGCTCTGCTCCCAGCACTTGGTGGTATGAGGTCCCCCAGTTCTCTGTTTGCTTCCCTTTCCTTTTATCTCTTGTAAGATAAAAGGTGCTGCAGGCCACACCCCAGCAGAGAAACTCCCTTTACATTGGATCAGGGATGTAACCTGGCGAGGGTGTTGATGTCCCACCCTAATCCCCTTTAACCACAGGCAGAGATTATTATTTATAACACATAGGAAAATCACAACATGGAGGACAACCACACAGTACTGGGAATCATGGCCTAACCAAGTTGACACATGTTTTTAGGGGACACTATTCAGTCCATTACAGTGAACATACATTTTCATTTCTCTAGAGTGGATACCTAGACACCCAGGAGTGGAATTGCTGGGTAGTATGGTGAATGTCTCAGAAGAAAGGCTGGTGATCTGCTTCTGAAAGGTCACAGCCTTGAAAGCCCTATGGAGTGTCAGTTCTATTCTGCAGTACATGGGATCACCAAGAGTTAGAATCAACTTGACAGCAACTCATTCGGTTTTGGTACCTCAGGAGCAGCTACCACCGTCTGTCAGTGGAGGCTCACCTGTTGCTATGATGCTGAACAGGTTTCAGGGGAGCTTCCAGACTAAGCAGGACTAGGAAGTAAGGTCTGGCAATCTGCTTCTGAAAATCAGCCAATGACAACCCTATGGATCACAGTGATCCAATCCACAGGACAGGACAGTGTTTTGTTCTGTCGTGCATGGAGTCGCCATGAGTCAGGGACAGCTAACAACAACAACATGTTTCACTTTTTAAAAAACTACTAGACTGTTATCCAAAGTGGCTATATTATTATACATTCTCATCAGCAACGTACGAAGGTGGCATCATGTCTTTTTTTCCCCAAAATATCCTCAGAATTTAGCCCCAGCATCTGGCACATAATAAGTACTCAGTAAGTTGAATGAGTAAACAGTGCTGGCTGAACTGGTACGTGCTTAAGTCCCTACTGTGAGCCAGACACAGTGCTAACCCCACTGTCTCAGTCAAGACAATTCACACCTGGGAGACTCCATGTGAGTCGCTCAGTGGCTGCTTCCTCTGAGGTTGACATGAAGCCAGCAGAACACTTTATACCCAGGCTATGTTGGTGGGATGAGTCGTTACTGAATGATATCTTAATATTACGCCCTTGGCTCTACAAGAAGGTGATGGAGAAATTAATCCTGAAATGTCTGTAAATTCAGCATCTCCGAATTGTCTGTAAAAGGCTATAAAGGGATTGTCCAGAACATAGGTCTACATAGCAGCATCTGTGTAACAAATCCTTCTTGCACTTTAGTGCCAGGGAAAGGGTGCTTCATTCTTTAATCATAAGTCTGAGACAATACACCATGTTTCCCTTTTTGCCTTGGCTGAGAGGATGCTCAGAGCAGAATTCTGTTGACTGCAAACTCCTGGAGGGCAGAGACCTGTACCTTCTGAACTCTGGTCCCCAGGGCCCAGCACAGCTCTTGTTTCAGAGAGTTTTTGTCAAATGTCACATGGATGGGATGGAATGGAATTGCAGTAACTTCATTGACTCAGAATATTATTATAAAATATTTCCAGTGCTTTGTATATTTTTACAGTCTAGATGTGAAAAGAGGAAGGCCCTCAACGAGATGGACTGACACAGTGGTTGCAACAAAGGGCTCAAGTATAACAATGATTGTGGGCGTGGTGCAAGACTGGGCAGTGTTTCGTTCTGTTGTACATAGGGTCCCTATGACTCAGAAGTGACTCGATGGCACCTAACGACAACAACCTAACAACAAATGTGTATTTAATTGGAGCCCCTGAGTTAATCTGCTCAGCTGCTAACCGAAAGTTTGGAGGTTTGAGTCCACCCAGAGGCACCTCAGAAGAAAGGCCTGGCAATTTGCCTCTGAAAAACCAGTCATTGAAAACCCTGCAAAGCACTGCTCTACTGTGACATACATGGGGTTGCCATAAGTCTAAGTCTACTCGATGGCAACAGTTAAAACTGATAGTTTACTGTGGATGCTGAAATGTTACTTGGTGATGTATAAACTCTGAGAGAATAACAATGAAGAAAATGGAGTTCCTGACATCAAAACGTTTACATTTGGAAGAAGAGACAAACCACACAGGAAAATGGCTATAGAGGAAATTGGAAGGTGATGAATGCCATAAACGAGTTACTAAGGACTGTAGAAGTCCATGTGTACATTTCTGAATGAGAAATTAACCTGAGCTGTAAACTTTCACTAAAGCACAACTAAAAAAAAAACAAACGAAACCAAAAGCACAAGCAACAGTAACAATAACAAAGAGATAAAAACTGATATATAATAGCTTTGGTGCATCAAAGAGCCTGATCAAGAAAGTGAAGAGACAACCTACAGAATGGGAGAAAATATTTGGAAATCATAAATCCGATAAGGGTTTAATATCCAGAGTATCTAAAGAATTCCTACACCTCAACAACAAAAAGACAAAAAAAACCATTAAAAAACAAAGAAATTGAATAGACATTGTTCCAAAGAAGGTATAACAAATAAATGGTCAACAAGCACATGAAAAAATGTTCAACATCACTAGTCATTAGGAAAATGCAAGTCAAAACTACCATGAGATAGCACTTTGCACCAACCAGGATGGCTATTATTTAAAAAATGGAAAATAACAAATGTTGGAGAGGATGTGGAGAAATTGGAAGCCTCATCCATTGCTAGTGGGAATGTAAAATGATACAGGCGCTATGGGAAAACATCTCCTCAGAAAGTTAAACGTAGAATAACCATACGACCCAGCAATTCCACTTCTGAATTCCAAAATACCTGAAAGCAGGACTCAAACAGACACTTATATACCAGTATTCATTGCAGGATTACCCACAATAGCCAAAGGGTGGAAACAATCCAAATGCCATTAATAGAGGAATGGATAAACAATATGTGGTCTATACATACCAAAGACAAAACACGTTGCTGTTGAGTCGATTCTGACTCGTAGCAACCCTGCAGAACAGAGTAGAACTGCCCCATAGGGTTTCCAAGGCTGTCATCTTTACGGAAACAGACTGCCCATCTTTCTCCTGCGCGGCGCCTGGTGGGTTTGAACCACTGACGTTTAGGTTAGTAGCTGAGTATTCAGCCACTGCATCACCAGGGCTCCACTAGTATATACATACAATGGAACATTATTCAGCCATAAAGAGAAATGAAGTTCAAATACATTCTACGACGTGGATGAATCTTGAAAACAGTATGCTAAGTAAAATAAGTCAAATGCAAAAGGACAAATATTGTATGATCCCACTTATATGAAATATCTAGAATAGGCAAATGCATACAGACAAAGTAGATTAGTGGTTACCGGGGGCTGGAGGGAGGGAAAGAATGGGGAGTTATTGCTTAATGGGTACTGAGTTTCAAAAAAAAAATCCCTTTTGATCCAGACGTTCCACCTTTAGCAAATTCTCCTGCAGAAATAATTAGGGACTTGCACAAAAATACAGTTACAAAGATGTTCCCCTGCAGAGAAGATTTTAATAGAAACAAATTAATTATGCCTATCCCGGGGAATTTGTTGAGAAATTTTTGGCAGAATCACGACAGCTATTTAAAAAGATACTGATATAGTAGATTTATTGAAATGGAAAACGTTCATGATGTAGGGTTGAATTAAGTAAAAGGAAGGTTATGATATTTCATGTACTCCATGACTCAGCAATTCTACCTTGGGAATTTATCCCGGAGAAATTCATGTTCTTGTACATAAAAAGGCATGTACCAGAATGTTCTGTAACACTGTTTGCAAAAGCAAAAAAATTGAGAACCACCTAAGTGCCCATCATCAGTAGAATGGGTAGAGAAACTGTGGTCTATTCATTCCACAGACTCGTGTATGGCAAGACAAAGAAACAAATTAAAACTACACAAATCAACACGAGCACATGTCTGGAACAGGACGTCAAACCTAAAAAGCAAGTCGCAGAAGGATGTGTGCAGAATGATGCCACTCATTTGGAGTTCAACAGCATGGAAAGGATGAATGGAAATGACAAGCCCCAAACTACAAGAGAGAGTGATGCTGAGGGGGTGCAGGAGAGGGAATGAGAAGAGGCATCCAGAGGATTCCAACTATATCTGCTAGTTTTTATTTCAAAAAAATCTTTTTTAAAAAAGGAGATGAAGCAAAAATGTTAAGATTTGTCAAAAGTAGGTTTTGGGGTATGGGTGTATGTTATAGTATTCTGCATATGTTTTTGATTACTCGTGATACTTCATTTGAGAAACAGCTTTCATTTCATTTTGTTAATATAAATGTATGCATGGGGGAAAAATTGTAATTTAAAGAGTTAAAAACCAGTTGCCTTCAAGTTTATTCCAACTCATGGCGACCCCATATGATGCAAAGTAGAACTGCACTTGTGAGTTTTTTTTTTTTTTTTCCCATGGCTGTTTTGGTGAAGAATGTTCCTTAGAAGCAAGAATGGCAAGACTTCTCTCACACACCTTGGACATGTTATCAGGAGGGACAGTTCCTGGAGAAGGACATCATGCTTGGTAAACTAGAGGGTCAGTGAAAAAGAGGAAGACCCTCAAGGAGATGGACTGACACAGTGGCTACAATGATGGGCTCAAACATAGCAATGATTGTGAGCATGGTGCAGGACCAGGCAGTGTTTTGATCTGTTGTGCATGCGGTCGCTGTGAGTTGGAACCAACTCCATGGCACCCAACAACAACACTTTCCGTAAGTAGATCCCCAGCCTTTTCTTTTGAGGTGCCTGTAGGTGGATTTGAACCACCATCCCTTCAGTTAGTAGCCTAGCGCTTAGCCATTTGTACCACCCAGCGACCTCCAATTTAAAGAGTATATAGCAAATAATAAGGTAACCATGATTATTTCTATGTGATGATTTTTATTATTTACTGTTTATTTTTATTTTCCTACTTTTGCCTATCTGTATTTTTTGGTTTTCCTTCATGTTACCTGTGCAATGTTTTAAAACTAAAGAAAGAGGGAGAGAGAGGGAGAGCTTGGCTGTGGAGAAGCTCCTAGCATCTTTGGGTACCAGTCAGGGGTGTGAGGGGAAGAAAAACTATTGGAAAGTGGGCATTAGCAGGACAATGTGCAGGCTTTGAGTACAGGGCCAAGGACCTGGGACTTGACCTTACAGATTCATGGGGCCTTAAAATGAGGCCCATGGCCTCTGGGGAAACTCACTTATTCCCAGGAATCTGGCTCCACCAGGATTTTCATAATTTGGGGCTTTCATTTTAGTGATAACCAACAAACAATGAGCATAAATATACTCTGATTGCTCTGAATGACCCAGACCTAATAGCCTACAGCTGCCAACTGTATTTCAGTGCCCACATTGGTCTGTGCTCGGGGTCAGGTTGGCGCCCGCTGCCCCACTTTAATTGTCTTGGGCTGATGAGGAAAGAAAGAAGCAGGTCTCAGCTTGGACCAATTTATTCCTCAGGCACCAGTGGCTCAGCCTTTGGGCCTGGGAGGATTCCAACGGCCTAGATGATGTTTCAGACCTGGAAAAACAATTTTAATGACGCTAAAGGAACAAAAACGGCAGCTACCAAAATAACACAACAAAAAGCAAAGGGGGAAAAAAGAAACCCTGTTAATTGAATGATAATTTCAATAGCAAAATTATAAAAGTAATTCCTTTTTATAGCCAAAAGTTAAATTTTGATGTGGAATGTGGGTACATTTTAACATGTTTGACAAGGGATAAGGTGGAGCCTCCAGAGGTAAGAATGCTGGGAGCCTATGAAGCTCCTTAAAACTGCTCTGGGCTTAAAACACTGAGGGATGAACGTGCCCACAGCGAGGGAGGGCCAGTGATCAGGCTGTGTGCTCACAACATGAAAGGTTTCCCCTTACCTGAAGGAGAAACACCACCAACAACAAAAACAGTTACTGTCAAGTCAATCATGACTCACCGCGACCCCATGTGCGTCAGAGTAGAACTGTGCTTCATAGGATTTTTAATGGCTGACTGAATGAAACGACATTCGTTACATTTTGTTAATATAAATGAATGCATGGGGGAAAAAGCCTGGAATTTAAAGAGTTAACCAGTTGCAGTTGCTGTCAAGTCTATTCCAACTCAGGGCGACCCCATATGTTGCAGAGTAGAACTGCATTCCTGGGCTGTTACCTTTCAGAAGCAGACTGCCAGGCCTTTCTTCTGAGGTACGCCTGAGAGTGAGACTCAAACTACAAACCTCTCAGTTAGCAGCCAAGCACATTAAGTGTTTGCGCCACCCAGGGACCAAAGGAGAAAAGAGGTGAGCAAATTAAATCAGCAGCGTAGGAGCTCTACAGTTAAAAACAGACAACAACACACTGGCACAGCCAGTAAAATATTCATAGTTCAAAGGAGTGATTTTGATTCGGCAAAACAACATCATCCGGCATGTTAAATGTTGTTAATCTGAATGTTATTGAGTTCATAGGTGTGCTTGGGTTTAATTTGTAACTTGGTTTTATGGCTGTTTAGGGGCCCTGAGAGTTTGTACCTAGCTTTATGTTTTAAGGAACTGTATATTAAAAATAGTATAAATCAACACTGCCTGCCCAGCAGAATCTTCTTCCTTTCAGAAGGCCTGTGTGTCTGTTACTGAAGTTTGGGAAACATGCCACTGGAGGGCTGTGAGTGGCGCGTGGCCAGATGGGAGCATGGGTTGAGGGAGAAGAATTGTTCTGGATGGCCAGCAGTAGTCAGAGCAAGATTGGCATAAGGCTTGAACTCCCTGAGGGCAGAGTTGGAGGTCTTATTTTTGGGCCCCAATAGTGCCAAGGGTACAGAGCCCTGGTGGTGCGGTGGTTAAGCACTCAGCTACTAACCAAAAAGGTCAGAAGTTTGAACTCACCAGCTGCTCTGCGAGAGAAAGACGTGGCAGTCTGCTTCTGTAAAGATTACAGCCTTGAAAACCCTATGGAGCAGCTCTACTCTGTCCTATAGGGTCGCTATGAGTGGGAATCGACTTGATGGCAATGGGTTTGGTTTTTGGTTTAGCACCCGAGGGTAGGACAAGGCTGCTGCTGGAACTTCACAAGGACTAGCCACCACCCTGGGATTTCCTGTGAGGTGAGAGTCCCAGGTCTCCAGGCTGAAGGGAGATGTGTCTATTCTGATCCCCAGTGGATCCACTGGGACAACTCAGCACACTGAAGCCTTAGTGTATGAAACAGGCCAGGAGAAAGGAAATTCCTCTTTTTCTTTCATCCCTTACATCCAATCCATCAGTAAATTGTTTTGCTCTACCTCCAGAGTATATCTGGACCCAGCGCCTTCACTCCTAGCCTCCACCATCTCTCACCTGGGCTGTGTCAATGGCTACCTTTGCCTCCCGATAGCTTCTCCACACATACCAAGAGGGAGGTTTTTAAAATGTAAACACCCTATGCTCTCAAAACTTTAATGACTTCTCACCAAGCTCAGAATAAAATTCAAACTCCTTCAAAGGCCTGTGTGATTGACCCCTGCCATCTCCTCTCCTCCCTCTCCACCTTGCTCACTGAGCTCCAGCCACATGGTTCTCCTTGGTGTTCCTGGAAAACGCCAAGCTCATCAGCTTTCAAGGAGGCCTTTGTCCTTGCTGTTCCCTCGGCCTGGGATGCTCTTCCTCCAGGCCTGAGCATGGTGGCGGCTCCTTCTTGCCAGGCAAGTGTCATTACAAATGTCACCTTCCCAGAGGAACTCATTCTAACCCCTTGGATAAGGCAGCTCCACCACTGGCCCCCAATCCATTACTCTGCTTCAAGTCTTCAGGAATTTAACACGTCTTAAACTTGTTTTGGCAATGCATTTTTTACTTGTTTAATATGTAAATCTATTGTAGGCCTTGAGACCCATGAAAACTCTACTCAGTGCTGTCGAGTTGATTCCGACTAAAGAGGCCCATGAAAGTAGGGCCCGTATCTGTCCTGGTTGCTGCTGAATTTCCAGCACTTAGAAAACGGTTTGGAACGTAGAAGGCACTTAAACCAAAACCAAACCTGTTGCCATTGAGTCGATTCTGACTCATGGAAACCCCATGTGTTACAGAGTAGAACTGCTCCATAGGGTTTTCTTGGCTGTAATCTTTATGGAAACAGCCAGGTCTTTCTTCCACAGCACTGGTGGGTGAGTTCCAACCACCAATTTTTAGGTTAGTAGTCCAGCACAAAGCGTTTGCGCTACCTAGGGACCCTAGTAGGTGCTTAGTAAAATTTTACTGAATAAACAATGAGATACCACTTCACACCCATTAGAATGTCTACAATAAAAAAAGACAGGTATTCATCAACAAGTGAAGCCCTGGTGGTGCAATGGTGAAGAGCTCAGCTGCTAAATAAAAGGTCGGCAGTTCAAATCAACCAGTTGCTCCTTGGAAACCCTATGGGACAGTTCTACTCTGTTCTATAGGGTTGCTATGAGTTGGAATCGACTCAGGGACAATGGGCTTGGTTTTACGGGTTTCGGTTGGCAAGGATGTAGAGAAATTAGAACCTTTACACATTGATGATGAGAGTGTAATATGGTGCAGCCATTTTGGAAAATAGTTTGTCAGTTCCCCAAAAAGTTAAACACAGCGTTATAGTATGACCCAGCAATTCTATCCCTAAGTATCTACCCAAGAGAAATGAAAACATAAGTCCACACAAGAATTTGTATACTCTTCAATACCCCACTTTCAGTAATTAACAGAACAACTAGACAGAAGATCAAGAAGGAAATAGAAGACTTAAACAATACTATAAACTAACTACCTCAGCCAGCTGGTCGAGGTCAACATCAACAATCATAAATCACGTTGATATGACGTGATGAAAATGGCACTTTACTTCTGTGGTTTTCCTCCCCGAAAATGCATAACCTCAGTCTACTCATGAGAAAAACATCAGACAAATTCCAGTAGGAGGACTTTCTACAAATTACCCGGCCAGTACTCCTCAAAACTGTCAAGGTCATCAAAAACAAGGGAAGTCTGAGAAACTGTCCCAAGCAAGAGGTGTCTAAGGAGACATGACAATGTAATGTAGTATCTGGGTTGAACTCCTGGAACAGAAAAAAGACATTAGGTAAACACTGAAGAAATGTGAATAAAGTATGGACTTTCATTAATAATAATGTGTCAATACTCTTTATGATGTTAGTAATAGGGGAAACTGACTAAAGAGCATACATGAGAACTCTTAGTACTATCTTTGCATTTTCCTAGAAATCTGAAACTATTCTAAAAATAAAATCTATCTTAAAGGGAAAAATTAAAAATTATAAGTAAACTTAAAAAAAAAAAAAAGCCTAGCAAACTGAGTCTAGTAACATATAAAAAGGATTAAACATCATGACCAAGTGGGATTTATCCCAAAAATGCAAAGTTGGCTCAACTTATGAAAATCAATCAATGGAATAAATGGTATCAGCAGAGCAAAAGACAAAAAACACATGATGATCTCAATAGACACGGAAGCATTTGACAAAAATCCAACACTGTTTCATGATCATACCACTCAGTAAACCATGAATAAACAGCAGCTATGAAAAACCCACAGCTGACATCATGCTTCAAGGCTAAAGACTGAATGTTTTCGCCCTACGATCAGAAACAAGATAAGGATGTCTGCTTTTACTACTTCTATTCAACGTTGTACTGGAGCTTCTAGCCAGGGAAATCAGGCAAGAAAAAAGAAACAAAGGGATCCAGACTGGAAAGGAAGAAGGGAAACTATCTCTCTTTGCAGATGGCATGATCTTGTACATAGGAAATCCACAAAAAGTTTTACTAGAACTAATAAACAAGTTCAGCAACGTTGCAGGATAAAAGGTCAGTATATAAAAATTAATTGTATTTCTACACATTAGCGATGAACAGTATAAAAATGAAATTAAGAAAACAATTCTGTTTACTATAGCATCGAAAAGAATAAAATACTTACGAATAAATTTAACAAAAGAAGTACAAGCCTTGTACACTGAAAACTATAAAACATCAGTGAAAGAAAGAAGACCCAAATAAATTAAAATACATCCTATGTTCTTGATTGGAAAACAGTATTTTTAGGTTGTCAGTACTCACCCAAATTGATCTACAGATTAATACAATACCTATCTAACTCTGGAAACCATGGTGGTATAGTGGTTAAGTGCTACAGCTGCTAACCAAGAGGCTGGCAGTTCGAATCTGACAGGTGCTCCTTGGAAACTCTTATCAGGCAGTTCTACTCTGTCCTATACGGTCGTTATGAGTCAGAATCGACTAGACAGCAGTAGGTTTGGTTTGATTTTTTGTCTTAACTCCCAGCTGCCATTTTCCCTAAGAAATTGACAAGCTGATTCTAAAATTCACATGGAAATGTAAGAGATCGAGACAACCTTGAAAAAGTCAGAGGACTCACCCTTTCTGGTTTCAAAACTTACTCCAAAGCTACAGTATTCAAGACAGTATGGTACTAGCATGAGGCTAGATATACAGACTGATGAAATAGAATTGAGAGTACAGAAATAAACCCTTACATGTATGAATAACTGGTTTTTGACAAGGGTGCCAAGCCAATTCAATGAGAAAACAAGCCTTCTCAACAAATTGTGCTGGGACAAGTGGATATTCACATGCAAAAGAATGAAGTTGGACGCTTACCTCTCAATAAAAAAAAAAAAAAAACTAACTTGAACTGCAACAGACCTAAATGTAAGAGCTAAAACAATAAAACTTTAGAAAAAAGTATAGGGGTAAATCTGTGTGACCTTGTTTTAAATAAGAGTATTTTAGATATGACACCAAAAGCACAAGGGAGGAAAGAAAAAAGTAGATAAATTGAACTTCATCAAAATTAAAAACGTTTGTGTTTCACAGAACACCATCAATAGAATGAAAAGATGACCCACAGATTGGGAGAAAGTATTTGAAAATCATATATTTGAAAAGGTACTTGTATCCAGAATATATAAAGAGCTCTTACAACTCAACAACAAAAAGTCAGCTCAATTAGAATATGGATAAAGGACTTTGACAGTTCTCCAAAGAAGGTACACAAATGGCCACTAAGCACGTGAAAAGATGCTCAACATCATTAGCCATCATGAAAATGCAAATCAAAACCACAATGAGATACTACTTAACACTCACTAGAATGGCATAAACAATATTAGTGAGGACATAGAAAAATTGGAACCCTCATACACTGCTAATGGGAATACAAAACTGTGCAGCTGCTGTGGAAAATTGTCTGGCAGTTCCTCAAAAAATTAAACATAGAGTTTCTATTTGACCCAGCAATTCCACTCTGGTTTTATGAGCAATAACAAATCTAAAAGTAAAATTAAAAAAAAGTTCCATTTACAATAGCATCAAAATAGAAACATCCACACAAAAATGTTCATGAATGATCATAGCAGCACTATTCACGATAACCAAGGAGTTGAAACAACGCAACGTTCATCAACGGATAAATGGATAAAAAAATGTGGTATGTCCATACAAAGGGATATCACTTGACAATAAAATAGAATGAATCTCAAAAGATTATATTAAGTGAAAGAAGCTAGTCACAAAAGACCGGATACTGTATGATTCCATTTATATGACACGTCTAGAATAGGCAAATCTATAGAGACAGAAAGCAGATTAGTGGTTGCCCAAGGTTGGGGCGTGGTAGGGAGGGGGCTGGGAGCGGGCTGGGAAATGACAACTAATGGGTACAAGTTTCTTTTGAGGACGAAAATTTCTTAAATTGAATTTATTGTAATGGTTGCACAACTCTGTAAATAGACCAGAAACCATTGAATTGGACACTTCAAATGAGTGAACTTTTATGGTACGTAAATTATATCTCAATTGTTATTGTTAGGTGCCGCTGAGTCCGTTTTGACTCAGGGACCCTATGTGCAGCACAAAGAAACACTGCCCAGTCCTGTGCCACCCTCACAATCGTTGCTGTGTCTGAGCCCATTGTTGCAGCCACTGTGTCGGTCTATCTTGTTGAGGGTCTTCCTCTTTTTTGCTAACCCTGTGCTTTTACTGAGCATGACATCCTTCTCCAGGGACTGGTGCCTCCTGATCACATCTCCAAAATATGTGAGTCAAAGTTCTGCCATCTTAGCTTCTAAGGAGCATTCTGTCTGTATTTCTTCCAAGACAGATTTGTTTGTTCTTCGGGCAATTCAATATTCTTTGCTAACGACATAATGCAAACGCATTAATTTTTCTTCAGTTGCCTTACTCGTTGTCCAGCTTTTGTATACATATGAAGCAATTGAAAACATCATGGCTTGGGTAAGGTGCGCTTTACTCCCCCAGATGATATCTTTGCTTTTTAGCACTTAAAAGAGGCCTTTTGCAGCAGATTTGCCCAATGCAATGCATTTTGATTTCCTGACTACTGCTTTTATGGGCAAGGCTTGTGGATCCAAATAAAATGAAATCCTTGACAACTTCGGTCTTTTCTCTGGTTATCACGATGTTGCTTATTGGCCCAGTTGTGAGGATTATTGTTTTTTTTATGTTAAGGTGTAATCTGTACTGAAGGCTGTAGACTTTGTTCTTCATCAGTAAGTGCTTCAAGTCCTCTTCACTTTCAGCAAGCACGGTTGTATCATGTGCATATCACAGGTTGTTAATGAGTCTTCCTCCAATCCTGATGCCACGTTCTTCTTCATACAGTCCACTTTCTTGGATTATTTGCTCAGCATACATATTGGTGAAAGGCTACAACCCTGATGCACACCTTTCTTGATTTTAAACCACACAGTATTCCCTTGTACTGTTTTGTTCGAACAACTGCATCTTGGTCTATGTATAGGTTCCACATGAGCATGACTAAATGTTCTGAAATTCTCATTCTTCACAATGTTATCCGTAATTTGTTATGATCCACACAGTCAAATGCCTTTGCATAGTCAATAAAACATAGGTAAACATCTTTCTGGTATTCCCTGCTTTTAGCCAATATCCACCTGCCATTAGTAATAATATCCTTTGTTCCACATCCTCTTCTGAATTTGGCTTGAATTTCTGGCAGTTCCCTGTCGATGTACTGCTGCAACCGTTTTTGAATTATCTTCAGCAAAATTGTACTTGTGTATAATATTAATGATATTCTTTGGTAATTTCTACATTCTGTTGGATCGCCTTTCTTTGGAATGGGCACAAATATGGGTCTCTTCCAGTCGGTTGGCCAAGTAGCTGTCTTCCAAATTTCTTGGCATAGGTAAGCGAGCTCTTCCGGTCTTGCATCTGTTTGTTGAAACATCTCAACTAGTATTCCTTCAACTGCTGGAGCCTCGTTTTTGCCTTCAGTGCAGCTTGGACTTCTCCCTTCAGTACTATCACTTCTTGATCATATATTACCTCCTGAAATGTTTGAACATCAACCAGTTCTTTTGGTAGGGTGATTCTGTGATTCCTTCCATCTTCTTTTGATACTTCTTGCATTGTTCAAATTTTTGCCCATGGAATCCTTTAATATTGCAACACGAGGCCTGAATTTTTTCTTCAGTTTTTTCAGCTTGAGAAATGCCAAGCGTGTTCTTCCCTTTTGGTTTTCTAACTCCACGTCTTTGCACATTTCATTATAATACTTTACCTTGTCTTTCGTAGCTGCCCTTTGAAAGCTTCTGTTCAGCTATTTTACTTCCATTTCTTCCATTCACTTGAGCTACTCTACACTCAAGAACAAGTTTCAGAGTCTCTTCTGACATCCATTTTGGCCTTTTTTTTTTTTTCTGTCTTTTAAATTACCTTTTGCCCTCTTCATGTATGATGTCCTTGATGTCATCCCACAACTCATCTGGTCTTTGATCATCAGCGTGTAATGCATCAAATCTATTCTTGAGATGGTCTCTAAATTCAGCTGGGATATATTTAAGGTCATACCTTGGGCTCTCATGGACTTGTTTTAATTTTCTTCAGCTTCAACTTAAACTTGCATATAAGCAAGTTGGCCCCTGGCCTTGTACTGACTGATGATACTGAGCTTCTCCATCATCTTTTTCCACAGATGTAGTCAATTCGATTCCTGTGTATTCCATCTGGAGAAGCCCATGTTTATGTTGTTGTTGTTGTTAGGTGCCTCCAGTTGGTTCTGACTCACAGCGACCCTATGCACAACAGAACAAAACACAGCCCAGTCCTGAGCCACCCTTACAATCGTTGTTATCCTTGAGCTCCTTGTTGCAGCCACTGTGTCAACCCACCTTGTTGAGGGTCTTCTTCTTTTACACTGACCCTGTACTCTGCCAAGCATGATGTCCTTCCCCAGGGACTGATCCCTCCTGACAACATGTCCAAAGTATGTAAGACGCAGTCTCGCCATCCTTGCTTCTAAGGAGCATTCTGGTTGTACTTCTTCCAGGACAGATTTGTTCGTTCTTTTGGCAGTCCATGGTATATTCAATATTCTTCATCAACACCACAATTCGAAGGTGTCAATTCTTCATTGGTCTTCCTTATTCATTGTCCAGCTTTCACATGCATATGAAGCAATTGAAAATACCATGGGTTGGGTCAGGCACACCTTAGTCTTCAAGGTGACATCTTTGCTATTCAACATTTTAAAGAGGTCCTTTTGCAGAAGATTTACCCGGTGCAATGAGTCTTTTGATTTCTTGACTGCTGCTTCCATGACTGTTGATTGTGGATCCAAGTAAAATGAAATCCTTGACAACTTCAATCTTTTCTCCGTTTATCATGATGTTGCTCATTGGTCCAGTTGTGAGGATCTTTGTTTTCTTTTATGTCGAGGTGCAATCCATACTGAAAGCTGTGGTCTTTGGTCTTCACTAGTAAGTGCTTCAAGCCCTCTTCACTTTCAGCAAGCAAGGTTGTGTCATCTGCATAATGCAGGTTGTTAATGAGTCTTCCTCCAATCCTGATGTCCCATTCTTCTTCATATGGTCCAGCTTCTCAGGTTATTTGCTCAGCATACAGATTGAATAGGTATGGTGAAATGATACAACCCTGATTCACACCTTTCCTGACTTTAAACCAATCAGTAACCCCTTGTTCTGTCCAAACAACTGCCTCTTGATCTATGTAAAGGTTCCTCATGAGCACAATTAAGTGTTTCAGAATTCCCATTCTTCGCAATGTTATCCATAATTTGTTATGACCCACACAGTTGAATGCCTTTGCGTAGTCAATAAAACACAGGTAAACATCTTTCTGGTATTCTCTGCTTTCAGCCAGGATCCATCTGACATCAGCAGTGATATCTCTGGTTCCACGCCCTCTTCTGAAACCGGCCTGAATTTCTGGCAGTTCCCTGTTGATATACTGCTGCAGCTGTTTTGGAATGGTCTTCAGCAAAATTTTGCTTGCGTGTGATATTAACGATATCGCTCTATAATTTCCACATTGGGTTGGACCGCCTTTCTTGGAAATCCAGGAAGCTGTCTTCCACATTTCTTGGCATAGATGGTTGAGCACCTCCAGCCTGCATCTGTTTGTTGAAACATCTCAATTGATATTCCATCAATTCCTGGAGCCTTGTTTTTCGCCAATGCCTTCAGAGCAACTTGGACTTCTTCCTTCAGTACCATCGGTTCCTAATCCTATACCACCTCTTGAAATGGTTGAACATCGACTAATTCTTTTTGGTATAATGACTCTGTGTATTCCTTCCATCTTCTTTTGATGCTTCCTGTGCGGTTTCATATTTTCCCCATAGAATCTTTCACTATTGCAACCCTAGGGTTGAATTTTTTCTTCAATTCTTTCAGCTTGAGAAATGTCGAGCTGTTCTTCCCTTTTGATTTTCCATCTCCAACTCTTTCCACATGTCATTATAATACTTTACTTCGTCTTCTCGAGACACCCTTTGAAATCTTCTGTTCAGTTCTTTTACTTCATCAATTCTTCCTTTTGCTTTAGCTGCTCGACGTTCGAGAGCAAGTTTCAGAGTCTTCTCTGACATCCATCTTGGTCCTTTCTTTCTTTCCTGGCTTTCAATGACCTCTTGCTTTCTTCATGGATGATGTCCTTGATGTCATTCTACAACTTGTCTGGTCTTTGGTCGCTAGTGTTCAATGCGTCAAACCTATTCTTCAGATGGTCTCTAAATTCAGGTGGGATATACTCAAGGTCATATTTTGGCTCTCGTGGACTTACTCTGATTTTCTTCAGTTTCAGCTTGAACTTGCATATTTGCAATTGATGGTCTGTTCCACAGTTGGCCCCTGGCCTTGTTCTGACCGATGATATTGAGCTTTTCCATCGTGTCTTTCCACAGATGTAGTCAATTTGATTTCTGTGTGTTCCATCTGGCAAGGCCCATGTGTATAGTCGCCGTTTATGTTTGTGAAAGAAGGTATTTGCAATGAAGAAGTCGTTGGTCTTGCAAAATTCTATCATTTGATCTCCAGCATTGTTTCTATCACCTAGGCCATATTTTCCAACTACTGATCCTTCTTGTTTCCAACTTTTTCATTCCAATGGCCGATAATTATCAATGCATCTGGATTGCATGTTCGATCAATTTCAGACTGCAGCAGCTGATAAAAATCTATTTCTTCATCTTTGGCCCTAGTGTTTGGTGCGTAAATTTGAATAATAGTCGTATTAACTGGTCTTTCTTGTAGGTGTATGGATATTATTCTCTCACTGACAGCGTTGTACTTCAGGATAAATCTTGAAATGTCCTTTTTGACAGTGAATGCTGTGCTGCTCCTCTTCAGTTTGTCGTTCCCGGCATAGTAGACCATATAAAAGATCGTCCAATTCAAAATGGCCAGTTATTAGTCCATTTCAGCTCACTCATGCATAGGATATATATCTTCAAGTGTTGAATTTCATTTTTGACGACTTCCAATTTTCCTAGATTCATACTTCATACATTCCACTTTCTGATTTTTAATGGATGTTTGCAGCTGTTTCTTCTTATTTTGAGTTGTGCCACATCAGCAAATGAAGGTCCTGACAGCTTCATTCTATCCACGTCATTAAGATTGAGTCTATTTTGAGGAGGCAGCTGCTCCCCAGTCGTATTTTGAGTTCCTTCCAATCTGAGGGGCTCATCTTCGGCATTACATCAGACAGTGTTCTGTTGCTATCCATGAGGTTCTCACTGTCCATTTTTTTTAGAAGTAGGTCACCAGGTCCTTCTTCCTAGTTTTAGTCTGGAAGCTCTGCTGAATCGTGTCCACCATGGGTGACCCTGCTGGTGTTTGAAATACTAGTGACATAGCTTCCAGCATCACAGCAACATACAAGCCACCACAGTATGACAGATTGACAGACAAGTGGTGGACATCTCAATAAAGTTGTTAAAAAGTTTACAGAGTGAATGAATGAATGAGCAAATGAATGAAAAAGGGAAGATAAAGAGAAGGAAGACTGGGGAGGAAGAACCTTTGAGACACTCTTCCCTGGGTCTAGACAGAGCTGATTCCTCAGGATACCCATGCTGGGAAGCCAAAGTCTTCTTTTGCTCTCCTCCTCTCCCCTTCCTTTACTCCTTTCCCCTTCCTCTTCCTCTCCCCGGGTCAAATTCTGGCACAAGCTCAGGCCTAAACCCGGCAGGTGGGAGGAAGCCCTTGACACTGAGCACGCCTGACCCCTAGCGGCAAACTGAGGTGAGCACTTGAGAATGTGGTCTATGGGGCGGGCCTGTGGGGATGGGAGGCCGACAACGAGCTGGGGATGCCTGGGACGGAACCCCGTGGTCCTTTGCTAAGTTTCTGAGGCTAAGATATCAGAATTCATAGTTATTACTGTGCTTGTCTTTGCTAATGTTGTAGTCCACTGGTTCACTCCATGTGCCCAGTTCCCAGCCAAGCACTTAGTAGATGCTCAATGAAATTGTGTTACTTGTACTTTGTTAGAACAGAAAGAACGGGGAGAGAAGCCTGAACTGAATCTAGTCTCCACTCTGTTAATTCTGTGACTTCGGCAAGTCATGTGACCTCAGTGAGCCTCACGTTCCACATTTATGTGTGACATGGGGAGACTATCCCTTTCCTCTCAGAGTTATGGTGAGTTAAATGATCTAGTATATGTAGAGAACAACACACATACTAGGAACCCCCAGGCCTTGGGGGCAGGGTGGGATGGGGCTGGAGGAGCGCAACATCTGGGTCTGCAGGCCCAGGGCAGGTCCCAGCAGCTCCACTGACTCTTTGGGTGATGTCTGCCAAGTCCCTTTACTTCCCAGGCCTCTGTTGTCTCACCTTTAAAATGGGGAGAATAATACCTTCACTCATTTAGTGAAAACGTGTCGAGAGCCCACCTGTGCCAGGCACTGCTCTCGTACGGGGTTCACAGTGACAAACAGCAATCATGTCCCTATTCTTCAGGGGTTAACATTCCTGTAAAGAAGGTCAAACGCGACAAGCAATCACACACCTAAACATACAATCAAAAATGGGGGCTGGGGCCTATGAGAATGCTTAGGCACCTTGAGAGAAGATGAAGGAATCTCTCTCAGGAGAAGGGTATTCAAGTCGAGAGTCAAGGGAGGGTTAGGCTTGATAAGAAGAATGTTCCAGAGACATGTAAATGCACTCAGTTGGGAAGGAGCTCAGCTCATGGGGAATCCCATGGAGGCCAGGACTGTGAGTGCAGAGAGTATATGGCTCAAACTAAGAGGTAGTGGTGAGCAGGGCTCAGATCACATGGGGCCTCATGGACCACCTTTAAGATATGGATTTCATCCTAAGTATACCAGGGAGTCATTGGAGTGACCTGAGCTAGTTAAGCGTTAATCTAACTTAGGTTTTGAAGACTCCCCTGGCTGCTGCAAGGAGAACAGCTTGTTTGGGGGCAAAGGTGGAAGTGCAGGTAAGTCCAGGTGAGAGAGGAAGGTGTCTTAGAACAAGGTAATGATGGTGAGGATGGAGAGAAGTGGATTGGTCCCAGACAGAGGCTTGGGGGGTATGAATATGAGTGGTGAGGAGAGGGTCCTGAGCAGATGAGTGAACAGAGGCGCCTTTTACTGAGCTGGGCAGGTGAGGAGAAGCAGGTTTGACAGGGGAGACCGAGAGTCTGGCTGTGTTAATTTTCACACATGTGTTAATTTAGTGATGTCTGTTTAGAGATGTCTGTTCAAAAACTGGAAACCCTGGTAGCATAGTGGTTGAGATCTATGGCTGCTAACCAAAATGTCGGCAGTTCAAATCCACCAGGTGCTCCTTGGAAACTCTATGGGGCAGTTCTACTCTGTCCTATAGGGTCACTATGATAGATAGCTATGAGTCGCTATGAGTCAGAATCAACTCGATGGCAGTGGGTTTGGTTTTGGGTTCAAAAACTGGGTGGCAATGACAGGTAAGCAGCTGGATAACAGGGTCTGCAGCTCAGAAAAAGAGACCTGGACCAGAAGCTCACTGGATATTAAAAAAGAAAAGAAAAAAAAACCTATTAGTTTTTCTTTTTTAATTGTAAAAGTAATGCCTGCCAGTCATTACAAAACCAATCCAAAAGGTGCAAAGAAAAAATATGGGAATCATTCTCCTCCCAACCACTGCCCACCTCTCCCAGGTCGAGTCCATATTGATTTACTCAGGAAAAGAGAGACGACGAGGGGAAGAGAATTGAAACCTCAGAGTTATTTGGAGGCAGAGCCTAGTCAGCCTTGACAAAACACAAACCCATCCTTGGGGATTCTCTTTCTGAAATAATTAAGGCTGTTTGCTAGGGCACGATTCTCAAGACTACACGGTGTGAAAAAAGCAAAATGTTGGATGCCGTCTTTGTGGCTGAAATAGTTGTTTTGTTGTTAGCTGCCATTGAATCTGCTCCAACTCTTGGCAATCCCGTGTACAACAGAAAGAAGCGTTGTGCGGTCCTGTGTCATCTTCACTAAGATTAGTCTGCTCGAGTCCATTGTTTTGGCCATTGGGTTTTTGGGTTTTTTTTTTTTTTTCCTACCCAGGGGGCTTATCTTCCAGCACTCTATTGGATAATGTTCTGTTGTGATCCATAGGGTTTTCACTGGCTGATTTTCAGAAGTAGATTGCCAGGCCTTTCCCTAGTCTGTCTTAGTCTGGTCGCTCCACTGAAACACGTCCAACATGGGTGACCCTGCTGTCATTTGAAATACTAGTGATGTAGCTTTCAACATTATAGCAGTCCTCATGCCTCCACAGTATGACAAACTGACAGACAAGCTATGGGGCAAAAGTAGAGGACTGGTTAAATCTATAATTTTCAACCCTGGCATGCCCATCAGAATCTCCAGGGACAGTTAAAGAAGTAGCAGTTCCTGAGAGCCACCCAAGTCTTGCGTTGAATCAGAATCTCCTGGTGGTAGGACTTGAAAATCTTTATTTTATGCTTTATTAAATACAGCTGGTTCTGATGCAGCAGGTCCACTGAGAACCCCTGGGTTAAAGAGAGAACCTATGTTCTTTATATACGGTGAGGTTATTATGCATGAAAAACAATGTTGCAGAAATGTTGTTACGGACACGCATCTATACCTATTGTCTATGTTACATTGTTTGGGGTAAAAAGCAGTTTCCAAAATAGTAAAAACTACAGGATTATATTTTTCCCTTTTTGCTTGTCTGTTTTCTGATTTCTCTACAACCAGCCTAGATTGCTTTTGTAACAAGGAAGGAAAGGAAGAAATGCTCTTCAGGAGTGGGAATAAAGGCTATTACTCAGAGTATCTTCTTGGTTTGATTTGCATCTCACTCCAATCTTCACTGATTGTACCGAGCCCCTCTGTGCCCTGTCTGCCCTGGAGCTGGTGAGTAAGCACAGATGTGGTTTTGCCCCGTTGGGGGCAGAGTTAAGTGGGGGAGACACATTAATCAAGTCATCATGGTTGTATGGGGAGTTATAAAAACCAATTTTGTAGAGTTGACTCTGACTCATGGTGACCCCATGTGTGTCAGAATAGAACTGCGCTCCATAGGGGTTTCGATGACTGATTTTTAGGAAGTAGATCACCAGACTTTTCTTCTGAGATGACTCTGGGGGGACTCAAACCTCCAACCTTTTGATTAGCAGCCGAATGCATTAATTGTTTGCACCACCCAGGGACTCTAGAGAATTACAAGTCGGGGAATTAAAAATCAGGGAATTACAAGTTGAACTAAATGCACTGCAGGAAAGAAATGGCTCTTTGAGAGGTTTATCGTAAAAGTTGACTGAGATTCCGGAGTCATGGAAGGCCTCCCTGAAGAGGTGACCTCTGAGGTGAGATCTAAAAGATGAATAGGAGTAACTAGCCAATGGGGAGAGGGAGGGGAGGAGAGCTGTCCAGGCAGTGGGAGGAGCATATGCAAATATTCTTCAGTGGGCAGGAACCTGGTGGATTAGAAGAATTGAAAAGGAGGGCCATGGAGGCTGGAATGCAGAGGGGATGGGCAAGGACCCCAAGCGAGGCTGAAGAATTGCCAGGGGCCAGAATACGTGGGCCTTACAGGCTCCTTTAAGAATTTGGGTCTTGATCCAAAGAAAGAAGTCATCAGTTCTGGATTTTGACTTGGACCACTCTAGCTGCTGGATGGTAGACTGATTGGAGGGGGTCCCCTGAGACAATGCCAGGAGTTCAGACAGACACTTTTTAAAAAAAATATTTATTTTTATTGTGGTAAATGTATATGTAACAAATCTTTTGCCATCTCTACATTCTCAGACAAAAGACTATTATAAATGCCTGGGCCGGAGATGACGGAGTGGGGCGTGGGGGAAATGCTGAGGAGGTCAAAGGAGCAGGACTTGGGAAGGGGTGGATGTGGGGTGAGGGACAGGGAGGTTTCCAGGGTGACTCCCAGGTTTATCGCTCATTCTATGCATGCAACTGATGGAAGAAGACTGTTAGAGGATCAGATTGGGGACAGCATGGTTTCGACTTGCATGCATTGAGTCTGAGGTGTGTTTGAGTCACCCAAGTGGAGGTGTGGTACAAGCAGTTGGATAGTTCAGCTGAGAGGTTAGGAAAGAACAGCACTGTTGACACTTGGGGCTGAATAATCCTTTTTTGTGGAGGCTGTACTGTGCATTGTAGGATGTTTAGCAACATCCCTGACCTCTACCCACTAGATGCCAGTTACACCTCTCTCCTGGTGTGACAACCAAAAGCATTTTCAGACAAGGCCAAATGTCCCCTGGAAGGCAAAACTGCCCCCAGCTGAGGATACCCTGGGCTAGAAGTATACCATTGGGAGTCATCAGCATCTCTGTGGGTGTGGATGAGATTCCCCAGGGAGAGCGAATAGGATGAAAGAAGGGGATCTAGGAGCAAGTATTTCGGAGCAAAACCATTCAATGGGCAGAGAAGTTACAATGGGCCATCAAAGGAGGCTGAGGAGGACAAACCCAAAGGTGTGTGGAGAACAAAGTGGAGGTAGTGTTTCCAGAAGGAGAGTCTGGTCAACAGAAATCAAGTGCCCTGAAGCCTGAATAATGTCCATTGGGTTTGGTAACACAGGGTGATTGGGGACCTTAGGGTGATTTGTTGGAGTACTGAGCCAAAAGCCAAAATGGATTGGGCTGAGAAATGGGGAGGAGGCAAGGAAATGAAGACAGTGAGTGTAGGCAGCTGTTACAGAACTTTGCTGTCACGGGAAATGAGTAGCTAGATGTAGGGGTGGATGGGTGGGCAGACTTTCGTGTGCTTGTTTTCTAAGATGAGAAAGACGTAAGCATTTTAAGTGTCTCTGGGAAAGATCTGGCTGAGAGGATGGGGTGGAACGTGCAGGAGAGGGCTACTTGTTTGAAGGCAGGAAGGAATGAATCCAGAAGACTGGGGAACAGACTGGCCTGTAGTAGGAGGGAAGCTGAGGATGTAGGTGCAGGGGTTTTGCATATTTTCTGGGCAGTTTGAGGAATTCCTTAGTGGCACAAATGGTTAAGCACTTGGCTACTCACTGAAAGGTTGGAGGTTTGAATCCACCCAGAGGTACCTTGGAAGAAAGGTCTGGTGATCTACCTCTGACAGGTCACAGACTTTGAAAACCTATGGAGCACAGCTCTACTCTGCAACACATGGCGTCACCATGAGTCAGAATCAACTAGAAGCCACTTAGCTTCTCTCTCTCTCTTTTTTTTTTTTTGAGGATCCCTAGCTGAGAGGAGGCAGGCTATGCAGGCTGTGCCTGTGGAAGGGGTGTTGGAGGTATGGGAAGAATGGGGAATGTTTGATTCCAGGTTGTGCAAAAGGGGGAGAAAGCATATTCATTTTCTAGGGCTGCTGTGCCACAAACCGGATGGTTGAAAACAGCAGAAATGTATTCTCCCACAGTTCTGGAGGTCAGAAGTCCGAAATCAGGTGTCAGCAGGGGCATGCTCTCTGAAGAAGGCTTCAGTGGAAAATCCGTTCCCTTCCTTTCTCTTAGCTTCTGGCGTTGCCTGCAATCTTTGGCGTTCCTTGACTTGCAGATGCATAACCCCAATCTCTGCCTCTATTGTCACACGGTGTTCTCCATTTGTGTCTGTGTCTCTTCACCCCTTCTTACAAGGACACCAATGATATTGGACCAGGGCCCACACTAAAGACCTAATTTTAACGACATTATTTCTGCAAATACCCTATCTCTACATGAAGTTACATTCACAGGTACTAGGGTTTAGGACTTCAACGTATCTTTGTGGGAGACACAATTCAACCAAGGAAAGAAGGTTTAAGGAGATGATGCATTTAAACAGTTTGGTTAATGTTGGCTGCTTTCATTTTTATTACTAATTTTATTGGGTTAAAAACTGACTCTACCCCTTACTTCCCAACTCAGTGTCTTAATTTCCAATCTGTAATATGGGGATAATAACAGAACCTATCTCAAAAAGTTGCTGTAGAGATATGTTTAGATAAAGTGTGGTAAGTGCTTACAACTCCGAGGAATACAGTACATGGTAGCTTAGCGGCATCCCCGGGCCTGGAAAACTGTTCAGATTTAATAACAAATTGACCAGCAGGGGGCAGCAGATGTCCATTCAGGGAAGAACTTGGTGGAAGCTTTCTGGCTGTGGCCCCCAAAGAAGTAACAGTGGAAGTGGAGGGGGGCGCAAACAGTTAACATGCTTGTTTGCAAACCAAAATATTGGCAGTTTGAGTCCACCCAGAGACGCCTCAGAAGGAAGGCCTGGTAATCTACTTCCGTAAAATCAGCCATTCAAAACCCTGTGGAGCTCCGTTCTCTGACCCACATGGGGTCGCCATGAGTGGAAGTCTACTCCGCGGCAAATTGTTTGGTTTTAGTTAAATACGGGGAGAGGGAAGCGTGCTGGGATTGAAAACACAGAGTTCAGGCTAGGTTGTGGGGCTGGGAATGGGGGGAGTGAAGTGGACTGCGTAGGGCTTTGTGGGCTGGGAGTAGAGACCAGAGTTGGCAGCAGGGAGCTGGGACAGGGGAGCAGGGTGGGAGCCTGAGGAAGGAGAAAGAGGGAGGACAAGTCAAGGCCTCCGGGATGGTCAGGGCTTCAGAGTAGGCTTCTGGCAAAGTCCCAGGCTCAGCAACTGGAGCCAAGCTGGGCTGGCCTCTAGCCCTCCTCTATCCAGTAAGAGATCTGCAAAGGGTCAGGGAGGCCCTACAGTGGGACCAGTCTCTACCAGGCTTGACTCCCCTGCCAGTAGGTGTCAAGGCAGCCTTCTCTCCCTCCTCCTCCTTCTCCCAGGCCCCTTCACTCCCCTGCTGGTTGCCTGAGCAACAGTTCTCTCAGGTATTGGGATCCATACCAGGCTGCAAGCACAGCTGAGCCTGGGATCACAGCTCCTGTGTACATGGTGGCCTATGTGGACAATGCTTCCACCAAGTATTTCCCTTCTTCACTTGGTTCTGTTTGTGCCCCTTGAGCTTGGCCTAACACCCCCAGGAAGGTGTCTGGGAATCATGGAGGTCTCAATTGCCAGGATTCAAGTGCTTCTCAGGACTGTCTGATCCCATGCCCCTATTTTATGGAGGAGGAAACCAAAGCACGAAGTCATAGAGGCAAATTCCTGTGGCAAAGCAAGGGCCAGAGCCCAAGACCCAAGTGCTCTTTTCTCTGGTCAGCAGAGTTAGGCACAGACGGAACTACCGGGTGGCTGGGGGACTTCTGCCTGACCAACCAGCCCAGGGGGTGACGTCTCCTAGAGGGGTCCTTTTCAGGATGCAAAATGACTCACTAAAGGAGAGTGTTTGCTTAGAGGGCATTGAGTTTATGTTAATGGTGGTGGAATAACCTGGAAAAGGATAGTGAGAATGGTTGTACCACCTGAAGGATGTAATCAATGTCATTGAATTAAACATGTAGAAATTGTTGAATTGGTTTATGTTTTGTTGTATATATTTTCACTGCAATAAAAACAAAATAGAAAAAAATGTAGCTAACTTGTCTCTGTGTGGTCTTTATTAATTTCATTCCTCTCTCTGGGAGGAGAGAGAGATCAACTCAAAAGCAGGGAAAAAGAGGGAATGTTGTCCAACTCATTTTATGAGGTGGTGCCACCTTACTTTTAAAATTAGAAAAAAAGAAAAGAAAATTACAGGTTCATTTCACCTATGGACCTCGAGGTGAAAATACTAAAAAAAAAATTGGCTAACTGAACCCTAGTTTTTAAAAATCATGACCAAGTGGTATTTATTCCCAATATGAAAGGATAATTAGCCACCAGCAATTCACCCATGACATTTGCCAAGTTAAAGGATTAAAAGAGAAAAATCACATGATTACTTCAATGTGGGTGCACACATACACACACACAGAGGCCTTTGATAGAATTAAGCAATCTTTCATGAATTTAAAAATATCTTAGCAAACTAGGAATAGATAGGAACTTGTAAAATTTGATTAAAATTGTATGCCAGAAATTTAGAGCAAATATACTCTTAATGGACAAACTATAGGTACCTTTAAGATCAGAAACAATTCAAGGATGCCCGTTATCACAGCTCCCATTTAGCTTAGCCCCGAGGTTCTAGGTGACGTTATAAAACAACGAAAGGAAAAGAAGTGTATGGATCAGAAGATAAGAGGTAAAACTGTCATTACTGGCAGACATACAGCTGCCTGCATAGAAAAACCAATGGAGTCATTACCAGATAAAATGCCTACTTATAAAAATTAATTGCATGTGAAATAGCCGTAATGGGCAAATAAATCCAGACCAAGGTTGATGGGTGGTTACCAGGTGTGACTGGAAAGAGCAAGAAAGAGGGACTCATTGCTTGGGGGGCCCTGGGCTTCTGTTAGGGGTGATGGACGAATTTGGGGGTGGATGGTGGTGGTGGTTGTACAATGTGAACACAATTGATGTCATTGAATTTTCCGTATGAAGAATATTGAGATGGCAATGTTATATTATGTATATATTTACCACAATAAAAAAATTAATAGCGTTTTTCCATAGCAGCAATTACCAGTTGGAAAATACAAAGGAAAACAAATACTAAACCATCTAAGAATTAGCTTCTTATTCCTCTTCCGTTCCTCTTTTTTCTTTTCCCTTCCCTTCCTGAAAAATTCAGTCCTCAAGCCGTTAGTTCGGCACAACAAGGTGGGCATCTGAGCAGAGGGGCAGTCTGTGTGGGGTGTTGGAGCTTGAGTAGGGTGGGAGGGTGATATATATTCCCTAGCTCTGTCCACTAAGAGGGCCTGGGGGCAGTGATACTCCAACAGCAATGAGTACCCTTAGTACTCAGATCTTGACTTCCAAATACTATCCTCCACTAAAAAGAACTAGGTCTCCTTGGATAAATAGCTGATTCCAGGGTTGGGGCAGGGAAAGTAGAAGATGAACCTGGAACATCTTGTTGTACCAGAAAGCAAGGAAGTACTCAAAGGATGATGGAGACATGTCTAAAACACATGCTCCCACTGGACAAATGTGGGACAATTTTGGCAGCAAAATAAATAATAGTAACAGATTATAACCCATCAAATAAAATAGAAAGCCATGAGTCATACTGCTATAAATAAATGCATGAATAAATTGAAAGTTTGTTGAGAATGGAAAGTTGACATGATTTTAATGCACCTCCCTGCAAAGCACTGTCAATTACAAAGGAAAGAAGAGTATCTCTACGGTGACAAAACCTGGCACCCGAAACCACCTTAATCAAGTGGTCAGAGTGAGTACCATCAGCAATGGGACAAATTGAAGTTATGTGCCATTTGACAGGATGCAATGAGAAGGACACAGCATACTTCTGTGGTTTTCCTGCCAAAGATGCATAACCCGAATCTAATCAGGAAGAAACATCAGATAAACCCAAATGGAGCGACATTCTATAAAATAACCAGCCTGTAATCTTCAAAAGTGTCAAGGTCATCTCAGTCAAAGAAAGGCTGAGAAACTGTTCCAGCACAAAGGAGATTAGAGACATGAACACTAAATCCAGTACATGATCTGAACACATGATTCCTTTTTCCATAAAGAATATTACTGGAACAATTGACTAAAGTTGAATGGAGCCTGAAGCTTAGATGATAGTAATGTGTCGCTCTATCTTAGTGGAAAATCTTTGACTTTTCTGACAGGTTTCTGCCTTACACAGATTCCAGCTTTCAAAAGTTTTCACTGTATCAAAAATTTTTGTTGGGTGAAGGACTCGCAGACAAAATTAATAGATGGAAAACTGATTTATAAGAGATGTTAGCAATGTCTAAAGCTGGCAAAGGATTAATATCTAGAACATACATGGAACTCCTGCAAATCAATGACAAAGGAACAGAAAACACGAGGGGAAAATGAGCAACGGATATGAACAGGCAATTCACAGAAGGCAAATCCAAATGACTAACAAGATGTGAGGAGATGCCCAGATGCGTATGTAATCAGAGACACCAGGTAAAACAACAGTGAGACACCTTTTTTTTTCAATTGTCTTTCTTTTAAAAAAAATGTTTTTTATTGTGCTCCAAGTGAAAGTTTACAAACCAAGTCATTCTCTCATACAAAAACTTATATACACCTTGCTGTATACTCCTAGTTGCTCTCCCTCTAATGAGACAGCACACTCCTTCCCTCTACTCTCTATTTTCGTGTGAGACAGACACCATTTTACATCCATCAGTCTGACAGCAGTAAGAGAGTTGGACGATGTTGAGCATTGGTGGGGATTTAGGGAAACGCTTACCTTTGTGAACTGCTGGTGGGAGAGTACACGGGTACAGCCATTCAGGAGAAAAACCTGGCAGTACGTAGTGAAAATACCACTAGCCATCTGTCAGTTTGTCTTACTGTGATGACTAATATGTTGCTATGATGCTGGAAGCTATGCCACTGATATTTGAAATACCAGCAGGCTCACCTGTGGTGGCAGGTTTCAACAGATCTTCCAGACTAAGACAGACTAGGAAGAAAGGCCTGGAGATCTACTTCCAAAAATCAGCCAATGAAAACCCTATTAGTCACAACAGAATGATGTTCAATATAGTGCTGGAAGATGAGCCCCCTAGGTTTAACCCAAAAACCCACTGCCATTGAGTCAACTCCGACTCATAGGGACCCTATAGGACAGAGTAGAACTGCCCCATAGAGTTTCCAAGGAGTGCCTGGTGGATTCAAACTGCCAACTTTTTGGTTAGCAGCCATAGCACTTAACAACTACGCTACCAGGGTTTCCCTAGGTTGGAAGGTGGTCAAAATACACAGTGGCTACAACAATGGATTTCAGCATACCAATGATCACGAAGAAGATGCACGACCAAGCCAAGTTTCATTCTGTTGTACATGGGGCCATCCGGAGTCAGCCAACTCAACAGCAACTAACAACAGCAAGTAAAATTAAGCATGCGTGTACCCCATGAGCCAGAAAGCCCAATATGGCATTAGTATCTGTGTAAATTGAATAATGGTGCCAATTTTTCACTCTATATCCTTGTCATGGTCTCATGGTAGGCAAAGAGGATTTCCCTGCCCCTTGACTTTATGCTTGGGCTTGTAGCTTGCTTTGGCCGATAGTGTGTTAGCAAATGAGATACACGCAGAGGCCTCAAATATGCGTATGCAGTTGGGCTTGCTCTCTTGTACTTCTGCCATCAACGTGAGAACACACCCCAAGTTGTCCACTGCCCTTCCAGCCAAGGTTCCAAACTGAAACATGTGGAGCCGACCCAGCAGACCCACAGACACCTGAGCGAGCAACAGATGCTCACTGCTGCACGCCATTAAGTTGTTTTTAAAAATTATTTATTTATTTTTCGTTGTTGAGAATATACACAGCAGAACATATGCCAGTTCCACAATTTCTACATGTACAATTCAGTGACATTGATTATATTCTTCAAGTTGCACAGCCGTTCTCACCCTCCTTTTCTGAATTTTTCTTCCCCCGTTAGCATAAACTCACCACCCCCTAAGGTTCCTATCTAATCTTTTGAGCTGCTGTTGTCAGTTTGGTCCCATATAGATACTCTTAAAAGTTAAGCTAAACTTCTGTTTGGTTTAAGGAAGACATCAGGGGATATTTTTGGATTAAGGTTTAAATATTATCTCAGGGCGATAGTTTTGGGGGTTCATTCACCCTCCATGGCTCCAGAAAGTCTGGATTCTGTGAGAATTTGGTTCTGCATTTTCCCTCTTTTGATCAGGATTCTTCTACAGAATCTTCGATTAAAACATTCAGTAATGTGTATACCACTAAGTTTTGAGATGATTTGTTATGAACCATCGTGGCAATGGAGCCCTGGTGGTGCAGTGGTTAACAGTGATTAAGAGCTACAGCTGCTAACCAAAAGGTCAGTAGTTCAAATCCACCAGCCGCTCCTTGGAAGCCCTATGGAATAGTTTTACTCTGTTCTATAGGATTGCTATGCGTCAGAATCGACTTGATGACAACAGGTTTGTTTGGGTTTATTGTGACGATAGCTGACTGATACAATATCCCAGAGAAATTCTAACACATGTCCATGAGGAAATAGGTATAAAGAGGTGCAACACAATGTTGTTTGTGGTCGTGGGAGAGTTGGAAACAATTTAGGTGTCAATCATTGGAAGGAATGGATAAATAACATAGAATAAAGACTACATGGCAGTAAGAAACAACACATTACATGTACGTAACACGATAACATGGATAGATATTAAAAACATAGGGCTCAATGAACCAAGTAAAAAACAAGACAAGGTCTCTAACACAATACCACTTATGTAAATTGAAATTAGTTTCACTCAACAGTAATGCAGATTTTAGGAAGATTATGCCCCAATTCAAAGATACATATCAAACACGCGGCTGCTTCTCCAACTCATCTGAGGACAGAACTCAGGGTTTGCGGAGAGCAAAACATCATGGAATATTGAGTTCATAAACTTCAAACTGTCAGTGATTTTGTGCTCAGTTGGACATTGTCTTTTACAGAGGCATACATACATGAAAAGGATAAGACAAATTTGAACAAATGAGTATATTCCTTCCTGAATTTCTTTCTCTTTCTCTCTCACCCTGGGAACCAGAAAAAGCGAGTGTTATTCAGCAGTAGGAGTTCCTGGGTAGTGTCAACAATTAAGGGCTGAGCTGCTAATCGAAAGGTTGAGCTTCAGGTCCAAACAGAAGTGCCTCAGAAGAAACACCTGATAATCTATTCCCCAAAATCAGCCATTGAAAACCCTGTGGGGCACAGTTCTACTCTGACACACGTACGGTCTGTTACAGATTGAATTGTGCCCCCCCACCCCCGCCAAAATGTGTGTCAACTTGCTAGGCCATGGTTCCAAGTATTGTGTGATTGTCCACCATTTTGTCATTTGATATGATTTTCCTATGTGTTGTAAATCCTACCTCTATAATGTTAATAAGGCAGGATTAGAGGCAGTTATATTAATGGGGCGGGACCCAATCTACAAGATTAAGTTGTGTTTTAAGCCAATCTCTTGACATATGAGAGAGACAATTGAACAGAGAGATATGGGGACATCATAACACAAAGAAACAAGAGCTGGGAGAATAGTGCGTCCTTTGGATCCTGGGTCCCTGAGCTGAGACACTCCTAGTGCAGGGGAAGATTGATAACAAGGACCTCCCTCCAGAGCCGATAGAGAAAGAAAGCCTTCCTCTGGAGCCAGTGCCCTGAATTTGGACTTCTAGCTTACTTGATTTATGTCTGTCGAAGCCATCCACTTGTGGTATTTCTGTTATAGGAGCACTAGATGACTAAGACAGGGTCGCTGTGGGTCAGGGTTGACTCCACGGCAGCTGGTTGGTCGGTTGGTTATTTAGCTGTAGGGCTAGGAAGGGCTGATTTTGCCTAAGCTTTTTATTTTGCTAAAGAGAAAAATGAGCCCCAGGGAAGGGCGGTAGCTTGGAAGTTGGTGACTGAACCCAGCCCAAGATTCTGTGGAATCTCCAGTGCTGGCCCAGAGCCAACTCTCCATGCGTTTGGACTAAGGTTGGCATCTAGCTGCCATTTCCGGCTGTGGGGGAGAATGAGTTGGAGTGGGAGGCGTGGAGGAAGCGTGCGATGAGAACAGCATGCCTCCAGCCTGACATACAGACCCCTGCTGTGACGCGCCACGCTCTCTCACACTCCAGCTGCAGTGGCCACCTGGAGTTTCTGCCTGTCCAGACTCCATCGGCTCTTATTTGGCAGCAGCATCCTAATTTTTCTTTTTCCTCATTTCGAGTCTGTGTAATTCTAGCACGCTGAGGGCAGGGATGTGACTCAGGCCTGACAGTCAGAGCAAATCCGGGAGCTATTGGGAAAAGGGCTCTTTACCCCCATGGTTGCTGATGGAATCTTGGTCTCCACTTGGGGAGAGTCTGCTGGAGAATTAAGTGAATGCAGAAAGGATAGAAAATATAGAAAATTATTTTGAGGAATACCATTTGAATAGCTAGAGCCAACTGCACCTAAAGCCAGAATTCTGGACTTTTCAGTTATACAAACTAATAAAGTCCCTTTTTGCTTAAGCCAGTTTGAGTTGGACTTCCGTCACTTACAACAGCATCCTGACTAATTCATCTCCCTTGCTGTAATTGTCTCCTCCAACCTCACTGTATTACCCACCAATCATTAAACACGCAGTGTCTCTCTGCTTTTGCTTAAACTCGATTTAACTCATACTTTTGTGAGTGAATACCATATGGTGGTGGGTTCCAACAATAAGGACCATCTGGCATATGTGCTTTTATTTCCCCAATTTCTTGCCTATGGCAGATATCACTTATGCAATTTTATCAATATTTTCAAAGAACCAACTTTTAACATTGTTGATCTTCATTTCTGTTCTTACCTTTGATATTTTCTTCCTTGGGTTTCATTTGCTGCTCTTTTCGTAGTTTCTTCATATCCCACTCCACACTCCCACTGCATGATTTTCAAGCTTTCTTCTCTTCTAATATATATATATAGGCCATAAATTTCACTCTAAGTACTGTATTAGGTACATATTACAAGTTTTGATATGTCATATCTTCATTTTGCTGGAGCCCTGGTGGTGCAGTGGTTAAGAACTCAGGCTGCTAACCAAAAGGTCAGCAGTTTGAATCCACCAGCCGCTCCTTGAAACCCTATGGGGCAGTTCTACTCTGTCCTATGGGGTGACTATGAGTTGGAATTGACTCCATGGCAACTGTATTTTTTAATCTTCATTTCATTAAGCTCAAAATGTGTTCTAATTTCCACTTTTATTTCTTCATTGGGCTATTTAGCAGTATAACTGAATTTCCAGGCAGTTGGGGATTTTCCATTTATCTTTTTGTTATTGATTTCTACTTTAGTTCCTTTGTGGTCAAAGAACATAAATCTTTCGAAACGTGTTTAGCCTTTTTATAATGGTCCAGCACATGTTTGATTTTGTGTGTGTGTGCGCTTACGTAAAAGTTTACAGAGCAGATTAGTTTCTCATTAAACAATTAATACACAAATTGTTTTTTTATTGTACTTTAGATGAATGTTTACAGAACACACTAGTTTCTCATCAGACACTACACACAGTGTTCTATGACAGTGGTTAACAGCCCCACTACATGTCAACACTCCTTTCTCTACCGTGGGTTCCCTATTAAGAGCTTTCCTGTTCCCTCTTGCCTCCCAGTTCCTGCCCTAGGACTGGTGTGCTCCTTTAGTCTTGTTTTGTTCCATGGGCCTGTTCAATCTTTGGCTGAACGGTGAACCTCAGGAGCGAACTCATTACTGAGCTGAGAAGGTGTCCGGGGGCCATACTCTCAGGGTTTCTCCAGTCTCTGTCAGGCCAGCAAGCCTGGTCTTTCTTTTTGAGTTAGAATTTTGTCCTACATTTTTCTCCAGCTCTGTCCAGGACCCTCTATTGTGATCCCTGTCAGAGCGGTCAGTGGTGGTGGCCAGGCACCATCTAGTTGCACTGGACTCAGTCTGGTGGAGGCTGTGGTAGATGTGGCCCATTAGTCCTTTGGACTAATCTTTCCTTTGTATCTTTAGTTTTCTTCATTCTTCCTTGCTCACGAAGGGGTGAGACTGGTGGAGTATCCTAGATGGCTGCTCGCAGGCCTTTAAGATCCCAGGCTCTACTCACCAAAGTAGAACGTAGAACATATTCTTTATAAACTATGTTATGCCAGTTGAGTTAGATGTTCCCCAAGACCATGGTCCCCTCAGCCCAGCAATTCAGTCCCTCAGGGAGTTTGGATGTGTCTATGGAGCTACCATGGGCTTGCCTTGTACAAGTTGTGCTGGCTTCCCCAGTATTGTGTACTGTCTTACCCTTCCGCCAAAGTTTCCTCTTATCTATTAATACACAAATTGTTTTGTGACATTGGTTGCCAATCCTGCAATGTGTCGCTCTCCGCTTCTCAGCCTCGGGTTCCCCATTTCCATTTTTCCAGTTTTGCTGTCCCTTTCTGCCTTCTCATTTTTGCGTTTTGGCCTAGTGTGCCCATTTAGTCTTGTACACATGGTAGAGCTGCATGTGTTATTGTTTGTTATAGGCCTGTCTAATCTTTGACTGAAGGATGAACTCCAAGAGTGGCTTCAGTACTGTCTTAAAAGGGTAGCCGGGGGCCATACTCTCGGGGTTTCTCTAGTCTCTGTCAGTAAGTCTGTTTTTTTTTTTTTGTGAGTTTGAATTTTGTTCTACATTTTTCTCCTACTCTGTACAGCATATGGTTGATTTTGATAAACGTTTCATGATCAGTTCAAAAAAATGTGAGTTCTCGGGTCAAGTTTGTTAGGAACATGTCACAGCCCTTCTTATATTTCATCCCAGAGACAACCTCAGAATCCTTCCCAGCACAGGCTTCATGCAGCCACTATCAACTGATATCAGTAGGCATTCAATATGGAGCCTATTTCCTGGATAGCACAGGAATTATGGGCCAGACGTCAGACTACTTGTGTTTAGATCCTAGCTCCGTCACCTTCAACTTATATGACCTTGGACAAATTTACCTAACCTGTATGATCCTCAGGTTCCTTGTCCAAAAAATGCTAATAATAGCAACGGTGCCACCTACAGTTATTGTAAGGATTAAATGAGAATAAAGTGCTTAGCTTAGTGACTGGCATCTAGTAAGTGCCTTCTAGGCAGGCACATAGGCCCTTGCCCTGGTCTGAATTCCTCCACCTCTCATAACCCCTTCCAGCCTAAGTCTGATCATCCTTTCAGGCCCAGGTGGAATCACCTCCTCTTCTGGGAAGCCCTTGGCACTGAACTTTTGCCTGTTTCTGTTTGTTTTGGCTGTTCAGTATCTGAAGCCTGTTCATATTTTAGGGGAATTCCTACTTCCCACTTTAGGAGCAAAATTTTCTGGATATTTGCTTTCCTGGGTTCCCTTTGTGGCCAGGGCTTGGTCATGTGACCTTGGTTCTGCCAATCAGATGTTCCCACTCCATACTCTGAATTTGAAGCAGGGACAGAGAGAAGGTGCCCTGGAGGAAGTAGCAGTGGCTGGGAAGAGTGACCTGTCATGTCTGATGCAATTTGTGGGTCAGGATTGGCAGTGCAGCTGTGGCTTTGGGACAGAGCTATTCCTCAGTTGACCAGCTCTGTGGGAGATGCTGGCAATTCTTAGCTCTGAGGCCTCTGAGCCTGTGTTTCCCGCCCTCCTAAGGATTTTGGAACTAATCCAATACATTTCCAACAAATTCCCAATTTTTTAAATCAGCCAGAGTCAGTTGCTGTTGTAACCAAGACTCCACTCTGGTGAGTTCTCCTTTCTCTCTTACCTCTATAGCTCCTGCAGCACCAAGGGTCTCTCTGCCCCACCCCACCCCCTCTGGCACCCTGCTAGCCCTGGCTTTGACCACAATAATGTCACTTTGACTCTATCATATCTCCCCTACTATAGATTCATAACCCTATGTAGGGAGCACAGTTCTACTCTGACAGTCATAGGGCCACCATGAGTTGGAGTTGACTCCATGGCAACTGGTACACAGGCCCACTATTCCTATTCAAAAAACTGAATTCTGAGATGACTCAGGATTCAGAATTGTCCAGTTCTAGAGAGGTGATTGGAGCCCTGGTAGTGCAGTGGTTAAGAGCTCAGCTGCTAACCAAAAGGTTGGCAGTTCAAGTCCACCTGCTGCTCCTTGGAAACCTTGTGGGGCAGTTCTACTCTGTCCTATAGGGTTGTTTATGAGTCAGGATTGACTTGATGGCAATGGGTATACATAGAGAGGTGATTTGGTCCATACTCTGAAACCACACTCAGAAATCAACTACAGTAACATATTCATAAGCAGTGGACTCATTAAGACGATAAATAGCCTGATGTCAGTTCAGGTCAGGTTTTGCCACCAAAGCAAAAATGCTTTCAATTTTCAGAGCTTTTTAGTTCTCAGATTGCAGAAAAGAATTGTAGACCTTTAATAAAAACTCACGGCCAATATTAGCTACCATTTATTGAGCATTTACTATGTGCCAGGAATTGGCCTAAGTGCTAATCCTCATATCCACGCCATAAATATGATTTTTATGCCCATTTTACAGTTGAGGAAACTGAGCTTTAAACTTGAGTGGATGAAGAGAAACTATTGGACTCCCGGAAGTAATTGTTAATTTAATGTACTAGAAGATAAAACAACTTGCCCTGGGTCACACAGCAAGAAAGTGTCAGGAGAACACTTATACGCTGCTTGTGGGAATGTAAAATGGTACAACCACTTTGGAAATCTATTTGGTTCTTCCTTAAAAAGCTAAAAATAGAACTACCATACTATCCAGCAATCCCACTGGTTGAAATATATCCTAGAGAAATAAGATCCCTCACAGGAATAGATGTATTCACACCCACGTTCATTGCAGCACTGTTCACAATAGCAAAAAGATGGAAACAATCTAGGTGCCCATCAAAGGATGCATGGGTAAACAAATTATGGTATAGTCACACAATGGAATACTACGCAACAATGAAGAACAATGATGACTACGTGAAACATCTCATAACACGGATGAATCTGGAAGGCATTATGCTGAGTGAAATTAGTGAGTTGTAAAAGGACAAATATTAAATGAGACCACTATTATAAGAACTCAAGAAAAGGTTTAAACACAGATGAAAACATTGTTTGATGGTTATGAGGGTGGGGAGGGAGAGAGAAGGGTATTCACTAACTAGATAGTAGGCAAGAATTATTTTTGGTAAAGGGAAGGACAACACACAATACAGGGGAAGTCAGCATGACTGGACTAAGCCAAAAACCAAGAAGTTTCCTGAATATAACCAAACACTTTGAGGGACAGAGTAACAGGTACAGGGTCTGGGGACCATAGTTTCTGGGGACATCTAGGTCAATTGGCATAACAAAGTTTATTAAGAAAATGTTCTGCATCTGACTTTGTTGAGTGGCATCTGGGGTCTTAAAAGCTAGCAAACAGCCATCTAAGATGCATCAATTGGTCCCAACCCACCTGGACCAGAGGGGAATAAAGAACACCAAAGGCACAAGGAAAATATTAGTCCAAGAGACAAAAGGGCCACATAAACCAGAGACTTCATCAGCCTGAGACTAGAAGAGCTAGATAGTGCCCAGCTACCACCAATGACCGCCCTGACAGGGGATACAACAGAGAGTTCCTGATAGAGTAGGAGAAAAGTGGGGTACATAACTCAAATTCTAGTAAAAAGACCAGACTTAATGGTCTGACTGAGATCTGAGGGACCCCAGAAGACATGGCCTCTGGATTCTCTGTTAGCCCAAAACTAAAACCATTCCCAAAGCCAACTCTTCAGACAAAGATTAGACTGGACTATACTGCACAAGTAGACACATGAGACTAAGTGGGCAGCTCCTGTCCGGAGATGAGATGAGAAGGCAGAGGGGGACAGGAGCTGGTTGAGTGGACACGGGGGATACAGGGTGGAGAAGAGGGGTGTGCTGTCGCATTATAGGGAGAACAACTAGGGTCACAAAACAATGTGTGTTTAAGTTTTTGTATGAGAGACTGACTTGAATCATAAACTTTAACTTAACACACAATAAAAAATAAATAAAGTATCATGATAGGACCCAAGCCAAGCCTTCCTTTGAAAGAGGGCAGCCCAGTGTCCCCAGGGTCCAGCCCAACCCCCCTCACCTGATCCTGCCTCCCTCCTGCAATCCAGAGGCTCATCTCACCCCTGCCGTTCTCTGCCCCAAGCCTGGATTACAAAGAGCAGGTAAATCACAGGAAGAAAATGCCACCTGCAGAGAAACAATTGCTCTGGCAAATGGGCAAAAGATGATGCAAATTTCTTCTCAGAACTCCCACAGGCTTAGTCTACTGCCTGTACTGGCTGTTTATACACATGCAAATGCAAATGCCTGGGTGAGCTGAATTTATTGACTCCTGGATTTGGCTTTGTCCTCTTATACAGGGTCGCCTGAGTGCAGTGGTTCCCAGCCTTCCAGCTTCACAAACATGCAGTTTCAAAAGAAAAGACACAGGGACTGACATAGAGTTGTGACATTAAAAAACCACAACTTCCAGCTACCTATCTCTATCTTTTGAAATTAAGAGTATTTTAACACCAGCATGCAGGGGAGGGCCAGCCTTTCCATTGATTACTCTTGTTGTGTTGTTGTTAGTTACCCTTGAGTGGATTCCAACTCATGGCGACCCCATGTGCACTCTTAAACCCACTGCCATCGATAGCTTTGTTAAAGAGTCATGCTACTGTTCTTATTTTTCTTTCTGTTGCTGAGAAAATTAACCCTCAATTGCCAGCATGGCTATTCTTGTCCCCCAGGATGTAACTGACCTTCATTTTAGACTGGAAACTCCTTGGAGTCAGAAGCTCAGCCAGTTTAACCTGCAGTCTCAGCCAATTCAAGGTTCTCATTTTACTCCATCTCTTCCCAATTCTAGAACAACCCTGGTGTTGCTATTAGTTGCCATCGGGTTGGCTCCGACTCGTGGTGACGTTATGTATAACAGAATAACATGTTGTCCAGTCCTGCACTATCCTCATAATCATTGGTATGTCTGAGCACATTGTTGTGGCTGTTTTCTCAATACATCTCATGGAGGGTTTCCCTTGTTTTTGCTGACCCTCTGCTTTACCAGAAATGATGTCCTTTTCTAGCAATTGGTCTTTCCTGATGACATGTCCAAAGTAAGCAAGATGAAGTCTTGCCATCCACACTTCTAAGGCACATTCTGGTTGTTTTTCTTCTATGGTGATTTATCATTATTCTGGCATTCCACAGTATATTCAATATTCTTCACCAACACCATAATTCAATTGCATCAATTCTATTATTCTTTAATCTTCCTTTTCATTGTGCAGCTTTCATATGCATATGAGGCAAGTGAAAAGATTGTGGCTTGGGTCAGGCACACCTTAGTCATCAAAGTGATGTTTTCCCTTTTTAAAACTTTAAAGAAGTCTTTTGCAGCAGATTTGCCCAATGCAACACATCATTTGATTTCTTTTTTTTTTAATTGCACTTTAGGTGAAAGTTTACAGTGCAAATTAGTGTCTCATTCAAAAATTCATACTCAGATTGTTTTGTGACATTGGTTGCAATCCCTGAAATGTGTTGGCACTCTCCCCCTTGCCCCCCTGGATTCCCTGTGTCCATTTATCCAGTTTTCCTGCCCCTTCCTGCCTTCTCGTCTTTCCTTTGGGCAGGAATTGCCCATTTGGTCTTGTACACTTGACTGGACTAAGAAGTATGTACCTCATATGTGTTACCATTTGTTTTATTATTAAAAAAAGAGGAGGCGGAGCCATCATGGACACTATAGACAGAAGCACCACACCGTCTCTGCACAGCAAAGACCTGAAAAACTAAGTAAAACAGAGACAAATCTCAATCCTGTAACTCTAAGCATCAAATGAAGAGATAAAGGGCTCAACCAAGCATCGAATGGAATAAGAAACTGAAAGAGAACTGTGAGGAGAGATACGAGTGGAGGTCCCCTATCACCTAACGCAGCATGTATTCACCATCTTGGACTCCTGTTGGAGATAGGTGGACAGGAGAGGAAAGCAAAGTGGTTCTAAGTAATAATAGACTGGTTCAAACCTAGGAAGATAAGTGTAGGTTTCAAGGTAACCACAAAGAAAGTTAACAAGTCTTCTCATCAAAATAAAGAAGAAAAACAAAATTTCAGGTAGAAACAAAATCTACAAAAGCAAAATAAATAAGAAAGAAATCCACAAACAAAAGGAATTCAGCACAGGAGAGTAATAGGAACAAAGAAAACGTCAGCACCACACACACACAAAAAAAGGCACTACAAAAAGACACCAATAAACTCACACCTATTAATAATTATACTGTACTTAAGTGGCCTAAATGCACACATAAAGAGACAGAGAGTGACAGAATGGATAAAAAAAAAAAAACAGGATCCATCAATATGCTGTCCACAAGAGACACACCTTAGAAACAAAGACATAATTATATTAAAACCTAAAGGATAGAAAAATGTATCAAGCAAACAGCTACCAAAAAAGAGCAGGAGTGGCAATACTAATCTCAGATAAAATATACTTAAAAAAAAAAAATCCACCATAAAAGACAAAGACTGGCACTATATAATGATTAAAGGGATGATCCTTCCTGAAGACATAGCCATAATAAATATCTATGTGCCCAAAGACAGGGCTCCAAAATATATAAAAGAAACTCTAACTGCACTGAAAAGAGAAATTGACAGTTCCACAATAATAGTAGGAGTCTTCAACACACCACTCTCGATAAAGGACAGAACATCTAGAAAGAAACTCAGTGAAGATACAGAAGATCTAAAGGACACAATCAGCCAACTTAAACTCATAGACATATATATAACACTCCACCCAACAGCTGCAAAGTACACATTCTTTTCCAACACACATATAACGTTCTCCAGAATAGACCATATCTGAGGTCACAAAGCAACCCTCAACAAAATCCAAAACATTAAGATAATACAAAATATCTTCTCTGACCACAGAGCCATCAAAGTAGAAATTAACGACAGGAAGAGTAAAGAAAAAAAAATTAATTACATGGAAACTGGATAGCACCCTGCTTAAAAACCACTGGGTAATAGAAGAAATCAAAGACGGAATAAAAAAATTCCTAGAAGCAAAAGAGAATGAAAACACATCATACCAAAACCTTTGGGACACAGCAAAGGCAGTCCTCAGAGGTCAATTTATAGCAATAGTTGCACACATCAAAAAAGAAGAAAGGCACAAAATCAAAACATAAGCTACACAACTCAAACAAATAGAAAGAGAACAGCAAAAGAAGTCCGCAGCCACCGGAAGAATGGAAATAATAAAGATCAGAGCAGGAATAAATGAAACAGAGACTAGAAAACAATAGGAAGAATCAACAAAACCAAAAGTTTGTTCTTTGAAAGGATCAACAAACCACTGGCCAAAATGACAAAAGAAAAACACAAGAGGACGCAAGTGACCCAAAAAAGAAATGAAATGGGGGACATTACAATAGACCCAATTGAAATCAAAAGGATCATAACAGAATATTATGAAAAACTACACTTCAACAAATTCGAAAACCTTGAGGAAATGGAAAAATTTCTAGAAACACACTACCTACCCAAATTAACACAAAATGACGTTGAAAATCTGAACAGACCCATAACAAGAGAAGAGACTGAAAAGGTAATTAAAAAAACTTCCCAACAACAACAACAAAAAACCCTGGCCCAGATGGCTTCACTGGAAAATTATACCAAACATTCAGAGAAGATCTTACACCAGTACTACTCAAACTATTTCAGAACGTAGAAAAGGAAGGGATACTTCCGAATTCATTCTATGAAGCCAGCATAACCCTGATACCAAAACCAGGCAAAGACACCACAAAAAAAGCAAATTGCAGACCAATGTCTCTCATGAATAGAGATGCAAAAATTCTCAACAAATTTCTAGCCAGTAGGAATAAAAAAAAAAAAAATACACCACGACCAAGTAGGATTCATACCAGGTACGTAAGGATGGTTCAACATTAGAAAATCAATCAATGTAATACACTATATATATAAAATAAATAAAATAAGAGAGATGCTGATGAAAAGTGAGCTACTTGTATCAGGTGGACACTTGAGACTGTGTTGGCATCTCCTGTCTGGAGGGGAGATGGGAGGGTAGAGGGGGTTAGAAACTGGCAAAATGGTCACGAGAGACTAGAAGGAGGGAGTGGGCTAACTCATTAGGGGGAGAGTAAATGAGAGTATGTAGTAAGGTGTATATAAGTTTATATGTGACAGACTGACTTGATTTGTAAACTTTCACTTAAAGCACAATAAAAATTATTTTAAATAAATAAATTAAATAATCACATGATCATCTCAATTGAAAAGACATTTGACGAAGTCCAACATCCATTCCTGATAAAAACTCTCAATAAAATTAGGTATAGAAGGGAACTTCCTCAGTGTAATAAAGGGCATTTTTTTATACAAAACCGATGGCCAACATCATTCTTAATGGAGAGAGGCTGAAAACATTCCCCTTGAGAATGGGAATAAGACAAGGATGCCCTTTATAACATTGTGCTGGAAGTCCTAGCTAGAGCAATAAGGCAAGAAAAAGAAATAAGGGCAACCAAATTGGTAATGAAGAAGTAAAACTGTCCCTATTTGTGGATGATATGATACTATAGGTAGAAAACCCAAAAGATTCCACAAGAAAACTATTGGAACTATCAGAAAGATTCAGCAGAGTAGGAGGATACAAGATAAACATACAAAAATCATTTGGATTCCTATACACCAATAAAGAGAATGATGAAAAAGAAATCAGGAAAACAATACCGTTTATAATAGCTACTAAAAAAAAACTTAGGAATAAATCTAACCAGGGATGTAAATGACCTATACAAAGAAAACTACAAAACACTACTCCAAGAAACCAAAAGAGGTCTATGTAAATGGAAAAACATACCAAGGCTCAACATTGTGAAAATGACAATTCTACCCAAAGAGATTTACAAACACAATGCAATCCTGATCCAAATACCAACAACTTTCTTTAAAGAGTTGGAAAAACTAATCATTAACTTTATATGGAAAGGGCAGAGGCCCTGGATAAGTAAAGCACTATTGAAGAAGAAGATTAAAGTAGGAGGACACACACTACCTGACCTCAGAACCTACTGTGCAGCTATGTAGTCAAAACAGCCTGGTACAGGTACAACGACAGATACATTGACCAATGGAACAGAATTGAGAACCCAGATGTAAATCCATCCACCCAAAGTCCATCACATGAGGAAAAGACAGTCTTTTTTAACAAATGATGCTGGCAAAACTGGATGTCTATCTATAAAAAAATGAAACAGAGCCTATACCTCACACCATGCACAAAAACTAATTCAAAATGGATCAAAGACCTAAATATAAAATAAAAAATTGTAAAGATCATAGAAGAAAAAATAGGATCAACTCTAGAGGCCCTAATAATGGCATTAACAGGATACAAACCATAACTAACAACACATAAACTTCAGGAGATAAGCTAGATAACCAGATCACCTAAAAATGAAACACTTAATGCTCATCAAAAGACTTCACCGAAAGGGTAAGAGAACCTACAGACTGGAAAAAAACGTTTGGCTATTTCGAATCTGACAGAGGCCTAATCTCTAAAATCTACAGAAAAATCCAACACCTATACAACAAAAAGACAAATAATCCAATTAAAAAGTGGGCAAAGGAAATGAAGACACATTTACCAAAGAAGACATTCAAGCAGCCAACAGACGCATGAGGAAATGCTCATGATCACTAGCCATTAAAAAAATATATATTTTTTTGAAATGCAAATCAAAACCACAAATATGTACCATCTCACCCTGGCAATACGGGCATGAATCAAAAAAAGAGAAAATAACAAATGATGGTGGGGCTGCAAGGAGACTGGAACTATTAGGCACTGCTGGAGGGAAGGCAAAATGGTACAACCATTTTGGAGAACGATATGGCGCTTCCTTAGAAAGCTAGAAATAGAAATACCATAAGACCCAGCAATCCCACTCCTAGGATATATCCTAGAGAAACAAGAGCTGTCACAGGAATAGACATATGCACACCCATGTTCATTGCAGCATTGTTCACAATAGCAGAAAGATGGAAACAAATTAGATGCCCATCAACAGATGAAAGGATAAACAAACTATGGTACATACACACAACAATAATGAACCGGTGAAGCATCTCACAACATGGATGAATCTGGAAGGTATTATGCTGAGGTGAAATAAGTGAATCAAAAAAGGACAAATATTGTATGAGACCGCTACTATAAAAACTCATGAAAGGGTTTACACACACAAACAATCTTTGACAGTTATGAGGGAGAGGAGGGGTGGGAATGGAAAAACGCTAAATAGATAATAGATAAGTGGTAACTTTGGTGAAGGTTAAGACAGTACACATTTCTGGGGAAGCCAGCACAACTTGTACAAGGCAAGGTCATGGTAGCTCCACAGACATATCCAAACTCCCTGAGGGACCAAATTGCTGGGCTGAGGGCTGTGGGGACCATGGTCTCAGGGAACACCTAGCTCAACTGGCATAACATAGTTTATAAAGAAAATGTTTTACATTCTACTTTGGTGAGTGGCATCTGGGGTCTTAAAATCCCGTGAGCAGCTATCTAAAATACTCCACTGGTCTCACCCCTTCAGGAGCAAGGGAGAATGAAGAAAATTGAAGACACAAGGAAAGATTAGTCCAAAGGAGTAATGGACCACAACTACCACAGCCTCCACCAGACTAAGTCTGGTACAACTAGATGGTGCCCAGCTACCCCCATGACTGCTGTGACAGGGATCACAATAGAAGGTTCCCGACAGAGCTGCAGAAAATTGTAGAACAAAATTCTAACTCACACACAAAAAAGAATAAACCTACTATCCTGACAGAGACTGGAGAAACCACAAAAGTATGGCCCCCGGACACCCTTTTAGCTCAGTAATGAAGTCACTTCTAAGGTTCATTCACCCTTCATGCAAAGATTAGACAGGCCCATAAAAGAAAAAAGACTAAAGGAGCAATGAGCACAGGGGCAAGGACTAGAAGGCAGGAGGGGACAGGAAAGCTGGTAATAGGTAACTTAAGGTCGAGAAGGGAGAGCGTAGAAGTGTTGTGACGTTGTTAACTAACGTCATAAAACAATATCTGTACTAACTGTTTAATGAGAAGCTAGTCTGATCTGTAAACCTTCATCTAAAGTACAACAAAAACAAACAAGCCTGTTGCCGTCTGAGTTGATTCTGACTCATAGAGACCCTATTTTGTTTTATAGGACTGTCTAATCTTTGGCTGAAAAGTGGGCTTTGAGAGTGGCTTCAGTTCTGAGTTAGCAGGGTATCTGGGGGCCATAGTCCCGGGAGTTCCTCCAGTCTCTCTCAGACCAGTAAGTCTGGTCTTTTTTTGTGTGTGTGTGAATTTGAATTTCATTCTATGTTTTTCTCCAGCTCTGTCCAGGACTCTATTATGATCCCTGTTAGAACACTTGGTAGTGGTAGCTGGGCACCATCTAGCTCTTCTGGGTTCGGGCTGGTGGAGACTGTGGTTCACGTGGTCTTTTAGTCCTTTGGGCTAGTATTTTCCTTGTATTTTTGGTTTTCTTCATTCTCCTTTGCTCTGGATGGGATAGGATGGATAGATGAGATGTATCTTAGAGTCATTTGATTTCTTGACAGCTACTTACATGAGTATTGTTGATCCAAATAGCATGAAATCCTTAACTTTAATTTCTTCACCATTTGTCATCATGTTGTTTTTTGGTCCAGTTGTAAGGCCTTTTGTTTTCTCCACGTTCAGGTGTAATCCATACTAGAGGCTACGTAGTCTTTAACCTTCTTCACTGTCTCAAGTCGTCTTCATTTTCAGGAGCAAGGTTGTATCATCTGCATATCCGAGGTTGTTGATGAGCCTTTCTCCAATCCTGATGCCATGTTCTTCATATAGTCCAGCTTCTTGGATTATTTGTTTAGCATAAAGATTGACTACAGTGAAAGGAAACAACTCTGCTGCACACCTTTTCTAATTCTGAATCACGTAGTATCCTCTTGTTCTGTTCAAATGACTGCCTGTTGATCCATGTACAGGTTCTGCATGAGTACAATGAAGAACAATCCTAGCTCCTGTTATAAACACCTGCTTTGCGCTAGGACCAGAGCTGAGTGCCTTTCGTAACCCTGAAAGGCAAGCACTATTCTCAGCCTCATTTTACCTGTGGCTCAGAGAGATAAGTAACATGACCAAGGTCACCCAGCTAATTAAGTGCCAGGCCAGGTATTTAAACTCAAGTTTGGCTAGCTCCAAAACCACTACCCTGCAATGCCTCTCCAAGAAAGGTAGAAGAGGCAGAGGGACAAAGAGCTTCATGTCATATGTACATACATCACTACAGGGAGAGGATCCCGGAATCAATGTGATGAACAAACAGAACAGAGTGTTGGGACAAGGATCTGATGTTTCCAAAGAAGTTGGATTCACAAGGTGCTCAGGCCCAAGAAATGCACATTTGGAATTCTTTGCCATTCTATTACTGTCCCTCAGATTTGCATGGAAAGTTCAGTTCTGATGTGCTGAGGCTAACGAATTCAGAGAAGGCAATGGAGGTGAGGTTGATGCTGATGACCGCCTTCCTGTTGGTGATGATGAAAGGCAGGGGCGGGGTGGGGGTGGGGAAGGTGACCCCAGAAGCTGTACCATAAGGAACACTGGCTTTGGAATCAGAAAGACCTGGGATATATGCAGGTTCTTACGTCTTCTTCTTTGTGACCTTGGGTAAGTGGCTTCACTTCTCTGAGCCTCAGTTTCCTCTTTTGTAAAATGAGGAAATGTAGAATGAGACAAAGTAGACAAAACACTTGACACAGCACTTGGCACATAGGGAGGGTCCAACGTTCATTAATTTCCCCCCCCAGCTTTTTATTTTGAAAAATTTCAAGCCTACAGAAAAATGGGGGAAGTAATATTGTCAACGGCTGTATATGCTTCAGATTTACCATTTGCTAACATTCTGTCACATTTGCTTTATCATTGTTGTTAGTTGCTTTCAAGTCAATTCCAACTCATGGCGACCCCATGTGTGTCAGAGCAGAACTGTTCCATAGGGTCTTTCACCTCTGGGTGGGTTTGAATCGCTTACATTTTGGCTAGTAGTCAAGCACGTAACCATTTGAGCCACCAAGGACCGCTTAGAAACTGATGATGATGGAAATATTCTATGCCTGCACTGTCCAATACTGTAGCCACTAACCACCACATGTGGCTATTGAGCTGTTAAAATGTGGTTAGCGTGACTGACAAAATGAATTTTTAATTTTATTTATTTTTAATTAATTTCAATGTAGATAGCTACCTATGGGTAGTGGCTATCATACTGGACAGCATTGGTATGTGTAAATACATTCTTTTCTTTTGCTGAATCACTTGAAAATAAGTTGCAAACATCATGATACTTCACCTCTAAATATCTAAGTATCTCTGCAGAGCAAGGACATTTCCTGCATAATCAGAGTATCATTATCACACCCAAGAAATTTTTTGATAACAAAATTTTTGATACATAATTCACATAACATACAGTTCAGCCATTTAAAGTGTACAAGTCAATGTTTTTAAGTATATTCACAGGGTTGTACAACCATCGTCGCAATCCATTTCAGAATGTTTTCACCACCCTAAAAAGAAACCCCATACCCATTAGCAGTTACTCCCTACATTCCCCAAGCCCTTCACTCCCTCCACTCTGACAGCCACCAATCTACTTTCTGTCTCTACAGATTTGCCTATTCTGGGCATTTCATATAAATGGAAACGTACAATATGTTACTTTTTGTGTCTGGCTTCTTTCAGTTAGCACAATGTTTTCAATGTTATCCATCAAGTCCATCACTCCTCTTTATGGCTGAGTAACATTCTATTGCGTGGGTATACAGTATTTTGTTTACCCAGTCATCAACTGATGAGCATTTAGGCTGTCTCCAATTCTTAGCTATTATGAATAGTGCTGCTAAGAACATTTTTGTCTGAACACCTGTTTTCAGTTCTCTTGGGTGTATGTCTAGGAGTGGAATTATTGGGCCATATGATAATTATAAGTTTAACATTTTGAGGAACCATCAAAATGTTTTCCCCAGTGGCTGCACCATTTTATATCCCCACCAACAGTGTATGAGCATTCCAATCTCTCCACACCCTTGCCAACACTAATTTTCCAACTTTTTGATTCTAGCCACCTTAGTGAGTATGAAGTGATATCTCATTGTGGTTTTGATTTGCATTTCCCTGATGACTAAAGACACAGTGACTGAACAATGAGCTCAAACATAGCAACAATGGTGAGGATGGCACAGGGCTGAGCAGTGTTTCATTCTGTTGTACATGGAGTCCCTGTGACTTGGAACCAACCCGATGGCACATAACAAGAGCAACAAAAATGACTAAAGATGTCGAGAAATTGGCTTATGTGCTTATTGGCCATTTGTGTATCTTTGGAGAGATGTCTATTCAAGCCCTTTGCCCATTTTTTAGTTTGGTTGTTTGTCTTTTTGTTGTTAGTTGTAAGAGCTCTTTATATATTCTGAACACTAAACTCTGGTCAGATAAATAATTGCAAATACTCCCATTCTACGATTGTCTTTTCACTTTCTTGAAAGTGTCCTTTAATGCTTAATTTTGATGACTTCCAATTTATCCATTTTTGTCATTTGTGCTTTTGTTGTCATTTGTCAACTTTCCATTGCTTAACACCAGGTCAGGAAGGCTCATCCCTATGTTTTCTTCTAAGAGTTTTATAGTTTTAGCTCTTAAATTTAGGCCTTTTATCCACTGACTGGAAACCCTGATGGCGTAGTGGTTAAGTGCTACAGCTGCTAACCAAGAGGACAGCAGTTTGAATCTACCAGGCGCTCCTTGGAAACTCTATGGGGCAGTTGTACTCTGTCCTATAGGGTCGCTATGAGTCGGAATCAATTCGACAGCAGTGGGTTTGGTTTTGTTTTTTATCCATTGACTTATTTTTTTTATATAGTGTAAGGTAACAGTTCAACTTCATTCTTTGACATGCTGAGAATCAGATGTCTCAGCACCATTTGTTGAAAAGACTATTCTTTCCCCATTGAATGGCTTGGCACTTATACATAGGATAACTCTCTTGGACAGCAACTGAAAGGAAAACTCTGACCATAAGAATCAGCATCAATCTGGTTCCTATGAGGCAGAAGGTCAAATATACCCCTGTTCTTCAACTTCACCATTTCTGATACCAGCTGTTTCTCTGTTCAGTTTGATAATTCATTGGAACAATCACAGAGAATACATGGAAACAATACAACTGCAATGACAACTTTAGTAACAAGAAGGATATAAACAGAAATGAAGATATGCAAAGAACAAGGTTTGGGAGGGGTCCCAGGACAAGGCCTTAGAGTCTGAAAGGAGACCCATTTATATCTCAGAGAGGATCCATATACTCTTTCCAAATACCAATATTCATCCTCACCCATCAGGAAACTTTCAAACAGGAAACTCAACGATGTCACTTATCGGGCTCAGCCATCAGTTGCTCCTCTCAGCTCTCAGCTTCAGCTCTCTGCCAGGGTCTGGTCTTTACTTTGCTGCCACTGCCTGGGTCTGCTCATTTTCGCTGCTTCTTCTAGTACCCTCATAGTCACTGCCTTCATTGCCATAGCAGGTTTACTTGGTCTGGGAGGATCACAGCAGAGGGCCCTGGTATCCCAAGGACATCCTCCTCTCCTGGCTCTGTCCATCAGGAAGCTCCCTCTGAGCCTCTGTGTTCCAGGGCTTTGATCAGTCACCAGGTGGGCCCCCCAGACAACCCGTGTAAAAGTCATAGACTATGGGTTTATTTCTGGGCTCTCAATTCTATTCCATTGATCTATATGTCTATCCTTTTGCCAGTATCACACTGCCCTGTAGTAAGTATTGAAATTGGGAAATGTGAGTTCTCCATCTTTGTTCTTATTTTTTGAGATTGTTTTGACTATTCTGTGTCCCTTACAATTCCGTATGGATTTTAGGGCCAGCTGGTCAATTTGTGCTAAAAGAAAAAAAAAAAAGGTAACTGGGATTTTGATAGATATTGAATCTAAAGATCAGTTTGGGGAATATTGCCATGGATAGCACTTCAAAGGATGGGAATTCCAGAACACTTAATTGTGCTCATGAGGAACCTTTACATAGATCAAGAGGCAGTTGTTCGGACAGAACAAGGGGATACTGCTTGGTTTAAAGTCAGGAAAGGTGCGCGTCAGGGTTGTATCATTTCACCATACCTATTTAATCTGTATGCTGATCAAATAATACGAGAAGCTGGACTATATGAAGAAGAACGGAGCATCAGGATTGGAGGAAGACTCATTAACAACCTGTGTTATGCAGATGACACGACCTTGCTTGCTGAAAGTGAAGAGGACTTGAAGCACTTACTAATGAAGATCAAAGACCATGGCCTTCAGTATGGATTACACCTCAACATAAAGAAAACAAAAATCCTCACAACTGGACCAATGAGCAACATCATGATAAACGGAGAAAAGATTGAAGTTGTCAAGGATTTCATTTTACTTGGATCCACAATCAACAGCCATGGAAGCAGCAGTCAAGAAATCAAAAGACGCATTGCATTGGACAAATCTGCTGCAAAGGACCTCTTCAAAGTGTTGAAGAGCAAGGGTGTCACCCTGAAGACTAAGGTGCTCCTGACCCAAGCCATGGTATTTTCAATCACATCATATGCATGTGAAAGCTGGACAACGAATAAGGAAGACCCAAGAAGAGCTGACGCCTTTGAATTGTGGTGTTGGGGAAGAATATTGAGTGTACCATGGACTGCCAAAAGAACGAACAAATCTGTCTTGGAAGAAGTGCGGCCAGAATGCTCCTTAGAGGCAAGGATGGCGAGACTGCGTCTTACATACTTTGGACATGTTGTCAGGAGGGATGAGTCCCTGGAGAAGGACATCATGCTTGGCAGAGTACAGGGTCAGCGGAAAAGAGGAAGACCCTCAACAAGGTGGGTTGACACAGTGGCTGCAACAATGAGCTCAAGCATAACAGTGATTGTGAGGATGGAGCAGGACCGGGCAGTGTTCTGTTGTGCACAGGGTCGCTATGAGTCAGAATCGACTCGATGGCACCTAACAACAACAACAATGCTAAATCCCCCAAGCCATGAACACAGGATGTCTTTGCATTTATCCAGGTCTTCTTTAGTTACTTTCAACAATGTTTTATAGTTATCAGTATAAAATCTTGCGCTTCCTTGACTAAAATTATTCCTAAGTATTTATTTATTTTTATTTTATTCTTTTGGATGCTATTCTAAATGGAATTGCTTTCTTAAACTCACTTTCAGGTTGTTCACTGCTAGTGTGCAGAAATTACAATTAATTTTTGTATATTGACCTTGAATCCTGCATGTTCGTTGAACTTATTTGTTGTAATAGGTTTTTTTGCGTGTGTGGGATCTGTTAGGATTTTCTATATAAAGATCATGTTACCTATGAATAGAGATAGTTTCATTCTGGATGTCTTTTGTTTATTTCTTTTTCTTTTTTTCTTGCCCAGTTTCCCTGGCTAGAACATCCAGTACAATGTCAACTAGAAGTAATAAGATCAGACATCCTTATCTTGTTCCTTATCTCAGGAGGAAAGCATCCAGTCTTTTACCATTAAGTATGATGTTAATTATGGGTTTTTTGTAGATACCCTTTATCAGTTGAGGAAGTTCCCTTCTGTTCCTAGTTTGTTGACAGGGTGTTGGATTTTGTTGAATGCTTTTCCTGCATCAGTTGAGATGATCATGTGGTTTTTCCCCTTCATTCTATTAATTCGGTGTATTACTTTGGCTATTTTTGTATGTTGAACCACCATTGCATTCCTGGGATAAATTTCCCTTGATCATGGTATAAAATCCATTTAATATGCTGCTATTTAGGTTTGCTTGTATTTTCTTGAGGATTTTTGTATCTATATGCAGGAAGGATATTGATCTACAGTTTTCTTGTGATGTCTTATCTGGCTCGTCAGGGTAATAGTACCGGCCTCATAGAATGAGCTGGGAAATGTTCCTTCCTCTTCTACTTTTTGGAAGAGTTTGAAAAGGATTGGTGTAAATTCTTTAAATTTTGATAGAATTCATTAGTGAAGTTGTCTGGTCCTGGGCTGTTCTTCGCTGAATTTTGCTGTTGTTATTCTTGTTTTGTTTGTTATTACTGATTCAATCTCTTTACCTGTTATAGGTCTGTTTGGATTTTCTGTTTTTTCTCTACTCAGTTTTGGTAGCTTGTGTCTTTCTAGGAATTTGTCCATTTCATCTTGGTTATCTAATTTGTTGGCATCTAATTGTTCATAGTATTCTGTTATAATTCTCTGAGGTCTATAGTAATGTCCCTACTGTCATTCATGATTTTTGTAACTTGAGTCTTCTCAAAATGGTGTATTCAGGGAACTAAAGGAAGGCCCAAGTATAGAGTAAGGGGCAACCTGTGGCTGAGGGAGGCAGGGGCCAGACCTTGCAGGGCCCAGTCAAGCCTTTAGCACAAGAACAAGGAGGAGCGAGCCATCAGTGGCTTTTCAGCAGGGGGTAGGGCATGGCATGATCAGATTTTCTTTTTGGAGGGAGAGTAATGTGATGGGTTGAGACCATCAGATGGTCTTTGCAGTCATCCTGGTGAGGAATGATTGCTGCTCGGACCAGGATGGTGGTGGTAGAGATGGAGGGAACAATCTGAATTTGGAAGTATTCAGGGATTTATCAGGTAAAGAAAACAGGACTTGGAGATGGTCTGGATATGGGAAGGGAGGGGTGAAGGCAATCCTCAAGTTTCTGGTATGAACCATGGATAGACAGTGATGCCAGTGATACAGGGACTTTGAGCAGGGACCAGGACTCAGGACTAAGGGGTTAGGGTGGGGCTGAGTACTATTATCCTCATTTATGAGGCAGTAGTGTTTCCTTGGTAGAATTCTCGCCTTCCATGCAGGAGACATGGGTTCGATTTCCAACCAATCCACCTTATGTGCAGCCACCACCCATCTGTCAGTGGAGGCTTGGTTGTTTCTATGACGATGAGCAGGTTTCAGCAGAGCTTCCAGACCAAGACAGACTAGGAAGAAAGGCCTGGCAATCTACATCTGAAGATCAGCCAAAGACAACCCTATGGATCACAGTGCTCCAATCTGCTGTTAATCACGGGGATGGCACAGTACCAGGCAGGTTTTCATCCCATTGTGCACGGAGTCACCGTGAGCTGGGGGCTGACTTGATGGAAGCTAACAACAACAACCCTCATTCTGAGTTGAAGAAGCCAAAGTTCTGTGAGGTAGAAGGACTGGTTAAGGGCAGACATCTAGATGGAGGGACTGTGATGCTGTTCTGAACACCTGCTGCTCCCGAGGCAACTGCCAACTGGTGTGTGGGTGTGTGTGGGTGGGGGAGGGTTAGAAACCTTCCAATGCTTTAGGCCTGGGAGTATCCTGCCTGGGCATTCTGGAAACAACTTCACACCCCAGATGGATGATAGCACCAGCAAGAACGAAGCCAGAAAAATGTTTCCTGAGAGCACAAAAATATCCTGGGAAGCAGCTCTGGAAGCCTGGCACACAGCAGGTGCTCAGTAACCACTAGGCCTCTGTTGAGGCTGGCACTCCCAGGACCTGAAGCCTGGGGGCCTGGAGGTGACTGCTTCACTCACTCACTCTCACCTACCTCTTGGCTACCTCAGCCTTAAGGTCAAATTAGGAATAATAACCACTTTCTCCACCCCAGAAAGCTCAAGTACCGGGACAAAAAGGAAAGGGAAGGGGAAATTTTTTGAGCACCTACTATGTGGTAAAACAAAACAAAACAAAAACCAGTTGTGATCTAGTCCAACTCATGATGACCCCATGTGTGTCAGAGCAGAACTGTGCTCCCTAGGGTTTTCATGGCTGTAATCTTTAAGGAAGTAGGTTGCCAGGCCTTTCTTCCAAGGCACCTCTGGGTGGCTTCAGACCGCCAATCTTTTGGTTAGTAGTCAAGTGCCTAACCATTTGCACCATCCAGGGACTCATGTGGCAAGGACTGTGTTACACCTTTACACATATTGTGAGGATTTAATGACTAGATTGCTTTGAAAAGTAAAGGACTTTCCATATTAATAGACAAGGAGACTGAGTATCACTTCAAAAGAGGGAAGTATTTTGCCCAAGGACACACAGCTTCCAAGTGGGACAGCTGAGGTTCCAGTTCCGGCCGGTCTAGTCCTTTCTGCTATAGGCAAGGGAGAAACGGGGTATAAAGGGGAAGAGAGCAAGGTTGCTTCTGAAGCATTCCATGGTTCCGGAATCTTAAAAAGTGAAACTGATGCTGATATACTTGGCAAAGTGGAATTTTAATTTCCAGAGCACCTCTTCCTCCTCTCCCTGGGGGTGGGAGATGATAAAATTCCCAAGCTAGGGGACATAATCACAGCCCATTCAGACACTCGGCAACCTGCCCCAGAGAATAATTATCACTGAATGCTGAAAGCAGGGAGAAAGCAAATGCTGGCTGGGGCCATGGGAGAAGTGGCAACAAATTATTGTCCTTTTATAGCTACAAGTATCAACAGGCCAACTCCTTGTATTGGGGGTTATTTTCCCGGAGAAAAAGTCTGTCTCATCCTCCTGTTCAGAGGCCTCTGTGTCAGCCTAGGTTGAGGCACTTCACTCTAGTTCCACCCCTGCTTACAAGACCTCAGGACCCAGCAGCAGTTGTAGGCCGTGAGATCCCACTCCCCACCCCAACACTCTTATCCACAGGCTCCCCCCTCCCCACGCCCTTTCCCTATTAGAAATCTGAGGGAGGCTGCTTGTCCCCAGCTTGGTCTGTCACAGGCCTGGCAGGTTGCCATTGTCAGGGAACACCCAACATGCAGGAAATATTTACCAAGCACTTAATATGTGTAAGACATACTGCTAGATGCTTTGGGAGAAACAAAGGGCATCTGCTCATCTCTCTCCCCCAGGGAACTCACAGCCTCCCTGCCCAGGGTAGGAAATGATGTGGGTGGTACCCAGACGTGGTCTTAAATAACACTGAATCACGTATTGAGAAGGTTCTTCCTTTTTCAATTTTATTTCAATCTATCTGGGCCAATATAGCCTCAACACTTCCCTACCACTTGCTAAAAGCCTTTGGCAGGCAACAGATTCAAGCTTGCATTTAGTGACACATTTCGTTTTCATGGGATCCACCGTCATGGTTACCTTCTATTTATGGCAAGACTGGTTTTCCATTTATGACAGTGACTTAAAGTTTCTTCTAAAATAAACCTCCAAAACCAAAAACCTGTTGCTGTCGAGTCAATTCCAACTCATTGTGACCCTATAGGACAGAGAAGAACTACCACATAGGGTTTCCAAGGAGTGCCTGGTGGATTTGAACTGCCAACCTTTTGGTTAGCAGCCAAACTCTTAACTACTACGCCACCAGAGTTTCCAAAATAAATATATTGAAGTTAAAAAAGAAAAGGTGCAGTCACTTGAAAAAGCATGCCAACCAAGAAATAGTACAGGTGGTGGTATGCGGACATGTCAGCAACTGAGATAGAGATAAGCAACTATCTAGAGTTTGAGAGAACTCTCTTTAAGCAGCTCACTGCCCGCCACCTGGCGCCATGGATTTCCAACTATCCTGTGGAATCCCTGTCCCACCTATTTTCAAAATACTCCAGAGAGTAGAGGACTTTCCTTTTGGCCCAGGATCAACTGGCAAATGTTTTACTTGGAATGAAAGCAGCAATTGACAGCCTTACTATTGTTTTCCATGGGGACTGTCTCCCTTCCTCCCACTGCACCCCCTGGGAAAAAAATTAATACAAACAAAAACACTCAGACTGGGTTAACACTGGGTGAACTGGATGTTGTTTTGCAACTAAGATCTTAAGATAGCTTAGGGAACAGTGATAAGAAAACAGACAGGGCTCTGCGTCCCTCAGTCTTCTGCCAAGGGACAGAGGAGCAGTAATGTGGGGTCACCTGACTCCAAGTGCCAGGGCCTAATTTAGACCTTTAGATGTCCTGAGTACTGTGGTGCCTCTAACTGAAAGGTTGGCATTCAAGTCCACCCAGAGGCACCTCAGAAGAAAGGGCTGGTGATCTATGTTCAAAAAATCAACCATTGAAAACCCTATGGGATGTAGTTCTACTCTGACACATGTGGGGTTGCCATGAGTTGGAATCAACACAATGACAGCTGGACATGTGTGAAATGGCAGCAGTAGGAGAAGCCTCAGAACCTGTCTAACTTCATGGGGGGTAACGAGAATCACCATCAGCACAAAGCTGATTTCCATGAGGTGCAGGTCAAACATACTTTCAGTCTCAAACCTTTTTACCAATTCTGACAGCAGCCATCTTTCCCACAGTACTTTCTACTTCTCTGCTAGGTTCAGTAATTTGCTGCGATGGCCACACAAAACTCAGAGACCATACTTACAGTTAAGTGGTTTATTAAGGAACAAGGTACAACTTAGGATCAGGTCAACATGCTACAATTCAGGATCAGGATCAGGAAGGATGTAGACAAAGTACAGGACAGCTCTCTCAGCTCCTCTTGGCCATGCAGGCCTCCTCTGGTCCCCCTCAGGACAGGCTCCTCTTGGGCTTGTCATCTGTCACCATCAACTCTGCCACTATGTTCCTTTCCGGGCCTGTCACTGTCTTCGGTCTTATAGCCTTTGGCCCTTGTTACAGCTCTTTTGGAAGGTTCCTTGCTTCCTCTTTCTCTCTGCTTCTTCCTTCTTCTCTTCCCGCCTCTTTCTGTCTCAAAAACCTCTGTGGGGCTGACTATTTAAATATACAAACTCCTTGTCAATTTCAAGGCAGGGCACTCACACCAGGGCCACAAACTAACAATGCCCTCTTAGTAGGCCACAGACACTTCATTTGCATAGCAGGCTACAACTCACCTTATTTGCATAGTCTACTGACCAATCCCTGCAAAGTACGTACCAATCACAGGGCAGTCTGAAGCCCAGGGCCTGGCAAAAAGTATCAAACCATCCTTGTTTACAGTTTACCCAGGAAATATCAATCAACCTCAACACAAGTAACAAAACCTCTGCATTAGAAAACTAGGGTCAAGGTCACTCTTCAGGGGCTGGGGGAAAATCGGTCAAGGTGTTTTTCCAAAGAACCAAGGCGAGAGGTCACATAAAGGAACTCATTTGACTTCAGCATGTAATTCAAAATATAAATAACCTTAAACCACAAACACATACCTAATATATATGTCAAAATTAAAACAAGTTTATGTTTCAGAATTTTAAATTTACTAATTATAAAAGGGAAACCCTGGTGGCGTAGTGGTTAAGTGCTACGGCTGCTAACCGAGAGGTCAGCAGTTCAAATCCACCAGGCGCTCCTTGGAAACTCTATGAAGCAGTTCTACTCTGTCCTATAGGGTCGCTATGAGACGGAATTGACTTGACGGCAGTGGTTTTTTTTTTTGGTTATTATAAAATTCTTGATAAGATTGTTGAAGTGAAACTTTGTTCTTGGTTTTGTCTGTATTTCAGAGGGTTCTCCTACTTTCCTGGTGCCCTGGTTACTAAGGAAGGACAGAGGGGAGGGCTGGTAACATGGTCCAGCCCGGACGCTGGCGCTCAGTCCAGCTATCAGCTGGTCAGCTGGAGGCTCAGAATGCTGACCTGTCACCTGCCAGGGTCAATTCCGTCAGTATCCTATATCCCTTTAGCCAGTTGGGGATATCATGGGGGAGGTCAGGAACTTGTCCAGTCTTCCCTACAGCACCTGGGATCTCAGGCCAACAATGATGAGAGTTTACTCCACACAGAGCCCTGCACTCTGGCAGTGGGGAGATTAGGAAAACAGCATCTGGAAAACAGCCTGAAAATAGGGAATACAATAACCTATCATCCATTGTCATGGCACACAATAGCAATGAGACACCTCATTCTTAGACAGTCAGAGTAGGGCAAGGCCCAGACCACACCTTGTCCAACCTTGCCATTTTACAAATAGAAAACAAACATTCAGGATAATTTGCCAGATGAGAGATGAGGCTGAAGCCAGATCTTAGTTGAGCTACAGGTTTGATGGGGAGTTGGTGGCGTAATCCCATTTGAATTGAGCTTTCTTTGTTATGTTAATGATGTCATATGGGAGTTGGGTTGTGTTTTAAACCAATCACTTCTGAGATACAAAAAGAGCAGATTAAGCACAGAAAAAAGCAAGCATGAATGGAGGAAGGACAGATGCCTCACCACATGAAGATCTCCAAGGAACCAAGGAACAGAAGCTGGAAAGAGACAAGGCCCTTCCTCCAGAGCCAACAGAGCTGGTGCTCTGAATTCAGCCTTCCAGCCTCCTAAACTATGCGAAAATAAGTTTCTGTTCATTAAAGCCACCCACTTATGGCATTTCTGTTACAACAGCTCCAGCAAACTAAGACTCCCTGTGCCTAACTGGGTGCAGAAGCACCAAGGTTGGTGCTTTGGAGTTAATATTTTCCAGAAAGCCCTAGCTGCTCTGCTTGGACATGCCATGACCAGCCCAGTTCTGAGGCCTGGAGAAGGTCTCCCCCCTCTGCATTCTGGGGACCCTCCCCTGCTGCCCTTGGGGGACTAAGTGTCCTCGTTCTGGTCATTTCAGCCAAGTTGCTTCCTGTCCACTCCCTGGTGATGTTGGGACAAGGAGGGTATTGTGGTGTGTGGCATCCGAGGTGTCCTTAAATGGATGTGGTTCTGGTGCACGCTCTAGGCACACACAAGCACATGCCCACGTGCGTGCTTGTGGGACGTTAAGCAGAAGACATAAGGATGCTGGCTGATTGTGTTCCCTGTCTCTGGAGAAATGAGGAAGTTAAATTATTTGAAGCTCATTTAAGGGAGAAGTGAGGAAGTGGATTTTTCTGGACAGGACATTTCTGGTGATACAAAACATAAAAATTTGGGTAGGTGGGGGGCATTGTGAAGCTGTAATTGGCAATTTCTGGGAATTGCATGGGCCCAAGAGAGTTAAACCCATCCAGGCTCCTCAGGTCCTTGAAGTGGGAACTGGAAAGTCAGAGGCTGAAGGTATGCCCTCAATATCTTGGCTGCAGGTCTCTTACCTCAGTTTCTCTATGGACAGCTGCTCTCTTCTCTCTCTAAACTGGCCTACTCTGTGTCCTCAGATTCCACATGGCTCAATGTGGAGAATTTGACCCTCCATTTCCCATGGCCAACAACTGCCCTCCCCTCAGGCTTTCTTAGTTTAGATTCTCAAGGGTGAATCTGATTGGCCTTCCTTCTGGTCCAATCAGCTGTGGCCAGAGGAATGTGTGTGCGTGTGTGTGTGTGAACGAGCGAGTGAGCGAGAGAGAGACAGAGACAGAGACAGACAGAGAGAGTTGGGAGTGTCATGCAAAGGCTACTTAGAGCAACAGGGGCTGTGGGTAGGGCTTCGCCCAGGATAAGAGAAGCTATACGCAGGCCAAGTATATAGCAAGATTGGTAGAGTGGAGATGAAAGTGTATCCCTTCAGTTGGAGAGCCAAGGAGGAAAAGTGGTTTGTGACAGAATGAAATGGGATGACCATATTTCATCATCTGGGGTGTCTCATCCCATTCATCTACCAGTCTCATTTCCTTTGGGAGCTGCCATGTTGGCACCTCATGATTCCGACCCCCGTCCATAGTTGATTGGCCCAGGTGTGGACATGCAACCAATCCAACCTGTCTCCCTGGGAAACCCTAAGGAGGCCATGTCCTGGAGAAAGGACTGGGAAGAGGAGAAAGTGGGTCTGCAGAGACAGAGAGGAGAATGAGGCAAACATAGGGAGAAGAAACTCAAATCTGGACTGCTGACTGATCAAATATCTGCTACAAGTCTCTTCTGGAGGCCTATCTGCCTCTCTGTCCTGGGCTGCCATGGACAAACTCCCTTTTAATAAGTTCCTCTTTTTATTAATCCAGCAGGAGTGGTTTTCTATTATCTGCCATCAGAATCCAGATTAATACAGTTGTCCATTCAAATGATAACAACAATACCTGATATTTACCGAATGCATAATACGTGCCATACACTCTTTCAGAGGATTTATAAGGATTATCTTATTTAAACCTTTCAATAGCTCTATGCATTAAGTATTATTATTTCCATTTCACAAATGAAGAAACTGAGGCACAGAAAGGCTCACATACTCAAGGTCACACAGCTAGCAAGTGGTAATTTAGGAAATAATATTGGAGTCATTATTCCCTGTCCTTGAGCATAGAGAGTGTGACCCAGCTGGAGCTGGACTCGCAAGGACTCACAAGGACACATCAACTGGGCCCTGAGATATAAAGACAATAGCTAGGACATCTTGGAAAATATCTGTTAGAGAAACTTTCACATAAACCAATCAAACAGAACACAAAAGACTTTCCACTCTTATCTTTTTCTATTGATGTTTAGTGAATAGAAAATGTGTTGGACCAATGAAGACCCTCCTGACTGTGGTTACTGAAACCTGTACCACTGATTAGTAAGAAGGATGATCCAAAATGTAGAATCACGTTGATCTAGCGGTTTTTAGCCAATTGGTGAAAAGGCAAAGCTTTCGATGATTTTACTATCTGTGCTGTTAATATATACTGATGATTCTGTAATGTCCCTCAGATTCAGGCAGACATTAGCTCTGGCAGCATGCTTGTCCGCTTCCCACTTCTGCCTTTTTGAATATATGCTGAATAAAACTTTCTTCTTGCTTTACTGAACTTTGTGATACTTTTTTCCCTACGACAGTGGTAGAACCAGATTTAAAACCAGGCAGTCTGGCTCCAGAGCCTCGGCCATTGTCCATTACACCCTTTTCAGTTGAGACAGCTGGGAAGGTGAGAAGAGGGGAAAGGGTCCAGTCCTGTACCCACATGGAAAACTTGAGCTGGAGGAATTGGTGAAGCATTTGCCCTCTGCCCACCTCTGCCCTGTCCGCCCCCAGCCCCTGGAGGTAGAGGGAGAGTCCAGAGTCCCTGGCTTTCCATGACACTGCACTTTGGGGTGGTAAACGTTAAACTCATTGGCCTTGCTCTGAGTGCTCAGAGATCTCTGGGACCACGTAGGAGAAGGCTGACAAGGGGACTAGACTGCCCTGGGGGTGTGGAACACAATCATTGCCACCCTTCAGTAACACTCATGGGCACTTCCTGGAGTAGCAGTTCTTCCTTCCCTTCCTCTTCCAGAGACCCTGGGACACCATGAGTGGCAGCCTGGGCTGCAGACCACTTGGTGGGTATCTGATCTTGACTCACTCTCCAAGCCTCCATTTCATCATCTGTAGAATGGGAATCACAACAAACCTTACCAGGAGAGATGAATGAGAGTGTATCCAAAGGGTTTAAAAACCTGGATGGGATTGGGAAGATGTGAAAAGCAAAAGACCCTCAATATGTATCCTAGGATCCCATTCCTTTAAGATTTTTTTTTTTTTAAATAAACATAAATACCAAGATGTTAAATGGGATATCTCTGTGTGATAAGATTACAGCGTATTTTAATTTACTTTCTCCTTTTGCATTTAAACTTTCCACGATGAACATAGATGATTTAGGTACTGAAAACAGAGCAGACTTTAAACTATCAAACATTTTTATTATCCTTTACTTCAGCGTGCTTTGGCAAGTGTAGAGCCCTCCACAGATGCAAGGGGTGGTGGCGATATGTGTGTGTGAAGGCTTCCCTGAGTCCTAAAGCCGTTGCGTAGGGGACATTTGTGAATTGCCTCGCCTACACCCGCTACCCTCTTCTCTCTTCAGGGTAGACTGGGTGGGTTGGGACCATCCCATCTTGGGAGGGCCTTGATTGCTTAAGTCAATCATCATGGTGACTGGATTAGGGATCCCATGATAGAAGTTAGGTCCGTGAGACTCAATTCCAAGACTTTTGTTTATCTGAGGAAATAGATTTTCACTCTTTTGACATGTCACCTGGGAGCTTCCACCTGAGAGAGAATGAGACCAAGAGGGAGGAAGAGGAGCTGAGAAACGGAGAGAGAGAAAAACGAGTCCCAGATTACATTACCGAGCCACTGGGAAAAGCCTCTCTTGAATTTAGACCTTTCCACTTAGTGAGCCAGTTAAGGCCCTTCTCTTTTCAAAAGCAGTTTGCAAAGTTGCATTTTCTGTTACTTACAACTCCTAACTGGTAAAGACACTGGCCAGAAGTGGAATGTTACAAGTAATAGACACTGTGATGTGGATCTTGTTGGTCTGAGGAGGCAGGTGGGGGGCAGGGGGACTCAGGTCTCCTGCCTGGGAAGCTGACACTTCTAAAATAAAATAGCTGGTAGCAAAACGGGTAGGTAATCTGCAGCCTGTGGGATCTGGGGATTCAACACACATTGAAAGGTTGTCCTTTTAGGAGACTTGTAGCCAACCTTCAGGATGTTGGAATGGTTGGCCACTTCTTGCAGTCATTAAAGAAGTGACTAAAGTGACTTACGTTAAATTCCTACAAGAAAGAGACATGCTTATTTTGAAATGGGCCTTTTTGAAAGGAGAAACGCCAGAATTGTGGCTTTGCTAAGAGAGGCCCTTTATATTTGAGGCTTGCAATCCAAATCTATTGTGAGTCCAGGATTCCAGCCAAAAAAACTGGCTTCTGTACCCCAAGCAATATTTAGCGTGAGCAGAGGCCAGCAGGTGGGAGACTTAGCAGGAGGAATACTGAACCCCCTCAGGTCCCTTCCAAGCACATCCTATTAAGCATTTTGTTGTCTGACAAGGAGATCCAACTCCTGTTCTCAAATTCCTACCTGGATGCAGACTGTGGGCAAAAGGCCAGTTAGTGGTACCTCTTCACCCCACCAATGACTTTGACCTGCCAATGGAGAGTCCATGCATTTAACCAAGGGCTATGAGGGTGCACGGATTCCAAGGCCAGTTGTCAGGAGAGAGATATTTCCAGGTTATGTTCTTGACATGAAGACTTGGTAGGGTCTCTGGCTTGGGTTACCAGTCCATGCAATTGACTGGAAGCGAATAAACAAACACCTACTAAGTCTATAAGAATATTGCTGAGGAAATCCCCAAACTGGCCATTATTAGCCTACCACTGCCCAAGCCCTAAAGCTTCCTCAGGCCCTTGAACTTGCAACCAACAGCAAGTAGGCCGCTAACATGGTGCAGCCCCCGGGGGAGGGGGGTCATTCTCCAGGGCCCACTTCAGATGTGTCCATGGGAGAAGCAGAGGTAGAGAGACAAGCCAGTGGCCATGCAGGAAGATGGATAAATCTTCTGGAAGATTTTATCAGAGATGATGAATGCCCTGTTGGGTTTGACCCTGCCATGCTGGGTACAGCACAGCCAGGCCTTTCTATTTATTAGGAATGGATTCTTGCCTGCCTTTATTCTGGAAAATGCCATGTGGCTGCTGAGGGATGGGTGGCTGGGCCTGCCTGAATCTGCCCTGGCCTCTGGAATCCATCCACCAAGAGGCAGCCCTGACCCTTTCTCTTGGCCTGCAGCCTTCCTCAGGGCTGGGAATAGGAAGCAACACGCTCCCTCTCAGAGCTTAGAGCCTACTCATAACTCCCTTTAGACAGAAAGGACAAAATAGGGACATTGTTCCCTGGACAATGGGGTTTTCTCACAGGGCGGGCTCCCTGGGTCTTTGTAAAGGAGGTTTCCTTTAAGGGAAGCTGGGGCTGGAGGACAGCCTCTGGGCCAGTCATTTCCTGGGTCTTGGGGTACTGAGAATGTGGCTGACTGCTGGGAGGGTCTGGGAGCTAGGGGGTGGACCTGTAGGTTTAAGGGTATACCTTGGGCAAATTCTATCTGTGAGAGAGGACTCAGACAGAGAGGATCAGGCTGGACAAGTACTAGGCTCCAGTTGGGATTAGGGGGTTAAGCCTAAAACTGAGGCTGAGGCCAGGGCTGGGGTTAGGATTGGGGGTTAGGGCTGGTCTCAGGAGGGTGTGTTTCACACTGTTCAGGAGCCCAGGCAGTGGGCACAGGCAGCCTAGGTTCAAGCCCTGGCTCTTTCCTGACTCTGGGTGGTCCTGAGCAGGCTCCTTCACCTCTGGTCCTCACTCCAATCTCACCTTCTCAGTGGGGTTCTCCCTGAACACTCTACTTAATACCATAATCTGCCCTCCCCAGGTGCTCCTGTTCCCTCTTATCTGCTCTTTGTCTACTACCTTTATCATCTTCTAACCGAAGATATAATTTACTTATTCAAAATGTTTTTTGTTTACTATTTGTCTTCCCCCGCTAGAATAAAACTCCATGAGGACAGAAATGTTTGTTCTGTTCACTTGCGTCCCTAGTTTCTAGAACAGTACCTAGTGCACAGTTCTTGTTGTGAGTTGCTGTCAAGTTGGTTCGGATTCATAGTGACCTTATGTATAACAGAACGAAACGTTGCCTGGTCCTGCGTCGGGAACCCAGTAAATGTTTGTTGAATAAATAGCTAAAGGTACTGAACCACTCTGAGCTGAGAGGTTCCTTGTCTGAAAAGGGAGGACCATAATGATGCTGCCTGAGCAAATGAGATCTCACCTGTAAAGAGCTTTTCACCAGGCTCTCAGGCACAGAGAAAGTGCCCAGCAAATGACAGCTCATATGTGCCTGAGTTTCCTCATCTGTCCAGTGGGAATAAAAGTCTCTACTCTGTAGGGTTGTTGTGAGGAGTATATGGGTTAAGACAGACAAAGCTCTTAGGATAAAAAACTTAGGATAGTCATTGTTTAATAATGTTGGCCGCCGTATCATCAGTTTAATAATATTGCCTCCTTGGCTGAGCCATTTTGGATTTAGTTTTTTATTGACTTGAAGGTAGGGCTGGAGGTGGTACTAGGGCCAAATGGCTGAATCTTTGGCTAGGTCTGAGCTTGAAATAAAATGATCCCTCAGGTTCAAAGATAGAAATAGACAAATGGTTTCTAGACCCCTCCCCTTTAAATGTCTGCCTAGATTTCAGGCAGTCTTTTTCCCCAGCTCCAGGCCAGAGCTGACTCCTCACTGCCCCCCATGAAGAGACCTCAGAGTTTTGTCTCCTCTCGCTCCGTCCTTTCTCCTCCATCCTTGACTACTGAGGTCCTGCCATCCCCATCCAATCCATGCTCTCTGCTCCAGTGTCTTCTTGCAGGAGGCTCCCCAGGGCCCATTGGAAGTGAGAATTAAAACTCTTGGGTTCCTGCCTTCTTGTTCCTTGCATAGTGCCTCAGGTCTTAAAAGCTTACAAGTGGTCATCCAAGGTTCAATAATTGGACTCTATTCGCCTGAAGCAACAGAGGAAGAAGGAGAGTCAGGAATAGGAGGGGGAAATGGAATGTGTGGTTAATTGCCTCCATGAACAACTGTCTCCTTTGCCACGAGTCTGGAAGAACTGGTCTGCCATTACTGAACATTTTGATCAAAGACTCTATAGAAGAATCCTGATCAAAAGGGAAAAAATGAAGAACAGAACTTCAAATGCTCCTGGACTCTAGACTTTCTGGAGCTATGGAGGCTGGGTAAACCCCTGAAACTATTGCCCGGAGATAATCGTTAAACCGCAAATCAAAAATATCCCCTGAACTCTTGAAACAAAACAACAGTTTAGCTTAACTAGTGAAGAATGGCTGCCTTGAGCATCGTGCTCTTTTAAAGAACTATTTATATGGAATCAAGTTGACAGCAGCAACTCAAAAGTTGGCTAGGAAACCTAGGGGGCAGTGAGTTGTGTTAATGAGGGAGGAACAGCTTGGAAAAGGAGGGTGAGAATGATTGCATAACTCAAAGAATGTAATCAATGTAATCAATCAGTGTATATGTAGAAATGGTTGAATTGGTATATGTTCTGCAGTGTTTATTCTCAACAACAAAACCAATAACTCTTGGGCTCCTGGCCTCCTTACCTCTAACAGCTAGTAATGCTTGATGAACTTTAGGTCTTGTTCCAGGCAGGGGTTCACGAGTGAGCTTAATAAATATGGAATAACTGATTGAGTAGGAAAAGCCCTGCACTGGGCTGGAAGTCCTGGCTTCCAACCTCAGCTCTGACTCTGACTTTTAGGTAGCCAATCTTTCTGGCTCTCAGTTTCCTCATTTCTGATGAGGATTGTACATACCTGCCCTGCCCACCTTACAAAACTTTTGTGAGGCTCAAATGAGATCATTAGCTCTCGGAGCAAAGGGAGCCCAGAGGTCAAGCAGTCCAATTTGCTTACTTTTTCAACAAGGAAATGGAACCCAGAGACAACTTATGTGTCAATGGAGATAAACTAATGTAATGAACCACTTTCTAGCAGCTGAATGGTCCTGGAAGCCAGGCTGGATTTAGAGATCGTCCAGTCCAACCAGCCAAGGGGAACCTGACCCCAGAAAGGGGAAATGACTTGCTCAGCTCACCCTATAAGTCTGGCAGAGCTGGGAAGGGCACTTGGGGCTCCTAATTTTCTATCCAGGCCTCCTTCCTGCTGTGTTGACCACACCAGGAGGGGGTGCACCTAGGGGTCAGAGGAGACAACAGCCCCTCCATCTCAGTTGAATTCTCATGAGAGGCAGAGCCCAGGAGCAAAGCAGGAGGTTGTGAAAGGGGAAGGTGGCAGGAATGGCCAAGCAGTAGTTCTTCTTGCTGATAACCAATGCCTGGACTCCCAAGGTGAGGGGCACCTAGGGTATAACCACCCAGATACAGGGGGCCCAATGCCAAGTATGTGGCTCAACCAGAAGGCTTCATCTTCCATGGCCCCAGGGAGATAAGTCAGAGGCAGGTGCTGAGGGGCCCATGTTAGGTTAGGGCCCACTCCCTGCTGGCTCAGCTTCCCAGCCTCTAACCAGGTTTCTGGGAGACTTTCCATGACTGGCTCACTAATGATGACACCATCATAAGTCTTCTCATATCCCTAAACTCTTCCTTGGCATTTGTGAGCCTGTATCGAGCCTCTCCCATGTTTTGGGAGCAGAGCTGGGTGCTTTCCCATACAACTTCCTGTGGAGTGTTGTACTTCCTAAACTTCATTCATTTACCATCTCCACAGTTTTTGACACAATCACCTAACACATGAATACATAAAGATTATTTACTTAACATTTTTGGCTCACTTTTTAAAAACACAAACTTATTTCAAAAAGGAAACTTTATATCCCTCCTGTAAATAGGAAAACAGTATCAACTGCCAAAAATACAAGAGGAAATAAACATAAATACAAAGACATTCTTGGCTTCTGGTACCAGGTCTCAGTTCTGGCTCCAACTTCACTGATAAGTCACAACATGCCCTCTTTCTGGCCCTCGGTTTTCTCCTCTGTTAAAACAGGGCTTTCGGGAGATACTGTATGCAAGATGGCTGGCCTGGAACCTAGCATGGAGTAGGTAAGAGGGGGGAGAATTCTGGGCTGGAATTGAGTCTGTCAGCATCGACACCTCTCCTCTGCTCTGGCCTTGGACCCCTCCTTACTGCCTTGAAGACAAGGCAGCTGCAAGAAGAGATGGTACTGGGGCTTAGGTGCTGAGGAAGGGCAAGCTCAAGGAGGCTCATGATCTCTGCTTTCAAATATCTGACCAGTTATCATGGGTGAAAGGCACAAACCATTCCAGGCAGCCCCAAGAGTCATTAAGAAGACCCTTTTCTTGGTAGGTAGTGAGCTCTCTGCCACTGGAGGCATTTAAATGTAGCTGGGGACTTCCTGGCATGAAATTGTCAAGAGAATTCAGACAGCCTGGTTCTGGGGATTACTCAGAGGAATGAGGGTAGTGGTCTCATCAGGGGCTGGTCACTGGGGAGTGGTGATGGGACCTGTAGCACCCAGTATCTGCTCCTGTACCTCCCCTCCCATTATCTAGACTGTTAGAGTCTTAGAATGTTAGCATTTCCTGTGCACTCCCCAACCCCTTTCTCAAATGACTCTCCCACCATGTCCTGAGGGAAGTCAGAGGAAATGGTGTCTATCAGTTAGAGGGGCAGGCAGAGCTCACAGGGGTCAAGTGACTTGTCCAAGGTCACCTAGAGTTGAGTTTTGAACCTGGGCTGTCTGATTTCGCTGCCTGGGAAGTGTCTGCCCTCTTCTCTGGACCCAGAAGGCATGCATGGGGCCATGGTTGGGACACAGGTCAGCACAAACTTGGCTGACTCTGCCTTCTCTGAGGAGAAGGGAAGGAGGGAGGTTTCCCACTCAGTCCACCCCTTCCAGGTCTTCTCTCCCACTATAGCCAAAAAAGCAGCCAAGGAAAGGGAAGAGAGGGCGGAGAGCCTAGGTTTCTGGCCTGGAAGGGGAAGGAGACAAAAACCCGGGAGGAGATTCAGAGACACAGGTGGACAGAGACATGGAGACAGGGCAGACAAAGGCACATGGGCAGAGGCGGATAGAGACATAAAGACCCAAAGAGAGACAGGTAGGTAGACACATACAGAGACAGACACACAGAGGACCAGAAGAAGAGAGGGCGAGAGACAAAGGAAGCCATGAACAGACACAGAGCGAAGATGGAACCACAGATAAAGACATAGGGGGAGACTCGCATAGCGACCAGAATTCGAGCCCGAGCTCGCGGAGAGAGAGAAGGGCTGGGCCGAGGAAGCCCGAGGCAGAGAGAGCCGGGAACCGTCGGGGGTGCCTTGCGACTTTCCACCAAGGCCCTCCAGCCAGGCCGGAGGCGTGCCACAGGGCGTGCGCACAGTTCCCCGGTAGGGGGCGCCCTGGCCCGCCGCGCGACCCGGCGGCGGGCCTCGGGCTGGGGCGGGCGGGGGCGGGCCGGGGGCGGGGAGGACTGCCCGGCAGCTGTGGGTCCCCTTTATAAGCTCGCCGGGAGGCGACCCGGTGTAGCGCCGCGCTCCTGCCTGTCCGCGCTCTGGTTCCAGCGCCCCGATCCCACGCCACTTGCGCCGGGACCGATCCTCTTCCCCGAACTCTGCGCAAGTAAGAACCAGGCGCTGCCCCCGGTTCTCCCGGATCCCCGGGTACGTAGTGGACCCCCGGACCCTCCCGGGGTATTGGCGAGCCTGAATACAAATGGGAGGGTAGGGACCTCCGCGCCCCAGCCCCCGTATCCCATGCGGGACCCCCCGCCACTTCTCTGGCTCCGCTACCAGCGCATCCGAGGCCACTGGCCGGCGCTCTGGGACAGTGCTGGAGGCTGGACGTGACGCCCGCGGAGCCCGCGAACTAAGGGGCCGTCCTTGGGACCGCTCTGCAATCCAAGGCCGCTGCCTGAGACCCCCGACCCTCGGTCTCGGCATCTCCCCGCAGTGCCCAGCGGCAGAGCAGCCCCAATGGTCCCCCCTAGGTCGTAGATCTCCAAGGAAAGACTCCAGGCTGCCAAAACTCAGCCTGCCTCCTAGTGCCCTCCCGTGTCCCCCACCTAGCAGCGTCTAGATCTTCCCCAGCCGCCAGGGGAGGGGGGGCTGGTCTGTATGGATGGGTCTAAAGTAATTTGGGCTGGAGCTGGGAGGAGTAGAGGGAAGAGAAGCTTTCAGATCTGGGAACCGTGAGGGGGAAGAGGAAAAGGGGAAATCCAGAGTGAATATCGGTGTCCCCAGGCCAAGAGAGCCTGTAGGGTGGGCTTGGGGCTCTGCTCCTCTGCCCCTTCATGGTGTGCGCGGATGAGGTCGGCCGCCCAGGGCTCGTTCCTGCCCCCAGCCTTGACAGGAATGGGTTAAACGCATGTTCACAGGGGTGGGCGGGAAGCCGAGGAAAGCCCCTTCCTCTCTCACACCATCCCCTCCGATCCCCTTTCAACACCCAATGGGGCTGGGGGAAGGGGGACTCAGCACAAAGGCCTCTGGGTGAGGGGAAGGATTCTTGAGATCAAAGGAGGGGCTGATTCTCGGCGGAAACCTCTATTGGGCCCTGGGAAAAGAACGGAGGCCCCCCATGTGGGCGGGGCTTCTAGCTCATCTACACAGCAGGGAGGCCTGTTTGGTGCCTCCCCCTCGATGATGACAGTGCTTATTGAATGCCTACTGCGTGCCACCTGCTCCAACACTTCACATGCACCATCTCACTTTACAAATGGGGAAACTGAGTCTTAGTGAAGTAAGCAAGTTGTGGAGACAAGATTTGAACCCAGTCTCCAAACCCTGCAACCTTAGCTGCTCAGGAGATGAGGGGCTGAATCCCCCAGCTGGAGCCTTTGAACCCAGGCCTCCAACACAGTCTCTGTCCCTTCCTTGTGACCTCCAGGACACTATGCTATTCTGCTGGTTTCTCCTCTGGTCCTTCCCTGGGTTCAACCCTGCCTCCCTCCACCCTCCAGACCTGCCCTGTCCAAATCACTGGTCCTCCCACATATGGCTGCCCCACCTGATCCTGCCCCATCCACTCCATCCCCTGTCCTTACCCATCTTGCCCCTCTGCCTTCTCTTTTCTTCCTGAACTCAACCCCTCTGAATTCTCAAAGCAGGAGAGCCTCCTGGACATAGCTTCTGAACTTCCGAACCCTTGGAGTGAAACAGGGTGTTGGTCCTTTTCTCTGACTGTTGTCCCGTCTATGAAAAGAAGAGCATACCTCTCGCAGAGGTTAAAAGCTCAGCTGCTAAGCAAAAAGGTCAGCAGTTTGAGTCCACCAGCTGCTCCTTGGAAACCCTTTGGGGCAGATCTACTCTGTTCTATAGGGTTGCTATGAGTTGGAATCAATTTGGTGGCAATGGGTTTGTTTGTTTTAATGCCTCTTGTGTAGGACTACTGTGCAGAATGAAATTGAACTGATGCTGGGGAAAAAAAAAGTGCCATCTTCATTCAACAAATATTTATTAAGCATCAACTCTGTGGGAAGCCTGTTCTAGGTGTGGGAATGCTTCAGCAAGTTAAACAGACAAAAGCCCTCTTCCTGGAGCCGATGTTCTTGTGACAGTTATTTTTTCAGACTGTGAAGTTGGCTGTTAAAAATCGACATTTTAGAGTTGAAATCAATTAGCTCACAAGGCAAGAGATAAAAATGCAATAACATAAACTTGACTGGCCAACACTTGGCCCTCACTAATAGAGAGAAGGAGGAGCCCTCGTGACACAGTGCTTAAGCACGTGGCTGCCATCTGAAAGGTTTCAACCCACCAGCTGCTCCACGAGAGAAAGATGTGGCAGTCTGCTTCTGTAAAGATTAACAAAAACCCCATACCAAACCCACTGCCATTGAGTCCATTCCCAGTCCTAGCAACCCTGTAGGACAGAGTAGAACTGCCTCGTAGGGTTTCCAAAGAGTGGCTGGTGGATTCGAACTGCCAATCTTTTGGTTAGCGGGGCTCCTCTATAAAGATTACAGCCTTGGAAATCCTATGGATCAGTCCTACTCTGTCCGATAGGGTCGCTATGAGTCAAAACCGACTTGATGGCAATGGGCTTTTTAATAGAGAAGACAAAAGGAGCCCTGATGGCACAACAGCTAAACACTCGGCTGCTAAAACCAGAAAGTTGGCAGTTCAAAGCCACCCAACGCTTCCATCGGTGAAGGACCTGGTGATCTGCTCCCGTAAAGATTAAGCTCTTAACTACTGCACCACCAGGGCCCCTGTAAAGATTCCAAAACCAAACCCAACCAAACCCATTGCCATCGAGTCGATGCCGACTCATAGCAACCCTAAAGGACAGGGTGGAACTGCCCCATAGAGCTTCCGAGGAGCACCTGGTGGATTTGAACTGCCAACCTTTTGGTTAGCAGCCATAGCACTTAACCACTACGCCACCAGGGTTTCCCTGTAAAGATCACAGCCTGGAAAATCCTATGGGGCAGTTCTACTTTGTCCTATAGGGTCACTATGAGTTGGAATCAACTTGACAGCACCCAACAACAACAATAGAGAAGGCAGCATAGCCGTGTGATCCTGGTTGAGGTCCCTTCCCTCTCAGTGCCTCCATTGCCTCATCCTCAGGCTGTGGATATCAGTAGCAGCTGCTGGGCCTGAGGTCTAAATATAATTAATGCATGCAAGATGTTTAGCTAGTGCCCATGCTTAAGAAAGTATTGGCGAGAGTCAGCTCTAATCTCAGCAGAAAATGTAAGGCTAAGATTGGCTGGGGTGTCAGGTCACTGTCTCTGAGCCCTATTAACCCAGCACCCACCCACCTTTGCCCCGGTCCTGCCGATTCCCTCATGTGCTGAGCAGCGAGGGTGGCACCGTGCCCTCCTTGCCCACACTCATGCCACTTCCTACTATCCTAGACTTGGCCTGGGCCAGGAGCCTGGAGCTCCGGGCCTGGAACAACCCTGGAGCTGTAATCTTTGAGTGACTCCTGCCTTCTGCCTCTTCTTCTTGTGCCTCACAGTGTCCCAGCTTGGAAATGGGGCAAAACCAAACTCAGGCCCTTCATGCCCGTGTCCTTTGGCTTATATACCCAACGTCCCCCACAAGCTAGATGTGGTTCTTTCTCACTTTATACATAAAGAAACTCATCTTGAAGATGGAAGGCGACTTGCCCAAGGATGCACAGACGCTACCTGGGAGAGCTGGGACTGAAGCCCAGCTATCTGGAATTCCAAGTTCAGTTTTGCTCCCACCTCTGGGGATGAGGCCTCTTAATCCAAGGGGTAGCATCCAGGGGTGTAGCCTGGAGATTTCACCTTGAAATAGGTCCAAATGGAGATGTTAATACAAAACCCAGAGCTCAAAGAGAATACTGGGGGGGAGAGTGAGCAAGCTGGGCTGGGAACCAGTGCTCGGAAACCTCCGCGTGGCCACAGGAATGCTGGCTTGGCTTGTCAGGCAGAGCTGGGCCGGGCGGTATTTTTTTTTTTCTTGAGGTGTCCTCCCTTGTAGAGGGCAGCTGGGGGCAGTAGGCTAAGGATTTATTCCCAGTGCTTCTGTGGCTCTGGACAAGTCACTTTCCTCCTCTGGGCCTCAGTTTCAGGATCCATAATGTGGGTTAATAAAATGGACTTTGGAGCGTTGCTATAAGGGGTCAGCAAGAGCATAAATGACTTTCTAACACTGGGCTGAACCAATGTTGGTGATTGCAATTGAGAAGTTAATACTCCCTGTGGGACAGTTTCGGTGGCAGTTTTCTTCATCAGTATCAGCCTATCCAGAAGGGCCAGAGGAAGTCCCTGTTCAGGTAGCAAAGGCCTAGACAACAGGGAAAACACTGGCTTTCTGGTCAGCATCTTGGATTCCAATCCCTAGCTAAGTTACCCAAGACAAGTCACTTCACCTCTGAGCCTCCCTGAAATGGGAATAACTACACCTGTCTTGCAGATTCATGTATGTGAAGTACCAGGCACACAGTCGGCTCAACAACTTTTATTTGATGCTTGGCGTCCAAAGAACATTTAAGAACAGCCTCCATATTTTTCTACTTTTCCATACCACCCCCCAACATTTCATAATTGCTCCCAGAAAAACTCAAGTCTTCCGTACTTAAATCCTCAACCTCACTGTGGCATGAAATCAATTGTTTGCATTTAATTTGACTTCTCGAATTAAGGGGTAAAATTTGAGATGAGGGTAGGGGGTAGGGGGAGGAGAACGAGGAAAGCGAAGTGAAACCAGATGTGTTTTTGTTAACTGGAGGATGGTGGTTAAGCTGCCCAAGCATTACCATGATTTCTTTCTGAATTCCAGTAACCAGGGGTCAGGTTTCACTAAAAATGGTGGTGTTCCTTGTTCTTTCCCAGCTGGTGTGGCCTCTCCCTCCCCATTATTATTAGTATTACTCTCTTATATCCATTTGAGGCCACAAAGTACTAGCCAGGGAGGAGAGCTCACAAATGCCTATAATTTCAGAGCTGGAAGTCTATTAGAAGCTGCTTCTTTGTAGGGAAACTGAGGCCTGGAGAGGGAGAGGAGCTTCCCCAAGGTCACCAGCTGCTTAAAACAGAGCTGGCCCCAGGCTTAGGATCTCCTGGTTCTCTGGCCCAGGGCTTAGTGTCTCCTGGTTCTAAGTTCCGTGACCTTCCCAGAGGTAACAACTGTCCTGAATTTGGAGTATATCATTTCCATATGTTTATTTGGTCTATTTTTTGCAAAGAGAAACAATTGTTCAAGGGAGAATCCAGGTGGTGTGAGTTGGTGGAAAAAGATCTTAAACTCAGGAGAGGAGACTTTAAGTCCTTGAGCTGTCGATAAACTACCTGTGTGACCTTACCCATTGTCATGGAGTAGATTTCGACTCATAGCAACTCTGTTGGACAGCCTAGAACTCCCCCGTAGAGTTTCCAAGGCTATAATCTTTACAGAAGCAGGCTGCCACATCTTTCTCCTGCAGAGCAATTGGTGGGTTTGAACCACCAACCTTTGGGTTAACAGCCCGGCACTTTAACCACTGTGCCAACAGGGCTCCTCGTGTGACCTTGGGCAAGTCATTTCCCCTCTCTGAGCCTCAGTTTCTTCATCTGTAAACCAAGAGTCCCGAGGAGCAGCGGGGAGGAGATAGGACTTCTCCAAGACAGGGATGGATCTAATTTAACCACTTGGTCGTCAAATATTTACGGCCTAGTATGTGGTAGGAAACCCTGGTGGCGTAGTGGTTAAGTGCTAAGGCTGCTAACTAAAGGGTCGGCAGTTTGAATCTGCCAGGTGCTCCTCGGAAACTCTATGGAGGCAGTTCTACTCTGTCCTATAGGGTCACTATGAGTCGGAATCGACTCGATGTCACTGGGTTTGGTTTTTGGTTTTAGTATGTGGTAGGTTGGGAGTCCCTGGGTGGTTAAAGGCTTGACTACTAACTGAAAGGTTGGCCGTTCAACCCCGCCCAGGGTGCCTCGGAAGGCAGGCCTGGTGATCTGCTTCTGAAAGGTCATAGCCTTGAAAAACATGAGTTGAAATTGACTCGACAGCAATTTTGTGTGTGTGTGTGTGTGTGTGTGTGTGCGCTAGGTGATAGTAGGTCAGCCACAGACTGCCAGCCCAAAGTGAGGTTTGGTTACTTGCATTGGTAAACCAGGTGATTTCATTTTGCATGAAAGTATGGGTTTCTGGCTTCTCTTGACAGATCAGAAGGTGTGGCCATGCTCAGTCACATCCCTGCCTGGCTCCTTGGCTGGAAATGACCAGCAGCTTCCCCGTCCATTTTACCACAATCCCCGTGATGGCCATCCCTCCTTCATACCCAGCGCATTTGCCTCCGTGACATTACTTGACTGGCTCTTGCAGGCTTCAGAGTTTGCAATTTCTGGACTAGATGCTGTGAGGCCATCTAGGAGGTGCCTACATCTCATTGGAATTGTTCCCTGGGCCAGTCCTGGGGCAGTGGGCACACTTGGGATAAGAATGTGAGACACATGGACACCAGCTCCTCTTCTGTGCCCTGGCAGCCTCTCTGAACATGTCCGCCAGATGCAAGGAGGTGGAGGGAGCTTCCTTCCTGCTTTGGTAGTCCCCAGGAGGAGTCTGAGGGCTCTAGAGGCCTGGGGGCGACAGAGCCTTAGCCTGTCAGGTCTTAGAGTGCTGGGCCTGGAACCTGTTCCCTTGCCGGGGGGAGGCAGGCAACCCTGGGTGCTTCATTCTAGAGATTGCCCAGCCCCCTCAGGGAAGGGACTCCCTGACATCTGCCACCTCACCTAATGCTCTCAGCTGCCCAGTGCTTTGGTGTTTACCTACTTCACAGACAAGGAAACACCACCTTGTGCTCTGAACCCAGCTCTCAGCTTCTCTGTTACTGAGAGCCAACGCCTGCTCAGACATCCAGGCACTGCTGCTGCAGCCTGCAGCACAGAATCTGAGCCACAGGGTGGAATCTCACCAAGAAGAAATTCTAGGAGGGCTCCCTGTACAAACTGCTATAAGATGAACAAGGTGGAGCCTTGACTCCCCATAGTGACCACAGGTCCCCTCTGCGTGGGAGAAAAGCTGGTCTGTGATTGCAGAGGAGTTCAGAGAGGGGCCCTGAGTGGCAAGTAGCATTTTGTGAACTTTCAAACCAGGGCTTCAAGCTCCTTCCTTCCTTCCTTCCTTCCTTCCTTCCTTCCTTCCTTCCTTCCTTCCTTCCTTCCTTCCTTCCTCCCTCCCTCCCTTCCTTCCTTCCTTTCCTTCCCCTTCCTTCCTTTCCTTCCCCTTCCTTCCTCCCTCCCTCCCTCCCTTCCTGTTCATACCCCTGCTGAGAATTTACATTTCTGAGAAGTTCCCTGAAAGCTACACTCAAAAAAATCTGTTGAGGATTTGTTATAGTGTAGATTCTGATTCAGTATATCTGGGGTGGAAATGCAGATTCTCAGCAGGGGTTTGCACCAGACCGGGGACCTCCACCACTACCACCCCCACCTCCACTGTTTTGCAGTTGAGGAGACTGAGGCTCAGAGGGAGCACACCTTGGATTCAAATCCCCCCCCAGGTACCCTCTTGAGGGGAGGGGAGGGAGCCTGGGAGATTATTTCTGGGACTAGGTCTGGGGGCCTTGGAGGCCCTGAAGTGGTCCCGCCATGACCCCTGGGCTTGTTTCAGAGCAGCTTCTCCAACCTTCAGGTACAGCCTTGGGGCTGCTCCGTGACTTGATCCGGGTCACCCCAACCCCATCCCAGCTGGAGGAACTCACCAGAACTGGCGGCATCGCAAGCTGCCAGGGCATAGCTCAGCCAGCATTTCATGGCTTTTTTAAGTTTTTAGTTGGTCAAATCAAATCGCTTTGATTTGAAAAGCCATAAATGCAGGCTTTAAGAGAACCTACCAGGTGGTTGTGTTTAGGTCCATCTCTTGCCTTCTCTGATTCACCTTTTACTTTGTCCATAAAACAAGAGGGTGGGGAGCCTTCCAGATTTCAGGTGGAGCATTCTCAGATCTCAGTTCGATGATAATGCTCTTGGCCTGTTGTCAGCTGTCATTGAACTGTATCAGCCTCCCTGAGTATTTGTATCCTTCTCCCTCCGCCCATCTCCCCTTGACATACCTGCCTCTTAACACACGGGAAGGAATAACTTACGCATCACCATTCTGGGTAGAACTAGTCTCAGCTGATTCTGAGTTGTCCCCCACCCCACCCCCCCTTCTTAGCACTGCTGTGCCCTGATTTCACAGCTACATTAAAGTGCCCCCTGCCATGACTGCTAACCTGCTAACACTGATGTACCAGACAAGATGCTCAGTGCCTCACCTGAATTGGCTCATGTAGTCCTGCAACAGCCCCATGAGGCAGGTGTTGTTATTGTCCCCACATTGCGGATGGGGAAACTGAGGCACAACCCCCCCCCTGGGGAAGTAGGACGTATACTCCTTTGTCCCCCACCATTGCTAATCCACCCAGTCAAGGCGCTTCCTGATGCACCCATCTTCCTAGAAGGGTCTGGTTTCTCATTTGTTCTGAAATCATCAAATATGGTGATTTAGATTTCAGCTTCATTTAGCCTACCAGGATATCCAAGATAAACACATTTCCTCTCAGCTGTTCATCCAAACCCTTACTTTAATACCTTGAGTATTTTTTTGTGAAAATGCTGTGTTTTTTGGTTTTTTTTTTTCCTGCCTTGACTTAATCCTTATAATTAACATATCAGAGTTTACTCTGTCAGGAACTGAGCTAATCACTTTAAATGACTTTATACTTATTTACAACCACGGCTTGTTACTGTCTCCATTTTACAGAGAAGGAAATGGGAGCTTAGAGATGTTGAGTAACTTTCTCAAGGTCACACAGCTGCAAAGTGGAGGTGAGACACAAATCCAGGTCACCTGCCCACCTACCCAATCAGGTTAGCATTTGGATTCAAATTTTTGTGTTTGGATACAAACCCTCAGGGGCCTTGTTGTCTGCATTTGTTTGCAATTGCACCATCTGTCTGTCCCTGGGGCTTGCAATAGGCACCACTGTTTGAGGCAGCAGTGTCTGTTCTCCCAGATGCTGGATCTCAGCCTGCACAGCCGTCTTCCATGCAAGAAGGAGGAAATGATAGAATCCTAATGGGAAGCAGCCTCAGAAACCCAGAGGGGCCTGGGTTTAAATCCTAGCCCTACCATTTCAAGCTGTGTGACCCTGGAAAAGTCTCTTTGCCTCTCTTGGCTGCCAGTTACCCTTCCTCACTACCACAGTATGAGTGAGGCAAGGCTTAGGACTTTTGCGGCTCATGAATGGCAAATAGCTGACATACATGCTGTCACTCCCCTGCTCTCACTTCCATGTCAGACGTCACTAATCAGTCCCTGCTCTTTTTTTTCCTAAACCTCAAGTTCTTCTAAATACTGTCATGTACTGCATCACGTCCATTTGGGCAACATCAGACCAGATGCATAACATCCGTTTGGGCAGCATCCAACCACATATACGTCCATGGTCCAATAAGGTTATAATAGACTTATGTACAACCCGTAGTTAAAAACCAACCCCTGTAAAACCATATTAAAAATTCAAGGTACACGTAATGGTTCATAATAACAAATGGGTGCTACTTTGCGACGTGCATCAAAACATTATTATTACTGTATCATTATGTTAAAGATGTTGTAGTGCGCTGGGTGGGTAGTGTGTCTGGAAGTGTTTCCTTAATGTTTTTTATGCGTGGAAAAGTACGCTATGTACTATATACTAAGACAAACATTTGACTAACTGACGTTAGATATGAACCATACCTAACTGTTCCAACTTATGTACAAATTCAACTTAAAGACAGGCTTAGGAACAAAACTCGTTGGTAAGCTGGGGACTGCCTGTATATAATGGTGTTTCCACAATGTCCAAGTCATGTAACGTCCTATTTCACAGAACCGTCGTGGACATTAAGTGACACGTAACGGTACAGTGCCCCAGGCAACCATTATCAACTAACTAGAGTTGGCACACGAGATGAAAGGACAGTCCAGGACCAAATTAGATTTAGTCACTGTGGGTGGGGCTGGGAAGGAACATGGCCAAAGTGGCACCCAGTTCAGTGTTCTATCTTCCTTTCCTTGTCTGGGAAGGCAAGAGGAACACTGAGCTAGGTTACACCAGAATGCACCCTCTGACGTGATGTGAGGACCTCTTGTGGGACACATAGCTGTGCCCATGTTCAGTCCTCAGGACCAGGCTGGCTCCTGGGCCTGGCTGCAATTCAGGATTAAGGAGTGAAAAGGAAAAGGCTGGATTCAGAGCGTTCTGGGAAGAGTCAGGCTCACCCTTCCCACCCCTTTATAATAATACTAACAGTGGTGATAATGGTAATACTCAGGGTTATTAGCATTTACTGAATATTTATTATACACTTAGCCATTTTGCTAAATGCTTTCTATACCTTCATGCATTTAATCCTCCTAACAACCCATTTTTAAGAAAATGACTCAGAGATGGAGTAATCTGCTCCAGTTCCCCCAGCTGGCAAGTGGAGCGGCTGACATTTGAATTCACGTCTGTCCGACTCCCCTCTTCCACTCTGTGGGGACTGCAGTGGCTCTTACTTAGCACCGCCTTTGTCACTTGTTTTAATGACTGATACTTCTGTGCCTGTGGCAAGTGCTCTTCTGTTGGCAGAGCCTTCCTTCCACGCACTCACCCTTGGTGGGAGCTGCATTGTGAGTGGCATCTCCATTTTTGCAAATTCGAAAATTGAGGCTCAGAGAGGGAGGACGGTGGGCCCCGGATCACACAGCAAGATAAATGGTAAACCCTACACTAGGGAATTAAGTGTCCTGCTTGTTGCCTAGGCCTTGCTAGACAGGTTGCCAAGGGGAGCCTGGGGTGGACTTTGGAGGTGTAGGGGCCCAGGGGAGAGTTGATTCAGCTGACATGGGGTTCAGTTCCTGTTTTAATCAGCTATGCAACCCTGGGCAAGTCATTTTAACAGGCCCAGTCTCAGTTTTCCAGCTCCTATTTTTTTTATCATACTTTCAGGGCACTGGTGGTGCAGTGGTTAAGAGCTCAGCTGCTAACCAAAAGGTCTGCAGTTCGAATCTACCAGCCTCTCCTTGGAAACTCTATGGGGGCAGTTCTACTCTGTCCTATAGAGTCACTATGAGTCGGAGTCAACTAGAAGGCAATGGGTTTATCATACCGTCAATTTTTAAAGCCTTTTGTTATTTGTGAACTCACCAAATCCTTAAAAAACTTTACGAAATATTATTACCATTTTTCAAAAGGAAAAGACTGAGGCTCAGGGAGGCAAGACAATTTACCCAAGGTCAAATCAATAGCAAAACCAGCCCTCAAACTCAGATCAGAATCTCAGGCTAAATGTCTCTCCCCAAATGCGTCCTCCAACCTCACGCATCCTTGCACCTGCTGTCCCCTCCCCACAGTGGTCCCTCCCTGTCATCGTTGCCATTTTGCACAATGGCTTTTTCTAGATCTTGCTTGGAAATCTGGAGCCCTTCTGCACTTGGACCATCTGCCCAGTGTTTGGCTCTAATTATGAGTTCCTGGAGGGCAGGAGCCCCATCTGAATCATCCATGAATTCCATCCGGTGTCTGATGTGGTGCCTGCTCTCAGCAGTGCTTAACGACTTCCCAGTTAAGGAAGTGCAGGCATGCCCGGCAGGAGTTTCCACAGCACTGCGGGCTTGGTTGCCCCGGGGAAACCTGCGGAGGCTATCTCTCTGGGCTCGACACCTGAACCTCCCTTCCCATCAGTGTCTTCGCATCTCCACTGATGACACCAGCCCACAAATGGCTTGTTACTGATTGGCAACAGGACAAGCCAGTTTCCCTGGGCGGCAGTTTCCCTGGTTCAGGCCTTTGGTCAGGTAGTGAGTTGCCCCAGCATCACATCTCTGACAGGTCTCTTTGCTCATTTTGTTCGAAGGTGTGCTCTGGCCCCAAGCAACCTTAGTTTGTTTAATAATAATATAAGTAGCCTTCACTTGCTGAATCTATTTGTGCCATACTGCCTGGCACATACCTGTTACCAAACCCATTGCCATTGAGTCAGTTTCCACTGACTCATAGCTACCCTATAGGACTGAGTACAACTGCTCCATAGGGTTTCCAAGGAGTGCCTGGTGGATTCGAACTGCTGACCTTTTGGTTAGCAGCCGAGCTCTTAACCACTGTGCCACCAGGGCTCCACCTGGCACATAAAAAAAAAATAGTAGGTACTTAATACATATCTGTTGAACGAATGAATGAACACGGGAGAAAGATATGGCAGTCTGCTTTTGCAAAGATTTACAGCCTAGGAAACCCCGTGGGGCAGTTCTACTCTGTCCTACAGGGTTGCTGTAAGTCAGAATTATATTAGTAATATATATATGCGAATTACTACTTAAAATAACCTCTCATGGAGTTAATATTTACAGGTGAGAAACTGAAGCACAAAGGTCTCACAACTCTTAAATCGCTATGTGATATTCATTTCTCACTGTTTAGAAGGCTAGAAGTCTGAATTCAGGGTATCAGCTCTAGAGAAAGGCTTTTTCTCTCTGTTGGCTCTGGAGCAAGGTCCTCAGCTCTTTGAGCTTCTGCTGCTGGGCTATCTTCATGTGCCTTGGCATCTCTTCCTGCATCTCTGCTTCCTTACTTGCTTGTTTTAATTCCTTTTGTATCTCAAAAGAGGTTGACTCAAGAACACTGTACTCTAATCCTGCCTCATTAACATAACAAGGACAATCTATTCCCAAATGAGATTTTAACCACAGGCATAGAGGTTAGCATTTAAAACACATATTTTGGGGGAACACAATTCCATCCATAACAGCAGAAGTTGGGCAAATGGCAAGAACAGACAGTCAAGGTGACAGTCAAGGGGAGTCCCTGAGTGTTTTGTGGCCCTGGCCCCCTGAGCTGAGAGACTGGAGTTTACAGGCCTTCATGATATCTGGGGGCATGGCAGGGCAGCCTTGGTGTCTCCACACACAGGGTCGGGGGAGGCTGGAGCACTTAGCCTGGCTTGGGCCACTGCTCCTTCTGAAACCTTAGTGGGGTATTGGCCCAGGGCTCAGGCCTGACACCCCTGGGCTTCCATCTCAGGCTTCCAGAACCTTCCTGGTGTAATGAATCTCAACACTGGCTCAGTAAGAACTTTGTCCGCAATTTTCGTCTTCAACATCCAAATCCCTGGTCCGGCCCCCTGCCCCACTTCCTCCTGTCAGAGGAAATGGATCCTTTCCTTTTGAGTGACTACATGACTTGAATTATCAAGTGTTTCCCTATTGGCACACAGCCAAGTGGAGCTCAGCTGTGGGAGGCCTCTTGTCCAGGCTCCAGGCAAGCCTGCCAGTCCCCTCATCCTGTGACACTTCGCAGGCCAGGCCTGTCACAGAGGTAGCACTTGCTTTGGGCTCTGTCCCCTCACTGCCTGGTGTGGCTCTGAGTGAGGGAAAAAAATGGGATGTCCCTGCTTCAGGAAATTTCTGCTGAAGTGGCATTTCTTATCAGCTCACCTGGGCACTGGCTTCTTGGCAACTGTCAGGATAGAGAAAGGAGGAAGCGAGTCAGGGAGGGGGAACGATAGGGGCAGGAGGTCATTCATTTACGCATTCAACAAACAGTCTTTTGCCTAACCGCCTGCCATGCCTGGGGCTAAGTGCTGTATCTGACCCAGTTCCTGCTTTCAAAGAGCTTTCAGCTACAAATAATGATAGGGCTTGTTGATGTTTTTTGTTTTTGTATTTTCCAGTCTTATTGTACTGGTTAGAACCACCAGTCCTAACCAGTGATATAAAAATGATTGTTGACCTCACTCATAAAATCATTTGGGCCTATGGTTTTCTTTGATTCAGGTTCTTTATTTCTTCTTGAGGCGGTTTTACTAGGTTATATTTTTAGGAATGTACATTTTTAGGATTTTGTATTTCAAATTTATTGGCATAAGATTGCTTATAGCATTTTCTTATTTGTATTCCTTTTTTCCATAATAACTGTGTTTTCTCTCTCTCTCCCTCTTTTTCTTGATTAATCTTGTCAGAAGTTTATTGGTCTTCTTGAAGGACCGACTGGGGCTTTGATCTTCTCAAACGAATATCTGTTTTCTGTCTTGTTGATTTCTGCTCTTTATGATTTCCTTTTACTTTCTTCAGGTTTCTGTTTTTCTAACTTTTTAAGTTTGAATACTTAGCTCATTAGTAGTGTTTAGCCTTTGCTACATTCTACAATTTTTGATATGTAGTGACTTCATTATCATTCAGTTTTAAGTAATTCTAAAGTTCTAGGATGAGTTTTCTTTTATCCATGAGATATTTAGGGATGTTTTTAATTTCTTAGGGTATGAGGAATTATTTGTCCTTTTAAAAACATTAACTTCTAACTTAATTACACTGTGGTCAGAGAATGTGGGCTTTGTGAAAACCTATTATTTGGAATGGAGACTTGCTTTATGGCCTGGTATGTGATCAGTTTTCAAAATGTTTCAAGTGTTCCTGAAAAGAATGTGTACGTGTACTTTGTTTCTCCTATCTTACATATTTGTGTCAATTTGTTTTGCTTTTTCTGTTTCATTTTAATGTCTTATTACTTTAAAAAATTTTATCTATGAGTTTTCCCTACCCAGACAAGATTAACATTTTCTCATGTTCCTTGGTCTACTTCTCTCCATCCACTCTCCCATTCCCTTCACATATTAAAATTATCTAGATTTTTTGGTTTTAAATATAGATATATGTTCTTGTTCTTTTCTTTGATCTGGGATTTTTTTAATAACTAAATTTTACTAAGTTGTTTGTTCATCTTATTTCACAAATCTCTACTATCATCTGCTGAATTTGTTTCTATTATTTAAGAAGTTCCTTCAAAATTGTATTTAATATGGGTCTTTGTGTACAAACTTGAGGCATTGAATGCTGTGGCTTTCATTAGCCTTTTACATTTGAATGACAGTTTAGCTGGATATAAAATTCTTGGTTCAAAATTCTTTTCCTTTGATGCTTATTCCTTTTGTAAGTGATCTTTCTCTACACTTCTAAAGCTTTTACATGTCTTTCGATAGCCACTATAATATGCCTGAGTGTGGATTTTTCCTTATCTCTCTTGTTTGGTATATGTGGGGTCCTTTCAAATTGAGGTTTTTCAATCCTTCTTTAGTTCTGAAATTATCTTCATTGTTTCTTCAAATATCTCCTCCCTTGATTTATTTTTCAGTCATGGGACTGTTATTTTCTAAATGTTGGCATTTACATTTCCATCTCTCCCTCTCTCCCTTTTATTGAGGTGTAATTTCATAAATAAATGCACAGATCTTAAATGTTCAGTTCAATGAGTTTTGACAAATGTATACAACCTTGTAATCACGACCCAAAACAAGATACAGCAAAACAAACCAACTTTCTATCACCCCAGCAATTTTCCTCACACCCCTTTCCAGTCAATCCTGCCTCTGATTTCTTTCACCATAGGTTAAAATTGTCTTTTCTAGAATTGCATATAAATGGAATCATACTGTATATACTCTTTTATGTCCAGCTTCTTTCAGTTAGCATAAAGTTTTTGAGATTCATCTATGTTGTTGCCTCAGTAATTCATTCTTTTTTATTGCTGAGTAGTATTCCTTTGGAAACCCTGGTGATGTAGTGGTTAAGCGCTATGGCTGCTAACCAAAGGGTCAGCAGTTTGAATCCACCAGGCATTCCTTGGAAACTCTATGGGGCAGTTCTACTCTGTCCTATAGGGTTGCTATGAGTCGGAATCGACTCAACGGTAGTGAGGTTTTTTTTTTTTTTGGTTAGAATTCCATTATATTTATATACTACCATTGTTCATCCATTCATCTGTTGATAGACATCTAGATGGTTTCTACTTGTTGGCTATTGTTATGGATTGAATTGTGTCCCTCCAAAAATGTGTGTCATCTTGGCCAGTCCATGATTCCCAGTATTGTGATTGTCCACCATTTTGTCATCTGATGTGAGGTTCCTATGTATTGTAAATCCTATCTCTATAATGTTAGTGAGGTGGGATTAGTGGCAGTTATGTTAATGAGACTGGACTTCATCTCTAAGATTAGGTTGTGTTTTAAGTCAATCTCTTTTTGAGATATAAAACAGAGAAGTGAGCAGAGAGACAGGGGAACCTCATACCTCCAAGAAAGTAGTGCCAGGAGAAGACCACATCCTTTGGACTCGAAGTCCCTGCACCAAGAAGCTCCTAGTCCAGGGGAAGATTGATAACAAGGACCTTTCTCCAGAGCCAACAGAGAGAGAAAGCCTTCCTTTGGAGCTGGCACCCTGAATTCAGACTTCTAGGCTCCTAGGCTGTGAGAGAATAAATTTCTCTTTGTTAAAGCCATCTACTTGTGGCTTTTGTGTTCTGGCAGCACTAGATAACTAAGACAGCTATTGTTAATAAAGTTCCTATGAACATTTATGCAAGTCTTTCATGTAAATATGCTTTTCTTTTGAGAAAATACTTAGGAGTGGAATTGCTAGACCATGTGATAAGTGTAATTTCAATTTTTTAAGAAACTTCCAAACTCTTTTCCAAAGTGGCTGCACTATTTTACACTCCCATGAGCAATATATGAGATGTCTAGGTTTTCTACATTCTTGCCAATGTTCGGTTTTGCAAGTCTTTTTGATTTGGTTCTAGTCATTCTGGTGGGTGTAGAGTGGGTTTAATTTTCATCTACCTGATAAATAATGCTGTTGAACACCTTTCCATAAACTTATCAATCATTTGTATATTTTCTTTTTGAAGCGTCTGATTCTTATACTCACTTGAGGACAGGGATTGTTCATCATTTTATTATCAATTTTAGGAGTCATTTATATCCCGGATACAAGTCCTTTGTTAGCTATACGTACTGTGAATATTTTTTCCCAGTATGTGTCTTGCCTATTCATCTTCTTAATGGTATATTTTGATGAGCAGAAAATTTTAAATTTATCAATTTTTTTCTTTTATGTTGTTGGTGCTCTTCGCCTTCCCAAAGTCACAAAAATATCCTCTAATATTTTCTCCTAGAAGCTTTTTAGTTCTGGCTTTTACAATTAGATTTATGATCCGTCTCAAATTAATGGAATAAACTTAGGGTTGATGTTCTTTTCTTTCAAATTTTCTGTTTCTTAGTCCTTCCGTGATTCCTCCTGGAAGAGTTCCTTGATCTGATATCCCAGTTCACTATTTCATTCTTCAACTGCTGCATCTATTCCATAATTTATTCTACCTATTACATTTTCACTTTTTAATTGGTTTTTCATTTTGAATATTTCTACATGCATCCTTTATTTTTTAACACATTGTATTTTGTATTGCTAATATTTCCCCTTATTTTGCGTGCTCCTAAGCTTATTTAAAGAAGCTGGCCTATATGAAGAAGTACCTGCCACAGGATTGGAAGAAGACGCATTAACAACCTGCAGTATGCAAATGACACAACCTTGCTTGCTGCAAGTGAAGAGGACTTGAAGCACTTACTGATGAAGATCAAAGACCACAGCCTTCAGTATGGATTATACCTCAATATAAAGAAAGAGAAAATCCTCACAACTGGACCAATAAGCAACATCATGATAAATGGAGAAAATACTGACGTTGTCAAGGATTTCATTTTACTTGGACCCACAATCAATACCCATGGAAACAGCAATCAAAAAATCAAATGATGTATTGCATTGGAAATATCTGCTGCAAAAGACCTCTTTAGAGTGTTAAAAAGGAAAGATGTCACTTTGAGAACTAAGGTGTGCCTGACCCAAGCCATGGCATTTCCAATCACCTCATATGCATGGGAAAGCTGGATGATGAATAAGGAAGACCGAAGAATCGATACCTTTGAATTATGGTGTTGATGAAGAGTATTGATTATACTGCGGACTTCCAGAAGAGTGAAAGAGTCTGTCTTGGAAGAAATACAGCCAGAATGCTCCTTGGAAGCAAGAATGACAAGACTTCATCTCATGTACTTTGTACTTGTTATCAGGGAGGACCAGTTGCTGGAGGACATCATGCTTGTGTTATCAGGAAGGACCAGTTGCTGGAGGACATCATGCTTGGTAAGGTAGAGGGTTAGCAAAAAAGAAGAAGACCCTCAATGAGATGGAGGGACACAGTGGCTGCAACGATGGTCTCAAACATAGCAACAATTGTGAGGATGGCACAGGACTGGGCAGTGTTTCTCTCTGTTGTACATAGGGTCGCTATGAATTGGAACCAACTCAACGGCACTTAACAACAACAAGCTTATTTAAGATTCTAGGTCCATTTGTTCTAATACCACTGATTCCAGTGGTATCTCTAATCAGTTTGTTTTTCTTTTGAAGTCATTGTGCTCCTTGGATACTCTGTTCTTTTAGCCTGTGAGCTTATATTCTTTGGGTGGGCTTCAGCTATTTGTTTGGTGCTGTGTTGGGGTAAGAGTTGAATCCTGACCCTAGTCTCTGTTAGCACCAATGAGCTCAAAGAGAAGACAATCCCAGAGTGGGGACCCTCAGACATCGAAAACATATGGTTTGTCTCTGGGGTTGTCATCACCACCGCTTCTCCCTCCTCCCAAGTAACTAACACCACAGGATTGGGGCTCTCTTTCAGCACCCCAGGGGGAAGCAGCGAGGAGAAGGACTGTCTGCTCAGATCAGTACTGCCAGCCAGGGTTCTGGAGGGCAAGGGGTGGCAGAGTGACTGTAAAGGCCTTTTGGTCCCCACTCGTTTCCTGCGACTCCGCATTGCCTCTTGCACTGACCTGGTTTTCCCCCAGCAGACATGTGTGCCACACGGCCTGGGCTGCTGATTTCCAAGCAAGGGTGCTGGTTGTCCCAGGACAGTGGTGGGCTGTGTGCGTGGGTGGGAGTGTGGGAGGGCTTAACACAAAAGGCCAGGGTAGAATTCAAACCTGTTTTCTCTTCTACAGTGTTCTCCACCACCCTGATAAGGACCAACCTCTGCCCCCTCCCCTAGCTGCAACAACCTTCCTACCGAAACCCCATCCCCCCAAGTTTAAAACCACCTTCTATCTGCCCAGGAGAGTCTCAGTTTTCCCCATATTCCCGGGTTTGGTGGCGTTATCATTACTTGGGGGTGGGGTTTGATCTGAGGGGGAGAAACCAGGAGCCATGTGTCTTCCTTCACTGTTAGTTTTAAGGGCAAAGTGTACAGCCTCTCCGCCCCCTCTCCTTCAGCCTGAGCACAATGACTTCCAAAGAAAAGCAACACACCGATTAGAGATACCGCTGGAATCAGCTGCACTAGAACAGATGGGGCAAGAATTTTAAAGAAGTGTTACTGCTGCGTTAGCTGCCGTAGAGTTGATTCCGACTCATGATGATCCCATGTATGCAGAATAGAACTGCTCCATCGGGTTTTCAAGACTCTGACCTTTCAGAAGCAGATCACCAGGCCTGTCTTCTGCGGCACCCCAGGGTGAGTTGAACTGCCAGCCTTTCAGTTAGTAGTTGAGTGCATAACCATCGGCGCCACCCAGGGACTCCAAAAGAAGCATTAGAAACGTGCAAAAAAATAAGGAAAGATATTAGCAATACAAAACAGAACAAGCAAGTATTAAAAAAGAAAAGAGCCCAGTAGAAATATTCAGTATGAAAAACCAAGCCCATCATCTGCCCCTTCCCCAGCCTCTGCGTGCACCTTATAGCTCACCGCCATCACCAGCTGCCGTAGAGTTGGCTCCAACTCATGGCAGCCCCATGTGTGTCAGTGTAGAACTGTGCTCCATAGGGTTTTCAGTAGCTGGTTTTTCCAAACTAGATTGCCAGGCTTTTCTTTCGAGGCAACTCTGGGTGGACTCCAACCTCCAACCTTTTGGTTAGCAGCTGAGCATGTTAACTGTTTGCATCACCCAGGAACTCCTATAGCTCAGTAGTCTTCAAAACGGACGTTCATATCCTCCACACCTTTGTACTGGCTGTTCCTTCTGCTTAAACTGCCTTCCTTGCACTTCTGCTGGAAAAAAATCAACTCATCCTTCAAGACTCCTTCCCTGATGCCCCTCATGGTTAGCGGGATATTCAGGGATTGCATGGATTCCTGGAGTCGAGAAACCAGGGTGCTCATCCTGGTTCTTGGCTGTGTGACTTTAGGCAGGTCATTTTAGGCTACCTCTCTGGACCTCAGGCTCCTCCTGGGGAAAAATGAAAGCATTGGGCTAGACAGTTTGCAGTTCCTCAAAAAGTTAAACATAGAATTACCATTAAAAAGCAAAAACAAAAAAAACAAACCCATTGCCATCAAGTTGATTCTGACTCACAGCGACCCTATAGGACAGCGTAGAACTGCCCCAAGTTTCCAAGGAGCGCCTGTGGATTCCAACTGCTGACCTTTTGGTTAGCAGCTGTAGCACTGACCCACTATGCCATCAGGGTTTCCAGAACTACCATATGACCCAGCAGTTCTACTCCTAAGAATATACTGAAAAGATTTGAAAGCAGGAATACAGATTCTTGTACACCAATGTTCTTTGCAGCATTGTTCACAATAGCCAAAAGGTGGAAACAACCGGAATGTCCATCAACAGAAGAATGGATAAACAAAATGTGGTATATACATACAATGGTATATTTGCTGTTGTTGTTAGCTGCTGTTGAGCTAATTCTGACTCCTAGCGACCCTATAGGACAAAGTAGCACTGCCCCATAGGGTTTCCTAGGCTGTAGTCTTTACAGGAGCTGATCACCAGGTCTTTTCTCCCACGGAGCAGCTAAGAGGGTTTCATCTGCCAACCTTCTGGTTACCAACCAAGCGCTTAACCATTGTACCACCAGGGTCCCTTAATGAAATATCATCCGGCCATAAAGGGAAATGAAGCTCTGATACATGTTATGGCATGGATGAGTCCTTGAAAGCACTATGCTGAGTGAAATAAGTCAGACACAAAAGGACAACTCATTTACGATCCCACTTACGTGAAATATCTAGACTGCAAAGGCAAATGCATAGAGACCAAGGTTTATTAGTGGTTATCAGAGTGGAAGGGAGTGAAAGGGAAGGATGGGGAAGAGGGGGAGTTACCGCTTAAAGGGTGCTGATTTTCTGTCAAGGGTGACAAAACAATTTTGAAACAAGTAGTGGTGATGGTTGTACAACATGGCGAGCCTAATTAACGTCACTGAATTTTTCACTTAAAAATGTTGAAAAGGCAACTGTTTTGTGTTCTATATACATTTACCACAATAACAAAACTTTTTTTTTTTTAAAAAAGAGCTTGTGCTTTGGAGTTGAACAATCTGGGTTCCAATCCCAACTTTGCCACCACTGTCCTGCTGTGCCATCTTGGGCAACTTACTTAACCTCTCTGTGCTTGTTTCCCCTTCTGTAAAATGGGAATGATAACAAGAGTATCTATCTCAGTGTGTAGGAACACAGTGAATGCGGCTCTTCTTGTGCTGGTTTCACCATTCTACGGACTTCTCCATTCAGTTCAACAAATTCTTGACTGTCTACCAGGGCCTGTTAAATGCTTTCCAAATACACTATCAAATTTTATCTTTTCACAGATTCTCTCAGTTGTATCTTGTCTTTAACAACAACCCTGCACAGTAGGGATGATTAACTCTGTTTTACAGATAAGGAACCTGATGTTCTAGACATAAAGTCACTTTCAAGGCCAGGTGGCCAGGACTTCACCCCAGATCTGTCTCCTCCAAATCCAGGCTTTTTCCACTCTGCCATAGTGTTCATAAGGATTAGACCGAAGTGCTTGGAATTACCAAACAAATCCAGACAGGAACCTATGATGAGAAGCTGAGGAGCCGTCTGCCTTCCCCTTACCGGTGTATCCCCGCTGTTCACCCTTGGCCATACACAAGATGTCTTTTATAGGTCGCATGCAAATGTGGGTTTACTGATGGGCCAGAAGTTAATTGAGGCAGAACAAGGCTGGGATGGAAAATTTGGGGCTAATATGACCTGGGGTAGAGAGCCAAAGGGACTCTGGAACGGGAGCCAGAGTCTTGGAAGATAAAGAGTCAGCAGCAAGAAGGATTGAGTTTCAACCGGCCCAGAGCTAGAGCTGGGGAAGCTGTTGTGGCCTGAGCCCAGGAAGCAGCTCCAACCCACCGTGTACTTCTGCAGGCCTGGGCATGTGGCTTCACCTCTCAGAGCCTCCGTTCCTCAGCTGCAAAAGTGCTGCTTGGACTATCTGGTGGAGTCAGGAGAGAGGGCACATGGAGGAAGCTTGGCGGGGTGGAACGGCATGGTATGGGCTCGCGATTTAACCCTGAAGCCTCAGTTTCCTCATCCAGGATTTGGGCGTGACATTGTCTGCTGCAGAGGACTATTGCAAGACTACAGCCAGGTGATTTCTTGATGAAAACTTCTCTGACCTCCCTGTTGAAAACTGTGAACGGCATCTGTCCTCCTTCTCCCTTCCCCTGCCTTCTTTATTTTCCATAGCACTTACCAGCTCCCGTCAGCCGATGGATTTTACTTCTTTCTTTGTCTCACCACACCAGCAGGAATTGGGGCTGTTTTACTGAACACCAAAACAACTCCTGGTGTATAGTAAAACCAAACCAAACCAGTAGCCTTCAAGTCCGTTCTGACTTACAGTGGCCCCATGTCAGAATAGAACTGTGCTCCACAGGGTTTTCATGGCTGATTTTGGGGGAGTAGATCACCAGGCCTTTTCTTCTGATTCACCTCTAAGTGGGTTTAAACTGCCAACCTTTCGGTTAGTAACTGAGCACTTAACCGTTTATGCCACCCAGGGACTCCTTGGTATATAGTAGGTGCTCAATAAATAGTGGTTGGTTGAACATTGTATAGGGAAGGGCCTAACACATAAGAGGAAGTTAAGTCAAAGTGGGCTGAATCTTAGAAACGTAGGGCAGAGGAGTGAGGGAGGCGGGGATGACAAGGGCTGCCGGTGAGATAATTTGGAGACTGGATTTCAGGGCGGTGCCGTGTTTCCTTACTGGCCCGAGCCTGTGAAACATGAGCCCCACGGGAGAGGAAAGCTGGATGGATATCAAGGAGCCAAGACCCTGGGGCAGTCAGGGAGTCCATGATACTTGGCTTTCTAGTTTCCTTTAGCTTTTTACATGACTCTAACTTCTCTTGTTGGTGATTCAGCATTAGAATTCTTGCCTTCCATGCAGAGGACCCTGCTTCTATTCCTGGCCAATGCACCTCTTGTGCGGCCCCACTCCTTTGGCAGTGGAGGCTCGCGTGCTGCTATGATGCTCAACAAGTTTCACTGGAGCTTCCAGAAAAGATGGGCTAGGAAAAATGACCTGGCAACCTATTTCTGAAAATCAGCCAGTGAAAACCCTATGGATCATAATATCCGACCCACAACTGATCAGGGAATGGTACAGAACTCAGCAGTGTCTCATTCCATTGTGAACGAAGCTGTTCAGGGGCTGTCTCAAGAGCATCTAACAACAACAACTTTCTCTAAGAGGGACAAACTGCCTCAGAAAGAAATGATAGCCCAAGCCCTATCCCCATCACCCCAGTGGCTAGAAGCTGCAGCAGAAAAACCACTGGACTTGGAATCAGGCAAATCAGGGATCAGGCCCGGCTGTGCCCCTTTTTGACAGAGGAAGCTTGAACAAGTCACTTCAGCTGTCTAAGCCTGTTTCCTCTTCTGTGACTTAGGTGTAGCAGTGCTGACCTCCCAGGGCTTTTGTGTAAAGCACAGCAGAAACATGAATTATCACTAATCATTACTAGACTGAAGGGCCTCGAAGGTAGACCTTGTACTAGAAGGCATTTCCTACCGCAGGGCAAGGCACTCAGAACATGTGGTCAAAGAGTGTTACGCTGAACTGATGACAGCCTGTTGGAAGGTGAGTCCTACACAGAGTAGAGCTGTTAAGCAAATCACGCCCAAGGACTTTCTCCAAGTCTCTTGGTGTTGTTAGGTGGTGCCCAGTTGGCTCTGACTCATAGTGACTCTACATCCAACAGAACGAAACGCTGCCCAGTCCTGCGCCATCCATGCAATTGTTGCTGTGTTTGAGCCCACTTTTGCACCCACTGTGTCAGTCCATCTTGTTAAGGATCTCCCACTTTTTCACTCACCCTGTACCAAGCATGATGTCCTGCAAGGACTGATCCCTCCTGATAACATGTCAGAAGTACATGAGATGAAGTCTCGCCATCTTCACTTCAAAGGAGCATTCTGGCTGCGCTTCTTCCTAGACAGATTTGTTCATTCCTCTGGCAGTCCATGGTATATTCAATAATCTTCGCCAACACCATAATTCAAAGGCATTGATTCTTCTTTGGTCTTCCTTATTCACTGTCCAGCTTTCACATGCACATGAAGCCATTGAAAGGACCATCGCTTGGGTCAGGCGCACCTTAGCCCTCAAGGTGGTATCTTTGCTTTTTAATATTTTAGAGAAGTCTTCTGCAGCAGATTTCCCCAGTGTAATGCATTATTTGATTCTTGACTGCTGCTTCCATGGGCATTGATTGTGGATCCAAGTAAAATGAAATCCGTGACAACTTCAATATTTTTCTTTTCTCCATTTATTGTGATGTTGCTTATTCGTCCAGTTGTGAGGATTTTTGTTTTCTTTATGTTCAAGTGTAACCTATACTGAAGGCTGTAGTCTTTGATCTCCATCAGTAAATGCTTCAAGTCCTCTTCACTTTCAGCAAGCAAGGCTGTATCATCTGCATAATGCATGCTGTTAATGAGCTTTCCTTCAATCCTGATGCCGTGTTCCTCTTCATATAGTCCAGTTTTTTGGATTGTTTGCTCATTATGCAGATTGAGTATGTATGGTGAAAGGATACAACCCTCATGCACACCTTTCCTGATTTTAAGCCATGCAGTATTCCCTTGTTCTTTTGGTCTATACACAGGTTCCTCATAAACACAATTAAGTGCTCTGGAATTCCTATTCTTTGCAATGTTATCCATAATTTGTTATGATCCACACAGTTCAATACCTTTGCATAGTCAATAAAACACAGGTAAACATCTTTCTGGCATTCTCTGCTTTCAGCCAAGATCCATCTGACGTCAGCAGTGATATCCCTAGTTCCACAACCTCTTCTAAATCCAGCTTGAATTTTTGGCAGTTCCCTGTCAATGTGCTTTTATAACTGTTTTTAAATTATCTTCAGCATAATTTTATTTGCATGTGATATTATTGACATTGTTGAATAATTACCACATTCTGTTGGATTTCCTTTCTTTGGAATGGGCACAAATATGGATCTTTTCTAGTTGGAGAGGTAGCTGTCTCCCAAATTTCTTGGCATAGACAAGTGAGCACTTCCAGCGTTGCCTGCGTTTGTTGAAACATCTCAGTATTCTGTCAGTTCCTAGAGGCTAGTTTTTTACCAATGCCTTCAGTGCAGCTTGGACTTCTTCCTTCGGTATCAATTCTTGATCATATGCTACCTCCTAAACTGGTTGAAAGTCATCCAATTCTTTTTGGCACAATGTGTATTCCTTCCATTTTCTTTTGATGCTTCCTGTGTCATTCAATTTTTTGCCTGCAGGATCCTTCAATATTGCAACTCAAGGCTTGAATTTTTTTAATTCATTCAACTTCAGAAATGCAGGCTATGTTCTTCCCTTTTGATTTTCTAACTCCAGGTCTTTGCATATTTAGTTTTAATAGTTTACTTTGTTTTCTTGAGCTGCCCTTTGAAGTATTCTGTCCAGCTCTTTTATGTCTTCATTTCTTCCTTTCTTTAGCTACTCTACATTCAAGAGCAAGTTTCAGAGTTTCTTCTGACATTCATTATGGTCTTTTTTTTTGTTTTTTCTGTCTTTTTAATGACTTTTTTCTGTCATCATGTATGTCATTGATGTCATCCCACAACTCATCTGATCTTTGGTTGTTCGTGTTCAATACACCAAATCTGTTTTTCAGATGGTCTCTAAATTCAGTTGTGATATACTCAAGATTGTACTTTGGCCCTTGTAGACTTGTTTTAATTTTCTTCAGCTTCAACTTGAACTTGCATATGATCAATTGGTTGTCTGTTCCACAGTCAGCCCTGGCCTTGTTCTGACTGATGATACTGAACTTCTCCATTGTCTCTTTCCACAGATGTTGTCAGTTTGATTCCTGTATATTCCATCTGGTAAAGTCCATGTGTATAGTCACCATTTATGTTGTTGAAAAAAGGTTTTTCCAGGGAATAAGTTGTTGGTCTTGAAAAATTCTATCATGCAATCTCCCCTGTCATTTCTATCACCAAGGCCATATTTTCCAACTACCTATCCTTCCTCTTTGTTTCCAAATTTTGCATCCCAATCACCAGTAATTTTTGATGCATCTTGATTGCATGATTAATCAATTTCAGAGAACAGAATTTGGTAAAAATCTTCAGTTTCTTCATCTTTGGCCTTAGTGGTTGGTGCATAAATTTGAATAATAGTCGTATTAACTGGTCTTCCTTGTAAGTGTACGGATATTATCCTATCACTGACAGCATTTTTTTTCAGGATAGATTTTGAAATGTTCTTTTTGACGATGAATGTGAAGCTGTTCCTCTTTGATTTGTCATTCCTGGAGTAGAAGATCATATGATTTTTCAATTTAAAATGGCCAATACCAGTCCATTTCCACTCACTAATGCCTAGGCTCTCTATTTTCAGGCATTCCATTTCATTTTTGACAACTTCCAATTTTCGTTGATTCACACTTCATACATTCTATGCTCCGATTATTAATGTATGTTTCTTCTCATTTTGAGCCGTGCCACATCAGCAAATGAAAGACCTGAAGGATTTACTCCTCATTTGTCAGTCTGTTGTACTGTGGAGACTTGTGTGTTGCTGTGATGCTGGAAGCTATGCCACCGGTATTTCAAATAGTAGCAGGGTCACCCATGGTGGACAGGTTTCAGTGGAGCTTCCAGACTAAGACAGACTGGGAAGAAGGACCTAACTATCTACTTCTGAAAAAAATGGCCAGCGAAAACCTTATGAATAGCAGTGGAACATTGCCTGATAAAGTGCTGGAAGATGAGCCCATCAGGCTGGAAGGCACTCAAAGTACTACTTGGGAAGAGCTGCCTCCTCAAAGTAGAGTAAACCTTAATGACATAGGTGGAGTAAAGATTTCAAGACCTTCATTGGCTGATGTAGCACGGCTCCAAATGAGAAGAAACAGCTGCAAACATCCTACAAGTCTACAAGCTTATAAATTTCAAGAAGAAAAGCTGAACACTTATTTTACCATGTACCTGAAACTTGTCATCCTACGTTTACTTTGTAAGATTTGTCCTCTGATAGGAACAACTGGCTGAGTATGACTGATGTAGGTGCTTACAGTGTAAGGGGCTGAGAAAAACTGGCTGAACTGGATGGAGTCTGAGGTCAGACTCTTGTGTTCCAAGTAACAGGAAATCTAAGTCAAACAATAAAGATAATTAACTAGTTCATGTAGCTGAGATGGTCAAAGGAGGCTGATTTCAGGCATGGCTCCATCCAGGGGTTCGAGTGATATCACCAAAGACTCAGCTTCTCTCCATCTCTCTGTTCTACCTTCTTGGAGGTTGCTTCACCTTCAGGTTCTACACAGGGCCCATCCTACTAGCTTACCCCCTCACACTACACCATCCAGGTGGAGAGAGTCTTCCAGCGTAAGCCAATCAGGGCCCACCTGAAGCTGGGGGTGGGAATAATCCTATGGCTGAAAAGGGGGAGTGTGGCTTCCCAAGGAAACTCTGTGGTATTGTTAGGAAGGAGGAATGGATCCTGGGTGGCCAAAAATTACGGCAAATATCCGCTGCAGTTATCAGAGGGGGGCAACGGAAAAGCCATAGAAACATCTGCATAGCACTTCACAGTATGCAAAGTTCTTTCCCTCCTAAGAAGCTGATACTGGAGGCAGAATGGAGTTTATTACTCTATTGACAGAGGAGGAAACAGCCATGGAGTATTTGGCCAGGACTCTGACATATAACCTTGAGATCTCCTCATGGATCTCAGCAGAATTATGAACCACAGAGGAGCTGACCTGGAGGGACGGGGCAGGTGGGACTGCAGGCCTGTCCTTTATGGAGGGAGTGTGCTGTCTATATGTGAGAGGTCCCAAGGAGGCTGCAATCATGCCAAGCCCAGGAGGAGCTGGTCAGGAGTCCAGGGAGCAGCCTGACATGAGGGCTGGTCACGGGGCAGCAGCTGGGCATGCAGACAATGGAAGTCCTGCAGCACTAATTGCCAGGACCTCTCCCTACACATAGGCCTAGTGAGGCAACAGGGCTGTGCTGATGCAGACTTCTGGTACCTGGTGTGGCTGAGGCCTCAGGGCTGCGGGTCAGTGATGGAGGTTGTCCTGGTGAAAGACTGGAAGGGGGCTGACAAGCGGACAGGCCTGGCCTCAATCCCAGCTCTCCTCCTTCCAGAGTCTCAGTTTTCTTTTTTTGACCCAGGGCTGATAATTCCCACTACACTGCCTTCTTGGAAGGCTGATGAAAAGCTGCCAGCACATAGTAGGTGCTCCATTAAGTTTCTCTTCTTCCCTCTTTGTAGTGTCCTGTTAATAGCTGTGTGACCTTGGCCAAGTTACTTCTCTGTGCCTCTGTATTGTGGTAGCAGTGTTTGCACATACCTCATACCCTTGTTGTGAGGATTAAAGAAATGAATGAATTAGATGCGGTAATGCATGTATGTAAAGCACTTAGGAAAGTGCCCGGCACCTTAGTTATTACACTATGACTACCAGCTAAGTTTTATTGGAGAGTCCCTAGGTGATACAAACAGTTAATACACTTGGCTGCTAGCCAAAAGGTTGGAGGTTCAAGTCCACCCACAAGTGCCTTGGAGGAAAAACCTGATCTACTTTGGAAAAAACAGCCATTGAAAATTCTATGGAACATAGTTCTACTCTGCCACAAATAGGGTGGAAACCCTGGTGGTGTAGTGGTTAAGTGCTACAGCTGCTAACCAAAGGGTCAGCAGTTTGAATCCACCAGGCGCTCCTTGGAAATTCTATGGGGCACTTCTACTCTGTCCTATAGGGTCGCCATGAAACATCTGCATAGCACTCGATGCAGAATCGACTCGATGGCGCTGGGTTTGGTTTGGTTTTGGTACAAGTAGGGTTGCCAGGAGTCAGAAATTGAGTCATTGGCAACCGATACTGGTTATAACATTTGTCGATGGGCAATACCTGCCAGATCCTGTGCCTTTCTCTCATTGCTTATGTCTCACTGGATTCTCACAATAGCACAGTGACACAGGCAATCACCGTGTTTATTCCCATTTGACACATGAGGAAACTGAGGCACAGAAAGGTGAGATGACGTGCTCAAGATCACGCAGGCAGTAAGCCATGGAGCCTCTGCTGAGATATAAGAGCGCCCAGGCAGGACGTTTGCCTCCCCAGCCCTGGTTTTCTGTCTTGGATTTGGGGTGTCATCCCAGCCCTGAGGCCTCCCAGGGTTGCCTCTGCGAGGCTAGAACCTTCTCTGGGAATGTGAAGGACACTGTTATCACGAGCCCAGCTGTAGCAAGCATTATCTCGGGAACATCCATGTACTCCCTGCTCTGACATGAGGGGCAGTTTTTGAGAGGCCCCTGCACACGCCACCCAGGGTACTGCTTGTGTTGGCCACAGCCCAGCAAGCATCAAGTTCACGTTCCATTTCCCTGCCTCCTCTTCCAGGCCCGTGTGAGGACTTCTGTGGGATGGGTGCATCCTTTCTTAGGGGAGGGCTGTCAGGAGCTTTCCGGGGGCAGGGAGTGGGGAGAGGTGTGGCCACCCTGTGTCCTGCCTTGCAGATGAGCTGACTGGATGATTGTGGGAGAAAGGGTGGTGTGGTCACGGGTGGAGCCAGGTCTGAGAACCCTGACAGCAAGTCGCAGGTGCTTCCCACTGCAGCAGATTCTCTTGGAATGCAGAACTGGAAATTGCCGCAGGGCAAGCAGGGTGGGCCACAGGTGCTGTGCACAGTGCAGGGACCTGGGCTCGGTCAGTCCCAGATGAAACTCTCATAGCCGCTCTGCTCTCTGGCAAGTCACCCCTCCCTTCTGTAAAGTGGGATAAGCCCTCCCTCAGGAGGCTGTGGCTCACAGACAAATAACATCGGGGAATAGTGTGTGGTCAGCTGTTCGAATCCGCCAGGCGCTCCTTGGAAACTCTATGGGGCATTTCTACCCTGCCCTATAGGGTTGCTATGAGTTGACTCAATGGCAATGGGTTCAGTTTTGTGTTTTTATGTACAAGGTACACATTGCATATGGAACAGATGGTGGTTAATTTCCAGCCTTGCCTGGAAATTAATATTGTACATACATAGTATATACTGTTTCAGGAGTTTACCCTTCATCCTGGGAGACGGCAATATCCACAACTAGGACTGAATTCCATCTCGGCCACTTACTGGCTGTGTGACCTTGGGCAAGTTACTTAACCTCTCTGTGCTTCTGTTTCATCATTTGTAAAAAGGGGTTGATAATAGTGCCTACCTCTTGGACGGTCGTGCAGATTGAATGAGTTAATATAGATAAAGCACTTAGGATAGTGCCTGGCACATAGTAAGGGCTATGACAAGGTTTGCAGCTATTATTTCTATTTCTGAATACAATGACAAAATGGGGGAAATAAGAATTTTTCTAGAATAGTGTTAGTTTGAAATGTTCTCTTCACTTGAACCAAATCATTAACGTTTGGAATTCCAAGATGCGGGCATCTATGCTATAACTTGTAGACTGCCTTGTGTATCCAGAAATAGCCCCCAAATCCTTAGCTGGCTAGTGGGGAGACCTATCCCAGGCCCTGATGTGCTGTGTGACCCTGCAGAGGTTGGGGGCCCTCTCTGTGCCTTCCTTTTTTTGATGTTGATTGTGAGAGCAAGGACGAAACAGCAATGTCTCTGGTGCCAGAGGGGCTCTGCTGCTGGGGTGCAAAGTGAGTAGGGAGTGAGGGGCAAGCTTGTGAAGCCTGGCCCTGCCCCCTAGGGACACACAGCACATGCCCCACCCACCCTGCTCCTAGGCTTGGCCAGAGCAAAGTGGCCCGGGGACAGAATGTGCCCTCTGTGGGACGGTGGAAGCCCTTGTGCCTGCAAAGCACAGTGGCTCTGGAGGCGGGGCCAGCTCCTTCCCATGCCTCCCTGCTGCAATCTCTCCTCCTGCCAGTGCCACCTCAGCTGGCTTCAGGCCTCTGCCCACAGAGCAGTTCGTGGCATTAAGGCTATCCTGGTGCCCTTGGAAGCCCAGAGAGACTTCGGCTCGAGACCCAGACCCTCAAGGCTTCTGATTCTAGCTCTGCAAGTTGTGGACCATCTGTGCCTCATCGTGATCACCTGTAAAATGGGCTGATGATGTGAGCAGTAAGTGAGATGGGGCTGAGTTCAGGGTTCCAAGCCCTCCTGTGACCGGCTCCAGCCCGCCCCCCTGTCCTCTCTACCAACTGTCTATTTTTGTCTTTCTCCTTGACCCCTAAATATTGCCCATCCTTGCTGCCTTGCCTTTGCACATGCAGGTCCTCCTGTCTGACGATCTCAGCCTTACCATCCTTCCAGGGTGGCATCCACGCCCACCACCCCCATGTAACCTTCCTGGCTGCACCCTGTCCTGGAGGGGGCCGAGGTCTCAGGTCTGCACAGAGAGGTGAAGCCGCTTGCCCTGGGTTGTCCAGCTAGTGAGAGGCAGAGGCAGACTGGGAACCCAGGCAGCCTGACTTCAGAGTCTGCTCTTACCGCTCCCTCTTCAGTCACCCACCCATTAAGCCATCCCTCCTTCCACTTACCCACTGTCATTCCCTGTCGCCCGCCAGCCTTGTGCCAGGCTCTGCCAGCGCGGACTGCCGCCATCAGCAGTGCAATCCCTGCTGTCTGATGCCATAGTAAGGGGATGACAACTGATGGCTCCCTAAGACTCTGAGAGATGTGACCACAGCCTTGTAGGTTTGGGATTCTGGGAGCTCAGATGGGGCTGTGTCTGCTCCCTGGGCTGGGGCAGGGGTGCAGGGCAATCTGACAGAGCTGAGGCCAAGGTGGAAAGATAAAGGGAAGAACTGATTGGGTAGACAGCGGGAAATATTCCAGACCAGGGAACACATTGTGCAGAGGTGTTGAGCCTGGGTGTGGGCAGGGGAGAGCTGGCATCTTGACCAGACACAATGGCTTGCCAGAAGGGAGAGCAGGTGTGATAATACCACCCAGCCTCCCTGGGCACTCCCATGTCTGTTTTCTGCTGGGCTGTGGTGCTGTCAGCAGCTAGAGGTATCTCAGCCCTGCTCTGTCCCCACCACCTGGCTCTCCGTGCTCTGGGGAAGTCCCCCCTTGGATCTGACCTGCAGCCCACTCTGGCCACCACATATTCCTTTCCGAGTCTTTCACCTAAGGCCCCTAGCCCATTCCCCACTCCCACTGGGAACACAGACACCTCCGGCCACAGCCCCTTGAGAGAGCCAAGAAGGCTCACTGATGGCCCAGGGGACACGGTCTGCAGCTGTTTTGAGGCTCTAATTGTTCCTCAGGTGTGTGTGGAGACTAGGGGCCAGGAGACACGGGGTCTGCTCTCAGTGCTGCCTCCCTGGGCAGCAAATCTTTTCTCCTCTTTAGGCTTCAGTCTTCGCATCTGAGCAATGTGATAATCTCCAAGGCAGTATTTCCCAAACTAATCTGCTCACAGAAAGACATGTTAAAAATACAGCTTCCCAGACCCTACCCCAGAAGATTCTGACTAAGTAGTTTTGGGGTGGGGAGGTGGGCAGGAGAGGATTTTGGGGAGGGTTGTTGTGTCTCTTTAATCTCTCTTTTTAAATCTGAAGACAACAAAATGGACAGCTTAAGTATACAGCTTGATAAATTTTTACATAATGCCCACCCCTCTAATTACTACCCAAATCACTGTGAAAAACTCGTCCATTGCCTCAGAAAGCTTCCTCAGGCCCCTTCCCAGGCCATACCTCTCCCCAGTGACTACCTGGGAATAGGCCTTTCCCCCAAGCTCTCTGAATGATTTCTGGGTCTGGTACATTTGGGGAATTCAGCTGGAAGGGCTCCCTCAGGGCAAATAACTGCCCTCTGACCCCACCAGGGACAAGCTGGTGACAAGGGGAGAATGAAGTGACATTCCATGGGTCTCAGGTCAATTAGTCTGGGTTTTTTAGCTTTAGAGGGCATCCCAGGCCTAGGTGCTGGGAAGGGTGGGGAGAGTCCGTGGGGAGGAGAAAGCCTGGTGCAGCTCAGCCCCTGCTATCTGTGTGACCCAGGGCCTCCCAAGCCTCCATTCCCTCACCTGTGTCTAGCACACAGGCTGTTATGAGGATTAAATGAGGTCAGCTACATGAAGCCATGTCTGATATCACCTGGCACGCAGTGAATGCTGTCCTTGAATGCAGGACAGATGTTAGACAGATAAAGAAACAGGCTCAGAGGTGAAGGCACTGGGCCCGGGTCACACAGCTGGGAAGTGTTGGAGTTGGGCCTAGAACCAGTTGACTGAATGACTTCACTGCTAAGCCTCATTTTCCCCACTGTCAATGGGACTAATAATCCCCACCCTGCATGTATCACTAGATGTCGGGATCTGACGTGATTTGAGTTAAGAGGGTGTTGGGAAAGAAAGGGTTTTAGTGGGCTGACGTGACTGGTTTTCCTGTTATCATGGTAAGCTCAGTGGCCTTTCTGGGGACAAAAGAGGAGGCCTCCCTTGGCACCAAGAGGGTAAAAGCTTCTCCCCTGACCTTGCATTCTTTGTACCACAGGATCTGAGATGTACCAGGAGGCAGGAAGTTTGAAAAGGCCTGGTCTAGGAGGCATACAGCTGGCATTGCTTCCAGGCTCCCTGGGATTCATGACAAGTGGTTTCATCTGTCTGATCTGAGCTTCAGTTTGTGAGTCTGTGGATGGGAATCATAACCACCATCCTGACTTCATAGGATGTTGGGACCCAAGACAGCCTGGAAATGGGGGTGCTCTGGAAGCAGAAAGGGCCCCTCCATTCAGCTGGCAGCTTGGCCACATCAATCTGTGTGCTGCCTCTCGGGACAAACCCTGGCTTTGGGCCAATGCCTGGCACAGAGGTGACTGAAGCCTCTCTGCTGCCCTGCAGGGCTGGTGTCCAGTTGCAAGGCAGCATACGGTGGGTGAGGGTTATAGGCTGTGGAGGCTGGCAGATCTGGGTTCAAATCCCAATCCCACTGTTGCATGTGGTGTCACCTTTGAGCCTCCATTTCCCCATCTGTAAATGGGGATCCTGCTACCTACCTCAAATGGGGCCTGGCACACAGTAGGCGCTCAGTAAGAGCAGTTCCTTTTATTCTGGACACTTTGACTGGGGTCTGTGCACAGACTCCCGGGCCTATAAATGGGGTGGTGCAGCTGTTGCTGTTTGGGAAAAAAATGAAACTTATTGTGACCCTGGCCAGGGGTTCCTTTCCTTCTGTTTTTATCCCACAGGTGCCTGACATAATGGCTGGCACATACCAGTACCAAAACCTGTCGATGTCGAGTCGATTCCAACTCATAGCAACCCTATAGGACAGAGTAGAACTGCCCCATAGAGTTTCCAAGGAGCGGCTGGTGGATTCAAACTGCCAAGTTTTGGTTAGCACCCAAGCTCTTAACCACACCACCACCAGGGTGCCATACCAGTACCAGCTGCCGTTAATCCTGACTCATGGCAGCTCTGTGTGTGTCAGAGTAGAACTGTGCTCCATAGGGTTTTCAGTCACCGATTTTTTCAGACGTAGATCACCAGGCCTTTCTTCCAAGGCCCCTCAATCTTTTGGTTAGCAGCCGTGTGCTTAACTATGTGTGATTCTCAGAGACTATATGGCCAGCAAGTAATAGGTGCTTAGTCCACATGGGTCAGCCAGTACTCTCTAAGAGGACAGGGACCATGCCTGTCCTGATCGTCACCGTTTCCTTAGTACCTAGAACAGAGCTGGGTACACAGTGGGTGCTCAGTAAATGTTTGGGGAATGAAGAATGAATGACAAAATTGAATGAACAAGCATCAGGTAGGGAAGGACTGAACTGGGACAGGGGAGCTTCACGGGCTGTCACCCCACCCCTCCTATCTCATCTCTCTGGACTAATCTCCATGGATTATCCCAGGGGATAAGGCCAGGTCACAGCCACTGACCCAGGGCGCCCAAGGCTAGTGTGACCAGACTCTGGAGGCCAGTGTGTGGACCCTCTTTGTCCCGAGATGGCCCTCCTATCTCTCACCCTGGACATGGTCCTCACAGTGGTCTTCAGCCTCCTCCTCCTCGTGCTGGCCTTGGGCCTGCTGTGCTTCTTCACCTGCCGCCTGGCCAGGCCACTCAGGTAGGAGAACCCACCCTCATTTGGCCTCTATAGAAATAGGGTGGGCACTGGTCTCTCTCCCTCTCTCTCCGTGATGGGAAACTGGGCTTGAGTCACAGTTGACCATGGGCCAGCTGAGGCCCTCTGCTCCACAGTTCCCTAAACTGTAAAATAGGGACTAGTAACCCATGGTGGGCCGTCGTGAGGACTGAGATCTCAGAGTGAGCAGCCAGCATGGGGATGGGTACAACATGAATGCCCAAAAATGGCACTGATTTTTTCCCCCTTTTTTTTTTAAAAATTGTGCTTTAAGTAAAAGTTTATAATTCAAGTCAGTTTCTCATAAAAAATTTATACACACATTGTTATATGACCTTAGTTGGTCTCCCTGCAATGAGACAGCACACTCCTCTCCACCCTGTATTCCCCGTGTCCATTCAGCCAGCTTCTGTTTCCCTCTGCCTTCCATCTCCCCTCCAGACAGGAGCTGTCCACATGGTCTCATGTATCTACTTGAGCCAAGAAGCTAACTCCTTACCAGTATCATTTTATGTCTCATAGTCCAGTCTAATCTTTGAAGAGTTCGCTTCGGGAATGGTTTTAGTTTGGGGCTAACAGAGAATCCGGGGGCCATGACCTCTGGGGTCCCTCCAGTCTCAGTCAGACCATTAGGCACTGATTTTTATCAGCCTACTATTCTGTCATTTACCCTGCATCTGCTGAGACCCAGCCCAGGGCTGGCTTTTTGCCCATCTCCAAGGGACTCCCGTGCCCTCTGCCTGGAATGCTGAGTCAGTCCTCGGCCAGAAAGCCTAGGCCCTTTGCCCCCTTCCCTGACCTGCCAAGTAGCTGCTCCCTCCCCCCGGGGCGGAGCCAGTCAGGGCTTTTGCAGTTGGCATAAGTAATCAGGGCACGTAGCCGGGAGGCTGGCAGAGCAGGCCAGCTGGGAAGAGAAGGGTGATGGGCCTGGCATACAGCCGGAGGCTCCATTCCGGGCTGGTGGAGCATTGGCAGAGGGGGGTGGGCTGCCAGGACACCCGCAGCCCAGACTAGACCCTGAGGAACCTGTCACCCAGGGCTGCCAGAGAGTAGCTGTGGAGCTACAATTGAGAATGGGGCTCTGGGAGGCTAACCAGCAGGAGAGGGAGGCTCTGGTTTCTGAAGGGTTGCCCAGATCTCCACCCCTGCCTGTCCTGGGTGGAGATAATAGACAAAGGCACCTGTCTCCAGGACAGGCCATCTCAATGCCAGGTCTAAAAGCCAAAATTTAGAGCACTCCCAGCCTGAACCATGGGCCTTTCACTAAGTTAACATTCATAGAGCTACCGCTATGTGTGCCGGGTCCCTGAGCGGTGCAAACAGTTAAATGCTGGGCTAGTAACCACGAAGATGGCAGTTCGAGCCCACTCAGAGGCACCTCAGAAGAAAGACCTGGCGATCTGCTTCTGAAAGGTCATGGCCATGAAAACCCTATGCAGCACAGTTCTACTCTGATACACATGGGGTCACCATGAGTCAGAATCGACTCAACAGCAACTGGTTTGGTTTTGGTTTACCACATGCACGGTGCTGGGGGTGCAAAGATGGGTAAGATGGTCTTCACTCTTGCCCAGCGCTCAGTCCAGGGAAGAGAGACAAACAACAGGAAGAAGAACCATGCAGGACTGAAGGAGCCCCTTAGGCCTCCCCGGGCCATCTTCACTTGCATTTTTCCTTATTTATTCATTTATTTTGGACTTGAGGTGCACAGCAAGTTGAATAAGTCATATTTTTCAGTGCCTGGTGTGTTATCATGAGTGCAGTTCTTGTTTTATTCACTCGTTCTCCCCTTTATGCCTGCTCCCCACTGCCCTTCCCATTACTCTTCAAAGGTCCCCAAGCTAATCCATTAAAATGTCCTTGAGCGTGTGTGTGTCCTTGTGACTTTACCTACAGGGTACTGCGTTTTACTCTTTACATTTTCCACTCAATCATATACTTTTTTTTTTTTAACACATAAAGACATTTGTTTTAAAAAGTACTAGTATAAATTTTAAACCACACACAAAAATAGAGTAGCATAACAGAGCCCATATAACCGTCACTCAGATTCAATAATTATCAGGATTCTCTCACGTATACTTTACCTACCGCTCTTTTTTTTTCCCCTTCACTCCGTTTCTTTCTGCCTTACTTCCCTCTTTCTTTTCCTTTTCCCTCCACCTCCCTCCCATCTTTCTTTCTTTCCTTCTTTCTTCCTTGCCCCTCCCTCCCTCCTTCTCCTTCCTTCCCTTTTCCTCCATATTCCCTCCCTCTACCCTCTATTCTTCCTTCCTTCTTCCTCCTTTCCTTTTCCTCCCCTCACTCTCTTTCATTCCCCTTTCCTTCACTCCCTCCCTCTTTCTTTCTTGCTTTCTCTCTTTTGTGGTAAAATACATGTTACAAAAATTTTGCTGTTTTAATCAGTCTTAAATATAAAATTCAATGGCATTAATCACATTCACGATGCTGTGTAACTGTCATCACTATCTATTTAAAAAAACAAAAACATTTTTATCACCCCAAACAGAAACTGGTACCCCTTCAGCAATAATTCCCCATTTTTCCCTCCATCCATTCCCTGGTAACCACTGATAAACTTTTGTTTCTCTGCATTTCCTGTTCTAGATATTTCTTCTAAGTGGAATCATACAGTATTCGTCCTTTTGAGTTTGCCTTATTTCACTTGTTCTTAGTTGCCTTTGAGTTGCCTCCAACTAATGGCATCCCCGTGTACAACAGAAATAAACATTAGTGTAGTGTTTTTGAGGTTCTTCCATATTGTAGCATGTATCAAAATTTCATTTCTCTTCATGGCTGAATAATATTCCATTGTGTGTGTGTACCGTTATGTTTATCCATTCATCTGTTGATGAACATTTGGGTTATTTCTACCTTTTCGCTATTGCAAATAATGCTGCGATGAACATTGGTGTACAAGCATCTATCTGAGTCCTTGCTTTCAATTCATCTGGGTATATACCCAGAAGTGGAACTGAGGAACCGCCAAGCTGTTTTCCACAAAGCTACACTGTTTTGTAATTCTACCAGCAATGAGAGTTGCAATTTCTTTACATCCTCTCCAACACGTGTTGTTTTCCATTTTTCTGATAATAAACATCCTAGTTGATGTGAAGTGCTATCTCATTGTGGTTTTGATTTGCATTTCCCTAATGACTAATAATGTTGAATACCTCTTCATGTGCTTGTTGGTCATTTGAATTTCTTTGGTGAAATGTCAGCTTGTTGTACCGTGGTAGCTTGCATGCTGGAAGCTAGGTCACTGGTATTTCAAATACTAGCAGGGTCACCCATGGTGACAGGTTTCAGTGGAGCTTTCAGACTAAGAAAAAAGCCTGATGCTCTACTTCTGAAAATTAGCCAATGAAAACCCTACAGCTTACCACAGGATATTGTTTGATATAGTACTAGGCTATAAACCCTCTAGGTTGGAAGGCGCTCAAATTACACAGTGGCTGCAAAAATGGACTTGAGCATACCAACGATCATGAACAATGGTGCGGGGCCGGGCAATGTTTCATTCTATTCTGCATGGAGTCACCATGAGTCTAACTGACAACAACATACATGTGTTAAAATTCAGAACCTTCATTTTACAGATGGGGAAATGGAAGTCCCCCAACCCAGCAGTAGGGGTTGAGGATCACAGTGGTAACCTAGTGGCTAATCCTGGAATCAGAAGCCTGATAGTCAAAATTCTGGCTCTAGCATCTGCTTGTTTGTGACCTTGGGGAAATCCTTTCACCCGTCAGAGCCTCTGTCCGCTGCAGGAGCCCTCGTGGCACGGTAGCTAAGCCCTCAGCTTCTAACTGAAGGTCGGCAGTTCTAACCCACTAGCCACTCCACAGGAGAAAGATGTGGCAGTCTGCTTCCATAAAGATTTATAGCCTTGGAAACCCTATGGGGAGGTCCAATTTTTTTTTTTCTGTCCCCCGCATAGGTTGTTAGTGAGAAATGATGGTGAATGTCTTTATAAACCATGAAGTGCAACGCACTGGCCTGTTCTCATTTTGTCTATGTCTTTTATAGGTTGTTTATGAAATCCCCCAGAGGGCAGTTTTTTTAAAATTTTATTGAAGTATAACATAGATACAGAAAAGTGCCCATATCACAAATTGACAGCTTGTGGGAGTTTTAAACTGAACTGACCCATGTAACCAGCACCCAGATCAAGAAATAGGACTTTACCAGAACCCCAGGAGCTCCCGCCACGCCTCCATTCAGTCTCTACAGCCCCCAAGTATAGCCTTTTTCCTGTCTTTTCACACCCTAAGTTAGTTTTTACTTTCTTTGCTTGTTTTTATTGTGGTAAAATATATACCACAAAAACAAAATTGCTGTTTCACAACAGAGAACCCCTGAGGGAGCAGGAGAGCAGTGGGATGCAGACCCCAAATTCTCCTAAAAAGACCAGACGTAATGGTCTGACTGAGACTAGAAGGACCCCGGAGGTCATGGTCCCAAGACCTTCTGTTAGCCCAAGATAGGAACCATTCCCGAAGCCAACTCTTCAGGCAGGCATTGGACTGGACTATAGGATAGAAAATGATACCGGTGAGGAGTGAGCTTCTTGGATCAAGTAGACACATGAGACTAGGTGGGCAGCTCCTGTCTGGAGGCGAGATGAGAGGGCAGAGGGGGTCAGAAGCTGGCCAAATGGATACAGAAATAGAGGGTGGAAAGGAGTGTGCTGTCTCATTAGGGGGAGAGCAAATAGGAGTATACAGCAAGGTGTATATAAATTTTTGAATGAGAGACTGACTTAATTTGTGAACTTTCACTTAAAGCACAATAAAAGAAATTTTTTTAAATTGCTGTTTCAATCGATCTTAAGCATGCAGTTCAGTGACATTAACCACATTCACTGTGCTATATATACAACCATCACCACTATTTCCAAAAACATCTTTGTCATCCCAAACAGGAACCCAGTACCCACTGAGTAATGTTGTTGTTGTTGTTAGGTGCCATCGAGTAGGTTCCGACTCGTAGTGACCCCATGTAGAGCACAACGAAACACTGCCCAGTCCTGCACCATCCTCACAGTTGTTGCTGTGTTTGAGCCCATTGTTGCAGCCACTTTGTCAGTCCATCTCGTTGAAGGTCTTCCTCTTTTTCGATGACCCTCTAGTTTACCAAGCATGACGTCCTTCTCCAAGGACTGATCCCTCCTGATAACACGTCCAAAGTACGTGAAATGCAATCTCACTTCTAAAGAGCATTCTGTCTGTACTTCTTCCAAGACAGATTTATTTGTTCTTCCGGCAGTCCATGGTATAGTCAGTATTCTTTGCCGACACCATACTTCAAAGGCGTCAGTTTTTCTTCGGTCTTACTTATTTGTTGTCCAGCTTACCATGGCTTAGGTCAGGCACACCTTAGTCCTCAGAGTGCCATCTTTGCTTTTCAACACTTTAAAGAGGTCTTTTGCAGAAGATTTTCCCAATCGATACATCTTTTGATTTCCCGACTGCTGCTTCCGTGGGTGTTGATTATGGATCCAAATGAAGTAAAATCCTTGACAACTTCAGTATTTTCTCCATTTATTGTAATTGGTCCAGTTGTGAGGATTTTTGTTTACTTTGACGTGCAATCCATGCTGAAGGCTTTAGTCTTCGATCTTCATCAGTAAGTGCTTAAAGTCTTCTTAGCTTTAAGCAAGCAAGGTTGTGTCATCTGCATAATGCAGGTTGTTAATGAGTCTTCCACCAACCCTGATGCCACATTCTTCTCCATATAGTCCAGTTTCCTGGATTATTTGCTCAGCATACAGATTGAGTAAGTATGGTGAAATGATACAACCCTGACACATGCCTTTCCTGTTTTTAAACCATGCAATATCCCCTTTTTCTGTTCCAACGACTGCTTCTTGGTCTATATACAGGTTCCTCACGAGCACAATTAAGTGTTCCGAAACTCCCATTCTTCTCAGTGTTATCCATAATTTGTATGACTGACACAGTCAAATGCCTTTGTGCCGTCAATAAAACACAGGTAAACATCTTTCTGATATTCACAGCTCTCAGCCAAGATCCATCTGACATCAGCAATGATATCCTTCATTCTATTTCTCCTCTGAATGCAGTTTAAATTTCTGGTAGTTCCCTGTCTATGTACTCCTAAAACTGTTTTGTTTTTTTTTTTTAATTTCCAGCATAATTTTACTTGCATGTGGTATTAATGATATTGTTCAATAATTTCCACATTCTGTTGGATCACCTTTCTTTGAAATGGGCCCAAATATGGATCTCTTCCAGTCGGTTGGCCAGGTAGCCTCATCCCCTGGCAAGCACTGATAAGCTTTTGTCTCTGTATTTCCTATTCTAATTATTTTATAAAGTGGAATCATACAGTATTTGTGAGTCTGATTTACCTCACTTAGCATAACATTTTCAAGGCTTACCCATATCGTAATATCATAGTGTGTGTCAGTACTTCATTTGTCTTCATGACTGAATAATATTCCATTGTATGTATGTACTATTTTGTTTATCCTTTCATCTGTTGATGAATATTTGGGTTGTTTCCACCTTTTGGCTATCGTAAACAATGCTGCAATGAACATTGGTGTGCAAGTATTTGTCTGAGTTCTTGCTTTCAAGCTTTCTGGGTATATACCGCGAAGTGGAATTGTTGGGTCATATGAGTTACGGATGCTAACCAAGAGGTCGGCAGTTCGAATCCACGAGGCATTCCTTGGAAACTCTATGGGGCAATTCTACTCTGTCGTATAGGGTCACTATGAGTCGGAATCGACTCAACGGCAATGGGTTCGTTCATTTGCTTGTTTGCTTTTGGTATGGTAGTTCTAGGTTTAATTTTTTGAGGACTGACCAAACTGTTTTTCACAGCAGCTGCATTATTTTGCATTCCCACCAGCAATGCATGAGAGTTCCAATTTCTCTACATCCTTGCCAATACTTGTTTTCAGTTCTTCTGTTAATAGCTATCCTAGTGGGTGTGTAATGATATCTCATTGTAGTTTTGATTTGCATTTCCCTAACGACTAATGGGAGCCCCTGTGTGGTACAAACCATTAACCATTTGACTACTAGCTGAAAGGTTGGCAGTTTGAACCAATTTATCCAGAGATGCCTCAGAAAACAGGCCTGGCAATCACCTTGACAGCAACTAACAACAACAATAATAAAGCTGAACATCTTTTCACGGGTTTAGTGATCATTCACATATCTTCTTTGGAGAAATGTCTATTTAAGTCCTTTGCTCATTTTTTAATTGAGTTGTTTGTCTTTTTGGTGTTGATTAAGTTCCTTATATATTCTGGATATTAAACCTTTATCAGGTATATGGTTCCCAAATATTTTCTTCTATTTTGTATCCGCCTCTTCACTTCCTTGGTAAAGTCCTTTGAGGCACTAAAGTTCTTAATGTTGATGAAGTCCATTTTAGCTATTTTGTCTTTTGTTGTTTGTGCGTAGATTAGTTTTTATACTTCCTCTCACTGGAATAGGAGCACTGCTGGCACAGTGGTTAAGCCTTCAGCTGCGAACCAAAAGGTCAGCAGTTTGAACCCACCCAGTGGCTCCACGGGAGGAAGATGAAGCAGTCTGCTTCTGTAAAGATTACAGCCTTGGAAACCATATGGGACAGTTCTACTCCATCCTACAGGGTTGCTATGGGTTAGAATCGACTTGATAGCAACGGGTTTGGGTTTTTCTGGTACCATTGGAATAGGACCCCTGGCGGTTCAGTGACTTAAGAGCTTAGCTGCTAACCAAAAGGTCAGCAATTTGAGCCCTGCTCTGCAGGAAAAAGATGCGGCAGTCTGCTTCTGTAAAGATTACAGCCTTGGAAACCCTATGGGGCAGTTCTCCTCCATCCTATAGGGTTGCTATGAGTCAGAATCAACTCAATGGCAATGAGTTATCACTGAAATCACACATACATGCACTCTTAGGTCTAGTTTCCTTAGCTCAGCCTGTGTGAGATTCATCCACATTGTTTTGTGGAGTGAGAGATGGTTCATTCTCGTTGTTGTATAGATTTCTATGTTGTGAATACACACATGGACTTATCCATCCTGCTGCAGATGAGCACCGTATTGAAGCTATCATGAACAGGGCGGATATGAGCATCCTTGTACATGGTTTTTAGTGAACAATGTATACTTTTCTGTTGGAGATACAAGGGTCATAGGGTATATGTATGATGCTCAGCTTTGGTAGAGCAGCCCAACAGTTTTCCAAGGTAGTTGTACCAATCTACACTCCAACAAGCAATGAATAAATACTCTGGTTGCTTCACATACTCACTAACACTTGGACTTTTCTGTACATTCAAAGGTAATCAAGATGTTTGGATGACTCTTCCTTTCCCTCTGCCTCCCTCCTTAGAGTGTGGGCTTTCAATTGTTGTAGATATTTACTGTGCCAGGCCCTAGAAATACAGAGACAAACAAGGCGAAGTCCCTGCTCTTAGAAGCTCCCAGTGTGGTGAGTGGGCTGACAAAGGAGGAAAGACTTTCAAGACAGGGACGTACATGCTAACTTTCTTCTCCATACATTTCTTGTTCTAGATTTTTCATCTAAGTATTTGTGCATTTGAATCCGACTTCTTTCAGACTCACGAAGCTCATAGGTAGTGTGTGAGAATGAGTGAGGATCTTGGAAGCTTTCTGAAAGAGGTGACACCAGTTCTTAAAATATTTTGAATAATATTTTAATGTGTTAATACTGTATATCCATTTAATAATATTTTAATTTAACAATTTTTTCTGATTTTAGGATTCACTATGGAAACATTTGGAAACAGAATAAAAGTAGATTTAAAAAAATTTAGAAATTATCTGAAATATCACCACTCCAAGTTAAGTGCTGTTAGATACAGGGTTTATCCTTTCACTCTTCCCACCCCAAGTTGGATTTTTAAGGAGCCAGATAGATAAGGAGAGGGGCACAAAGCACAGCGGTGTGCACTTGGATGGCATGTTTGGCGAATGCTGGGTGTTTTGGGATGGGCGTTTGGTGAGCCATCGCTTGGGGCATTGCATGATCTTAAGGTTGAATCAAGATCCCTTTTTCTTGTGGTGGTTTTGTTGGGTACTGTCGAGTCAATTCTGACTCATAGTGACCTCATATGACAGAGTAGAACTGCCCCATAGGGTTTGCTAGGCTGAAATCTTTACCAAAACAGATTGCCCGGTCTTTCTCCCTCAGACCTGCTAGGTGGGTTCAAACCGCCAATCTTTTAGTTAGCAGATGAGTGCTTAACTGTACCACCAGGGTGCCTTTTTCTGGTGGTAGAGGATTCCTTTTCTTTCTTTTGCAGCAAGCACTATTAAAGTGAATGGCAGCCCATCCCCATTTTCTACAACAAATGAAGCACCTAATTGTTTTTATCTTGGGTTTGGTTGTAGTAATGGCATTATTTGCCAGTGAAACTCTTGCCAATTAAAATTTGTCGTGTTCCAGTAACATTCATCCACAACAGGATTAGTACATTTTTCAGCCACCAGTGGGATTGTCTCTTATGATCCTAACAGGGATGACCACAGTTTAAAAACATTCTCCTGCCGTTTTAGACAATTCGGAAAACTCAGAAGGCTAAAAAGAAGAGGAAAGAATCATTCATAGTCCTACCAGGCAGAGAAAACCACAGTTAACATTTTGGCGTATTGCCTTCCAGCCTTTTTTTCTTTTAAAAGAACATTTTCGAAATTATAGCGGTAACATCTCAACACTGAGGAAAATTTGGGAAATCCAGAAAATACAATGAAAACCAAAATTGGAGTCAGCTGTAATGTCACCATCCAGAAATGGCCACCCTTACCATCCAATCTATTTCTGTTTGTCACTCCTGCAGTTTCTGTATCTCTGACTATAAATGACAAGATGTAAGATTCCAGAGTTTGGAATAGAACCTGGGGATATGTATGTGTTAATCTGGATTCTTTCAGTTGCAAGTGAGAGAAACTCACCTCAAACTAGCGGCTGCCTTACCAACTGACTAGGAAGTTAGGGGGTTGAACTGGCTCCAGTGTGAATGGATCTACAGCTGTGCTGTCAACAAGGCGGCTACTAGCCACGTGCGGCTATTGAGCCCTTGAAGCGTGGCCAGTTCAAACTGAGATGTGTTGTAAGTATAAAATACATGCTAGATTTCAAAGACTTTGTATGAAAGAAAGAGAAACGTATCTCCTGGATGATCTGTTATATTGATTACATGTTGAAATGTTAATGTTTTGGATATATTGGATTAAATAAAATATAGCTAAAACATTTTTTAATGATAAGCTCTAAAAGAGAATGAAGTAAATGTGTTGGTGGCCCTGTAAGAAAGGGTGGTGTCTTTGTTTCATCTCTGATGTGCTAGATGTGACCTTCTAGAACAGTGCTTCTCAAGAGGAGGCCCACAGACTGGCAGCATCAGCATCACCTGGGAACTTGTCAGATAGGCAATCAAAGTCTCTGGAGATGGGGCCCAGGAATTTGTTTTAACAAACCTTCTAGATGATTCTGATGCATGCTAAAGTCTGAGAAGCACCACACAGAAGACTGGGTCTCTGAGACATGCTGGGCTTCAGATGGATTGAGACACAGGGATTTCACTGGGGAGATGGCGTGGGACTCTATTGGAGCACATGGAGCTCATTTGTACTTACACAACTGTTGGTGTGATTAAGCTTCCTGAGGGAGGGACCATCAGTGTTTAGTCACTTTTGCATTCCCACTGCCTAGCCCCATACAATACCTAGCCTATAACAGATGCTCAACAAATACTTGTTGAACAAATTAAGGAATGAATGAGTGAATAAAAAAAATCTGGAGCTGTGGCCCACATGTCATCCTTTTTCTTTTTTTTCAATTTCTAGGATTGGAACATCAATTAACATCTGACCACTGCCAACCTACCATATCTCTGGGCTCCAGAGAGGAAGCAGATCTTGGGGCACATTATGATTTCATCGTTCTTAGTACTGGCCATTGGCGCCTGCCTTACCAACTCCTTAGTGCCAGGTAGGATTGGGGAGCACAGATGGAGGGATGGGAAGACCTGGTGCTGGTGGGATAGGTTGGAGGAAGTGTCTGTGTTCAAACTCATAGAACCATCCAAAGTATATTAGAGCTGTGAAACAGTGCAGAAAATCCCAGCTCTGCTACTACATGTGTTGTGTTGCCCACTTTTTTCATTTGTATTGTCCTATTCTTTCACTGGGGTTTCTATTCTCTCTTTAATAATCTGAAATACAACTAATTCTACAGATTCTTCCAAGTCTGAGTATGCTAAGTCTTTTTGGTTTTGTCTGCTTATTCTCCCTTGTGGTAGTACATTTTCTTGTGGTTTGTAGTTTTTGCTTGTGAACTCATCTTCAACAGGAGTTGTTTGTTTCTTGTTTTTGTTGTTTTCTGTTGGAGACCCATATGGAAGTGTTTATACAGAGTTGATTCTTTCAGGACACTGGGAGTTCAACTAATTTTGAATAAGTTTTTACGCTAATTTTTCAGTCGGAGTTTCTTACACTATAAATTCAGACCCCTACTTAGACCTGGCACAGATTTGAAATTCACCTTTTTTGTTTTTTTTTTTTAATGCCTTTCTTTCCCAATCCCCTTCCTAACTCCAAGACAAATGTATGTATTAAAACAGCTTCCAAGCTAGCCCTATGTCTGGTCTGACACCCTAAAAATCCTCAGCATCAGGTCCTGTTTACCTCTCTGGTTTTGAGTTCCCTTTTAATTTCCACTTCCTGGGGATTTCTCTTTTTCTTTTCTTTCTTCCAAGCAACGTACTGTTTTTGATTGTTTATTTGGTTCAGCATTTCTGTATCTGTAGCTGGAGAAGGGAGCCCTCTTTTACTTCATCCATCATGTGACTAGAAGTCCCCTCTTTGCTGAGCCAGTGGAATCATTAGGGGGGTGTGGGGGGTGCGGACCACACTGGGTGACACTGTCAGAGGAGGTGACACCAAAATGACTATCTATAAAACTTTTGTGCAGTTGTTTCAGCAGAAATTTATTATTTTTTATAAGAATATCCCTGTAGTTATAACAACAAAAACATTTTTTGTAAGCCCAGCTTATGTGTATCAATATACCTACAAGGCTAAAACTCTATGCTAATTTGCTTTTTGAACCTTCTAAAGCCCTCTGGTCAGAGCTGTTGTTAACACCCAATTACAATGATGCTTCTCTTGTGGTTTTGTGGTTTCGCCTACATGAGCTATAAGCATGTACTGTTGTTTTTGTTGTTGCCGGGTTTTGCTAAATTTTCTTGTGTTTTAGCTATGATATTGTGGTAATTAGTATTTGTGAACCTATATCAATAACTTTTTTGAGAAAGAAGTAGTAACTAAAGGAAAAGTAGTGATATACAGGAATTACGATTGATGAGTAACGTTAGTACAAAAAACATTACTAAGGATTCCGTATGGTCTGGTATGGGTGGAAGTCCATGGAGGGTGGTGATACCATGAGTTACTGTGCTGGGAGACACCAACCACAGTGACACCACTACACTGAGCCTCAGTTTCTCCATCTGTCCAGTGGAGATCTAATTCCTCCTCCTTAGGGCTACTGTGAGAAGTACATGGTGTTGTCAGTGTCTGACAGGTGGATGCTCAGTGAATGTTAGTCTGTCCTCTTAAAAAATGATGAAGAAATTGGGGTGTAGAGCGGGGACGGGCCCTCCCGAGGTCATACAGCAGGCTAGTGGCCAAGCTGTGGGCAGAGCCTGAGCTGCTGGAGGTCCAGGGGCCATCATTCCATCTGCTATTCCATGATGCATCCTTGGGGATCCAGGATTACTCTGGGCTGGGGTTCCTGACTTCTCAGCACTCAGACCCACTTGGGTGAAAGATTAGCAGATAGATGAAAAAGAGACAAAATGAAAAATCTTCAAATATTTAACAATTCAATTTTTTCTGTTTCATTTTAGGCACTCTGATGCGGGTGCAGTGGTACTGTGTTTTTTTTTTTTTTAATGATTTTTATTGTGCTTTAAATGAAAGTTTACAAATCAAGTCAGTCTCTCACACAAAAACCCATATACACCTTGATACACACTCCTAATTACTCTCCCCCTAATGAGACAGCCTACTCTCTCCCTCCACTCTCTTTTTGTGTCCTTTTCGCCAGCTTTTTTTTTTTTAATTAAGTATAATATTCAGTAATGTATGTGCATCTTAAATATATAACATGATGGATTTTTACCTATATTTGCACCCTGGGGTCTCTGGGTGGCACAAACAGTTTACCCTGGACTACTAACCAAAAGGTTAGCAGTTCAAACTCACCCAGCAGCACCACCAAATAAAGGCCTGGTAATCTGTTTCTGTAAAGATTACAGCCAAGAAAGCCCTATTGGGCCTTTCTACTCTGTAACACATGGGGTTGACAAGGGCCAGAGCCGACTTGACCACAATGGTTTTGGTTGCTCCCCCCGCCCCTGCTCCCAACCACCACCCAGATCAAGACAGATCATTCCGTCATGAAACTCCCAAAGACTTCCTTGTGTCCCTCCCAGCCAATACCCCACCCCTCAAGCCGAAGAAAATGACTAGACTTACTCCCGTCACCAAAGACTAGTTTTGCCTGTTTTGAACTTCATTTAAATGGAATCAGACAGTATGTACTGACAAGTACTCTTTGCACATAGCATTCTACCGTGAGCATTTGCCCACGTCATTTAATATTCTCCAAAAACAATGGCCTCCTGGTATTCTGTTGTCCCAACAAACCACCGTTGCTTAAACCAGATCACTGGCACCAAGCCAGCTTGACATGAGCCAAACTCCCCTCGGCGGTCAGGAGCCTGGATGGCTCTGGTGAAAAAGGACAAGAGCTCTGCTCTCTCCAGATTCCTGATGGGGCAGGGAGCAAGCACAATGGGGAACCAAGCAAACCACTGTCAGAGCTCCTGGGGGGACACAAAGGAGGAACAACAGGTGTCACCATCACCCAGCCCTGGCGAGCTGCTGGGGGACAGGGGATTTGTAGGTGGTCACTTACCCAAGTGCACTTGAAGGCAGGAAGGAGATGGAGCCAGCCCTGAACCAGTGGGGTCGCTGACCAAAACCATCGGCCCCAGGACACTTGCCCAGGCGTTACCTCATTTAACTCTTAAAACTGCCTGTGGTAGCCACCTTCTCCCTTTTTCCTGGGGCAAAAACTCCAGGGAAGGAACTTGCCTAAAGGTACACAGCTAGACAGAAGGGCCAGACTGTCCAGATTCCCAGCTAGGGGCCCAGCCTGTCAGGTCTGACATTGGTGACCTTAACAGATACTTTCAGAAGAAAGAGGTGGAGCTGAGGGCTGCCGGGGTGAAGGTGGTAGGTTAAGGAACTGGGGTGGAGATGAATAAGAGGTCTCTTTTCACCACTTGGCTGTGAAGGAAATGGGGAAGACACTGCTTGTAGAAATGGTATGAAGTGTAGATGGGCCCAAGGCTTGAGGCGGAGGACGGCTGCCTTTCCTCTCCTTCCCTGAGGCAGGGGCACAGCCTCGTGGTGGCCACATAGACATGGGGGTTTTGAGCTTTTTCTCAGTTTCTTTCCGTCATAATGCAGAGGAGATGATGGTACCCACCCTGTAAGGAGGTGCTGCTGACATGGCGCTCTCGGCACGTTGCCTGGAAATGGAGAGTGTGTGAGAAAGGAGAGCTCTTCTCATCACAGCTGTCCTGAAAGACAAAGGTGGCCTGAGCTGGGCCAAGGAAGGGATGTGTCCTCAGCCCATAACATGCAAAGTGGCCTTGGTCGAGACCCTTCTACCTCTCCTGGCCTCAGCCTTCCCTTCTGTGCAATGGGAGGCCATTGAAAGAGATGACCCAAGCAGCTTCTCAGCTCCAGGCTTCTGTATTCCCATGGGTGTGTGATGGGTCAAGGACAGGGGGGAGTCCTGCACATGGTGGGAAGGACCGATTTCCGTGGACAGGAAATCCGGGCCTCTGCCTGGAGGAAAAGGGGCTTCCAGCCCGGGAGATGGAATTATGGGGAGAGGGAAGGAAGCGAACAACTTTGATCACCTCCTGTGGGCCAGGAGGTTAGGCAAGGTTACTTGCCTTATCTAATCCAGTCCTCACAACAACCCCGAGAGGAAGGTACAAGCAACTCCATTTGACAGCGGAAGAAACTGAGGCTCAAGGAGGTGACTTGCCTAAGGTCACACAGCTGGTACTTGGTGTACTTGGGATTTTTACTGAGTTCTGTCAGGTTCTTTCCACTGGAGAACTGATGACTGGACACACACGCACACACACACGCACACACACACGTGAGAGAGGGAGAAGAGGGTATTTCTGGTTCCTGTTTTATCTTTAAACTGTAAGCAAAAACCCAAACCTATTGCTGTCGAGTCAATTCCAACTCATAGCGACCCTACAGGACAGAGTAGAATTGCCCCGTAGGGTTTCCACGGAGTGACTGGTGGATTCCAGCTGCCAACGTTTTGGTTAGCAGCCTAATTCTTAACCACTACGCCATTAAAAAAAAAAAAAAAAACAGTTGCCGTCGAGTCAATTCTGACTCATAGCGACCCTATAGGACAGAGTATAGAACTGCCCCATAGAGTTTCCAGGGAGCACCTGGTGGATTTGAGCTGCTGACCTTTTGGTTAGCAGCTATAGCACTTAACCACTATGCCACCAAGGTTTCCACTATACCACCAGGGCTCCTCAAACTGTAAAGTGCCGTCCAAATGGGAGTTATTATCAGTGAGAGTGAGGGATGAGGGGTTAGGGACACAACACGGCCTCCTTGCTAATTTATTCTAACAGAAGTGAGATTCTGAATGGCTAAAATGAAACAAAAAAAATTGAATTGCTGAATATTCAAGTGACTACTTTAACTTGGGTTCATTAAACAAAAGGCAAGTCTTGCTTTCCAGTACCACTCTTAACTTGGCCAAGTAGTATTCCTGCTGAACCTGCTTTAATGAATAAGCTGAGCAGAGTTTATAATTGAAGGCTGGATACATCTGGAGACTCCTGCAGTTGGAAGTAGTTTGTTCCATTGAATAGGTTAAACATTACCCTTCTAACTGTGCTCGCACAATTCATTTGCTGCCTTAGCAGAATCTCTGTCTCCTGGGTGGGAGGAAAGTGTGTGGGCTTTGGAGTGAAGCCCAGCTCTGCTGGTGTCTGCCAGTGCTGTGTGGCGTTGGGCGAGAGGCTTGGTGTCTCTGAGCCATGGTTTCCTCATTCTGTGATGTGGGGAGAAGACTCCAGGGTTCACAGGCTCGTTTGGAGACTTTGACTGGCATAATATTTGCAAACCAATAGATGGGCAACTACTGCATCCTCCTCCAAGTTTAAGCTGCTCAGCCCTCAGCCCTGAGATGTTGGGGTGTCTGTAAGTCTAGGAGGGGAATCTGTCCCTACCTTGCCAAGTAACTCTGCCATTTTCTCTTACAGAGAAAGAAAAAGACCCCAATTACTGGCGAGTCCAGGCTCAGCAGACCCTGAAAAATGCCCTTGAACTTCAGAATCTCAACACCAACGTGGCTAAGAATGTCATCATGTTCCTGGGAGATGGTGAGGCCTGGGGGCCTGAGGGAGGGGCTGGACAGGCACGTAGTAGGATCCCGGGAAGCCAGACTGAGGTGAAGGGGTCTGTGCTGAAGGGCTGGGGCCCAAAGGATGGGCATGTTTAAGGGGATGGGAGGGGCCAGGCTGTGGCCCCAAGAGCCACCCTCTGGTGCCCACTACCCAAGCCTACCTTGGCACCAAACTGGAGAGATACAGGTACCCAAGAAGGCTGATAGGAGAGCAGGGAGCTGTAGAGACTGAGGCCCCCTACTCCCTGCCACAGGGATGGGCGTCTCCACGGTGACAGCCGCCCGCATCCTCAAGGGTCAGCTCCACCACAAGCCCGGGGAGGAGACCAGGCTGGAGATGGACAAGTTCCCCTTTGTGGCCCTTTCCAAGGTGAGCCCTAGCCACAAGCCACCCTGGCCCCAACCTCTCACCTCTCAACTTGGCAACACAGGAGAAAAGGCACAGGACTGGCATCCTCTAGACCTGGGCTTAAGCCTACACATGCTGCAAGGTATTCAGTCCTCCTGGGTCTCAGTGGCCCCACTGTGAAACGAGGGCAGCAGGAGCTCCTTCCAGAGAACAGTGGAGCAAAACGCTGCCCAGTCCTGAGCCATCCTCATGATCCAAAGGGTTTTCACTAATCAGAAATAGATCACCAGGTCTTTCCTCCCAGTCTGTCTTAGTCTGGAAGCCCCACTGAAACCTGCTCAGGATCACAGCAACGTGCAAGCCTCCACTGACAGACAGGTGGTGGCTGCACACGAGGTACACTGGCCAGGAATTGAACCTGGGTCTCCTGCATGGAAGGCGAGAATTCTACCATGGAACCACCACTGCCTCATGACTGAAGTACAACATTACGTTTTCAAAAGTGCACAAGTATACAGCTTGAATTTTCACACACTGAACATACCTGTCTAACCAGCATCCAGATCAAGAAACTGGACATGACCACAGCTAGAGATCCTTGGGTCCCCTCTAGTCACCAGCCCCCGCCCTACAAAAATAGCCACCATCCTCCCTTCTAACAGCATAGATGAGCTGTGCCCGCCTTTGTATGCTGTATGTATGGAAGCCTCCAGCATATACTCTTGTGTCTGGCACTTATAATCAGGATTATTTGAGGCTCATCCGTATTGTAGCACGCAACATTATTTCATACATTCTCTCCCAAGGCGATTGGGGAAATTAATTGGGTTTAAGGCAATATATACTCAATGGTAGCTATTGTCATTGGTGGTGGTGGTGTGCCATCAACCTCCTCTAGACACTCTGAGTCAGGCCCTGGGCTCACTTCTGGGGGAATAGCAGAGACTGTAATGCTCTGCTTGTGCCTTCTAGTTGCTCACAAAGGAGCCCTGGTGCTAACTAAGAGGTCAGAAGTTTGAACCCACCAGCTGCTCCACGGGAGAAAAATGTGGCAGTCTGCTCCCTTAAAGATTACAGCCTTGGAAGCCCTACGGGGCAGTTTTACTCTGTCCTGTAGGGTTGCTATGAGTCAGAATTGACTTGACAGCCATGGGTTTAGTTGCTCACAGGCTGGTGGGGAAAGGAGACACACAGATAGTTTCAGGGCCTGTGCTAGAGGTCTGAGCGGGGGTGGGGTGGATGGCAGACAGCACCAGCCTCTCATCTTTCTGGATCCTATCTCCCCTCTCACTACTTCCCCATTTCCCCATCTCCCCACACCTGCAGTAGCCCCCCTCCCTTCTTTAAGACTCACCCGTCTCCTCCCCACTCAGGGGCTCCTGCCACCCCAACCTAGAGAAAGGCCTCAGCTGACTCAGCCTGCTCTCTGCCCCGCCAACCCTCCACCGAACCCTCTTTTCTCTATATGTTGGAGACCTGGGTTCTGGTACCTTCCTGCTGTGCCGTGGCTGCCTGGGCACAGGGAGTGGGGCGGGAAGCAGGCAGTTAGATGGCTCTCAGGGGGACCTTGGTGGGTCATGCCCAGTCCCCGTGGGTGTGTGTGGGCAACAGTGTGGACCAAGACCTGGCCATGTCCTGACCCTCCTTTGTCACCTGCAGACATACAACACCAACGCTCAGGTCCCGGACAGTGCGGGCACTGCCACAGCCTACTTGTGTGGGGTAAAGGCCAACGAGGGCACCGTGGGGGTGAGTGCAGCAACTGAGCGCTCCCAGTGTAACACCACTCAGGGAAATGAGGTCACCTCCATCTTGCGCTGGGCCAAGGATGCTGGTGAGTAGGGGAAGCAGCAGAGAATGGGGCCCAGCTCTATGAACTGCCTGGGCTTCAGTCTTCCCAACTGTACAATGGGGAGATGGTTGAAAAAGATACTCTTGTGGGCTCTTCCAACTCTGATGTTCCAGGAGTCTGAAATATTCATGGAATCCCTCCCATGACAGGGAAGGCTAGTGGTTAGGGGTGGGTTCTAGTCTCAGGTCTGCCACTGCCCAGCTGAGACCCCAAGCAGACAACCTCATTTCCCTGAGTTTCTGGGTGGTGCAAATAGTTAATGCACTCAGCTGCTAACAGAAAGGTTAGAGGTTCGTGTCCACCCAGACGTGCCTTGGAAGAGGCCTGACGATCTACTTCTGAAAAATCAGCCATATGAAAACCCAACACATGGGGTTGCCATGAGTTGGAATTGACTCGATAGCAACTGGTTAACTGGTTATATCCATTTGCCTAGGCACGAAATGGGCATGAAAACATAGCCCCTTGTAGGCTGGATGTGAACAGGGAGTAAGATAATGTGTATAAAGGACCTAGCCCAGCTCCTCTTCCTCCTCCCTTGGAAGAAGGAAGGACTTGGGACTGGGGCAACCTGGCCCATACTCTCAGGAAATGTGGAATCAGGGTATGAGGCAGACTGATGTGGGTGACAGAGCCACACCTCACCTGCAATCCCTTGGAAGGGGCTCTTATGGGTGGGGGGCTTCCTGGAGGAGTGGGGTCTTGTATGGAGGGGAGGAGTCTAGCCCAGGTGCTCACAGCTAGAGAGCCATCAGGAGGATGGGAGGGTCACAGAGGCAGGGTGTATGAGCTGCCAGGGTACTTGGAAGCTACCCCCCATACTCTTTGTCCAGATGGGGTGACTGAGGCCCAGGCAGTCAGTAGAGCTCTTGGGAGACCAGGCTTTGGCTGGGAAAAGGAGGCAGTTTAGATACCCCCATCTCCAGATGATGTTAATCCCCCTTCTCCTGCACGCCAGGCAAGTCTGTGGGCATTGTGACCACCACCAGAGTGAACCATGCCACTCCCAGTGCTGCCTACGCCCACTCTGCTGACCGGGACTGGTACTCAGACAACGAGATGCCCCCAGAGGCCCTGAGCCAGGGCTGCAAGGATATTGCCTACCAGCTCATGCACAACATCAAGGACATTGAGGTGAGGGGGGGCTGGGGCCAGTGCAGGGATAGGGCTGGTCAGGTGGGTCCTGGGGTGGATGGGAGCCTTCAGGCCCAGGCCGGCCTAGGAAAAGCTGCTTGGCTTGGCTGCCCTCACACCTGGGAAGGCTCCCAGCCCATTAGGGGATTTGCGGTTGGGGCAGGGAGGCTCTGGGGGATTTCTCTGTGGTGAGGCTGGGGGTAAACCCTGGTGTGGCCACCACTACACCCCAAGGACCAGGCGCCCGGGGATTATTCCAAAAACTGGAATCTGGCTTGGCACCCCCTCCCTCCACATGGAGGGCGGGGGTCACACGATGGCCACCCGAGGTGAATACCTGCCCTCCACATTCACACCTGTGCAGACAGGATGTGTCCCACACACCTACCCAGCATGTAGACAGCCACTTGGAAAAGAGGCATTGTGAACAATGGCTAGAGCAAACTCTCATTTTGAACTTCTTGGCTTCACCTGCTGGACCTACCATTTGCTAGCTTTGTGACCTTGGGTCAGTTACTTCACCTCTCTGAGCCTCTATTTGCCCCTTTGTGAAACCTACTTACCTCTATTAGCCCATTGCAAGAACTAGATCAGGCAATCTCTATAGAGAGTTTAGCACAGGGCCTGACGTTTGGTGAAGGCTCAGAAAGTGGTAGTGTTTCTGCACGAGCCCCGTGTCCCTACTCTATAACACAAATCAACATACTGAGCAGGCCCACGCACACAGGCATAACACGTGTTCCCCTGACCTCGTCCACCTGATGTGCAGACTGGCCCCTACTCTCTGTTCTGAACTGCGAACTTCTTGGCTCGTTCCTTTTGCAGGCTCTTGTTACCCACTGCAGGGTGGAGTCAGGGAGTACAGCAGCGGGGAGAGAGATGTTGGCCCCCTGAGCCTGAAAAGGGGGCTCAGTGAGGCTCACAGAAAGCCCTCGGACCCCAGCCACCCCTCACCTCTGTTTCCTTCTACCTCCAGACCTGCCAGACCTGCGCTTTCACTCCCCCGTGACCTTTCCCCCAATTTCTAGGTGCCACCTGGTCCCTCTTCCAAGTTGTGGATTAAGCACCACCTTTCAGGACAAAGGAAGCCCTGGTGGCATAGTGGTTAAGAGCTACAGCTGCTAACCAAAAGGTTGGCAGTTCAAATCCACCAGGCACTCCTTGAAAACCCTATGAGGCAGTTCTACTCTGTCCTATAGGGTCGCTAAGAGTCAGAATTGACTCAACGACAATGGGTTTTCAGGACAAAGAAACCTGTGGACCTCTAGTGAGCAGACATTTGAGGCAAAGTCACCCCATCCTAGAGCAAATCCCTTCCCCTCCTAGAGCCTCAGTTTCCCCACCTGTGTAACAAGAACAAAGAGCCCCACCTGCCTCCTCCTGGGGCCATTGGAGGCCAAGATGAGGTCATGGATGTGAGAACATTTGTAGGACAAGCACAGGGTGTAATTACGGGTCTGCACTTTAGAGAGATTTGGCAGGCTCAGCCTGAGATGGGGAACAAAAGCTTGAGAGAGAGGCTTTTCAGCTGGGGGTGTGTGGGGGTGCCCATGGGAGGGCTGCTGGGGGACACTCAGAGAGTGAGGGAGGGAGGGAGAGAAGAAAGAAGGGAAAGAGGTGGGACAAGTGTGAGGACTTTCCTCCTGTCTCCCTTCCCCTCTTTCCCCGTTCCTTTCCACTCAAGCCCCATTTTCCCCTGCATCTCCACCACCCAAAAGCCCCTCAGTCCCAAGGCTGTCCATGAAACACAAATCCTGGAGTCCGCCCTGAAAATAAATATCTCCTGCTAAAAAAAAAAAAAAAAAAAGAAGAAAGAGAGACACAAACCCAAACCCCAAAGCCAAACAGCAAGTCTGTTATTTGGGCGTTTAATGAGCCCGTGTGAAGTCTCTGCTGGGCTGGAAACGATGAGGCTCCGGCAAGAAGATTGGGGGCTTCATTTTCCACCCTGGAAATGCCAAGGGGTCAGGTTCTGTGGGAACACTGGTGGTGGGGGGAGGGACAAGTGACCTGGGGTCCTCTTCTTCCCCTCCTAGCCTCTCCACTCCCCGTGCTCCTGGCTGGAGCTGGAGCAAGGAGCCCGGCCCTCTGGAAACATTTTCATTTCTACTACTCCTGGCAGTGAGAATAGCTACCAGAGTCCCCATGGGCACTATGCTGGATTGCTGTATTTCCTCCTATGACACTCCTATGGGTAGGTGTTAGTTTCGTTTTACAGATAAGGAAACTCGGAGAGGTTAAGTAACAGGCTCTGGGTCAGTAAGTGACACAGCCAGGATCCAAACCCAAGTGTGACACCAAAGCCCCTGGCCTTTCCAGTACCCCATGGTCCAGGCTGGTCCTGGGGCACCAGCCTCGCCTCCAACCCCTGCCTGGGCTCCTGGCTCCCTTTCCATCTAGCGGGCCCTGGGTTCTGAGGAGGGAAACAGGGTACAAGGTAGGGAAGGGGCTACGAAGTACCAGGCGTGGGAACAGTGGTGCTGGGGCCAGCCCCAGCTGGGCTCTGCTCTCCCAAGGTGTCAGCCGGGGCAGCGGCCTGGGACAGAACCTGTGGTGACAGGAGGACACCAGTGTGGTGGTCACCACGGGCGGTGGCTGTTTTGCTCTTGGCCTCCATCTTAAAAATAGTCAGGACTTCAAACATGGTCTCCCAAGGAAAACAAACAGCCCCGCGTCCATCCGCCCACGCATGCCAGCCAGGGTGGGTAAAATTAGCCTGGCAGTGATTACACAGACAGTGAGTCCCAGCCCCACTGTTTGCCCAGGCTGCGGTGGGCCAAGCGGCTCCCAGCTGGGCTGCCCCAAAGACCTCCCTGGCTGGGGCCTCTCGCCTTCGGGCATCTGCCTCACTGTGACGAGAGGAGGCTCTTGAAGGCCCTGTTCTCAGCTCTACGGACACAGCATAACCCTGGCGCCAGAGTCAGAGAAACCATAGGTTCAAATCCTGACCCTGCTGTTTACTAGCTGTGTGACCCTGGGGGACAGAAATCACCTTTCTGCGTCGGTCTTTATTTGGAAGAAAAGGTGGCACAAGTCCTTTTGCAGCTTTGCTATAAAGTTGAATAAGATGATGTATTTTATCACCGTGCGGTGAGCACTCAATATGTGGTATTACTCTTATAAAGTGGGAGGTGTGCGTCAGGATTCTGAAAAGCCAGTTAAGGTAGGCTATTGGTGGGTGTCCTTAGGTGGTGCAAACTATTGGTGGGCTTGGCTGCTAACTGAAGGGTTGGAGGTTCAAGTCCACCCAGAAGTGCCTCAGAAGAAAAGCCTGGTGGTCTAGTCCCCAAAAATCAGATACTGAGCACAGTTCTCTCTGACACACATGAGGTCACCATGAGTTGGAACTGACTCGACAGGAACTGGTTCTGCGTTATTGGTAGCTCCAATATTTCATGCCAAAGCCCCAAACCACAGCCCCAGGAGACTCATGATTCCATCTTCTGGGTCAGAAGGAAGTTGATTTTTCTCTCCAGGCTGGGAAAGTGAAAGCTCAGAGAGGGCAGGTAGACTGAAGTCGCCGTGCTGGATACGTGTCCACACCATCTCTAGGGTCAGGCTTTCTGGGTTGGGGCCACTGGGGCTTCCAGATGCCTTGGACCCCAGGGTACAGATGGCTTCTGTCCCCTTTAGGTGATCATGGGAGGTGGCCGGAAGTATATGTTCCCCAAGAACAGAACCGATGTGGAGTACGAGATGGACGAGAAGGCCAGGGGCACGAGGCTAGACGGCCTGAACCTCATCGACGTCTGGAAGACCTTCAAACCGAGACACAAGGTAACACATCCAGGGGCCAGATGGCTGCAGAGGTGGCCCGCGCTGTGGTGGGCTGGGTGGCCCCTCTCTGAATCTCAGTTTTCTCCTCTGTAAAATGGAGATTATAATTCTTACTGCAATAGGTTTTTAATGGGGCTCTCGGCTGGGCTAACAGAAACCTGAATGGCACATAGTAGATGGTCAAGCAGCTCCTTTCCTCAGAGGAAGGCATCTGAGAGGGCTAGGTGATACTCAAGAGGGTGGGCAGGGAGTGACCTGAATGGATATTCAGTCAACCTGAGCACCTATTGTGTGTGGGGCCCATGGCTGGACATGAAATACACAGGATGAATCAGACGGTCGAGGAAAGAAACAAACTTGGGAGTGCTGTGTGCCGGGTTGGTAAGAAGCCCGTGGGCCTATGGGATCAGAGAGGGACAAACCACAAGGGAGAGGCAGAGAGCCCTGAGCTAGCACGATGGAGGTGCCCAGGAGGGGCTGGAGAGACACCTGCTGTAGGAGGCAGTGTTGGGTGCAGGGCTTTGAACTGGTTCATGAGTTCAACCCCCTGCTGAGAATTTGCCTTTCTAACAAGTTCCCAGGTGATGCTAATGCTGGTGATTAGGGACTGATTCTGCGAACCGCTAGTAGAGCAGTGGTTCTCAAAATTTATTATACTCAAGAATCATCTAGAGAGCTTGTTAAAATGTAGATTCTGATTCGGTATATCTGGGGTGAAAATGCAAATTCTAGAACAAACCAGTTTGAAGCCCTGGTTGGGTGGTGGGCCAGGGACGGTCGTGGGGATCGGGGCGGGGGGGCATCAGGCAGCAGCAGCAGGCAGTATGGCCCGTTTGGCTGGGGAGGGAGGCTCTAACAGCTTGAGGTGGAAGCCCTGAGCAGTGAGCTCACTTAGACCAGAACAAGGGAATGGGCTGGGAGAGGCTGGGCCCGTGGGAATGGCCTGAGTTCTGAATCCTTGGAGAGGCCGCTTGTTCTTTAAATCTGTGGCTGCCTGCCGGGCACGGGGCAGCTGGGGTCTGGAGATGACTGTGGTCAGGGCTGAAGACAGTGGGGAGCAGTCTTGCAGCCACTTTGATGTCACTCTGGAGTTGGGTTTCTGAGGGTTCCAGGACTGGTCCTCAGGGAGGCCTCGTGGGATGGGGCTGGGCCAAGAACACGGTGGAGGCCGGGGCCCGGGAACGGGCCCCATGGAGTGGAGTAGGAGTGGTTCAGTAGCTTTAAACTCTTTCCATTCCTTCTGAGTCAGCCCAGGCTGAGCCAGAGCCTCATCCTGGCCCAAACCCAGGAGACATGTCCCCTTCCAGCCTCAGTTTCTCCATATGAAAAATGAGGCCAGAGTTTAATCCTTCCTGCCCAGTCAGGGTGCTTACCCTGGAGCTCAGTCTAGCCTCCCAAGATGGAGAGAGAGGGCCCACACACCTGTCCTGGGGTTGGATGGACCTGACAATGTGTCACCATGGGGCCCCAGATAGGCCATGCATTTCTAAAAGGAAATTCCTTAAGAGTAGATTTAACTTAGTCACAGCATCATCTGTGTGCCTCAGTGTCCTCATCTGTAAAATGGGAATAACTGTACCTACCTTGTAGGGCTGATGGGGGGATTAAATGAGAGCCTCCTTGGTGGAACAAGGATACTTCTGGCCACTTCCGGAGCCTTATTTCCTTAGTCTCCCACCTTCCCCATAGCAGCCCCTGAGGGTATTCCAAGGAAAAAGTTTGAAAACCACTGATCCCAATGCCATGGCCCAGAGAAAGCAAGGCATTTTCCTAAGGACATACAGTTGATTCTTGGCAGTGCCGGGACCCCCAGTCCAGGCCCTGAATGGTGCTATCTCCTGGCTAAGCTGGGCCAGCCACTTCCTGTAGCCTCCCCACCCTGGAGAAGCAAGACTTCCTCTCCTCCTCCTAGACAGGTTCCCCTGGGCAGACCTCAGGCTTTGCTTCCTCCTTGGCTTGCCATGCCCCTAGAACACACACAGCCCACATCCCTCAGCAAGTACTCCTGCCCCTCCCTTTTGCCCCATGATCCCCCTGCTTGGAACACACTCCCTCTTGATCCCAGGCTGATCAGTTCCTACTTGACCTCCAGGTCCCCGTTAGAACATCACCTCCACCAGGAAGCCCTCCCTGATCCCTGCATCTGGGGGTCTCCTAGTGTCCCCCCCCCAATTCTTGTCACCTACATTCTAATTGCCTGTTTGTGATTTCTTGAGGCCAGCAATAGTAGGTGTTCAGGGAAGGGTTGTTAACTGAGTGAAGGAACAAATAAATGCCTTCCTTCCGGCTCCCCCAAGCCCGACACATGCTGAGACAGGCCCTTCCTTCTAGCACTCCCACTATGTCTGGAACCGCACAGAGCTCCTGACCCTCGACCCCCATGCCGTGGACTACCTCTTGGGTAAGTAAGTAGAGCGGATGGAGCTGAGGGCACAGCTGATTGCCCGTGGCCAGGGCTGGGTGAGTCTGGCACCTAGGGTGAGATCCCAGCACCCCCGCCCCCGACATGGGGGCCTTTGACGTTGGGCTCCAGAGCCAGGCAGGAGGTTCTGGTTCATGAAATCAGGCCTGAAATCTGATGGCTGTGCAAGGTGATTAACCCCATTGGGCAAAAGCAAAACAAGTTCAGAGAGGGAGAGTGAGATGCGGCATGCCCCACAGCTGATTAGAGTTTGACCCTGTTTGGAAGCTGGGTCTTGAACTTCTCCTGGGCTGATGAGAGGGGCCCTGTAGTCAGCTCTCCTGTGTAACCAGGTGGAGAAGCCAGCCATGTTGTCTCTGCTGGTCCTATCTGGGGACTGCCTCCCCTCCCCAGGGTGCGGGGAGCAGGTGAGGGCCCAGGAACAATGCCAGGCTTGGAAAAATGAGGCCCTGAGGTGGAGGGCCGTGCAGGCTGGGTCCTGGGATCACCACGCAGGTATCTGGGGCCTCTTTCCACCTGGCTATGGGTGTAGAATTCAGCTCTACCACCTATGAGTGTGTGACCTTGGTCAAGTGATGTCTCCTCTCTGTGCCTCAGTTTCCTCTTCTATACAGTAGGAATAATGACTCATCTCTAACATGGGGGTGATGATAGGACCTACCTCAGGATAGGTGTGTATCTTCCTCTCTGTTTGTGCTTACTTGTCTCCGTGCCTAATCTGCTCTGTTTATATTACAAAAGTGGGTAGGTTTAAGACACACTCTACACTGATATGGTCTCATGAACATGACAGAGAAAACCCTATTCCCAAATGAGATTATATCCGTAGGTATACGGGTTAGGATTCCAACATATATTTTTTTTTTGGCGGGGTCTGGGGAGGGGAGGAACACAATTCAATTCATAACACATGGGTTAGCCCTACTCAGTGTAGGAGGGAACCACACTAGAGCGTGAATCCCAGGAGACGGGGATCATTGGGCACCATCTTGGAGGCCAACACCCACATGCTTCTAAAGAGCACGAAGTGAGCACTCTCCCAATTGGAACTATGGTTTGGCTGTGCACACACTCCCAGAAGGGCAGAGTGTTCCGGCAGGGTGGCAACACCAACACGGTACATACGGAGTTCTCACACATGGAACCCAAAGAATGGATCACTAGCCCCATTTCACAGGTGGGAAAACCAGCCCAGTGAGCAGAAGGGACAGTGACCCCAAACCCTCTGCTGTTTCACTGCACAGGTTACTATGCCTTTCAAGCCTGATGTGTAAACACACACACACACACACGCATACAACCTGCCCCATCAGGACAGGACACATCCACTGCCTTAGGGCCATGGTGCCTTGTCCTGGCCCCCCAGGCTGGGGAGAGGCTAGTGGATTTGAATTCCAGTTCTGCCATTTAGCAGCTGAAATAGCAAGTTACTGAACACCCCCTGAGCCTTAGTCTCCTCCTCTGCAAAATGGACATGGTGACGACCCCAGAGGCGGTGGTTGTGAATATTAAAAGAGGTAGCATTGCTGAAGCACCTGGTACAGTTCTGGGCCCACAAGGGCTACCAGATAAGCTCCCTTTCCCTCATTACCCTATAGCCCCAAGTTGGTTGTGGGGAGCGTTGTGTGTCCCCTGAGGCACCCCAGCTGTCTCAGGGGTCCTCACAACAGAATCACGGACTCTTACCATCCAGGCCCCTGTGTGTCCTCCTCAGGTCTTTTCGAGCCAGGGGACATGCAGTACGAGCTGAACAGGAACAACGTGACTGACCCGTCACTGTCCGAGATGGTGCAGGTGGCCATCAGGATCCTGAAGAAGAACCCCAAAGGCTTCTTCTTGCTGGTGGAAGGTAGGGACCCCAGGCCTGGCTGCACAGACGCTGCCCTGGAGCCAGGGCTACTGAGAGGGGAGCTCTGATATATGACCCTGGGCCAGGGGACTTGGTGTCCAGCTCTCAAAGAGAACTGTCCCAACATGGGGCAAGTGGGAAAATTCCTTTGTGGAGGGTGGGTGAGGCATGGATTGTGGGATCCTAGGTTGTTAGCTCCCCAGCCCAACAAGGTCTTTTCCTTTGGGCATGGAGAGGGTATGCTAGCCTTCTCAGGTTAGGAAGGCTTCCTGAGGGAGGAGGCAGGTTTCTTCCTTTTGGATTCCCCCCAACCAGGCCTGGCTGTGGAGGGGGAGCAGCCCTCAGGCCCTTGGCTTTCTAGTGCTGGATGTTGGGCCCAATGTTCACAGGGTTACCAGTGCTGTCATGAGGCCCCCGAGTCAGACCGGAGCTCTCCTTCTTGTGCTGCCAGCCATAGGCTGCATAACCTTTACCTGAAAGTTTCTGCAAAATGAAAGTAAAAACAGTTCCCCTCTCACAGAGGCCTTGTGAGCCTCCACAGCATCCTGAGACATACACTACTTGGAACAGGGCCCAGCAGAGAATACAAACTTCAGTGTCTGTATTAATATCATCATCCTTAGTATATAATAGCTAAGGTTAGTAACAATAGGAAATGTGAGGAAGTGATAAAGATTCCAGAATCTTCCAATGTTCTAACAGCCATTGCCCTCTGTGGTTCCTGATGTTGCCTCCCTGGGATTCACAGGTGCACACACACAGTCACTCACATGCATGTGGACATACTTGCACATGTAATCTCACGACACACATACACACACACACAGGTCCCTCCGCCCTCTGGAGGCTGGTGGCCGCCAGCCCAGCTTAGCTGCTTCCTTGCCAAATCCTGGGGTTCCCACTCAACCATGGCGGTCTTGTCCTGGCCCCTAACAGACTTCTGACGCCAGGAACCAGCGGTGGTGAGCATGGCCTCCCCCGGGAGCGGCAGTCTTTGAGAGCAGGGCTGGGGCTGGGCCTGCCAGACCAATTGCTCCCAAAGCCACAACAAAGGGAGGACCCACCCTACCAGGCTGCCAGGCCACAGCAGTTGACGCCCAGGCTGGTGGGAAGAAAGGGCAGCCAGGCAGCCAGGCTCCATGACCCTCAGAGCTGGAAGTGTCCACCCAGGCAACCTCATAAAGAGGGGAAGGTGCCCCCAAAGGTCACACAGCACTAAGCCACTAGGAAAGCTTATAGCCAGGCCGCCTGCGCTCCTCTGGGGGAGGTGGGATAGGATTCGGGCTTCCAGAGGCCCATGGAAGCCTGCTGTGAGTACTGACCAGGCATCAAGGGCTTCCACCACCTTTTAGGTGTGGACAGTTCCTAGGCTTTATGGGTTGAGGGGATGTATTCACGGTGGAGACAGAAAAACAGGAGCTTTAGAGTGAGTCACACCTGAATTCAAACCCTAGCAAATTCACCTTGGTCACATGACTTCCCAGGTCTAGCCCTCAGTTGCTCCATCTGTCAATGGGGCTAATGGTACCCATCTCTACCCAGGATTGTTGTGAAGCTGAAATGAGACATCAGTTTGGTATTTCTGGCGCATAGTAGGTATTCAGGCATGCTGGTTCCCCTTCTCTACCCACTGAAGCAAGGATGGAGAGACTTCATCTCACGTACTTTAGACACGTTATTAAGAGGGACCAGTCCCTGGAGAAGGACATCTTGGTTGGTAAAGTGAGGGTCAGCCAAAAAGAGGGATACCCTCAGAGAGATGGATTGACACAGTGGCTGCAATGATGGGCTCAAACATAGCAACGACTATGAAGATGGCGCAGGACTGGACAGTGTTTCATTCTGTTGTATATAGGGTCTCTATGAGTTGGAACCAACTCAATGGCACCTGAAAATAACAACAACCCCCCTGAAGTCTTCAGCAACTCCTTCAAGCAGCTAAAGACACAGAGCTGGGACCAGAGTAGGGTGGTAGGAAGAACACACACTTTTCTGCTTGGTGAATCTGCTTTGAAATCTTGGCTCTGCACTTTCCATATGTGTAACTTTGGTCAAGAGACTCTCCCTCTCTGAGCCTCTGTCAAGGTTGAAGGGCTGCAGAAAATGCCCAGTGTGGTGGTTGGCACTATGTAGGTACCCAGTGAAGGTGACTGCCTTCCCCTATCAAAGAAAGGCTAATCAATCTATAGAATGGTGGAGGGTAGGGATGCGGATCTTCTTCTTCCTCCCCCCCTCACTCCAGGCCTTTGCCTTGGTGTCCCAAGGAGGCAGGATTGACCATGGGCACCATGAGGGCAAAGCCAAGCAGGCCCTGCACGAGGCAGTAGAGATGGACCAGGCCATCGGCCAGGCGGGCACTATGACCTCTCTGGAAGACACACTGACCGTGGTCACTGCTGACCACTCCCACGTCTTCACCTTCGGTGGCTATACCCCCCGTGGCAACTCCATTTTTGGTAGGTGGGCCTCCATTGGAGTGGGCACTAGGCACTCTCAGGGTCTGCTATCTGCCCATCTGGGCGTAGAAGTGGAGTGGGAGAGCCAGCAAGCCCAGGGCCTGGCACATGGTGGGGACTTGGTGATAACTGGGTGGGAAAGAAATGTTACTGATGGGTGGTAAGAATACAGGATGAGGGATGGAGTGAGTTGAGTGGGTGATTGGGTGGATGGATGGGTGGGAGGGTGGGTGGCTACACAGAAGATGGATGGACAGAAGAATGGGAGGGAGGATGCATAGATGGACAGTAGACAGAGGAGGATGGGTGGGAGGGATGTGAGCTTCATGAGAACTGGGGATGGTTGGTTAGAAATCAATAGGGTTTACAAAGTAGTTTAATGGAGGTGGTTTGGGCCCAAGTTGGGGACTCGGGGAGCAGATTCCTGGTGCTCCAACATGACCCCAGGACCACCCCCTTCTATGCAGGTCTGGCCCCCATGGTGAGCGACACGGACAAGAAGCCCTTCACTGCCATCCTGTACGGCAACGGGCCTGGCTACAAGGTGGTGGGCGGTGAGCGAGAGAACGTCTCCATGGTGGACTATGGTGAGGCTGCCAAGGCCCAGGACTGGGAGGTGATGAGGCTCCCTGCTGGGTGGGCTTGGGGCAGCGTATATAGGCTTATGGGCAAGGTCAGGGGTGTCAAAATAGCCAGGACTTGAGTCAGAATAATCTTAATCCCATTCTACAAATTAGCAACTGTGTGATTTTGAGCATGTAACTTCCACCTTCCCCAGCTTCAGTTTCCTCCATTCTACCTCCCTAGGTTGTCTGGGGCATAAGATGAGTGTGAAAAGCTTAGTATAGTGCCTGGTACTTGTAGGTGCTACATATGTTACACCGCCATTTTTACTGGCTGTATAACATTCCAGTATATGAATTTTCCAGTTTTTTCATTCATTTTCATATTATTGAATAGTTATTTGTTCTTGGCACTCCCAGAGACCCGTGGGGGCCTAATGGTCCAGCCTTTGGTAAGAGGCAAACCCCATTCCTTCATTTGATTCTTCCCTCCTAATCCAAACAGCCTACTAGTTACCAATTTTCATCAAGTCCATTCTCTGTGTGTCAGAGTAGAACTGTCCTCCAGAAGGCTTTCGATGGCTGTGATCTTTTGGAAGTAGATCACCAGGCCTTTCTTCTGAGGTACCTCAGGGTGGATTAGAACTGCCAACCTTTTGGTTAGAAACCGAGAGCTTAATTCTTCGTGCCACCCAGGGACACAACAGCCCTGATGAGGTTAATCTTCTCTTTTGGGGGGTTAGAGTGCAGGCTTCTGATTAAGAACAGACTCAGGTTCGAATCCCATGGCCTTGAGCAAAATGATGTCACTGCACTAAGCCTCGGTTTCCTCTTCTATAAAATGGAGACATTCAAACCAGCCTGGAAGAGGAAAAGACAAGCTGCACACATATCACCAGGCCCCTGCCTGGCAGCCTCTTAGTAAGTGTTTCTTCTGGCCTGCAGCTCACGACAACTACCAGGCTCAGTCGGCTGTGCCCCTGCGCCATGAGACGCACGGCGGGGAGGATGTAGCAGTCTTCGCCAAGGGCCCCATGGCACACCTGCTGCATGGCGTGCACGAGCAGAACTACATCCCCCACGTGATGGCTTACGCAGCCTGCATTGGTGCCAACCACAACCACTGTGCCCTGGACAACTCGGCGGGCAGCCCCTCTCCAGGCCCCCTGCTGCTCCTGCTGGCCCTGCTCCCTGTGAGCATCCTGTTCTGAGGGCCCGAGGCCCAGGCATACACCAGCCCATGACAAATGGCCAGCCTCTCCTCCCCACCCAGGGCTGCCCTCCTGCCCAGCAGCCCACACCTCAAGGGGCAGGGAGGCAGAGGCCTATGCAGACTCCACAGCTGCCAGAAGGGGACCCAGGAAACCAAAGTCTGCCGCCTGCCTGGCTTCTCTCTGGAATCCTCCACTGGGGCCAGACCAACTCCTGGCCCTGACCTCTGCTCCCTCCCCACTGCCCCTTTGGCCAACAGGGTAGTTTTCTCTTGGGCAGGCAGAAAGCACAGACTGAAGAATTCTCAAAGCATCTTATTTTTCTAGCAAACTTACTTTCCCAGGCCTGGAGGCCCTGAACCCTCCATGGAACATTCCGGATCCGATGCACTCATTCCCATCTCCTTCTCCCTGGAATCCACCAGGTCCCATCATGCTTATGTCCCTGCCCCCAAGCCTAGCCCTGCTTCAGGGGAAACTATGTCCCTCTCCTCAGGACGGAGTTTGCTCACTCATTCATTCCAAGGCCATTTGGGGTTTGGTTCCCAGGAAGTCATCTCCTGAGACTGGTCCCCAAGTCTGGGTGGCCCGGGCTGGGAAGAGCAGGCCTGGTAGAACAGACACTTCTCAGCACCCAGCATGCATGCCAGCTCCTCTCTGAAGTAACTCTCCTGTTTGGAAGGGCAAAAAATTTTCTCTTTTTGGTGTTGGTTAAAACGGAACTCAAAACATTTAAATAAAACTTTCCAAATATTTCTGAAGACAGAGCTGAGTCTTTGTCTTTGTGGCCAGTGAGGAGTAGACTGAAATTAGTTCATTTCTCTGGGAAGAACTGGACTTGAGACCCAGGATGGGGGATGGGTGAGGGCAGGGAGAGAGGGGTCTCCTACCGAGTGGGTCCTTTGCCGCTCATATTGCTTTGTGTCTCTGTGGCTCAGCTTCCTTATCTGTAAAATGAGACACTCCACTCGTGCGTTGCTATTAAGGATTAAAGAAGAGTTCCTCTATGCTATGAAACCCACAGAGAGAACTTCAAGGACCTCATGACTTCAGAACTGCATGTATGGCCCATTGTAGCTATTCGTTCATTTCGCTCGTTCAACAAATTTTGAGTATGTGCTAGGCATTGTGCTAGGTCTTAGTTTAATGGTGACCAAGACAAACACGCTCCTCATCCTCAAAGAGCTTACAGCTTAGCTCAACTATTGGGGTTTTCTTTTTCATTCCTGATTGTCAAGAAGGGACAGTGGAGTCAGAATTGTGCCTGACATTGGGAGCATATGGAGTTCCCTAAGTTTGCTCCTTTTGCCTCATTGGAATGAAAATCTCTGTAATAATAATCACAGCAATGAACACTGATCACTTACAGTAGGCCAAGCTCAGTGCTTGATGCTTTATATTCAGTTCATTTAATTCTCACTAGGAAGTAAGTCCTCATCATCCACATTTATAAACAAGAAAACCAAGGATGTGGGAAGTGATGCGATGGCTCAATGTCCTCCAGATAAATTGTGAAGCTGGCATTTGAATCCAGGTCTGTCTTAATGGCACGTAATCACATCTTTTATTTGCTTATAATGCATTCCCAACCTCCTGCCAACCAGGTTCTCAGGCAACTAATACCACCAACAAAAACCAAACACACTGCTGTCGAGTCAATTCCGACTCATAACAACCCTATAGGACAGAGTAGAACTGCCCCACAGAGTTCCTAATACCACAGACCGGTTAAATGTGAACTCAGAAAGATGAGAAACCATGTCAGAAGTGGAATCCTTCAGGAATGAAAATGCAACTGAGCAGAAAACTCCTCTCTGAGCTTCCTAGCGGCCCTGGCAAAAAGGGACGCACAGCCAAGCTGATGCTGGGGTAAAAAAATAAAAGGACATGCATACATTCTTGCTAGGACAGAGCCACCTCATCTTGAACCCTACACAGAACAGTGTTTCCCAGGTACCATTCTCATACCACCTTTGAAATTTTGGCCATATCTCTGGTCTATTATTTCCTAGACATTTTTCTTTAAATTCACATCTTTAAGTAGCCAATTTTTAAAAGCTCGTCAGTACCACCTAAAATGTCTCAGGGATGTGCAAACCATACTTTATGTCTTAGGTTGGGTCTTCCCAGGCATGAGATAAGGATTTCAGAGAGTCCCCAGTTAGGGAGAAGGGAAGTGAAATAGGAAAGGGAAGTTGTAAAGGATGTGTTATTAAACAGGTTACCATTGTGGGCAACTGGAGCTCAATCCCACTTCAGAACTCTAGGAGACAGCGTAGAAGGTGTGCCTCAGCGTTATCCCATCCAAGGAGCAAGGGAGCTGAAGCATTTATTCTCCAACTCTCATCCATCATTGGCTAAGGGCTCTCCCTGGGGAAATGAACACCCTGGTGCTTACAACTTGCCCTCCAACTTGCTCCCCAGGTGCATGCTGGAATATCAAACACTCAGAGGATACAAATGGCCAACTGTGTCTGATAAACCTTGGAATACACTGATGGGATTAAAAAGCACGGTCTGTGAGATAGGGGTTTAAATCTCTGCTCTCTCACTTTCTTGGTTCTGTTATTTGATTCAAGTTATTCAACTTCTCTGACCCTCTGTTTCCAAAGCTGAACACGTACAGTGCCTAGCACAGTGTGTGACACACAGTGAGCTCTTAGGATCCCTTTACGGACAAGGAGCTCTTCCTGCCCTGACTCCAGGCCATGGGTCAATGTGTCCTTTGTGACACAGACATCAGTGACACTGAAGCCCTCGCCTCTCCAGGCAGTCTCCCCCACTCCTCCGTCACCCAGGCTGGGTCTTGCTCATGCTCAGGCCTGGAGCACCCATCATCCCTTACTGTAACTGTTGGCAGTTGTGAGTCCTAATCCAAGCCAGAGGTCGAGGCAGAGGTCCCGCTACATCCATCAGCACACCTGGTTTGGACGTAGAAGCTAAGGATGGGCAGTCAGTACCCACAGCACAATGGTGCCTGCTGCCCTCAGACGCCTTCTCAGGGAGGAGGAACAAAGGTGAACCAACAAATCCTCCACCCGTCACAGAGGTAGCCCTGTCTGCTCTTACAGAAATCTCAGTTACTTAACACAACAAACATTTATTCCTAACTCAAACACCAGTCCCATGGTGGTGCCCCTGGTCGAGTGACGTGGAGACCCAGGCTCCTTCTACCTTGTGGCTCTTCTCTCTTAAAGTTTTGGATGTCCCTTCCATCTGCCAGCACATCCATGAGGGAGCACACAATAGAGAAGACATAGGGACTTTTTAACTGCGTCTTCCTGAATGCTGCACACATCACTTCTACTCATACTCCATGGGTGAGAACTAGTCACATGATCCCACCTATATGCAACGGAGGCTGGGAAACGTAGTCTCCAGCTGGGAACTGCTTCCCACCAACTCTAGCAGAGTTTCTCAACCTTGGCACTATGGACATTTGGGGCCAGATAATTCTCTTTTGTAGGACTGTCCTGAGCATTGTAGGCTGTGTAGCAGCATCCCTGGCCTCTGCCTACTACTATACACAGTAGCACCACTACTTCCAGTGTGACAATCAAAAACATCTACAGACCTTGCCAAACGTCCCCTGGGGGCAAACCCCCCCCCCCAGGTTGAGACCACTGCTCTATAGTAAAGAAGGGATGAGGGAAGCTTGGGTGGGTGGTCTGCTAGCCACCTCAGCTTCACTTGTGCTCAGGATCCCTCTGACTCATGCACCCCTGGACACCCTGAGAATCTAAATTTTGACACATGATCTGGATTTCTGGCTGTTTTGAAAAATGAAAGTTCTGGCTGGCAGTGGGCCCCATGTTTCTTCAGGGCAGCGGTCATCTCGACTTGAGAGGTAGCTGCTCATCAGGGGGATGGCTCTCCTGTTTGCCACAGCCCCCAGTACCCCCTGCATTCTTACACTAAGCCCCTGTCTGGTTGTGGCGGGTCTGCCCTCGAGGAGCTCACGGCACGTAGCAGAGCCTGCCAAAGACAATCCCAGGTTGCTGGGAAGCAGGGAGCTATGGAGGCACCTGACCCAGGTGGGGCACAAGTGGGCACAGAGGCAGGAAAGGCAGCGAGTGAGCTGAGTTTAACAACGGGAGGGAGACAGTGCAGGGCGTGGGGATATAGAGGGGCTTCAGAAAGAGACATCGTGAGGAGAGAGGAACTTGGGGAAAGGGGCAGGAGGGCCTCAAATGCCATTCAAAGGAGTGCTGACCATGGACACCTTGGCGAGCCATTGAAGTTTCTGGAGCAGGGAAGTGAGCATCACTTTTGAAAGGTCATCCTTGCATCCAGGTGGCTGCAGGGAGGAGCTGGTTGGTGGCTGGGAGAGCAGCAAGGTGGCTGCTGCAACAGACCAGGCAGGAGAAGCTGCGCCATGGGCATGGGCAGGGGGGACAAACCCCAAATACGTGGCTGAGAGTCCTGGCTCCATTCGTAAAGAACAAAACTGGATCAACTCAACAAACTGACCGCTCTGAGATTGAGTGTGTGTGTTGGGGGCGGCGGTAGGACACCTGCTATGTACCACGCAAACTACTAAATGCTGGAGGCAGGTCAGTGAAGTCACCCTCCTGAGGGTACATTCTCCTGCTTTGACTCTCGGAGTCCTCCCCACATTCCTGTGAGGTGGGCAATATCATCCCCATTTTACACGGGAGAAAGCTGAGGCTCAGCAGGACATAGTGACCTACTCCAGGTCCCATGGCTCGTGACAGCCAGAATTTGAACCTGAGTCTGCCTGACTCCCAATCCACATTCTCCCCTTTGCCTCTGGGGCACTAACCTTGCCAAGGAAAACAACCCCTACCCCATTAGCCGCAGAACCGTGGGCTCCTACAGCCTCCCCACTTACCGCCTCCCCCCTGCCCCAAGCCCAGCAGTGAGGGGGGTGAGAGCCCTGAGACTGCAGCGTTTATAATTAGCCGGGTGGCTGAACTGAAGACCTCCCACCAAGCTCTAGCACCGATTTCTGGGGAGAGGGGATTAAGTCCTCAGAAGGATTTGGACTCCTGAGTTCCTGGGTGGCCTCCTGGACCTCGTGAGACGTCGCCTTGATCACAGCACTAAGCTCTTTTCTGACTCCTCAGCTTTCTGTGCAGAACCACAGGATGGTGTGGACACTAGTGCCCAAGTAGGGGGCAGCTGGGCTGGGGTCCCCTGACTGGGCCTGGTGGTCACCGGCCGGTGCAACTTCTCCCTCCCAACCAAGGGAACCGATCACCGAGTGGCAGAAATATAACCTGCAGTCACAAGTTCTGTAGCGTCCCTGTGCGCCAGGCCCTGTTCCTGAGTGCGGCAGGATGCACATTAACCACTGACCCCCCAGCCACCCTTAGAGCAATCCCATTTCACAGATACAGGAACAGTAACATTCAAAACTCCGCAACTTACACCCAGGCAGTGTGGCTTGAGTGTAGGTTTCAACCCCGCCTTTCACACGACCTTGTACCTGTTCGCATTGGGCAGGGCTGGGTTTCAGACCAGCTCTCACCTTGGCCAACTGTGCCCTTTGGGCAAGTCACTTCTCCTCCCGCAGCCTAAGTTCCCTGCCGTGCAGTGAGGGGGCCTGTGGGAGGGGGCAGGGCTCAGTGTCTGGTGGGTGAGACACTAAACTCTGGACCTTCCGTCCTGGGTTCAGGCCCAGGTCCCATTTCTGACTCACTGTAGGGCCTGGCAAGTCTCAGCCCCCCACTCGCTGGAGTCCTGCACCCTCCATGGACTTGAAGCCACAGCTTCCTCCTGCGTGCTCTGAGGTGGAGAGGAGCAGAAAGGGGGAAGCAGTGTGTCACTCTGCACAAGTGGCCTGGAAGTGGGGAGGAGACCCATTGCTGTGCCCCTGTCCTGGAGGAGAGTGCCCGCAGCCTCCAGCCAAGCCTGCCTCCACCTCTGTGCCAGGGCAGGGTGCTATGGGGCCTGGGCTCCTGGGTCAGCCTTGGGGGGACACTCTGGTTTGGGAAAATGGCAGCTCTGAGTTTGGGTGTGCTGAGGGCAGCCTGCTGAGTCTGGGTGAGAGGAGGGGTGTAGGCAGGGTCTGGAGGGATTTGATACGTACTCATCCACCACTTTGTCTCCCAGAGTCCTGGGCTAAGTCTCTCAGGCGATGTGGGTGCTGTTCTGACACCCACCCTCACAATAAGTTTAGGTGCCAGGTGGGATCTTTGTCCATCTGAGCCCTCCATTCCTGAGGGTGTCTCCTGTGGTGCAGGGAGGGCCTTTTTTCACAGCACCCCCGACAAAGCCAAGGGTTGGAGTGACCTTCTGCAGGTCAGGGGAAGAAAGACAGCCCAGAGAGGGTCAGACACCAAGTTGAAGTCACATAGTAAAATGGGCAGAGGAGCCCAAGAGTATGGCCTCCGACACCCTTTTAACTCAGTACTGAGGCCAATCCTAAGGTTCACCCTTCAGCCAAAGATCTGGCAGCGCTACAGACAGGGCCGGCAATGACACAGATGAGGACTGTGCTTTGTCGTTCAATCATGTGTACGAGCCTAATGGGCACACCAGCCCTAAAGCAAAGACGAGAACGCAGGAAGGGACAGGAAAACCAGATGAATGGAAACGGGGAACACAGGCTGGAGAAGGTGACAGTGTTGACACATTGCAGGGTTGGCAACCAATGTCACAGAACAACTTGTGTATTAACTGTTTAATGAGAAATTAATTTACTCTGTAAACTTTTACCTAAATCACAATTAAAAAAAAAAATGGACAGAGAAGCCCAGCTGCCACTTGTGGCATGGGATTCTCCTGGCCTCTGACTCTGGGTCCACTGAACTCAATGTCAGTTGCACACTGGGGCTGTGGGTGCTGGTGAGAAGGGAAGACTCCCAGGTATCCAGTGCTTGCGTTATGCTGGGCACTTTGTTCCCCTTCTCCCATCTCTCTTCATGGGCTCCATTTTACAGATAAGAAAACCAAGGTCCAGAGAGTTAACTGGGGACACTTCTATAGCAGGTGGTCAGTGTGTCTGAGGAGGTGACATTTGAACTGAAACCCAGTTGGTAAGAACGTTCCAGCCGGGAATAAAACAAGTCCTAGGCTAGGGGAACAAGAAAGAAGGCCATGGAGAGAGGAGCGGTGGGCAGGATGAGGTGGGTGGGGTGGGTGGGCAGGAAATGCATCATTCAGGGCATGATAGGGCTTTCGGGGTGAGGATAGGAAGCCCGTATTTTCTCCTGGTCACAGGGAAAGGGTTGAAGCAGGAGGGTGGTGTGAGCCAGTTTACACTTTGGGAAGATCACGTTGGCTGCTGTGCAGAGGGGAGACGGGCATACCAGGAACAGAAGCTGAGAGCAGTTTGGAGGCCTTGCTGTTAGCCAGGTGAGAGCTGATGGTGGCTTGGACCCAGCTGGAGGTGTGGGAGTGGCAGAAGGAGTTGGAGCCCAGCTCTGTTTTGGAGTTAAAGCCAGTAGGGCTTTGCTGATGGATTGTATGCAGGGAGGGGAGGGAACAGCGGACTCAAGGACATCCCCTGGTTTTTGGCCTGAGCACCTAAGCAAATAGAGGTGTCATTTAGGGAAATAGGGGAGCAAATTTGGGAGATAATAGAGTTGAGTTGAGTCACGTTAGGTTGGAGCTGCCCACTGGGCATCCGAGTGGAGATGCTGAGAAGGTAGTTGCGGGGGAAAAAAAGGGTCTAACATTCAGAAGCGGAGTCCAGGCTGGAGACGGAAGGATGAGGGTCATGATGGTAAAGAGACGAGGCAGAGGGGACGTGACTTGCCCAAAGTCACAGAAAGCTAATGGCCGTGCCTTAAACTTGGGTCTGTCGGACTCCAAAACCTATAGGAGCATTTTCCACTCTAGCAGGTGGCCGCCTCGGGGAGCTGGGAACTGAGGAGGCTTTGCCTGAGGTGTAGGGTGGAGTCATGGGACTCTGGGGTGGGGTAGAGGGGCCCCTGAGAATTAATTTGAGAATGACTGAGATCCTTCTAGCCTGGGCTATCCACCTCCCAGTCGTAACCTGGGAGAGCTCCTATTAAGTACGGAGTCCTGTCCTCTGCCCATTGTACAGATGGAGACACTGAGGGCAGAAGAAGGCAGGGTTGGGATCTAGATCTGCCTGCCTGCCAACCCTGACTTTTTCCACCAGCTTCTAAGGTCTGAGCCACCTCAACGGCTGGGTTGAAACCATCCAACAGTGACACTCCTGAGAAGGGGGTGTCTCTCTTGAGGCCCTCGGATGGATCTGGGACTTAAGGTCTTCCTTCTTGGACACCTCACCAAGGGACTTTTACCTGTACCCCACACCCCCCCCCCCTTGCCAGGCCCATCCTTGGTGGTCAGGACCCCTTGAGGTCTCTGGTAGGGCAACCTTGAACCCGGCTCTGGTCAAGGCTCCTGCGCCATGGCCAGGATCAAGGCCCCTTGGCCCCTGCCCAGACCACCCAGCGCCAGGGCCTGGTGGAGCCCAGTGGGGCTGGCGGCCGTGCTCCCAGGCCTGCCCACCACAGTCTGGCTCCGCCTGAGGGCTGTGGCCTGGGAACCACTAGCTGTCTCTTTGGGGAAGCGGCTGGGATGTCCAGAACAAACAGGGAAACCGCAAGCCCCAAGAGCCAAGGAGGAGGAGCTGCCCCTGTTCTCATCTGCCAACACCACACTCTCCAGGTCTGGCCCTGTACTTCTGGGGGGATAGGAGGGAGGACCGGCAGGCAGTACACAGCTCTGAGCTAGAGGAAGACAGGCTGCAGGGCAGAAAGGACAGACAGCGGAGGGTCTTTGTGACCAGTGGAGAAGGGGCAGAACAGCTGGGGTCACATTGTGGATGGAGAAGGCTGCAATTGAGGGTCCTAAGTGCCCCCTCAGCTGGGGTGGTTGCTTCCTCTCAGCCTCAGGCTGAGGACAAAGCCCTGGAATCAGGCAGATCTGGGTTCAAATCCAGACTCTGTCACACTCTAGCTGAGTGGCCTTGGGCAATTGACTTTGCCTTTCTGTGCCTTAGTTTCCCCCTCTAAAAAACGACCCCAGTAGCCCCTGCCTCCCAGGGCCGACAGAGCCAGTCAGTAAGATGACAGAATCTCCTGGATGGAAAGTGTCCAGTATAGGACACGGCATACAGTATGGCCACAGGGATATCCGCCCCGACCTATTGCTGGCTCAGTGGAAGCCGGAGCCACCGCAGGGGACCCTGGACCTTGGAGGGGCAGGCCAGGACAACCTCACTGATTCAGACCAGCTGAGGGTTGAGGAGTGTCTGACTCCATTGAGCCACAATTAGAGCCCAATTTAAAGAAATGCTGTTTAGTCCCTCCCCAGGCAGATGTGATTACAGGTTCAGAGCTAAACCATTACTAATGGGATGACACAGAGGGGCCCTTTCCCATCCTGGGCATGGTGGGATGTCCAGCCCAGCCTCTTGCTGCACAGCTGGGGACTTGGAGGCCCAGAGCAAGTTAAGAGGGGAGCCAGCCCCAGCTCAGCCTCCCGACAGCCACTCCAAGCTCCATGCCCACCTCTTGCTTTTCTCTGAAGTATTTATTGCCGCATCCAGAAGCCAAAGGCACTGACATTCCTTGACAAGGGGGGGTGGGGGCTAAGATGGACGGAGCCCCAAGAGGAAGTGGGGCCTGCCCAGAATGGTCTCAGCGTAACACTGGCCAGGAGGCCAGGGCCTTGGGCTAGCCAACCCCTCTCTCCCTGCCTAAGCCACAGGAGCCTTGAAATACTACTACTAATAATAACAGCAGTTCCCCCTTACGAGGCGCTCACAGGCTCAGGTAAGAGCTCACGCACCCTCACAGTAACCCTGTGAGGGAGCTGCTAGCGTAATTATCCCCATTTTTGGGATGGGGTGACTGATGTTCTAAGAGGTCAAATGGCTTGCCCAAGGTCACACCAGGAGCGAGTGGGCAATTCCGGGACAGGAACAGGTGTGTTTCTGTTGGGATCAGACTAGCTGCAGAAATCCTCTAGCACAAGGCGTGGGGGTAGGGGGTCATCTCAGAGAATGGTGGACAGTGAGTGAGCGAGTGAGTGACTCAGCACATGAGTGAATGAAGAACGCATGAATGAGAATGATGCTTAAGGGACTCTGCCCTTGGGAGGTGTGGGAAGGACACGGGCCTCTCCCACATTGGCCCTCCGGGGAGACCCCTAAGACCACAGGGCTGGGGGAAAGGCCCAAATCTCACCTCCCTGGCAACAAGGGTTCCCATCTTTGTGGTTCCAGGAGCCCCCTGGCTGATCCTAAGAAGCACTGAGTTGACACCACTTTGGCCTCTCTTCCACCGCAGACCCAAATCCCTGCTGCCCGTGAAGCCAGTGGTCACCCCTGCTGCCCCCACCTGCACCCTTGTCCTGGGCTGAATTCAGAGTTGGGAATGGGGCAGGGAAGGAGCTGGCTCCTTTGTCCACCCCTCTGCCTGCTCCCCTCCCCCCTCTGCCACTCACCTTGGGGAGTTCCCAGGATGGGGGCCCATGCATGCTTGGAAGGCTCCAAGTCACTGGGGGGCAGGGAGCTAGGGCTCCCTGCTGGCCATGTGCCCTTGAGTGGGGATAAGCTGGGAAGAGTCTTCATTTATTCAACCAATATTTATGATGGGGCTTCTACATTCCAGGCCCTGTGTCAGGCACTGAGGCTCAGCAGAGCACACACACACACTCCTGATGTCTTAAGGTTCCATCGAGGAGGAGACTGGTGTTCCTTTTTCTGTCATGTGCTCCCTTCCACCATGTTCCAGAGGATTGTCTCCGCCCCCAGAAAGCTCCCGGTGGGCAGCAGCTGCGCCTCTCCCATTAGACTGGGATTCCCAGGGCATGGTTGTGACACCCTCATCAGACTAGAGGCTCCTAAAGTTAAGAGATTTCTCCCCCATCAGGCTGAGATTTCCCCAGGACACAGCAGTGCCACCCCCATCAGACTGGAGGCTTCCATGGTCTATAAAGCCTCTCCCCTCACCCACAGAACCTCCCTGGACAGGGCTGCCAGGTAAAACACTGGACACTCGTTATATTTGAATTTCAGATATATAATGAATAATGTTTTAGCGTAAGTGTGTCCCAAATATTGCATAGGGTATAGTGTCCCAAATATTGCATAGGGTATACTTACACTAAAAATTATCTGTTGCTTCTCTGAAATTCACATTTAGCTGGGTGCCCTGCATATCTTTGTGATGACTCTGGCAACCCTGCTGCTGGAGCTCATTCCGGCTGCTGGCACCCAGCCTGCCCAGTCATAGCTCCCGTCTGCCCCTAGAAGGGCTGCTGTCCCCCACCGGACCCCCTGCAACCCTAGCTCCCAGATGGATAACCCCCCTCCACCACCTGGTGCACGTGGTCCAGCTTATGGGCCATCAGGGACGCTGTGCTTGGTCACCTATATGATGGACCCAGAGAGAGGGGGACAAGGCCCAGCTGCAGAAAGGGACCAAGAGTATCAAAGATGGGGGGGAGGGGCAGAGACACAGATACAGGGCCTTAGAGACTGAGGGGGAGAGAGCTGAGACAGAAAGCTTAAGTCCAGAGCTGCTTTGGGGAGACCAGTGCGGGGGTTGAGGGCCCTGAGAGCCTCCAGGGTTCAGATCTGGAGCAGGGGGAGGCAGGGTCCTGGGGCAGGCCTCCTGCACTGGCAGGCAGAGGCAGGAGTCCACTCAGATCCCGTTCCCATCCCTGGCCACTCTCCCCTTGCCCTGTCTCCCAGGGGCAAACACAAGGACATTCCTGCCTGTGGAGCAGCCAGAGTGGCTTTTAAAATTAGCCTCACTAACCAGATCTGGTTATTTCAGGAGTCTCCGTCCCGGGTTGTCCCCTTGGCAGGGCAGGCACAGGGAGGGAGAGAAGACTGCCACATTCCAGGGCCCCTGGCTGAGCACCCCCTGTGGCCTGAGCAGCAGAGAACATCCAGGTCCCAGTCCCCTGGCACTAGGCAGGGCTGGGTCTGCGGTCATCTCTTTGGCAAAGTTGTCCCAGGGTTGGCCATGGATGTCCAGGGATACACCAGCTGTGGGGGGGGAGGTGCAGGGAGGACCCCCATGCTGGGCATGGGTTCTGTGCCAGGCACCTTGCAAGGTATCCAGGAGGCCATGATGGTCTCTTTAAAGCAACAGGTAGGGATGTCTACGCTACAGGTGAGGAAAGAGACTTGGAGAGACGGGGAGCCCCTGGATATGAGGCAAAGGAGATGGGAATGACGTGACCGCAGGTCTGCCAGGACCCACGTCCCTCCACAGGAGGCCTCTAGCCTCCTCTGTCTGGGGAAACCTCTGGCTGCCTCTTCCACCACCAGAGCTATTTCTAAGCAGAGGCCAGCACTTCCCGGAGCCCGGTGCCCCCCGCCCAAGGCCTAATTCCAGCCTCGGGTCAATGTCCTGGCTTGCCCTCCCCACCTCAGAACCCCAGGTGAGCCCAGCACTGGCGAGGGCACAAAAGAAACAGCCCTGGACACTTTGATCCTCAGCCTCCCCTGGTTCCACCTTGGAGCCTGGAGGGCTGGGGTGGGGTGGGGCCTGGGCTGACACCCAGCCCAGAGGCCTGCCCTTCCCACAGATGGGGACTGGCACCACCTGGGCAGCGAAGGGGCAAAGGCAGGTCTGTTTGCCAACCTGTCTCACCTGCTTTGGCCGCCATGGTCCCCAGCTGCTCTAACCTCAGCTACAGCATAGAGAGCTGTGCGGGATGGGTGCAGGCGGGGGGGTGCAGGGCAGAGCCCTTCTGGGTAAACCGGAGACACTGAGGCTCAGGAGCAACTGACAATCATCTCTCCCCAAAGCCTCACATCTGGAGATTTGTGCCTGTCCCTGCTTCCTGCTGACCCCACACCATCCACAGGTTTATTGATATGATCCTTATTAACAGCTGATCATCTCCCACCCACACTATTTTTTGAGCCCACCATGTTCTAGAGCTGTACCCTAAATGGGTATCAGTCTATTTAATCCTCACCAGAGAAAATTAGAGAGGTGCCAAGGAGGTCAGGACTATTAGCATCCCCACTGTACAGATGAGGAAATTGAGGCCCAGGAAGCCAAACTCACAAGCTCAAGGTCACAGAGGTAGGAGATGAAACAGAACTCAAGGCTGACTCCAAAGCTAAGCTCTTGACCTTGGGACTGGAACTGTAGCTGCTGGCCCTTAGGAGGAGAGATGGAGATGGGGGTGAAGGTCTAAGGCAGAGAGGATGGAGAGCTGGGGCTGAGAGGGGGCACTGGGGGTAGAGAATAGGGGTGAGGCTGATCAGGGGAGTGGAGTGGGGTTGGTAGGGGACCCACGGAGCCCAAGGCAGTCTAGAGCCAAACCCAGGTGGGTGTGGTTGGAGTTTGGGTGTGAGTCACAGACACTGGGTGGCCTGAGACATCTAAGGGCCATAAAAGGGCTGTCACAAAAAGCATGGCACTTCCTGACAGCCCCTGGGATGCACTCAGCAACACCCTAGGGAGGGTGCTGGGGGGCAGGCCACAGGGCTGTCAGGAGGCCACGGTGGGACTGGTCTCTTTGGGGCCCATATCTGCCAGCCACCAAGCCCAGTGCCCCTAAGCCACCTTCCAAACTTGCTTTTCCTCCTGTGGTCCTACCTCACAGAAGACCCCCATTCACACAATACGCGGGACGCACCTTCCCTCAGCCCCATATCCCATCAAGCCCCCTATCCAGTCACTTGTGCCCCCCACCTCCCAGGCCTGCCCACTGTCCTGGCCACCACCTGTCCCCCAGTAGCCTCCTCAATACTCTCCCTCCCTCTGCAGACCCTGCCCAGCCAGTCTCCTCCACGGCTCCCCACTGCCCTCAGCATGGAGCCCTTTGGTATGGCATTCAAGGCCATGGTCACGCTCCTGCAATTTGGAACGTTTGCTACCCTCAGGCGCCGCCTCTCCTCCACACTGTTACACCTGCAGCTTCCCGGGACACTCTTCTCTGAGCCTTCCCACACTTCGTGCCTTTGGACCTTCAATTACCAGGCATCAGCAATGTTCAGGCCCCACTGCTCCAGGGAGAACATGCTTCCCACACCCAGGAGGGGCCCCCAGCTCATGCGCTTTCCCAGGTCACTGATGACCCTTTATCACATCTGTCTGTCCCCCCTGATAACACTGTGAGCTCCTCTAGGCCCCGACCTCAACGGAGTCATCCCAGATTCGTCCGAACACCCACCATGCCCCAGAGATGCTGCTGAGGGCTTAAGGCCCTGTAAGTGATCCCTTGACGCCCCCTTCTGGCCACACTGGGGAAATTCTTGGGATTCACTGAGCTTCGGGAGGGAGAGGAAAAAAAAAAAACCAAACCCGTTGTGGTGGAGTCGATTTCCACTCATAGTAACCCTATAAGACAGAGTAGAACAGCCCCATAGAGTTTCCAAGGAGTACCTGGTGGACTCAAACTGCTGACCTTTTGGTTAGCAGCCATAGCACTTAACCACTATGCAACCAGGGTTTCCTCAGAAGGGAGAGAAGGAAGCAGCTCGTTCAATTATTCACCTCTTGTGTGCCAGACACTGTGCCAGATGTTTGCTATCCATCAGCTCATTTAATCCTCATAGCAAGCCTTTGGGAGAGGTACCATTACTCCCATTCTACAGAAGCGGAAACTGAGGCTCAGGGAAGCTACCTAAGCTGCTCAGTGCCACTGAGAGATGGTACCAGGACTCAAACCTAGGACTGCCTGGCCCCACAGTCTTGTGGAGGGGGAGCAGGGTGGAGAAAACAATGCCATGAGGGAAAGCCACACCTGCGGTCATGGAGTCTGTGGCTTGCCCTTGGAGGTGTCCCTGGCCCCAGCAGTTCTGATGGGGACTGGTTGCCCCCTTCACTTTGGGATCATGGAGCATCTGTCTGGGGTCAATCAGGGTGGGGACCTTGCAGAGCCAGGCCCAACGCCGGGTACAATAGTGATAAATAGAATTTATTTTGTACACCTGTTACCGACATACACATGGCCACGGGAGCTTCCAGAACGGGTGTTGGGGCTGGAAGGCTGGCCTTTGGCGTGGCGCCTAAAAAGTGTGACCAGACACACACAAGGACGGGGACTCACAGCGGCTGTGACTGGCTGCCCCCTCCAGGAGGAGGGGCGCAGAGGTGAGGCCTGCGGCTCTATGCCAGCTGAGCCCCCTAGGCCTGGGGTGCCCAGCAGCATGGGATGGTAGGGGTTAAGCTGGGTGCTGGCTGAGGAGCCAGGTAGGTCCCCCTTTCCCCGCAAGGGGTCGCACGTGTCTGTCATGTGTAGGCAGTGGACAAGGCATTGGCAGATCTGTGGTCGAACTTGAGGGTCCAGGAGGGGCAACCGGCATGACCAGCTCCCTGCCCCTCAGCCCACCTGGGGCCACAGGGATCCCAAGAAGCAGGATAGGGTGGTGAGAGGGCCCTGGGAGGAGTTGCCTCTTCTGGGGCAGGAGCATGAAATCACAGTCTTCAGGGACCTCTGAAATAATCTCATGCATTGTAGCAGGTGTCCAGAGAGGGAGAGTGACTTGCCCAGAACCACATAGCAGAATCCAAGTCAGAACCCAGAACGCCCAGCCCAGTGCTCTCTCTGCCACACCTTGCACCCTGCTTCCTCCTGGTAAGCTATGTGCACTGACACATCTCAATACCCTCTCCCATCTTGTTCCCCCTGAGTCCAGAGGGGTGCCTCGGGTGATGGGGGCTCAGGACAGAGGCAGGCCAGCATGGAGTCCTGCTTCAACTGTCTACTCCCTTCCCCAGCCCAGACCCCCAGCCTGGGGGGGTGGGGGTGATGCCAGCAGCTTCCCCGCTCCCTGGTCTGGATGGCTCCACCCTGCAGAGCAGCCCACACTGGTAGGCCAGGGGCAGGGCTGGGGAGATGGGGGCCAGCCCATAAGTTGGGCATGGCCTTGAGGGCAGAGGCTCCTTCTGCCTGGACTTGACATAGCGTCTTCACCTTGTGCTTCTGCGGCCTCGTCTGCGGGGCAAAGGGAGAGGGAGACACCATGAAGCAGGGAGAAGGGAGCCTGAGAGCCTCACCCTTAGGTTTTCGGGCTCGGGGTCCTTTCTATTCACTGGGACTTCCTAGACCCTTGCCTCCCCGAGAAATTCCCACTGAATCCTCTCAGCAGCTTATGGGCTGAGGCAACACCCCATTACACAGATAAGAAAACTGAGGCCCAGAGATGGGTCATGACCTGCCTGAGTCACCCGGCAACTGAGTAGCAGAGGACTGATCCCAGGTACAGTACTCTCCCCCAGAGGGGGCAAAGGGAAGCGGAAGGAGTCAGCCTAGCCCCCTACCCACGAACCACCTTCCTCCCGCCAAGCAAGGGTTGAGGGGCAGGGTCTAACCTGCTCAGTTTCTTCTTCAGAGATGGTGGCCCGACTAACAGTCCTGCACAGGCAGACAATGGTGATGGGGCAGGTGACACGACAGACGACGGTGTGGGGCAGGAGACACAGGCACACAGGTGTCACCAGCTGCACCCATGCTGGACCAGCCCAGCCCCTCCTGGCCTGGGGCACACTTGGCCCAGCCCCACTCCTGTCCCGTTTATGCCTCTCCCCAACAGCTAGTGCCCTCCCGGAGGGCTTACACCCAGGGCAGCACCAGGCCATCTGCCCCCACCCTGCCAGCCCCCCGTGGCTGCACCTACCAGCTGGGGCATGTGCTGCTCAGAGGCTTCCAGCTGGATCTTGATCTCGGGACACACAGGGTCCCCTGACTTGCTGGCGTCTGGGTGGGGTGACCGTGAGGGGCCTGGGGAGGGGGGCAGGAGGGAGCCACCTCACTGGCCGCGGGGAGGCACCAGGGAAACGGCGGCATGGGTGGGCGGTCGGCACCATGTTCCCCAACCCCATCAAGACCCTCCCTCAGGGACCCCCACCCTTAACGCCCTCCCTTGTCCCTCCTGTCATCCTCCAAGACCCCCCCAGCAGCAACCAGTCCTCCAGCCCACTGTCCAGGCACACAGGCCATCAGGAGGAAGCAGGGCGTGTGGTGTGGCAGAGAGCACTGGGCGGAAGTGCTGGGCTGTGACTGGGTTCGTCTGTGTCTGCTGGTGTCAGGGATGTCAGGTCCTGGACCTGGGTCCCATCACACACCCACCACTTGGGGTGTGAGAACTGGTCTCAGACACTCTGTACCCAGCCCTGTCCCCTCCGACCCTTCTTGGTGGGAGAAGCTGCCCCTGGCCTGGTACCTGGTGAGCTGCCCCCACTGGTGGTGCTGACACTGTCCTCCAGCCATGTGCTATAGATGAAGGAGTCCCGCTTGTGGGGCGTCCCTGAGGATGAGACGCTCTCCTGGAGAGGCAGGAGGACAGAGGGAGGAAGGGAGGAGGGGGCGAGGAAGTTGGCTCACACCATGGCACTGGCTTGCCCCCGCCACGTTCCACGACCCCCTACCCTTGCCCCACCAAAAGGAGGCCAGGGCCCAGAACTGATGCAGGGAGACCACAGAAGGGAGGGTGGCCTGGAGGCACAGACTACAAGCATGCACCAGTCACTTCCATACATTCATTCATTCAGCAACATTCACTGATGTTCTCCGTGGCTTGGACCAGGAAAATGGGCATGGCCTCTGCCCTCGGGGAGCTCAAGGTCTAGGAGGGGAAACAGCAGAGAGGAGAACTAATCATTCTAAAATCTAAGCCCCAAGAAGCAGGGCCTTGGTCTGCATTGTTCCCTGCCACACCTGCAGCACCTGGAACAGGTAAAGGTTTGCTGACTGAAGAATGACCAACGGGTGTTAAGGATAATGGCTGGGGGTCTGTGAAACTACAGGAGATTCCTAACCTATTCTGGGACTAGGAAATCAGGGAGGGCTTTCAGGAGGAGGTGATGTGAGGCTGAGTCAAGACAGGTGAATAGAAGTCACCCAGGCAAAGGGGGAAGGAGGAGGCAGAATTCCAGACAGAGTCTCATGCAGAGTCCTGGAAAGAAGAATGGGCCTGGTATGTCTGGGAGACTGCAACGGAGTGCAGAGTGGCTGAAGCAGTAAGAGATGAGGCTGGGGAGGGAGGACTCAAGGGTCCAGATGGTCAATGGTCTCAGAGATTTGGCTTTCTGTGAAGGGTACTGGGGAGCCATGGCAGGTTTCAGAAGAGAGGAGAGTCAGTGTCATTCTCTTGGGCTAGGTCCCCAGATCACATTTCAGCCACATGCTTCTACCCAGAGCATCTCCAGGGATAAGAACCCCAACCACTGTGCAGCCACCCCCAGGACCTCTTACCAGGCCTGTGTCATCCCCGTCCACACCCTCCGTCTCCTCCACCACGCTGGCAAAGCTGCTGGCACTGGACGAGGAGCGGGAGAAGTCCTTCAGCACTTCTGTCCTCTGGGCCACTGTCTCCGCTCTGCCACAGACAGTGCCCCATCAACCAGCGTCACCCTGGGCATGGCCTGGGCCACGCCCTCACCTCCACCCTCCCAGCCCAGAGAGTCTAGCCCGCAGCCAGCCAAATGCCTTTGTGCCCCCATTATGCGTCTCTGGACCACTAAGCCTCCTGGACTCCCACTGCAGCCTCCCCCGCCACTGTCCTTCCTAACACCTGTACCTGAGCATGTCCCTCCTTGCTCAGAACCCTATCCTGGCTCCCTAGTGCCCCCAGATAAAGTCCAATCACCTTGGCTTAGTTTCAACAACTAGTGCGTGATTGACTCTGTGCTAGACACTATCTAAGCACTTTCATGTGAATTATTTCATTACTATCATTACACCCAACTTATAGATGAGGAGACACCAAGGCACAGAGAGGGTAAGCATGTGGCCCAAAGTCACCCAGCCCAGGCAGAAAGAACAGAGGTGTGGGTCAGGCCTTCCAACCGCAGAGTGCACTCTCTTAAAAAAAAAAAAAAAAAATCTTAACTCCCCCATAATTCTGTTTCACTCTCAGGGCCTCTGGGTCTCCTGCCTGGAGTCTTAGTCCTTCCTTCGAATCCCCCAAAACAAATCTATCTTTGAAACCTCAGCCCAGGGCCCCCTACTCCAGGAGGCCCTCCCTGATTCCTCCTCCCAAGGTAGGAATGACCTCTCTCCTCTGGGTCCTGCATGCCTTGTCCCTCCCCGTCCCTGGTCCCTAATAACCCTTTCCTGCCTCCATGTTCACTAGCCTGACTCTTCAGGCCATACCAAGTCCCCTGACACTTTTGGCCTCTGGCACGGGGCCTGGCACAGGGCCTGGCACCAAAAGGCTCAGCCAACACGTGCCGGAGGACAAAATGGAGAGTGGGTGAATGTCTGAGGGGTGGCCTCCTAGGCCAGTCCATGTCACCAGAGCTCACCAAGGCCATACCATGCTCCTGGGCCTGTTAGCTCTACCTTCCAAATACATCCCCAGCCCCCACGCTTCTCCCTTCCTCCATAGCCACCATCTGGTCTAGCACCATCACCTGGTCTCCCTGTCCCTGTCCCTGTGCCATCTCTTCACACCTCGACCACAGCTTGTAAAAGCCTCACTTCCTCAGTCACTATCTTGCAGAGGCTCCTGGTCTCCCACAACATTCTCACATGGCCTCCAAAGTCGTGCCCACCTCTCTAGCCTCGCTCCCACCACCACTCTGCACGTGCCTGCCTGGCCCAGCCCCTCACTCCCTGGGCTTCAACTGTACTACCCGTCTTTCCCCTCCCTCAAGCAGCCGAGCTCTTTCCTGCCTCAGGGCCTCTGCACTGGCTGTGCTTTTTACCTGAAATCCTCTCCCCTCTGCTATGCCAGCCTCAGCATGGTGACTCCTCCTTCAGGTCCCCCGTTCAAATGTCAACCCTTCGGGGACGTCTTCCCTGCGTATGCATCTAAAACACTACCCCCCCGCCCCCGTCCTTCTCCACCACATCCCTGTTTTATTCACCTCCTGTCATCTCTGTCTACAAATAGCTTATTGGTTATGTTTACACTAGACCAACAGCTCCATCATGTGGGGGCCGTGTACGCCAGCTCGCCACCATGTTCCGGGGTTTGGCATGGGGTAAGGCATGCATGGAACACTCAGTGACTTGGGGAGGACCCATGAGGGCACCCAGGCCTCGGTGACGCCCCAGTGTGGTGACAGTCTGGTGTGGTGGTGTCAGTGTCCCCAGAGCCTGGAGTCCAGGCTGGGGATGGAGGGGATGAGCCCATCACAGCCAAGCCCCCAGCATGGCATGTCCTGAGCCCCAACCTGTTCTTGGTCGTGGGCATCTCCGGGGAGCTCTGTGTGGATGAGTTCTCTGACTTGGGCTCCTGTGAGACGTGCCCGCTGTCTGGGGTCTTCTGACCAGCCGGGGGGCTCTCCCTGCAGGGCACACGAGGGCAGCGGGGGGATTCAGCACCAGGTCTCGCACCAGGGGTAGAAGGAGGCCCTGGTGGTGGGTGGAGGTCATGGGAACCTCAAGCCTTGTACCAGAGGGGCCCTGGCTTAGAGTTCCCCAGAGCCATCCTGGTGGACGCCTGAGCTGGCCTGGCCAGAGAGGGGCAGGCACTGCTGGGGCATATGTGTGACAGGGCACCTCCCAACTCCACCCCACTATGGCAGGGGCTATGGCTGTCCCCTGTTACGGACAAGAAGCCTGGAACTCTGAGATGGGAAGGAACCTGCCCCGGGACACCCAGCTAGGATTTGAATTCAGATTAAAGAATTCTGAGTTCTGGTGACAATGAGGACAGTGCCAGCTCCACTCCCAGCACCTTCTCCGTGTGCCACCACCACGCTAAGAGCTTCAGGTGCGTCACACTAAATCTTCACAGCAGCCTCGCAATGTTGGTCCTATTCTTATTCCCATTTTTCAGATTTAGACACTGAGGCTCAGACAGGTACAGTGACTTGCCCAAGGTCACACAGCCCAGTTGCATGTCACACCCACGTACTAGCCTCTGCTTTCCAGGGGCTGCCCCACTACTAATACGAGCTTGCTGCCCTGTGCCTGCCCATATACATTCACCCCCATGTTCCTGCCAGTACTGCCCTGATACCAAGACAGCAGCCCTGGTATTACCCCCACTCACTGGGACAGTGGAGTGGGTGCTGACCCCAGACAGACCAGGTCTCAGATTCCAGCTCCACCCCTCACTGGCTGTGTGGCCCGGGCAAGCGCCTCCACCCCTCTGACCTATGACTTCTCCACCCACAAGGCGTGGGCGCCACCAGTGAGCCAGTAGGACTGCAGGAAGGTAACAACGTTTCCGGGTATGTGACGTGCTGGCCCTGGTGCTGGACACACTGCAGGGACGAGGCTGCACAGCTGTGACCGATGGGGGACACAGAGGGCCAGGGCACTCCCTACTGCCTGCTCCCCTCTGTCACTGAGTGGGGGTCAGGAGAGGGGCAGTGGGGGGACAGAGAGGGGGCCCGAGGGGACACAGGACCTGCCCCCCACCCACCTTTTCTCCTGCACCTCCTGGATGTTCTCGATGCCGATGGCACTGCTGCGGCGTGAGCCAAATGGGCCTGATTTCTTTCTCGTGGGGCTCTTCCCAGGGACGATCAATGACTGTGGGGAGAGGCCCAACTCAGTGCCCACCTGCTCTGGAAGTCCCCGTGCCCCCCACATGCTACCCTGGAGCCCCACTGCCCCAGGATCTGAAGAGAGGCAATGAGCAAGAAAGAGCGAGAGAAAATGTCCATCTCCAGAGACAGCCCTCCCAGTTTACAGACAGGGAGACGGGCCCAGCGGGGGCAAGCTCACACAGTGGGGCTGGCCTGGGATCTCGGCCCAAGAGGAGAAGGGCAGAGCCCTAAGGGGATTGGGGCAGCCACTCTGGGGCTGAGAGGAGAGGAAGCCAAGTCCTCTCCCCACCTACCAGGTCTCGGTGGGGCCTGCAGCCAATAGGTGCATGGTGAGAGAGCGGGCATAGCAAAACCCAAGCCCCTACCCCAGCAGCCAAAAGATAACCTCCCCGTTGCCCCACACACTGGAGTGGGGTGCCCCAGGCACCAGCGTCAGGAAGGTGGGCCCTAGGGAGGCACAGAGGGGCAGGAGTCCCCAGGACAGTTTATGGTCACGAAGTGCGGGGCAGTCAGGGCAGAGGGAAAGATGGTGCTCCATGCAGAACTGGCAATATTGGGGGACGTGCGGCTGGGCACAGGGTCTTTGGGTACCAAATCCCAGCAGGCACCGGGCTAGGGTCCCAGGGGACAGGGTAGGGTCAGAGGCCTCTGGTGGGGGCACTGGTGCTGGCACTGGTATCCGGCCCCAAAGCAGGCCCTGAGTGCCATCAGAGCTGCCGGCACTCCATCCTGCACACCCTTGGGCCTGTCCCAGGGGTCAGGGGGGCAACGTCCCCAATATGGCCTCCGTCCTGAGAGTGAGCAGAGAGCAGCGCGTGCAGGCAGCCTCCAGAGCTGGTGGCCCCGCGGACGACAACCTCTTCCACGGTTCCTATGCCTATGGCACTGCCCCGGCGTCCGAATCTACTCGCGCTTTTCCCAGGAATAAGCAATGACTGGCAAGTAGCAGAGGACAGGGGCAGAGAGAGAGACAGACAGACATCAAGAGTCAGAGAGAGAGAGATGGCAGGAGGGAGAGACATGGAGAGGTGAAACAGGAAGGACGACGGAAAGACAGACGGACAGGGAAAAACAAAGAAGAGAGGCAGGGTAAGGGAAGGGAAGAGAGAAGTGTGGCGCAGAAACAAAAGACGGAGAAAACAGAAAGAGGGATGGGAAGGGAGAGAGAGTCAGAAAGACAGAGATGGAGACAGGGCACGTGACAGTGCAGTACAGAGACAGGGAGGAGAAGACAGAGACGGGCACAGGAACAGACACAGGCAGAGAATGGAAGAAAGGGGGAGGTAAAAAGAAAAAAGAGAACAGTGGAAAGGGGAGGGAGGAGCAAATAGAGGTACAAGAGGAAAGAAGAAATACAAAGGCGGGAGAGGGTAGGGAGACATCAGGGAGAGACAAGGAAGGAGAAACAAAGAACAAGAAGAGAGTGGAAGAAGAAGGAAGCAACATGAAGAGAGCGGAGAGTTGTGCAAAGACAAAAACAGAAATGGGTCTGGTTACTGCCATGGTGGGTGTTGCTGGCCTGGCCCTGTCCCTGGGGCCCCTCTTCGGCCACCCACAGGAGGCTAGGCCCATTCAGAAGGGGAGGGGGGTTAGTAAATCTCAGTAGGGGGGTTGGCCTGTTCCTCTGATGACAGTGGGCTTGGTGACACTGCTGGACAGCAGAGAACCCACCTTTCTCCCCTGGCCAGGCCAGACCACAGGGCAGGGGCTGGGGGGTGCCTCCCTGCCACGGGGCACAGCCTCACAGCACTGAGCACAGGGCCTGGCTTGCAGTAGACAGTCAACAAATGAGGGAGGGAGGGAGGGAGGGAGGGAGAGAGGGAGGGAGGGAGGGAGGGAGGGAGGGAGGGAGGGAGGAAGGGAGGGATGGAGGGATGGATGGGGATTGGGAAGCAAAGCAACAGGTGCAGTGCCCTGGGTGGCCACCGGGTGGCGGAAAGCAGATACGCCTGCAAGTGAAGCCTTGTTTAGCATTCTATGCCCCCAGCATTCCCTTAGGTGTTAGCAACAGAATCCCAGTCTGGCAGACAGTGAGTAATCACACAGTAGGTGCTCATTCAGGAGATGCTCACACAGAAGCCCAGTTCCTGACACAAATAGGTAGTCACACAGCCACAGAGGCCCTGGTGCACAGTAGGTGCTCGCACAGCAGCCTAGGGCCGGGCACACAGGTGCTCACTAAGTAGATGCCCACAGAGCAGCTCACTTCCTGACACCTAGGAGGTATTCAGCAAGGTCCAGGGCTTAGCACACATTATGTACTCAGACAGTAGCCCATTTCCTGACATACAGTAAGTTCTCACACAGCAGCCCAGGGCTGGGCACACAGTAGGTGTTCACAGAGTTGACGCCCACACAGTGGCCCAGGACTGACACACAGTAGGTGCTCACAGAAGGTCAGGGCCAGGTCCATAATAGATGCTCACAAAGCACAAGTTCACACAGCAGCCCAGGACCAGACACACAGTAGTTGCTCACAGTGAAGCCATCCACACGGCAGTCCAGGACCTGACACACAGTAGGTGCTCAGTGTAGCCGTCCACACGGCAGCCCAGGATCAGACACAGGGTAGGTGCTCACAGTGTAGCTGTCCACACAGCAACCCAGGGCCAGACACACAGTAGGTGCTCACAATGAAGCCTTCCACACAGCAGCCCAGGACCTGACACGCAGTAGGCATTCACGGAAGTTCAGGGCCAGGCCCATAATAGATGCTCATAGAATACATGTCCACACAGCAGCTCAGGTTCTGACACACAGTGGGTGTTCACAGTGTAGCCATCCACACAGCAACCCAGTAACTGACACACAGTAGGCATTCACAGAAGCTCAGGGCCAGGTCCATAATAGATGCTCATAGCATACATGTCCATACGGTAGCCCAGGACCTGACACACAGCAGGTGTTCACAGTGTAGCCATCCACACAGCAAGCCAGGAACTGACACATGGTAGGTACTCACAGAAGCTTGGGGCCAGACCCACAATACATGCCCACAGAGTAGATGTCCATAGAGCAACCCGGGTCATGACACACAGTAGGTAACCACACAGCATCCCAGAACCAGGCACACTGCAACCAGGTCCTGACACACAGTGGGTGCCCACAGACTGACACACAGTAGGTGCTCCCAGAAACTCAAGGCTGACAATAGGTCCCCCTACAGCAGCCCAATTCCCAGCACACAACAGACAGTAGGTGCTCAGTAAGAAATGTGATATAGAGGCTACCCCAAGCTGACCCCAAGAAAGTCCACACCCAAATGAGGGGCTCAGAGGAGGGGAGGGTGGAGGTGCTGGGGAGGGGGCCACAGGCTCTCAGCTTCCCAGTGTCCCAGTCTAGGAACTCAATCCCATGGAGAGCAGTGGCTAGACTGAGTCCAGAGCCCAGGACAGGCACATGGACAGCAGGGTAATGGACATGGGGCCAGCCTAAGGAGGAAAGGGAGAACCAAGGGTCCCGGAGGGAGGAGCAGGAGGGGGACACTCACTATTCCAGCTGCCTTGGCCAGGTCGGGATTGTTGGGCGCAAAGCTCCCACTGTGGCTAGTAGACACAGTGTTAGGCTTCTTGTTGCTTAGCCCCATGGCATCCATTGATTGGCTGCGGCTTCGGATGACCCGCTGTGGGAGTGGGGAGGGGACACAGGGGTCATAAGACACCACCACCTCAGGGAAACCCAGAGCCCTGGCAGCACCAGAAGCCAGGCATCTGGTCCCTTCATTAACTCCTCCCCAAGCCTGGGTCCCACCTTATACTCTACTCCCAGCCCAAGCGCTACCCCAGAAACAGACCACTCCCTCAGGCCGTTGTTGGTAGGTGCCCTCAACTGGTTCCAACTATAGTGACCCTATATCCAACAGAACAAAACATTGCCCAGTCCTGCACCATCCTAACTATGTTTGAGCCCACTGTTGCAGCCACTGTGTCAATCCATCTCATGTTTGCTGACCCTCTACCAAGCATGATGTCCTTCTCCACGGACTGGTAGCCCAGTGCCACTCTGGGTGACCCCAGGAAGTCCCTTGCTCTCATGAGGCCTCAGTTTCCCTATCCGTCACACAGGAGGCAGGTCCACATGGTGCCTATGGGTAGTTTGGCTCTGCTAGCAATGAACAGGGGTGACCTTGGGCAAGCCACTTCACCTCTCTGAGTCCCGGTCTCCTCCTCATGTGGCTATCATAAGGACTGAAGAACATACTGGGTCATGACCATAATGTGCACAGAGAACCTTCCAGAAAACTCAGTTTTCTTCCTTCCTAGATCTAAGAGCTTTCTTCTTTCCTTCTTTCATTCCCTCCCTCCCTTCCTTTTTCCAGTGAATCTTTACTGACACAAGGCCGTATATATTTGCTCTCTCACTTAATCTACCCATCAGCCCTACAAAGGGGTTAACTATTATTATGCCCACTTTACACATGATGAAACTGAGGCAGAGGCAAGCTCGGAACCCAGAGGCCAAATCCCATGCCCTTAACTGTGGGCTCTGCTGCCTCTTAGAAATTCTTTGACCTAATATAGGTGCACCATCCAGCACCTGCCAGATGTGGGACCACCAGACCCTCTCTCAAAAAAAGGTACCCAGATCCATGTTCCCTGTCTCCAGCGGGCAGAGGCAAGGCCCTTCCTAAGCTACCTGCTGTTCACCTCAGCTCCGGAGCAGGCCTGGGCAACTTGGCTAGTTCTCTTATGCAAACCCATGTCTCTAGCTCTGTGGCATGCCCTGGGGTGAAGGTGAGGCCTCAGGCTGGCCGGGCCAGGTACCTGGAGGATGGGCAGTCCCCCATCTGTAGGTGGAGAAGAGGGTGGCAAAGAGGGGTGCTGCTTACACCCTAAGGACCTGCAGCTTGGGTGAGTCCCAAGGGGCAGGAGAACTCCTTCCACCTCTGCCTCGCACTCTGAAGAGTAAATAGGTGCTGAGGCAGGCAGGGCATTTTGCTTTCTAACTTAGTCTAACTGCCTTACAAATAATAACTCAGTAACAGTTGTATGAAGTAAGTCTCTACTACCCCACTTAACAGATGAAGAAACTGAGGCTCGAAGAACAGCCAGCTCGTAAGTGGTAGCACTGGGATTTGAACCCAGGGAGTCTGTGCCCTTAACACTAAGCTAAACCAGAGACAGCTAGGGTGGGTCACACAGGCCTAAGTTCGCACAGACCAAGTGCCTCTTCAGTGGCCACTGAGTTCATACTCAGGGACCTCCGTTTCTGTCCCTCCGTCAGAAGAGAGGCCTCCTCCCCCCTTCTCTGCATGCTGACCTGGCAGCCACCACCCTTGGCACTTCAGCAGAACTCCCCGGCAGACTCCACCCCCAAGTCTAGGTCCTGCCTCCAAAACATTAACTCCTCCCCAGGCCAGAGCCCCACCTTACACTCTACTCTGCTGGAAGTTCTACCCAGAACCAGACCACACCCCCAAGCCTGTTGTTGTTTGGTGCTGCAAGTCACTTCCGACTAATAGGGACCCTATGTCCAACAGAAAGAAACACTGCCCAGTCCTGTGCTATCTTCACAATTGTTCATATGTTTGAGCCCATTGTTACAGCCACTGTGTCAGTCCATCTCTTTTTCACTGATCCTCTACTTCACCAAGCATGATGTCCTTCTCCAGGAACTGGTACCCTAAATCCTTGGGTCCCCTTGAGCCCCACCCTTATCCAGACTCCAATCCAGACTCCACCCTCTAGCCACACCCCCACACCTCACCTATCAGCCCTGTCCCAGCTCCGTCCTAAACCATGCCCCTCCCCCCTCACTGGCAGACCCAGGGACCTCACCTTGAAAGACTCGAAGAAGCCACCGCCCCCGCCGCCATTCTCCATCTTGTCCTCGTCCCCGCCCAGGCCCATCATAGACTGGCTGTGGGTATGCAGCTCCTCATGGAGCGTCTCCAGGAGAGCAGCCCGTGTCCGCTCCTATGGGCCAGGTGCAGTGGTGAGGATACCCCAGGGATCAGTCCTGGTCCCATGGCTCCAATTCCAGAAGTAAGTGCCGAGTCGGGAAGAGTCTGGACTGGGGACCCTCCCAGCTCAAGCAGTCCCCAGGGCTCCTTATGGGCCCTCAAGATCTGGCTTCACCCCCCTCTCCGTTCCTGTCACCCCCCCCCACCAGCCTGCCACTTCGGAGGCCCCCTCCTACACACTCTTATAACTAGTTGCCCTGTTGATTCTGACTCACGGTGACCCCGTGTGTGTCAAAGCAGAACTACACTCCATGGGGTTTCCAATGGCTGATTTTTTGGACGTAGATCACCAGGTCTTTCTTCTGAGGCACCTCTAGGTAGACTCGGACTTCCAACTTTTCCATTAGCAGCCAAGTGCATCAACCATTCGCACCACCCAGGACTCCACCCATGCCCTGTTGTTGTCGGTTGCTGCTGAGTCAATTCTGTAGCCACCCCATGTGTACAGACTAGAGTTGTTCCATGGAGTTTTCAATCCCAACTCATTCCTAAATCCTTCCTCCCTGACTGTTGCAAGGCCCTCACCCCTGCGCATCTATAGTCTCAACAAGCCTTTTCCCTCCCCAGGGCAGGACTGAGATTCTGAGTTAGAAAGGAGTTGCGGGGGATCAGCCCCAGCAGGAGACCCACACCCTCACCTCCAGTTTGGCAAACTTCTCTGCCTTGTAGCAGGCATATTCAGCATTGATCAGCTTTGTCAGCAAAAATTCCTGGAACTCAGGCCCCTGGGAGCCCCCAGTGCAGGAGAGAAAAGAAGAGAAAGGGGAGTCAGTTGAGCCCAGAAACAAGGGGCTAAACCCCCAGGAAGCAGGGGCCAGAGCTCCTAAGCCACCCCTGCTGAGGTCTGGGGCTGCCCTCACTTCATTCACTGAAGGGTGTCACCTAGGGCTCAGCTCCACAGCCCAGGTATCTGAGGGCCCTGTGCCTTCGTGCCCACCCACCCCCTCAGGAGGGCAAACCCCTCAGATGCTAAGGTCTGGGCTGGGGTCTCCTATTCCTCCATCTGGGGCAGCAGGTGTGCTCTGCACGGGGCTGGAGCCAGGGCTTAAAGTGTGGCTCCAGAGGGGAGTCATGCGCTTTGTAACCACAAAGTCTGCTACGGAAATGTAACTGGTGTAGTTGCTTGTTGTATGACCCTGTAAAAGCCAGGCCCCAGTTGCAGATCAGGGGAGTCCAGCTGCCCCAGCACACGGTGGGGCTTCAGGACCTCATCCAGCAGAATATGCACCCCTCCCTGCCCATGACTGGGGATGGGGTTTCTGCTCACCTTCCTGAACACAGCAGGGTCCGGGAGAGGGGGCCCAAAGAAGGGCACATCATCCCGGGCGGTGACAGAGACCTGGAAAGAGGGCAGCTGACCCTGTGGAGCCTGGGGCCTGCTCTGCCCCAGCACCTCTGCCCCACTGCCCCATACCAGCCAACTAAAACCAAACCAAACCCACTGCCATGGAGTTAGTTCCGACTCATGGAGACCCCATGTGTTACAGAGTAGAGCTGCTCCATAGGGTTTTCTTGGCTGTCATCTTTACAGAAGCAGGTCACCAGGCCTTTCTTCCAAGGAACCACTTGGTAGGTTTGAACCACTAATCTTTTGGTTAGTAGCCCAGCACAAACCATTTACACCACCTAAAAAACCCAGCCCCAGTATACCGCCTAGGGACCCCTAAATTACACCCCCTCCCGCCCCATGCTGGGCATGGGGCCTACCCTTCAGAGGCAGGGCTCCATAACTGCTGATTGGGTCAATGAACCACATGATTTCAGCTCCTTGACCCTTTGCCCTGAACCTGACTGATGGGAAGGGGAGGAGGGCAACAGGAGTAACTGGGGATAGTGAAGGTGGGAAAGCCGAAGGAGGCAGAGGAAGGTGATTCTGGGCCACGGGGCGGAGGGGAGTAACAGGCCTCCTCGAGGGGGTGGCCTTTGGGAAGGCAGAGAGGGAATAATGGAAATCCTCCCTCATCAAAGCAGGAAGCAAGCTCAGAGCCCCCCAAATGAACCCCCTATATGCAAGAGAGGCCTTGCAGCAGTGAGGGCAGAGCTGCTGATGCCCTAGGTCTGAGTCTGAGGCCCTGGGGGCTCCAAGACCACCCACCTTGTAGAAGGGGCCATCAGGGGCCCCGCCCTCAGCCTGCACCACCACATAGGCATGCAGGAAGTTGGACGCAATCATGTCGGGCACGAAGGGCGTGTTCTCATCCTGGAAGACCACGGCCACGATGTCGTTCCCGATGTGCCGCTTCCGCTGCAACTGAACACAGGGTCATGGCCGTCACGTCCTGCCAAAGAGGGGCCCTCTGGGGCTGGGGTACAGGGTGCTGGCAGGGGTGTGGAGGATTTGGGGCAGGCAAGGGGCACATCCAAGACTTGCTTCCCCCCAAAAAATTTGATGAAAAACTTGTCTTAAACTTATTTTAGTTTTCTTGGCATCCGAGGCCAAGTAGAAAGTGACTTACTCAAGGTTCTACAGTGAGCTAAGAGACTCAAACCCAGGTCTCCTGGTCCCTAGACCCTACTCTTCAGTCCTTCTTTCTAAGTTCCCCCAAGATGGCCTCACTGAATAAACAAGTTCTACTTGGCATGTACTTGTGTTCCTCAGACAAGCAGGGTCTTATCAGAAGAAAATAAAAAGACACTAAAAGAATAAACATTTCCATTTTTTTCACGTTACACTTTTATCCCCTGGGGCAGGTGGGGCTAACCTGGACAGCCCTGCAGGAAGCCCAGGAAAATGGGGAAAATATCTGAGTCCAGTTCCCTGAATTCGCCCTATACTTTCTCACCTCTGGGCCTCCTACTTCCACGCCTCCTATCTCTACCAAGTCGAAGTGCCCTCATGGGACACCACAATGCCCTTCACTCCCTGTAATAACACTAGCCCACATTTACTGATCACTTACTATGAACCAGGCACTGTTCTAGACACCCTATGTACATCCCCTCATTTATGCTTACCTACGAGGTAGGTGCCATTATTCCCATTTCACAGACTTGGGAACTGAGGCTTTTTATAGCATTGTAGCAGCCTCTCTCCCCTCCCCAAGTGGACCGAGAGCCTCTGATGGTGAGGATGGTGGAGGGGGTAGATCATATCCATCTCTATCCCAAGGCCCAGCACTGAGCCTGGTGTGATGGACACTGGATGGACAGGTAGACGGGTAGACAGGTGGGAAGCAGGTGGGTAGGTGCCCAGGCTACCTGCTGGGCGTCCCCTTCTGTGTAGGGCAGCTTGGTGGACACGTGAAACATGATCTCCTTGTTGCGGAAGTTGCAGTACACAGACTCGGTCCCCGTCTGCCCGTGGGTCACGTCCAGGCCTCCTCGGAACCTGCCCCCAGGGCCCCCAGGCCACGGCTCAGTCTCTAGCCCCAGCCAGGCCTCCATGGGGCCAGGACAAGGGCTCCCTCCCTGCCCAGGGAAATGGGTCAAATTATGCTCTGTTTCTGCCACCCTAACGCTCACCCCTTAAAGTCCTGCAGTTTGATCTTCTGGCCAAGAAACTCCAGGAACTCCACGAAGGCTGGGCTTTCCTCATTGGTGCTGAAGAGTTCTTCCTCGGAGGTCTGGGGGCCACAAAGAGGGGTCAAGGTCATCGGGCTGGGGCTCCTGAGCAGTCCTGCCCCCCACCCCTGCTGGCACCCAGAAAAGGCTGAAGGGAGGACTCCGGGCAAGCCCCTGAGCCCCTGGGCACTGAAACCCCTTGGCAGGCGTTCTCCCCTAGCAAAGGTGTGAGGTCCCAGATACAGGGTAAGACAGGTGGGCGAGCAGAGAGGGGGAGGCGGAGCACACCTGCCCAAGCTTCTGGTAAATGACTCCAAACTTGAAGTTATTGCTGATCACATGCTCATCAAAGGTGACAATGAGGCGGGAAGCCTGGGTGGAGAGGACAAGGGGAAGTGGGACAGAGAGATGGCTTTTTTTCAAGTTGCCACATATTGAGCTCTTTCTATGTGCCAAGCACTGTGCCAGGCCCTCTATGTGCCTCACAACAAGCCCATGAGGAAGACACTCCTGCTGTCCCTGTTTTACAGACGGAGGAACCAAGGTTCAGAGAGCTGGAATAACTTGCCAGTTTCCAAGTGGAAGAGTTGGGACTCGAATCCAGGTCTACTGGGTTCCAAAACTTAAGCTCATTGCTCTGGAGTTTACCCAGGAGCCTCCGACCTGCCACGGCTGAGCCCGCCCCCATGCCACTCTGTAACACCCAACTTGCTCCTTGGCTCCTCCGTAAACCCACTGCATCCTAGAACAGCCAAGTCCCACCATCTTGATTGGGCCTTGAGCAATTCCCTGTTTCCTCTTCTGTAACCAAGAGGCAGAACCTGATTTCTGAGGCCCCTTCCCTTAGGAGACCTTTCCTGGACCACACCACCCCTCAGGGATCTCACCCTGCTCTAGAACTCAGTCAAAGCCACAAAAGCCACACGTCTTTCAAGGCCCACCTCTTCCAGGAAGCCCTCCAGGCTCAATGAAGACAGAAGCCCCTGCCCCTTTTCCCACAGCACCTCAAAACCAGCACCCAGCATCAGAAATGGAAGTGTAGCCGCTGTCTGCTCTGGGGTCAGAGGGCAAGACCAGAAGAGAAGAGATCCCTCCCAAGGGAGGCCTGGAGTCCCCATGTCTCAGGAGCACAAGCCAAAGGTGGCAGGGCTTCAAAGCAGCGTTGGGAGTTGCCAGCTATAAGTAATGCCTGGTACCATGGCCATGAGACAGGCAGCTGAAGTTTTAATGCAGGCCCTCCTTATCTGCTGTGCATCCTTGTGTAAGGCACAGAACCTTTCTGGGCCCCTGGTTCCTCTTTTGCAAACTGTGGATTTTTGCAGGGTTATTGTGAGGATTAAATGAGAGCATTTAGCAAAATTGACCAGTACCCAGCCGGTGCTCAGTAAGTGCTTAGTTCCCCAGTTCCCCATGCCTTCTTAGGGAGCGGGGTCCAGATCCATCCATACCTTAGGGTAGAGCACAGGGTAGAACCGGTCCACATTCACATCTTCACACACCAGCTGCAGAAGGAGATAAGGGGGGCTGAGTTGGGGGAGGGGAGGAGGCGTGGGGCCCCTGGGCCTCACTGACACAGGTCTAGGGGAGGACAGCAGCAGAAAGGCCAAAGGAGGGACCACGCTGGGGACAACAAAGGCTGAAGCAGGACTCAGGAGCTCACTGCTGCTCACAACGAGGTGCAGAGAGCTGGGGTCCCCTGGTACCTGAGAATGCTCTAGAGAGTGCCCAAAACAGGCATACAGGGAACAGGAACCCGTGAGAAGACGTAGCATAGTGGGAACATGGGAGAAAAAGACCACACAGACAGGGCTACTGCTCCCAGGGCTAGGACCTGGAGCTAAAGATGAGGCCGCTAAAGCAAAGCCACAGCTCAGCTGTGTGCCCACCTAGGGTGTCCAGAGGGCGCTGAGCGTGTGGGGGTCTTGACATGGGTGGTGGGTGGTGGCAGAGGCCTCACCTTTGCCATTTGGACCACGTTGGGGAACTCAGTGAGGCAGGAGATGGGGATGACGTCATGATATGTCCGGCACTTGGTCCTGGGAGGAAGGAGAAGGAGAGTGAGGAGCTTCGCAGTGGGGAAGGGAGACGGGGCCCCTCTGCACGAAATCCAGAGGGGCAGACCACAGGGAGGGCCAGAGGGGATGACAGGGCCTGGGCTTGGCATGCGGCCAGGAAAATCCCTGCCACTGTCTGGGCCTCGATGGCTCTCACATTATAAGACCTCAGCCCTTCAAGCTGTCTTAGGATCCCTCCTCCCGCCCTTACCTGAGCAGCAGCCTCAGGTGCTCTTGGTCGCCGATGACATCATACTTGAGCGAGAAGACCAGGTGGCCCAGGGCCGTGTCCAAGGAGTAGTAATTGAAATGCTCCTGTGTGGCAGGTGGGGGCGGGGCAGTGAGTGAGGCAGAGCCTGAGGCCTCCAGGAAACCAGACCAGAAAAGACAAGCCCCTCCCAGGTGGGGGTCCTTCACCAGGTAGCAGGCATCACGGCTTATAGCACGGACTCTGCAGGAGACAGACCTGCATTCAAACCCCAGCTCTGCACCTTGCCAGTGGCCTAAGAAGCTCACTTCACCTCTCTGTGCCTTGGTTTCCGAGTCTGTAAGGTGAGAGTGAGGCCACCTACCTTGCAGGATGGTGACAGAGGCTCAAGAGGCAAAGTGCCCAGCACAGTGTAGGTGTTCAGTGAACATTTGTAGTAACCTTGGCTCTCAAGGTCCTCACCAAAGTCAAGGACCATATTTGTACCTGCTGGGCCCCTCTGCACAAAGACCAGAGGGGCCAGACCACAGGGAGGACTGGAGGGGATGACAGGGCCTGGGCCTGGCTATGCAACCAGGCAAATCCCTGTCCCTCTCTGGGCCTCAACAGGGAGAGTGGCTATCCTTCTGCCTCATCCTTCTCAGGGCAGAGCACACAGTAGGTGCTCAGTAAAGTTATGCTAACTGACTGACTGCTGAACCTCTTATTCAGAGGGCCTTGAAGTTAGGGCCCATGAGAAACAGGAAGTGAAACAGCTCATAAACATACTGGGCGGCTGACCCAGCAGGTTCTCACCCTCCCACCTCACCTGGAACAGCAGCCACAGGGCTGGGAACAAATACCCCAGAGGGCACAAGGGGTGGCTGCAGCAGGGATGGCACCCCCAGAGGAGCCCAGAGCTGGCCCCTCCAGGAGGGGAAGTCCCAAAGCCAAGGGCTGTGGGTGTCAGGAGATGCCACCCCAGCCTGGCCCTGGGCTCCCCTGCCCAGCCCCAGCCCTGGGAGCGGAGCCGGATCCCCAGCCACGCCCGCCCCAGGAATCATCCTAGAAGTCAGTCCTGTTTAAACATGAACCCCTGTGCTCAGAGGGCAGGAAGAGAGAGAGGTGGAGGGCCAGGGGATGTGCCCCACAAATCTGTAGTTCAGGGATAGAAATTCTGAGTAGACTTGGGGCACAGAGTCCCCCTAGCCCTGGCTGGGCACAGAGTGGCAGAGACCCTCAGATGCTTGCCACCAGCCACAGAGAGAGAGGGGCAGGCACTGGGCAAGGGGAGCTGCACCAAAGCCCTGACCCCACCAATGACTTGGGGTTGGGATTTTCCCTGGACCCTCCAACCCAGACCCAGAGGAACCCAAAGGACACAGTGGGAGGATGGGCTCAGGGTCCCGGGAAGTCAGGGCCCAAAGTCACCCTGACCTTCTCCCTCTGCCAGAACAGGGCCTGATGCCGGAGCACCTGGCTGCTTCCCTAGTCATTCCACCTGGAGTCAGGAAATGGCCCTGCCTCCCTGCCAGCCCCTAGGGTGGGCAGCCTCCACTCTAGAACTCCCTCCCCTCTGTAATGATAGCCTGTTTCTGGTTACCACACCTCTTCCAGGAAGTTGTCCCTGATCACAGAAGGCCAAGCCAGTCCCATTCAACAAAATACACAAGCTCCTCCCATGTGCTAGATACTGGGGGCACAGACCAGGCCCTGCCCTGAAAATGGGGCATCTAAACCCCGCAACCTGTGCCTCTTCAAATCATTCTGTGCTGAAGGCCCAGCAGCTCCATTCCGTTACTCACCACTCCTTCAGCAAACTTTTCTGAGGACCACTACCTGCTGAGCCCATGCCTTCCCCCTGGATGCTACCACATCCCAGGGCCAGACCCAACTGAGAGCCTCTGGACCGCAGACACCTGGATGTCTCTCTTTCCATCCAAATGACTCAAAGTTGGAATTCCATGCCCTGTTCTGGGTTTAGAGTCCCTGGGTGATGCAAACGGTTAGTGCGCTTGACTGCTAACGGAAAGGTTGGCAGTTCAAGTCCACTCAGAGGTCAGCACCTGTCCAATAATTCCCAGCTCAGTAATTATGTGACCTTGGCCAAGTCACTTCACCTCTCTGAGCTTCACTTTCTTCTTCCATAAAAACATAATAATAACCCTGATCTCACAAGGTAATTGTGAAGATTCAGTAATAACAGCTAACATTTATTGACTGTTACATGCCAGACATGGCTGGCTCTATATGTTTTACACGTGCTTTTATTCCCCATTTTTGCAGATGAGGAAACAGGCTCAGGAAAATTAAATAACTCACCCAAGGTCACAGCATCAAGAAATGGAAGAGCCAAGATTTGCACCTAGGCCTTGGGACTCCAGAGCCCAAGTGACGCTTCTCTGCTTTGTTATACACTGACACACAGACAGCACCTGGCCTGGGGCCTGGCACATACAGGATTCCAGCATATGCCCGCCCCTCTGGCCCCCACGACTGTGTACCATAACCTCACCCAGTAACTCTCCCCTGGACACCCTGGTGCAGCACCCTGATGAACTGTCACTGGGCAGGGTCCTTGCCCTGGGGCTGGTGGTAGGGTAGGGCTGCACGATCTGGGTCAAGCCACATCAACTGTGTCTTCCCAGCCTCCACCACAAGCTGCCCCAGGGCAGACCCTGGACCTTTTTTTGTTGGTTATCATATATACACCTGGCCCAGAACAGGGCCAGACACACAGCTGGTGCTCATATTTTTTAACCCTGACTGAATGCTTACTGTGTACCAAACACCATTCTAAACACCTCCTAAGCATCATCTCATTCGAGCCTCACAGCAACTTCAAGAGGTGAGCACCATTACCATCTCCCTTTCTATAGGTGAGGAAAAAGGGGCACAGAGAGGTAAAGGGACGGACTTGATCAATGTCCCATGTAGTAGGTGGCAGAGCCAGGATTCAAACCCCGGTGGGGTCCCTGCTGTTAACCACAATGCCAGACTACTCCTGTCTTTTGCAGTACTGTTTGCTGAATGAGCAAATGAACCCCCTATACATGCTCCCCGAGAATCCGGGCTCTGGGACTGTCACTCAGGCCCAGCCAATGGGTTCTGCTCCCTCCCAGGCCCACCCCCTTCCCAGCCCAGGCCCCAACACCAGCAGGCCACTGACCTTGCCCAGAAAGTGCTTCCGGTAGATGCGGGCTGTGGGGTTGCACTCAAGCTTGACCTTGGTGGTGGGTGATGGCAGCGGCTCTGTCTCCGGGATGCTGGTCATTTCATGGTTGGTGCCTTCAATCCAGTAGCCCCCGAACTGAGGCAGCAGGATGAGGGGGAAGGGCCCTTCTCGCCCCAGGACCTGAAGGGGGAACCTGGCTGAGAGCTGCCCCACACTGTGCCCCACCCTGGACCCCAGTACCACCCCCCAGATCTGAAGCTACTTTTGCCATAACTAAGGGTATTGAAGGAGACCTAGTGGTGCAATGGTTAAACACGTGGCTGCTAACAGACCCACCCAGTAGCTTCTCGGGAGAAAGAACTGGCAATCTGATCCCGTAAAGATTACTGCCTACGAAATTCTATGGAGCAGTTCTACTCTGTCACATGGGGCCACTATGAGTAGAAATCGACTCGATGGTACCTAACAACAACACCAAGGGGTACCAAGGACAGTTGGGAGCCTATGTGAGCCCCCAGGGTTCGTATCTACCCCCAGGGTATCTGTTCCAGCCCTCTTCCTCCCATTGCAGGCACAGACCCAGACAGCACCAAGCCCAGTGTCCCTGGCTGGAAGGATGAGAAGGGGGCGAATGGAGCAGGACCTTGGCCTGAGGAGGCAGAAATGTTTAGCTCTGAAGTCTTGGGCCTGTAAACTGAGTCCCCGCCCGCACAGCAAGGCCCGTTGACAGGCTCCTGAGCAGGAGGACCCAGGTGTCCTGGGACTCAGAGTGAGGGTGGGCTTGGGGGTCCAGCTGGTTACCTCATGGACACTCGGGTAGGGAATGTAGTCCTCCTCCGTCTGCAAAACACAAGCAGGGTAGAGTTCAGCTGGGGCGGGTCCTCACCCCTCACATCTTCCGGTCTCCCTAGAATGACTCCATTCTCAGCTAGCCACATGGGCTGGGTGTGTGGATGGCGCTGTGTCTTCATCTCCCTAATTTGCTGATGGGGCAGAGGCTTCCTCTGGGGTGACCCCGCAAGGCAGAGGCCGAGCAGGCTTAGGTCACTGAGGCCTGGCATCTTCTGGATCTTTCTGCCTCCTGGGAAGAAACTTCTGGACCAGTGGTTCTTACTGCATCAGTCAAGCCTAAGGGGCTTGTTAAAACACGGATCACTGGGCCCACCCCTAGAGTTTCTGATACAGCAGGTCTGGGGTAGGGCCTAAGAATTTCCATTTCTAACAAACTCCCAGGTGACGCTGATGCTGCTGGTCTGGGGACCACACTTGGAGAACCACCGCCCTGGACAAAGCATCAGGTCCATGAACCCCCTTTAGCCATCACCCTTGTAGCCCTGGCCCCACTCCCCAGGGCCAGCTCCCAGCCTTCCAGGGCCATTCCAGGTACCAGGAACTAAATGCCTATCTGGAGAGGCTGCGCAGCTCCCCCCAGAAAATTCTGAGTCGTAAACAAGAGCCTTCCCTCCTGCCCTTCAGTGCTCAGCCTCCCGTCAGTCTCTGCACAGGTGTCCGGCGGGCAGCGCCACCACCCTCCCCAGGTCCCCACCCTCCACCCCAGGCAGAAGCCACATGGAGCTGTAACTCAAAGGCATTCTAGGTCTGGGATTGTGTCTTCCTGCAACTGCTGACCGTCATTGTTTTTAGGGAAAACGTTTTGCAGCGGGCTGCCTTCTGAGAGGTGGAGGTCTCGACTTCAGGGCAGGAGGTCTGGAAAGCGGGGGTGTGGGGTGGGGGGGTGAGTTTATGGAGTTGAATTGGAGGCTCCAGCCTTAGGACAAGGGAGTGTCTCAGTGTCTCAGATCTCCCCAAGGATCACCCTCACGGCCCCAGACCTGACACATAGAAGTGACTACTTCATGAAAGGGGAGGCTGGGTTCTCCCGGCTACTGTCTCCATAGGTGCTGTGGCACCACTTCCCAGACCCCACACTGCTACCCCAGAGTGGGGGGCAGGGAATGGGGGGTGTAAAGGGGGAGGAGAAGTCTGATTCCCTTCCCCATCCCCGCCCAGGTACCCACACTCTTCAGAGGGTGGTTCACAGGGGTGGGCAGGGGGGCTATGGTGCAGACCTACTTTGAGGGGTGGCGGGAAGGAGCATCGTTGTTCATCCATCCTGCTTCCCTGCAAAAAGAAGGCAACATACCCTGTCACCCCCCCATGCCTGCTGCTGAGCGCTGCCTCCCCATGGATGGGTTGCACCCTTCTGCGTGTGGAAGGGGAAGTCCCGGCAGAGACCCGCGGGTGTGGGGTGCTCCCCAGGGCGGGGTGTTAGCCCTCTTTGTGTGGCTGGCTGTCCTGGTGGTGCCCTAGGCCATGGAGGCTGCCAGAGCGGGTGGGGGCTGAGCTCTGCACCGGCCGGAATGCACATGCCGCTGGGAGTGGGGGCGGGGGCGCTGTATGCGGCCTGTGTGTGAGCCTGGGGTGGGGGGGGGCAGTGCACTGCCTCTCCACAGATGTGTGTGGTTAAGAGAAAAAGGTGGAGACAGAAAGACTAGGAAAGGCAGAGAAGAGGAGGAGGGAGGAGAACAGCAGGGGGTTTGAGGGTTAGCTGACATCAGGCAAAGCTCCTGAGGTTTGTTCCAGTCACCCTCACTCCTGCCGCCCCCTGCCCACCTTACAGCACATTCACTTGCAAAACTCAGACAAGGGCCTCTAAGACCAGGACCGGGGATGGAGGGTGGGCAGGGGTCAAAGGAGAGGCTGCACCCCAGGATGCTGGGCTGCCTCAGGCTGACAAAGCCCCGCCAGGCCTGCTCCCTCCCCCATTCCAAATGGGGGTCCCGCAGAGCCTGCAGTGCTTTAGTAAGGTGGGGGTAGGCATCTGGACAAGTTCAAGAATGGATACTCTCAATCTTCCCGGTGCGTAGTGTGTGTGTTGGGGTGGGGAGTCTGAGGAGTTGACTTCAGCATGCTGGGGATCTACTCAGGGATGGGAGCTGGGGAGGCAAGGCTGGGCCCCTGGGTCAGACAGGGAGCTGAGCTGGACCAGCCTTATCTTCTACCCTGTCCCCCAGACAGAGAACTTTGGACAATATGTTGCTACCACCTGCTCCTGGCCAGTCCGCAGAGAGATATAGGGCTGAAGACGCAGCAAGCCCCCCGCCCCCCCCCAACCCAGCAGGCTCTGTGGTTCCCCAGAACAGGTTACAGAGCCAACCTCACCTGCATCTTTTCAATCATCTCAAACAGATCTGTGTTCTGCAACAGAGATGGGGGAGCGAGGTCAGTCCTGGGGGTGGCCCAGCTGGCCCCACTCAGCCCCCAAGAGTCTTTACCCACCCCAGCCCTCCTGCCTCCCTCACTCTAACTAACCACCATGGCACCTGTTTCTGAGGTAGCTAGAGAGGGTCATCTTGGGAGGGGGATCTATGCATCGGACCCACAGAGTTTGACCAATTGCCAAGTGAAGTTACCCAGTGTCCTGGGCCTACTATCACACCCGGATCTGCTCTGTCACCTTCCTTGAGGGAGGAGGCCAACTGCCTCCAACACAGATGATTGTGACCCTCGGATCAAGAGCCAGGGTTGGATGAGAGGCAAATCTCCCCCAAAACAATGAAGGCTGGCAGCGCCAGGGTGGGCACATGTACCCCTCAGAAGAGCTAGGAACCTAGCCCCAGGTCCCTGCCCCAGAGTCCAATCTCCCAGGCTCTCCAGGGGGTGTGTGGGTTCCACCATCCCGCCACAGGATTCCCTCAGGGCTTCTGAAGAGGGCAGGTCCCGATGAAGCTGGGCCATGGGTCCCTTCTTAGACAGCAACTTCTCAAGCAGTGGGGGCTGGGTAGCTCTTTGGGAGAGAGTATGTCAAAATGCCCCACTGGCCCAATACCTGCGTGTGAGCCCACATGCACCCTCTCAGGCTCCAGCCAGCCTCTCCTGAGGCCAGCCAGGGCACACACAGGGTTAATCGGACGTCGGCCAGCTGTGCTTGGCAGCATCAGCCTCTCCAGAGCCAACTCCCTCCAAGCCTTCCTGGAAGGCGGCATCCCTGCAGGCTAGTGGGGCTGGGGGCTGGGCCTGCAAAGCCCCCCAAGTCTCCAAGGTGTTGTCCCTCCCCCAGCCCTCCGAGGCCTCAACTCTGGGGCTCCTGCTGCCCAGTGGAACACCACCCAAACTCACACACGTGTGCTATGGAATTGTGCACCAGTAAACACCCCCACACACGTACATTCTCTCTCTCTTGCTCGCTGTCTCTCACGCACACCCACACACACACACACACACACACGCCTGCATGCCAGTACTTAAATACAAAGTCTCACTGCTACATGCACACAGTGCGTGTACTAAGAAAGCTGCACACACACACACAGATCCATGGGGTCTGTTCACACCAATTCTCAGAATCAAAGCCGTGCTAACACACAAATACACATCTGTGTCCCAAGTATACACGAACACACCCACACAAGTACGCACACCAAGACTTAAACGCTACACTCACACGCACGCAGGTCCATATACCCTGAGAGCTGCACACACAAATGCAAACCCACACCCGTGCAGGTCTGCACACCAACAATTATACACAAAGCTATACAAACACCACAAAACCACTCATGGAGGCACACTGAGAGATACAATAACAGGCATTCACAGCTACAGGCAGGTGTGTGCATGGCGATTTAGACAGACAGCCCCATATACTCACATGTACAAGCTTCCCCTTCACCCTCGGACTCACACTCCCGTGTTAACAGACACGATCGGCAACATTAAAGGAGGGCTTTGAGAAGAGGAAAAAGCATCCAACAACTGCGGGTGTGGTTAATCACCAAGGATGAGGGGGGCAGGCCTAAACTTTACCCCCTCACATATACACACATGAGTAAACACCACCCATCACACACACACACCCCATGTGCACACTCTGAGGCCTGCCCACAGAGGCAAAACCCACCCTGAAAAATCCATCACAGGAGTCCACAGGAGATGCTGACCTACAGTCACACATGGCTATACCCCACACCACCAAGAAACAATTCCACAGGCAATTAAAGCAGAAGCCACAGACACACACCTGCAGCCCAGGCAGACAAACACACCTGTCAACCCAACACACTGCAACAGCAATACTGGCCTCTATGGCCAGGTCAGCACTCAGCCTCAATCCCACTTCCAGAGAGACACAGCGATGAAGGGTGCATTCATGGCTCCCAAGGCACCCCACTCCGGATGACTGAACACAGCCGGGAATGGCAGATGCCTTGTTGCACCGCGATTCACAGTCACATAACACTGACACATGGTACTGTCACCCAGAGTGTACACACAGCAACAAGTAACACCCACAGTTACAACCTAACAGGGAGCAGCAGACGCCCTGACACATGGCAAAGGCTGTGAGTGATGTGGCCCAGGTGGGGGCATCTCCACTGCGCCAAGCACCTTGGCACCATCACAAAGTTACACTGTGATCCTCAGGCTCAGATCCCCTGTAAAGGGCACACGGAAGGAGTAAGTGGTCCCCAGGGTAGTACACACACACTCAGGGTGTACCACTGTAACCGAGAACCACAATGTCACCACAGGCATTCTGTCCCGCGGGCAACTGGAAAAAGAACCCCAAGGCCCGGGACCCCAAGGGAGGGGTGAGCCCTGCGGCCGGCGTGGCCGGGTGTCAGCCCAAAAGCTAACACACCCACCGTGACGGAGCCTCGCACACCGCCCTGTCTCGGGCAGAGCCTGCCGCGCTCCGAGGAAGTCATGCAGCCCGGGCCCTCGGGAACCCCCTCGCTAGGCCGCCCCTACCCCGGCCCTCACCTGCCAGGCAGTCCCAGCGGGCAACGAGCCCCTCCGCGGACGGCCGGAGGGCGCCGGGGGCCGCGGCTGCGCCATTCCGAAACCGGTCCGGCCCCGGCCCCCGCCCCCGCCCCCGCCCCGGCGGCGCTTCTGCTGGCCCGCCGGCTCCGGCCCGCGCGCGCCCCAGCCCCGGCCCCGCAGCGCCGAGCGCCGAGCTCCGAGCTCTCGGCTCCCGGCGGCTCTGCCTGCGCTGGCCTCGCCGGGCGGCCGGGCCCGGAGGGGGCGGGGCGCCAGGTACCCGCGGCGCGGGCCCGGGCGGGGTTGCAGCGGGCCGGGGGCGGGGACACGGGAGGCCCCGCCCACCGGTGAGGCCGGCTCCTGGACACTGCGCCTGCGCTCTCTTACCGCTCGCGGGACACTGCGGCGCACCGACACCCTGAGACCCTCAGGCTCTACCCAGCGCGCCCCCCACCTCCCTTCTCTGTTCTCCCGGTCTCTGGGTACGCCCTCTCAGGGCCTCAAGGGCGGGGTTCTCGGGATGGGCGTGAAGCCGGCCAGGAAGAGGAAGGAGTTTCCTTGGAGACACAGGGCTTTTACTGAGCATCTACTTAATGCTGGTCTATTTGCGTGTCTCGTCTCCTGTAACCCTGTCACCACAACCCAGGAGGTACCCGTATCATCCCCTTTTTACAGATGGAAAAACCGATTCCAAGAGGTGAAATATCTTGCCCACACAGCTAGCAAAAGGTAGCACCGGGAATCCAAGGAAAGGTATGGAACTGACAGTGGCTGGCCTGTTTCCTCTCTGCACCCTGCCCATAGGAGGGGCTGCCAGGGCCCCCATAGTATGGAGGAAGGGGCTCAATCTTAGGTCAGGACATGTGGGTTCAAGATCTGGCCTTGCTACAACTTGCCGAGTGGCCTTGAGTCCCTGCCCTCTCTCTGGGCCTCTGTTTCCCCATCTGTAAAATGTAAGGCCTCTGCAGACCCTTCCAGCTGACCCTGAAGTGTGTCCTTGGCCTGGAAAAGCCACTGTACAGCATGGGCAGGGTGAAGCCTCGCTATCCCCTCCACCAGGCAGATGTTGGGAACGTGGCAAGTGAGTCCTGAGCTGTGGTCAAGTCAACACCAGCTGTTTTGGACCCTGCAGGGGCAGGATCATCCACGAGCTGAGTACCAGATCTCTCTGCAGCTTCCTGAAGGAGCTACCAGCAACTCCCCACCACCCTCTGTCCCCAGGGCCCAGGGTTCCTGGAAGGAAGACACTGTGCCTCCCTTTCTCCCCAGACCTGGCCCTGGGTCAGCTTTGGACCCAGGGAGCTGGTGGGAACTCCGGAGATGTGTGTTCCAGACACGGTGTAGCTTTGGTTTTAATAATTAACAGCAGCAAATATTGATTTACACAGCCACTTCCAGGCCTGAGCGCTTCCGGGCACCCATGGAAATGCAGCCAGAGAAACATCCATTCCCACACAGCCCCTGGGGGAAGCGAGACCTACTCACATCAATGGAGATGTCCGTGTGCAAGGCGGAGTGGAGGGTGTGCATGCCTGTGGGTGTATATGAGTATGTGTGTGTGACTCAAGCCTATGGATATGGCTCTGTGTGCAGGAATATATTGTGTTTCAGTGTATATGGGAATGCCTGGGTATGTGTATTTGTGTGTTTTTAATTATGGGTCTGTAGATACTTTTTAGATACTTAGGGGCACACACATGCAAATCTATGATGTGTGTGCAGACGTGTCTGTGTTCTATGTCAGTGACTATGTCCATGTGCATAGGTATGGGTAGTCCATGTGTGTACATGTGTGCAGATTTCTGAATTCCTGAGTGGAGAAACCCCAGGAGGGGGAAGGGGAAGGTTCTGAATAGCTCAGTGTCTGTGTATCGATGTGGCTTCCCAGCGGGAAGGGACTGTCCCTTCTGGTGTTCTGTCCAGCCCTGGGAACTTAATGATACTGATAACAGTTCCGCTTCCTAATTTCTACATTCCCATGTACTTTCCCAATCACCACCCAACTGCAAGTTGGCAAGGTGGATGGAGAAGGAATGATCATCCCCATTTTACAGATAAGGAAACTGAGGCCCCAAGAGGTGCAGGAACCATTGGCACAGGGAGTTGGTAGCTAGGTCACGTGCCCCTGAGACTGGTTGCGTCTACATTATAAATGTACACGGCATTGGGGTGGGGTGGGAGAGGTAGGTGGAGAATGTGTCACAGGCCTGGGTTCCCCCAGCCCCACCACTGGCTTGCTGGGGAGCCACACGAGTCAGTCTCTACGGGCCCGATTCCTCTCCTCTCAAAGGAAGATGATCCGCAGACTGAGTCTTGATTCTGGGGTGGGGGTGCACCATTGGGATGGAGCTGCTTGGAGCCTGCCGTCTGGGCTGTGCTGGCACAAATGGAGGTTTTGAGACAGACTGGGAGGAGGCCAGGAAGCCCAAGGCGAGGCAGTTCAGTGAAGCTCCAAGAAGGCCAGCCCCAGGCTGTGTAAGCGGGCAGGGCTCAGGGCAGCGGGCTGCTCTGACCCTCATTTTCCTAAAGCCTAAGGCCCAGGGAGGGGAAGCCATGGCCCAAGGGCACACAGCCCTTGGCCAAAACCCAGGCCCCCTCCCAGGATGCTTAGGGGGAGAGGGATGGGAGCCTCACGCATGAACCCAGCTGCTCAGTGAGAGACTGCCACTGATTCTTTCCTTCCCGCCAAGCCCCAGGATCCACGTGGCCCAGTCTTGGGCTGTTGCCCAGGCATGGAGAGCAGGAGAGGGTCTCAGGAACCCCCTGCTGCTGCCCTCAGGACCCCCACCTGAGTCCCCCTTGGAGGCAGTGATTCTCCACATAAATACCATTCCTTGGCCATCTGCCCTCCCAGCCTAAGGGAGGTGCCTGGTCCTTGTTCCAAGCCAGAGCTCTGGGGGAGGAGCCTGGCAAATCTTGCCTGTATTATATCCTGGCTGTGGGACCTTGAGAGAAACACTTCACCCCTCTGAGCATTTAGATCCTCACCTCTAGAATGCCTACCTACTAAGATTTGATGAAAGGGCTAAGAGACACGCTTTATAAACTGTAAGGTGTCCTGCAAAAGTCAGGGCTTATTACCCTCTTCGTTACAGAGGCTGTAAGACCACTCTGGTCAGACAGCCTGCCTACCAGTCCTAGCCCCACCACATCCTAGCTGAGTAACTTTGGGCAAATAACCTCTCTGAGCCTCGCTTTTCTCACTTGAAAAATTGAACTAATAATAGTAACTATAAAAAAAAAAAAAAAGTGCTTTTGGTTTGAGGAAGAAATGAGATAATGCATGGAAAGCAGTAAGCACCCCACCTAGCACATAATAACTCTCAGTAAGTGCTAGCAGTCATGACTGATATTTGACACTCTGCATAAGTTGTTTAGTTATTTATCTCTTAACTGGACTATGGCTCCTTGAGGGCAGGGACTGTGTCAGATTGGTTTCTGGCTCCTCAGCACCCAGCCCAAAGCAGGTGCGAGGCGAACGTTTGATTTTGACGATAAGAACAATAGCCTCATTGATAGGGCTCTTCACCTGTACCAGGTGCTTTTTTCGGCACTTTTTCATGTAATCCTCACAACAGCCCTGTGAAGTAGGTATAATGATAGTACTCACAATTGACAGACAAGGAAATTTATGGTGATGTTGATAATGAAGAACAGCTGGTTAGCCAGCTGATTCCCAAGGTGGTTTTGCTTCGGCCTGAGACTTCCCCAAAATAGTTCTAGAGACCCTAGTTCAACCTCTGAGGCTGTACCAGGCCCACCCAGGGGTCAGGAGAGGTACCCCTTGAGGGAGATAAATCCCAGGGAGCGTCTACCTGAGCATTCCACCTCTCCCCAGTAGTTATTCTGAGGCATCTCCCAGCCCTGAGCAGGGGTGGAGGCGGGAGTGGAGGTATCCCAGATCAAGGGATGTGGGGAGGGGGCACTTACCTTAGGGTAGAGTGAAGCAGTGTGGGGGGGAGCTAAGTCCACTCGTGGCAGGTCTAGTGCCTGAGGGAAGCGCTGGTTTTGCCCATCACTCCTCCTGGAAGGAAAAAGGAGTCTGAGGTCAGGCAGAGCCCCTGGTCAGTGGATTGGGGAACTTTGGGAAGAAGAGTCACTCTCAGAGTTGAGGGAAGCAAGGGATGACAAAACGCATGGACGAGAGGCTCCCGAGTTACCTAGGAGGGAGAGGGGGCCTCCCCGAGCAGGCCTGCCAAACAAGGCTCTCCTTCCCCAGAAATCAGAGATGAGGATGGGGGTCTCTCCCAGTCTCTCCATTAGACCTCCTAAAGCATAGGGTTGCTATAAGTCGCAATTGACTTGACGGCGGTGTGTTTGTTTTTTTTTTTTTTAAAGCATACTTCCGGGGCAGTAGTGGTTCAGCGGCAGAATTCTCGCCTTCCTTGCGGGGAAACCCAGGTTCGATTCTCAGCCAAGGTATCTCATGTGCAGCTACCACCCATCTGTCAGTGGAGGCTTGTGTTTTGCTATGATGCTGAACAGGTTTCAACAGAGCTTCCAGACTAAGACCAGGAAGAAAGGCCTGGTGATCTACTTCTGAAAATCAGCCAGCGAAATCTCTATGGATCACAATCGTCCAATCCAAAACTGATCATGGGGATGGTGCAGGACTGGGTAGGACGCCATTGTGCACGGGGTCCCTGTGAGTCAGAGGTCAACTTGACAGCAGGTTAACAACAACAAAAGCACACTCCAGCAAAAAGGATGTCTGCAGCCCATTCTGAAGAGGGGTAGGCCAAGGCAGGGGGCAGCGAGGACTGCTGTAGAGGGCTGAGCCATGACCTTTGGACTGAGCTGGGTGCCCCGGCCTCTACGGCCCCCTCCTTGAGCCTTCAGGGAGATGGCTGCGTTGGGGCAATGAGGCCACCAGAGCTGCCGCTCTTGTTAATAATATAAGTGACGCTCACTGGGCCTACTATGTGCCAGGACCTCCACCAAACCAGTCTTTCCAGGCCTGAGGGCACAGACTCCTCACCCCGCTGGTATTCCCACTTTACAGATGAGGACCCAGATGCACACAGAGGTCACACAGCTGGTCAGAGGCAGAGCCAGCTTCTGCTAGACCTGTCTGACTCCAAGCCCAGTCTCTGCCCACACCCACACACCTGAGGAAAGGAAGCAGGTCTGGTGAGGGTGAAGTCAGTTCCCGCCCTAGAAGCCTGCTGAGGTGGCCGCCCCTAGTGTCAGGGAAAGGAAATGCCCAGTGGTTCCTGAAAGCCAGGGAGCCTGGGGCTGGGGGAGCAGGCCCTGCTTCCGCTGTTGCCTAGGGCCAGCCTGACACAGCTGTACCCTGATGTGGCTGCACCCCCACCCCAATCCCATCAAAAGAGGCCGGTCCCACAAGGGTGAGTCACTCAGGACCACCAGACGATGCTCAGGGGCCCACGGGCAGGCTTGAGTCAGGCAGAGCTGGGACTGCCACACCCCATGGAGGGGAAGGGCAGAGGGACCCTAGCCCAGGAAGGAGACCCTGAGGAAGCTCTGAGTCCCCTCCTGACTCCCCTCAGCCCAGCTATGCCAGCAGGAGAAACAGCCCAGAGGAACCAACCCAGAGGTAGGCACGGATGTGTCCTCACCTCCTAGGGCACTGGCATCTTAAAAGGTGGGGGGGTTTGCACTGGGTGGTGCTAGACCCAGAAGGATGGATATGGTGGTCATGACATCAGTGTGTGGGAGGTATTCCCAGACATTTAACAGTTATATGAACTTTAATCAGTGACACAGCCCTTCTCAGCCTCAGTTTCCCAAATAATCCATCACAGAGTCGGTATCTAGTTAAGTATTCGCTCAATGAATATCTTGGTGTTCATTCATTCATTCATGGTAAGCTCTGGCTTCCCTAGTAGAGTCTCATTAAATTTTTGTTGAATAAGTGAACGAGTGAAGGTTGGCAGTAGGGCATCATTGAAGGTTTGTGAGTAAGAGAATGGCCTAAATAGGTTCTGGCAGATTGCAAGGTATGCTGAAATGGGCAGAGAGAAAGGAGGCAGGGGGACTAGAAGAAGCCTACAGGAATGGTCAAGGCAAACTCCAGTGAGGCTCCCATGGGGCCTCTTTGTTGAGACCAACTATGCACTTGGCGCTGTGGCAAGCATATTACATATGCGCAGTGGTTAAGAGCTCAGCTGCTAAGCAAAAGGTCAGCAGTTCAAATCTACCAGCTGCTCCTTGGAAATTCTATTGGGGCAGTTCTACTCTGTACTATAGGATCACTATGACTTAGAATCAACTCCACAGCAATGGCTTTGAGTTTTTTTTTTTTTTGTCATTACAGTGCTGGGAAAATCCAGTTGTTGTCAAGTCAATCCCAACTCATAGCAACCCTACGTGTGTCAGAGTAGAACTGTGCTCCATAAGGTTTTCAATGGCTGGTTTTTTGGAAGTTGATCCCTAGGCCTGTCTTCTGTGGTGCCTTTGGGTGGACTCAAACCTCTAACTTTACAGTTAGCACATGAGCATGTTAACCATTTGCGCCACCCAGTGACTCCAAGGTTGGTATTATTTATCCCCATTTTTACAGATGGAGAAACTGAGGTGAAGCCACTTCCCCAAGCAAGTGGATGATAGAGCTGGAATTTAAAGCCCATGCCCTTGACCCAGCAGGGACAGTGCCAGTGGGATGGAGACCAGGAAGTCCTGGGGCTGAAGCCTAGGAGACACTGGTTCCCCTTGGCAGTGGGGACTGCTGTTGTGGTGTGACCCTGGCTGCTGAGTGAGGCTGTTGGACAGGAATGAGCTATTTGGATGGTGCCCTTCAGTCTGCCCTCCTCATGTCCCCAGACTCAGACAATAGCCACTGCAGACTAGCCAGGCAGCAGCTCTCTAAGAGGCTTCCGTCCCAGAGCCTCTTAGCCTCAGTTTCCCCATGTTCAGGTGTCTACCTCATTCAGGCAAGAGCCCTACCAAGCTAGAGGGCAGAGGAGTGTCCCTCTAGGACCCTACCAGAGGGCCCTCAGCTCTCCAGTTCCTGGTTGGCCAAAGCCTGCTCCTCACAGGTAATGTCCAGCTCTCCACCCCTCCACCCCCCCACCCCGCCCCCGCCAGGCAATTCCACCTAAAAAGCCATTGCTGAGGCCCTAAAGGGCAGGGGAAAAAAACCAAACCATTGCTGCCGAGTTGCTTCCAACTCATAGCGACCCTATAGGACAGAGTAGAACTGACCCACAGAGCTTGAACTGCCAACCTTTCGGTCAGCAGCCATAGCACTTAACCGCTAAGCTGCCGGGGTTTCTGTAAAGGGCAGGGGAAGGGGGTTGCAAATCAGAGGCTCCAGGCCCCTGTCTGCCTTGTCCATTCCAGTCCTGAAGGGCTAGAAGGATGGTATAACAAAAGACATGACTTACCCTGTGCCTTGTGTGATCTTATTTAATCTTTACAGCTCCTCAATGAGGTATGTGTTCATAAACTGGTACCCATTTTACAGATGAGAAAACTGAGCTCAGAAAGGTGCCGTAGCTTACCTAAGGTTGTATAATGAGGTAGAGTAATGAGCCAGATTTCTCAGCTCCAAAGCCCAAGATCTTAACTTCATAACATGGATGGCCAACCCTGTGGACTCAACGCAATAGTTCCTTCCCAACTCCCAACATGTCAGGGAGGTAATAATAGTAACACATCAACAGGAGCCAACACTGATATGTGGCTTACTACGTGCGGACTTTAACTACTCTACTTGTATTAAGTCATTTAGACCTCATTTTTCAGATGAGGGAACTGAGACTCAGCGAGGTTGAGTGACTTGTCTAAGGTCACACCAACAGTAAGTGGTGCCTCTTGGTGAATAGTAGTTGCTCAATAAATACTCTGAAGAAATGAATGATCTCAACCTCTCAGCTCCCTCTTCACCTCTCCATCCTCCTCTGACCCCCTCCTCCTCTTCCCAGGATCTCATTTGTCCTCACCTCTAACCCACCTCCTCATCTTTTTAGCCCACCTCTCCTCTCCTCCTCTGCCTCTGGCCTCTGCAGACCTTCCTCAACTAGGTCATTTTCCTTCCTCATCATGCAACTTCTCTGTCCCTCTCCCCTCTCCTGTCCCACTCTCTCTCTTCCTGGTCTCCATGATCTCATCCACATGGAGTCCCCCAAGTCTCTGCCCCCTCCCCACTTCTCTGAAAACCTTCCCAACCCTCTTGCCTGGCTTAGCTTAAGATTTCTGCATTCTCTCTGCACAAAGCAGCTGGAGCATGCCGGGATATGGGGAACTCTCCCCTCTTTTCCCTTCCCCCTGTCATGAGTGTAGTCATATCTGCACAGCACTTTACAGTTTACACAGGCACTGTCTCTCTCAACCACAGCAGCTTTGTGAGGCTGGAATATTATTAACCTCATTTTCCAGATGAGAAAACAGACTCGCAGAGGTTATGTGACATGCCCAAGGTCAGCACCAGGGGAAGGGCAGCGCTGAGGTTTGAACTCCAGTTTGGGGTTCTTTTCACTATGTACATCACAGCTATCCTCAACCCAGGCCCTCCTGTCGGCTGGCCTCCGGCCCCCAGTGGAGTCCCCATTGAAACCCTTGGCTCCTGCAGCCACTGCCAAGGGTCTTCCCTTGGTCCAGCTCCAGTCCTGCCCTGTCCAGTCTAGACACCCAGCCACTGCCTCCTCTGACACATGAAGAGGTGGCAGCCAGACAGGATGTGACTTGCCCAAGGTCACACAGGAAGCCAGAGCCAACCTGGAGTTCGGGTCAGGCACATTCCCAAGTCACCTTCACCCCCTGCGAGTGCATGGCCACAAGCCAGCTGGCCCCAGGCCCCTCCCTCTTGGAGCACCCATCTCTCCCAAGGAAAGGGTGAGGCAGAGTGTGGGGGAAGGGCCTAGTGCCCCAGCTCCTTGGGGCTGAGTGGGATGGGCCAGGCCGGAAGTGCTGCTGACAGCTCCCGGGTTTCTTGGCAACTGTCACCGTGCCTCCTCCCCTCCCTTATCTCTGCATTGAGGTAACAATAATAATTGAACGGTCGTGAGTGAAGCTCTTTGTACTTTTCAAAAGCCCTTTTTATCTGCTCACTCCTGGGATTCTCACCGGAACTGGAGCGGGAGATAAGGCAGTCGTCGTTAGGATCCCCAATTCCCAGAAGGGCAAACTGAGGCTTGGAGAGGTTACCCACCAAGGGTAACCCAAGCCCTCCACCAGTCCAGGGCTCCATATGCCACACACGGGGTGGGGGGCATCTCAGCGGAGCTCCACACTCTACGAAAAGCAGGCACGGTGGGGGGCATAGGGGAGACAGAGGATGGTGACCAGATGCCTCCCTGGGTTGCTTCCCACCTGTTAACCAGCTGGAGGGTTGTAGGAGGGTCCTGTGTTCTCTCATCTGCAAAATGAGAGACAATGTACCAGGCTCATAGGATTGCTGTGAGCCACAGAATAAGCGCCATGGAAGTGTTTGCTATTACTGTTACTATTCGCTGCTCTGCAGGAGAGCCCAGCCGTTCTCAGCGCACCACAGAGGTGGCTGGCTGTCCTTTGGGTAGGACTTGGCACTTGGGCCATCCAGGGAGAGCTGCCCTACATGAAGGTGCCCAGGTGAGTCTGGCCCCGGCTGACTCCCCAGCCCGGTATCCATACCTCCCCACTTCTTGGCCTGCCTCAGCCCCTGTCCTGGCCCCACTGGGGTTCAGGCAGTTCCCCACCCCAGCCACATAGTTGCCCACTGCTGAGCCTTTGCACATGCTGTTGCCTCTGCCGGGGACTCCCTTTTCCTTCTTTTCTTCCTGGTGAATTACTCATGTGTTAAAGGTCAGCCTACACAGGTAAAGCCCTGGTGGCCAGGGCAGATGGCAGGCACACTGTGACATGGAGCATGTGAGCTGGACAGGTGACGGACCCTGGAGCGACAGCCAGAACAGGAAAAGAAACCACTCTGAGGACCACCCACCTGACATACAGGAAAGTTGAGAAACCAGATGTGGTTGGTTGGGAGGGTGGAGGAAGGGCTCAGCTATCCAGTGGAAGTAGGACTGAGAAGGACTTGTGGGGGGCTATCGCAGCACAAGGGATCTAAGGGGTTCAGGCCAGCCCAGCGCTGGTCACCAGAGGTCAGGAGGGGGAGGCTCAGGCCTGGGTCCCCTCAATCTCCAGGCTCCAAGAGGCCAACTGGTGATTCTCATGGGGGTAGTAGGGGAGGGGGCACAGACCTCAAAGTGAGAAGGGGTTTGTGGAGAGCTATTCCTGGGGACCCCCACCCCCTAAGAGAGAGGATGGGGCTGGGGGGCTGCCAGAGCCTGAGTCTCCCAACCACAGGTATCGGGTCCAAGGGGACATTAATCCCCTGAAACCAGAGCCAAGCCGCCACCCTGGAACTGCCTCCTCCCCCGGGGCTACAGTGGCCCATTGTCTCCAGAGTTCAAACACCCCACATTGCCCTCCCCCTTGCTTGCCTACCCCTCCCCCTGTCCCTGCCAAGGTGCCAGGAGGGTGGCCAGGGGCAGCTGGGTGAATGGGTTTCAGGAGGCCCCTCCTCCCTGGTCTCACCAGGGACCCAGGTTGCCAGACATAGGCATAAGTCCAATCTCCTTCCCGGGCACCTTTGACCTCTGCCAGGACTGGAGAGGGAGGGCATGGAGGTGAGGAGCAACTATTGAGCCAAGCACTGTGATGTCACTTAATCCTTACAACAACAAGCTGAGAGAGGCCACTTTACTATCACCCCATTTCAGGGATAAGGAAGCAGAGGCTCAGAGGTGACCAGATGGGCCAGTGGTCTCACAGCTAGCAAGTCGTAGAGGTTGCTGGTCCCCTGGGGGTGGGAGGAGAAAGCCTTCTCAGAGAGAAGGGTAGGCAGGGGTGCTGACCAGGAAGGTGGCACGTGGGGCCCGCACCCTCACCCCGTGCTGGCTGGGTGCCGAAACACCCGGATCCTGGAGCTGGGCTGGGCAGCAGCCTCCTAAGCAAACAACGAGTTGGCAGCCCTGGGAGAAGGTCACAGGACCAGCCCCCACCCAGGGGCACAGCACCTGGGGACTGGGCCTCCCATCCACCTGCCCGCCTGCCTATCGCTTCTCCCGCCCAGGCAGCCCTTGACCTGCTGTGGCCTAACCCTGACCCTCCTCTCCCTGTACATGTCCACATGGATGTCCTACCTGCATCGGGGGAAGGGGGCTGTGGTGACAGAGAGGATCTAGGCACGAGTGTCTTCCTGCTCAGGTAATAACAACCTCTATGTACCCGTCCTGGCACTTTACCATTCACAAACTGCCTTCGCCATAGACCCTCTCAACAGCCTTACAAGGAAGGCCAGGTAAGGCAGGTAACATTATCCCCATTCTACGGGCAAACAACCGGCCCAAGGTTCCAACGTGAGGCTCAGTCAGCTGCTCTACTCCTTGCCCCAGCAGCACAGGACACCACCCACTGATGGGCCTGGAATATTCTGCCCGTGCCCAGTAAATTTCCCAGTACCCGACGTGATGCCCACACACCACATTACAGCTGCCTACACTGACCCCCCCTTAGTCTTATTGTCCTTCCCCGGCCTCTGCAGCCCAGGGGGCCCTTCTCTGAACTCCAGGCATTCCTTCGCTTGATCACTCACTCATTCACCCACACCCCCGTCTGCCCTTCATTCCTACACTCCGCCATTCATTCAGGACACATGTGCTGACGCCTGTTCACGCCAGACAACCGCCCTGGGGCTTGGCATATGAGCCAAGCCTTCCCTCATCTCAAAGGAAAGCCCCGGGATACCCACCCTGACTATTCTCTGACTGTTCCAGGGGCTCCTCTGGCTTCACCACCCAGGCACAGAACTCCCCAGCCCCGAGGCCTGGCCTCATCCATTGCTTTCTCTTGACACGGCCCCAGCAGGGGCTGGAGCTTAGGTTTGCTGCCTCATGGGGACCCAGGCCAGGCTGGTGAGCAGAAATTCCTGCTTTTCGTGGCTCCCCAGGTGGAGTAGCTACACAGGCCAAGGAAAATCCCCTCAAAGAGGGACAAGGTCACCATCTGCTTACTGGGTGACAGGGATAACCCCTGGCTCTGCCTCTAAATCACCATGTATTTGTGATTACATCACCATAACCTCTCCAAGCCTCAGTTTCTCCACTGGAAACTGAGACTCAGATGAGATGACTCTACAAGAGAGTGGATGGGAGAATGAGAAACTAAGAACGGAGACCAGCAAGGACTGGTTGAGAGAGAAACCCTGGGTGGCTTACTCTGCACCTGGCGGGTACTGTGGAGGGGGCCTTAGGTTCTTCAAGTCACTTCACTTCTCTAAGCCTTGGTTTCCTCATCTGCAAAATAGGATAGTAATACCTATTTTGCAGGGTTGTTGTGTGGAATAAATTTGATATTATATGTAAAATCTGACTAGCCCAGAGCTGAGTATACAGTAGGTGCTCTAAAAATTACAGGGTCCTGCCTGGAGAGGCAATATAATGTCAGAGATGTGGGCTCTGGAGCCAGACTGCCTGGCTCTGCCATTTAACAGCTGTGCGAGCTTGGGCAAGTTACTTAACCTCTCTGAGCCTCAGTTTTCGAGTGTGTAAAATGGGGATAACAGCAGTGACGGCCTCCGAGGGTTGTCGTCAGGATGAAATGTGTTCATACATGTAAAGCGCTTGATAAGCATTAACTATGAGCACTTGCCTGCCTTTCCTACTTCTCTTCCTTTCTTCCTTCTTTGTGAGAAGGTAGACTCAATAGAGTTCAACACAAGAAACAGTGTAATAACTAAAGCTGCCCAACATGAGGGCAGCCAGCTGTGTAACGTGCTAAGCTCCTTGTCAAGCAGAGAAAGGCAGGGTGAGTCCATCAGGTGTAGGGTAAAAGATTCTGGGGTGGGGGGAACAGAGGGAGGAGAGGGACTGGACTTCCCAGGTGCCTCCTCTTTTGGGATTCTGTGCTTCCTGATGACTCTAGGATCCCTGTGGCCGCAGGGAGAAGCTGGGGATGAATTCCCAATACTTTGAGGAAATAGATTTTCACAGATCTGCTGGGGGCCCACAGATTGCTACTACTTCTCTGGAGGGCTGCGTGGACATTCCTATTAAAGATTACAGAGTCTCTACTGGCGCAAAGGGTTAACGCACTCAGCTGCTAACCAAAAGGTTGGAGGTTCAAGTCCACCCACAGGCATCTCAGAAGAGAGGCCTGGTGATCTACTTCTGAAAAATCAGCCACTGAACGCTATGGAGCACAGTTCTACTCTGACACACATGGGGTTGCAACAAATCAGAATCAATGGCAACATTTTTTTTATGATTGAAGATTAAAATGTGCTACTCTTTGGCCTATCAACTCCACTTCTAGGCATTTATCATCCAGAAATGCTTACACAAATACACAAAGATATATGGACAAAGGACATTTATTGCAGCAGGGTTTGCAAGAGCTAAAAACTGGAAGGCACCCTAACATCCATTAAAAGAAATACACTGCTGTGGAGTCAATTCCGACTCATAGCGACTCTATAGGACAGAGAACTGCCCCATAGGGCTTCCAAGCAGCGGCTGGCAGATTCAAACTGCCCACTTTTTGGTTAGCAGCCATAGCTCTTAACCACTGCACCACCAGGGCCCCTCCATTAAAGGGAGGCTGGTTAAATCCATCAAGGTGTTTGCAAACCATGGAATACTATACATCGATCACAAAGGGGTCACTAGTCCTGACAAGGAGAGGGCTTTGAGGCCTGTTGTTAAGTGAAAAAAGCACGTTGCAAGAGAAAAGTCTCATTTGTAAGAACTAAAAATTGCATATGAAAGTTCACATGGATTATCTCTGGGAGCAGGAACTTCTACCTTCTATGGCATATATTTTACATGACTTGGATTTTTACAACGAGCATTTGTTATTTTTGTCATCAGAAAAAAAGCATGAAGGACCTTTAAAACCTGAGCACTTATTTTGAATCAGCTCTCTCAGTACATGACTCCTTTATTTTTCTCAACCTTCTTATCATTCACCCCTTGTTCCAAATGAGTCCCCAGGTGGCACGAATGGTTTGTGCTGGACGACTGCCTAAAGGTTGGCAGTTTGAACCCAGCCAGTGGCGCTGCACGAGAAGGTTCTGGTGATCTGCTTCTGTTAAGATTACAGCCAGGAAAACCCTAGGCCGGAGCAGTCCTACTCCATAACACACGGGGTTGCCTGGAGTCAGAACTGACTCAATGACAACAGGTTTGGCTTTTTGTTTTTGTTTTTATTCCAAGCAGGAGAAGCTGACACTGAGGGAGGTTAAACACTGTGGCCAAGGTCCCCCGGCCAGGAGCTGACAGAGCTGGGTCATAAACCCAGTCTGGAAGACTGCAAAGCTGATGCTCTTTCCCCTACATTAGGCATTAGGCAACCTGGTCTGAGGGTCAGGGAAGAAGGAAGGCAGGACAGAAGCAGCCCAGGCAGCTGGACACCAGGCTGTGCCCTGGGACCTAAACTGTCACATCCTGGGAGCCAGGCCAGCTGGGGTCAGCCTGTGCAGGGTCAGGGCTGTCTGCCTCATTTGCAAATGCAGACGCGGGTTCCGCTCCTTGCTCCAGCTCCATGCTCTGAGCTGCCCCAGCCTGGCTGGCAGGTACCCAACCCCACCCCTGATGCTACCCCTTAAGGCCACAAGGTCACCAGGCAGGTGGGCATGCGCTGGCCCAGGCCCTTCCCTGGGGCTCTAAATAACTTCCCGTGTTGATCAACCTGTTTCTGGAAGAATTTGGCATTGAAGGTTGCATGTCAGCTTCTCAGCCAGAGCATGGAAAGGTGATGAGCTCGCCTGCATGTGCCTGCGTCTGGGTGGGTGGCGAGGGTGCACGAACACAGACCAGGAGGTCAGACTGATCTGAGTTGATATCTCAGCCATGCCAAGCACTAAGGCGGGAATGGGACAAGTCACTCCACCTCTCAGAGCCTCAGTGTCCTCAGCTATAAGACGGTGTTGGTAATTCCTCCCTACAGGTTGCTGGGAGAATGCGATGGTAATGTCTGCACAAGCGCTTCCTGAGCTAGAAGCCATCTTCCCCGTGTGTGTTGGCGGGGGGGGAAGGCGGGGGCGGGGGGGGATGTGTGTGCGGAGTGAGGAAGGGTCAATCCCGGCTGGAAGTGGCCCAGGGCAGACAGCCCCTCATCCGAGGCCCGCCCCGCCAGCCAAATCAGCAGGTGGGTGGGGCAGATGCCTGACTTCACTTTTGTTGGGAGCCAGGCTCAGGTTTCCTGCCGCTCTGCCTGGGTGTGCGTGATTTGTGGGTGAGAGTGTGGATGGGAGGCCTGGCAGGAACATGAAATGTATGTGGGAGAGAAAGTGCTCGTGTCTGGGGCATGCGTGGGTTTGGGTGCGAGCGTGTTGTATCCGAACACGTCACTGCCTGCCTAAAAGCCCCCAGTGGCTTCCGACCGCTTGCAGGATGGAGACGCACTTACCTCCCGGGGCCCACAGGGCCCTGTGTGTCTACCCCATCCCCATTTCTCCAACTTCCTTTTAGCCCCCTTTTCTTTCAGCTTCTCAAGCCTATGGTGTTCCTTCCCTCCTCCAGGCCTTTGCACTCGCTGTACCCTCTGCCTGGTCCACTCCCCTGTCTTCCTCCATCACACCTCACCTTGAAAGCTATTTGGTCTTTCCAGAGCCACCTCCCCAGGCCAGGTCTGATAAGCTTTCTCGGCAGTCTGTCCCGGGCCTTCATGGATTTATCAGTTTGGCTGGCCCGTTTCGTGGTGTGATTATTAGATTACAATCTGTCCCTCCCACTAGACATAGAGCTTCCTCAGGTTAGCACTGGGTCAGTTTGGGGGCCTGGCACATAGTCAGCGCTCAGTTACGATTTGCGGCAGGAATGAGTATGTGTATGTCTAACTACAGGTTCATGACAAGGCTGTCTGGACAAGGGGTAAGTCCATGAGTGTGAGAAGCGAGGTATGTATGTGTGTGTGGGGTGTGTACATATGTGTAGGGGTCATCTCAAGGAACTTCTGTTCTCATGGGTGGGCTGGGCCTGGGAGGCGTTCTGGGACAAGTGCCCAGACTGGCTGGGGCGAGAGGGAAAGTGGGCATGTGTTCCCCTGCTCCCTGCCTGCTCCCTACCCAGACCCCAAGCCTCTCCTCAGATAGCCACCCAGGCCCAGGGTCTCTGTGCCAGACGCCAGGACACCCCTGGGTGGTGGGGCCAACCAGGAGGGCACCAGGCTGGCCCTCCACCTGTGCCCTGCGTGGGCTCCACCTCTGCCTGCTCCAACAGCACTGAAGCCCGCCCTTCTGCCTGCACATCCCATCTCACCCAAGGCCCAACACAAGCCATGTCCCAAATCCTGGTGTCCCTCATCTGGCATGTCTGTCCACAATGTCCACCCCCCACCTCTTGCGCCTGCCCTGTGGACAGCAGTTTTTGACTTGAGAGAAGATGCGCTTCCAACCCCCCTTTCTTCTCAGTCACCACCACCTGTGGCCAGATGATCTAGAATGTTCCAGGATTGGGGTGGGGGAAGGAGTCCTGTTCCTGCCTCAAGGCTTTTACACTTGCTTTACCCCCTTTCCACACTGGTTCCTTCTCGTTCAGGTCTCAAAATACCCTCCCTGGCACCCTTAGCAAAGGCAGGCTCCTTCCCAGCTACCCCCTCACTCACAACCCGCTACACATCAAAACTGCCTTGTCTGTCAGCTTGTTGCATGTCTGTCTCCTGCACCGGAACATAACCTGTATGAGGCCAGAGACCACGTCCCTTGGGTTCGCTGCTATAGCCCAAGTCTTAGACTAGTACCTGGCATACGATAGGGACTCAGTAAGTATTTGCTGAGTGAATGAATGGCTGATAGAAGCCTTGCAAGAATCCTGTGAGGTGAATATTGTTGTCCCTGTTTGCAGATGTGGATACTGAGGTTCAGAGAGGTTAAGTCCCTAGCCCAAGGTCACACAGCAAACACTTGGACCAGGTAAATCATAGAGACCATCTGACTCTACTACAACCCCAGCACTTTAGAGCAATCTTCATAGCAATCACAGCAATCTTTCTGTTTTATAGGTAGGAAGTGAGCCTCAGAGTGGGACAGTGATGCTCTCCAGGTCACCTGGGCCCAAAATGTTTCCTCCTTCCTGTGGCATGTGGTTTGAAACAGCTACCCTGTTATGCTGGGCCTCCTCTCTGCCTCTCACTCACCTTGAAGGAGGGACCATTAACATCCCCACTGTATAAGGAAGAGACCAAGGCTCAGCAGGGTGAGTACTGCCCAGGGTCACCAGCCAGGACTCAATGCCAGGCCTGTCTGACTCAGGGCCAGCGTCAAGGCCAGCGACCATGGCCAGGGGTATGTTCATGTGCAGGCAGGTCTCACCTCCCAGAGGTGGTGAGCATCAGAGGGCAGGGTTCACACACTGACCAATTCTGCACACTCTGCAGAGCTCAGCACGTAATGATAACAACGGCAACGGTAACAGTAATAACTAGCATCTACAGGGCACTCACTGTGCCAGGCCCTGGTTTTAGGTCTGTGCACACATAATCTCATTTAATCCCTAAAACAATGCTTTGAGGTAGGTACTTCTACTTCCTCATTTTACAGGCAAGGAAACTGAGACCCAGAGAAGTGGACAACATGCCCCAGCCACATAGCACCTTCCAGGGCCAGAGCCCGGAGCTCCGGGGTTTGCCAGCACCATCCCAATAGCACAGCACCGGGGCTCAGTAAACAGGGCTCAGTAAACGCTTACAGAATAACTCGACGTGCATAGTGAGTTCCTGGAGCTGGGAGGGTGGGTGGACAAATGGGAGCCGTGGCAGGTCTCTGCCCCATGGTGGCTTGGGGGTTTGGAGCCTTCCCAGAACACCCCACCAGAAGTCCTGATGGGGTTTGCAGGCACAAGACCCTCTCCTGCCTTCACCTGCCAGGCCCACTTGTCCTGTGCCCAGCACGTCCTGCCACATGGTTTTCTCCACATTGCTGACCTACTATCCTGCTTCTGGAACATTCTCTCAACACTGCCCCCACTCTACCCCACACACACAGACACGCATCTACCTGGCCCACTTCAACTTGGTCTTTGGGTTTCAGCTTCTGAGGCACCTCCTCCAGGAAGCGTCCCCTGATTCCCAGATGTGGGGGAGGAGTCCTTCTCTGAGCTCTCAGTGCCCCCCACAACCACGTCTCCCCCATCAGCACTCATCACCCCCATTAGAACCACCTCATCCCTTATTCCGCCCATCCAGAATGTGAACCCCTAGAGAAGAGTGGCTTCGTCTGCCATCTTCATCGCCATGTCCCCAGTGCCCAGCAGGTTTGGCCCTCAGAGGGCACCCCCACTAAATGTTTATTGATTTGATTTGCTAAATGAATGAATGACTGTCTGCCTTGTGGAAGACCTTGCGCTCAGGGGAGCCTTTATGGGGTTTGGTTATATTAGAAAAATTCCCTCCTTAACCACCTCTCCTCAACCAAATCAGCACAGTGCCTAAATTTCCACCATTCGAGATTCTCTTTGGTCTCATGAGACTTTTCTGTTAAAATGCAAATGCTCAGAGAGAGGGGAGAACAGCCACTGAGTACACACACTGGATCTCATTTCATTCTAAGACACTCGTGGGATAAGCAATGTTATTTCATCACGTGGATGCTGAGGCTCAGAGAGGCAAAGTAGCTAGGGCAAACCACACAGCAAGTAACTGAAAGTGACATTTGGTATCTGAACTCAGGTGCCTGACTACAGAATCCAAGCCTTCTAAACCTTTCTATACGCCACCCCAGACAAGGGGGCCCAAGCCCAAGCATTGCCAGGATGTAGGAGTGAGCGGAGCTATCCAGACTCAGGGACTCAGAATCACAGTCCGCCAGAGCAGCAAGAGCCATCAGGGACCATCAGTGCCTCCTCACTGTGCCAAAGGTAGGGTAGGAGAAACTGCCCAGAGATGGAGACTCCCTTGCTCAAGAGCAGACAGCAAACTAGTGGAGTCCTAGAACCAAAACCTACACGGAGGGGATTTTTTCATGTCTCCTGAAGCTAGAAGGTCCTTTTCTGGAGAAGGTATCTCTACGGCCTGGGGCCCCTTCCAGAAACCCTAAGGAGGTGGCCTTCTCCAGAAAGGGGGTCACCTGGTCCCTACCCAGGGAGGTTAAAAAAAAAAAAAAATTTTTTTTTTTTAGGGCTTCAGAGCTGAATGGAGGATGAGACAGAGGGAGGGCTGAAATGAATCAATGTTGAGTCTGGAAAGAGCAGACCTGGAAAGACATAATCTCTGCCTTTATCTCTGGAAGGCCCTTGTGGGAGTGGGAAGCCCCAGAGGGTGTACCTAGGCTCAGGCAGTTGGTTCTAAGTAAGGAAGAGCTTTTTCTACCCATCTGAGCTGCCCAGCAATGGGATGGGCTACTTCAAGGATTGTGAGCCTCCTGTCACTGGGAGTGTGCAAGGAAAGGCTAGTCAAGGAGCTACCAAGAAGTCATGGTAGGCTCAGCCTGGGGATGGTGGGCTTCAAGAGGCCCATGAAGTCACTGGAAATAAAGGTGCCTTTTTTCTCAGGACACCCAAAGGCTTTTTCCAACACTCAAAGGGATTGTAAACTAAAGGTCAGGGTTCCTTGCTGAGTGGGAGGCCAACAGAGGTACCACAAAGGTCTCTTCTACCTTCGAAGATTGTAGGGGCCCAAATTCTCTAAGATTCTACAAAGCCAGGAATCTGAGACTTAATGGTCCTGTGTGTCAATTCCTGATATTGTATCCAAACTCCTACCCTGCCTGCAAGACCCTGCTCAAACTGGTCCCCTCTCCTAACCACCTCTGACCTTGCTCTTCCCCATCCCACTAGCCACACTGGCCTCTTTGCTTTTCCTGGTTTTAGCTCAAATGCCATCACCTCAGAAAGGCCTTCCCTAACTACTCTCCCTCCTCCATTCTCCAGCCACACAGCACAGGGTCATGGCCAAACTGGAGTTCAGCTGCTGAGGTTCAAGTCTCAGCTTTGCCAAGAGACTTGAACAGGTTACTTAACCTCTGTGCCTCAGTTTCCTCAGCCCTAAACACGAGGTTGTTGTGAGGATTAAACTCATTAATGTATGGAAAGGGCTGTGGAGCACCTCCAGGGTCACAGTGAGCTCTAGGTGTAAAGACCAGCTCTGGTTAGCTTATATCCTTGCTTTAAAATTCCAGTAGCCATCATAGTTTGTTTTCTTGTCTATTCCCTTACAGTCTGTCCCCCCGTTCCCCATTTTATAGATGAGGAAATTGAGGCTCAGAGAGGTGAAGTACTGGCCAAACCAAGCTCTCTGAGAATAGGGACTGGGCCTGTCCCATTTTCCACTGGACCTGCAGCAGCTAGAACCGTGCTTGGCATACATAGGTGCTCAGTAGTACTTATGGCTGAATCAATGACTGATGAATAAATGACCACGACTCTATCACTCTGAGGTCCTATGTAGCAAGGAGCCTGGCATCTAAGATTCTATGTCAGCCTACCCCTGCCCATCTGGTCCTAAATGAACCCCCAGCTTGACTGAGGTCCCTGTCTCTTCCAGAAGTGGCTGCTGAGACAGGTCCAATAATGAGTTGGGGGCCACGTCCATGCCTCTGTCCCCAGTGGGACTCCCTTGCCCTAGCTGGTCCAGGGGGATGAGGCAGGAGCTGTCTTGGCATTTTCCCTAGGGGATCTCTGCCCAGAGGTATGGTGGCAGGTGTGAGCTCAGGAAGCAGCTACTACTGCCCTGGCAGCTGCCTGCCGGGGGCCTGCCCACCAGATGCATAATAGATGAGGAGGCCCAGGAGGCTGTACCCACTTGGCATTTCAAACCCACTAATGAGGCCAGCCTTGTGCTTCCCGCAGCAGCACATGGGCCCCCAGGGCCTCCAGCAGTGATCGCAGAGAGGAGCCACCTGAGGACAGGGCCTGCCTGCTCAAGCCCAGCACTTGGCACAAACAGCATCTAGAATAGCAGAGGCTAAAGACATGGGCTCAGGCATCAGGCTGGCCTCGCTGCCAGTCCTGGCTCACCACTCACTGACTACGTCCCCTTCCCCACTCTGAGCCTCAGTTTCCTCATCTGTAAGATGGGGATGGATGGTAAGAGTCTCCACCTTGTAAGCCTGGTGTGAGGATGGAATTGACATAATCCAGGTGAACTTCTTGGCCCAGGATCTGGGATGGAGAAAGCGCTCTGTATCCAGGAGTAACTGGCAGCCTTATTGCGAGAGGAGACATCTCAATGACCAGATGGGCTCTCCCGGTGGGACACACGGGGCTAGTCAGTGACCGCCCCCCCATGTGGGGACCCGTTTAGGTTCATCTCATTATTCCTCTCCACCCTCACCTCATAGCCCAGCCTTCTCTCATTTCTGTGGCTTTCCGATCTCTAACCAAGGCCTCTTCCGTCTAAGAAAAAAATCTGGATTCAAATCCAGCCTTTGCCAGCGGTGTGACAGCGGAGCCTTCACCTCTCTCAGCCTTGGTTTTGGCCTCTGCAAAATGGGGACATTCGGGTCAACTCAGAGTCCCTAGGTGGTACAAAAGGTTAATGCACTTGGCTTTACCAAAAGGTTGGAAGTTTGAGTCTACCCAGATGTACCTCAGAAGAAAGGCCTGGAGATCTCCTTCCGAAAAATCAACCATTGGAATCAGAACAAATCTATTCTGAGGGGTCACCGTGAGTTGGAATCAACTTGACAGCAACTAGTTTTTTTTAGGGTCAAGTGTTGCCATGATTTGATTAGACCATCAATGCCCGGCCCAGCTAGCACTCAGTCCTCGCTGGGCCCTGCCTCCTCCTCCCAGGTTCCCAGCTTTAAGGTCAAAATTAACTCTCCTCTTCCTCTGGTTATTTTCAGATGCCCCCCCCACCAAGTCCACCCAGCTATTTCCCCACCCTGATGCCTCTTTACCTCCTCCTCCCCCACTAGTGTCCCCCTTCAATGCCCAGCCCTTACCCCAGCACTCTGAGTTACCCACAGTCCCACAGGCCCCAAGCCCTACCACTGGGCCTCACTTCCTCTTACATTTTTGTATGCTTGCTCTAATCCCCTCCACCGCAGACGACCTAACCTGCTGATGGGGACAAGGTAGGAGAATCCAGCCAGGATCACATCTGGCCTCTACCAGGCCTTACTGCTTCCCTGATCGAAGCCCTAATCTTTTAATCTTAAAAAAAAAAAATGAAGGGGAAAACCATGCTTCCTCCAGGAAGCTCTCCCAGCCTACCTCCACTCATTCCACTCTCTGAACACATCCAATTCAATTCCAGAAATATTCATTAAGCATCTACTGGGTATAGGAAGCTATGTAAGAACATACGGAGGACAGGGAGATGAGAAAAATACAGCCCCCCACTTACTCTCTATTAAAAGGCATCCTGGTAGCGCAGTGGTTAAAATGCTTGGCTGCTAACCAAAAGGTCAGCGGTTTAAACCTACCAGCTACTCAGAGGGAGAAAGATGTGGCAGTCTGCTTCCATAAAGATCTACAGCCTTGGAAACCGTATGGGGCTCTGTTAAGGAGATATTTTGATCCCCATTTTATAGATGAAAAAACTGAGGTTCACGGGCCTCATGCTGGGAAATGGAGCTAAATCAAGCACAAAAGTAACTCAAGCAACCCCTGCTTTCAAGGAATTCAGAGCCTACCTCAAGCTACAGTGTTATGTGGACACGTTCAACTCACCGAAATATCCAATATGACAAATATCAATGAAAATCAACTGGGGCTCAGAGAGAGGGAGTGATATGCCCAAGGTCAGGTTCAAATCCATGCCTGTCAGACTCGAAGTCTGTGCTCTCTGCACTAGGCTGGGAGCAAGTGCTAATGTGTGTTCTGCAGGCACAATAAGCAGGGGAGGCTCTCCAAGGAGAGAGGGATGGGATGCCGGGATCAGGAAAGGAAACACTCAACACAAGGTGACCAAGGTCGCCTGGAGGTATGGGGAGGGCTTGTGGGGGTGGGAGGTGAGGGCACGTCAAAGCAAGGGGACGATGTGAGCAAAAGCACAGACAGGCAGCTGATAGGTGCCATATTCCTGTTGACCAGAGCACAGAGCTCAGGGTAGGCTGGAAAGGGAGGTAGGGACAGGCCTTGAATGCTCGGAAATCACAATTAAAAGTAAAAATGGCCACTACTTACAAAGCAGTAACTATATGCTAAGGGGCCCTGGTGGCGCAGTGGTGAAGTGTTCGGCTACTAACCGAAAGGTTGGCAGCTTGAACCCACCTGCGGATCCATGGAAGAAAAGACTTGGCCATCTGCTTCTGTAAAGATTACAGCCTAGGAAACCGTATGGAGCAGTTCTACTCTGTCCTATAAGGCCACTATGAGTTGGAATCCACCAGGCGGCACACAGCAACTATATGCCAGCCTCAGGCTGGTGCTGAACAATTGGCTCCCCATAGTTAGGAAGAGAGGGCCTAGGGGTTAGCACCTTGGACAGCAGCTCCAGCTAGGAAGATGTAGGGCAAGGCCTTGTGGGTAATGGGCATGCCCTGGGGATTCCAGACCCCTAATTTATAGATGTGTCAACTAAGGCCCAGAGAGGGAAAAGAACTTGCCCAAAGTCACACAACTGGTCAGTTACTATCAATCCTAGGCCTTTGTCTGTGATTCTTGGTCCAGAGCTCCCAAGAGTGAGCCTTCTCTGTCTCCGAGTCTTCCCTCAAGTGAATCTCTAGCTCAGACTCTCCCTGTGGATGAGGCTCTGGACTCTGCACAGTCTGAAAGACTACTGTTCATATCCCAGCTCTGCCACGGAGTAGCTGTGTGACCTTGGGCAAGTCACTTCACCTCTCTGTGCTTCACTGCTCTCATCTGTAACTACAGATAATAGCCCCTAATTTGGGGGTGTGGTAAAGATTATGTGAGATGATGCATGTCCAGCATCTAAACCAGTGCCTACTATATGCATAGCAGGTGCTTGACTAGTGGTAGTTATTGTTGATATTATTACTGAACTCCCTGAAGGAAGCGCTGTGTCTTCCTTGCCTGTCTCTACCTCCCTTCGCCCTACCCTACTCTGGGCATAGCACACTGAACTGCACACAGTAGAGGCTCAGAAGTAATGTCTACAGATTGACTGGGCACAGGTCAGGAGATAAGGGCCAGAGAGGGAGAGTAACTGGCCCCAGGTTGCACAGAGAGCATCAAAGGAAAATAAAAAGGCAGGCAATGGAGTTCAGCCTGGGCCCTCCCCCACCCCCCCACCCCTGCCACGCCATCCACCCCAGGTGCAGCTTCCCAGGAGGGCTATGGTGGCAGGTGGGGCAATGATACCAGATAGGAATCGTCCATCAGCCAGGGACCTTTGCAGGGCCTGGGGACCCTGGGAAGCCCTCAGCAGGGGAACGAAGCAGGAACCAGAGCTGTTGGGGGCTCGCCTGCTGGAGCCGAAGTGGCAGCAGGAGCAGCCAGCTGGGGCCCATGTGACGCTGGTGCCAGGGAGCCCAGGAAGCGCCCGCCTGCAGGGGCATTGGGGGTGCTGCAAATCCCGAGGTGAGGCTGCACCTCCTCCTGCCTCCTCCCAGTGTTAGGGAAGCTGCAGACGCGCTGTCTCTCTCCCTCCTCCTCCAAAGCAGAGGGCAGCTTCTGGCGCATAGAACAGGAGGAGGGGTGGGGGAGGGGCTTCTGAGGGCCGGGTATGCAGGGTTGGGGGGTCTGTGGAAAGGCCCCCCAGCCCAGCCAGGAGCCACAGGAGATAAGAAGGAACGGAGAAGAGGAAAAGGAAGGAAACATGTCTGGTGAGGGCCTGCAATATGCCAGGTCCATTTTGGTTTTGTTTTGTTGTGTTTTACAACTTTAAAACCAGTGACCAGTTGCTGTCAAGTCGATTTTGACTCATGGTGACCCCATATCTGTCCGAGTAGAATTGTGCTCCACAGGGTTTTTTATGGCTGATTTTTTGGAAGTAGATCACCAGGCATTTCTTCCAAGGCACTTCTGTTGTTATTGTTGTTAGGTGCCATCAAGTCGGTACCAATTCATAGCGACCCTATGTACAACACTGCCTGGGCCTGCACGATCCTCACAATCGTGGCTATGCTTGCTTAGGCCCACTGTTGCAGCCATTGTGTCAGTCTATCTCTTTGAGGGTCTCAAACTGCCAACCTTTCAGGTAGCAGCTGAGCGCTTAACAGTTTGCACCACCCAGGGACTCCTTTACAACACTAAAAAAAAAAAAAAAAAACCCAGTGCCGTCAAGTCCATTCCGACTCATAGCGACCCTATAGGACACTACACTCTATTAAATAGGTGTTTTAACCCCCATTTTACAGATGAGAAAACTGAGTTTCAGAGAGATTAGCTGAATTGCTGAAGGTCACAAGGAAAGTGGCAGAGCTGAGATTGGAACCTGATTTGCCTAACTCCAAGGCTGAGCTCTAGAAAGAACTGTGGGGAAGAATATTTCGGGGCATAACTGGTAAGAGGGTCTTCCTGCCATATGGCCTGGAGAGGGTGGTCAGAGGGTTGGTGGGGTGTGGCCTGGTGTTGTAGGGGATGAGAATGGATTGAAGGTGTCCCCAAGGGTCAGTCAAGCCAACCCAGCCCTTCCTGAGAGGCCCAAGTACTCACCACACATTCCGGCGAGGGGCAAAGGACTTGTCCACCCTGAAACACAGCAAGATGGGTGGCAGGTGAGGGGCAGCCCCTTCTCACACACTTATAGCTCCCCTTTGCCCAGTACATCAGGCCAGCCCCCCCACCCCGGCCCTCCTGGAGGGACCTGGAGCAGGTCCTGTTTCTAAGGATGCCTGATGCACTGTCACCATGTCCCTTACCCTGCCAGGGGCCCTCACCCCAGCTGGGGAGCCCCAAGAGCAGGCAGAATTATTAAGGGGAGGGACAAGATATTAGGGATATGGGAAAGTGTATGGCTTAAGAAGTAAGGAAAAGAGGCAGGATTGGGGTCACGGGGACATATGAGCAGGGGCCGAGGACTGGGTTATGGGGTGTTAGCAGAGATGGGGATCCAGCATCGGGGGAGGGTCTTGGGACGGATGAGTAGGACAGTGACAACAATAGTGGGGGGTCAGAACAGGGATATAGGGGTGCAGCTGAAACCAGTTTAGAGTGTTTCCAGAGGGGATTGTGCTGGGTGTTTATGGTGCGGGCAAGAGCAACCCTCCCAATTCCCAGCCCCAGCAGCCTGCCTCGATCCTATCCACCCAGGGGACAAATGCCGAGGAGGCCAGGACCAGAAGACCTGAGTAGATTTTGCTCCCCCACCTCTGCCCCCAACACACACAGCCATATCCTGTCCCCCAAAGCAGAGCCTGAGGAAGATCTCAAGCCCCCAGAGTTCAGGGGGCACCCCGGAACCTGTCTCCCTCAAATCCCTACAGGTCCAGCCTCAGGGAGAGCGTATGGACAGTGCTGCCTCCCAGATTCTCACCCCCAGTGCCCTTTGAGGGCACCTTGGGGTGGGGGAGGGCTGAGGAGGGCTGAAGTGGCCTCCACCCTCCTTCCCAGCTGGGGGCCAAGGGGCTCCAGCAGTTGTTGGGACAACAAACAACCCTTGCCTCCTGCCCAGAGACCAGATGGGATGGAGAGGGGGCTGGAAACTGGACTGGGCCAGCGAGGGGTGTCTTCTGAGGAGGAAGGGCTGGGGGCCCTGGGGCTGCCTGATGCAAAAGGTTGACTCTGCAGACAAGGAAAGTGAAGCTAGCGAGGCTCGGACTTGGCCAAGGTCACAAAACAGAACCCAGCCCCACCCCCGGGCTGCCCCTCGGGGTCAGCTGACCAGCAAACTCTGGGCCCAAGTCAGGCTCTCCTTGTCACCTGACGACTGGCAGGGCCCCCAGAAATGAGGTAACCCCCTCACCTCCCACCCCAGCCCTCAGCCTGAGTTCCCTCGGAGGAGGAGGCCTCCTGGACACAAGCCCCATAGCTCAACGAGCACCTACTATGCGCCTGCTATTTTACATGCATGAGCCCCAGTTGCCTCCACGCCCCAAAGGCGGGTCCTCTGAGTCCCTCTGACCGCTGGAGTCTGTGCCCCCGGAGGCAGGGGCCTGGTGAAGGTCACACAGCTGCTGCATAGAGGGGGCTCTGGAACCTGCCTGCCTGCCTCACCTTCTTTCCACTTTGCCAAATCTTGCCCTCGGGCAGGAATTCCCCCACCCCTCCTCTGCACCCCTCTGAGGTGGGCACTTGGAGCCAGGAGGGACAGCAACACCAAGATGAGCCAGCCACAACCAGGGTGGCCAGCAGCCCTGGGACAAGGGGGCAGCGCAGGGCCTCCTCTGACCTCCCCTGGCACCACCTGCCTATACATGCACCCACACATGGGGACACACATACGCACGGGCACACACATACACACACATCAGCACTGTCACACACTTAGACACAAACAGAAATGCCCACAGGGTGTTCACGTCTCCACACAAGCACTGAGATAACCAACTGGAACACACACAAACACAAGCAGACACTGCAAGATTATCACACACACACACCAGCAGACACCGCAAGATTACACACATGCAGACACACAAGATTACACACAAGGGCAGACACACAAGATCACACACACACAGATACTGTAAGATAACACACATGCAGACACACAAGATTACACACAAGCACAGACACGCAAGATCACACACACACACAGATGCTGCAAGATAACACACACACGCAGACACACAAGATTATACACAGGCGAAGACTCACCAACGCACCATACCGCACACACAACTACGGAAACAGGCAAACCCAGGTCGGCCCGGGCCCCGCCGCAGGCCTGCAGCCACACACCCGCGGGCGCCCCCGCCCGGCGCACCTACCCGCCGTAGGCCCCGAAGGTGAAGCTCCGCTTGCGGCCGCTCATGGTGCCGCCGCCGCCGGCCCGCGCGGAGCAGGAGCCGCCTTCCCCGCGCCCGGTCACCTTGGCAACCGGGCCGCCCCGCCCCCGGCCACAGGCCCGGGGATTGTCCGCGCCCCCGCGGGCGGTGAGCCAGCTGCCAGGGGCACCGTGCGCCGGGCCACGGCCGCGCACAGAAAGGCCGCTTGTTCGCGCCGCCCTCGGCGGGCCGCGGCGGGGGCTCTGCTGGACTTTCCGAGCGGGGCCCCGGAGGGCGGGCGGTGCCTCCACCTCTTCCTCCTCCTCCACCACCCCGACCAGCGAGTCCCGACTGAGGGCACCGCGCTGCCGGTCCGCTTCGGGGACGGACACCTCCTCCAGCCCCGCTCTAGCCACTGGGCTCTGTCGGGGATCCGACCCTCCTCCCTCCTCCTTCATCACTAGGGGGGAGCTCCCAGCTGGCAAGGCTAAGGACTTGAAATCCAGGATCAAACGGTCTGTTCGGTGGACAAGCCACTGCCCCTCCCTGCACCTCGAGCTTCTCATCTATAAAATGGGACTAATCCCACCTGCCTCATAAGGCCCTTGTGGCGATCTGAGTTAATGCGTGTAAAGTGCTCAGCCCAGACCCTAGTACACAGTAAGTGCTCAATAACTGCCAACTACAAGGTGTAGGTCTGGATCTTGGGTTAGACAGTCTGCTCGTCAGGCAAATGAATGAATGAATGAATGAATGGGGTTTCCTATAGCCCTTCCCTTGCCTACCCTCACCAACCCCAAGGGGCCAACATTGCCCTGGGGTGAGGAGGAGGAGCAGGACCCCTCACTCACCAACCTTCAAGACTCAAGACTCTGAGCATGCAGCTGGTGAGTCATTCACTCACTCACTCAGCAAACACTCCCTGAGCCCTCCTCTGTGAGCACCCAGATCTCACAGTCCAGTGCTGGGCCCCACAGTAAGCTGTCTCCCCCACTGCAAGTGGAGATGTGTCAGGAGACACCAGGACACTGGCCCTGTCCCCAGGACTCACTCTTCTCCCATAGAGAGAGAAATTATTCTCCCTGCCCCCTGCACCCAGGAAGGCCCCCAGAGCCTTGAGGTTTCCTATGGGGTTTTCTGTTTAAAAGACTTGCAGGGAACAGGCACATGGGGGTGAGAGGGGAAAGGACAGCCAAGGACACAACAACAGGGTGCAGGAGTCCTTTAGAAACCTTTCAGGAACGGTTCTGCCTGGGCCCTGGGCCAGGGCTTCATTAGCTCCATCTTCCCCAGGAAATGACTGGCCTGCATACAGGGCTCCACAGTTTGCAAAGGGCCAGCATGCAGGCAGGGGGAGGTGACACAGCAAAGGGTGCCCCCCCTCCCATTTCAGGCATAAGGAAACTGAGACCTTCACTCACAACAATTATTTGTCTCTTAGCCCACACCCAGCCCCTCTCATTGCTCCCACCCTGAACTCCTTCTCTCCAAACTCTTGCTCACAGAGGTGGAGGAGCCCCCTCCAGAGTTTAGAGCCTGGGTGGGGCAAGTGTGATTGGTCTTCAGCCCTCAGAGAAGGATCTAGCTTCCCCTTGCCAGAACGCTCTGAAGCCAAGGCTGGCGCCCTTCTACTCTGGGCCATACCACGGAGCTCCCAGATGGGGGCGGCTATTGGGGGTCACATTTTCTGGGCCAGGGATGAAGCAGGACACTCCCAGATTCCTGGTCTGCCCCTGGTCCCTTAAGCAACAGCAGCCCAGGGCAGTATGGGAAACCCACCCATCATAGGGCTCCTGAGGGACAGGTGCTAGGAGCATTCAGGCTGCCTGAGGAGGAAGGAAGGCCTTCCTTCCTAAGTGGTAGCAGCAGCCGTGGGGGCTACCAGAGATCTGGAGGGGGCTGAGGGTAGGGGAACCAGGAGTGGGCCTGGCCCATGGAGAGGGATGTACAGTGCCAGGGCTGGGACCCAGGATTCCAGCCCCATCGGGTTCCTGCACCTCACACTCAGCCTTGCTTGTCCATCTTTTCAGTAGGAATGACTACTGTGGGCCCTCCATGCCCACTTGGCAGGGCGGCCCAGGGGCCTCCAATGTGCCAAGTTTCCCAGCCGGGCCTGGCCCCCGGGAGGCCCTACCACTGCTAGGACAGTGGGCCCTTGAGAAGGGCCGTGGGGGCCGCAGGGTTCCCACTGCAGACAAAGAGCCTAGTGTGGACTCCAGCCTCTCAGGCTGCAGCTGCCTTGTTGGCAAGAGCTGGGGGTGGGGGTGGCTAGTGGGGGTCACGTTCTTGGGGCCAGGGATGCAGCAGAACTCCAGCTCCCTAGTCTGTCCCTGGTCCATCAAGCAACAGCAGAATTTAAATGTACCTCCTTAACCTGTAAGTCTATATCCAAGAATTTATCCTCTGCATTACAGCCCATGAATGGCAAAGGACAAGGGAGAGTGAGGCCCACAATTGTATCCTCAGATTTGTGAACCTCCCAGGGTTCAAATTCCAGCTATCCCGCTGGTCAGCTCTGTGACCTGGGCGAGTTACTTAATTTCCTGTGCCTCAGTTTCTTGACCTGCAAAATGGGGACGATGACAATAATAATAGTACCTATTTCAAAAAGTTGTGCCAAGGATCAAATAGTTAATATTTGTAAAGCATTTAGAACAGTATTTGGTACATAATATGTGTTCGCTCAATAAATAAAGCACTTGCTTCAATATCATTTGTATTAGGCTAGACTATATGAAATTACCATTTTTTGTAGGGTTAGCAAAGATTTAGTATCAAGCGTTCCCAAACAAACTAAATGTCCATCAAGAGGGAACTGGATAAATAATGATCCATTGACACCATGCAGTTGGAAAGAACTGGGCAGGTCTGCATGTGAGTACGTGGAACAGCCTCCAGGACAGAAAGACAGACACACACACACACATACACACAGAGTGTAGTATAGTGGTTAAGGGTGTGGGTACTAGACCAGGCTCCCTGGGTTCAAGTTCCAGCTCTGACACTTCCTAGCTGTGTGACCTCAAACACAATACTTAATACCCCCAGACATCTGACCCCCACCGACCCACTATGACAGGGAACTCATTACTCCGAAGTCAGCACAGAGCGAGTACTCACCAAATGGTACTGGGAAGTCATTGCCATTTTCAGGGTGGGGTAAAGCCTTCTTCTTCCTTTCCCTCCAGCCTTTAGCCTAGAAACCAAAGCCAGGCTGCCCTCCAGGGCCCAGGCCCTCTCTCTGGGAGGAAGCCTCTCCATCTAGGCCTCTGAGATTTGCACCCAAGTTGTTCAAACAGGTGCCAGACTGTGTGAAGAGGAGAGAAGGGCATGGCGGTGGAGGTTTCACAGTTCCCTTTTCAAGTTCACCTCAGGTTGAACTCTGAGAGTTCCACCCACCTGACTCCAGCTCCCTCTACCATCCCTCAGCAGGAAAATGTAAAGATGGGGGGGGGGGTAGACTCCTGGAAGATCTCAGGCCTGAGCCCCAGGTGGCGCTGGTGGGACCAACTCTTGCCTGTCCACCAAACCCTCTCCCCGTCTCTGTTATTCCTACCCTGGACATCTGCCTGGGCTTTGTGCCCTGGATCATTCAGCCTCCAATGTGGCTTTGCGCTAATTAGTTTTTCTCCCTGGGCCTCCATTTGCTCCAGGGTTTTGAACCGGTTCATTCTGGTTCGATCCCCTGCTGAGAGTTTGCACTTCTAACAAGTTCCCAGGTGATGCTAATGTTGCTGGTTAGGGACCAGTTCTAATACTGCTGGCTAGGGACCAATTTATTATACAGCCTGGGGACCACAGTTTCAGGGGACATCTAGGCCAATTGGCATAACATAGTTTATTAAGAAAATGTTCTACATCCCACTTTGGTGAGTGGCATCTGAGGTCTTAAAAGCTTGCGAGCAACCGTGCAAGATACATCAATTGGTCCCATCCTACTCAGAGCAAAGGAGACTGAAGAAAACCAAAGACACAAGGAAAATACTAGCTCAATGGACTAAAGGACCAAATGAACTAGAGACTCTACCAGCCTGAGACCAGAAGAACTAGATGGTGCCCAGCTACCACCAATGGCCGTCCTGACAGGGAACACAACAGAGAGTCCTGGACAGAGCAGGAGAAAAATGTAGAACAGAACTCAAATTCTCATAAAAAGACCAGACTTAATGGTCTGACAGACTGGAGGTACTCCTGAAACTATGACCCCTGGTCGCACTGTTAACCCAGAGCTGAAACCATTCCTGAAGTCCATTCTTCAGACAAAGATTAGACGGGACTATAAAACATAAAATAATACATGTGAGCAATGTGTTTCTTAGTTCAATCTGAGACCAAATGGGCAGCTCCTGTCCAAAAGCAGGATGAGAAGGCAGGAAGGGACAGGAACTGGTCGAATGGACACAGGGAACCCAGCATGGAAAGGGGGAGTGCACTGTCACATTGTGGGGATTGTAACTAATGTCACAAAACGATACGCGTATAAATTTTTGAATGAGAAATTAACTTGAGCTGCAGACTTTCACCTAAAGCACAATAAAAAAAAAAATTATTATACGTAAGTATCACCTGGGGATCTTGTTAAAATGTAGATTCTGATTCAGGATATCTGGGGGTGGAAATACAAATTCTCAGCAGGGGCTCAAACTGGAACGAACCAGTTCGAAGTCCTAGTTTGCTCATCTGTTAAACACCCACCCTCCCCACTCACTGGGTTAGAGAAATAATAATGGAAAAATGCATTTGCCCTATGAGAATCCCATGAGTTCATAGACTAGGAAGCATCATTTCCTTAGCCTGTTGCCTTTCTAGCCAAGCCACAACCACTCAGTCCTACGGAGCTGCAAACTGTGAGCTCCTGGAGAAGTGGTCTTGGCTATACCCCTTCCCCAAGAAGCTGCCCAGTGAGGTTACTGATCCAGCTATCCCCTCCCCTGGCTCTGAGACCCCTACCCTACTCAGTTGGTTCCTGAGACCCCTACCCATTCAAAGTGTCCCCATCAGGGACCAGCACAATAGCCTGGCCAGAATAAAACACCCCCACTTAGGCTGTCACCCCTGAGGTCTCCATATGGAGCATACGCCTTCAGGGTCCCTGGGAGATCTGGCACCCTTGTGTGCACCTACAGTGTGCCTGACACTGTTTAGGCACCTGGTAATAGAATATTAACAAGACAGAGAAGGTTTTTGGTGGACCTATGCGTACGCCTGAGCACAAACTTCTCCAGGTCACACCTGCATTTGCCCTTGTCCTGTGCACAGGCACAGAGACATCCAGTGTGTGCCTGTAGAGATCATATCAAGGTCACATGCAGACATGCTCACACGAGCATCAGCCTTTACACAAGTGCAAAGGTCAAATAGAGCTCACACTTCAGGTCCCAAATCAGTGTGTGTTCACCTCTGGATTTGTACACACCTGTGAACACACACCAATGACATCAGATCCATGCACAGAAATCACACACAGGCCCACGTGCCGTTATTCTGATTGCATTATGCTCACACAGTATACACACAGATAGATGTGCACACATACACATACACATACACACACACACACACATCACACACCACCACATGGATAGCCCAGCTCTACCGGGAAGAAAAAAGGTAAGAGAGAGGGTGGCTCCTTGGGGAAGCTGCAGCTCCAAAGAGAGCAAAGACAGGGGCCGAGGCCCCCTCAGACATTATCGGCTGGAATCCAGCCAGTCTTCCTCTCCTACCTCCCCAGCTAAGGGCATGGTCCTCCCAGCCCATCTTCAGGGGCAGTTGGGCTGAGCTGGAAGGGAGACTGCTTGATGTCCAGGGCAGCCGTGTACCACAGGAAAGGAGACCCAGGTTCAGGCTGCAGCTCTGCTGGCCATGTGTTGTTTCCTAACACAAGCCCCTGCCTGCTTCTGGCCTCTGCTGGCCCATCTGTAAGCCCTGACAGTTCCTTAGGTGCCCACTCAACCAGCCAGTCTGTGACTCCAAAATTCGGTTTTCACAGACCAAGGCCTTCACTTTGGCAGTGGTTCTCAACAGGAGCAGCTCTGCCCCCTAGAGGACATTAGAGAAATTCTCAGGGGTGGTTTTTGTCCTCCGTAAACACTGTTTTTTTTTTTAAACACTGAGGAATGGAGCCCTGGTGGCGCAGTGCTTAAGTGCTTGGCTGTTAATCAAAAGGTTGGCGGTTCAAAACCACAGTTGTTCCATGAAAAAGGATAAGGAAGTCAGCTTCTGTACAGATTACAGTCTTGGAAACCCTATGGGGCAGGTCTACTCTGTTCTACAGGGTGGCTATGCGTCAGAATTGACTCAGTGGTAATGGGTTTGGTTTGGGGTCTAATTACTGCGGGAGGAGCCCTGGTGGCAAAATAGTTAAGCAATCGGCTGCTAACCAAAAGGCCAGCAGCTCGAACCCACCAGTGGCAACCCCAACCCGGGAGAAAAGACCTGGTTTTCTGCTTCTGTAAAAACCACAGCCTAGGAAACCCTATGAGGGCAGTTCTACTCTGTCCTATACAATCACTGTGAGTTGGAATCTACTCGACAGCACACAACATCAACAACAAAAATCACTGGAGTTCACCACTGGGAGTCAGTGGGTGGGAGCCAGGAAAGCTATGTTCAGGAGAGTCCCACCCAATGAAGACTTTTCATGCACCTTGCTGTCAAGTCAATTTTCACTCATAGCGACCCTATAGAACAGAATAGAACTGCCCCATAGGGCTTCCAAGGCTGTAATTTACATGGAAGCAGACTGCCACATCTTTCTTACCTCGAGTGGCTGGTGGGATCAGACTGCCAATCTTTCAATTAGCACCCACAAGCACTTTAACCACTGCACTGCCAGGGCTCCTTACATCCTGAATTTTCCAGAGATGCAATTGGAGCCAACTAGAAGTCAAACCAAAACCAAACCCCACTGCCGTCGAGTCAATTCCAACTCATGGAGACCCTATAGGACAGAGTAGAACTGCCCGATAAAGTTTCCAAGGAGCGCCTGGCAGATCCAAACTGCCCACCTCTTGGTTAGCAGCCATAGCACTTAACCACTGCACCATCAGGGTTTCCAACTAAAGTCAGGTACTCAAAAAAAAAAAAAAAAAAGTTGCCATTGGCGTCGATTCCAACTCATGGAGACCACATGTGTTTCAGAGTAGAACTGCACTCCACAGGGCTTTCAATGGCTGTAATCTTTCAGAAGTAGATCATCAGGTCTTTTTTCTGTGGTGCCTTGGGTGGATTTAAACTGCCAACCTTTTGCAGTTGAACACTTAACCACTTGCGTCACCCAGGGAGCCAGGTGCATCCAGAAGTCAGGTGCATCAGTATGGTTTTCTGCCCTTAAATTTAAACTTTTTTTTTTTTTAATTATAAATAGGTGCAAGAATTTGGTTACTTCATCAGGTCCTGGGGTGTGGTCATGCCAGAGAATTTATCTATGAAAGTAGAGAGCTTTTTACTTCTTTTAGGGATGAATATTAATTTGTCTTTGAAATTAGGTGTGTAGGTAGGCTTATTATCCAGGAATTTCATTAAAGGAAAATAATGCTTTTCAAAAAACCTGTTCTTAAACCTGTTGGTGAGTCCTCCGTGGTCCAGTGCACCCTCTACTGGCCATCATAGAAACTACAAGGCGAGGACGCGGCGGGCTCCAGGACCAGGGACAGCGCCCCGAGCGTTTCTCCTGGGAAGGGTGGGGACCCCAAGGCCCCCAGAGGAAGTGCCCCGAGTCCCCGACCGCGGGCTCGCCACACTCCTTACCCCCTCACTCCTCCCCTTGCGCGGAAGCGGCCCCCAGAGCCTGTTTTCCCCTTTCTCCTCAGCGCGAACCGCTGCTCCTCTCCCAACCCACAATGAAAAAGAAACACCTGCGTGCCACAATGGCGGCACCTGCATAGCCGCCCACCGTGTTCTGGCCGCCCTCTCTCCCCTGGGACCCGTTCACTGGGTGCACAGATCACGGAGCAGCATCTATGCGCCCTGAGACCTTTGTGATCCTGACAACAGCCCCGTGAGGCAGATCCTGCTAAGGTTTTATGTCCGCCATGACAGATGGGAAACTGAGACTCCCACACAGAGCAGGTCCAACTCTTCTGACGCCCCCTCAAGACCTTAGCCCCCACCACACGTGCACCGCAGCTTGGTAACAACAGCGGCTACTAGCTCCCAAGGCCTTCGGCCAAGCACTCTCATTCAGTCCTCAAACCATCCTGTAAATCAGATGCTATCATCATCCCCGTTTCACAAATCAGGAAACTGAGGCCTGAAAGAGCTGAATAGCTTGCTTCTCAGCAAGGGTCAGTGGAAGCGGCTGTAGAGACTCTTTGAGGTCTTAATCTGCACCGAGTCGTCAGTCTGAGGGACCCTCCTGCTGAGAAACCCTACAAACAGCACAAGCTGCACTCCCCTGATGCCCTTGGGCCCTGAAAGCCTTTCCTACCTACAGGGATGGGATGGGGTGGGGCGAGGGCATGGGACCCCATCTCCTCATCATCACAAGCTTCAGGCTCACAAAGCATCACCACAAAGGCCCTGCACACAGTAGGTGCTTAATAAATACTTGCTGCTTGGCTGGAGCCCTGCCTTGCAGAAACCGGGGTTCTAAATGCAGAACCCCACAGCCTAGAGCCTGAGCACAGAGTGAGGCAGAGCGGAGAAGGGGACAGGCGTGAGAGCTAGACAGAGCGGGGTTCCAGCCCACTCCTGAGCAGTCTGACTCTGAGCCTCATTTTCTACATCTGGAAAATGGAGATAATACTAGCTCTAGCTCACAGGGTGATGGTAAGCATTTAATGAGATGATGCAAAGACAGGACTCAGCACAATGCCTTGTGCCCACGAAGGGCTTGCCTGGTGGTGGTTGTTAGTACTGTCAACATAGGGTATTCTCTGGGGCATGCAAAGGCCAGGAGCTCCCACTAAATCATGTCCCCATATCCTGTAAGGGTAAATCAGGCTATGACATATATCATGGGCAAGCATGAGGGGCAGAGAATGAAGTGTGTGGCTGGGTTGGGGACAGGAGGGAGGAAGGGCAGCCACCCTTGATGATGCAGAGAGTTTAGGAGTGTCTGGAGATCTCCTGCCTCACTGCCTTCTTCCTGACCCTTAACCCCCGGCCTCTGACCCCCAGACCAGCTCCCTGGTCTCTTCAACATAGCAAGCACTCCATCAATGTTCAATGAATGAAGGAATGAATAATGTCCTGGGTTAGTTTTGAACCAAAAAAAGATAAAATAAATTTTGTTCCTGCAATAATATGAATTAAGATTAGCATTGACATAGATCTGCAGTCATACAGACCTGTGTTCCAGTCCCTCATCTGTTACTCCTTGGCTTGTGACTTTGGGCCAGCTTCATAATCTCTCAAAGCCTTAGTTTCTTCATCTGTAAAAGGGGGTGGTGTGGGAGAAAAGACCTGGAGATCTGTTCCCATAAAGATTTACAGCCTAGGAAACCCTGTGGGGCAGTTCCACTCTGTCCTATAGGGTTGCTATGGGTTGGAATCGACTCAGTGGCACACAACAACAACGATAATAATGGGAGTTTTTTATGGATGGTGCAAAAGGTTAACACACTTGGCTGCTAACCTTAAGGTTGGATGTTCAATTCTACTCAGAGGTGCCTTGGAAGAAAGGCCTGGGCGATCTACTTCTGAAAAATCACCCATAGAAAACCACTCAGGCCTGGGCTGGAACCCCACTCTGTCCAGCTCTCACGCCTGCCCCTTCCCCACTCTGCGTTCAGGCTCTATGCCCAGGCTGTGGGGTTCTGCATTTGGAGTCCTGGTTTATGGAGCACAGTTCTGCTCTGACACACGTGGGGTCACCAGGAGTTGGAGTATGCTCATCGGGAAGTGGTTTTATTTTAATGATAACAGTACGTTCCTCATATGGTTGTTCTGAGGACTCAATGTAAAGTACTCAGCCCTGGCACACGGTAAGCACCCAATAAATGGGGAGATCTTTGGTACTGTTACTGGAGGACAGAGCTCCACACTCAGAGTCGGGAGACGTGGGTTCTAGGCCCAGTTCTGGCCCTCACTTGTGGTGTGACTGTTGGCAGGTCGCTACCCTCCTGGGGCCAAGTTTAATGAGGGCTCTCCAGGCCCTTCTCCATCTGATTTTCTGGGGCAGCCTGGGGCCCCATGGGCATGGCAGACAGGAGGCCTCCTGGGGATGGCTCTGCCTGCCAGTCTGTCACTGCCAACATGGAGAAGGGGGGTGTGTTCCCATGACAGGGCAGAAGCAGGTGTCACTGAGAGTCAGAGCTTCACCTGACGCCTGCCTGTCCCCACACAAACTTCTCAGAACCAGTCCCCTTAGAGCATCCCTACTCCCCTGCCCAGCCCCAGGCAGGATGCCGCCTCAGGCAGTAGGGCGGACAGGCTTGGGGGAAGCCAGCTGCGTGCCTCTGGGACATCTCTCCTCCTCTCTGAGCCTCAGTTTCCTGAGCTGCAAACTGAGGAGGAGAAAAACAACCACCCCATGAGTCCCACCGGCCCCAGTGCTCTGGCGCGCATCAGAGACAACCCAGATGTGAAAACCCTTTGGGAATTGCTACCGTCAGTTGTAATCATCGTAATTATTATCTATAAAACAAGGGGGTTGGACCAGCTGATCTCCATGGGCTCCTCTCCAGCTCTGATGCCCGAGGATTTCTCGGGTTTCCAAGCTGGGAGTTCAAGCAGAGAGAGGGGCCAGGAAAGAGCGGATCTGTGGGTTTAGGTCCTTGAGAACCACTGCCAAATCTTCCCCATTCATCCTCTTCCCCCAGCTCAGCCAGGGTGCTGAGCCCCAAAGACAGGCCACAGGGAGAGAGGAAGAGAAGGAGGGGAAGCTGAAGGTTCAGGCCCAGGTGCCTCAGGTATGAGGACCACCCAGAGTTGGAGCAACCTCCCCCCCACAGGACTGCTCCCATCCCCTAGAGCACAGCCCATCCCTCTTCTGCACTTCCACCCCCCACCCCCCACCCCCGTCTCATTCTGCATGCAGTACAGGGAAGTGGTGAAAAATGGAGTCAAACACCCCTTCATTCAAATCTCAGCCCCCACCGCACACAGGCTGGTGGCACTGGGCAGGCCATTGAAGCCCTCTGAGCCTCGGTGGGTGTAGTAAGGGTGTTTCATAGGGCTGCTCTGAGGGTGAAATGCGGTAGCTCTGGGACAAGTGCTTAGCATTGGGCCAAGCACGTTGTAAGTGATCAACGAATGCCTCTCACGTGCTTTCTATCATTTGGCCCCCAACTGCTTCTCTCCCCACTCCAGAACCTCCCAGAATCCCTGAGCCAGCTGTCCAGTTTCCACTGTGACTGACACAGGTCAGTCCTCCTTCCTCCCCAGTGTAGAGTGGGGAAAGGCTGGAGGCAGAGCCCTAGCTTCTCTGCTCTCAGAGGCCCACACTACACCTCCCCAGCCAGGGAGGACCAGGGCTTAGTGACAGGACAGGTACGGTCTCCGGCCCTAGGGACTCTGCCAGCCCTGTCTCTGGAGGGAGATTCTATGCACCTGGGAGGGCTCCCACACTCAGAGGAAAGGCAGGTTAGGTGGTGAACAGGGCAAGGGTAGCACCCACCTACACAGAGCCACTGCCCGGGCTGGCCCGCGGGCACTATAGGAGTCACTGGAGGCTGTGCAGACTCCCTCTGCACCTCCAAGGTCAGACAGAGAAGGCAGGGTGGGAGGTTCACCTGCATCAACCCAGGCCTGAGAATTGAGGAGCTGGGGCTGCCCTAGGAGCTCTGGCACTGGGCTTGCAGGCAGGGAGAAGTTCCCAAGGTCAACCTCCATCAGCCACCTCCACCCCCCAACCCTAATGAGGAAGAAAGGGGCTTTGTGGGGGGGGCGCCATCCTCTAACCTGGGGGTTGGGTGTCTCTTCTTCACAAACTTGGGGCCGAGCGCTCAAGGGCAGAGCAAAAGCTGGACCTATACGCCTGTCCCATGCCTTTCCTTCAGCTCCCTGCAACAGCCTGGCTGCAGCAGCACGTGGGTCCTGTGGCCTTGAGAAAGTCACAGCCTCTCGGGAGGCTCTGGCCTCTGATCCTTACCTGCTGATCCCTACCCCTGCCAAAACAAAACAAAACAAAAAAACCCGTTGCCCTCAAGTGGATCCATAGTGACCCTACAGGACAAAGAAATGCTACCCCACAGGGTTTCCAAGAAGCGCCTAGTGGTTTTGAACTGCCGACCTTTTGGTTAGCAGCTGTAGCACTTAACCACTACGCCACCAGGGTTTCCAACAGCAGCCCCAAATTCTCAGGGGAGCCTGGGGAACACGTAGTTGCAAGAAACAGCACAATTCTCCCCAGAGACATGACGCACCTGCGGCTCACACAGCACTGCACCAGCTCGGTCTCACTGGCGCCTCACTGCAAAGACACTGCACCCATCCATTCTGCAGTGGAGGCTCACAGTGGCAGGCGGCTTGCCAGAGGCCACCCAGCTAGCATGTGTGTGGGGGGGAACACTGGTCTCTCAACTTCCAACACAGATGACAGCCCCCCCACCCAGTTCCCTGACAGGCTGGCACCTCGATCCCTGTGCCCTGCCCCCTGAGATGGAAGATGCTGGGGCCCCCTCCTCTGCACACACACGGAAAACAAGACCCAGGAAAACACGCAATAGAGCCAAAATTACACAGCAGGGGCAGGGCAGAGAACTGTGCCCAGGGACTCATTCCTGGCAAGTGGGCCTGGCCAGGTCCCCAAGGTCTGCACTGCAGAAGGCTCAGTTGATCCCTCCACTGGTTCTCCCATTGACTTTTCAGGAAGCACAAGCTCCTTGGCCTGGCATTCAAGGCCCTTAATAAACTGATCCCAGCTCATCACTGAACATCCCTCCCACTGAAGCCAAACCCGCATCCTGACTGCCACCTCCCAGCTTTTGCCCAGGTCACAGCTGGTCATGACACCAGAAATGCCTTTACCCCTCCTTTCAACTATGCAACTCACAATTCTACTAATAACCACCATGGCCATTGACTGAACACCTACTACGGGCCAAGCACAGCTCCTCAAGGGGAAAATACCTATCTCGAGTGATGATAAAAAATGCCGGCTGCCTTAGAAGTGTGAAGTCATGGGAAAAATTCCCAAAAGGTTTATTTTTTCTTGCTGTAATATAATATTTGAAGTCTCAAAAAAAGATTTTTCTCCAGATTTTTCTGAGGTTTGATTTTCCTTCTGTGCATTGCCATCTCTGAGTGCTGCTCTATGTTTGTCAAAGCAGCCCCCAGCCATTATGTCCTGTCCTTACCAGCAATACTCCCAGGTAGGCAGGGAAACAAGAGCTCATCACTCCTGTTCCACAGAAGGAAATGAGACACAGAGAGGTGAAGCAACTTGTCCAAAGTCCCACAGCAAGGTAACAGCAGAGATTGGACTTGAATTCCTGATGACTCCAACCCATATCCTTTCAGGCCCAGACAAATGCCCACGATGAGCTGGGCACTGCCCTGGATACTTTGCCTACACGAGCCTTCTTAACCCTCAAACCAAGCAGCCCTGGTGACGCAAGAGTTAAGTTCTCGGCAGCTAAACCAAAGGTTGACGGTTTGAACCCACCCAGCACCTCCTCAGAAGAAAGACATGAAGACCTTCTTCTGTAAACTGTACAGCCTAGGAAACCAGTGGAGCAGTTCTACTCTGTAACACAGGGTTGCAATGAGTCGGAATCGATTCGATGGCACCCAACAACAACAACCCTCAAAATAACTCCACCGGGTTTTTCTTCTTTGTTGCCATCAAGTCGGCTCCAACTCATAGTGACCTCACGTACAACAGAATGAAACATTGCCCGGTCTTCCACCATCCTCATAACCATTGCTACATTTGGGCCTATTGTCACAGCCACTGTTATCTATAGGGTTTTCATTGGCTGATTTTCAGAAGCAGGTTGCCAGTCCTTTTTCCTAGTCTATGTTAGTCTGGAAGCTCTCTCAAAAAACCTTTACACTTCACAGGTGAAAAAACAAAGGGTCAGAGAGGTGAAGTAACTTGCTGGAACGATTTGTGCAGCCAGCCAGTGGCAACGCCAGAATTTGAACTCAGGTCTGCTTAGGGGAGAGTATCCCCACCTTGGCAGAGGTATTTACTAGTGGAGCGGGCAAGACACTTTACCTCTCTGAGGGTCACCTTCAGGCCCCGCTCATCTCCTTATCCTCGGTGCTGGTCACAGTTCCTGGCACATACTACGTGCTCGATAGATGCTTACCAAGTGAGCACAGGAAGTCCCTACCATGGTATGTTTTGTTTCCGTTCCCCCAGTGGGGGAGGCTAGTATCCCAGGGGCCCCCATGTTTTGGGATACCTCCCTGCCAGCACTCCTCTGTCTCTTCTCACCTCGTCTCTCTGCGCCATTCACTGCCTACCAGTGCCAGTCTTTTGCCCTATAAATAGAGCTCCTTTGGGGGATAAAAACACCCGCAGATGCAAAATTACAGTGGCAGCCCCTGCCCTCGGGTCATCCTCTGTGCTGACCCAAGGTGGCTGCCCCAGATGTGGAGGCAGAACTGGTTCCCCTGCCTCATCTGGGGTCTGGACCTAGAGCGTTTCCAAGCTGCGGGAAGTCCACAGCCAGGGGCCCCTCTCGCCCTCAGCTGCCCAGCCCTGCCAAGCTTCCTCCTCATTGGCACAGTGCTGCCACCTCACACCTCAGATTTTCCTCACTCCCCAGCCAGCCTGAGTTGCCTCCCTGGAGCTGGAGATGGGCCCACAGAGGGGGAGTGATTTGCCTTGGCCACACAGCTAGCAAGTGGAAGGGCCAGGCTTGGATTCTGGGTCCCCCAGAGTTCCTCACTGCACGTCACCCAGCATCAGGCTGCCCTAGAGGCCTTGGACCATGGCTGTGCCCTCAGCCCCCTCTGGACCCACATAACCACCTCCCAGCAGCTGCTCCCAGCGGTGCCAGCCTCTAGGAGGCCCAGCCAAGGTGCCAGGGCCCAGCCTGGCAGACATTCTGCCCAGTGAGAACTTTGAGGATTCCCCTACCTCACACCAGCTGGCCCCCAGCTTTGCTGGGCGGGTAAAGCAGAAACCGGAACTTGGCAAGCAAGGCCTTCTGGCAAAAACAGCAAAGCAAAGGGAACCCCCAGGCCTGCTTGAAGCCCAGGCTGGGTAGTGCCCTGTCTTGCAAGGGGCCTGTGGAGCATCACCTTCAGAGGCAGAAAAGGGACAGCCCAGGGCTGAGGCTCCTTTGGCAACCTGGCACAGAGGGGGAGGGAAGGGCAAAATAGGAGGGTCTGTTAAGGGAGAAATCCCAGGCAGTTTCCCGGTACTCTTAGGGTCAGCCAAGCTGGGTTCATGGGAAAGCAGAAAAGAGGGGAAAAGAGGAGTTCACGTCCCACACGCAGGAGGCTGATGTCATGCCCACGGGTGAGCACCCACGGGGGCTTGGGTGTGGTGAGTGCACGTGCCTATCTGCTCAGCTCATGTTTAAGGGCACCAGGCTTTCTTGTTCTCTCCTGCGTGTGTGCACCCTGGCAGGGGTAATGGAAGCAGACAGCAGCCCTGAGAGGACTTCCGAGGAGGCCCTTCCTCTTCTGACAACAGCCTTCCAGCTCTGCCGCCTGTGTGTACACAGTGCGCTGTCTGGGTGGTGTGGCTGAGTCAGGGGTGTCTCGGCCTGGGTGTTGGGGTCTTGGGGATCTGTGAATCCTGGTGACTGTGCGTCTGTCTGTGTGCAGGTCTTAGTTGTTTGCGTGGCATATGTGGCTGCTCAGCAGCTTCTGACAGCTAAGACAAAGGCTTTCTCAGACAGACAGGAGGCAGGGAAGACAAGAGTGGCCTCAAAGGGCCTCTGGCTCAAGAGGCAGGGCCAGGTGAGAGGGAGGCAGACAGCAGGGCTCCTAAGCCCCAGGCCTGTGGAGACTCTGATGGAAGGGGGTAGGAATCTGAGGCCGTGCAGCACAGACCGCCCCCTCAATCCTGGGCCAAAAAGGGGGCCCAATACACTCCAAAAGGATGAAGGAAAAATTCTCCTTGCCTCCTAATGGGTAGAGGGTGGTCAGAGCCAGAAGAGGGTCTCTGGAGACCACTGCCAGGCCTGGGGAGGAGAAAAGAGGAGAGGACTTCAATCAAGGAATGGCAGTGAGGGAGGTCTCCTTGTGTGTGTGTCAGGTGGCAACATCACACCTCTGGTGAAAGGTGGCAAAGCCAGGACAGGGCTCTGGGAGGAAAAAGTCTGAACTCTGGGCCCTGAAGAAAGGTAGAGGGATTCTCCTCAGTCCTCATACAACTTTCCCATCTCCATCCAGACGCACCCCACCCCCTAGACAGCAAAGGGGAGCAGGTCCACTGTGGACCCCTCCACTCAGTCACTGACCTCTCCTGCATGCCACTGCTGTGGATGGGGAGGGAGCCCTGAAGCAGAAGTCTGCAATTCTGGTCCCAGCAGAAGATGGCTCTGTGACCTTGGGCAGTTTATTTAGCCTCTTTGAGACTCAGTTTCCTCATCTGAAATGGGGACCTCAGCCCCTGCCTTGAAAGGTTGATGTGGATGGGAAAGGCGCTTACACCATCTGAGTATTCATTGTCACCTTGGAATCCTTTCCAAGGCCATTAAGGTATCCCCACCCCTTGCCCAGACCCTCCAACTGCCAGGGGGCCTCAGAGTGATGCTGCGACCCTGGATGCAGGGATTCGGGGAGCCCAGCCGCTCTGGCCACCATCTCCCTCACACACCTGCTGCCCATCAGGGCCCTGTGCCAGGCCAGGCACCCTTTCAGGGACATCTTCTGCCGCTGTTCCCTCTTATAGCTAGACAACTCAAGGTTGACTTCCCTACCCCTTCTTTCCTCCTCCTTTCTTAGGAAGAGAGGAGCAGGGCCCCTTGTTTGGGGTGGAAATGAAACCACCTCACCCCACTTCCGCTCTGCCTTTCTCTCCTGCTGGTCCTAGCCCAGCTTCTCTCAGTGTCTCACCTGCTTCAGAAACATCTTGCTGGCCCTCTGACTTTGGTGAGGGAGGGGCGGAAGCACTGGGAACAGATGCTAACGTGCCATGTGTGATCCGGGAGGGGATGCTTCCCTTCCTGATCCCACCCCCAGGCCTGCGGTAAGAACCCAGCAAGCACTGGGGTCGCACACAGGTTGAGATCTAACTGCGATGGCGGAGAGGGTGGCGCTCACCCTACTGAGCTGGTGTGTTTACGTGCGTGTGTGTTTGTGTGTGTGTGTACACGAGGTTTCTTCCTTCAGCTCAGGCGCCTCGGCGCTGACCCTGAAGCGCCTGCTGGGCGCAGAGACAGCCCTGTGAATTCCCACCGAGTCCTCAGATCCTGCCGAGCCAAGGGAGGCGACGAGGGGGCGCCCGACTGAGTGACGCGTGTGCCCTGCTCCGCGGCGGGTCAGGGACAGGGCGGCGGGGAATACGCTCTTCTCCGGGGCTGCAAGGACATCATCCTCCGCTCAGGGTCGTGAGGCTCTGAGGACCCCCGCTTCCTCTCTCTGAGCGACCGGAGCGCCTACTCCTGGGGGATGTCGCGGCCAGGGCACCTCCCCAGAGATCGAGGAAACGCGCCCACTTCCCCTCAGTCCTCCTCTGAGCCCCAGGTGCCCCCTCCTCCAGGGTGAACGTAAACCGGGACCCCCACCCATATAGGGGGTGGGACCCGAGCCCTCTGCTCTCCGCGGCCTGACCGACCCCGAGGCGGGGGGCTCAGCGGGAGCAGTCCAGGCCTCCCCTCGCCCTCCTGCCGCTGCCGACCCTGGTCTGCGCGTGCCTGCTGCACCCCTCCTCTGAGACCTGAGTCCCCGCCCGTGCTCCCCAATCCCGCTCGGCCGCGGGAGCAGGGACTCCTCCGTCCCCTTCCCTTTCCCTAGGCAGCGCCCCGGGAGGGGCGAACTCACCCGCTGGCCTGGGCCTGGGGCGCCTTGGGCTCTGCATCCGCTGCCCACGGCGCCGCCGCAGCTCTGCTCGGACGCGGTCGCCGCCGCCGCCGCCGCAGTTCGGGGAGGGGGCGTCACGTGACCGCGGAGCGCTCCTTCCCGGCGCCGCCCCCCATCACTGCGGAGCCCTAGCAGCTCACGCCGGAGCGGTGGCCCACCCCCTGCCGCCCGCGCCCCCTTCACAACAGGTTCCGGCGGCAGGCGCTCTGGGCCCCACTTTCCAGGTGGGGAAACTGAGGACCAGAGAGGGGCTGGTCCCTTGGACTGTCCCAAGGTTACACAGCTAAAGTGACAAGGCTTGGGCAAGAGCTCAGCGGTGAAGAGCCTATGCCCCAAGGGGAGGCGGACAAGCTCTAGGGTCAGTGGGGGTGACGGAGGAGATCGAGGGCACGCCCTAGGCGCCCAGGGGCTCCGTCTGTCTGCAGGGGTTTAGTTGGGCAAGGAGGCTGAGTGCAGGGCCGCCTGACGTCCTTTCTTAGCAGAGACCCCACAGTGACCCTCGCCAGCCGCCTATGGGCCCTCTGACATCCACCTTGGCCATAGCAGCCCGCCACTCCCCCACTTCCTTCCTGGGAACGTGGGGAGGGCAGGCCACGCTCCAATGAAGTAGAGGGAAGGTAGCAGGGGGAAGGTGGGGTTAGGGCAAGAGTTGAAAACTCAAGCAGAAAGGGGCCGCTAAGATCATCTTAGTCTATCTTACCCCTGCCGCAGGGGGACTGGGGGGGGGGGGGAGAAGAGGCTTGCCCAAGGTCACCCAGCAAGCGAGTAGCAGTGCCAACACTTGACTCTGCCTACTGGACTTACCCCCTTTGATGGCCAACAGAGAGGGAGGCTCCAGAATGCCACAAACCCCCTCAGAGGGGAGACCGGGTTGTGTTACACACCTTTCTTTTCTCCACTGATCCTTCGCCCAAGGGGCAACCCCAGATAAGCAAGGAAGCAAGCAGGGTGTCTACAATGTCAGAGTGGTGGGGGACAATGAACGAGGGTGTGGATGGTGGCCTCAAGATCATGACACCAGTTACAGAATATTAATGTTAGAGGGATTTATGAGATCCCTGGATCTCACCCCATTCTAATAACTGGGGAGAGACACAGAGGGGGCAAATGGGACAAACCTCCATCTCATCAACCATTTCGAGTTAGTTGGCTGAGTCGACACCGCCCTCCAAGGTCTTCAAGTCCAAGAGGCCCACTTCACAGATAGGGCTTAGAGAGGGGAAAGGACCCACCAAGTATTTATTTACTCAACATATTTATTGAGCACCTGCTGTGTGCTTAACCCAGTGACTCAGTCCCACTTCCCATCTCTCCATTCTCCCAACCACAGGGGCTGCATTTCAGTAAGTGAGAAGGTGTGGGCTTTTCAGCAACCCTTCCACCAGCTTCTGGGAGATCTGGGGTATCCCGGTCCCGAGCTTTCAGTCCCACAGGGGCTGGGGACCAAGGCATGCTTCCTGACCAAGAGTCTCACCCCAGAGTTAAGGGGGAATGTAGGGAAATGCCTCACCTCATCCCACCCCACCCCCTGGGGAAATGTGAAAAGGCAAAAGGGGAGGTGGGGATCCTTCTTCTGTGTCAAGTCCCCCCCCCCCCCCCACCGCTGTGAGTGGCAAAGAGGCCCTAGCCCAGTGCTTCTCGCACTTCTAGGAGCATAGCACTGGCTTGCAAATGCAGAATCCCAATTCAGTGAGTCTGGGGCTTGAGCTGCTGCATTTCTAAAAAGCGCTGCAGCAACATCTTGAATAGCACTGGTAAAGGAGTTGTCATCAGCTGAGGCCAGGGCAGGAGGAAGAAAACTGCTGAGGCTCTGCAGACACGCCTCAGACATCATCTGCTCACTCGGGGCCCGCCCCTACCCCTGGGGTCCTTTGATTTCCTGCCTAGCATCAGGCCTGGATCCTTCTCAAGACACACCGGGCTGTGGAACTGGCCCAAAGCTGTAATGAAGAGGGAAGAAGTCAAATGAGGTTGGCCAAGGCGCTTCTGGGGATGGTGTGGAAGGGACTGCATGGTATAGCAGTTGTCCTGGGTAGGTATTTGCCAACAAATGTTCTGAGGGCACTGTCCTGTGAGTTGCTTGGTGAAATAAAACCATACTTAGGAAATGCCAGCTGAATCCCTTAAGATCTTAGAGGGCAGTGTGCACTGGGCTGGGGCTGGACTTGAAGATCTCAGGAAGTGCATGGAAATTCCAGGAGTCTCTCAAGCACTGCATCACCCACCCTTTGGTTTTTTTGAAGACTGGGGCCAGATCGCTTCTTGAATTCAATTCCAACCACAATCCCAGTGCCTCCTCCTGCTTCCCTAACCCCTTCCCCAAAAGAACCCACCCCCTCTCCATGCTGTGAGACACAGAGACCATCAGCTCCCCAACCCTCACCGGGAAGGCACTGATGTACCACTGCAACCTGCCAGGCGGAGATAAAGATGCCCCACCTGAGTGGGGGGGGGGGGGCGGGGAGAGAGCAGATGGAGACAGCGATGGCGCAGGAAATGCACTAAGCCAGCAGCTACAGCTGTGTGACCTCTTTCATGGTAGTTTTCCTTTCAGGGTCTGGACTAGCAGACTCCTAGGGGTTCAAGGTCCTAGGAGGCTATAGGCACTGAGGGACTGAATGTGCCTGATAGGGCAAATGTGCTGGGTAGGGCAAAGAACGAAGGCTCTTGTGACTTGGGCCTTTCTTTATAACCAAAGAGCTTTTCAATCTCTAATGGGTCTTGAGGGACAGCATTCTGAGATTGTCAGCCCCCAGGGAGGAGGCAACACGTGCCAGCAGGGGGCTGGGCATGGTGCTTGGCAGGAAGCCTGGGTACTGATGGAAAGATAGGACCAAGGCCCCTGGAGCTTTACTTTCCCTGCCCTATTTCAGTCCAAACCACTCAGGACTGACCATGCACGGATGGCTCCCTCTGGGCACAAGCCTTTTCTTTCTCAAACACTTAATACATTGCGACCCAGCCACCACCCCTGCCCTCTCAAACACTGGGACAATGGAACCTGGCTTCAAAAACACTGACATCTAAGAAGCCTGGAGAATGAAAATGTGGGTGCCACAATAGTAAACTCTGAATCTGAACAGGGTTTCTGGGGGCAGAGGGAGACCTAAAATGGGTATGGTGCCTCTCTGAAACGATCTCTGTGCCCACCCCCTCCCCCAGGCAGATAAGATCAAAGGGAAGAAAAATGGGAAAGGGACTGCCCATCAGGAAAATCAGGGAAGAAAATGCAGAAGCAGGGTGGGGGCACGGTCCTCAAGGTGTGCTGTCCACAGATCATGGAGATCTACCAGTGACTCTGGGGGAGCATGGTCCCAGACCAGTCAGAACATGACAGCGTGAGACCTGAGGTGGGAGTCTGCCAGGCCAAATCCCTCAGAGAAGGACCTGAGGCCTCAGTGTCTGGCTGGGAGGCTGCCAAGCTAATGCTGTAGGGAGATGCAGCAGAGGATGCAACCCTGGAGAGACCCACCTTTGGATTACAGCCATCTTTGGATCATGAATGTGAATACTGCTACGAGTTCCTGTTTTGAACACAAAGGCGAACAAGCCCAAAGGTACAGGCAGCTCTGGTCAAACCAAGGCTTTGAAAGCTATCTCCCAGGTATTCCTCTCACAGGACAAGAGCCTCTGAAGGTTCCTGAAACGTTCGCTCACACGGGGATAACATGGTGAACAAGATGGGCCTGGGCTCCTGCCTTTGGGGAGCTAGGGGAGTCTAGCACTCATTAGGCGGATTAATTTTTCTGGTGTCAGGAGCAAATGTAACATCCAGCCCAGTTCCAACACTGGTTCTAAGATAAAAACAGCGCACTCTAGCTCCCAAATTCCAGTGAGTCTACCCCAGCTTAGAACCTCTTTTCTCCAGAGAGAGAACCAATGATATGCTGTAGATAACAAGGCTAAAAACCTCCAGACACACCAACCAGAGAGGTGACTCACACACTGGTAACACAAGAGAAGTTCTTAGAGGCAGTCCAGTTTGGAACTTTTCCAAATGCACTCCCTGCAAAGGCCTGAGGAGGCACAGACTTGTCGTCCAGGATCATAAAAGGAGCCCACAGCGGTTTAGTGTTCCCTAGGCTGGTTACAAAACACCAGAGAAATGGGGGAAGGAAAACCAAGAAACGAGTGTGCAGATGCCAGTGTGCCAGCCCAACAGCGATTCCACTAGAGCAGGACTGGCTGGCCTTTCGGTTTCCCTGGAGTGCACGTTCCCACTTCCTGTGGCCTAGGGCCTGGCTGCACTAACCGGGTGCCTGGCAGCACTAACTCGGGCTTGGAATTCAAGCAGCCATTTCAGCTGCTGGTACAAAGCTGGCTCCCTTGCTCTGACCCAGAGCAATTTCACTTCAAAGGCCCTGGCCTGTGCAGCCTTACCAAGTCCTTGAGAGCAGAATTAGGCACCGCCCCCCCTTTTAAACACGTTGGGGGAAACAGATGATGCTTTTTGAAAGCAATACAGTAATCACGTTGAACAAGCTCTTAGGGTGAACTTCACAGAGCCTCACGAAATGTGTGAAAAAGCCAACAGGTCACTCGTGTTTATGGAATGGAGCTCACTTGGATTCAGGTCCTCTGTGGACAGAAACCCTTGCTTGGTCTCGTCTCTGCTGGGTGGGACATGGCAAAGGCTGGGTTCACAAGAGCTGGTGCAGATCCCAACTCTAACGCCAGACCTATGTGTCCTAGAACCCCTGACGAGTCACAACAAAGAGTTCTTCAACCTCCTTCCTAAAATCTAGTGACGCTCAGAAAGACACTTAAACCATACCACACAGAGAAATGGTCTGACACATATGCATTAAAAAAAAAGAAAAAGCGATGAATGTGGTATGGCCAGCAGTATGGTCTTAATTTGATAAAACTGGTTCTGTTGGGGGTGTCTGGGGAAGCACTTACAAGAAATACCTGTTCTGTGTACTCTACTCTTGAACAGTATTATTCTCTATAGGTAAAAAATGAAAACCACATGATTTTCAGACCAGGAAGGTGACTCTAAGTATTGGCCAGCCTTCTGCATTGCTTCTCGCTGCCTGCACAGCCCAGCCTCTGATGCTCATGGCGCCTGCTTCTGATGTTCTTGGCAGTGACAATCAAAACACTGGAAGCTGCCCCTTTGGGGCAGGAACTGCCCATCAAAAAGACATAAATTTTCAACACGCATTCTAAACATGTTTTGAGTATTTTTCAATATGACCCTGCAAATAAACACAGAATCAAGGTGGCTTACTGCTTGGCCATTAGCTTCATTTCCTGTATGGGCCAAGAGGGAAGATTTACATAACAGGCTGATGGGGCACCTGCGCAGACATCATTTTAGCCCCAAGGACTTCTAGCAAGAGGTGTGTCCTGAAGTTCTCAGAGAAGGGGCTCCAGACAGCTTGGCTGTGTAGTTACAAATTTCCTCTCCTGACTGTTCTACCTAAGTATCCAGGTGCCACAGGTGGACAGAGGTGAGCGGCCCAGTCCAAAGAGGGAACTTAAGTGGCCCCTCCTGCAGCTGGAGTGCGATCAGAACGCTAGGGCCACAGCCAAGTCATTCCAAAGTGACAAAGATCTCTTTCCGAAGACGTGCAGAAAAGAACATTCTGTAGCAGTTCCTCAAGAAGACTAAAGAGTCTCTAATCACAAAGAATAATACAAAGTGTTTTACCTCAACGGTATTTATTATTGCGTGATCCTTAGCGTGGTCGGGTAAACAGGGCAGCAATTACTGCTCTGCTTTTATGGAAAACTAAGGCAAAGCAGGATAAGTCGCTTTTGAGTTACAAGGTAAATACTGAAATTACCTGGAACACAGACCACCCATCTTTTAAAACTTACCCTTTCAACATCACCACTCCCCTATACGCGCATGTGCTACCTGAACAGCTAGTAGACTCCTTAGCCCAGTAAACACAACAGCCAGCCTTGGAAAAAAACCATAAAGGGGAAAAGTATGGGGCGGGGAGGTTGCTTTCTGTGTCTCCCTGTTAGACTGCTTCCTTGGAACCTCCTTATAGGAATTGGCACATGGCTGTTGCTTCGTCAAATATCTGTCAAAGTTTTACAACTGTTTATAGCTCACATCGTAATGAATAAAGATCCCAATAATGCTGACAATCAAACCCCCAGATAATACTGTCCCCCTAAAATGTCTGGGGTGGTGGTGAACTGCTAGCTTTCAGGATGAGAAACGCAGCTGGTGACAAAACCCTGCACTTATGGGAGGTGAGGGAGGGTGCATTTGCCCAGGGGTGAGAATCCTCTTAAAATGAAAACACTGGCTTCTCACGTGGCTGCACTCTGCTCTCAGTCGCCTGTAACACTGAACGAGCTGACCGTTCAAAGGATGTGATACTCCTCCATGACTCGGTAACAGGAAAGACAGGCTTTAATGCTCATTTCACCTCAGCAGTTTGTTTAGACAGAGATAAATCATCCCCAGGGTATTTAAAACAGGTTATGCAATCTCAGCATTAGCTTCAAATATTAACCAGGGTCTGATCAACAAGTCTATGACCACAGAGAAACCCAGTGGACATTAAAAAAAAAAAAAAAAAAAAAAAAACTCACTCGGGACTGTGATTCCATGGAAATAAAGGGATATTCTTTTTAATTTGGCAAAAGTTAACAGTAATTCTAAACAATAAAATTCATTAATACACAGAAAGATACTTATACCCCCAGTGAATGAAGACATTCAAATGGCAACCTGCATTTCAGGTACGGGCAACAATTTGTACCAGCATAGTATGTTGTACACATGAGTTGGGGATTAAAGAATGGTCAGAAATATGAGGAGGAAAAACCTCGAGCGTCGTAATACCTTCTATGCGAGACTGATCCAATATAAAACAAAAAAGTACACATGCACTACATTACAAACCTGAAGGAAAATGTCTGCACTTTAATATGGCCACATCCCAGAAGACAACTGGACTCCATCTATTTGAAAATACAGACAAAACAGGAACCGGGCTTTACCGATTTTACACCTGTGTTCCCTGTACAAAGTGGTCAGGGTGGCAATGCAAAGCCATTAAACATACACAGACATTTCTTTTTAATTATGCCTACTGTGGGGGAAAGAGGCTGTAGCCCAGGATTTCTCAAGCTTCTAAGAGCGTATGAGGGGCTGATGGTGCAGATTCCAATTCAGGGGCCTAGAGCTACTGGGCCAGGGACATTTTGAGGAGCGCAGGTAAAAGAAGGGAAGGTACCAACAGCCAGGCCAGGGCAGGAGAAGAAGGGCTGCGGCTCTGAGAACAGACTCTTCGGGAACCACCTGCTCCCGCTCAGCCCACCTCCACCCCCAGGCGGAGCTAACAAAGAAGCCAGTAGTGAGACTGAGTATCACCCTTGAAGACTTATGAAAAAGGTGTTATTTTGTACCACTCCATAAGGAAAAAAAGACCTAAGTAACAAATTTAAAAACTGTTATCAACAGCAAATTGGGAAAAACATATCAGATTTCTGGGGGCTGCTGACATGTGTCTGTCCATCCCCCAGAAAGAACCTCCTCTGGCCAGCAAGCTTATCTGTAGGGAAAGGAAGCTGCTTCATCAAGCACTAAGTGAACTTATACACAAGTCTTCACCTTGGGAAAAAACAAGTTGCTTTATGTGTTATTATTTTATGCTCCAGTGTCATTTCTCTGGAGCTAAAGAAATGACTGAAATCTAAAACTGAGGACAGTCTCAACTCCGAGTCCTTCTCCTCTGCTGATGGCAAAGCCAGCCCGGCTGGTTCCTCTGTGGCTTCTCACAGGATGGTGAGGAGTCCTTTGCGCAGCTCTCACTATCCCACACAGGCTAATTAAACAGCCCCCGCCTCCTCAGGGCACAGGCTGAATACATCACATACACAGGGGAACACAAACAACACGTTATAATGGTAGCGAACAGCCATAATTATTCTGATAAAAAGAGCTATTTGAAAGGGATGCTGCCAAGGTTACTGGTCCTCAAATCGAAATCTGCCTCCCCCACCTATTATTTGAGTTTAAATTTTCAGAAAAAAAAAAAAAAAAACCTAGCAGAAACCCAAGGCCCAAAAGTGTTAACAAGGGAAATGCCCGCGACAGAATCTCTGCCACAAGCGTATACATACATATGCTCTCAGCAGAGAAAACATTTATAAAAAAACAAAAACCTCCAGTCTTAAGTTCCACTAAAAAATCCTTCAATATTCTTAAGAATATTGATTATTTGTTGCTAGTAACGACAATCCTGAGTTGGATAAAAAAGCACACCCCATCAATATACTTTTTTTTAAACAAAGTGATCTAAAAGGCAGATCCTGTCTGGGCATTTTGGAAGAATGCTTTTCAAAAAAGAGAATTGAGATCCAAGAAACAGTGGGCTTAGAGGATGGGAGGCACAAATTTTAGGAAAGGCCCTTTGTTATCCATATGTACTTCAGTCCAATTTATTCTTCGGATAAGGTAGTCAGATTTCTCAAACGTGCAAGGTGTATCTGATTCCCACTTTTGAATAACAGCGAGACTGGAAGAAGACGCCATCACATGTGACAAACATTCTCCATCCTTTCTCAAATGCACCAAAGCAAAAAGCCTTTGAAGCCAAAACTGAGACATAATCCCTTGCTTCCGGCAGGGAGATCGGCAGGTGCCCCAACCTTTACCCAATGCTAAGAGAAGGACCGCCGGGCGGCGCGTAAGGCCAGGGCGCTGGAGCTGACACGGAGAGGAGTCTAAATCTGAAGACATTTTCCACAATTATGGCAAGTTCTTCACTTTCATGCTTTATTGAAAGTAGAATATGAATCAAAGACAGGTACTGGTAAGCAGGTTTATGTCTCTAAAGAATTACTTTTAGTTCAGAGCAGAAGGTTGTCCCATCTATTGTGATACAAATCCTTTATGAACCAATGCATCTGGTCTGAAACTTGAGCAAGGAAATATAACAGAACTTTATTCCCTCTCATGACTATAAATCTCATGTAAACGTGATTTATGGTTACTGCTACTAAACTTGTTCAATCTGTACTTGCCCCTTCCCTCCCATCGCCCCCCTTTAAATATAAAATTTGAAACAGTTCCTTCAAGTCTGATGTCCTTCAGTGCAATCTGCTTTATTTGACATAAGGCATGTGGGACAGTCACTTTTGAATGGATTTCTGCCTTTTGGAAGAGTCATGTAACGATTTAATTCTTAAATCCACCTTTTCTTTTAATGCCCTAACATGTCAAACTCTTCTTCCCCTCTGGTCATTTCTTAGCAGTCAGCAAGTGTTCAAAAGATTAATGTCCAAGTAGACCAGTACCTGGGAAAAGAAACAAACGTGGAGGTACAGTTGTGAACTAAAAATTAAGTTAATGTACTCCATTTGCCAAGAACGTATCAACAGGGAATATCCAATTTAATAAATGAACACGGCAGACCCTTGATGTTGGAGAATATGAAAAAAAAAAAAAAAAAAATCAGCGGACTTCAGGCTTTCAGATAAATCACATTTCTGTTGAAAGCCTCGTGCCTCCTATGCTTATCTTCACACAAGTTAATCAGATCTCATTGGTGTTTTCATCTGATGGTCATTTTTCATAAAGAAATGTTTTGTTTAGGCCACATCAGGAGTTTCTTTGTAGTGGTAACAAGCAGACGACAAAACTGTTGAGAGGAAGATTTTAGGCCAGGAGCTTTGCTCACTCGTCTGCTTTAGGACAGAATCCCCAGTATTTGATGCAAACTCATGCCTCACCAATATCACAACCTACCATGGACCTCTGGAGGGGCCCACAAAAAAATCAAAATTGCAACAGTGCATCTAAAAATGTCAAAGGTCTATAATTGATGGATTAATATTATTGTTCTTTACAACTACTGCAGCCAAGATGTGGTGCATGGCACCGTGTTTCTACCTTAATAATCTAAGAAAAGCTTTTATTCTAAATAAATTCATTAAACTTTGTCACTGAACCTGATATAATTCAGCGATTTCTTCAATCTCTGATTGCTATCAGTCACACACAAACTGATGTGCTCTAAAATGGGACTGACAGGAGGAACGAGAGAAGGGCTACACATAAATCTGGAAACGCCCCTAGCTAATCTCCCAATCTCCTCCTGTGAAATGAGAACGAGGAAGCAGAAGGGACATGTGGCAGCAGATACCTGCAACACCCTATCTGAGGCCTGAGTGCTGAAAACGATAATGAAGAAGCTTGAATAAAAAAATGCATTCAACTAAAATTAATTTCAGTCATGAGACTTTGATTAAATTAAATTTTAAAATCAAATTATAGCCTTCACTTTAATAGAAAATTACAGTATGATTCTGACATTCATGAACAAAAATCATGACAAATGTCGCTTACCTTTAAACCCTTCTTCTGGCATACACACTGGGGGAAAAAAAAAAGAATTCTAAATTAAAAGGATTGTCGTGACAGACAGTAATAAGATCACTTCAATGCCTTAAGACAGAAAGTTTAACTTTTAATTACCTTACTCACCTATAATGATTACTTGTGAAGTTATGGATGATATTAATCCGATGACAATCTTTTTGTCTTTAGTTTTTATTTTTATCAAAGCAATGCAACTAAAAAGTTAGATACTGGTAGAGCAAGCTGTGTGACTAGGGCTGCCATCTTGCACAACTCCAGAGGAAGGCTGGAGAAAACACCGTGAATGACACCCTCTGGAGTTGTGTAACGCCCTACAGCAGCCTCTCCCCCCTTTGGCCCCCAATTCGACACTCTAGAAGGTGCTACTTTTGATTCTTATAGCTGTTTCTTCTGGTATTTAACCTCTTTATTTCTCAATAACATGCTTACATTACTATCTCATAATTTTAGATAACAACTACAACTTCCTCAAGATAAAATTTCGCTTACACCACCTCTTACATGTCACCTGCCTCCTAACCCAATCCTTCTGACACAGAAATATTTTTTGTTGTTAAACCAATCGCCAATGTTTACATTATTTTGACTCCACTAATACTTGCCCACAGCTGAGCCTCCTGGTGTACCTTGGTTATACTTCTAGCCTAGTACAACTTTTTTGTCTTTCTGGGCTTGGTAACTACTGAATTGTTTAATTTATGCACTTTGTTTTTCTGTAACTATCTCCAATTCAACTGTAAATCCTTAAAGACCCGTAAACATCCTGAAGATGATCATCTATCAACTCCACTTTTCCTATGGACAGCCTTTCTGGAAGGCTGCATCCCAACTGCTCCAACCTGGACAGGACATCCTGCCTGCTGCGGAGTTTCCATTCTGGGATTTCCCTTGACCATCTTCTCCTATGCTAGATCCCGTTTTCTGGTTCCAATGTTGACTTTTCTCTTGATTTACTGTCCCCATCCTCACATGCTCTTGGTACTGATGCACGAGGACATTTTGTGGACATGGTTCCCATTATCCTGTCTTCCTCACTCTCATTCTAGGACTGTGATTAGTTTTCTCTCCACCTCTTTAGATGCTTTTAGGATCTTCTTATCCCTGGTTTTCCACTCACTGCATCATGCCCTTGGTGCAATCATTTTGCATTTCCATGAATTTTCTTCTGTTCTCCAAATGTTCCTTTTATACAGGCCTTAGCTATTGTTTGCCCTTTTTAAATATATTATTATTTGTAAGAAATTTTTAAGTTTTCTTATGCTTCCTGCACTATTTCCTCTGGGTCGCTTTTTTTCAGTTCGTTGGTAGACATCTCTCGTTTCATGCTCTCACTCCTCAATTGCCCAGAGATCTCAGCCTGCCCATTTCTAACTATTTATGGGTAAGGTACTAAAAAGATGCCTGAGAGCTCCGTTCAATGGGTATTGATGGGCTTCACTAAAGAGTACCTGGCAGATCAACCGGTATTTAAAAATCTGTAGGCTATTATCTTAAATTGGCCAGTTTCCTCAGAGAGGAGTCCCCTACTCTCCTGTCTGAGAGGTACGAGGCTGGCTGCCAGCATTTTAATAAAGGGCACCTAACAGGCCTCATTCCCGCCTTTCTAGTTTAATTTCTTCAAGGAGTTTTTAAAATGGTCCAGGACCAGCACAGACTCTAGTAGTCCATCTCAAGTATAGTGGAGCAGTGACATAAATGTGAAGGGAAGGGCGCAAGGGCCTGTGGGCTAGAAAGCTGTCTAATGGCTTCTTACAGTTTTTCAACCGAACTTCCTGGGGTTAGGCTTACTCCTCATTCCCACTCAGAGGTACCTGGTCTTTCCAATTCCTGTGCCTGTCTGGGACTTTGAGTTCTGAGTTAGCTTTGCTTCTTGTTGACCTCTTCCATCTGCAGGCTTACATTTATTTCAGTTCCTCAGGTTAGCCAAATACTACTCTTCCTCTTTGCTTTCCCATCCCAAAAGCCTGTGGACACCTCCCCTCTCTATCTTTTAAGACCAATAAAATAAGATTCTACCGTAACAGCATGTAGAAGCTTCTTCAAGGTTGAAGGTAAAAGCATTGTAGACTAAAGTTTCAATATCTACAATTTCATCTCCTTCTAACAGTTCGATTCCTAAAGCAAATTCATTTTTACCTTGCATGACATCATCCATTGCAGCATAATCTGCAATTGGTTCATCAGCCTAGAAAACAAATGAAGACAATTCAAAACCACAAGGGAGTGGGGAGCTAGGAGGAAGAGCATGCCAGATACTCATCACACTGAAGGCTGGGCCACAATTCAAACACTGATGTTGCTACAAGATACGAACACTAACAATGTCCAGTAGAGAACCTAGCTCAAGCCACAGCAAGAACACGGACTCCTCACCCTCCAGGGTTCATGGTGTGTGTGGCATTGTTTTTTGGTTCCTAAAAACACCTTTGGCTATGGAAATGTTTAGATACCCTGAGGTTACTAAAAATGGATTTAATAAATGTGAGTTAAGATGCTAGTGGTGGCAGGGAGAGTTAGGTAGAAGTAAAAATGTTAGATTGGCCTTCTGAAAATACCAGTTCAGTGTAAAATAAATTTTTCTTCCACCTCACTATGCATAAAGAGCTAAATACCCATTTCCTTCCTAGGGCAGAAGCCAGCACTGAGTCAGAGTTTATGGTGAGATGACCTGCAAGGGCCAAGAGGCCAATGACCAGCACAGGTTCTGGCTGCACATAGGAAGTACAACCCCTTTAACATAGGCCATTTCTAGGATTTTAGACAGAATCATTAGGATCCAGCAATTCAATAGGTTTTCAAAATCATTTCGCAGAACGTACTGTTGCAAGAAACGCACAAAGTGAACAGAGGACAGGTAGGCAGTGAGGTGAGGGGCATGTGTACATTTGTAGGGCAGATATGGGTCTGCTTCATCATTTCCAGGGCTTAGCTTTATCACACTAGAATTAGAGCTCTAGGGTATAAAAAGCAGACATTTCACAGTTCAAAAACCTGAAAAATTACTCTACCACATGATGCAGTGGTGTTTGGCACACTGGGATCCTTCTGGCCACCAGGAAACAGAAGTGGCAAGGGAAGTGGCTGAATTAGGCCCTCAGGGAGGCTAGGACTGGGTTAATGAGGCTGGTTCAATGATTCTTTTTCTTCGAGACTTCTCAGAAGCCCCCACCTTCCAAAATACCTTCCACCTCTACTAAATCCGTTCTTCCCAAGGCCAACTTCAACACCCTGGACAAGAATCCCATCAAGCCAACTGAAAAGACTTTGACTGTTTTGACAGTCTCTTGTCTCCTTGCTTGATTAGCTGGTACTTTTGGGCCAAGAGGAGAAGAGGGGATGCTTTAATAGGAGAAGTATTGTTAAGTAATCCTGATCCAGAAGTTAGCGAAGAGGTTGATGAGGCCTTGAACAGCCACCAAGCAAATACCATGGGGGGTTTCTCACAATTTTGTTAAAAATAATAGATCCAGGTTTTAAAGTATAAAATACATTGAGAGTTACTATCACGTATGTATGCATCCTCAATCCATTTTGAAGTAAGTTGCAGACAACAGTATCATCGGTGTGGTTTTAAGAAATCTCCAACCACTTAAAACAAAACAAAACAAAACAAAAACAGAGCCCACATTTTCAAGAGTCCAAAGAAACTTTATGTTCTGAGACCGGGTGACCCAGCTGGCCCAACGACGTTGTTCCTGGGGCTGACAGTAAATCCTCAGGGTTCAGAGGGGCATGGTCCAACATCACCACCCTCCCTCCCCTTCCCTGAAGGTGATGAAAAATAGATTTGTATCCGGAAAAGACTGGGGCTCCGTGCTGCTGAAAACCAAACAGGAGAATCAAGTACAGGACTTAGCAGTTGGGTGAGGGGATTTCTACAATCACCCTGCCCCAACAGGGAACGGAAATGATGATGACAATAACGAGAATGACGGTGACGATATAACCTAACCTCATAAGGGCATGGATGCTGAGCTAGCCGATCCAGGAAGGCCTTAGAAGAAGCCTTTACCTTTGCCTTCTAAGGGTACAGGCAGTGGGTGACATCGTGGCACCACTGCAGCCTATTGTGACACACATGAACAAGACCCAATGTCTTAACCTCCTCTAAGTCTCTTGAGGCTTCACCAGAGCCGGGTGATCCAGAGGCCAGCAAAAACACCACAGCGGTCGCTTATCACTACATCCTGCAGAGGTCCAGGGCATCCTTAAATCACCTTTCATTACAGTTCATACTTGGGTGTGTATCAATGAAAATCTTCTGGAGTTCCTCAAGTAAGGAGCTGTTACTTACCTTTAACAAAATGACAGATTCAGGAATGACGCCAAGGGTGCCTAGGGTGGCACAGTCATCACTTAAAATTTTTCCATCAATTGACAAATTCTGGTCAAAAGGAGCAACTGAAAACGCATGCATGATCTGTGCCAACATAAAAGAAATAAAGTTTCCATAAAGCAAAATACTGAGACCTATATCCTATTTGACTAAATAATGCATGGAGTCTCTTTTTTTTTTTTTTTTTTTTAAGGCTTCAGAGTACAAAAGATACTACTGCTTGCAGTCTGCCCACTGTGACATTCCCACGGAGACTATAATCCTAATATATCTATGCACGTCCTTAGGAGGTCTGGCAGAGAATCAGGAAACAATCACACACAGATTCTTTTGTTCTCTACCTTACCACCTCCCCAAGGGTGGGGGTGGGGGGAAATCAAGCTGAGAGTTACTCTGGTTATATGGCGTGGGCAAGGTCACCACTATCACTCCCACCATCTCCAGGCCCCACATCCTTTAATAAACAAGTCAAGCCTAAATTCTTTCATGAGATCATCTTTAAACTAATCACCAGTCTATGTGGATTTTTCTCCCTTTTGTTTTTATTCCTTTAGCATGTAGCCTGTAATACATAATTCAGTCCTATTCTTAGACTGAGTCTTCTAAGAACCAAAATCCGTATTTCTGTAGGGTAGGAGCCATTATACTCCACCCTAGTTCTGGCTAACATGATAAAAATTAAATACACTCAGAATAACTGTTATGTATAACACTTTAATTTTTTTTTACATTTAGAACATTTTTGTTTGTTTTTAATCTCATCATTCTGGGTAGTAATTACCTCAAGGGGGCAAACGAGCAGGAGCTGGGCTCAGAGAGGCACACACAGGTACCTTCAGTGATACTGTTCTAACTTTTAACTTAGAGAGCTAGTTGAAGAGTATTCATTTTATTATGCTTCATAACTTAGTTGCATATTCACTGAACATGCTCTATGGGCACGTGTCTTATATTACACCACACATCCATCACGTTACGGGAAAATCATTCCACCCTTTTTTTGCACTCTACTCTTCGGATCTGGGAAGACAAAATGAGCCTAGCAAAGCAGCCCTGATCCAGCTGTGTGTATAATAAGGCCCAAGGGCTTTACAAGCTGGGGAGATGGTGATAGAAACACGATTTTAATAATGGCACACAGTAAACAAGGACAACAACACTGGCTTCTTAACTGTTGGGCCAGACTCTTATCTGAGCTTCTCAAATGGACAACAGGCCCAGAGAAGCAAGCAGCGATTGATTAAACAGGGATCTGTGGCTAACAATGCCAAGTATACTGGCAGCATTAACGATCTGCCGTGAAGCAATAAGCAGGAAATACTGGTCAGACAGTTCTACCAAGATCAGCGCAGCACACAGGCGTTAAATAGAGGCAACCAGCTCCAGGTCAGCTAACAGGGCCCATGAAGAAGAAAGGAGAGTCACTGTGGAAGTATCTTAAAGCGGGCAATGTTAGAGCTGCTCGATGGTAGGAATACCTGTTCGCGTCCCTAAATGCTGTGTCTCTGTACTACCCTATGGGATTCAAAACGGTATCACTGCTGACGTGAGTATCATTGCTGAGGGGCTGATGGCAAGAACATTTAAATTTATTCAATACTTAATGAAGCTTTTATTAAAAAGCTGCCACGTGTCAAGTGGAAACCCTATGGGGCAGTTCTACTCTGTCCTATAAGGTCGCTATGAGTCAGAATCGACTCGACGGCAACGAGTTTGGTTTTTTTTTTAATGTGTCAAGTATTGTGGTAGTGTTAGAAATATAAACATGAATAATTCCACTCAAGAGGGGTTCACAGGAGTGGGGAAAAATTAAGTATTGAAGATGGTGGCAGAAGGTATGTGCAGGATCTAATGGGTGCACAGAGGAAGGAACAGTCAGTCCCACAACGGGGGCTAACGCAGGTTTCGTAGAAGTGGTGCTAGGAAAGATGAACAAGTGTTTGCTAGTGGGAGTGAGGGAACAGGCAGAAGGCATGGAGACCTGTGGTATAATCTCTAATAAACTTCAAAGGCTACTAGAATGCCTGAGTACAATGAACGTTACTTAAGTTTGTTTAACAATTGGGTGCATTCCTGATCTATGCAGCATAACAGAAACAATGAAAACCCTGTTCCTGAAGGTGAGCTGCTCCTTGTGGCTCACCACGGAGGATTGGGCTGAGAAAAGGAAATGTAAGAGCAATGGTCTCAGCTGCCAGCCAGTTAACCTCTGTGCCAAAATTTCCTCTTCTCTAAGGCAGAGTACCACCCACTTAAAACCTATATTTGGGAAAACGAAATAATACAATTAAACACTGAGAATCTTCTGAGAAAGATGAATAAACTGTACTTCATTTACTTTATGGCATTATAGGCAGATGAATGATACTTAGGTGAAGCAAGTCTGTTAAGATTTCAAACAACTGTATATGGGTATGTCTAAAACCAGAACGTTTACAGTTTTGCAAAGGCTGTCATCCTATTAGGAATGTAGTATCACCTAGAGGAAAAGCTCCACCAAAGACAAAAAATGCATTACGCACTAAAAAAAAAAAACCCACCACCACCTACTGATGATCGCATATAGGCCCACCGCAAACTCCAGCGCTATTCAGGCTGCTAAGCAAAAGGGTCCTGTCTAGTGGAAGCTTTAAAAGCTACCACCACTGAGCAGTGAGGGGAAATTACATTTTGTTCCCCTTCTTTTGATTCTGTTTGGGTCACAGTGATCTTTGAAGCAAGAACGGGAGATGACAGGAAGGACACTGCAAAGGGCCCATCCAAGAAGAGCACATCTGGGGACTTCACTTGAACAGCTGCCACGTTCCAGCAGCTCATTTGTGCAGGTAACATGCCCCCAGATGGAGAGGTTATTTCTGCTGACTTATGATGTAATTCTTCAAAAATGGTAGTCCATAAAAAAGCAGCACAGGCTTTTCAAAATGTCTTCTTCCACGGGGGCTCTTTTTGTAATTTAAAGGTTTTGAATGTTCGAGGTTTACCACCGACAGGCAGAAAGCTGGTGATAAAAAACAAGCTTTCTCAGATGTAAAAAATACAATAACAGAGTAAAGATACTACGCCAACATGTTTATTTTCAGAGCTGTGGGTTCAACCAAGGGAAACACTGTTCTTGGGACAATTTGGAACACATAACACCCTCAGAGAAAGCCTGTACTTTTGCTTCAACTGTAATCATAAATATCAGCAAGAAGAAAAATACGTAACCAGTAAATTACGCCACATAAAAGTAGCGGGGGGGGGGGGCAGTTTGGTCAACTTTCTGGATATATATTCTTACTAAAACAGATTAGGGGCCAGATTTTTTCAGAAACATCTTGAATGTATCTGCTTCTTTTGCCTAAACTTTAAGCACTGCAATGCTCATGTAGAGCACTTTAGTACTGATACCAAGAAATAACGATATCATGAATATTTTCATAATACCTCCATTACATTTACCGAATGATCTGCACAGAAAGCAATCAGCACTTTTAGTGGGTTGGAAAGAGCATGATCTAAAACGAACTTCTATAACTACTTGGAAAACACCACTGTATGAAGAGAGGTAGAGGTAATTTATAAATCTATCAAGTAGATTTATCTGCCACCAAAAATATCGGGATAAAAAGAATTTCTGACTCATCCAAGTGGACAGGCAATCAAGGGGCTGTCTTTTATCTATTCTTAAATCTCAAAGCAGATCCTGGTAACAGGCTCCAATACCTATTAAATGGTCAAAGAAAAAACACACAGCACAGCAAAGTGAGAACAATTATCCTGAAACAACCTCGACATGTGACAAATTAAATGGTTCTCAATGTTTCTCATTATTAGAAAGCTAGTGAGGGCTTGCTCAAGTATTCAGAACCCAAAAAACACTTTCATCTTCACATATAAATTCTTGGCTATTTCTGAAAATGTTAATTCTTTTTACAGAAGGAGTTACTATAATTTTTGGGGCCCTGCAGGCATTATTCTGAAATTTTAAAAGCCGTCTCTCATGGCTTAATACTATGAGCAGATAGGTGTTAAAAGGTTAACCCTGAAAGAAAACACAGATATATATATGTGTGTGTGTATGTATAAATATGAACAGAAAGCAGGAATTCATGAAGGCCCTCGTAAGTCCAGAGCACATCTGAACAAATGCTGTTATTTTCCTCACCTGAATTTTTAGTTCTTTTAATGTTTGATTAGCAGAAACGAGAAGTGCTTTCTCACCACGAACTTTTCTATGTCTCATACTTCGTCGGATAACTTGCTTTTGATAGGCTATATAATTTTGATGGGATATCTTTTGCCGCTTTGTTCCTCCATTGTTCTATAATAAAGATTCAAAACAAAGAAAGCAGTGAAATTATCCAGTGTGACCCTTGCTCATAAAGTTCATCATGCAAACACAAGCTATTTACTTAAGGTCCCTTAACCACCTGAAATTCAATGTAAACAATGAGTGGAAACTTGCCAGAGGTCCTTTGCAGTCTCACATAAAAATGAAAAAAGAAAAGGATGAGCACTATCTCATCTTTACGTACCTTTAGCTGTGTGTAAGCTCCAAGATTTAAAAAAAAAATCGTTTTGAAAAAGACGTTTAAAAGCAAAACGTTAAGTTTAATGCTAAATCAGAAAACACGTGATAAACTGAAAAACCTCAAGGTTACTAAATTTAATTTATGAACAGCCTGAATTCTCATTTATTTGTTTTAAATCTTCTTTTTTTGAGAATGACACAGAAGCTAAGTAAAAACTGCTGAGAACTTTAAAATGAAAGGTAGTACCTTAACCAAGACATCAAATTTAGTTTAAACTAAAAACAGGACGGGACATGTGCCTCCTGTCATGATGATGTCACATATAGCTTCCCCTATTAAGTACGCTTGCAAAAAATGTTAAACCTGAATCTAATCATTTAGATCCAATACCCAATTTACAGAAAATATAGAGGATACAAGAATAAGTTCAAATAAGAAATCTAACTCAACTAGCTGGTGCCCAGCTACCACCACCTACTGCTCTGACAGGGATCACAATAAAGGCAGAGCTGAAGAAAAATGTAGAACAAAATTCTAACCCACAAAAAAAGACCGGACTTACTGGTCTGACAGAGGCCAGACAAATCCTGAGAGTATGGCCCCTGAACACCCTTTTAACTCAGTACTGAAGTCACTCCTGAGGTTCGCCATTCAGCCAAAGATTAGACAGGCCCATAAAACATAAAGGAGACTAAATGGGCACACCAGCCCAGGGGCAAGGAGGACGAGAAGGCAAGAGGGGATAGGAAAGCTGGTAATAGGGAACCCAAGGTCGAGAAGGGGAGAGTGTTGACATGTTGTGGGGTTGGTAATGAGAAATTAGTGCTGTAAATCTTCATCTAAAGTACAATTAAAAAACAAAGAAAACAAAGAAAAATAAAAAAAGCTAAGAAGGCAATGAGTCAAATCCTGAATGTGGGGCAATCTTTAAGATATCAGACTGGTTTCTAAGTCAATGTCAAGGAGGGAAAAAGTATGAGTGGTGAGGTAGGATAACTGCTCTAGATTATAACAATCTTTAGACTTTCATGGTGGCAAAACAATGCATACCTTGATTGCATACTGGTTTGAGGAAAAATTGAGATATGAGTACATTAGGGAACTTTCATTAATTTTCTTATTTATGAGCACAGTATTAGTGTTATAAAAACAGTATTTCTAGAATATGCTGGCTTATCCTATTTAGGGGTAAGATGTCATGATAGCCACAATTTACCTAAAAGTGGTTTACCTAAAAAGCACACACATATTTATGAGTACATGCATATAAATGTACTAGTCTTTTACATTTTTGCACTAAAAAGTAAGGAAAAACAAAAAAACAGATAAAGGTCAAATGTCCTTCTATGATACTCCTATGAACACCTGAAAAAAAAAGGATCAATAGTCAAGGTTCTTCTGCTAACCAGGCTCGGGAATGAAAGCTGCACGATTTAAAAATGGTTTTCTCTTGGGGCAGGTCTACTCTGTAATATAGGGTACTAATGAGTCGGAATCGACAGGATGGCACACAACAACAAACAGGATAAAGATGGTGATAAAATTTAAATGTCCAAAATGCCTTGCTTTCTTTCTTCTCACTTTTGGAAGGCAGGGCATTATCTGAGGAAATTAGGAGGAAATATGGTTTCCATTTCCTTGTAGCAGGATTTTAAGTGTCAGTTATCTTTCAAGATTTGTTTGATGACCATAATTTTATAGCTTTAACTTTTCATTAAAGCATAATAAAAAAAATGTACCTATCATTAAGGAAAAAAAAAAAAGTTTTCTCTTGCTTAATAAAATCTAGATGAGGCAACCCGACAGCCCTGGCTGGCTCTGCAGCTATCACTGGGTGTCAGCTGAACACAAGCAGAGTGGTTGAGGGATCATTATGGACACAGATGTATATACTCATTACCAACAGAGCTCCAGAGGTTTATAAAGAGGAGGAGGATCAAGACACAAACACAGAAAAGCATTTGTTCAGGGTGACATCCACTGGCTAGGCACAGCACAAGTTTAGGTTCAGCTCTAGCCCTGAGTATAAACAGATACAGAGCTGATTCTAAGATCCATACAAAAAAGTTAAGTGAACAGGAGTTCAAAACAATCAGGAGTTGATGAAATCTTTTTCTAGACTGTTAAAAGCCAATTCCACAATTAGGAATATAAAAAAAAATATTTACGAAAAATGTAATTTTTACTTTAGAAATATAAAATACAACCTAAAAACAAAGCAAGGTACATTTTTTAATAACCGATTTTAAATGGGTCTAAAAGCTTTTTTAAAAATCCATAAATTTTAAATCCAACTTAACTGACAAAAAGCAGCCCAATGGTTTCACAAGGCTTTCAATTACCTAAGTGATACCCAATACTGGGTACCTCATTAACCTAAATTTTAGATGAAGTCAAAGGAACTGGGTTGATCTAGCTTAGAGAAAGGGTGGAAAGAGGATTTGTTCACCTCCATTAAGGACAAACAGAAATGCATCAATTTTTATTACAGGGATTTAAAACAGCAATTACAGAAGCTATCTATGGACTGAGATACTGTAACATAATATTAAGAAAAGGTGTGAGGAACCCTTAATTGAAAAGGCTTGACATGCTTCAGGGACCATCTACTTTTTTCTAGCAAAGGAAGGTTAGCCTTGAGATCTTTTGTGGTCCAATAATATTACACATGTTCTAGAGTATTACCATCACCCCATCAAGGAGAAGAAAGACAGAAGAAAAAAAAGTATAAAAAAATCATTACAGCCTAAAAAGCAGTGCTCCCCAACCTTCTTTACCGTGTTTATAAACGTGAATGTTTGTCATCCACAACTGAGCAACTCGCATCCACTTTTTAAAGGCTGGCATGGTTATGACCACAATGAATAAAAACTAGAGATTCAAAAAAATTAACCTCTCCAAATCTAAATCACTTTAAAAATGCAGTTTTTAAAATAAAGCTTAGGCTGAAACGCCAAGCCTGAAATAAAAGAAACTAACAACAATAAGAACCTACATATGAAGCTTAACAAATGAATTTACAAAGTTTACCAGAAGAACAGAGAATAAAATGGTGACAACAGGCAAGAAGCGATTTGAACAAACAAGATTCCCAAATGATACTAAACCATACTACAAAGCTGTAGGAGCCCTGGTAGTGTAGAAGTTAACATCTCAGCTGCTAACCAAAAGTTCGGCAGTTTGAACTCACCAGCGGCTCCTTGGAAACTCTATGGGGCAGTTCTACTGTCCTATAGGCTTGTTATGAGTCAGAACTGACTAGACAGCAATGTTTTTTTTTTTTTGGTTTTACGAAGCTGTAATAATTAAAATAACATTGTACTGTCCCCCAGGCAGATGAAAGACAGAGAATGGAGTCCTAAATCAAGACAGGTATCTGTGGCCTGTGTGTGCATGTCGACGTACACACACACAGCTCTCATACATATATATGTGTGTACATTATACAAGTAGGCCCTGACTTACAACGGGGTTCTGTTCTGACGATTCCATCACAAGTTAGTTCTGATGTAAGTTGAGTGCCTCGTTTTTGTTTTTTTTTTTTTAAGTTTCATTTTGGCCTTTTATTATCAATATCTTTGTAAATCCAATCTTTATTTGTCTTTGGGGGTTTGGCATGAGAATGAAAACATCAACGAATAATGCTGCAACACTGTATGTAGTATGTATTACTAACAATAAGATGTACAAAAAAAAAAAGGGATTGTTGTTTTAAGTGCGGTCCATCATAACTCAAATGCATTCTAAGTCAGGGACCACCTGTGTACGTATTTTTAATATATCAAAAAAGCAAGCAAACTAGTTTGTAGATCTGTGGCTTGGAAGATGGATTGTATGTAGAGATGAGGACATGAAAAAGAGTGGAGAACAGGCTAGAAGGCAGCACGCAAATTAGGCCTGCAAACTCTTATTATTTGACTTATTATATAATCTCAAAAAGCATTTCAAGAAACACATGACACGTACATTCCCCCAAAACTGAAAATCTGGTTATCTAATCAAAGTAACATTCCTATAAAATGGATAGATTTGGTTAGCACCGAAGCAATGCTGATCAATTGAAATACAAACTTGGCAGGATGATTTTAACACAAGAGCTGCTGATCACTGTTGGCAGGGTGGTGCACAGAACAGCATGAGTGATTTCATGAGTGATTTAAAGTTAACATTTTATGAGATCCTACAAGCCATGGAAAACAAATGAGGTTTCTTCCATGGTGACGTATTCTTTTACACAAGCTGGGAAACTATGTCTAACATTTATCTCAGGGAGACCAACACTGAACGAAGTCAAGAGGGTTTTCAGACTTTCTTAATCAATGTTGAAAACATAGCAACGGTATCAGCCCTTACAGACAGGCCAACAGGCCCAGATATCTCTGCTCTGTAACAGATTTAGCAGATGGCCATTATAACACTTATATTCCTTCAGGGAGAATGCTAACTGTAATTTGACTATGTCATTTTAGCAGTAAAGAAAACAAGTTTCTCATCTGTTAAAACTAAACTCTAATTAGAGTAGAAATTCCATGAATTTAAGGTTTTTTTTTTTTTTTTATACAATGTCCTGGAACACAGTGGTTTGACTTTTTGGGAAGGTGAACTTATCTACATCACACATCAACCAAAGACGTTCCCATATTATTTCCTGTTCTTATGACAATTTTCACAACGAACATGTAGAATATAATCAAACAACCAATAAAAGTAGAAAATCATAATAGAATACAGCCCATCTTGATAGAAGAATTTTAAGTTAGTTACAATTGGAAATGAAAGACTAATACATCAGCTGATTTGGCCATACGACTAACAACTTTAGAGACCTGAAAATCTCCTCCATGTACTCCACTGTTAAGGTTATTGCTTGTTTCTAAAGAGGGAATCCGAGTTAAATAATTTTTTCATGCTGTAGGATTCCATGACTAATCAACAAACCAAGATATGAACCTTGTTTTAGTCTTCTTTCCAACTAAAAAATTAATCATTACATTTTAGCCTTTTGTACTTAATAGCAAGAAATATATTAATTCTGGAATAATGTGGGCCACAGCTTTTCACGAGAAATCAGAACAGTTGTAGTGTGCCACTAAAACTGAGGAAAGGGAAAGAGGAAAAAAAGGGGGCTGAGAACCAACACCCCACAGGGCAGAGGGGCATACAGGGGCATGGAGCAGTGGTTCTTTCAGAACAGGGGAGGTATAACCATAAAGGGCGGCTTCAACACATACTTGGTTAAAGTCTGGATCTTTTTCTCCATCTGGTTTAGCTTCCTCCTTGTCCTCCTCGGTTTCAGAACTACTCACATTCAGCTCTGGAGCTGAATCCTTCATGACCTGAATGGACCAGGACAACAGAGATAAGTAGGTCAGATCCTAGGAAGGCATGCTGCGGAGGGTGTGTGTGAGGGTGGGGGTGGGACTGCTGGCCATCTTTACCAAGAGCAGGGAAGCCTCTATCAGCTGTGGGATAACAAACAAGACAGTGGATCAGGAGTCAAGCGTTCTGTTTTCTATGCTCCCCCCTTCCCTTTTTATTGTGGTGAAGTATATATAACAAAATATTTGCCACTTCAACCATTTTTATGTGTACAATTCAGTGACATTAATTACATTCACCATGTTGTACAACATCAGCACTATCTGTTTCCAATTTTTTCCTCGCTCTTAACAGAAACTCAGTGCCCCTTTAAGCAGTAACTCTCCCCTGCCTCCATCCCTGGTAATGACTAATAAACTTTGGTCTCTGCACTTGCTTATTCTAGATGTTTCATATAAGTGAGATCATAGAATATCTGTCCTTTTGTGTTTGACTTCTTTCACTCAGCATGTTTTCAAGGTTTATCCATGTCATAGCATATATCAGAACCTCATTTCCCTTTCTGGCTGAGTAATATTCCATTGTATGCATATACCACATTTTGTTTCGCCATTCACTAATTGATAGACATTTGGGTTGTTTCCAGCTTTTGGCTATTGTGAACGATGCTGCAGTGAACACTGGTGTTCACTGCATTGAATGAACATGAAGATGGTGCAGAACCGGGCAATGTTTAGTTCCGTTATACATAAGGTCACCAATAGTTAAGAGCCAACTTGACAGCAACTAACAACAACAACGAACAATAGTGTACAAGCATGTCTGAGTCCCTGCTGTCAAGTCTTCTGGGTACTGTGAAAATGGTGTGGCAGACCTCCTCATCTAACTTCACAAGAGAAGAGGGAAATCAATACCAACATCAGCCTAACGCTCATCCCTATGAGGTGGAGGTCAGACATACCTCCTCTCTCTAAACCTTTTTGCCAATTCTGACACCAGCTGTCACTCCCGCGGCACTCTCTGCTTGCTGCTGGGTTTGATAATTCATTGCAATGACCAAATCCCAGACCATATACACAGTTATTGGATTTATTAGGGAAGTAATAGGTTCCAATTCAGGATCAGGAAGCATGCATGCAAAGTCTGGAAGGCGCCTCCTCAAGAGGGAAGCATATCCCTCCCTTCTTCAGTGCAGGACAGCTCTTTCAACTTCTCTAAGCCCTGTAGGCCTCCTCTTGGCCCCCTGAGGACAGGCTCCATTTCTCGGCCCTTGGCCCCTGCTCTGGCCTGGTCTCTGCTGTACTCGGGCAAACATTATAAAGCTCTTTAGCTGCACTGATGACTTCCCTATTCACGGAGTGAGAGAGCTGAACACCTTCGGGCAGGAGGCTCCCTGGCATAGTGGGTTGGCAAGCCCACTGTAGCCACCTCACTCTGTGAATAGGGAAGTCCACCATGCCATCTCTGGCTGGTCTCCTGGTTACTGCCACTCATGCTGGTGCCGCTGGACTCTGCTGTGCTTGCTGTTGCTTCTCGCCATCTTGTGCTGTCTTTGGTGTTACAACTCTGTCTCCTGGGTGTGGGAGGTTCTAAATGCAAGGTCCCTGGGTCCAAAGGATGTGTTCCGCTCCTGGCTTTTCTTTTTGATAATCATGAGATCCCCTTCTCCGCTTCTGGGACCGGCTCCCGTTAAGCCTAGCAGGATGGCAAAACTGACCCATATCATTAAGGTTCCATACATCTTATTTGCACTGTCCCACCACAAGGGTGCCATGCACCTTATCTGCATTCTTAAGAAGCCCAATCCCCTTGGTGGGCCACAAGCACCTTATTTGCATAAACCCACTGAAATATTTTGTGGGAGCCACAAGTAACATGGCTAGAAGGGCCATATAAAGCAATTCACTGCACTGTAGGTATATACTTAGGAGGAGAATTGCTGAGTCACATGGCAATTCTATGTATAACCTTTTGAGGAACTGCCAAACTGTTTTCCACAGCGGCTGCACCATTTTATAGTTCCACCAGCAACAGACGAGGGCTCCAATTTCTCCACATCCTTGCCAACACTTGTTTTCCATTTTTCTGATAATAGCCATCCTAGTGGATTTCTAGGTAGTGGAGGTGAAGTGGTACCTCATTTCCCTAATGATTAAGAACATATTTTCATGCGCTTATTGGCCATTTATGTATCTTCTTTGATAAAATGTCTATTTGAGTCCTTTGCCCATTTTTTGTTTAAGCTGTTTCTCTGCGGTTGAGTCATAAGAGTTCTTTATATATTCTGAATGTTAAATCCTTATCATATACATACTTCCCAAATATTCCCTTCCATTCTGTAGGTTTTTTCCACTTTGTTGGTAAAGGCCTTTGATGCACAACAGTTTTTCATTCTGATGAAGTCCAATTTATCTATTTTGTCTTTTGTTGCTCGTGCTTTTGGTGTTATATCTAAGAATTCATTGAAAACTAGGTCCCAAAGTATTACCCCTGTTTTTTTCTAGGAGTTTTATGGTTTTACTACTTACATTTAGGTCCTTGATCCATTTTGAGTTAATTTTCATAGGTGGTGTGAGGTATGGGTCCAATTTCATTCTGCTGCATGTGGAAATCCAGTTGTTCCAACACCATTTATTAAAGAGACTATTTTTTCCCCATTGCATGGACTTAGCACCCTTGTTGAAAATCAATTGTCCACAGATGTATAAGTTTATTTCTGGGTTCTCAATTCCATTCCATTGGTCTATATATCTAACCATATACCAGTACCAGACAGTTTTGGTTACTGTAGCTTTAGAGTATGTTTTGAAATTGGGAAGTATGAACCCTACCATTTTATTGTTCTTTTTCAATATTGTTTTGGCTATTCAGGGGCCCCTGCAATTCCATATAAATTTGAGGACTAGCTTTGCCATTTCTGCAAAGGTTGTTGGAATTTTTGTAGGAACTGTGTTCAATCTATAGATCATGCTTTAGGCAGTATGGACAGCTTAACAATATAAGGTCTCCAATCCAAAAACATGAAATGTCTTTCCATTTATTTAAGTCTTCTTTCAGCAATGTTTTATAGTTTTCAGTGTACAGGTCTTTCACCTCCCTGGTAAAATTTATTTCTAGGTATTTTACTCTTTTAGATGCAGTTGTAAATGGAATTGTTTTCTTACTTCCTTTTTCAGATTGCTCATTGCACAGAAACTCACCTAATTTTTTTGTGTTGACCTTGAACCACGTCACTTTGCCAAAGTCATTTATTAGCTCTAGCAGCTTTCTTGCGAATTCCTTGGAATTTTTTATATATATAGAATCACGTCATCTGCAAAAAGGGATAGTCTTACTTTTTCCTTCCAGATTTGGGCAGCTTTTATTTATTTATATTTCTTGTCTAACTGCTCTGGCTGGACTTCCAGTAAAACATTTAACAACAGTGGTGAGAGTGGGCATCTTTGTCTTGTTCTTGATCTTAAGTGGAAAGTTCTCAGTCTTTTTCCACTGAATTCTACATCCCTTTAACATGTTAGTTTTTTATCCAATGACTTTTTCTTGTATTTAATATACTCACCATAAACTTAAGAGGTTTCTGAAGAATAATTATTATCAAGCTTTTAAAAATGGTGTTATTTTGCAGAAATTCGAAGATGTTCTACACCTTTTTTAGTGCTGATTACCAAGCCTTTCATAGGTTTTCAAAGATGTTCAGATGGCAGAATACCACGAATACAATGCTCTTCAAGGACTGAGAAAATGAAGGATGGAGGAAGTATTCTTTTGAAAACCACTAAGAAATACTGCTATTGAACTCTAAATACATAATGAAGCTATAAATAATCAGATACTATTTTATACTAGATATATACACATGTAAACAGGTATAAAAGGTTTAAGCAAACTCCAGGAAGAAAACTGAGAATTTTATACTCATTAACTTAGTTTTCTCTGCAAATTAGGAAATGAAAGCATAAGTTCAACTTGTAAAGCAAAACCCTAGATTCCTGATGCATAATTTGAAAGTCACCCTTCTAAAATGATGTGTTTAGTAACTACCATCAAATAAAATGCATTTTATTTTATTTGTCTTTAATTTAAAAAATCCTGGCATTAAATTAGTAAGATATCCAGAGATCTGGGTCAGGATCTATCTAAGAGCCATCCCTGATATAATAAAAACGTTCCAAATCCAATCCACAGCAATTTCTAACGTCACTACTTCCAAACCATGTTCAAATCTATCTACATCACCTAACCTTGCAGATCAACTCCAAGGGTTTCTGAACCTGCCTTTCTTGCTCCTGTTATGCCCCTGCTAATTCTATTTATACACTGGCCAGCACAAACCTTAAAGCATAAATCAGATCACTGCATGAAACCTTTCAGGGGTTTACATCTATACTTAGAATAAAATCCCAAATCCTTGGTATGATTTCTACAGAATTCGGCCTTTCATCCCATATCACGACCCTTCCCCAAAATAAACTTCACTCCAGACCAGTGCTGTCCACTAGCCACGTATGTCTACATAAATTTAAATTAATTAAAATTTCAAAAGCAGTTCCTCAATCACTCCAGCCACAAATGGCTAGTGGCTTCCATAGTGCACAGCACAGATACAGAGCATTTCTATCATCACAGAAAGTTCTATTCAACAGCACTGCTCTAGGAACTGATTTTCACTCTGCTGCCTAAGCACTTTGGGGTTTCCTTGTGGACTTTGTGGCCTTCGCCTGGAACCCTCTTCCCTAGCTCTTCACAAAGTTGAATTCCTGAGAGTCAGTGTTCAGGTAAAACAACTCCTCCTCCGTGGCAAAATGAGTTCCTTTATGTGGCCTTTTGCGTTGGTTCTTTAGAAAAACAGCTTGAGAGATTTTTTTCCCCTAAGTCCTGAGGGTTACCTTTTTGCCCTAATTTTCTACCCCAGAGGGTCTGTTACTTTTGCCAGGCTGACTGACATCTCCTGGGTAAGTTATAAACAACTTGGTTTGGCAGTTTTTGTCTGGTCCTGGGCTGCAGCCTATTCTGTGATTGGTATGCACCTTGCAGGGATTAGTCAATAGACTATGCAAATGAAGTGGCTGTAGCCTACCAATAGGGGAGAGGAAATTTCATCAGTTCATGGTCCTGTCTGTGGGACAGCCACGCCTTAAAAATGACCAGGAGTTTGTGTATATAAGCAGCAAACCCCACAGGCTTTTTTGAGTCAGAAAGAAACAGGTAGAGAAGCAGAAGGAAGAAAGAAGAGAGAAGAAGCAGAGAGAGAAAGGAGGCAAAGAACGTCCTAAAAGAGCTGTAACACAGGTCAAGGGATGTAACTCTGAACAAAACGAAAAGCCCCAGAGGGGTCCAGCAGCAGAGCCAGTGGCGAAGAGGAGCCTGTCCTCAGATGGCTGAGAGGAGGCCTGCGTGATCAAGACATAAGAGCTGTCCTGCACTGAAGGGAAACTTTGCCTACATGCTTCCTGATGCTGAGTTGTAGCCTGTTGTTCCTGATCCCGAGCTGTGCTGTGCTCCTTAATAAACTACTTAACTGTAAAGTATGGTCTGTCAGTTCCATGTGGCCACTGCAACCAATTATCGAACCTAGCAAAGAAGTAGAGAGAGCCACAGGGAGACAGCTAGTGTCAGAACTGGTAAAAAGGCTGGAGAGTGGAGGTACGTCTGACCTACAACCTCACAGGAATCAGCCTTGGGTTGATGGTAATTCTCATTATCTGCCCTGAAGTTAGGCTCTGATGACACTGCTACTCGTTCCTCCGCCCCCACCATTTCACATCCTCCAAGAAGCCTTTCCTCTACGCCCTATCTAACATCGCAGCCTCCACCTCCATCAGTCTCTTTTCCCCTGCTTAATTTCCTTAAAAAAATGTGTTCCTTTGTGAAATCATCTTACGAATTTGTTAGTTTAGTCTTGGTCTTCTCTTTATCATGTGCACATGTCGAGAGTAGGTACCCTGTGTGACTTCACTGTATCCCCAGCATCAAGACCACCTCTGGCACACAGCTAACATTCAATAAATACATGCATATCAAATAGCTAACCAGATCCACATATAATCACATAACCATCCATTTTCAATTCTTGTCCAATTTCAATTCTGATGATGCCAAATATCTCTGAGGAAACAAAAACACAGTCCTCAGGAGTTCTCAGTAAAAATTTACCAGCAAGTCAAAAAACAATCTCAATCATTACTACTCAAGGCCACAAGAGGGATCAGTACCTTTTTATTATCCACAACTTTATGTACATAGATGGTGGCTTGAGTGTATTCCCGCAGGTCCCTCTGTTGCTGACACAATAAGCCTTCTCTGCATTCTGGACAGAGTTCTAAAAAAAAATGCAAAATAAAAGCGGCTAAGGAGTTACTGTCAAAGAACCAAAAATCAAAAACCACATATCAAAGTTACAAGTGAGTATTCATTTAAACATCAGCAATATTTTCTGATTGCTGTCTTCCGTTGTATGCAAATAAGGAAACCCATTTACTGTCAACAAATAAACATATAAATAATGAGATGAATACCTGGTAGTTCCTGCTTGGGGACTATTAGTTTAGACTACCCCATGATCTTTAATTTTAAGATGAGAATACGATATTCATATAACCCTTCCTTTTGCCTAAAATGTCAACTTTTAACTACAGAAATCATGGGCAGTATGAAAACTTACGAGGCTCAGAAGTATACTGTGTTTCTGAAGGGTTTACATCTCCCACTTCGCTTCTTGTGATTTTAATTACATGATCCACAACAAAGAGCTTTTGTATCATTTGCCACTCACTGGGCCATATGAGAGCTATACTGTGCAAAAAAACACAACATGCCTTAAGACACATGGCAATTAAGAGAACAGACTTCATTAGTCTCCTTAACAAAAATTATCAACATCGATATTTAATACAAAGAAATTAGAGGAAAAAGACACATCATGATCAGCAAAGAGGAGCAGTATTTTCACACAATGGAATGCTACAGCTGCAGTGAAGCTAAACAGACTGGAGTTACAGGAATCAACCTGTTAAATCTCAAACACAGAAGTGAGTAAATTAAGTTAGTTGCAGAAGAGTAATACGGTGTGATGCTATCTATGTAAAAATTTAAAATATGCAAAACATTACTATGTGCGTGTTATTTAAAAAATAAAAAACACTTTCTGGGGCTAATAATCCTCAACCTCATGACAGCGGTTCCATCAAGAGAAAAAGGGAAGGGGAAAGAGAAAGGAGGAATGGAAAGGAGGGAAAGTACTGAGGGGCCTTCAAATACATTTGAATTGTTTCATTTTTTAAGCTGGATGGTGGCACACATTTGTTTATTATATGTATCTTCTTGGATGCCTGTCATTTACAACAACAAAAAACAAAAGGAAAAAGGTAGGGGGGACCTAGAAGAAAACATGTATTAATGCTAAGCTCCCTTAAAGAACATTAAAGTACAGATATATGAATAATAAACTCCCTAACTCTAGCTTAATCTCAAAGGAATTTTTATTTATTTGCTTCAATTTTCTTTTTATGGTTTACTGGCAATGTCAGAGGCATTCCATCTTCTGTTACACAGTTATTTAAAAGTTATTTTAAAAGATAAAATAGGAACATCAGGAGCGAATTTCACAGATGAGCTCTTCTGGAAGTGGAACCAATTTTTTATTTTAAGGCCCTAGAATTCCAGGTGACCAGATCAGTGGCTTTGCTCTGAGCCACTTCCTCTTCATTTTCTGAAGCCTGGCAGCTGCAGAGAAATACAACCATAGCTGAGACACTGTGGGTTATGTGATTCTGGTAAAGAGTTCCACTTAGAGACACTGTACTAGTTACTGAAAGAGAAGGCAGAGCTGCATTAGCAGGAGCGGCAAGAAGCAGCATAAAGAGCAAGGTAGCCCTGGGTGGCCTCTTGCCTTTTATGGAGAAGCAGTCTCTTTTTTTAAAAGACAACTGCTCACTCTAATATAACACATAAAAGGAAAAAATAAAACCCACAATTCAGCAAAGGACTAGATTCTTAAAATAGACTGTTACGGTCAGATGAGAAATTTCCTAAACACACTTTATGAATCACTAGAAATAGAAAAATCACATGAAGAGAGGAAACTCACAGTTTAGAATCTTCTTTGGTCATGGAAGCAAATGTAAACATGAGCCCCCCGTGAGGACAGAGAAGAGCGCTGTTTCCAATCGATGACACAGGACTGCATCTTGTAGGCTTTCTATACAAATGAGACAAGGAAGAGAGTTATACCTCATCATTGTACGAACAGAGTATTTTTAAAGATAATTATTTTAAAACTAGAGATATATTTAAAAGGATATTATTAGTAATTGATTTTAGAATTATTTAACTTAACAGTAAAGACGGTTTTCAGTGTCTACTAGTAAAAGTAATTATGAAGGGTACCAATAACAGAATCCATCATTTTTTATCAAGATGACAGCCAACATCAACAAAAAAGAAAACAGAAAATGTTTAGTTTCTACCTAACAAATTTCCGCCATTCTTCTACAAAGAACTGTGACACAATGTAGAGGACATCCGTATCCTAGAACATGAAAATCACATGAAGATATCCATTAATTCACCACATTCTTGACATAAATTCCTTATGGCAAATGCTTGTCACATACTGTGGTTTTCCTTTTTCAAGTTTTATAAACAAAAGGGAAATTTAGCTATCTACCAAGAAATGGCAACGTAGAGTAAATCCTCCTAATCAGATAACTAAACAATTGAGAGTTAAAGGAGCCCTGGGTGGTTCTGATATAGCTCGCCAGGACTTTGGCAAGGGTCTTCAAAAGGTAAGATGGATTCTTTCCTTTGTGAGAATCATTATACCTCTGGCCAGTTACTGAGACAAGGTCTGTTTTTGTCCTGGAACAAATTCGGGAGAGAAGTCTTTTGCTCGTTAGCAATCATCTTATGTAAGGCTTCATTTTCTTCTCCTTCTCGTTCTAAAATCTGAAAGAGAATGAGGCAGATCCAGCATCTCCTGCTGACAGCACATGACTCGCCTCCTCCCCACACCCCCGTTAAAAGTACAATGTTAATACTCCTGGGAAGTCAATCCAGGGGGTGGTGTGCTCTTTCCACAGATGTCAGTAGTTCAGTACCTTGCACTGTGAACAGCATTCTTTGTAACTTGGAAACTCAGGAGCCTTTGGAAAGTACTGCTGCAGTTTGCTCCAAGCCTCTTTAGAAACAAGCCTTCTTTCATTTTCTGATATGCATAACTCCCCTGAGTTGGGAAGAAAAAAAAACATAGATATACGTATGTATATACACATATTATATACTCATTTGGGGGGGTCAACATATAGCCCCAAAGTCTACCTCCCATTTCTTAAACTTAAGTAAAATTAATAGGTACCCTTTTCTTTCTTTACGAAAGTGTTACGGGGTCGCCAGGAGTTAGAATGAAATCGATGGCAACTACTAACTATATTTCTATAATACCCTCCCTTACTTTCAAAAATCTCAAAATTTTTAATTTCATCTGATTCTTAAGGAGCTAGCCATTCACCCCAATTTTGTGTCCTTAATCTGGGTCTTTGGTTGAAAAATCAGGAGGTGACACCAAATGTGTGAGGCTGTTGCTATTGGTGTGTGCCACTGAGTCAATTCCAATTCATAGCGACCCTATATGACAAAAGGAGAACTGCCTCGTAGGTTTTCCTAGGCTGTGAACTTCTGGGGACCAGATCTCCACATCTGTTCTCCCACGGAGCCACTGGTGGGTTCGAATCGCTGACCTTGCAGCTGAGCATTTAACCATTGCGTCGCCAGGGTTCCTTTTTGTGAGGCTAGAACCACGCATTTTCTGTCTTTTTTCGTCCCAGTGAAGGCAGCAGTAAGAAGGGGCTTCCAGGGATGCTGGGACCTATGTCTCAAGCAGGAGTTATTAGTCTAACAAGACTTCACCTACTCCCACACTACTCAAGTGCCCCAATTTCCTGCAAACTTTTTTCCCATGTGAGTGTGCTGCTTTACAAAAATTATTCTGAGTTGGAATTGTATTTTTAAGGTGGTATCCAACCCTCACAGGTCCATTCTCTAATTAAAGTTAAGTAACACAGCAATCTACTGTTCAATCTAAAAACCAGCTCTAGACAAGTTCCAGTTTGTTTGCTATTACTACTGCCATCACCCCAACCCTCTTGGATCTTCCAAAATTGCAGAAGGGAACGAGAATAATACTAATCACCACTATCTTCTCTTTTCAGAAGATTACAGAAACATACAGATCAAGGCAGTCCACAATCTCAGCAGCCCCTCCTCAGTTTACAAATCTATACCGAGCTCTACAGGACCTTTCTCCCCACTCTACTCCTACCTTCATTTGTGGTTATATTTTCTACTGCTTCAGTAATTCCCAAATGATAGATTAGTAAACTGCACTTATCTAATTAATTATAAGGGTCATTACCTTGAAAACTAACCTTAAGTTTCTGAAGCCACACATTTATTTTTGCCTCCATGTGCAAGATATCTGCAGATTTAATACAAGTAATAAAGCCAGGGGCTTTCTAATATAGTATCATTCTTTGCTTTATGTGTTTTACATAGTAAGTTACCCAAACCTACTGCTGTCGAGTTGATTCCAACTCACAGCAACTCTACAGGACAGAGTAGAGCTCCCCCATAGGGTATTCCAAAGCTATAATCATTACAGAAGCAGACTGTCATATCTTTCTCCTGTGGAGCGAATGGGGAGATCACACCGCCAACCTTTCGGTTAGCAGCTAAACATTTTAACCATTGTGCCAACAGGGCTCCTTAACTGAGACTCAGACAGATTAAATAATATGCCCAGGATAACCACAGCTGGTGAATAACAAAGTTGGGATGTGAACTCAGGTCCATTTCATCCAAAATACATCATTTCTAATACCTCAAAATGCACCTTCTTATCTTTCAATCCTCACCTCTTATTGAGCTTTGAATAACACTAAGAAAGACTTGCTTTAGTAAACTTATCACTAGAGAAAATAGGTCACAATGTAAAAACTTTCTTTTTGAGTAGAACGTTAACTTAAATTTCCTGAGGCTATGAAAACTTACTCTAATATGCCTATTCCAAGACACAGTTAGGGAATTAATTTTTAAAAAAGGTTAAGTGGATTATCAAGCCCTAATTTAGTATATCCTTATGGTGAAATACAATGCAACCATAAAAAAGATTAAGGTAGATCTCCATGACCTGATTTAAAAAGAACTGGAAGGCACTTAATAATTTTAAAGAGGTTTCCTTTTTTTAAAAAAAAAAAAAATATTCTCCCTATGTTTGGTATGACCCCATCTTACTCAGGAAAGGACCAGAGAATAAAGGAAACAATAACACAGTAATATTATTTAATATGTAAGTTTGTAGAAGATTCCACAGAGACTATCGATGTATCGATTCTTGTTTTGATATGTGTGGTACTTTTACTTTGTTGTTGTTAGGTGTCATCAAGTTGGTCCCAACTCACAGTGACACTATAGGACAGAGCAGAGCTGCCCCACAGGGTTTCCAAGGAGCGGCTGGTAGATTCAAACTGTCAACTGTTTGATTAGCAGCCATACCTCTTAACCACAGCGCCACCAGAGCTCCTGTCATTAAAGGAAAATGCAAATATTTTCCATAATTGAGAGTGGCAGGAAATTGGTTAAGACTGCACCCTGTCAAAGCAGAAAACTTGCGAAACCTGGAAAAACAAAGCAGTCCCATCCAATTCCAGCTCTCATAGGTTTCACTTTATCATGAAAATGGCAAAGAACCAGGCAAAGTTCTGTTCTGTTATGCATAAGGTCGCCATGAGTCAAAGCCAACTTGATGACACCTAATAACAACTTCTACCAACATCATCAACACATCTCTAGAAGCAGATTTTAATATAAACTTAATGAGCGAAATGGGTTTCTGAGGTCAGATATCCTGACCCTGGAAAACCTGACACTGCTGACACAAACGATGTACATAAAAACAACAAATATAGAGAACTATCCTTTTTAAAACACCAGATAACAAAGTACAACATCAAAATGCCACTGAGTTGTACCAACAGCCAACATTTTCAACGTAGAGAGACTGAAAGCACTCCCCTGAAGAATGGGAATCAGGCAAGGATGCCCTTTATCACATCACCACTCCTATTCAACATTGTACTGGAAGTCCTAGCTAGAGTAACAAGACAAGAAAGGGAAGTAAAGGACATCCAAAGTGGTAAGGAAGAAGTAAAACTCCCTATTCACAGATATAATCCTAAACACAGAAAATCCCAGAGAACCCACAAGCTACCGGAACTAACAGAAGGATTCAGCAATCTGGCAGGATACAAGATCAACATACAAAAATCAGTTGGATTTCTCTACACTAACAAAGAGAACTTCAAAGAGAAAATCAGGAAAACAATACCATTTACAATAGCCCCCCAAAAGATAAAATACTTATGAATAAACCTGACTAGGAATGTAAAAAACTTATAAAAATAAAACTACCAAACATTACTGCAAGAAACCAAAAGAGATCGTCATAAATGGAAAAACACACCATGATCATAGACTTAACATTGTGAAAATGTCAACACTACCCAAAGCAAACTATAGATATAATGCAATTCCAATCCAGATTCCATCAACATTCTTTAATGAGATGGAAAAACTAATCACCCACTTTATATGGAAAGAGAACCCAAATAAGTAAAAACATTATTGAAAAAGAAGAACAAAGTTGCAGGATTCACACTACCCAATCTGAGAACCTCCTACACAGCTGTAATAGTCAAAACAGCCTAATACCGGTATGCACAATAGACATATAGAACAATGGAACACAACTGAGAGCTCAGAAACCATCTATCCACCTATGGATACCCGATCTTTGACAGGGGGTAGAAGTCCATTAAATGTGGAAGAAATAGTCTCTTCAACAAATGATGCTGGCAAAACTGAATATGTATTTGCAGAAAAATGAAATAGGATCCATACCTCACCCCATACACAAAAACTAACTAAAATGGATCAAAGACCTAAACATAAAACCTAAAACTTTAAAGTTTGTCAAAGAAAACAGAGAGACAATGCTAGGGGCCCTAATTTATGGCATAAATAGAATATGAAGCCCAACTAAAACTGCACAAACTCCAGAAGATAACTGGGATCTACTAAAAATTAAACACTTTTATGCTCACCAAAAAACTTTTCCAAGAGAGTAAAAACAGAACCTACAGATGGGGAAAAAAATCTTTGACAATGATTTAACTGATGACAGTTTAATCTCTTAAAATACACAGAAAACTTCAGTAACTCAACAATGAAAGGACAAACAACCCAATCAAAAAATGGGCGATGGACATGAACAGACATTTCACCAAAGAGGACATTCAAGTGGCCAGCCAATACAAGAAAAGATGCTCGTGATCATCAGCCATTAGGAAGATGAGGTACAAATCAAAACCACAATGAGATACCATCTCTCCCCTTTAAGAATGAAACTGACTAAAAATTCAGAAAACAGTAAATGCTGGCGAGGTTGTAAGGAGGCTGGAACTCTCATACACTGCTGGTGGCAATGTAAAACGGACAACTGCTATGGAAAACAATATGGCACTTTCTTAAAAAGCTAGAAATAGAAATATTGTTTGATCCAGCAATCCCACTCACAGGAATATATCCTAGAGGAATAAGAGCCGTCACATGAATAGACATATGCACGCCCATGTTCACTGCAGCATTATTCACAACAGCAAAAAGATGGAAAAAACCTAAAACGCCTATCAACATATGGATAAATTATACTGCATACAACGAAATACTATGCAACGATAAAGAACAACAATGAATCCGTGAAACATCTCACAACATGGATGAATCTGTAGGGCATTAAGCTGAGTGAAATAAGTCAATCACAAAAGGACAAATACCATATAAGACCACTATAACAAAAACTCAAGAAAAGGTTTACACACAGAAAGAAACAATTTTTGAAGGTTATGAGAAGGGAGAGGAAATCACTAACTAGATAGTAGAGAAGTGTTAACTTTAGTAAAGAGAAAGACAAAACACTATACAGGGGAAGTCAGCGCAACTTGACCAAGGTAAAGGAAAACGGGAACACGGGGGTGGGGGGCAAGGCAACCACAATAAATATTAGAGCATATTCAACCCTACAAAAACAGTAAAAACAAATAATAACTTACAAGCAGATACACAGTCACATACATATGCTGAATAGGGGAAAGAGGGCATATAGGAGTATGCCCACCTACTACTAGGGTGTGGACATTTGAACATACATGTTCGTATGTATATTCACATATATAATAGCACACAAAGGGGGCACAGTCAAAGAAACTTCCTAGACACATTCCAAATACCTTGAAGGACCCAGTTATTGGGGCTGAGGGCACTGGACCATGGTCTTGGGGGACATCTAGGTCAACTGGCATAAAATAGTTCATAAAGAAAATGTTTTATTTCCTACCATGGTGAGTACTTTCTGGGGTCTTAAAGGCTTGCGAACAGCCATCTAAGGTACATCTACTGGTCCCATTCTATCCAGAGCAAAGGAGAATGAAGAAAACCAAAGACACAAGGAAGATACTAGTTCAAAGGACTAATGGACCACATGAACCACACCCTAAACCAGCCTGAGACCAGAAGAACAAGATATTGTCTGGCTACCACCACCAACCACTGACAGAGATCACACTTGAGGGTCCTGGACAGAGCAGGAGAAAAACGTAGCACAAAATTAAAATTTACAAAAAAAGACCAGACTTACTGGTCTGACAGACACTAGAGGAACCCCTGAGACTATGACCCTTGGACACCATTCTAACTCAGAACTGAAGCTACTCCTGAAGTTCACCTTTCAGCCAAAGATTAGACAAGCCTATAAAACTGCCCTGGTGGAGCAGTGGTCAAAATGATGGACTGCTACCCAAAACGTCAGCAGTATGAAAGCACCAGCAGCTCCATGGGAGAAAGATGTGGCAGTTGGCTTCCACAGAGATTTACAGCCTTGAAAACCCTATGGGGTTGCTATTAATCAGAATTGACTTGACGGTAGTAGGTTTGTAAAACAAACAGTAACACATGTGAGGAACGTACTTCTTAGATCAATCAAGTATATGAGACCAAATGGGTAACATCTGCCCAAAAGCAAAGACGAGGAGGCAGGAAGGGACAGGAAAACTGGACAAATGGAAACGAGGAACCTGGGTAGAAAGCGGAGGAGTTCTGACATGTTGCAGGGATTACAACTAATGTCATGAAACAAATGGTGCATAAATTTTTGAATGAGAAACTAATTTTCTCTATAAACTTTCACCTAAAGCACAGACACAAAAAGCCACTGAGTTGCAGATCAAGCTAAAAGTCAAAAAAAACATAGTGATTGTGTATAGTTTTTTGAGGCTGAGGAGAGCAGAATGAACCCTGAAATTATATCAACTCTGTCACGCCTTCTGGTCAAAACTGTCTTCACTGAAATGACAAGAGAAGACAAGAGGTGAGAATGCAAAGCAAAAGGCAATGAGCTAATAAGGGGTAAGATGACAATCTGAGTTCTGGCACACCAACTTCTTCCAGACTGGCAGCAACAAGCAAGAAACTTAGTATTTTGCTGTTGACTCCTCAATTCTCAAACTAGAGGCACTTATCATACGCACACATCTGTGCTGTGAAGGTAAAATAAAAGCTGGTATTAAAGCATCGTTAGAGAAACTAACCTACATTTGGCTATTTGTTCTCCTCCTTTTCCCCTTTATTTACTCCTGCTGTCCACCACTTAAGAGGTCTCATCTTCTTTCACAATAGTGTAGGGAGAGACAAACTGGGAGGTAAGGGTGATGCAATGGGAAGAAGAGATGGGCTTGGGCTGCACACAAAACTGAGTCCACATCCTGAGATGACGTCTTCCTAGTTGTGTGGCCTGTAAAATTAGAATGCCACTCATCTTAAATGCTACGGCGCAGTGAGGTAATGTCCAAAAAGAATACAAGCAATACAAGTGACAACTATTATTACTGGTGTCATGAAGGAACCATGCTATGAATATGCAAGTGTGGGAGTCAGGGCCAAGATGGCAGAACAGTCAGATGCTTCATGTTGTCCCTCTCACAACAAAGACCTGAAAAAAAAGAAAACTGAACTGGATATCTATGACAATCTAGGAACCCTAAGCACCAAAGACAAAGCTGAAGAATCGGACTGAGTGACAGGTGGATGGAAAGACAACTGAAAAACAGCAGAAATGGGGAGTTACCAGATCAGCAGATTGCCAGCACCCTGCTAGGTGAACTTGCACTGCGCAGACATACTGAAGCAAACAACAGCATCCCAAACCGAAACCTACTTCATCTAGTGAAGCTAAGCAGCACCGACTCTCCACACACCTCCGTCAACAAGGAGGAGCGACACCCGACCTGCGAAAGCTAAGCGCGAGTTCCAAACCCACCACCCACCACGCACACCATACCCCTTCCTCTACCAGGGCTCCACAGCCAAGGAGCACTCCCTTCTCGTCATCCAACCCCCTCCACACTCCAACACCAGTCCGCAGGCATTCAACACCACCACACTCCCTAATCCATCTGGAGGCAAACTCCCCTTCACCCAGCAACTGGCATGGGGGGGTTCATGGGCTTGCAGCACCCTTCATGCCCACCAATCACCCACACCAGTGCCTTGTTGACTAACCCAACACTGCTGCCCTCATTAGGAACAAAACAGGCAGGGCTACCAGCTGAAGCCCATTTCTACCTGCAGCAGCCAAGGGGACCTAAAGATTTGTAGCATTCAACACTGCTCCACCCCCTGAAAAGGGGCCTCATCAACCCATATCCAGGGCCTGAGAACCAGTGGAGTCCACCAACCTCTCCAGCCAATGGGACCCAGCACCAAGAACCAGCTGCACTACCCACCCCCTTGTGCTCTAGTGGATGGGGGCATGCCCTCCATCCAGGCAAATGGGGCAGCGGATAGCCTCCTTCCTTGCCCCCACTGCAACCAGATACCTGTGCCTGCTCCAGACATCCCCTCGCAGCCCTGCTCGCCCAGGACTGTAGGTGAGAGTCTCTGTACCACACGCCTAGTGACCAACGACCTGGGCGCCTGCGCCGTGACCAACTGATAAGCAGCACAGCACACATGCAATACCCTGCACCCATGGCCAGGTGACCGGCAGGGCAGATTTATCACCTCCTTCCTCTTCAGCAGCCCCACAATAGTGAACAGACTCCCAGCGCTCACACATCTAGTAGTTGTTCCAATCACCTGGAGACAAGAGGTGAAAGCTTCAAAAAGGACACATTAAAGATCAAAGTTACACACACACTACTTGGACATATCAAAACTAAAATTCAGGACACAGTAAAAAACAACACAATAAATAAATGAATATAATAACTCATTGATGCCTCGGACACAATAGTCAATATCAAATCACATAAAGAAGCAGGACCTTGGAAAGCGATTTGGGACTTCCTTAAAAAGCTAGAAATAGAACTACCATACGATCCAGCAATCCCACTCCTTGGAATATATCCTAGAGAAATAATAGCCTTTACACGAACAGATATATGCACACCCATGTTCACTGCAGCACTGTTTACAATAGCAAAAAGATGGATGCAACCCAGGTGACCATCTACAGATGAATGGATAAATAAATTATGATATATTCACATAATGGAATGCTATGCATTGATAAAGAACAGTGAGGAATCTGTGAAACATTTCATAACATGGAGGAATCTGGAAGGCATTATGCTGAGTGTAATTAGACAGCTGCAAAAGGGCAAATATTGTGTAAGACCACTATATAAGAACTCGAGAAACAGTTTAAACAGAGAATATTCTTTGACGGTTACGAGAGGGGGGAGGGAAGGTGGGTGGGAGAGGGGTATTCACTAATTAGATAGTAGATAAGAACTATTTTAGGTGAAGGGAAAGACAACACACAATACAGGAATGGTCAGCACAACTGGACTAAACCAAAAGCAAAGAAGTTTCCTGAACAAACCGAAAGCTTTGAAGGCCAGTGTGGCAGGGACTGGGGTTTGGGGACCATGGTTTCAGGGGACATCTAGGTCAACTGGCATAACAGAATCTATTAAGAAAACATTCTGCATCCCACTTTGGAGAGTGACGTCCGGGGTTTACACACTAGCAAGTGGCCATCTAACACGCATCAACTGGTCTCAACCCACATGGAGCAAAGGAGAGTGAAGAACACCAAAGACACAAGGTAATCATGAGCACAAGGGACAGAAACGGCCATATAAACCAGGGACTACATCAGCCTGAGACCTGGAGAATTAGATGGTGTCTGGCTACAACCGATGGCCCCCCTGACAGGAACACAACAGAGAACTCCTGAGGGAGCCGGAGAGAAGTGGGATGCAGACCTCAAATTCTTGTAAAAAGACCAGACTTAATGGTCTGACTGAGACTAGAAGGACCTTCTGTTAGCCCAAGACGGGAACCATTCCCAAAGCCAACTCTTCAGACAGGGATTAGACTGGACTATAGGATAGAAAATGCGAATGGTCAGGAGTGAGCTTCTCGGATCAAGTAGACACATGAGACTATGCGGGCAGCTCCTGTCTGGAGGGCAGAGGGGGTCAGAAGCTGACCAAATGGACACAAAAACAGAGTGCGGAGAAGGAGTATGCTGTCTCATTAGGGAGAGTATGGTGTATATAAATTTTTGTATGAGAGACTGGCTTGATTTGTAAACTTTCACTTAAAGCACACACACAAAAAAAAAGTACTAAAAAAAAAAAAAAAATACGGGGGCTTGAGTCAGGAGCTCCTTAGTCCTCAAAGTGACATCTTTGCTTTTTAAAACTTTCAAGAGGTCTTGTGCAACAGATATGCCCAAAGCAGTATGTCATTTGATTTTTTGCCTGCTATTTCCATGGGTGTTGATTGTGGATCCAACTAAAATGAAGTCCTCCACAACTTCAGTATTTTCTCCATTTATCATGATGTTGTTTATTGATCCAGTTGTGAGGATTTTTGTTTTCTTCACGTTGAGGTGTAATCCATACTGAAGGCTGTGGTCTCTGATCTTCATCAGTAAGTGCTTTAAGTCTTCTTCACTTTCAACAAGCAAAGTTGTGTCATATGCATACCACAGGTTGTTAAGAAGTCTTCCATCAATCCTGATACAACATTCTTCTTCATACAGTCCAGCTTCTCAGATTACTCACTCAGCATACAGATTAAATAAGCACAGTGAAAGGATAAAATCATGATGCACACCTTTCCTGATTTTAAACCACGCAGTATCCCCTTACTCCGTTTAAATGACTGCCTCTTGGTCTATGTACAGGTTCCTCATAAGCACAATTAAGTGTTCTGGAATTTTCATTCTTCACAATGTTACCCATAATTTGTTATCCACCCAGTTGGATGCCTTTGCATAGTCAATAAACACAGGTAAACATCTTTCTGGTATTCTCTCCTTTTAGTCATGATTCACCTGATACCAGCAATGATATTTTCCACGCCCTCTTCAAAATCTGGCTTGAATATCTGGCAGTTCCTGTCAATGTACTGCCGAAAATGCTTTTGACTGATCTTCAGGAAAATTTTCTTGCATGTGATATTAATGATATTATTCAATAATTTCCATATTCTTTTGAATCACCTTTCTTTAGAAGGGGCACAAATATGAATCTCTTCCAGTCGGTTGGACAGATAGCTGCCTTACAAATTTCTTGACATAAAGGAGTGAGCACTTCCAGTGCTGCATCCATTTGCTGCAATAATCGCAACTGGTATTCTGTCAGTTTCTGGAGACTTGTTTTTCCCCAATGCTTCAGCGCAGCTTGGATTTCTTCCTCCAGTACCATCGGTTCTTGATCATACGCTCTCTCTTGACATGGATGAATGTTGACCAATTCTTTTTAGTACAGTGACTTTGTGTATTCCTTCCATCTCCTTTTGATGCTTCCTGCGTCGTTCAATTTTCTGCCCATAGAATCCTTCAAAATTGCAACTTGAGGCTTGAGTTTTTTCTTCAGTTCTTTCAGTTTGAGAAATGCTGAGCGTGTGACACCATTTTGGTTTTCTATCTCCAGGTCTCTGCACATTATAATACTTTACTTTGTCTTCTTGAACCACTCTTTGAAATCCTCTGTTCAGCTCTTCTACTTCATCATTTCTTCCATTCAATTTAGCTACTCTGTTCAACAGCACGTTTCAGAGTCTCTTCTGACATCCATTTTGCTTTCCTTCCTGTCTTTTTAATTACCTCTTGCTTTCTTCATGTATGATGTCCCTGATGTCATTCCACAACTCATCTGGTCTTTAGTCATTAGTGTCAATTCCTAAGATGGACTCTAAATTCAGATGTGATATACTCAGGGTTTTATTTTGGCTCTTGTGGACTTGATCTAATTTTCTTCTTCAGCTTCAACTTGAATTTGCATATGCACAATTGATGGTCTGCTCCACAGTTGGTCCCTGGCTTTGTTCTGATGGATGATACCGATTTGATTCCTGTGTATTCTACTTGGCGAGGTCCATGTGTATAACTGCCATTTACACTGTTGAAAAAAGGTATTTGCAATGAAGAAGTCATTGGTCTTGTAAGATTCTACCATGCATCATTTCTATCACCAAAGCCATATTTTCCAACTATTGACCCTTCGTCTTTGTTCCCAACTTTAGCATTCCAATCACCAGTAATTATCAATGCATCTTGACTGCATGTCTGATCGATTTCAGACAGCAGAAGTTGGTAAAAATCTTCAATTTGTTTATCTTTGGCCTCACTGGCTGATGTGTAAATTTGATTATTAATTGTATTAACTGGTCTTCTTTGTAGGCATATGAATATTATCCTGTCAGTGACAGCACTTTTTTTCTGGATAGATCTTGAAATGTTCCTGACAGTGAATGCTGGGTCACTCCTCTTCAATGAGTCTTTCCTGGCATAACAGACCACATGACTGTCTGATTCAAAATGGCCAATACCAATCCCTTTCAGCTCAGTAATGCTTAGGATATCAATGTTTATGTGTTCCATTTCACTTTTGACGAGTTCCAATTTTCCTAGATTCATACTTCATACGTTCCATGTTCCAATTACTAAAAGATGTTTGCGGCTGTTTCTTCTCATTTTGAGTCGTACCACATCAGCAAATAATAAGGTCCTGAAAGTTTGACTCCATCTGACTCATTAAGGTCCACTCTGCTTTGAGGATACAGCTGTTTTGCAATTGTATTTTATGTGCCTTCCAACCTGAGGTGCTCATTTTCTGGAACTCTATCAGACAATGTTCCACTGTTCATTTGTAAGGTTTTCACTGGCCAATTTGTTCAGAAGTAGACAACCAGGTGCTTTACCCTAGTGTCTTAGTTTGAAAGTTCCCCTGAAGCCTGTCCACCAAAAGTGACCCTGTAGGTATTTGAAAAACCGGTGGCAAAGATTCCAGCATCACTGCAACACACAAGCCACCACAGTATGATAAACTGACAGACATGTGGTAGAGGAAAAAAAAGATTTATTCCTAAGTACTTTGTGGAAGGTAAAGTACTTAGGAATAAATCTAACTAGGGATGTAAGAGACCTGAACAAAGAAAACTACAAAACACTACTGCAAAAAGCCAAGAGAGACGTATTACCATGGTCAAGGACAAGAAGACTCAACGTTGTGAAAATGTCAATTCTACCCAAAGCAATCTACAGATACAATGCAATCCTGATCCAAATTCCAACAGCATTCTTTGACAAGATGGAGAAATAAATCACCAACTTCACATGGAAAGGGAAGAGGCCCCAGATAAGTAAAGCATTACTGAAGAACAACAACAAAGCCGGAGGCCTCATACTACCTGATTTCAGAACATACTACACTGCCACAGTAGTCAAAACAGCCTGGTACTGGTACAGCAACAGATATATAGACCAATGGAACAGAATTCAGAATCCAGACATAAATCCATCCACATATGGCAGCTCATATTTGACAAAGGCCCAAAGTCAGTTAAATGGGGAAAACACAGTCTCTTTAACCAATGGTGCTGGCATAACTGGATATCCGTTTGCAAAAAAATGAAACAAGACCCATACCTCAAACCATGCACAAAAACTAACTCAGAAGGGATCGAAGACCTAAATATAAAATCTAAAGCTATAAAGATCATGGAAGAAAAAATAGGGACAATGCTAGAGGACCTAACACATGGCATAAGTAGTATACAAACTATAACTAACAATGCTCAAACAACAGAAGAAAAACTAGGCAACTGGGAACTCTTAAAAATTAAACATTTATGCATATCAAAAGACCTCCAAAACAGTAACAAGAGAACCTATAGACTGGGAAAAATTTTTGGCTACGACATATTCGATAAGGGTCTAATCTGTAAAATCTACAAATTACTCCAACACCTCAAAAATGAGCAAAGGATACGAACAGACACTTTTCCAAAGAAGAAACTCAGGCAGCTGACAGACATAAGAGGAGATGCTCGAGACCATTAGCCATTAAAGAAATGCAAATCAAAACTACAATGAGATACCATCTCACCGGACAATATTCGCACTAATCCAAAAAACACAAAGTAACAAATGTTGGAGAAGTTGCAAGGAGACTGGAAAGAACTCTTTATGTATGCTGGTGGGAATGTCAGATGGTACAATCACTTTGGAAAATGATACGGCACTTCCTTAAAATGCTAAAAATAGAAATATTATACACTCCAGCAATCCCACCCCTAGGAATACGCCCTAGAGAAATTAGAGCCATCACACGAACAGACGTTTGTGTGCCATGTTCACTGCGGCACTATTCACAATAGCCAAGAAATGGAAACAACCTAAATGCTCATCAACAAATGAATGGATAAAAAAAATCACAGGATACACAATGGAATACTATGCAACAATAAATAACGATGATGAATGGGTGAAACTTCTCACAACAAGGATGAATCTGGAGGGCATTATTAAGTGAAGTCAGTCAGTCAAAAGGACAAATATTGTATGAGACCACTATTAAAAGAACTCAAGAAAAGGTTTACACACAGAAAAAAAAATTTTTTTTGATGGTTACGAGCGTGGGGAGGAAGGGGAAGAGGAAGTCACTAACTAGATAGTAGACAAGTGCCAACTTGGTGATGGGAAAGACAACACACAATATAGAAGTCAGCACAACCTGACCAAAGCAAAAAAGCATACAAGTTTCCTAGACACATCCAAACACTTTCAGGGCTGAGTTAATGGGGCTGGAGGCTAGGGACCATAGTCTCAGAGGACATTTAGGTCGATTGGTGTAACATAGTTCAAAAAGAAAATGTTCTACATCCCACTTTGGTGAGTAGCGTCTAGGATCTTAAAAGCTCGCGAACTGCCATCTAAAGTACATCTATCTATTGGTCTTATCCCATCTGGAGCAAAGGACAATGAAGAAAACCAAAGATACAATGAAAATATTAGCGAAAAGGGCTAAAGGATCACATGTACCAGAGCCTCCACCAGCCTGTGCCCAGAACTACATGGTGCCTGACTACCACCACCAACCACTTACAGGGATCACAACAGAGTCCCAGACAAAACAGGAGTAAAAAATGTAGAACAGAATTCAAATTCATGAAAAAAGACCAAACTTACTGGTCTGACAGTCTCTGTCAGAGACTGGAGGAACCCTGAGACTATGGCCCCCGGACACTCTGCTAACTCAGAACTGAAATCACAAAGCCCATTTTTCAGACAAAGATTAAACAAGCCTATAAAATAAACAATAACACATGTGAGGAATGTGCTTCTTAATTCAATTAAATATCAGATATCAAATGGGCATCTCCTACTCAAAAGCAAGACTAGAAGGCAGGAAAGGAACAGCAACTAGATGAATGGACATAGGGAACCTGGGGTGGAAAATGCGAGCATACTGTGACATTGTGGGTATTGCAACGAATGTCACAAAACAATATGTGTATAAATTTCTGAATGGGAAATTAACTTGAGCTGTAAACTTTCACCTAAAGCACAATTTAAAAAAAAAAAGAGTGCTAGTGTGCACAGGGTTAAGTGTAAGACATCATCCACTGGTTCATAACGAACCAACTAAATGAGAACTAAAATTAGGGATTTATTAGGACCCACAGGAATTCTAGTATGAGCAATACACTTTTTTTTTTTTTTTGCATGTGGGTTAAAATATTACTATTAACTGGTATTCCAACTTCTCTGGATCCAATTTTTCTCAGGAAAGACTAAAAAGGGGAGAAATATGCAGTAGAAAGCTATGAAAAGCAGATACTGGTCAGATTTTCAGAGTGCTTCAAAAATTATGATTCATATATATAATGACTGTCTTATCTGATTATCATGCAAAATTTCTTACTAACGGTGAACACTAGCCAAAACCAAGTAAGAAATATGTAAATTAATTAAGATTAAGTAAGAATTTGGTATTTATTGTTTAGGGTACCTAGTACATAGTAAGTATTCAATACATTAGATTCAAAAAGAAGTTAAACCATAAATAGCCTTAATAATGATAAGAAATATACAAAGCCTGTCCTCAAAATGTTCAGACTGGAAAGACACAGTCATGGGGAATAACTGAAATTCTTTCCCTCAAATTGAGAAAGGCCCTCAATGTTACAAGATGACATAAAGCTCCTTCTTCAGTGATTTCCTCAGAAAATCAGAAAATTCTACTTTGTATTAAAAATTTTGTTGTTCATGTTGCAAGAAGAAAAACTGTGAGACGTTAGCATGAAAGCAGGCAGATGAAACTAACAGCTGAAAAAGGTAAGAACACAGAAACATTACAAGCACGACAGTTTAGAAAACCAGTTATCCACCATGACTGTCCCAGTGGGCCTAGTCTCCGAAAGAAGGTGGGAAAGGTTCAACAAAACACCTATGCTATTCAAAAGTTGGATGTACACATCTAGCTTACCATGTGGACACAGAATATCTTCATTAAAGTTTAATTCCTCTTCCTCTTCTTTTCTTTCTTCCTTTGATTCATCTGATCGAAAAAAAAAATACAGATAATACTGCATTAGCTGTTGTATTTAAAATTCAGAGTAACAAAAATAACTACTCTGCACGATTTCTGAACAAAGAAAACTTTAACATTCTGAAAATTTGACCCAAGTGATTTCTGCAAAGTTCTGTGAAAGTGTTAGATTTCATTTACTTAAAAGGAAAAAAAAAAAAACCTCGACGGATTTTTAAAGAATTAGGTTATGCAAGAAAATGTCTTTTTTTCAATTCGAAAAAAACTGACTTATCTGTCTATTAGCTCTAGTTAAGGTTATTCAGCATACTGTGTCATAACCAACTTAATCATCTACATGTCGTGCCATGTCATTTCCTCCTACCTACTCTTTCAGGGATGGAACAGAAAGTTTTAGAGGCTAATGAAATAAGGACATAACCTTTAACATCAAACAAAATATAATAAGAACTTTGCTTTTCTTATTAACATTTCTCTCCCAATAACTTCTTTTCCTACTTGTCTACACTGTGGAATTGCCCACATGTAGGTGTATATACCAAGAAAATAATAAAGAAGTTTTTAAGTATCAGGAGATTAGAATAGTCATCCATGGGTTTTCCAGGTTAAGTATACATCATAGTAAATTTTTAATATGCTTAATATAGACAAAGAATATTTATTAATCATTAAAAAAAACAAGTAGAAAAATGAGCAAAAGATGGACATGACCAGATAACTCTGCCCGCACATATACACACAAATAGCTTCTCAAATATATGAAGATGATCAACTCCAATTATAATTTTGAAAAACATAAGCCTCAACAATGCTAAGTCATTTTTCATTTATCTGACTGGAAAAGACTGATAACTGAGGTACTCCTTACTTTGACAAAAGCATGCAGAAACAATCATCCTAACGTACTTTCTAGAGGAAATTTACTAACATGTACCAGTATGTGTCAGCAGGTAGCAATTATACATAAGCATAATTCTCTGCTCAGAAATTTCTAGGACTTTATCTTCTAGAAATAACCTAAAAAAGTATGCAAACATTCAGTGCTTATACAGTGACTATAAAAAAACTAAGAATTGATCAAGTAAATTATAATATATCCACACAACAAAATGCGGCTACTAAATAAAAACAATTGTATGTCTCGACAGGGAAAGATGTACAATTGTGCGCTTATGAGCTCCATTATAAAGCCCCTATTTACAGTGATTATATACGGTGGGAGGGCTGTCAAGTTCTACTATGCATAATTCTGTACTGCTTCAAGCTTAAAAAATTTTTTTAAATATATTTTATATTGTTGTTGAGAATATACACAGCAGGACACGTACCAAATTAACAATTTCTACATGTACAACTCAGTGGCACTGATTACATTCTTCAAGTTGTGCAAACATCCTCACCCTCCTTTTCTGAGTTGTTCCTCTCGCATTAACATAAACTCACTGCTTCTTAAGATTTCTATCTCATCTTTCAAGTCACTGTTGTCAATCTGATCCCATACAGACAGTTCTAAAAAAAGCATAATGCTCAAGACAGACATTCTTTACTAGTTAAGCTGAGCTATTGACTGGTTTTAAGAAGATTTTAGGGGAGATTTCTGGTTTAAGGTTTAAAGATTATCTCAGGGCAACAGTTTTAGAAATTCACCAAGTCTCTGTGGCACCAGAAAGAGTGGAGTTCATGAGAATTTGAAATTCTGTTTACCATTTTCCCCCTTTTGATCAGGATTCTTCTATAAAATCTTTGATCAAAATGTTTAGTATGGTACCTGAGTACCAGCCAGTTCTCCTGGTCTCATAGCAAAGGATACAGGTGGTTCATGGAGGCAATTAGCCACCCATTCCATTTCTTCCTCTCCTTCTTCTGTTGCTCCAGGCAAATGGAGACCAACTAGATGGTTACTTGCAAGCTTTTACGACCCTAGGCACTATTGTAACAAACTAGGAGATAGAACAGAGGCACTACACATGATATTAGGCCAATTAACTGGGATATCCCATGAAGCCATGACCCTACGCCTCCAAACCAAGAAACCAAATCCTGTGGGGTATTTGGTGGTACAAAAGCAGCCTCAGCAGCTGCTCTTTTTATTGTTAATGTAAATATAATCTATCACACAATTTTTGCCAATACAACTTTTCACAGGTATACAGCTTACTGACAGCAAGTACGTTAATTCGCTGTGTAAACACAGCCTTAATGTGATTTTTTCATCGCTGAAACTCAGTGCTCTGTAAGTAGTAACTCTCCCTTTTTTCCTCCCTCCCACCTCTGAAGCTTTCACAATTTTTGAATGGGGAAGAGGAGAGCAATATTACAACACTCTGGAAACAACATGAAAAATGTTTTTAGATAGGCCAACACATCGAAAGACACTTTCTACTCTGGAATCCACCTTTACTTAAAATATGAAGGGTCACTCAAACCTTTTATTAGTGGTTACCAGAGGCTGACGAGAGGGGCAAGCGGGAATTATTACTTAAAGGGTGTGGAGTTTCTGTTTAGGGAGATGAAAATCACCTGGAAATAGACAATGGTGATGGCTGCACAACTTGGTGAATTGAACTAATGTCACTGAATTGCACACTTAAAAATGGTAAAATGGCAAATGTTTTTGTATGAGCTTGACCATAATAAAATAAATAAATGAAGGACCAATAAGTATAAACAGACTCAACAGAACAGCAAATAAATACTTAACATACCAAGGTAACGTAACAGCATTAAAATTATAGTACAGTTTTCAAATGATCAAATGATTTAAATAATCAAATAGAAACTAATGTTAGGTTCCTGGATTACACAGCACAACAAAATATTTTAACCAAAAGTAAACTCTTCAAATTCCAAAAGGTTAAAAATTACAATTTGAGAAGCTTAAAAATAAGAAAACTGGTGTCTTTATTTTCTCAGAGCAAGGTAGTGGCACAGGTAAATACACACCCACAACAAAGAATGCTTGAATAAAGAAAATAAATACAGAACATTCAGTAAAAAGAATTTTTAAAAAATAATAAATTATTTAAAATAATATTGATAAAAATAATAAATATGCATATGTATGTAAACTGCTTATATTTGAAGAAAATTAAGTGAAATAATTGCTTTAAGATCATTAACTGCAGCTCTTAATTACTAAATTGTCCAGTCAGGCTAGTCTTGACTTTAAAAATAATTTTGACGCCTTAATTTCCTTTGATACCTTATAAAGCACTGATGATAAAATTTAGTGGTTTACTTACTTAACATAAGTTTTTATCTGAAAGCATAGCTTCAGATAACTCAAAAAACTAGGAAGAATTTATAGGCAAAAAGCTACTAAAAAGCCGCCCTCCCTTAGTGATGAAAAACATAGAAGTACATGCTCATTTACTTAACAAAGGCAGCTCGTAAAAGTGTTGCAAATAATCTATGATGAAAATGTACTGAGCTTACAAGGTACTATGCAATTTGCAGCAGATCTATCTTTCTTAAATATGCTAACCTGGAGAGAAATTAAAATTAATCATGCATGTAATTAACTAGAGAGAACCTCAACACAAAGCATGCTAGGTTATACAGAAGAATTCCAAGTGTGAGTTGCTGCGCCCCTGCTCAATTTCAATAGTACGTAAGTCTTTTATCTGTTCTGAGACATTTTTGAGAGCTTTTGATATAATAAAAATTGTCTTTAAAACTATATGGACGGAAATTAATTTTATTAAAAACAAATGTTTACAATTATTTATTTTTACTTTCAATTCATAATTATCTAAACACACGTTAAAGGCATTACCTTTATTCAAGGTGTTGCCATTCATTTTCCCATTGCTTTGGTCTGCATCACCATCTTGCTCATCTAGTTGTTCAAGAGCTAGCTGGCGCCAACTCCGCAAGGAGGATTTCCCCACCCAAAATCCGTCATTGCTGTGGAACATAGAGAATGTCAAATTACGCAGGTAACGTTTCCTAATGTCCTCCTCCCCTTCTTCCCTTGTAAAGGCAACAACTAAAATGAATTATAATAAACATTCAAAATCACCTGTCGGGCACACAATTTTTTTTTAACCCACTTCCTTTTTTTTTTTGGTCATTTCCACTCTTCACTATCAAAGGTTTTGTTTGGTTGAATTGTAGGTATCTGATATTTCATTTCTACCTTTAATCTTACCCTACTTCTCCTATCACTCATTTACATTCATGCCAATCAGACCAATCAACTAGTCACTTTCTTTCACTTAATAACCATTCACAACTACATGCAGATGTATCTTTAAGTATAGATAACTGTGTACATTCATGTCTACAAACATACATTTAGGGTACTTAGTAGGCTGTTTGTGTAACAACCAAAAACAGTGAAGTTGATTAATCTTTGGGAAACTGGAGGATAAATTTTCTCTTCATATACAACTTAAATTAAACCCAGACATAATAAATACCATCAATTAACTACCTGATTCTACTGGTTGCTGAGTCAAAAGGTACTTCCTGAATGTTTCTGAAAAGAACGTTCCAAAGGGTACCATTCCTTAACATACTGACTTTGGCCTCATGAAGGGGGACACATCCCATGGCTGCCAGGATGTTTCTCTGATGTAAGCTCTCTATCATTCCATGCCAGAACACAGGCTAGCACTGTGCCTGGCTTGCTCAGCTCTCAGATCCACATTTCTGCTTCTTCCTCTCTAATGGATGGAATACAACCTCAAACGCTGCCTAACTTCGCTTTCTTCATCTTTGCCACGGCGGCAATCAGTGCAAAATTCACTTTTGATCTGGCTTTGCAATCTACCTTTCTTTCTTATAAAAATCCCAATTCCCCTCTTTTCCATAAATAGTAAGCAGCTTTGTTATTATCTCTGAAAAATATTTTAGTTTATCATAAACAATACACACTATGGAACATACCCCTTTACTGTTGCTTTTAGCAGGTTATTAACGGTTTTGTAATCTTCGTTTAGTTGGTTCTTCAGACGCAACACACGACAACGTTCTACTACACATTCCTTACACAGGGCTTTCACTAGAGGCGAGAGAGAACGAAAGAAAATAGTTTGTTCACACCTGAATTTCCTGTTAGAAAAATGTTTGCAGTACTTCAAAAAACACAGATGAATTTTAAACCAGAGACACCAATCTTGACAACACAGAAATTGGTATATATCCTAAATTATTTTGTTGATACAACTATCAAGAGAGCAATATTATTATCTGCATAAAAAAAGAATAAGACAGATGAAATGTTATAACATGCTTAAAACTACACCACGGAGTACAATCTATTACAAGGTTTGGACACAAATTTTATAAGACCATAACCAAATAACGGAGGCTCTGACAGGGGGTCGGGGAGATCAGTGTGTCTGACAACTATCCCAGTAACACTATTTGAGGGCTTCTTGCGGGTATTAAATATTAGAACACTTCAAAGGAGAGAACACTAAGGGAAAAGAAAAATCAAGGGACTGATTTCAAACACACAGGGGTTCTAAGAATTGTATGTAACTTGATTCTTCGGAAGATCTTCCCAGTGTGGTTTACTTTATTCGGAATCAAAAACATATTTAGAAATCAAAACTTCAATTGTGTACAAGAAAAGGCCCGAATCATGTAGCTAAATGCCAGTCTTTATGCACGAAGTTGTATATAATCAAAAAAGAGCATTTAATTTGGGGCGGGGGGGGGTGGTCATACAGTTTTGTTTAACTCATCTATAGGCTGGAGTGGGACTGTGTTGACAGTTGCTTATCAAAATGAAAAATGTTTCAAGAACAGGCAGCCAGATCAAATAGACTATGTACACTACATGGTATACACAGAATCAAGCAGCTTCTGTTCATAAGCTAAGTAACAATCTGTAATCTCATACCATTAGCAGTCGCCATGGCATGGAGACACAAGATTCATCATCAACCAGACCACGATTCAAGTCTCCATCCTTACTTTAAGTCAGAGAAATTTAAAATTCTTTCTTTGAAGAATAATTGTATACAGTAACAAAATACTACCAAGTGCTTTTTCAAGCACTGTCTGCTTTTCTGAGAGAGGAGAAAACCTTAATGAGTAGTATCAGTTTCTCTTCTAGTTTGGTCATCTTTTGTATAATGTTGCTTAACTGCTCATCTATTTAACTGCAAAGCTTAAGGAACATTTGGTCTAGGACAGTTTGGGTCAAATCATCATGAACCACTACTCATTAAAGACCATATGATGAGGACTTAACGCATTACTCTTTTTTAACCAGGGAAGAAGACATCCTCGAGTTACCAGTTAGTCTTGGACCGCCTCCATATCTACTGTAGAAAATGTCAGCTGCATATTCAGATATTCTCTTCATAATTGATATTTTATCTGGATGAAGCTTGTCATGGGAACATAGGCAAGCATGATTATCGATAGGCTTGGTAGGTGTCGATTCATCCAACCACTTCTGCAACCACTCAAGAGAGACAAACTCATAGGGCTCTGAGGAAGAAAGCAATGGAAAAAGCCTATGTATTTTTACAGCTTTCTGACTAAGTGATACACTCATTTTCCTCAAAAGATGATGTAAACTCTGAGCAATGTTAGCAGATTCAGGAGAATGATTGTGCTGGAACATGTGTGATGACTATAACACAAAGCTCCACTTAACTACTACTCTTCTGAGTTCAAGGAGCTGTACATGATAAAGACAAGTCTGCACAGTGCCCTATGAGATTGGCTGGTATTATTAACCACATTCTACAAAAGAGGCATTCACAGAGAGAAGTGTCTTGCTTGATAGCACAGCAGAGCTTTGATCAGGATACCCATGTTTGCTAACTATAACCATGCTCCACATTGGCTCACAGATCATACAACCTCATCCACTACTACACTTATTTCATAAATATTATTTTCATAAGTATGTGATATACATCTGAAAATGAGAACTCAGTCTGGCTTCTCATTTTAAGCTAGAAATTAACCTCATCAACTATAATCACACTTCGTAAGCCCATTCAACCACTAAACTTTTCTTCATCCAAGATGATACTAACGTTGATTAAGAAAAGGTATTTAATTCCCTCACCCAAATCTATATCATGATCTACTCATTATTATTTATTTAAAAAAAAAAAAAAAGTAAGCTATTTTAAACAAGTTCCAGGAGAACTGAATTATCAATTTTGAAGTTGTAAAAATTAAAAGACAAAACCGAACAGCTTAAAACGAATTTTAATTTGGGGAAAGGGAATCCCGGAGTTCCCTAAAAGCCAAAATTAAAGATAAAGGGACAGCTTTGATTACTTACAAAGATCTCCAGTGAGTCCCAGCATAAAACATAGAAGAAAACATACAGAGGTTGAATTTATATGTTTATAGTATGTACTACTTCTGATGAGATCTGAGGGACAGACACTTCAACACAAAGCCCATTTTGACCAATTTCCTAAGATGTACAGGTCTAGAAAACTCCCGTTTTAGTGTAAAACATTTCAATTTTTACAAATAGAAAATTTGGAACTTTGGACCCTTTATTTGCACTAAAACTGTACATCAGCAGGGAGCCTTCTGACTAGTCAGCTCTAACATGGCTATAGAGGAAGAGCATAGGACTACAAGTTGAGACCAAGGTCTCATCCACGTTCTGCCACCAAGAAACTGAACTTGAGCAAGTCACTTAAACTCTCTATGCTTCAGGTCTTTTATTTGTAAAATGAAGGTAATAATACCTGCCTTCTACCTACCTCACAGGGATGTTGCTGAGTGTAAAAGATAAGATATATGAAGCATTTTGAGCTTTTTGGAAGAAAAGAGATATAGAAAAGTTAATTACACATTCACACAATATATAAAAGGGGAGACCTTAAGATGTAGTATAGATAACATGACTGTGGCATCTTACAATATATAATGGCATGGTAAATTACATTCAAAACACCTCCCAATTCTTTTTGTCATTTATCCAGTTTAATCTGCCAAGGATAGAGTACGCTGTGTATCTTAAGAACACAAAGCATCTCTAATTCTCTCCCAAGTACAGTCACACAGATAAAATTTTTAGTAATTAGAAGGCTATCAAAGGAGGGAAAACAGAACTGTGGTATAGAGCAACATCCAAGAATAATTCACTAGGTGTTCTAGTTTCCCTGGCAGCTGGGGAGGGTAAATAGAAGACAACAACTGCTATTGCTAACTGAAAGAATAACCTATAAGAATTATGACGCTTACAAGGAAAGGAATCTAGGAAAACTAAGTGTACAAAGCACTCCAGGCTAGGGGGTGTCTGCTGGAATTCAGGGTGACTATATATATTTTTATATATATATATATATATATTTTTTAATATAACCCTGAGCTATACAATAATGTGACTCAGAGGCAGTTAATTCAAGATAAAAATGTTTAGTCCTGTACTAGAGTTGCACAGAAAACATCCAAGTGGAGCTTACTGTTCTGGTTTTGAATATTCCAATACGAATTCAATGTAAGATATGAAGATTAGAAAAATCATGTATCATTCTACAGTAAGAAGAAGGAGGAGAACAGAGACTGAGCCCATAATTCTGACTTAATAGCGTACTTATTAACTCTACCAGTTTTCCAGACTTCATTTTAGGGTGTTGAGGATCTATGGAAGGAAGAGTGACTAGTCTTTCCAATTTCAACCTCTATCACTAGGAAGAGCTGCATCAATCTCTGTCAAGAATTTCCCTGAGAGTAGGGGTCTAGCACACGTATTGTAGTTACGGCAGATTCTCCTTGTGGCAGGTTTTACACTACAGCATTCAAACAGCTGTTTCTGCTTTCGAGAAAGACTCCTTACAAGCTCACAAAGACATTCCCTATCATTGGTGACTGAGTAAACTACCTGAACACTGCCTTCAGCATTTGATAAACAGGGACAGAAGCTGTTTAAGTATTTACCAAAGGGAAATGTACATTCTGGCTCAAAGTTAATTTGTAGTTTTAAAAAATGCCTGGGAGCTGGTTGAATGGACACTGGAAATACAAGGTGGAAAGGAGGAATGTGCTGTCACATCACAGAGAGCAAATAGGGTCACCTAACAATGTGTATACAAGTTTTTGTATAAGAAACTCACGTGAATTATAAACTTTCACTTAAAGCCCATTAAAAAAAAATAAAGCCCAATTAAAAAAAAAAAAAAAAAAAAAAGCCTGAATTTTGAATACAAGAAATTTTCTTTTGGGAAGTTATCAAGCCTAGAACAATCCTTGCATCAAAAACATTTGAAATGCTTTGCCTAGGGAAAATTTAAGCGTATTTCCATGTAAATAAAAAGGGCCAAAACAGTTCACGTTCCCAGTAAGGATTAGATTTTAGGATAAATGAGCCTCCTTTAAATATGTTCATAAACCAAGATAAGATTTAGAAAATGCGTAACAAAAGACTTCAATTGGCAGCACAAAACCATGGTCATTAATGTGGGGATTTTACAACATTTTAGGACAACATCGACTAAGTAAGTTTACCGCAAATGGAAAAAACTGTCAAGCTCATAATTGGTAAAAGTATAGATAACATATGCAGACATATTCTTAAGAACATAAGCACAGGTTTTTATAGACTGAGTGAAAATAGCCAAGAGAAGCAGTGTTAACTCAATATATAACATCTTTGGACCACGTAGTTTTGAAGAGTAGGTCAGAAGAGCATTTCATTTTAGAGCCAGTACATCCCTTTCTCTTGTCCAGTTTATAAGAAACTGTGGGTAAAGGTCAGAAAACAAATTTCTAGGTCTCAACTCCTTTGAACAAAGGTCTAACAATTTAGAGATTTGAATCATCAGTCATTTTCAAATCATTTCCAACAAATTAAGGTCTAATTCTTCTGGACAATCCCAAACTATGGGACAGAGTTAGAATAACAGGAACAACGAAGGGTCAAAATCAAATTAGGATTCAGCTTCGGAAGAACTAAAAGCTCTCATTTCGTATTATTCTTTTGTTTAAAGTTACATCAGTAATGAAAAATTAAGATATCAAAAAGACAAAACCACAGTACAATTATGCTTATTTATTTTTTTTAAGTTAGGCTAAACTGCCTCTCTTCTTTAAGTAGGAGTTGGATTTGGGAAATTCAAATAGACGAAAGGGATTTTTACAAATGGATTACCAGCCCTAAAGAGGTTTCGTTTCCGAGGTACTAAGTTAACCCGAATAAATATATACAGTAAAGAGACAAACTGGATTATAAGGGATAATTCTTAGGAAGTTAGGAATCAGCAAAAAGCTTTTCTACTCTAGAAAAATATCTGGTATTAAACTTCAAGTCAATCTAACAAAAATAGTACTCATGTTGAAAGAATGCCTGACAGGGCACAAGGAAGGAGAATAGGCAATTTGCTTCCACTGTAATCCAACCTGATTTTTCCTTAGAGCAAGTTAGTATCTCACAAAACATAAATATCTACAAGAGATGTGTATGCAGAGTACTGACCTAAACCATGCAATTTATTAATAACTGCTTCCTACTTTTAAAAGTACATAATAATAAACACTACATGAAATGCAACAAATCAAGTTATTGCTAGTTTACATAGTAATCTCACAGTGCTTAAGCAGACTTTAGTTGGTTATGAGAAAGGGTAGAAAAAAGTCTGTTCATATACAGTTGTGAACATAAAAAAAACAAGGCACTTAATGGCAACAGCGCTGTCCCAGAATATCTTACAGACCAGCTCCAGCAGGTAACCTTTGGTACAGCTCCTTAACCTCTTCGTGTTTTGCTTTTCCTTTATCCACACTTTGCTTCCGCATCTCAGCCATTTCAATACACCACTCCTCAAATTTGGAATTATCCCGATCCACCAGCTCTTGAAGAAAAGCTATTCAAAACAGAAAAGACAAAAAAGCAACTTTATCCTGGTTCTGAAAGACACAGAACCATGCTGATCTCTAAATTATATGCAACATTGGCCAAGACTTTGGTAGCAACTTCTGCTGTGGCCTCCTCTTCTGCTAGAGATCTCTATTGACCGGAAGGCAGAAGCAAAACTGAAGCCAGCCACTATAAAAATACTAGTGATTCACCCAACCTGGTTCTACATGACATTAACCACCCAGAAACATCAAATGGTTCAGGCATGCCACTTCAAAACTGATGCCAGAGAGCACAGACAGATTTAGGTGAAAGGACACCTAAAGACTATCTTCAGGCCAGTAGCGACTACCGGTGTTTTTTGTTTTTCCCTTCCCCATCAAGAGTAATTTATAAATAAGTGGCTAAAACTCACAAGTATTCCATAAACTAAACAACATAAAATCAAACTGCTCTTAAAGGAAGTGTCTTGATTACTGCTGGGTTTTTTTTTTTTTTTAATTGCTTTTACTTTTCTATGGAGGGGGACAGTGGTAGAATAGTTCTAGTCAAAAGCTACTTTATTTTAAAAAAACTCAACAATTTAAGGCAAATTTGTGATTAATATCTACTTTTACCAATGTTTACTACATGAATCAACTTATTATCGACAAAAGCAATCTGTTCCTCATTGCTGATCATATTCTAAAACACCTGCCTGATATAATCCTGAAACACTGCTTACCTGGTACTTGCACAGTTGTGTTTGGTTTTTCTTGTGTTTGCAGTCTATAAACCAACATGTATGCATTTCGAGAGCAATGAGTTCCTTTGCCACACTTGGGTTTACGTGTCTGGGACTTAGAAGGTTCTGCTGAGGTAGAAAAATCAAAAGATGATTCAACGAGAATGCCTACTGTTTGTTCATTCTTTCCCAGGGGATGGGGAGGAGGGTGCCAAAGAAAACAATTTCTAAAAACACATCCAAGATATTTTAACATGAATATAAAACATTGAAAGGCCATACAAATTTAGCAAGCTCTTAAAAAGATGAAAAGAATTTTTTCATGAGGACAAACCTTGAACAAAGAACTATGAGTTGATTTTAATGTTAGTCTTAAATTACAAAAATAAATTCAGACAATATAATTGATCAAAAAATACAATAGCACATTCATAAAAATGGAATTGAATGCTAATGAGCAGAAAGATTAGCCACTAAATCTCTATGAATTCAGTAGGATGTAGAAAAATTATTAAGCATTTCAGATTGCAAGTATACCATGTGACAGTGATCTTCAATTGGATCTGAGTATCCCAGGGTAACCTTCCAAGATGTATAAGGTCATGGACAGTTCAGATGAAGTCAATCACTAACTAGATCCTCAGCTCACTATGTACTTTCTAAACTGATAGATACGAAGCTGAGATTCCATAATGGTTTCCAACTCTCCTTTCACAATCACTTCACTTTCACTTTACAAATGAAAGACAAAACCTCTTACTTCTCTGAAAAACTAAAACGGTACGCTGTCCCACTGTGTGAAAACAAAGCAACAATTTGAAATATTTGCACTAGGGTTGAGAAACCCAATGCAAGTCAGGTTGTTTTGGTTCTTTGTATTAAAAAATAAAGTAAAAAAATAACTGACAACTGATCGATTATATAATAAAATTTGTTTTTATAGGTCACTATATATTTGATAGCATATAACTAAGAAGAAAAAATTGACATTGCTACAACTCATTCTTTCTTGTGTACATCTATATGTAAGCAAGTTTCCTCAGTGCTTTAACTACTACAAAATAAAACACAGGAACAGAACTGATACTTAACCTAGCACCAAGTAGTTCACCAACATGAACTGACAAAAAAGTCTCATCCATCTCATTAAGACAAATTTACAGTAAAAATTTTACTTTGTGCTTAATAAAATTTACCACATTTGTTTGGGTTTGATCAATTGTGTAGGGGTATTTACAATTTTTTAAATCATTCAATTCAGACCTTTTTTTCACAGTTCAGAGCTTTATGTTCCAAAACCACTTGGTATATAGTCCATTAGAATAAAATTCTGTAGGGTGAGTACAATGAAAATACTAGTACAGAAGAGACAAGAAGTAGGAAAATATCCTACTGTGAAAGAAGAGCTGCTTGTGTACCTCTGAAAAGGGTGATGGTGTGTATCGAACACCTGTAGTACTTAATTTTATTTGGATACTTTTAAAAGAGTGATGCTGCAGGTTAAGTTTCAATATTTCTACTATGTCAGAAATTTCATTATTTGCAGCTACTTAAATTTATGATAAAAATGTTGGATGTCAATTTAAAAATGTGCAAGTGGATACAAAATTGTCCAATATTCTTATAGTGAATACATGCATAAAAAAGTTTGAAGGCCCCTGTCACAGAGAATTAAATTATCAGGAACATTTATACAGAAGAGGGGGTCAGCCATTTCAAACTGGTAAGTATTAAGACTTAAGATCTTCATTACCCTGTATAAAGATGGAGCATAAATGTGATTCACAGTTCACAATAGAATATAGTAATGGAAGACTAATGCAATTGAACAAACAAATCTTTTCTATTTTTTGGTAAACAGAAAACAACAGATGAAAGCTGCAACGTTAAGTTGTATGCAACTATGAGATATTAAAGGAATGGAATACTGATAGGTATGTAACCTCTTTCTCCTCAGCTGTTTTAAAATTTAAGACTACCCAAATAATAGGACAGCCTTAACAATGTTTTTAATCCTAAAATTTTGAATAAAATTACTATAGATCAAATAAGCCACAATAAAGAACAATCAAATAAAGCCAAAATATAACTATTTACAATTTAAAGCTCTATCTCAATTTGGCTCCTAGTTAAGAATGCCCCAATAATCCAAAAATACAAGCAAATGTTAAGAACTTGAATATTAGTGATAGCAAGATTACTGGAAGTATATAAACATGTAAATATGATTTTAAAGTAGGAAATATTTCTCTTAACTATGAGAATGGTTACCACACGAATATCCACAGAGATTACCCATATACCTTAGAAAAGTGAATCTGATCCATTAAGAACCGTGGTAGGAGACATACACCTACTCCCATTCCTCTTCTTCTATTTAGACTCATAGTCCCAACCTCACCCCAAAATGACATATATGGTAAGAGTGGTGAAAAGCTCAGCCAAGACGGCTCTTAACTGAAAGGTTTATCCATTCCTTTGAGGAATAAAACGATATTTAGGCCCAAGATAACAGAGGTGATGAGAACTACATAGCAAGATACTATTTCTAGAATTATCTTCTATGGCAGATCCCATCGTTACAAAACAGCAAACAGCTCTCCACAGAGGCACTGCTCCTGACTCCAGGGATGGAATGAATATTCAACAGGGAGGAACAGGTATTAATCTCAAAGCAAGTTTCAATGCTATCGTTATTGCCCAAAAATAAATTTCTTGACCCAGGGAAAAGACTATGAATCCTACTATGCTAAATCTATTATTCACTTCATCATTTTTAGCTTAATTACCTCCCCTTACCCCAATTAACTTGGTAACTGAAAACTAAACCGTCTCAAGCAAAATCCTTTTTTTTTTTTTTAATTTTTATTGTGCTTTAAGTGAAAGTTTACAAATCAAGTCAGTCTTTGATACAAAAATTTATATACACCTTGCTATATACTCCTAAGTTGTTCTCCCCGTAATGAGAGAGCACATTCCTTCCCTACACTCTCTATTTTCGTGTCCATTTGGTGAGCTGGCCCCCTCTGCCCTCTCATCTCCCCTCCAGGCAGGAGATGCCAACATAGTCTCATGTGTCCACTTGATCCAAGAAGCTCACTCTTCACCAGTATCATTTTCTATCCCATAGTCCAGTCCAATCCCTGTCTGAAGAGTTGGCTTTGGGAATGGTTCTTGTCTTGGGCTAACAGAAGGTCTGGGGACCGTGACCTCCGGGGTCCTTCTAGTCTCAGTCAGACCATTAAGTCTGATCTTTTTATGAGAATTTGGGGTCTGCAATACTCTCCTGCTCCCTCAGGGGCTCTCTGTTGTGTTCCCTGTCAGGGTAGTCATCGGTTGTAGCCAGGCACCATCTAATTCTTCTGGTCTCAGGCTGATATAGTCTCTGGTTTATGTGGCCCTTTCTGTCTCTTGGGCTCATAATTACCTTGTCTTTGGTGTTCTTCATTTTCCTTTGCTCCAGGTGGGCTGAGACCAATTGATGCATCTTAGATAGCCGCTTGCTAGTGCTTAAGACCCCAGATGCCACTCTCCAAAGCGAGATGCAGAATGCTTTCTTATTAGATTTTATTATGCCAATTGACTCAGATGTCCCCTGAAATCATGGTCCCCAAACCCCTGCCCCTACTTCGAGCAAAATCTTTTTATTTATTTATTTTTAACCAGGCATCATTAACAAGAAACCCTCAGAGATGTTATGCGTGCTTGAGAAACGCAAATGTCCTTGAGAGTCCGTAACAATCTCGGACCATAATGATTTATCACAAATATTTCTGGTTTAAAAAAAAAAGTTATATTTTAAAAAGGCACTCACAACTTAAAGGTTTTACCTAGATCTTCCTCAATCCCTAGCTGCAATTTCTTTCCCTCCATCTTTTCTATGTCTTCGTCATTAAACTTATACCATTCGCCGGACTGTGGATCTTTCACGTGGGCGATGTAGTGGCCAGAGTAAGCACTCACTCCTCTGTGTATGAGGACCGCACTGAGTTCGTACACATAGCCCCCACCTAGAAAAGGGGAATGGAAGAAAGTGAAAGAAACTTCAGGTAAAAGAATTTCTTCTTATCTGCTGAGCCTGAACTGTAATGATTAGTACTGTTCATGCATCTGGCAGAATTCAAAATATATCACCTAACATTAAAAAATAAAAAAATTAGTCCTTAAAAAATAACGTAGCAAACAATACCTTAACCAACTCAATGTATTAGTTCTCCATGCCCTCTCCAAAACAGACTGAAATGTGTCTAGGGCATTCTGACTGCTCAGGGCTGCTTAGGGGCTACTGTTCAGTGTATTGTCACCTTTCACATAAACCAGCTGAGCCATATACTTGTTAAGAATCAGCTGTAAATATCCTCCAACTTGTTATTAAAATTTAAAACTTATATAAATCAATGATATGGGTTTAAGACTAAAAAAGCTATTGTTTCTATAAAGAGTATAAATATTTTAGAAAAAGGTGGAGGCAACTCATTAAAAAAGCTGCATTCAAAACAGGCGTGGACAAGACAATTGAAAAAGACAGAAGACATTAAAAATCTAGAATTATTCTGCAATCAGACTTCTTCATAAGTATCTTAAGTTCCTATTCCACTTTAAATAAACAAAACCTGCAAATCACATCCTGTGTATTATGTGTGCAATTTATCCAAGAAAGGCTCTACCTATACACCAAAATCTTGAAAAATGGGTGAGCATCTAGGTTTTAAGACAAAATAACATCATTACCAAGTTTAAAAAAAAAATCTTCAAGATTCTAGACGTCAATCAATTAGAGGGGAAACGTGTTGGAAAAGCTCACTTCTACTACACGTTTTATTATTAAAAGTTACAAAACACTGCAATAAAATATTAATAATATCAACACAGACATAATCACTATCAGTATTAAAACTTGCAGATTTTCTGAACAAACATCATTAACATTTTTCAATGTTAAGTTATTCTTCTAAAAATTATTTTTAATGACTACATTACCAGTACTACAATATGTTGGAGCACTCCCACATTCTTGGGCATTTTAACCTTCAGCATTTTTTTGGCCATTATACACAACTACTATCTTTGATGTAAAAATCTTTGCACACATCTTTGACTATTTCTTCACCATAATTTCCTTAAAATTCTAAAGGCAAAGTCACAGCGTATAGGAAATCACTCATTCAACAAGTAATAAACATGCTGAGCACTGTCCTAGGTTCAGGGGACACAGCAGTTGACTCAAAGAACATATTCCTCGCACTCTTGTAGCTTACACTCTAGTAAGGGAGGCAGTAATGCAGACTAGTATCTGGACCAAAACCCTCCTAACACACTTCAGCTGAAAATAATTACAAATATCGGGTAAGATATAAATATTTTTAACTTTTAAAATACACTGACTAGCTGACAAGAAAATAAGAATTCTCGGAAGTCAAATGCTACATGAAAGCAGGAAGCTAGGCAGTTAAGAGAATTAGGCAAACCCTATCAACTTGAACTTTTGTTTTTTCACACATCAAGAGACCAGAGATAGAACCTTAGGCTCATAAAAGATGGGGAATCCCCATTACAAAACTAGGGCTCTTCAGTACTAACAGATAACTAGAAATGAACCTACCCTCCAGAGTAAAGAGTAAGGAAAAATTACTTCCCTTAAAATTACTTTGACACTGGGTGGTAAGAAAAAAAACAAATCTCCCTTGCAAGTTTATAAGCAATTAGCCTTTGGGAAGATTTCTACCATGAATTCACACTACCTACAAAGTCAGAAGAATCCTAAGCCAAGAGTTTAGTTTGGTGTTTTAATGCAGTCGTGAGATAAGTGAGAGTTCCAAGAAATATGAGTTCAGTCCAAAATAAAAATACATATATTATGACAAAACACAAAAACACACAAGTCACTATAACTGAGAAACAGCAAGCAGACACAACAACCAAAATCAGCCCAGTAAGAGTCATGTCAGTACCAGAAATAGCAAATAAATAAGTACGTTTAAAGAAAAATGATTGGATTAGACCAGACTTAAGGAACAAGATATTTAAAAAATGATGAAGCAATTATGATTTTAAAAAAGAACTTCTGGAAATAACATTTACATTAGTTAAAAATTAAAACTCCACAGAAAGGGCTCCAGTCTGAGGTTAGAGGTCTGAAGAACAACGTACATTTTAATGGAACCCAAGTCTTGGACATATGTCAAAAAGCATGTTGAAATTAGCATACAATCATTTCAGTCTGTTTACTGTCCCTAAATAAAGCTTTTTTGTTTTCGTTAACCTCGAAAAAAAGAGAAATTATAGTTTCAAAAGCAGATTCCAAAAAGCCTGTTGCCATAAAGTTGATTCTATTAGCGACCCTATAGGACAGAATGGGAAACCCTGGTAGCATAGTGGTTAAGAGCTCCGCCTGCTAGTCAGCTAACCAAAAGATGGGTAGCGTGAATCCAGCAGCCGCTCCTCAGAAACTCTATGGGGCAGTTCTACTTCCTCCTATAGGGTCACTATGAGTTGGAATCGACTCGACGGCAAGGGGTTTGGTTTTTCTTGTTTTTGTAAGACAGAACAGAACTGCCCCATAGGGTTTCCAAGGCTGTAATCCTTACTGAAGCAGAATGCCACATACTTCTCTCTTGGAGAGGTAGTCTGAGCACCTTACGAGTTCAAATACACTGGTGGGTTCAAACTGTCAATCTTTCGCTTAGCAGCTGAGCACTTTAACCACTGTACCACGAGGGCTCCTTAAAAGTAGATTAGGTTAAACTAGAAGCCCTGGTGGTGCAGTGAATAAGCGCTGGGCTGCTAACCAAAAAGGTCAGTAGTTTGAATCTACCAGCCACTCCTTATAAACCATATGGGGCAGTTCTACTCTGTCCTATTGGGTCACTATGAACTGGAATCAACTCTGCAGCTAAACTAAACAGAGAAATCAATAAAGTAGAAGGTAGATCTGAAGAAATTAAGCAGAATGCAGGACAAAGCACAAAGAGGAGACATGGGGCATAGAGTGAGAATGTCTAACATACATCTAATTGGAGCACCAGAAGGAGTTCCACCCTAATGGAACCCTCACAAAAACTTTTCATCCATGTGGAATAAGCAGCATGCAGTCAAAGATAACCAGGTACAGAGAGAAACAAGGCAACATTAAAAAGTGCCAGCTCAGACAGCAGAAAAGCTACATAGGTTTCCAACAGTCAGTCATGGGTCATAAAACAACTAGACTTTCTAAGTTTAAGGAACCAAGAAAAATAAAAATATTAACACTATACAAAGTAAAGCATCAAATTTAAATCAAAGGATATCTGAATAATTACATTAACTGTAAATGAACTAAATGATCCAGTAAAAAGATCAAGACAGTCAGACTAGATTTTTATGAGTTTAAAATTTTCCACAATAAAAAGTTTGAGCAAAGGACAAACATGCCTATGACAGTGTTTTTCTCCAGCTGTCTTCAACAGCTCTGATGAAGGAGTAGAGGGGGCAGCGAATAAGATTTAATTTACCCAAAGGTAAAAGAGTAAACTAAACTGTTTAGAGATGCATGCTTATATACTAAAAAGCTAAAGGTAAGGAAGTAATTTTCATAGAAGTCAGGTTAGCGATTATATTTGGGAGAAAGGATAAGGTTCTAACAGGGAGGGACACAAAGTAGGCTTTTGGGGTATTAGAAATGTTTTCTTTAACCTGCATGGTGCTTATAAAGATTTACACTGTGTAATAATTTGCTAAAATGTACATTTTTGTATTCTGAACTTCTGTGAATGTCTATTTTGCACGTAAAAAAGGAAGAAAACATAGAGATTAACCCTGTGTAATTACAATAAAACTTAATTTGTTTTTAGCAGTCTACCTATATGAGGCAGCACATTTTTTAAAGCAAACACTACGATATCCCATAAAAAACAGGCCTGTAGTAGTTTTTCTATCGAATTCATCTTACCAGTGCTAGCTAACAATTCTAATAACACAATTTTTATTCCTCTATTTCTTCTACTTTGAAGGGTGACGACATCTAGTAAAGTGAACATACTAAATTAAAAATTCCTACAAGTTTTTCAATCTAACAAGTTGACTGGATAAATATCTTCCTTGTTTTCTGTACAGCACAAATAAGCAAATACTTAATAAATTTAATATTTAAAATCAGACAGAGGCATCAAGGAAAGCATTAATTTCACATTCCCTAAGTTTCTGGGCCCTGAGAAGCCACTAAACTATCAGATTTTCCTAGTATTCAAATAATCATCTAAAGAGACAGGAAGTAAATTAAAATATAAAGCAGACTACTAAAAAAAAAAAAAATCAAACCCGCTGCCATCAAGTCAATTCCAACTCATAGCGACCCTACAGGACAGAGTAGAACTACCCCATAGAGTTTCCAAGGAGCACCTAATAGATTCAAACTGCTGACCTTTTGGTTAGCAGCTGTAGCACTTAACCACTATACCACCAGGGTTTCCAGTTAAGTTTATTAATTCAACCAAATGTAACAATGACAAAATAAAACAAAGTTTACAGCAGTTTTCTTCTTCCACAGAGGTGTAAATTTTAAACCATACCACATACAGCATCATATATTTTATAGCTTTAGTATTTACTGAACACAACCTCTGGACACTCGGCTTGTTTTCTTTTGTAAGCTGTCACCGTTGTTGTTAGGAGACTCGTAGTAATCCTACGTACAACAGAACAAAACACGGCCCAATGCTGAGCCATGCTCACAATCGTTGCTAAACTTAAGCCCATTTTTTCAGCCACATTTATCAATCGATCTCCTTGAGGGTCCACCTCTTTTTTGTTGGCCTTCTACCAAGCAAGATGTCCTTCTCCAGGTACTGGTCCCTCCTGATAAGATGTCCAAAGTACATAACACAAACCCTACTATCTTGGCTTCTAAGGAGCATTCTGACAGTATTTCTTCCAAGACAGATTTGTTTATTCTTCAAGAAGTCCATGGTGTATTAAATATTCTTTGCCCACCCAATAATTCAAAGGCATCAATTCTACTTCACCCATCCTTATTCACTGTCCAGCTTTTGCATGCATTACGAGGCAACTGAAAATACCATGGCTTGGGTCAGGTGCAACTTAGTCCTCAAAGTGTGGTATCTTTGCTTTCTAATACCTTAAAGAGGTCTTTTGCAGCAGATTTGCCCAGTGCAATAACGTTGTTGTGATTTCTTGACTGCCACTTCCATGTGTGTTGATTGTGGATCCAAATTAAATAAAACCCTTGACAACTTCAATCTTTTCTCCATTTATCATGATGTTGCTTACTGGACTAGTTTTGAGGATTTTTGTTTTCATTATGTTGAGGTGTAATCCACACTGAAGGCTGTGGTTTTGATCTTCATCGGTAAGTGCTTCAAGTTCTCTTCACTTTCAGTAAGCAAGGTTGTGTCATCTGCATACTGCAGGTTGTTAATGAGTCTTCCATCAATCCTGATGGTCACAGTCTTCTTTATATAGTCCAGCCTCTCAGATTATTTGCCCAGTGTATGGACTGAATCCCCCATGCATCTGTCACTTTGTCGTATTGTGGGCGCTTGTCTGTTGCTGTGATGCTGGAAGCTATTACACTGGTATTCAAATACCAACAGGGTCACCCATAGCACACATTTCAGCTGAGCTTCCAGACTAAGATAGTCTAGAAAGAAGAACCTGGTGGACTACTACCAAACAAACTGGCCAGAGAAAACATTATGAATACCAGTGGAACAATGTCTAATATAGCGCCAGAAGATGAGGTCCAAAGGTTGGAAGGCACTCAAAAGACAACTGGGAAAGACCTGCCTTCTCAAAGCAGAGTTGACCTTAATGATGTGGATGAAGTCAAGCTTTCAATATCTTCATTTGCTGATGTGACACAACTCAAAATGAGAAGAAAAGGCTGCAAACATCCATGAATAATTAGAATGTGGAATGTATTAAGTATGAATCTAGGAAAAGTGGCAGTCATCAAAAATGAAATAGGACACATAAACATCGATATCCTAGGTATTAAAAATTGAGCTGAAATGGCCTGGTATTAGCCATTTTAAATCAGACAATCATACGGTCTACTATGCTGGGAATGACAAACTGAAGAGGAATGGTGTTGCATTCATTGTCAAAAAGAACATTTCAAGATCTCTCCTGAAGTACACAATCTCGGTGATAGGATAATATCCATACTTCCACACGGAAGACCAGTAATAATATGACCATTATTCAAATTCACTCACCAACCACTAAGGCCAAAGATAAAGAAACTGAAGATTTTTATCAACTTCTGCAGTCTGAAATTGAACGAACATACAATCGGGATGCACTGATAATTACTGATGACTGGAATGTGAAAGTCAGAAACAAAGAAAGGATCAGTAGTTGGAAATTATGGCTTTGCTGATAGAAATAACGCTGGGTATCGCACGACAGAATTTTGCAAGACCAACGACTTCTTCACCGCAAATACCTTTTTCCAACAACATAAATGGTGACTATGCACGTGGGCCTCACCAGATGGAATACACAGGAATCAAATCGACTACATCTGTAGAAACAGATGATGGAAAAGCCCAATATCATCAGTCAGAACAAGGCCAGGGGCCAACTACAGAACAGAGCATCAATTGCTCATATGCAAGTTCAAGCTGAAGCTGAAGAAAATTAGAACAAGTCCATAGGAGCCAAAGTACGGCCCTGAGTATATCCCACCTGAATTTAGAGACCATCTCAAGAACAGATTTCACGCACTGAACACTAATGATCGAAGACCAGGTGAGCTGTGGAATGACACCTAGGACATGATATATGAAGAAAACAAAAGGTAATTAAAAAGAAAGGAAAGAGCAAAATGGATATCAGAAGAGACTCTGAAACTTACTCTTCAATGTCAAGAAGCTAAAGCAAATGGAGTGGTGATGATGAGGTCAAAGGGCTGAACAGAAAATTTCAAAGGCTGGGTTGAGAAGACAAAGTAAAGGATTATAATGACGTGCAAAGACCTGGAATTAGAAAACCAAAAGGGGAGAATATGCTCAGCATTTCTCAAGCTGAAAGAACTAAAGAAAAAAATTCAAGCCTCAAGTTGCAATACTGAAGGATTCTATGGGCAAAATACTGGACAATGCAGGGAGCATCAAAAGAAGATAAGGAGAATTCAAATCACTGTACTAAAAAGAATTGGTCAATGTTCGATCATTTCAGGAGGTAGCACATGATTAAGAACTGCTGGTACTGGAGGAAGAAGATGAATATGCAGTGAAGTCACTGGTGAAAAACAAGTCTCCAGGAACTGAATGAATGCCAACTGAGATGTTTCAACAAATGGATACAGTGCTAGAAGTCCTCATTCGTCTATGCCAAGAAATCTGGAGGACAGCTACCTGGCCAACTGACTGGAAGAGATTCATGTTTATGCCTATTCCAAAGAAAGGAGATTCAACCAAAAACAGAAATTATGAACAGTATCGTTAATATGCCATGCAAGTAAAATTTTCCTGAAGATCATTCAAAAACAGTTGCTGCAGTACATCAACAGGGAACTGTCAGAAATTCAACCTGGATTCAGAAGAGGACATGCAACGAGGGAGGGACATCACTGTTGGCATCAGATGGCTCTTGGCTGAAAGCAGAGAATACCATAAAGATGTTTACCTGTGTTTTCCTAACTATGCAAAGGCATTCGACTGTGTGGATTATAATAAATTATGGGTAACATTGGGAAGAATGGAATTCCAGATGAGAACCTGTACATAGATCAAGAGGCAGTCGTTTGAACAGAACGGGGGATACCGCAAGGTTTAAAGTCAGGAAAGGTGTGTGTCAGGGTTGTATCCTTTCACCTAATTATTCAATCTGTATACCGAGCGAAAAATCTGAGAAGCCGGACTACACGAGGAACGGGGCATCAGGATTGGAGGAGAACTCATTAACAACCTACGTTATGCAGCTGACAAAAACCTTGCTTGCTGAACGTCAAGAGTACTTGAAGCACTTACTGATGAAGATCAAAAACCACAGCCTTCAGTATGGATTAAGCCTCAACATAAAGAAAACAAAAATCCTCACAACTAGACCGATAAGAGACATCATGATAAACGGAGAAAAGACTGAAGTTGTCAAGGGTTTCATTTTACTTGGATGCACAATCAACACTCATGGAAGCAACAGTCAAGAAATCATGACGATGTATTGCACTGGGCAAATCTGCAAAATACCTCTTTAAAGTGTTAAAAAGCAAAGATGTTACACTTTGAGGACTAAGTTGCATCTGACCCAAAAATGGTATTTTCAATTGCCTCATATGCATGCAAAAGCTAGACAATGAATAAGGAAGGCATAAGAAAAATTGATGCTTTTGAAATATGGTGTTGGCAAAGAATATTGTATATACCACGGACTGCCAAAAGAATGAACAAATCTGTCTTGGAAGTACAGCCAGAATGGTCCTTAGAAGCAAGGCCGGCGAGGCTTCCTCTCATATACTTTGGACATCTTATCTATCAGGAAGGACCAGTCCCTGGAGAAAGACATCATGCTTGGTTATTAAAGTGGAGGGTCAGTGAAAAAGAGGAAGACTGGCACAGTGGCTGCAACAATGAGCTCCAGCATTCAATAATCGTGAGGATGGCACAGGACCAGGTAGTGTTTCATTCTGTTGTATACACGGTCACTGTGAGTCAGAACGACTCAACAGTACCTAACAACAACAACGTGTAGGCTGAATAAGGATGGAGGAAGGATACAACCCTGTCACATACTTTTCCCGATTTTAACCCATGCAGTATTCCCTTCTTCTGTTCCAACAACTGCCTCTCTAGGTCTATGTACCGGTTCCTCGTGAGCACAATTAAGAGTTCTGGAATAACCATTCTTCGCAACATTATCTATAATTTGTTATGATCCACACAGTCATATACTTTTGCACAGTCAATAAAACACAGTCAAACATCTTTATGGTATGTTCTGCTTTCAGCCAGGATGTATCTGACATCAGCAATGATGTCCCTCATTCCGTGTCCTCCTCTGAATCCAGCCTGAACTTCTGGCAGTTCCTTGCTGATGTACTGTTGCAACTGCTTTTGAATGATCTTCAGCAAAATTTTGCTTGAGTGTGATATTAATGACATTGTTCAATAGTTGGTGCATTCTCTTGGATCACCTGCCTTTGGAATGAGCACAAATACAGATCTTTTCCAGTCAGTTGTCCAGGTAGCCATCTTCCAGATTTCTTGGCATAGATGAGTGAGCTCTTATAGCACTGCATCTGTTTGTTGAAACATCTCAACTGGTATTTTGTCAATTCCTGGAACCCTGTTTTTTGACAATGCCTTCAGTGCAGCTTGGACTTCTTCCATCAATACTACTGGTTCTTGATCATATGTTACCTCCTGAAACAGTTGAACGTCAACCAATTCTTTCTGGTACAGTGACTCGGTGTATTCCCCCCATCTTCTTCTGATGCTTCCTGCGTTGTTCAATATTTTGCCCGTAGAATGTTTCAATACTGCAGCTCGAGGCTTGAATTTTTTCTTTGGTACTTTCAGCTTGAGACATGCCAAGCGTGTTCTTCTCTTTTGGTTTTCTAACTCTGTCTTCTTGACCCACCCTTTGAAATTTTCCGTTTAGCTCCTTTACTTCATCATTTCTTCCATTTGCTTTAGCTGCTCTATGTTCAAGAACAAGTTTCAGAGCCTCTTTTGACATTCATCTTGGTCTTGTTTTCTTCATGTATTATGTCCTGTATGTCATCCCACTGCTCATCTGATTTTCAGTCATCAGTGTTCAATGCATCAAACCTATTCCAGATGATCTCTAAATTCAGGTGGGATATACTCAGGGTCATGCTTTGGCTCTCGTGGACTTCTTTTAATTTTCTTCAGCTTCACCCTGAACTTGCATACGAGCAACTGATGGTCTGTTTCAAAGTCAGCCCCTGGCCTTGTTCTGACGGATAACACTGAACTTGTCTACGGTCTGTTTCCACTGATGTAGTAGTTGATTTGATTCCTGTGTATTCCATTTGGTGAGGTGTACATGATAATCACTGTTTGTGTTGTTGAAGAAAGGTATATGTAACGAAGAAATCATTGTGTTGTAAAATTCTATCATGTGATCTCCAGTGTCACTTCTATCACCAAGGCCATATTTTCTAACTACCAATTCTTCTTGGTTTCCAACTTTTGCATTCATCACCAATAATTACCAATGCAGTTGGTAAAAATCTTCAACTTCTTTGTATGTGGCATTACTGGTTAGTGTATAAATCTGAATAATAGTCATATTAACTGGTCTTCCTTGTAGGCATGTGGATATTAACCTATCACTGACAGCACTGTACTTCAGAATATGTCCTGAAATGTTCTTTTTGACAGTGAATGTGACACCATTCCTCTTCAAGCTGTCATTCCTGGCATAGCAGACCATATGACTGTCCGATTCAAAACGGCCAATACCAGTCCATTTCAGCTCACTAATATCTAGGATATCAATCTTTATGCACTGTATTTCATTTCCGACGTTTCCATTTTCCAAGAGTCATAATTTATACATTCCATGTTTCGATTATTAATGGAATGTTTACAGCTGTTTCTTCTCATTTTGAGTTGTGCCACATCAGCAAATGAAGGTCCCAAAAGATTTACTCCACCCATGTCATTAAGGTTGACTCTACTTTGAGGAGGTAGCTCTTCCCCTCGTATTCTGAGTGCCTTCCAACCTGAGGAGCTCATGTTCTGGTACTGTATCAGATGATGTTCCACTGCTATTCAGAAGGTTTTCACTGGCCAATTTTTTCAAAAGTAGACTGATAGTTCCTTCTTCCTAATCTGTCTTTATCTGGAAGCTCCAGTGAAACCTGTCCACCATGGGTGACCCTGCTATTTGAAATACCGGTGGGTGAGCTTCCAGCATCACAGCAGCACAGAAGCCACCACAGTATGACCAACTGACAGAGGAATGGTGGCATTAACCATTACGGAGATGCAAATCAAAAATGCAGTGAGGTAGCACCTTACCCCTATTAAAATGGCAGCAAAAAAAAAAAAAGCAGAAAATAACAAGTGTTTGCTAGGTTGTGGAGAAACTGGAACCATGATCCATTGCTGATGGGAATGTAAAATGATACTGCCAGTGTGAAAACAGTTTGGTGATTCCTCCGAAAGTTGAACAGAGAGCTACCATACACCTAGCAAACCCAATCCTAGATACGTACCCACAAGAGGTAAGGGTAGGAATGCAAACACAAACCTATAGGCCAATGTTCATCACAACAGCCAAAAGGTGAAAACAACTGAAATGTCCATGAACAGATGAATGGATAAAACATAAAAAAAAAAAAAAAAGGAATATTATGCAGCCGTAAAGAGAAATGAACTTCTGATACATGCTGTACTTTAAAATATTATGCTGAGTGAAATAAGTCGGTCACAAAAGGACAAATACTGTATGATCTCATTTGTTCAAAATAAGCCAATATACATAGAAACCAAAGATTATTTATGGTTATCAGGGATAGGGTGGAGGTGGAAAGGGGGAGTTTTTGTTTGTGAGGCACTGAATTTATGTTAATGGTGATGGATATTTTGGGAAAGTATAGCAATAAAGGTGGTACAACACAAAAAATGTTATCAATGCCATGGATTGGTAAATGGTGTGTATGCTTTCACCACACACACATAAAACATGAACAATAATAATCATTTCTACATTAAAATTTTCGTAAAGCATAAGACCAACCTAACTAGAAAGTCAAACTGTCTTTCGAGTCAGGGCAAAAGAACACAAGGGATCCAAAAGGTAAGACGTTTATTTTCTCTAGCAAGAACCAACCAGTATAGTAAAATGAAGACTACCAAAAGAAAAAAGTATCATTAATTCTTTGCTGGGATTATGATATAGCATCCTAGCACACATCAGTGGTCACAGATATAAATCATGCCACCTCATGTTTTTAATAAAATACTAAAGAAATAGAAACAAACAAGGTAGCTTGGAGATGCTTAATTTTTATGAGGAACCACTGATATGATACTAAGACTAAGGTTACAAGTGAGGGTTCAGGGACAATAAAGTATCTTTTTCATTTTTTATTCTTTTTATACTCTTAATTGTATAGATATCGGTAAACGAATTGCTTTTATGTGCTTAGTCATAGAAAATGAAACTTACATCTCAGCTAACCTAAGAGGCCTGGACTTCCGTTAAAAAAAATTAGCAGTAAACTGCTATTCTGTATTCATAACAAGCAGATCACAAAAGTCTCTGAGTATTACAATTATCACTGCTCGGTATAAATATTACCTTTATGCTCCACATAAGGCTCCATATCCAAAATTTCTGAGAAGCCAATGTAGGTATTCAGCTTTTTCTTATGTCCAGTTTGCCTAACCAAGAGGAAAGCTGATTATATTTATATTTTAAACAACCATAAAACAATGTATAAGCTCTATCAGCTATTTTAATAAACTCAACAGTAGCTAGGTAGATTTCATTTAGTAGTCTTACTCAAAACCCCATAAAATTCAAAGTAAACATAATATGGTCTTATAATTGGACAGATACTCATCAATAGGTCAGAAGGTATGAAATAATAATGCTGATTCCAAATACAATACTTACTTCCAGAAGTTTCAATGTAATCACAAAAGAAAAACAGAAGTTCTGCTTTAAGGAAGACATGTACATGTACAAGCACTGGCTTGACTTTAATTATGAAATGAGTATATATTCCCACAGGACAGGAGGAGTATTACTGTAATGAGTAGAAAATTTACTTAAAATATACAGCAACACAGGATGTCTGAAGGTATTTCCACATTCCTACCTAAATGTTTGCTTTTCCTTTCCTGTTTTTAGTAATTTCGTAAAATAAAAAATACAGACTTCCTACTTTTAAAATTCTCACTTATATATATGGCTGGCTTGTTTAAGATAAACATGATTGTGATAAAATCACGAAATAATGGCATCTCAAAATGGCAGACTCTGCCCGTAACTTTCATTCACAAGTCCTGAGTTTCAGATTATAAGCCCCTTGCTATCTTATCTGTCCATGTGAATTGAAACCAGTGCACACCAGTTCACTTACGACAAAGAACAATCCACTCACACATATTTACCTGTCAAAGACAAAACGCATTAGCTGCAAGTTCAGAGTGCAAGGAAGGCTAAGTAGTCGAATCTTCCTTGTCGCATTCTGTTTGCTTTGACAGTTTTCACAGAAGTATCGATTGTCTCCTTCTAATTTTTCTTCCTGATCGGGAATAAGACATGTTAGTTTTAAAAGAAAAGAACATGGAAAAGATTTAAAACAAGCGATAAAATCTCTGATGTAAAATTCCATCTTAATAGCATCCATTCAAGCTATTTAAAATCAAGCAGCTATAAATAATGAAAGACACAGAATTAACAGGTACTATTTTTTTTTTATTTATTTAGCAGTGACATAATTAACTTGTATATATAATAATATTTAAAACTGATGTGCCTCTTTCCAAACTGTATGACTTTTAAAATACTTGTTTCGTATCCTTTGTTCTGATAATTCCACTTCCGGGAATTCTAAGGAAGTAGTTAAAAAAAAAAAAGTCATATGTACTTTAATGCAAAATTAATTTAAGAACAATGAAAAATGGCTAGAAACTACATATGAGCAACAGAATACATTATACATATTAAAAAAAAAAAAAAAAAACTCATGCCATCAAGTTAATTACGACTCATAGAGACGCTATAGGATTTCCAAGGAGCAGCTAGTGGATCTGAACTGCCAAACTTTTGGCTAGCAGCCGAATGCTTAACCACTGTTTCACCAGGGCCCCATCAAAAACCAAACCCGTTGCCGGTTGAGTCAATTCCAACTCATGGCAACCCTATAAAGACTTGGTTAAAATTATTGAGCCATATTCATGAGACAAAGCTAAAAAAGGAGTGCAGGAAAATAAAATGTTACAGCTGACAGTAGTTTCTTTTTAAAAAATGTCCTTGATATTTCTATAATAGCCTTTTGAAACAGATTACAGTAAGTAAAACAATACTGGCCCCATCACTTTCTTCACTTTCCAAAATACCACTCTTCTGGTTTCCTCTTCATTCACTCACTTTTCATTTCTCCTCAGATCTTTTGCCAGCTGCTCGTATCTCCCTGATCTCTTAATGTTTGAACATCCCAGGGCTCAGTCCTGGTCCTCATCTCTCTCACTCCCTTGGCAATTTCCAGGCCTGACTTCTCCCCTGAACTACACCTCTCAAAAGTAAAAGGCCCGAAAACTCGCCACAGTCCACTTTCTCCCTCTGCATATGACAACTTCATGTCCCAACTGGTCAGGCCAAAAACCCCAGTCATCCTTGACTTCTCTTTCTCTCCCACACCCCACTCACTCTGCAAATTTTATCAGCTCTACTTTTAAAATATATCTAGAATCCAAACACTATTTATCACCTCTTCAGCTTAACCCTTGCTCCAAGCTACCATCAACTACCCTTGCCCTCCGTTCAGCCTATTCACAAGATATCACCCAGTTATTCTGTTAAAACAGATCCTATCACTCCTATGCTTACAATCTCCAATGACATCTTCTCTCACTCAGAGTAAAAGTCAAAGTCCTAACAATGATCTATAAAGCCTATGGCCTTTGGAGCCCTGGTAACACGTGGTTAAAGGCTACAGCTGCTAACCAAAAGGTCGGCAGTTCAAATCCACCAGTCGCTCCTTGGAAACCCAAAGGAGCAGTTCTACTCTGTCCTACAGGGCCACTATGAGCTGGAATAGACTCGACAGCAAGGCTTTTTTTGTTTTAATATGGCCTTTAATTGACTCTACAACTTCATCTTCTACCAGTCTGCCCTTGCTTATTCATTTAAAGTCACACTGACCTTCTGGCTGTTCCTCAAATCACCAGGCACACTCTTGTCTCACGCTTTGCACTTGCTATTTCGTATGTCCAGAATGCTCATCTCCCTCATTCTTACACAGCTCACTTCTTTGCCTCCAATTGTTTTATTTCAAATTGCAACCAACGTTATTCATTTTCATCTCTACCACATTCCCCATGACCCTTCTCTGCTTCATTTTTCCTCAAAGCACTTATTATATTTAGCAAACTATTTGTTTCATTTACATTTATTTCACTGTCTGTCTCTGGCCCCACACCACTACCCTATAAGCTCCATTAAGGCAAAATTTTTCTATTTTGTTCACTACTGTTTTCCCCAAAAGCTGAAACAATGCTTGACACATAGTAAGCATTCAACAAATATTTAGCTGAATGCATTCAATAAATGACTACTTCAGGCATGCTAATGGATGTGCTAGAGGAGCAGGAAATGTACAAAAATATTTTAAGAAAGGAAGCTGTATAATCAGATCATCTATTATGCTATGTGTCAGCTCATGCTTGATAACAAAGGTTTCCTCTTAGCAGCTTTACCACTTAGAACAAAAGGGAACCCGATGCTACTACATAAATTGAAATGCACAGAAGTAGAAATATGGAGTGGAGGAACTGAAGAATGACCACACTGATGTAGAAAATATTTGGAAGGAACACATTCTAGCCCTCATTAAAAAAGGCAAGTTAACCTTATGATAACAGAGCTTAGATCTCCTTAAACACTCAACTACCCCAATCACACAATAATCTAGGTTTTCAGATACATAAATTTGCATATAAAATAATCTGAAATAGCCAAAAATTATTTTAAGATGTAGTTTGCTTCAAATAATTTATAATTCAATAGTTTTAAGTTTCTCCAAGATCATTACATAGACAGAGATAGTTCTTAAGTAGAAAAAGCTGGAATAATGAGTCTATCCATTAAATAAAAGTACCATTCAGATTAGCATTTGGCTGTTAATGAGCAGAAACAACTTATACACCAAAACTTGAATACCTTCAAAAATTCCGAGATACAATCTGTTAGCTGTTTGTGGCCTTGGATATTTAATTCCAGTTCATAAAACTTTGATAAAAGCTTAGACTCTCTGCCACATTGATTGCAACTATAGAAAATAAAGTGATAAAATTAAGATCAGAGGGGTGGGGGGGAATCAATAAAGTTCTATTGTATTACATCCTAGAAATGTGAAAGGAATTATTTATAACCTTAGTTCTCTTTCACAGAAATTATTTATACTATGTATATGAAAAAAAAAAAGTAAAACACAGGGATTGGTAAGGCCAACCATATATTTTATGATTAGGAAATAAAATTCTCCATTTTTTAAGAGTTATTTTACATTTATTTTTAATATTCTATAATGATACTAGCCAGTTCCAATTTTATTCTTTCAGCTCACACCACACAGCCATAAAGTAAATGGCAAGAGCTCAACCAGACACAGTTCCCAACACCTGAATGAGATCAACTGCAATTATCAAGTCAGTTGTTTACAGGTTCCCATAGAAACTTATTACTATAAATATTTCACATCCCATGACAAATATTTCACATCCAGTAAAGCTATAACTTACAGCTGAACTAAAAACTAGATAACATAAGCCACTGTCTTAGAATAAAATGTACCAAGAAAAAGCTGAACTAGACTTACACTGTTACATAAGCATACTCTCCACAGAACTGCTGTTGGACAATGTTCCGCACATCTGGATTCTTTTGTTTAGACAAAGTGTCTTCCAATAGAGACATAAAGAGCTTTGAAAATTCTTGGGCATCCTACAACAAAAGTTTGGATTAATAAAAAGAAAATTTGGATCTTGATCTTTTCAACTTCTAATATAAACAGGAATAAATTATTCTAGTAACTACCCATACTTTGAACTTAATATTTTAAAATAAGGACTTCAGCTATGTTCAACCAGTTTGTGCCCACATACAAATTTTCAGGAATCAAACCAACTTTAATGTGTAACATTTGTTGCTGTTGTTGGTAGGTGCCGTCAAGTCGATTTTCAACTCACAGCAACACCATGTGACAGCGTAGAAATGCCCAATGTGGTTTTCTAGGCTGTTATCTTATGGGAGCCGATCGCTAGGTTTTCCTCCCGGAGAGCACCTGGATGGGTTCAAACCACCAATCTTCTGATTATCTACCAAGCACTTAACCATTTTGCCACCAGTGCTCCTAATGTGTAACATACTACATACTAGTTAAATGTTCTAATTCAAAATATGAAAAAATTTTATTTTAAAAAACATTTCACCCGGACGAACAATGAAAACATCACACTGATACATGTTGTAAATCCTAACCTATATACCTGTGGTGGCATAGTGGTTAAGAGCTATGGCTGCTAACCAAAAGGTTGGCTGTTCAAATCCACCAGGTGCTCCTTGGAAACCCTATGGGGCAGTTCTACTCTGTCTTACAGGGCTGCTATCAGTCCAAAAGACTTGACAGTTTGGATTTTTTTAAGCCTATGGTTATAATCAAATTTGGGAATGGGTTGTCTTTGTTATGTTAATCAGGCAGGATTAGTGTACTGTGTGTCCTGAGTCATTGTCTTTTGAGATATAAAAAGAGATTAAGCAAGCAAGCAGAGGAGAGATGGGGTTAGACAGATACCAAGACACATGGAGATCTCCAAGGAACCAGGAAGAAGAAGCAAAAGAGACAAGGGACCTTCCTCCAGAGAGAAGGAGACAGAGACAGAGAAAGCCTTCCCCCAGAGCAGGTGCTCTGAATTCAAACTAAAGCCTTCCTCCAGGGCAAGTGCCCTGAATTCAAACTTCTAGCCTGTGAAAGGGTGAGAAAATAAATTTCTGTTTGTTAAAGCCACAATTTGTCGTATTTCTGTTATAGTAGCGCTAGATTACTAAAACACAATTTTGTAGAACAGTAGGGTAGTGATCTAACAGATAACTAAAATGTGGAAAGTTTTGGAATTGGGTAATAGGTAGAGGTTGGAAGAGTTTTAAGGTGCCTAATAGTAAAAGCCTGAATTGCCTTAAACACACTGTTGGTAGAATTATGTATGTCAAAGGCAAATCTGGTGAGGTCTCAGAAGGAAGTAAGGAGAGCTACAGAGAAAGTTTCTATCATTTTAGAGAACACATATGGTGCCAGCAACACAGCGTTGCTGGAAATGTGGATGTTACATGTGCTTCTGGTGAGGCTTTTAAAGAAAACGATGAACACGTGATTGGACAATGGCGCAAGGGTGATGCTTTTTATGCAGTGGCAAAGAACTTGTATGAATTATGTCCCAATGTTTGGTGGAAGGTAGAACGTGTAAGGATGAACTTGGCTATCTGGCTGATAAGGTTTCTATGCAAGATCTTAAAGGGGCCACATGGTTTCACCCTGCTGCTTATAATAAAACATGAGAAGAAAGAGATAGACTTAAAAATGAACTGAGCAAAAAGAAAACAGAACTTAAAGACTTAGAAAATTCTGTTGTACAAACTATGTGACATGTGTCCTAGAATATTAACCAAGGACATGGCTACACACTCTTTTGTTAGACATTAAACCTGTGACTGATGGCTCTAACCAACTACCAAAGCAGAAAATCCATCAGTTTAGAAAGACAAAAGGAAAGAACACTATCTGCCTCTTGGAATTCCACAGGCAGGAAACAGGCCAAAGGAGCTACACTTGTTGTCCTCTAAGAAAAGGAAAAGACTATCCTTGAAGCAGCTCACAGATCAGCAGGACAGGGCCTTCTCAGTTTCAAAGGACATGGTCTCTTGGGTCTCAAAGGGTGGGGCCTCAGTCTCCTGGGTTTCAAAGAGTAAGACACTAAGTGAAATAAGTCAGTCACAAAAGAACAGGTATTATATGACTCCACTTGTATGAAATATCTAGAATAAGCAAGGGTATACATACAGACCTAAGTTTATCAGTGGTTACCACTTTTGGGAGGGATGGGTAAAGGGGAACTCACTGCTTACAGGACACTGAGTTTCTGTTTAAAGGGTGATGGGAAAACATGGAAACAGGAGGTACAGTTGGTGTCACTGAATTATACATGTGAGGAATGTTGAAAAGGCAAATGTTTTGTTACATATATATTTACCACAATCTAAAAAAAAAAAGGATTTCACTTCATTTACTTAACAAAGGTAAGTCAAAAAGTGTTGCTACAAAATCATAGAAACCTGAAGTTAAACAAAAATATCAAAATGTGAAGCTACCGTTTCTCGACATATCCTCCATCTAGATCTATACACCTCGGAAGGTGGTGTTTCCATCTCTCTAACCCTTCCCCCTAAGAATTCTGAGCTCTCCAATTCACACCACGTCAAAATGACAGTTTTGGCATCCCCAAGGGACTCAAATCATATTCTTTGTAAATGTTCTTTGAGTTTTGGGAACAATAGGAAGTCAAAGAGGCAAGATCAAGGCTGTAGAGCATATGGAGTAATGTTTTCCAAAGAAATTCTCGTAGGACAGCCCTTGCCACCCTAGAAGAATCACCAGGTGCATGGTCATGATGGGAAAAAAAATCCTCCAGGCAACTTTTCTGGCTTTTTTTTTTTTTTTTAATTGTGCTTTAAAGTGGAAGTTTACGATCAAGTCAGTCTCTCATACCAAAAAAAAAAAATTTTTTTTTTAATATGCTCCTAGTTGCTCTCTCTATGAGACAGCACACTCCTTCTCTCCACTATTTTCATCTCCATTTGGCCAGCTTCTGATCCCCTCTGCCCTTCCATCTCCCCTCAAGACAGGAGCTGCCTACATAGTCTCATGTGTCCACTTGATCCAAGAAGCTCACTCTTCACCAGTATCATTTTCTATCCCATAGTCCGGTCCAATCCATGTCTGAAGAGTTGGCTTTGGGAATGGTTCTTGTCTTGGGCTAACAGAAGGTCTGGGGACCATGGCCTCCGGGGTCCTTCTAGTCTCAGTCAGACCATTAAGTCTGGCCTTTTTACGAGAATTTGAGGTCTACATCCTACTGCTGTCCTGCTCCCTCAGGGGTTCTCTGTTGTGTTCCCTGTCAGGGTAGTCATCGGTTGTAGCCAGGCACCATCTAATTCTTCTGGTCTCAGGCTGATGTAGTCTCTGGTTTATGTGGCCCTTTCTGTCTCTTGGGCTCATAATTACCTTGTGTCTTTGATGTTCTTCATTTTCCTTTGCTCCAGGTGGCCTGAGACCAATTGATGCATCTTAGATGGCCGCTTGCTAGCGTTTAAGACCCCAGACGCCACTCTCCAAAGTGGGATGCAGAATGTTTTCTTAATAGATTTTATTATGCCAATTGACTTAGATGTCCCCTGAAACCATGGTCCCCAAACCCCCACCCCTGCTACGCTGGCCTTTGACGCATTCAGTTTATTCTTTGCTTTTGGTTTAGTCCAGTTGTGCTGACCTCTCCCATATTGCGTGTTGTCTTTCCCTTCACCTAAAATAGTTCTTGTCTACTATACAGTGAATACCCCTCTCCCTCCCTACTCTCATAACCGTCGAGGAATATTTTTTCTCTGCTTAAACTGTTTCTCAAGTTCTTATAATAGTGGTCTCATACAATATTTGTCCTTTTGCAGCTGACTAATTACACTCAGCATAATGCCTTCCAGATTCCTCCATGTTATGAAATGTTTCACGGATTTATCATTGTTTTTTATCAATGTGTAGTATTCCATTGTGTGAATATACCATAATTTAACCATTCATCAGTTGGTAGGCACCTTGGTTGCTTCCATCTTTTTGCTATTGTAAACAGTGCTGCAATAAACATAGATGTGCATATATCTGTTTGTGTAAAGGCTCTTATTTCTCCAGGATATATTCCAAGGAGTGGGATTGCTGGATCGTATGGTAGTTCTAGTTTTTTAAGGAAGCACCAAATCGATTTCCAAAGTGCCTGTACCATTTTACATTGCCAGCAGCAGTGTCTAAGTATTCCAGTCTCTCCACAGTCTCTCCAACATTTATTATTTTGTGTTCATTGGATTAATGTCAGCCTTGATAGAGTGAGATGGAATCTCATTGTAGTTTTGATTTGCCTGGCCTTTTTTTTCACCAATGCAGTTTTTGATTTTCTTAAAACTTTTTCATAGTAAGCCCCCGTGGCCGTCCTGTGTCCTTTGAAAAAATCTATCAAGATTATCTCTTTGGAATCCCATAAGACAGTCACCATAACATTCTCAGCAGTCTTCCCTTTCTTGGTTCATCTTTGGGGGCTTCCTGACCTTCCTTAAAAAGCCGGATCCATCTAAAAACTGTTATTTTATGTGAAGGAGCATTCTCATAAACTTGTTACAAAGCATCAATGATTTGGGAAGATGTCCATTTGAGTTTTGTTAAAAATTTGGGATTAGCCCTAACCTCAGAATCGTTTTTTTCCATGGCACAAAAAGTATCCTTCTTGTTGAAGACACTCTAACAAGACTAAGACAAGCGTATCACCGAGAGAATGTGTCTGCAGTCATCCACTGCTCTCAGAGACATGTTTAAACATGTCCGGAATAAACCCGTGGCACATATGAACTGCAACCGTAGTAGCAATACTTCTGACTTACCCTCGTAGTAACATAAACACTTAGGTACTTTTTAATATTTAAAAAAAGAGAGAAAAAAAGCCTCCTACCTGCTGTTGCCCTGTGTCCAATCCCAAGGCTTTAACAAATCCTGACGGGTCAATGTATCGCCTATTACTGTTTTGCAATAAGGCAAACAAGTACTGGAGATGCTCACAAATTGTCTGAGGCTCATAATCTATTAGAAAAGAAAAATATAAGTTTGTTTTTTACAAGTTGTAAAATGCCACTTCCTCTTCACATGGTAACATAATGAAGCACCCTTACATCCAAACTATATTAGTAATTTATTGTAGTTTTAAAACTCTGAAAGGAACAAATTAGCAATCGCATGTCTTGGAAGTACTGAGGCAGCCATGGCTGTCTACATACACCCTCTAAAGGCAAGAGGCTGTACATTCATCACAGCAACAACAGCAATCGCGACTAGTTTCTAGAGTGTCAAATCACACATCCATTCCAGTAATAAAAACCATATTGTACTATACTTACCATTATCATAAGATGGCCAAACACTTTAATGTAATCTCTTTAATGCGTACTTCCCACAAATAGAGCAAGTGACAGGAATCTCAAGCATAGCAATTCACACTTGAGTGAAGAATACAATGAAGTATTGTTAGAAATCCAGGAATTTTAGAATTGCACGTTTTAGTTGGGGGGGGGGAGGGTATGCAAATCGAAAGCAGGGCTCTGAAAGGTCCTGAAACACCTGAGTTAATAGCCTTTATCTTCTGGCCTCTCAGCTCCTAATTCACCCTTCTTTGTCTGCTCTGTGATAATGGAAATGAACTCTAAATATTTCTCCTTTGTCAGCTGGCTTGAGATTGAGTCTTGCCAGTAGAAAGCACTGGAGGGACACACTGGAAGAAGGGTTTTCTCTTGCAGGTTCAGTTGTGTCTCTCTTGCTATCCTGCTGGGTGCAGCTTTCGCCAGTGCTCCGGGTTCCAGCAGCAAACAGTGGCCAGCAGCTTCCCCAAAACTTCCTCTCACAGCTTCACAGCGTAGAGCATATTGTGGGATGCCTCCTGGTCAATGACCTCCCTGGCACACTATAAGGTGACTCTGCAGGGGGTCCCTGAGTCCTGGTATCTCCTGTAGACAGTTTCCAGCAAGTCCCACTAGGAAGGCATCTTGGCACCTTCTCGGCCAGCCATTGAGCCACAGCAGTGTTCTCTCCAAAAAGGTATGAATCTCAGGCCTGGCAGTGAGGTGCGGGTCTCTTCCTTGAGTGCTCTCTCAGCCATAGGGGCCGCTCTCTACATCTGCTATTCCTGAACCCATTAGAGTGGTCTTTGGCTCTAATTCCCCATTACTCTAATTCTCTGTTAATAATTCTCTATATTAAATTATCCCTCTTCAACTGACTGTGTAGTTTCTGCCTCCTGGCTGGACTCCGAATGCTATAACCTCTCACTACTTTGAACAAAGCAGTATCTCATTTGTAAAATAAAGATAAAATCTTACTTCCTGGGGTAGAGGGGCTTTGCAGGCTGTTAAAAGCTACTCAAGTAAGTTTATATCTGTTCTAGCTCTCTCATTTCACAGTTTGGAAATATGTTATAATTACGGTCTAAGACCTTAAATAACTTATACTCTGCTGGTTTTCCTATCTGTAAAACAAGGAGGAACTGAACTACAAGTAGAACTCAGCTCCTCCAACCCGTTCCGCTATACTCAACTGCACCTATCATGAGCTTTAGAAGTGCACTCAAGTCTGTTTAGAGAGACTCCATGGGAGGAAAAAAAGAAGTCACAGGAAAGCAAACAAAAGAAGTGTGCACTCTTGTCAGGGGATATGGTAGACTTTGGTGAAATATAAAAATGCATGTGTTTAGGAAATAAATATTGCTTAGATATACATTAAAGCTACAATACTCAAAGAAGGCAATGGTACCTAATTTTATAAAGTAGAAATTTAGTTTTTACTTGTTTTCTACTGTCTTCTTGTTAATAAATTTATACTTTAGCAAAATAATGCTAAAAATTAACAACTATTCATCTTAAATTACTCATCCTTTATACACACTATTACTTTAAATACTATACTACTAATCTCGATTTAAATATTCACAACTATAAGAATAAAGCTTTGGGAAAACATGTTTTAAGAATTCTTATACACTGTGTTTTGAAGCAAAGATTACTACTGACCAGGGCAAAACTCTGAAGTATGACCACTGTCTACAGGGCTGCAGGAAGATGTGGAGATTAAGAGTCCTATCTTTGCTCTCCTGAAGCCAAAGTCATGAGCCATCAGTCCAAATCAGATCATATAAAAAAGACAGCACAAAGTTTACAGATGGGAACAGCAGTCCAAAGTTCCAGGTTTGACAAAACAGAGAACCCCTGAGGGAGCAGAACAGTAGGATGCAGACCTCGAATTCTTGTAAAAAGACCAGACTTGATGGCCTGACTGAGACTAGAAGGACCTCAGAGGCCATGGTCCCCAGACCTTCTGTTAGCCCAAGACAAGAACCATTCCCAAAGCCAACTCTTCAGACATGGATTGGACTGGACTATGGGATAGAAAATGATACTGGTGAGGAGCAAGCTTCTTGGATCAAGTGGACACATGAGACTACACAAGCAGCTCCTGTCTGAATGGGAGATGAAAGGGCAGAGGTGTCAAAGGCTGGCCGAACAGACACAAAAATATAGAGTGGAAAGAAGAAGTGTGCTGTCTCATTAGAGGGAGAGCAACTAGGAGTATATAGCGAGGTGTATATAAATTTTTGTATGAGAGACTGACGTGATTTGTAAACTTTCACGTAAAACACAATTAAAAAAAAAAAAGTTTCAGGTTTGGCGCTCCCAGACCTATATAATCTCAAGACACCCACTCCCTCTGTCCCCCTCTCAGTTTTGAGAAGAAAAGAGAAAAATGTGGTTCATTCAGCAATAACAACCCACAAACTGTGCTGAAACAAACTATTTTATTCCATTAGGAACAGTGTCAAACTGATTCTGTCTGAATTTTCAATGAGTATAGTAGCTAGCATATTAGTGGCTGATTTAGTCAACATTAGTAAATTTAGCCTTAATTTTAGTAGGCCTATTTGGGAAAAAGGCCAAAAGACTGTGGTTACACTAAAGAATTTATGAAGTCTCTCAAAAAAAAAAAAATTTTTTTTTCTCAAACTAGGCAAAGCAGTAACCTTTTCTGCCTTGTTAACCAACTTTTATCAATCACTAGAAATAAATGGCTCCTAAAACACTTATTTCAGAGAAATCATACCTGCAGACCGTACAAAAATAATCAGACACGCTTCCCTCATTTGACTATTAGCTATTTGGTGCATAAATGATAAATATACAGGGAAAAATAGGAAAATTATCTTGAATCATAACTGTATTTATCAAGGACTTATTAGCATCACTCATGGCACACAGTGAGCACTCGACAGGTAGGTGTCTCCTATTTGGTGAGTTCAGAAATGATCTCGCTGGCAATATACTGAGAAGTGAATCCTCACCCCACCTATTCCCACTAACCTTTCTCTTCTTGGATGCCATCCCCCATCATGTAGTCACTACAAGTACTTGGACATAAGTATAGCGCCTGCCGAAGCTCCAAGTTGAGAAACCATACTTGAAGAAATGTGTTGACATAACAAGTGGCTCCAAGGTTAGTCAGGCCCACAAATGAGTTCTACAAAAATACAAAATTTAGAAATATAAAATCAATTTCCCTTTAAACAAAATACTTATAGGAAGCATTATTTTGAATTTTCCAGATTAAAAAGCTGCCTGGTGACACAACAGTTAAGTGCTCAGCTGGTAACCAAAAGGTTGGCAGTTCGAGCTCACCCAGCCACTCCATAGGAGAACACCTGGTAATGATTACAGCTTAGAAACACTATGGGGGCCGTTACTATCCTGTCACATGGGGTGGCTTTGAGTCAAAAATTGACTCCATGGCACCCACCAACAATAAGGTTGTCCTAATCAACGTGGTTGTCCTTAGCTGCCCTCAAGTCAATTCCAACTGGTGGCAACCTAATGTGTGCACAGTAGAACTGCTTCATAGGGTTTTTAAGGCTGTGACCTTTCAGAAGCAGATTGCCAGGCCTATACTCTGAGATGCCTCTAGGTGGGTTTCAACCACCAGCCTTTCAACTAGTAGGCAAGGTCTTAACTGCTTGTGCCATCCAGAGACTCCTAATTAACATGCTATAAGCACCTTAAGCCTTTCTTGGCCAGAAGGCAGTGCAATTTTCATGAAAGCCCCATTTTGCATTGTCTACAGGAACAGCCTGAAGTCCCTGGGTGGTGCTAATGCTTAAATATTTGGCAACTAACCAAAAAGTTGGAGGTTCAAGTCTACCCAGAGACACCTTGGAAAAAAGGCCTGGCGATCTACTTCTAAAAAAATCAGCCATTGAAAGCCCCATGGCGTACAGTTCTACTCTGACATGGTTGAGATTGCCATGAGTAGGGGTCAACTCGACAGCAACTGGTTACAGAGCGAGCTTAAGGGAGCATCACTGTTCGTCTGTAGTATGTCTTCTTCCCCAGCGATATGAACAAAAAGTTAGAATGGTGGACTCTATGAAAGATCAGTTTCGAACACGCATATATAAGTTTTTCATTTGCCATATTTCTAAAATGCAAGCATTCAGTAGAATAATGAAGTAAAACTTCCAAAAAAGTTTCTTTTCATCCTACAGATTTGGGTTACAACTTTTTCCAAAGATAAGGTTGAGAATTTCTAAATTTACAAAGAATTATATCCCTTTTAAGGGACAAGATATCTTAAGAGACAAGAAACAGCAACATAGTTATTTTGTGAGTTTAGGTTTTATGCTTAGAAAACATTAATGGGTATTTTAAAAAGTAAAACGATTTGTTATATCGTATATTATAATATATAAAATATGAGCTTTAGAAAGCAAAGTAACATATCATTATGGGAGTGTGTTTCCATGAATTACTGTCTCCTTTCAAAGAGAGGAGTTCAAAATAAAACATGTAATGGTAAAGGAAACACAAAATCAGCATTTAAACTAAAATTACTATTTAAAGGCTTACTGGATTACACAGCTACTGTTTTAAATCATGTTAAGGACTACTTCAATTGGAGTGGTTTAGGGTCTTAAATTCCATTACTTAAAACTGCATAGGTTATACAAAACCAGTCATGGTTTCTGATCATGGGGTGAGGGTGGGAGGGGACACCATTTAATAATCCCTTAGAAAAGGATGACCTACCTTTTTTCTCCTCTCACAGTTGGGATCATCGATGTTATGAAAACTATTTTCATCTATTTCTCCTAACCAAATATGCTCACCAATTCCAACCAAGCAATTCGGATTTCCTTTGCAGTTTCGCCTAAAAAGGACCAAAAAAAGAATTACTATTGTTTAAAAAATACTACAGTTCTATGATGAAAACAGAAAAATCCCACTGCCAAGTTAATTCTGACTCAGCAACCCCATGTGTTACACGGTAGAATTACACTCCATGGGGCTTTCTTGGGTGTAAAGAACCAGGTTGCCAGGCCTTTCTTCCATGGTACCACTGGGTAGGTTTATCCCGCCAACCTTCAGGTTAGTAGACAAGTGCAAATTGTTTGCACCACTCAAGGGCCTCAGTTCTACAGCAAGGGACATCTAAATTTAAACTACACTAAGGTATATTATTTCTCATCTGTAAGATTAGCAAAGCTAAGAAAGTATAACAACATACTCAACTTGAGAGGCTGTGGGGATTCTGCTAAAGGAAATGCAAATTAGTAGACTTTTGTTGCCATATCTAACAAAACTACATTACCTTTTGACTTAGCAATCTCATTTCTAAGAATTTACCTCAAAGATACGCCTCCAACAATAAAAAACACACATGCACTAGGTTATTCATTGCACCACTGTTTGTAATTGCAGAATACTACAAACGGCCCAAATGCCCAAACATAGGGGACATGGTACATCCATATGATTTAGAAGATAATACTGGAGTCATTATTCCCAGTCCTTAAGCATAGAGAATGTGACTCAGTTGGAGCTGGGCTCACAAGGACTCACAAGGTCATATCAACTGGGCCCTGAGATACAATGACAGTAGCTAGGACAATCTTGGAAAATATCTTTTAGGGAACCTTTCACATAAACCAATCAAACAGAACACAAAAGACCTTCTACTCTTATCTTTTTCTATTAGCATTTAGTGAATAGAAAATTTGTTGAACCAATGAAGATCCTCCTGACTGTCATTACTGAAACTTGTGCCAATGATTGTTAAGAAAGACAATCCAAAACGTAGGATCACAGTTTCTAGCCAATGTGTGAAAAGGTGAAGCTTTCAATGGCTTGCCCATTTTGTAATGTTAATATATACTGGTCATTCTGTAACATCCCTTGGACATAGCTCTAGCAGCATGCTTGTCATTCTTCCATTCTTGCCTATTCTGTAATATTCCTTAGACTCAGCAGATATGACTCTAGCAGCATGCTTGTCCGTTTTCCCACTTTTGTCTCTTCTGTAGTTTTTCTTGGACTAGGGCAGACATGGCTCTGGCAGTTTGGCTGTCTGTTTCCCACTTTTGCCTCTTTGAATATATGCCAAATAAAACTTTTTTTGCTTTACTAAACTTTGTGATGTTTCTTACCTTACAACACATATAATGGAATACTTTGCAAATGTAAAGCAAAAACAAAAAAACACATGAAGATCTCTGTAAAATGATGTGAAGTAATTTCCGGGATCTATTAAGTGAAAGGAAACCCTGGTGGTGTAGTGGCTAAGTGCTAGGCTGCTAACCAAGAGGTCGGCAGTTTGAATCCGCCAGGCGCTCCCTGGAAACTATCGGGCCGTTCTACTCTGTCCTAGAGGGTCGCTATGAGTCGGAATCGACTTGACGGCAGCGGGTTTGGTTTTTTTTTGGGTTTTATTAAGTGAAAAAAAGCAAAGTACAGACATGTACCTATAGTATGTTATTTTCTAAGAAAGATGCAGAACTGAGAAAATGTATTTTGCTCATTTCAGCAGAAACACAGAAAGGATAAACCAAAGACTAATGAAATTGGTTCACTACAATGCAGGAGTGCGAATAGGGTTTTTAAAAAGGGGGGTAACACTTTTCTGAACATACCTTTTCAAAAACTGCTGACTTTTAGGGCCATGTTAATGTTTCTCGCACTCTCTCTCTCTCATACACACAAATACATAAATAAACAAAACCATACAAATAAATAAAATCAACAAAGGTGATGGGAACTCTAAAATTCAACACAAAGACAAATAAATCAAGCCTATTTAACCAGAATAACAAACCCACACTGAGGCGGGCAGGGAAACTAACCCACGTGAGTTCGGAACAGAGGTATGAGCAAGCTCATTTAGCAGTGTCCTCAGGCTAATGACATCAGGCACAAACACTGAACTCTAATCAGTAGGCTTCCTTTTTAAAAGCAGGGGTTACCAATTCTAAAACTAATTTCTGTACCATCTACTATTGAACAAATAAGTAAATATACCAGGGGAAAAATCAGGTTTTGGAGAACACAGTTACAAATAAGGAAAGGAAGAAAAATAAAACGAATCCTGTAGTACTGATTAGGAATTACAGGTGTAAATTCAAATTCGTAAGTTTTAATTAATACATACAGGTAGGTAGATTAGAGTTGCCAGATAAAATACAGGATAGTGGTTATTTGAATGTCAGATAAATGACATATTTATACTAAAAAATTAAGTGTTGTCTATCTGAAATCCACATTTAATTGGGTACCCTGTATTTTTATTTGCTAAATCTGGCAACCCTGAACTAGGTAGCTTTTTTGTCAGCTGAGGCTTGAAAGCAGTAACACTACAATGACCTAAAGCTCCTTAGAGAAATGGCTGATCCCAGGGCTGGGGGCCAAGGAGAAGTATGAGATGAGCCTGGACTATCTTACTGCAGCCAAAAAGTAAGGATGTATTCAAAGAATGATGGGGTATGCTAAAGGGACACAGGGTCAGCTTGAAGAGACTTCCACTGGCCAATTCTGGGATAATTTAAGCATTGAAATAAATAACAATTATAACTTACTAAATACAGAACCAAACCAGGCCTGGTGGCGCAATGGTTAAGCGCTCAGCTACAAACCGAAAGGCTGACGGTTCAAACTACCAGCCGCTCCATGGGAGAAAGATGCAGCAGCAGTCGGCCTCAGCAAAAGATTTCAGCCTTGGAAACCCTACGGGGCAGCTCTACTCTGGGAGGGGGCCCTGGTGGTGCAATGGCTAAGCACTCAGCTGCTAACCAAAAGGTCAGACGTTCAAACCTACTGCTGCTCCGCAGGACAAAAACAGCCTTGGGATACGTCCAAACTCCCTGAGGGACCAAATTACTGGGCTGAGGGCTGCGGACGGTAGTCTCAGGAAATATCTAGCTCAACTGGCCTAACATAGTTTATAAAGAAAATGTTCTACGTTCTACTTTGGTGATAGCGTCTGGGGTCTTAAAAGCTTGTGAGCAGCCATTTAAAATACTCCACTGGTCCCACCCCAGTGCAGTATCTGGGGCAACGGAGAATGAAGAAAACCAAAGACAGAGGGAAGAGATTAGTCCAAAGGACTAATGGACCACAACTACCACAGCCTCTACCACACTGAGTCCAGCACAACAAAATGGTACCGGCTACCCCCACTGACTGCTCTGACAGGGATCACAATAGAAGGTCCCAGACAGAGCTGGAGGAAAATGGAGAACAAAATTATAAATCACAAAAAAAGACCAGACTTACTAGCCTGACAGAGACTGGAGAAACCCCGAGAGTATGGACCTCAAACACTCTTATAACTCAGTAATGAAGTCACTCCTGAGGTTCACCCTTCAGCCAAAGACTAGGCAGGCCCATAAAACAAAAGGAGACTAACAGGGCACACCAGCCCAGGGGCAAGGACTAGCAGGCAGGAGGGGACAGAAAAGCTGGTAATAGGGACCCCAAGGTCAAGAAGGGAGAGTGTTGACATGTCATGAGGTTGGCAACCAATGTCACAAAACAATGTGTATTAATTGTTCAATGAGAGGCTAGTTTGTTCTGTAAACCTTCCTCTAAAGTACAATTTTTAAAAAAGAAAGAAAGGAAAGCCTATGGAGAACAGTTCTACTGTGACACATGTGGGGTAGCAAAAAAAAAAAAAAGATTTACAGCCTTAGAAACCCTATGCGGTACTTCTACTCTGTACTATAGAGTCCCTACGAATCAGAATCCACTCGACAGCAATGGGTTTTTTTGGTTTAAGTAAAGAAAACACGAGTTCAAGGTGAGATGGAAGAATGGATGGAAGAGAATCTCTTCCTTATACCAACTAAGGAATGACAGAATTAGAAAATCACCATTTGGCATCCATCAGGCAAGGGTTACCAACTGATGCCGGTGGAGGTAAGTGTGAGGAGTAACGGAATATTTACAGTCTCAAAGTAGCTCTTGAAAAGCTATTTATTAATTACAAAGGGAAAATAAAGTAACTTTCAGTGCAGAAACCTGTCAGACACCACCTTAACTAACTAGATGATCAAAAACAGCAATGGTAGCATGTATCTAGGAATACGATGCACTGAGAACACAGCATCACTTCTGTGGTTTCCTGCCGAAAGTATATAATTTAAATCTAATCATGAGGAAGTATCAGACAGACCTAACTTGAGGAACTTTCCACATAAGTGCCCTGTACTTTTCAAAAATGTCAACGTCATGAATACGAAGAAAGATTCAGTAACCGGTCAGAAGAAAAATGACTAACGAGGCAGGACACCTGAACATAACGTATGAGCTAGGATTTTCTTTTGCTATGAAGAACGTTATTCAGACAACATGCAGGTTATGCACTATAGTTTTATTGTTAGCAGCAGAAGACTGGCAACATCCAAAATCATCACTAGGGGACTGATGAAATAAATTATAATGTAACCGAACAATGGAAACTATTGCAATCATTTAAAAAAAAAAAGGATGATGAAAGCTTTTTACAACAGTATCGTTAGTTGAATCAAGGTTAAAAAACCTCACCACTTCATGTTTTAAAAATGGGGTGATACACCTGTTTATTTATATATGCACAAAACAGCAGTAGAAGGATCCAGTTTATACAGAGTGGAAATCACCATCTCTGATGGTTATCTAGGTACCTTCTAGCTGCAGGTGAAGGTAAAGGTTTTCTGTGCTCCTCTATCCCTTTCATACCTTTCCAACTTAGAACTATGTAATGTACTACCACAGACATAACTACAAAAACAAGTAATTGTTTTAAAGTTCTACTTAAACATACTCTTTCTGGCTCTTTGAAAATGAAAACAAGTTTGACCAATTTAAGAGCAGTCTTTGTCAGACTTATGTCAAAGCCATGTTGGAAAATAACTGGAAGCCCTCACAAAAGAAATAAAAGTAGGATCAATCTAGTCAGGTGGGGAGGGGGGTCTAAGGAGTTTTTTGTTTTTTTTTTTTAATGTTTATAACTCACCTCTAACAAGGGAGTTACAATGCTGAGAGTTTTTTTAAAAAATCTTTTCTTTTTTTTCCATAAAAAGTAATTTTTCTCTTCTAACAGAAGAGGATGTAAAGAAACAAAACACTGATTCAGAGACAGAGGAGAGTAACCTAAAATCTTTCTCTGGAATAGTGATAAGGATTTACTAGAAAGAGTCTTTGAAATGAAAAGAATTACATCTAACAGAAATAGGATTACAAGGTCTTTGGGAGACAGTAAAAGATAATATCAATAACTGGAGTGAAAATGTACCAGATGGTATCTACTTATTTTGTTGATTCTTTCCAATCTGCTTTCCAAGGTGTAATACCAAGACTCTTGTGTGTTCACCTCCTCCTCTTGAACAAGGAGGACTTCGTCACATGGCTTATTAGCTGGGGAAAACACTCCTAGGGGACAAACATACACATCGTTCTCAGAATATGGCACCAGTGAAACCATTCAGATTTTAGCCTCCTATTCCTGACAGCAAAATAACAGAAAATAAACAAAAAGGTGACTGTCTCTCCTTGTCCTCACTCCTCCTCCTCCAAAAAATGCACCCATGCTCACAACTTGCCCCAAAGCTGACTTCACAAGGCAGACAGGAACAATCTATGGCCTAAAAATTACAATAGGTTTCTTTAACATAAAATTTTGAAAAGACTTTCAAAAGCTAATGTGAAAGGTTAGGGGTAATTTGCATTACTTGGCCCTAGAGTGCTAGCATTGTTCTTTTTGGCACCTCTTCTTTAAGTTATTCACTGCTGACTAGTTTGCCTTCCAGTCAATTCCAACTCAAAGTGACTCTACAGGACAGAGGAGAACAGCCTCACAGGGTTTCCAAGGAGCGGCTGGTGGATTCAAACTGCTGACCTTTTGGTTAGTAGCCATAGCTCTTAACCACCAGGGCTCCAGGTATTACTGAACAAGTGTTCAATCAGCTAAAACATCATCACGGGAAGTAGCTGGGATGAAGGCCCGGGCAGTACCAATTCCATGCAGAACCTAAGGCTTCTGGGTCCCTATGCCCATATTGGGAACCAAAAAGCCAATGGCAGTACTTTGCATTAAATTCAACTTAGGCCAACTGATTAAAGCTTTCCAAATTGTGGCTAAGCCTTCTGTACATGAGCCCTATATTGCAGGATTTTTTTTCCTATTTGCTGCTTCATGTGGAGGGGCGTCATAGATTGAGTTATGTCCCCCAAAAAATATGTGTCACCTTGGTTAGGTCACAATGCCCATTGTGTGGTTTTCCTCCATTTTGTGATTGCAATTTAATGTTAAGAGGATGAGGGTGGGATTGTAACACCACCCTTACTCAGGTCACCTCCCTGATCCAATGTAAAGGGATTTTCCTCAGGGTGTGGCCTGCACCACCTTTTATCTCTCAAGAGATAAAAGTTAAGGGAAGCAAGCAGAGAGTTGGAGACTAATACCAAGAAGGCAGCACCAGGAGCAGAGCAAGTCCTTTGGACACGGGGTCCCTGCACCTGAGAAGCTCCTCGACCAGGAGAAGACTGAAGACAAGGACCTTCTTCCAGAGCTGACAGAGAGGGAAAGCCTTCCCCTGGAGCTGACGCCCTGAATTTGGACTTGTAACCTACTAGACTGTGAGAAAATTTCTCTTTGTTAAAGCCATCCACTTGTGGTATTTTTGCTATGAAAGCACCAGGTGACTAAGAGAAGGGGTAAAGAATCTACTAAGAAGCATAAATCATAAAAGTATTTGTAATTACAAGCTATTATTACCAAGTCAACCTAAGCACCACAATATCATGCCATGTATGAAGGACTTTAGAATCTCCGGACTCCCGGACTCCCTGCTGTAGAAGAAAATCTCTCCAATTCATCACGATTTCTCCAATGGCAACTCCATTTTACCCCATTAGGAGTAGGTCACAGGTGTCACATATCGTTTATTATGTCTATACCAATTCTCCTATGTTGTTGTTAGGTGCCATCGAGTCAGTTCCAACTCATAGCGACCCCACGCACAACAAAACGAAACACTGCCTGGCCCTGAGCCATCCTCATAATTGCTATGCTTGAACCCACTGTAGCAGCCACTGTGTCAATCCATCTCGTTGAGGGGTCTCCCTCTTTTCCACTGACCCTCTACTTTACCAAGCATGATGTTGTTCTCCAGTGACTGATACCTCCTGATAACATGTCCAAAGTATGTGAGGTGCAGTCTCGCCGTTCTTGCTTCTAAGGAGCATTCAGGTTGTACTTCTTCCAAGACAGATTTGTTCGTTCTTTTGGCAGTCCATGGCATATTCAATATTTTTCACCAATCCACAATTCAAATGTGTCAATTGTTCTTCGGTCTTCCTTATTCATCGCCCAGCTTTCACATGCATATCAGGCCATTGAAAACACCATGGCTTGGGTAAGGCACACCTTAGTCTTCAAGGTGACATCTTTTCAACACTTTAAAGAGGTCTTTTGCAGCTGATTTGCCCAAATGCAATGTGTCTTTTGATTTCCTGCCTGCTGCTTCCACAGGTGTTGATTGTGGACACAAGTAAAATGAAACTCTTGGCAACCTCAAATTTTTCTCCATTTATCATGATGTTGTTTATTGGTCCAGTTGTGAGGATTTTTGTTTTCTTTATGTTGAGGTGTAATCCATACTTAAGGCTGTGGTCTTTGATCTTCATCAGTAAGTGCTTCAAGTCCTCTTCACTTTCAGCAAGCAAGACTGTGTCATCTGCATAACGCAGGTTGTTAATGAGTCTTCCTCCAATCCTGATGCCCTGCTCTTCATATAGTCCACCTTCTCGGATTATTTGCTCAGCATACAGAATGAATAGGTATAGTGAAAAGATACAACCCTGATGCACACCTTCCCTCACTTTAAACCATGCAGTATATTCTATTTTCCTATAGTAGAAAAATATCAGTGTACTTCTTTCTATCGAAGTATAAAACAAAAGACAGATCCAGAGCCCTGAGTGTTTCAGAAATAAGAAACAGGGAACAAACGTTTGCATGGAAAAACATTTCTGTTTAATATGTAAACGCCCTAGCCAGTGTGACTCATTGGAATTACCTAAATGCCCCTACCTCTTGGCCTTCTGGAGTCAACAAACTGTTCCTCAGTTCCTGTGAGGAAGAGCTGCTGCAAAGCAGCCCCAACCCAAAACATGAAAACTTCATAGGCTATTTCAAACTTAAGGAGCTAAAAAATCAGGTTCTCTTCAGAGGCAGATAGGCTAAGCTGCAATGTTAGGCCAGAGACACCTTGGCAGCAGTATAAAGGGTGGACCAAAGTTGAACAAGGTTGAGAAATAACAGTTTTCCTAGTGGAAGATGAGGTGCTAAACCAATTCAGTGCAATGGCAATGGAGGAACTTAGGGACTGATTAGGTAAGTCACTGTGGCTAAATCAGTGCTTAGGGGGGGAATTTGTAGCCGTAAATATTTATATAAGGAAAACAAGGCCTCGAACCATATTCACCTTAGTTTTCAGTTGTCATCAATTCCAGGGTTACTAAATCATCAAATTTTGACAGATTCTTTATATTTTTATGGTAAATCATAGGTAGTAAAATGTACGTACGGGGCCCTGGTGGTGCAGCGGTTAAGAGCTCAGGCTGCTAACCAAAAGGCTGGCAGGCAGTTCAACTCCACCAGCTGCTCCTTGGAAACTCTATGGGGCAGTTCTACTCTGTCCTATAGGGTCGCTATGATTCGGAATTCACTTGATGGCAAAGGGCTTTTTTTAAGTATATATACACATTCATCCCTCCTACAGTTAACTCAGCTCTGAGATAAAATACTGGAATTGTGTAATACATTAGTATTATGGGGGTGTCAAATTAGCTATTTATTGCAGGAATGCCCTGTTTCAAGCTATCATTTAAAAATCAGCACTTATTTAAAAGTTATCTAAAACATTTAATAAAAAACAAACATACATAAAACCATTAATCCCAAAAAACTGTTAATACAGTCTTTCCCCCTCATCCCTTAAGCACTTGGCTCTTAGCCAATGAGAACTGGCCCAGAGACTGTACTGTATCTTCTGGTTACCCTACTACCTACACATTTTTCTTGATTAATGGGCTATACCAGGCATCACTGATTGTTTGGGGATAGCTATGGATTAAACTATGTCCCCTCAAAATTATGTATTGAAATCTTAACCTGTATACCTGTGGATATAATCTAATATAATGTAATCATCTTCCATAATGCAATCTAATGTAATATTATCAATTAGCTGAGGCCATACCAGCGTAGGGTGGATCCTAAACCCAACCTTCCGAGTTATATAAAAAGCAGCATAGACACAGGCATACTAGACACATGTACATGCATGCTGCGTTTTTAGGACATGTGCCATGTGAATACTGCAGAGAACCACGGAATTCCTAGGGCTGCCGAGAAAGAAAAAATCAACAAGACTGAGACCTAATTTAGACTTTTAGCCCCAAGACTGTGAAAAAATAAATGTCTGTTCTTTAAAAGCCACCCACTTGTGGTATCTGTGTTACAGCAGCAACTAAGACAGGGATGTTGTGGGCAATTCTTAATCTGGTTGCACAGATCTCAAACTAAGAGTTTGTTCCAGTGCTCAAGGTTTTACCTTGTGTTGTTGTTGGGTGCAGTCCAGTCCGCTCCAACTCACAGCAATCCTATGTACAAGAGAACGAAACAATACCATCTACTTTGCCAAGCATGACTGGTCCCTGCTGATAATATGTCCAAAGTACCTGAGATGAAGTCTTCCCATCCTCGCTTCTAAGGAGCATTCTGTTTGTACTTCTTGCAAGATAGATATGTTCGTTCTTCCGGCAGTCCACGGTATACTCAATATTCTTCACCAACACCATAATTTAAAGGCATCAATTCTTCTTTGGTCTTCCTTATCCACTGTCCAGCTTTCGCGTGCATACGAGGCAACTGAAAATGCCATGGCTTGGGTCAGGTACACCTCAGTGCTCAAAGTGACATCTTTGCTTTTCAACACTTTGAAGAGGTCTTTTGCAGCTCATCTGCCCAATGCAATACATCATTTGATTTCTTGATTGCTGCTTCCATCGGTGCTGACTTTCAATCCAAATAAAACTAAATCCTTGACAACTTCAATCTTTTCTCCATTTATTATGTTGCTTATTGGTCCAGTTGTGAGGATTTGTTTTCTTTATGTTGAGATGTAATCCATACTGAAGGCTGTACACTTACTTAGATCTTCATCAGTAAGTGCTTCAAGTCCTCTTCACTTTCAGCAAGCAAGGTTGTGTCATCTGCATATCGAAGGCTATGTTAATGAGTCTTCCTCCAATCCTAATGTCCCGTTCTTCATGTTGTCCAGCTTCTCAGATTATCTGCTCAGCATGCAAACTGAATAAGTATGGTGAAAGGATACAACCTTACCTGATTTTAAAGCAGGCAGTATTCCTTTGTTCTGTTCAAACGACTGCCTCTTCGTCTATGCACAGGTTTCTCATGAGCACAATTAAGTGTTCTGGAATTCCCATTTTTTGCAATGTTATCCATAATTTGTTATTATCCACACAGTTGAATACCTTTGCATAGTCAATAAGACACAGATAAACATCTTTCTGGTATTCTCTTCTTTCAGCCAACATCCATCTGATAGCAACCATATCCCTTCTCCATGTCTTCTTCTGAATCCAGCTTAAATTTCTGGCAGTTGCCTGTCGAAATACTGCTGCAACTGCTTTTGAACGATCTTCGGTAAAATTTTGCTTGAGTGTGATATTAATGATATTGTTCAATAATTTCCACATTCTCTTGGATCACCTGTCTTTGGAATGAGCACGAACATGGATCTCTCCCAGGTGGTTAGCCAGGTAGCTGTCTTCTAAAATGTCCTGGCATAGATGAGTGAGCACTTTCAGAGTTGCATCCATTTGCTGAAACATCTCAATTGGTATTCCATCAATTCCAGGAGCCTTGCTTTTTTGCCAATGCCTCCAGTGCAGCTTGACTTCTTCCTTCAGTACCACTGGATCTTGATCATATGCTACCTTCTCAAATGGCTGAACATCAGCTATTTCTTTTTGGTACAGTGACTGTGTATTCCCATCTTTTTTTTTTTAAAACAATTTTTATTGTGCTTTAAGTGAAAGTTTACAAATCAAGTCAGTCTCTCACACAAAAATCCAAATACACCTTGCTATACACTCCCAGAGCCCACTCTCTCCCTCTACTCTCTTTTCGTATCCATTTCACCAGCTTCTAACCCCCTCCACCCTCTCATCCCCCCATCTTCTTTTGATGCTTCCTGAGTCATTCAATATTTTGCCCACTGAACCCTTCAATACTGCAACTTAAGACTTGAATTTTTCCTTCAGTTCTTTCAGCTTGAAAAACACCAAGCATGTTCTTCCCTTTTTGTTTTCTAATTCCAGGTCTTTGCACATTTCATTATAATACTTTGCCTTCTTGGGCCACCCTTTGAAATCTTCTGTTCAGCTCTTCTACTTCATCATTTCTTACATTCACTTTAGCTACTCTATGTTCGAGAGTAAGTTTCAGATTCTCTTCTGACATTTGTTTTGGTCTTTTCTTTCTTTCCTGGTTTTTGGTTTTTTTTCCTTTTCTGTTTTTTTTAATGACCTCTTGCTTTATTCATGTATGATGTCCTTCCACAACATTTTTTTGGTCTGGTTTTCAGTCATTAGTGTTCAATGTGTCAAAACTGTTCTTGAAATGGTCTCTAAATTCAGGTGGAATATACTCAAGCTCCTATTTTGGCTCTCATGAACTTGTTTTAATTTTCTTCAGCTTCAACTTGAACTTGCATATAAGCAATTGATGGTCTGTCCTGCGGTCGGCCCCTGGCCTTGTTCTGATAGATGATATGTAACTTCTCCATCATCTCCTTCCACAGATGGAGTTGATATTATTCCTGTGCTTTCCATTTGGTGAGGTCCACATGTATGGTCACTGTTTACGTTGTTGAACAATTATTTGTAATGAGTACATCACTGGCCTTGCAAAATTCTACCATGGAATCTCCGGCGTCATTTCTATCAAGGTCATATTTTCCAACTACCAATCCTCTTCCTTTGTTTCCAACTTTCGCATTCCAATCACCAGTAATTATGAATGCATCTTGATTGCATTTTTGATCAATTTCAGACTGCAGAAGTTGGAAAAAACCTTCAATTTCTTCATCTTTCACATTAGTGGTTGGTGTTGTTCTGCTGTTATTCATTAGGTCTTTACTGGTCAATTTTTTTTAAAGAAGTAGATCATCAGGTCCTTCTTCCTAGCTTGTCTTATTTTAGAAGCTCCATGGAAACCTGTCCACCGTTTGAAATACCAGTGGCAGCATCACAGCAACACGCAAGCCACCACAGTACAGCAAACGAGTAAGGTTTTGCTACAAAAAAGTAGGTAAATATTCTGCCAAAGTCAACCAGTCTGGTTCCCTTTGGAATCTCTATACTGGATTTGTAAATATATATTTAGTCATAACTTATAAATAGTCCAACTTATTACAACAAAATGTAAGAAAACCTAACTTAACCCAAACTAAACTGAACAAGTCAACCAAATATTAATGAATTGGTTTCAATAATTATTTATTGTGTGAACTGTCCTCCAAAACTTCAAATACTCTGTAATTCCAAACGTCACCACTCTGTCAGAATCACAGTTGCTCAAAATTAGCTGGAGACCGCGGGTGGTGCAAACGGTTAACTCGCTCAGCTGCGAATGGGAAGGCTGGAGGTTCAAGCCGACCCAGAGGTGTCTCAGAAGGCCTGGCAATTGACTTCTGAAAAACCTGCCACTGAACACCCTGTGGAGTACAGTTCTCCTCTGACACACACCCGGTCGCCACGAGTCAGAATCAATTCCATGGCAGCTGGTGGTTCAGGCTTAGGTAGGCCCGTTAAAGGAATTTGTGTATTCCCTTCCCCACCAGTTCCTTCCAACCAAGATCTTCTTGTCGTTTTTTTTTTTACTATATTACTTCACAGTCACAGACAAGCTGATCCCTTTGATGTCAAGAGGTAAAGGGGAAAAATTCAGAGGGCTTCCTTCCTTTGACAGCTGGGGGGTGGGGGTGCCACGGCAGGTTATTACCTAACTTTTAACCCCTTTCCAAAAATTTGGTGACCTGAGCCGACATTCCCAGGCTCCTCAGGATAACTATGCGCTGGCTGAAAAGCAGCAAAACATTGCCATGATTTCGCTCAGGAGAAAGGGGGAGGCTGAACAGAGAAGGAAAAAGAAAAAGGATTTATACATTCTCAAATACTATTCAAAAACAAATGCTCTATATCTGATTTGTTATTTCACCTTTTTCAAAACAGTATTCTTTTTTACAAAGTTCATAAATATAAAGTGAAATATTGCATTATGAGGTCAGGTTTTATTAGATGAGCTGAGAAACTGATCACTGGTTCTACAGAAAATGTTTAGGTAACCAATTCATTTACAATTTGAGGCCAATTCATTTCACGGGAAAAACAACAATAAGAACCAACAGGTTTCCTCTGAAATGTGAGCAAACTTTTGCTTCAAATGCTCTGTATTGTTTGAACTCCAAGTATCATTTAATTTTTAAAAACTTAAGGTATTGATGCTTAAAAGTAAGAAAATCAAGCATATATCCACGGAGGGAGGGGACAGACAAACATACAAAAACAAAAACAAAAAAACTACTTGTAAAACAATGGGAACTGGGTAGGTGACCACTGATATTTTCTAAAATAATTTTTTGTTTTTACTTTCCTCTTGGAAATTTACATTCATAAAACACTTGAGTGTGGCAGGAAGGTCGCCCTACTTTCTCAATGAGAGCAGAAGATGAAATCCAGAATGGAAGCGGCCCTGAGTAAGGGCCCTGGGACTGGAAAGACCAGTCTGGGTTATTTACACTCAGAGTGCTGCTTCACAAGACAATTTCAAACCACCATCAATAAATGTCGGCAGCCTCAGCCTTTCACCAGATATATCATATTGACATGAATAAAAGAAACAATGTCATTTTGTATAACCGAAACTATCACCTTATAAAAGCAACTATACTTTACAGGCTCACATGTTATCTCAAACATGGAGATGCCCAGGTAAGAATTACAGGACCTGGGGATACCAAGATAAAAGACAAAGTCCCAGGCATCAAAGAAGGGTTCACAGCTGATGAGGCGACAGGTGAAAGGACAACCAGACAATAAGCGTTGTGTCAGCATGAAGTACAGAATGCTGCAGAAGAAAGCTCACTTAAGGGGAGAAAATGTTGCCGAGCTGGCCGCCTCCAAGGACTCACAGGGGAACTAAAGAGCATTCCAGGCAAAGGACAGCATATGGAGAGAGAAGACTAGAGAGGCAAGCTGGTGCAAAATCAACGAAGGCTTACATGCCATGCTAAAGATGTCTGTGAGCATGCTGTTCAGCACAACTGGAGGCTTTGGGGTGGGGAAGCTGGGAAGGCCAACGAGGCTGCAGAGAAGGCAGTGGCCAGATGAGATCACCAAAAAAAAAACCCACTAAATCCACTGCCCTCAAGCAGATTCCAACTCATAGCCACCCTATCAAGGAAGCCCTCAAATATGATGATAAGACCTTGGACTTGATTCAGTAAGCAAAACACAGAGTCTCTATAAACTGTTTTAAGTAGAATAGTATTCTGATTTGCATTTCAGAAAGATCTTCTAATTATGTTTCTTAACCAAAATGGCTTATTAGAATAACCTGAAGAGTCTACAAGTTTTGCTTTTTCAATGAATGGCATTTTTAGAAGCTCTTCCCATTTTTAATAAGACAAGTTTCAAGTTTGTTTTTAAATAGGGAGAGCTTTTCAAATTATAAATCCTGGTTCTTCTCCCATGGGGGGGGGAATGTTCTAATAGTAATATGAAAGACAAATAGGAAGGATCTGAGAGGATGCTGTTATAATAAAAGAAATGAGAAATGAGAATCTGAAATATAAGAAGATGGTAGTAGAGGTGGGGGTTAGATATAAGGCATGCTACAGAGTTCAAATCAACAGTATTTATAACGGGTCATTTTTGAGGGGAGTGAGGAAAGAGAAGAAATCAGGTTTTTATGCAAATGGTTTCATTTAAAATCTTGTGTATCTTTTGAGGAAGGATGGCAATCACTAGTAACAAATGCTTGGAGAATGTTCAGATCTAGAAATTAACAAATTATTCACTCACCTAAGAGCCTGGTTTCAATTTGAAATTTTGACTTCTGACCAAACTGATCTGAGAGGAAGTAAGCATGCAGCAAACAGGACAAAGCATCACGGTGTTGGTTAAGCATCTTTCACAACATGCAGTTATCAGCTACCGTAATACGCAGAGGCATGTTTACTGGCCCTACAGCTGTTCTTTTTCTTTGAGAAACAACTTGAAGACTGAAAGCTATATTGAGCAATTCTTCTTTCACCAAAAGATTTTTGAACATAGGCCCATCTTTTTATCTCTTTCATTATCTCTAAGATTCATGCCGCTCTGAAACATTTGGCAGTGCTAAAAATAGGCACTTTCATCCAAAGTTTTGCATCTCCCAGGGCACATTAAAAAGAAAAATTTCAAAAAGCAAACTAACTATTAATACAATTTCAATAAGTCCTGTCATAGAACAGAATACATACATCTCAATAGTCCCGTAGTTTTAAAGTTTGCCATAGAGCACACCACTCCAGACCCCTAAAGAAGGTCCCTTCCCTCCTGCCACAATCATGATTTCAAATTGAGTAGACTAATAACTTCATATAAAAATGGATAAATGACTCAACAGGCATTTAGAGAAACACAAATGGCCCTTAAGCATGAAAAGATGTTCAATCTTTGAAATTAGGAGGAATGTAAAATAAAACTAGACTGAGACACCTTGTATGGTAATCAACAGTGCAGTTAACCAAGTATTTCTCTCTCCCAGACACAATCTGGATGGGTGGGACCATGATACAAGTTTTGGCCAGAGTTGAGAGCCGAAATGATAGGCATACTTCCAAGTCAAGCATTTACCTGCTGGCACTGAAACCATCCAGAGAAACTCTTTCAAACGGTGGCTGCTATAACAACCTGAGTACTCAAGTGACCACAATGTGCCAGCCTCCCCCTACACAGACACACACGCACAACACTCTTCATGTAGCTTGAACAAGAAATAAATACTTGTTTTAAGCCACTGAGATTTGGGGTTTATTTGTTCCTGCAGCATAACCTAGCCTGTCCTGACTGATTCATCCTGTTTTGCTCATCGGATTGGCAACTTTAGAAAGTCTGACAAGGCCATGGAGAAACAGGCAGCCTCTCACACATTGCTGATGAGGCTAAAAAACGGAATGATCTCTAAGGAAGACAATTTCCAATACCTATCAAAATTACTAATGCATTTACTCTTGGGCCCTGGAATCCCACACAGGTATTTATCCTACAGACATGCCTGCACAAATGAAAACAGCTTAAAATGAATGCTATTTACTGAAGCATCGTAAGTAAAGGCAAAAGAAACAAGACTGGTAGTTAAACAAACCATGGTAAATCCATACAACAGTATACAATGTAACTACTCTTAAGAATGAGGACCCAAAAGAAATGAATACAAATACCCAAGAGAGGCTTGTACATGAAAGCTTACAGCAGGTTTTACTTACAATAGTCAAAATTAAATGGCCCAAATGTCCATCAACAGGGGAATAGACAAATTATTATAAATTCATATGAAAGAATACTACTTAGCCAAAAACACACACACATACACAAATACACACCACATAGATGAATCTCAAAAACATTACATTGACCAAAAGAATCCAAACACAAAAGACTAACTGCTTTAAGAGTACATTCATCGGAACAGAGAATAACTATAGGGGGACGAGAACTAAATGGTAGAAGGTATGAAGAACTTTCTGGGTTGAGGAAAATGTTCTTTATTTTGATTGGGGTAGTAGTTACATAGTTACATAGGTGTAACCATGTTTTAAAAAAACAGTGAATTGGTCATTTCACAAGATGTAATTTTACCTTGCTTGTCTAAAGCCTGCAAACCCTGGTGATGTACTGGTTAAGTACTATGGCTGCTAACCAGAAGGCTGGCGGTTCAAATCCACCAGACACTCCTTGGAAACTCTATGGGGCAGTTCTACTCTGTCCTATAGGGTCGCTATGAGTCAGAATCAACTTAATGGCAACAGTTTGGTTTTTGGGGGTTTGTCTAAAGCTTAGATTGCTTAAAACAAAAACAAAGCAGGAAGCTCTTAGGTACTGATATGGAAATGTCTCCAGCTATAGAACAGTACAGGTACTATACAGACCTTCATCTGTGTAAGAAAGGGGAGGCTAGGGGAAAGGAACTTTAGGAAAATATGTTGCATTTGCTTATATTTGCATAAGGAAACACTGTAAGAATAAACAAAGTAGTAAGAGCTATTTCTTACAAAGCATGTGAAAGAATGGGATAATAGGGACGGACGAATGTGGGAATGGGATGTTTCAATCTATACCTTTTAAAAATCATTTTTCATACTTAAACCATGACTGTATTAGCTATTCAGCAAATAAAGCTTTATTTTAAATTTTCATTGAAGAAGTAAACTTGTTCACTTAGTTACTATAGCACGTTTTTCTGAAACACTCTGAAAATAAAGGAGAAACAAGATACTCTAAATTCTAGAGATGATCTGCTGAAAACTTTAATTCTCCCTCATGGAATTACTGTATCAGTCTCAGAAATGGCACGTGCATGCAAATAATAAGCAAAAAAAAAAAAAAAAAAAAACAAATAGATCACTTAACACTCATGCCCTCATTTCAACAAACGGATGCAACACTGGAAGTGCTCACTCGTCTATGCCGAGAAATTTGGAAGACAGCTACCTGGGCGACCCAGTGAAAGAGATCCATATTTGTGCCCATTCCAGAGAAAGGTGATTCAAGAGAATGCAGAAATTATGGAACAATATCATTAATACCACCTGCAGGTAATATTTTGCTGAAGATAATTTAAAAGCAGTTGCAGCAGTACATCACATACTGCACTGGACAAATCTGTTAAAAGTGCTAAAAAGCAAAGATACCCCTTTGAGAGCTAAGGTGTGCCTGCCCCAAGCCATGGTATTTTCAATTGCCTCACATGCATGCGAAAGCTGGACAATGAATAAGGAAGGCCAAATAAGAATTGGTGTCTTTGAATTATGATGTTGGCAAAGGATACAGAATATACCACAGACTGCCAGAAGAACGAACAAATCTGTCTTTGAAGAAGTACAGGCAGAATGTTCCTTAGAAGCAAGGGTGACAAGACTTCATCTCAAGTACTTTGGACATGTTATCAGGAGGGACCAGTCCCTGGAAAAGGACATCATGCTTGGTGAAGTAGAGGGTCAGTGAAAAAGAGGCAGACCCTCAATAAGATAGTACCTGCAACAATGGGCTGAAACACAGTAAGGATTGTGAGGATGGCGCAGGACTGGGCAGTGTTTCAATCTGTTGCACACAGGGTCGCTAAGAGTCGAAGTCGACTCGACGACGGCCCATAACAGCAACACTTATGCCCCTACTCTTCTAGGATTCTTCTGCCATATATGGAGAAGTCTTGGGCAAAAAGGTTTGCGAAGCCACTGATAAGACAAAGTCAACAAAACTCAACACCAAACTTATGTTCAACGTCACAGATGGAAGCCTTCCTAAAATGTTCCAATCCTTTAAACAGTGTATTGGATGTTAAAAATAATAATAATTAATTATTTTTCAGCTTATGAATCCAATCAATCTTTGCGGCTCTGCCACCTAGCAAAAGTGAAATAAGAATATCTCAAAAGTAAGGCCTCACTAAATTGGAATTCAAAAGCTGTGACATAAAAATTACCGATGTACCCAATACTCTTAAAATTAGTGTATTAAATCAGATGGCCTGGAATTCAGACTTCTTCTACTAAGGAAAGTGGGACTAGCCAAGCAAAATGGATTTAAAAAGTGAGCCTCCTTGGTAATACTATAAACCTACTTTCTAAAGGATACCTCTCAAATCTGTCTTAAAGGAAAAATGTTGGGACATGCTAACTGGCAAGTCAAAACATCGTTCCCTGTCTCAACAAGCTTATTTAATGATTAAACATTTAAAAAATATATATATATATATAACTAAAAACTATTTTTCCCCCTCACAGTGGGACTTCTTAGTTCTCTAATAAGGAGGATTTGGAATGTTTAGTTCTCTAATAAGGAGGATTTGGAATGTTTCTCAAGCTTTACATCATTTGGTAAACGCTGGTGTAGCACTTGAAAAACTATCTTCCAACTTCACTGGTAATCAAAAGAGTCCATCATTCACCTACGGAATTGACAAAGATTTTTAAAAATTAATACTCAATGATGAAAGGATACAGAGAGACAGGAATGTTCATATACTATACACTGCTGGTGGGAGCAAATATGGGAATGGCAAACTGTACCAGAAGCCTTAAAAATGTTCACGCCAGTTTCACAATTTTTTTTCCTAAGGAAATAACCAGAGAAGATGATGTTTATTTACAAGAATGATCCTAACACTTAATAGAGCTTAACAAAAATAAACAAACAAAAGGAGATGAAGGGGGAAAAAAAAGGAAGAAGAGGAAGGCAGGCAGAGCAAATGCCCAACAAGAACATGGCTAAATACTTTGCAGTATGTAAGATGGAATATCATGCAATGATCAGAAATTATTTTTGCAAGCTATGTTAACGTCTTGGGAACATGTTCTTAATATTAAGTAAAAAAAAAAAAAAAAAACAAAAACTAATGCACATATAAGAAGCCCTCCCTGGTGGTGCAACAGTGGTTAAGAACTCAGCTGCTAACTGAAAGGTCAGTGGTTCGAACCCACCAGTTGCTCCATGGGAGAAAGATGTGGCAGTCTGCTTCCACAAAGATTACGGCCTTGGAAACCCTATGGGGCAGTTCTACTCTGTCCTATAGGGTCACTATGAGTTAGAATCGACTACGTGACAACGGATTTTGGTAATGTACATGTAACATGATGACCTTTTGTTTTTACGTTAAGTACTGTATAAAAAATCAAAAGGAACGTTAAAATATTACAATCTGTATTCTCTGGGTGGTAGCTTTTATTTGACATGACTTCATTAAGTCAGTTCATTAAGTCGGCAGTGAGCTCCAGCTCCTAAGAAACCTAATATAACTATAGTTCATTTTACCGTATCTATACTTCCCAAATTAGCACGCACATGAGAGAATGTATGAGATACAAAAGCTACAAGAAAAACATACTGCCTCCAAACCGGGAAGGAAGAAGTAAAAGTATCTCTATCTGCAAATGACATGATCCTATATATATAGAAAATCCCAAAGAATCCACTAGAAAGCTACTAGAGTTAATAAATGAATTCAGCAAGTGGCAGGGTACAAGGCCACACACAAAAATCAGCTGGGTTTCTAAGGACCAGCAATGAGCAATCTGACTGAAAAGGAAATTAAGAAAACGAATCCACTTACAATAGCATCTAAAAGAAATGCCTAGCAATAAATTTTACCAGGGAGATAAAAAACGTGTACATTGAAAACGATAAAACATTTCTGAAAGAAATTAAAGATCTAAATAAATAGAAAAACATTCCACATCCATGGATTGGAAGATTTAATATTAAGATGTCAAAACTACCCAAAGCAATCTATAAATTGAACGCAATCCCCATCAAAATTCCAACAGCCTTAAAAAAGAGGAGGGGGGGTCGGAATTCCAACAGCCTTCTTTGCAGAAATGGAAAGGCCAACCCTCAAATTTCTATAGAATCGCAAGGAGTACCCTGAATAGCCAAAGCAATCTTAAAAAAGAACAAAGCAGTAGGAGTCACGCTTCCTGATTTCAAAATATACTATAAAGTAATCAAAATAAGTCTGTTACTGCTATAAGGACAGACGTATAGGCCAATGGCATAGAAATTAAAGTTCAGAAATGAACCCATACATCTATGGACAATTGATTCTGACAAGGGTGCTGAAGTCCATTCAAGGGGGAAAAATAGTCTCTTCAATAAATGGTGCTGGGACGATTGGATTTCCACATGCAAAAGAAGGAAGCTGTATTCATACCTCATACCACATATGAAAATTAACCCAAAACTAAAACCATAACAACTCTTAGAACAAAATTTAGGGGCCTAGTTTTCAACAATGGAACCTTAGATATGATACCAAAAGCACAACAACAAAAGATAAATAGATAAATTGGACTTCGTCAAAATTTTAAAACTCTTATGTATCAAAAAACTTTAGCAACAAAGTAAAGAGATAACCTACAGAATGGGAGAAAATATTGGAGAATCTTATATTCGAAAAGGGTTTGATACACGGAGTACATAAAGAATCCCTATAACTGAACAACAAAAAAGACAACTCAATCAAAAAGTGGGTAAAGGACTGGAATAGACTTTTCACAAAAGACATACAAATGCTAATAAGCACATGAAAAGATGCTTAATCTCATCAGTCATTAGGGAAATGCAAATCAAAACCACAATGAGATACCACCTCACTCCCACTAGGATGGCTATTATCAGAAAAGGGAAAACCCTAAGTGTTGGCAAGGATGTAGAGAAATTGGAACGCTCACCCAATGTTGGTAGGATAGTAAAATGGTGCAGCCAAGGCAATAAACAGTAAATTAAACACAGAATCACTATTAAAAAAACCAAACAAAAACCCTTTGCCATCGAGTCAGTTCCGACTCACAGCAACCCTATAGGACATAGCAGAATTGCGCTTAAAGGTTTCCAAGAAGCAGCTGGTGGATTAGAACTGTCAACATTTTGATTAGCAGCCAGGCTCTTAACCACTGTGCCACCAGGGCTCCAGAATTACTATAAACTAAAAAAACCCAAACCTGTTACCGTGGAGTCAATTTCGACTCATAACAACCCTACAGAGCAGAGTAGAACTACCCCACAGGGCTTCCAGGGAGTGCCTGGTAGATTCAAGCTGCTGACCTTTTGGTTAGCAGCCCAGCTCTTAACCACTACACCACCAGGGTTTCCACCAGAATTACTATAAAAAATCCAAACCAAACCCAGTGCCATCGAGTCGATTATGACTCAAAGCGACCCTAGAGGACAGAGCAGAACTACCCCCTAGAGTTTCCAAGGAGCGGTTGTCGGATTCCAACTGCCAACCCTTTGGTTAGCAGCCGTACCACTTAACCACTATGCCACCAGGTTCTCCAGAATTACTATAAAAAAATCAATTCACTCCTGGGTATATACACAAAAGAACTGAAAGGACTCAAAAGAGATACTTGTACACCAGTGTTCACTGCAGCATTATTCACGATAGCCAGAAGGTGAATAACCCCAGCGTCCATCAACATACAAATGGATAAACAAAATGTGGTATATCTATACAATGCAAAATTACCCAACCATAAAGAGAAATGAAGTTATGATAAATGTTATGCCACGGATGAACCCTGAAAACATGCCGAGTGAAATAAGTCAGACACATAAAGGCAAATATCATATGATCCCACTTATATGAACTATCTAGAACAAATCAAAGTTTATTAGTGGTTACCAGGGGCAGGTAGGAGGCAAAGAGGTATTGCATAAAGGGTAGAGTTTGTTACGGGCAGTGGAAAATTTGGTGATGGCTGCACATCATGGTAAATGTAATTAATGTCATCGAACCGTACATGTAAAGATGGTTGAAATGGCAAATGTTTTGTATGTATTTTACCACGACAAAAAAAGAAAATAAATGTGAAGGTAGTCTGATAAGCTTGTTTAAAATGAATTTCCTTTCCATACTACGGCGTGTAGTACATAACATACATTAAGTATAGTCCAATAAACTTGTTAGTGTTGCTGTAGAATTGATTCTGCGTCAGGGCGACCCCATGTGTAAGATGTAGAACTGCCCCAAAGGGTTTTCGAGGCTGTGGCCTTTCAGAAGCAGATGATTAGACCCACCTTGCGAGGCACCTCATTTATGCCGCCTAGCAATTCCCCCAAAAAACTTATAAAACCCAACGCTGTTGAGTCAATTCCAACTCATAGTGACCCTATAGCCATGAAGAAAAAAAAAAAGAGAAAACATGATTAAAAAGGATAGAAAATGAGTGGAAAAAGGATCTTTCTCGATACGGGAGTAAAAACTGCTTGCATCTTGCGTTAGGCGTGGTTTCTTTCAACACCAAAAGCACAAGCAACAAAAGTAGGTAAATTGCACTACATCACAATGAAAAAAAGCTGTAAACAATACCATCAAGAAAAGTGAAAAGACAACCAAAGACTAGGAAAAAAATGTTTGCAAATCATGTATCTGATAAGGTACTTGTATCCAAGACATAAAAAGAACCCTTACAATTCAATAAGACAAAAAACCCAGTTTTAAAATGGACAAAAATTTTAATAGACAATTCTCCAAAGAAGATATACAAATGGCACATGAAAAGATGCTCAACATTACTAGTCACGAGGGAAATTAAAGCAAAACGACAATGAAATGTCACTTCACACAGACTAAAAAACCCACACTCGTTGCCATTGAGTTGATTCCGATTCATAGCGACTCTATAAGACAAGAATAGAACTGCCCCATAAGGTTTCCAGGAAGCAGCTCTTAGATTCGAACTGCGAAACCAAATCCGTTGCGGTAGAGTTAATTTCGACTCACAGTGACCCTACAGGACAGAGTAGAACTGCCCCATACAGTTTCCAAGGAGCCTCTGGTGGATTCAAACTGGCGACCTTTTGGTTAGCAGCTGCGGCACTTAACCACTACACCACCAGGGTTTCCTCACACAGACTCAGGATGGTTATAATCAAAACAGCAACCAGTGTAACAATGTGGAGAAATTGGAACCCTCTAATTTCACTGCTCGTGGGTATGCACATGGCGCCCTCCCTTTGGAAAACAGTAGTTATTTAAAATGTTAAGCATGAGTTACCACAGCAACTCCACTCCTAGGTATATACCCAAGAGAAATGAAAACATACATGTAAACAAAAGTTTGTACACAAGTGTTAATAGCAGCATTATTTATAACAGTCAAGAAGTGGATACAACCCAAATATCCATCAACTGACGAGCGAATATATAAAACGTAATATACACATACAATGGAATATTTGGCCGTAAAAAGGAACGAACAACTGATACATGCTACAATAAGGATGAACCCTCAAAACATTACGCCCAGGCAAAGAAGTCAATCACCAAAGTCCACATATTGTATGATTCCATTTACTCAATGTCTAGGATAGGCAAATTTAGAAAAAATAGGTTAGAGGTTGCTTACGGTTGGGTGGGAAGAGCTAATCTAATGGTTAAAAGGTTTCTTTTAAGGGGGGGACCAAAATGTTATAAAATGAGATTGTAGTGATAGCTGCACAACCCTATATACTAACAAACAAACGAAAACACTGAATTGTACACTTCAGATGGGTGAATCTACGGTATATGAATTATAACTCAATAAAGCTGCTAAAAAAAAAACTGCTTGAATATAAACCTTGCAGTCACAACTTAAAAATCCCTTTAGAGTAATCTCAGCCAATTTCTCCTCCTCCTTCACTTCCATTAAGATCAGAACTATTACAACCAAACATTTTAAATATTTTGGTTACCCTAGAACGTTTGTGTGCTGAAATACTGACTGAGCCTTGGTAAATTCTACTGTCATTCCAACACTTACTGTTGGAGTCAGATTTGCCCCCCTCGTGAGTCAGACGCTCAGAGCTTGGAATTACCCGTCTGCCTTATGGAAGCCTCCTAACTTGTTTCACGTTCCAAACCAGACTTTAAGCTCAAAAGCCAGAGACCATACCTTCCATTCCTTCTAGATCCCCCTGCGGAATTTAAAAACTCCATAAAGCATGTCCGGCTTGGCCAAGCCAATTCGACAACATTCCAGAACAAAAACTATAGTTCCCGCGTTAAAAGGCGAGAAAAAGGAAGGAAACAGAAACAAAGCCGAAGGATTAAATCTAAAACAGAGAGTTAAGGAAAGGCAAGCTTCAAAGGCTACGCAAAAGTGAAGGGCAGCGCTTACACAGCTCAAACTTAGTACTCAGCAGTGTGGTGTCGAGTCAAAATGACAAAAAAAGGGTAAAAAAAAAAAAACACTAGCTGGATGGAGAATACCATGTCTTTTTCTAAAGCCGTCCTATCAAAAAAAAAAAATACTAAGGTGATCACGCCTTTAGCGTCAACACTAATACTAGATACGCTATGATGAAACGCACGTCGAAAAAGCTGCCTTTTTACAAAAGAAAAAGCCAAGCCCTAGTCAGATACACTAACCATCAACGTTTGCTAAGCTCTCGATTGCTGCCTTCAACCATCTCCACCGCCATCTTCTAGATGAGAACCCAGAACCTTGCTAAAAGGCTCCCGGCAACATCACCACCACGCAGAGAGCCCGGGAAGGCTGCGTTTCCCAGGACGCGCAGACGGCGGAAAAGGAGAAACCTCCACCTCGCTCCTCTACACACCGCCCCAGTGCACGCAACGGGCCTCCGCCTTCCTTCCCTTCGCCCCGTCCCTGGCCTGGCTTTCCAAGCCCGTGCGTGAAGGGGCCTCGAGGCCCGGTGCGAGAGCCTCACCTGCACACGCCGCGGATGCAGGGCTCCAGCCAGATGCGGTAGGCGGTCTCGATATGCTCCTGCGACACCTCCTCGGGCCGCACCGTCTCCGCCCAGCGCCAGGCCGCCTTTTCCAACTGCAGACGCGGAGCCATGGCCTCGGCCCGGGGAGCGCCTCCAGAGGCCGGCCTCCTCCGCCGCCTGCGCCGCCGCCACCGCCCAGATGGGCGCCGCCACCTGCCACGGATGAGGACCAGGCGCTCCCTCAGCCAGCCGGCCGGCCAGTCAATCACCTGTGCGCGCCACTGCCGCCGCGCCCGCCCGCGCCCTACCCTCACGACCAGCCGCAAAGCGCCGCCGCCGACACCCGACAACCCCCGCGCCCGTGGACGTTAGAAGTGTACCCCCAACCCCGGCCGCCGGGGTAGGCGCATGCGCGTTCCCAGTAGCCTCTGCGACTTACACGCCCCGAAGGGCGGGGAAGGGGAAGTGGGATCCGAAGAACCTTTGCCACGTCTTCACCGGCGCTGCTGGGTTTGTTTTTGTCCTGGGTAGCGCACCACTGTCCTCTCTAACCGTTCCGCGCCTCGAGGGCAGAAGGCTGCCTATTTTTGGTCTCCGATATTACCCCTTTAACCGTGAAAAATTCACGCGAAAGGCTACTCAACGTACACCACGGGTCCGCCTGGAATTCGGGATGGGGACTGTTTAGGGCAAAAACCGGGTCACCAAGAAAACTAGGATTGGCTCGTTGGGGAAAGATTTAACTGTAGCTTGGAGCGGTTCCCACCCCTTTACCGAGCCCTCCTGACGTCAGGGGCTTTTCCTGAGTTAGTAAGGGACTACGTGTCCCGGCATGCATTGTGTTCGGACGCTCGCTGAATGCAAGGCATGCTGGGATTTGTAGTCTTCAAACTGTTGAGCTCGTTGTTGCCCTGGTTATGGGAGGGTTGGGGTCGGGTCTACCCTGCTGTAGGGTCAAACTTGGTAGTGGCTCTCCTTCCTCACGACTGTTAATGCTATATGATGATTTCCTACTTCCATCTCAATCTCCCGGGTTTAACAGCATTTCCTTTCTGCAATTCCCGCCCCAGGATGTAAAGAGTAGCCTTATGAAGAATGTTTTGCAAGCTATAAAGGGAACTTACAGAGTGAGGGTATTGAAGTCTTTACATTTGAATGAGAGCCCTGCAGCCTTTACTACATAAGAACTTCAGACTCAGCTGCTTTCCAGTTGGGTAACCTTGGACTGGATGCTTCCGTATGCTATTAATTAGACAAACATTCACTGAAGGCGCGTTGAAAACAAGCTGAGGTCTCTGCCATTAGCAGGGAGGGGGAGTAAAACAAAAAGTATGGTCCCCATCCCAGCCCTGGGGGAGAGGTTTGGAGTACTTGGGAAAAGGCTTCTCAGCAGCAGTAATCCCTAAGCCCACCCTTGAAAGATGAGTGTAACTTTGCCAGGATAGAAGCAAGTCACCATTCTAGACAGAGTCACAAGGAGCAAACACACAGAAGAGAGAGATCCTTTGATGTGTGAGGGCCACAGCAAATGGTTATCTATTGGGAGGCAGAGAGAGATGAAAAAGAAGGCTTGAGAGGCAGCTCAAGACCTTGTATAAATACAAGCAACTGGAAAGTTTAAAGCTGGTGAGAGATAAAAGGGAAATTTGCATTTTGTTTAGTTCTTTCAGTCTGGGCCAAGGCTAGAGCCAGAGAAACCTCTTACAACACTATTGCAGTGATACAGGCCAAGGACAGCAAAGGCCTGAACTGTGACAGTGTAATAGGTATGGAGGCAGAGGGCAACCTTGAGAGAAACGGAGAATTGTTGGAACTTGATAATGTTGACCTGACCAATGCTTGTTCACCTTTATGTTCTTTAACCTTCAAGTCTGAGTCATAGCCCCTTCCTCAGTGCCACATTTCCCAGTGTCATCCATTGCTGCACCTGGCGCATGATGAAATTGTGAATGTTATTCACTGTGGTGTCACTGCTATATGCCCAGCTTTCTAACTTGGATAATTAAATGAATAGAATTGCTACCAAGTGAGGTAGAAACTACAGAAAGAGGGACAGGCTTAGAAGGGAGATGATAATTTCAATTCTGAATATATTGCATTTCAGGTGCATAAGGGATATCCATGATAGAATAGCAGGCAGTAGTCTGAATCTTGAGAGATGTATTGCTCTGGTATCATAAATTTTTCAATCCCTACTAGATCATTTTCATCAGCCATACAAATATGCTGTAATTTCTCCCAAGTTAAAAAAAAAAAAAAACTTTTGACCTCTATACTCTCCTCCAGCTATTGCCCCATTTTTCTGCTACCGTTTATAGCAAAACTCTTAGATAGAGTAGTCTATACTCTTCTCTAATTCCTCTCTTCCTATTCCCTCTTGAGCCCATTCCCAAATGAGGCTGTCACTTCCATCACCTCCCAAAATCACTTCTGTGAAAATGACAATGGCCAACACATTGTTAACTCCAATGGTAAGCTCACATACTATCTTACTTGACCTATCAGCAGCAGTGGACCCAGTTAATCAGTCCCTGTGTCTGTTAACTTTCAGAACATCACACTGTCCTGGTTTTCCCATTATTCACTGGTCCTTCCTTTTTGGTGACCTTAGCTGTCCTTTCTCACCTCTCCAGCCTGTAACTTGAGTGACCTAAGGTTCAGTCCTTGGACCTCATTCTGTATCTGCATTTGCTCCTTGGGTGATTTCATCTTTTCCTGTGACTTTAAATACCATGTGTGTGTTGATGGCTTCCAAATTTTACAAATCTACTGCAAAAGGCCTCTTTAAAGTGTTAAAAAGCAAAGATGTCACTTTGATGACTAAGGTGCACCTAATCCAAGCCATGATCTTTTCAGTCGCCTCATATGCATGAGAAAACGGGATGAAAAAAAAGGAAGACCAAAGAAGAAATGACACATTCAAATTATGTTGTTGGTGAAGAATATTGAATATACCATGGACTGCCAGAAAAATGAAAAAATCTGTCTTTGACCAAGTACAGCCAGAATGCTACTTAGAAGCAAGGATGGCAAAACTTCGTCTCAGGTACTTTGGACATGTTATCAGGAGGAACCAGTCCCTGGAGAAGGACATCATGTTTGGTAGAGCATTAGTGAAAAAGAGGAAGACCCTCAATACGATGGAATAACACAGTGGCTGCAACAGTGAACTCAAACTTACCCACTATTTTAAGGATGGCACAGGACCAAGCAACATTTGGTCTGTTATACATAGGGTCTTGTAAAAGGGTAAAGTCTCTGAGTCTATTGAAAGCAAAAGTAGAGTTTTATTGAGGGAATATAATGATTTGAATTGGGCAGCATTCAGGAAGAATTTCCAGAATATCTTTCTGGAGATAAAGTTGAGCTTTTATACACAAAGTTAGGCACAGTGGGTAATCCTAGAAACATTTCAAAAACAGCTGTTCATATCAGTTGATCTTGTCTCCTTCCAGAAGACCATCTGTGCAGAACATTCTTTCCAAGGACTTTGCATTTGCATCGCATGCTTCCTGGAACATTCTATACACATACTTTACTTTCATTCTCGTCCGCTTACTCAGAGTGGATTGTATTAACCCTTGATTGACAGTCTAGTTGTTAGTCATACTGGCTTTTGTCATGGATTGAATTGTGTCCCCCCAAAATATGTGTCAACTTGATTAGGCTGTGATTCCCAGTATTGTGTGGTTGGCCTCCATTTTGTGATTATAGTTTTACGTTAAAGAGGATTAGGGTGGGATCGTAACACACTTAACCAGGTCACATCCCTGATCCAATGTAAAGGGAGTTTCCCTGGGGTGTGACCTGCACCACCACCTTTTATCTCTCAAGAGATAAAAAGGAAAGTAAAGCGAGGAGGGGAAGGGGGGACCTCATACCACCAAGAAAGCAGAACACATCCTTTGGATCCGGGGTCCCTGCATGGAGGAGCTCCTAGTCCGGGAGAAGATTGATGAGAAGGCTGACAGAGAAAGCATTCCCCTGGAGCTGACACCCTGAATTTGGACTTCTAGCCTACTTTAAAACTGTGAGGAAATAAATCTCTCTTTGTTAAAGCCGTCCACTTGTGGCATTTCTGTTATAGCAGCACTAGATGACTAAGACAGCTTTGCTGAGAGCTTTAGATTGATTTTAGAAACTCATTATCATCCCCTCTTTGATTAGGAATTTCCATAGAAATAAGAGTGCTTTATTCTACGTGGTCTTTTAGATGTGCTGTAACATAGATGGCTGCTTTTCAGCCTTTAAGACCCAGGTGCTACTTATGCTTTTATTAAGTAGTTGGGCACTATCTAGTATCTTCATCATGCCATTGTTTAGTCACTCTGCTTCTCTTATTCTGATGGTAAGGGGAACCTAGAGTAAGTAGGCCAAATTCTTTAGAGGGACATCTCATCAATACACAAGGCAGAAGAGTGCTAGGACACAAGCATGAATGTTCCAGAAACTTAAATCTCTTCAAGAGGAAAAAATCATTTGCATACCTTTGTGTCTCGTGGTATGACTGCAAAAGTTACATACATAATACATGATGCATTTAACAAGTCCTATAACTAACATTTAGAGCTCAGCTTTTAGAGGTCTCTAACATTTAGATGTCAGCAGTTCAAATCCACCAGCTGCTCCTTGGAAATCCTATGGGGCAGTTCTCCATTCTATAGGGTCACTATGAGTCAGAATTGGCCTGATGGCAACAAGTTTGGTTTCGTGGCTTATAACTAACATTACAATGATCAAAAGAATTAGTCCAGTTTGTAATAATGAGCATAACTAAGAACTGATGCCTTTGGGTAACCAATTAAAGACATTTAAAAAGAACAAATTACTATAAAGAGAAGTCTAAAACTTAAATGGACCTTCATGTTGAATAAAATTACTAGGAAACAAGACTACAAGTGTGGAGTAAAGCTAACAGAACAAGGATAGCTACAATTATAAAGTCCACAAAGTTCAGCAAGATGCATGGATTCTTGTTCTGTGAATTTGGGATTGGCTCTCTACTTCAGATGTCATGTGCTTCTGGCCCCCGAAGCATCTTGGGGTAATTTTTAGTTCCTCAGAGGGCTGACTGGTTTACAGAGGCAGCTTGGCCTTTTTTTCAGTTGTGATAGATGGATCTAGGGTTTGACTCCTTCTAGTTTTGGTGGCACATGGGCTGATGAGGAAGACTAGGCCCCTTTCAACAGGGTTCTAAGGAGTCCTCTCATTAGTGTCTTTTCGTAAAAATATATATGTATACAAATGCATACATATATAGTTTTCTGGGTTAAAGTTAGGCAGATTTTGGGAGTCTAGCTTTTGGTCATCAAAGGCTTCTTTAACCTGTGACAGTATTTTAACAATTCAAGTTGAATAATGAGGAGTCAGTATGGGCAACATAAGGGAGTGCCATGGGCATACCAGTAATTATTCTAGACAATAGAACATTGAACATCAGCAATATTCTTATATAAACCTTATAATAATTATTTTAGCTTACTCAATCTTATGTAGTTAATTTTTGGTTCCATGTAATCCTGGAAGTCTGAAAACTCCATCAGCTTCTATGTAAGAGTTCTAGAAATCTTGATTTAGTCTATTTTTGTTGAAATATTTTGGTCAGGCATTTTCACTGAATTAGGAAAGTAAAAGTTAACTGCAGATGACAACTTTAAAATGTCCATGGTTAAAATAATAATAACTCTTAAAAGTGAAAGACTGATGGACATTAACTACAAAAGTAATGCAAAGCCAAATAAAGTCAATTAAAAAGGAAATTTTAGATGAAAATATCTAAACATAATGATTAACCTTGTTTTCAAAAGAACTTCTGATGTAACGTAATAATCTTGGGACATAATACGAAATAGGATATACCAAGAATATACTAAGATTATCAAGTCTGTAAATATCTGAATAGTAATAAAAACTCTATGGGTAAACAATATGAATTCCTCAGTTAAAACCGTTAGCCTAGATGATGCTATTTTTAAATTGAAGAAAAAAGTAGTGACTAAGTCAATACTTTTAAAAAAATGGAAATTATGACTGATGTGATGGTTAAGGGTGTGTGACAACTTGGCTGGGTCATGATTTTCTGTGGTTTGGCAGTTACGATGTATTTTGACAGCTATGTAATGATGTAATCACCTCCATGGTGAGATCTGTTATGAGCAGCCAATGACTCAAAAGGGAGTTTCCTTGAGGGTGTGGCCTGCATCCAATATATGTGGACTTTTTGACAAAGCTCACTAGCTTTTGCTGCCTCTGGATCCTGCATCTGACCTCTGGTTCTTGGGACTTGAGCTAGCAGCTTACCTGCCAATCTTGGGATTCGTTAGCCTCTGCAGCTTGGCAGTCAGCAGCCTGCTGTCTTACCTGCCAGTCTCTAGATTCAACAGCTTGACAGTTCATCTTGGGATTCATCAGACTTCACAGCCTGTGAACCAGAGGCCTGCGTCTGACCTGCCGATCTTAGGTTCATCAACCCTGCAGCTACATGAGTCAGGAGGAGCCTCTAACCTGCGCCATGGACTTGGGCCTTTCCAGCCTCTACAACTGTGTGAGCCATTTCCTTGATATAAATAAATAAATTATGTATACACACACATACACAATTCACTGGTTTTGCTTCACTAGAGAACCCAGCCTAAGACAACTGATAGTACTATACTTTTGTTGTCTGGTATCAGGCAAAGAAGTATCAGAATGTGTCAGCGACAGAGAGAACATTGCCAAATCTCTAGGAACTTATACAATTTCTGCAATGTATTAATAATATTCAACAAATTTAACTTAAAATTAATCAGATATTCTGATTTGATAACATTACTCAACTAATTCATAACGTATTAAATAAATTTAATTATTTTATATGGCATAAAGTCTATTTAAACCTTCCAGGTTTTTTTTAATCAAACTTTCACCTTCATCTCATCAACCTTGTTCATATCCTCCAGTCTAACGTTAGTCTTGCTAAGATTTCAAAAACCATTTTAAAGTCACAGAAATCTTTTTTCCATTTTATTATTCATACTATTTTTCAATAAAGGCATTCGACTATGTGGATCGTAACAAATTATGGATAACATTGCGAAGAATGGGAATTCCAGAACCGTTAATTGTGTTCATAAGGAACCTGTACATAGATCAAGAGGCAGTTGTTCGGACAGAACAAAGGGGTACTGAGTGGTTTAAAGTCAAGAAAAGTGTGCACCAGGGCTGTATCCTTTCACCATACTGATTCAATCTGTATGCTGAGCAAATAATCTGAGAAGCTGGACTGTCTGAAGAAGAACATAGCATCAGGATTGGAGGAAGGCTCATTAACAACCCACATCATGCAGATGACATGACCTTGCTTGTTGCAAGTGAAGAGGACTTGAAGCACTTACTATTGAAGATCAAAGACCACAGCCTTCAGTATGGATTACACCTCAACATAAAGAAAACAAAAATCCTCACAACTGGACCAATGAGCAACATCATGATAAACGGAGAAAAGATTGAAGTTGTCAAGGATTTCTTTTTACTTGGATCCACAATCAACAGCCATGGAAGCAGCAGTCAAGAAATCAAAAGACGCATTGCATTGGGTAAATCTGTTGCAAAGGACCTCTTTAAAGTATTGAAAAGTAAAGATGTCACCTTGAAGACTAAGGTGTGCCTGACCCAAGCCATGGTATTTTCAGTTGCCTCCTATGCATGTGAAAGCTGGACAATGAATGAGGAAGACCGAAGAAGAATCAACACCTTTGAACTGTGGCGTTGGTGAAAAATACTGAATATGCCATAGACTGCAGAAAGAGCGAACAAATCTGTCTTGGAAGAAGTACAACCAGGATGCTTCTTAGACGCAAGGATGGTGAGACTGCATCTTACATACCTTGGACATGTTGTCAGAAGAGGTCAGTCCCTAGAGAAGGACATCATGTTTGGTAAAGTACAGGGTCAGCAGAAAAGAGGAAGACCCTCAACAAGATGGATTGACACAGTGGCTGCAACAATGGGCTCAAGCATAACAACAATTGTAGGGATGGTGCAGGATCAGGCAGTGTTTCATTCTGTTGTTCATAGGGTCGCTATGAGTCAGAAACGACAGTACCTAACGACAACAACAACAAAAGCAACATTTTTCAATAACCTTTTAAAGATTTCCATTTTGCTGGGAGGGGTCCCTTGACTCTGTCCTTCTTTGCTATTCTCTTAGCAGTTAGTTTAGCCTTCTTCTGTCATTTTATAACTTTTGATTAAGAACAATCCTGTAAATAAACCCATCAAATCTCAGATAACATTCTAGTTAACCTTCTTCTAACCTTCTATAACCTTCCATGACCATCCAAATTCTTTTTCTATGCTTTTCTTCTTTCTCATCTTGGCAATAACTAGCTTCTTGCATTTTAGGGCAAAATTACTATCTTTTTCTTTAACAAAACGCATTCCATATACTCAATCTAACCAAAGTTACTTAAGTTTCTTAAAAAAAAAAAAAAGATCTTGGAAAATGCTTTTAAGTCAATATACTACAAAATTTGAAAACATTTGTCAGAACAAATTCAATTTCATTAATTTCTGGGAATATTAGGAGTATAGAATTTATATAAGCACTTATTTATTCATAAGCCAATCAGAATAAAGCTCTCTGAAGGAATATTATAATCTAATTTAATAATACCATCTGGAGGTAGGAAATTACTATGTTTTCATAACCCTGTCTTCTGCATGCTTTATAGGATCCTTTGGAGAAGAAATTTAGAATAATTTGTCCCTATTTAAGGCCTGTTTTACCAATCAAAATAAACAATCTAGCCCTTTTCAGTGTACTTTTCAAATAGACTGATTTAAAAGATCTTGGCACAACAAACTGACCAGGACTTTTTGGGACCCTGAAGGGACTTATGCATAGTCAGGCTTGGGCAAGGGTCTCAGTGACCTCAGACCCAAAAGTTTTCCTCATCTTGGTACCAGGTGTTATAGAGAATCACAGTCACTTGTACAATGGTATTTAAAAACAGCTCTTCTCATTTCCTCATTGAACTTTAATTGTAACATAGAGTCTTTGGTCTTGCCTGGTGACAGAGGGACCTAGGCTTAATCTTCAGTCTTAATTATTTCTGAAAGTTAGAAGATGTGGACAGAGTTGGAAGAGCCCTCAGTCATTTGTGGAGCTATGCCTCCATCATTTCAAGTGCAAGCTGCACAGGTCTAGCCCGGTTGCCTGGAAACATGAACGCAATTCCTCCCATTTTAGTATTCTTATTTCTTAGTATTACTATTTCTTCTTACTATTGCAGCTGCAATTATGTTGCTACTTGGTTTCTTGGCAAGGACAGTTATCAACATATTCTAGAGGGAGCCTCTAAGGTCTCTTCAAAATCACTTAACACAAGCCTGTCTCGAAGGCTTTTTCACTTTGTTTTTCTTGCTTTGCTGTGGGTGTTCTCAGTGCTGGGGACTCAGAAATCTGTTATATGGAAGTTTAAAATTTCTCAATCCCACGAGCCTTCTATTTCTAGTTTATTTATGGCTCAAACCAGATCTTTCGTTTTCAAATTAGAGGTACCTCCTTTTGCCTGATAGCATTGGCAGAGGTCTGCTGTAAGGGTATTATCAATTTTTGTTTTACCTCAATTATTCCCAGTTTTAGTAGCCAGCGTGTTTTAACTACAGCTGAGCTCATTCAGACCCAGTTATCATATGGACTAATTGAAACAAATCTGTGAGCCAAGGCTGAAAACTTCTACAAGCATTTAAAATTTCTTAGCAAACTTGTAAAGATATTCACACAGCTTTGAAAAATGTTTCATAATGCTACCCAGCTATGAGCAAGTCCAGGGAATAAAAGTAACATAGGAAGACTCCTCTGTGTTTGTAGGATGGTTCTTAAAGGGCACTTCAGGTAAAGTTTTCTTAGTTGGTTTCTCAGAAAAAAAAAAAAAAGGAAGATAGACATAATGTTATCGGAGAAACAGGAGGGTACAGAGGAGTCTAAAGGAGAGACAGCCGTAGAGGGGTAACTAAGGCATGGAGGTAGGATGCATACTCTGGGTGTCACTTGAGGAGGGGCAGTAATGAGCAGTTTCTGTTGGCTATCATAGTTTCTATAGCCAGCTGTGAGAGATCATTCAGCAATTTAAAACTAATAGCCATAGGTGCTATTTTCCACGGATAGGGCCCTGGACAGCTGACAAGAGGGCAGATGGAGCAGAATCAAAGTTCTGACATTGTACTTCTTTACTTTGTTTGGTTAATTTGGAAACAGTATCCTGCAGGGGTCTATGAGTTGGAATCGACTCTATGGCGCTGGGTTTTGGGTTATCCTGCAGGGGAGCAATTTTACTGTCTTGATATCTTTTATAAACCTCTAGGTACCAATCAAAATAGGCATCCCATTGCAGTTGTTTCATCTGGGAGCCTTTATTTTTCAAAGCACTGTGCATTAAAAACTAATTTACAAAGCTCAAAAAATCCTCATAGTGGCCACTGATTTTCCAAACTGTTCCTAGTCAGGTGATGCCAACTAGATAAAAACGAGCATGTTGTGGGACCAAAATGCTGGTTCATATTGTGAGCAGAGGTCCCAGAAAAGAACCCTGATCCACTCTTAGATTTGGCATTATCCATTATCTTCTTTGAGATTCCTGAGGATCATGAACTTAAATCAATGCGCACAGAAAACAAAAGAATAAAGAGCAAAGTGTTGCTTTTGGTTTCTGAGAGACAGCACAAATCCCTAACTGGGAGCTGCTGCAGAGTTTGGACTGTGTCTTCCTTTTCTAGAGCCAGCAACGAGTGTCCTAATAATTCTTAACAGTTTGGCCTGTGCCTGCATTTTATTTTGCGGCTTATGGGGCTCTGAGTTTCCATGCAATGGTTAGGACAAGATGCACGAGTACAAACGGAAAGATAAGTTCTCAAAACCCAGAGAGCTTCACACAATAAAACAGCTTAAATCCGAGGGGTTATTTACCTTGGATGGCTCCCAAGAGGTCCACAGAGCTGAAGAGCCCAAGTGCCTCTGCTTGGAACTGTAGTCTGGGTCCCTGGAATCTCAGGGGCCGCTGAAGATGATGTGCCTTTGGATCTCACAATTCTGACACCAGAAATGTCCAAAAGTAAAGTCTCTGAGTGTATTGAAAGCAAAAATAAAGAGTTTTATTGAGGGAATATGATTTGAATTGGGCAGCATTCAGGAAGAATTTCCAAAATGCTCTGTCTTTCCGAAGACAAAGTTGAGCTTTTCTACACAAACTTAGTCATGACTAATCCTACAAAGGTTTCAAAAACAACTTTTTCTTCATATCAGCTAATCTTATCTCCTTCCAGAAGATCAGCTGTGCAAAACATTCTTTCCAAGGACATCTTTTTTGCATCACATGCTCCCTGGAACATTCTAAGCACGTGCTTCACTTTTTTTTCTGTGTCTTTCCCTTGCTTACTCAGAGTGATCTGCATTAACCTTTTATCGAGGGCCTAGTCATCAGTCATCTAGGCTTTACTGAGAGCCTTAATTTGATTTTAGAAACTCTTTATCAGTCTCTATGAGTCAGAATTGACTTGACAGCACCTAACAACAACAGACCTGACTGATCTCTGCTGTGAACACCAGACTTGTATATCCTACTGCTTTCTTGACATCTCCAATGTGCAGTGGGGATCACACACTTCAGCCCCACTTCCACCCCCCCCCAAATATCCCTCTGTAATCTTTTCCATCTCAGTAGATGGCCGTTCCATCCTCCAGAAATCTTAGAGGCAACCTGTCATGGACTGAGTTGTGTTCCCCCCAAATATGTGTCAATTTGGCTAGGCCATGATTCCCAGTATTGTGTGGTTGCCCACCATTTTGCCATCTGATGTGATTGTCTTGTGTGTTGTAAATCCTATCTCTATGATGTTGATGAGGTGGGATTAGCTGGCAGTTATGTTAATGGAGCAGGACTCAACCTTCAAGATTAGGTTGTTCCTTAAGCTAATCTCTTTTGAGATATAAAAGAGAGAAGTGACCAGAGAGATGTGGGGACCTCAAGAAAGCAGCACCTGGAGCACAGCACATCCTTTGGACCTGGGGTTCCTGCACAGAGAAGCTCCTTGACCAAGGGAAGATTGATGAGAAGGACCTTCCCCTAGAGCAGGGACAGAGAAAGGCTTCTCCTGAAGCTGGCACCCTGAATTTGAACTTCTAGCCTCCTAGATTGTGAGAAAATAAATTTCCCTTTGTTAAAGCTATCCGCTTGTGGTATTTCTGTTGTAGCAGCACTAGATGACTAAGACACAGCCTTAACTCATTTATTTCTCTTACACCTATCTAGTCCTTCAGTAAATCTTGTCAGTTTTGCCCTCAAAATAAGTACAGAATACAACCACTTTTTATCACCCTGACTGTTAGGACCCTGGGCCTTTGTACTTGCTGTTTCCTTTGCATAGAATACTCTTCCCTACATGGCCATGTGGCCAGCTCCTTCACATGATAAATGATGGGAACAGAAAGAGGACCCTGGGAAGAAGGTCCAGATGGAACAATAGGTGTAAGGAGAATTGGAGGAATTGAATATCTCACAAACTGAGGGATGAAAGTTTTAAGAAGGTGGGAATGGTCAGCAATGTTAAATCTCCCTTTATCTTCCTCCCCATTTCTTAGTTCTCTTCCCAGCATAATTATTGAAAGAATTATCTATCACAACACTATCCAACAGACATGTAATATGAGCCACATATGTAAGTAAATTTTCTAATAACCACATTTTAAAGAAGTGAAGTTAATTTTAATAATATATTTCATTAATCCAATATATCCAAAATATTTACCATTCCACATGTAATCAATATAAAAATATTAATGAGATATTCTACATTCTATTTTTCACACTATGTTTTGGAAATCCAGTGTGTGTTTTACATTTACAGCTCATCTCAATTCAAATTAGTCATATTTTAAGTGCCCAATAGCCACAGGTGCCTACCATAGTGGACAGCACAGGTATACACTTCCTTTATTTCTTCATCAGCTATTCACTCATCAAGCAACTCCATTCTGACCTATGACCCCACCACTCCTCTATACCTGCTTTTATCAAGGTCACCATGACTTCCAGATTATGAAATCCAATGGTCTTCTATCTGTCCTCGGCTTTCACCTCCTCTCAGCCATCACTGGCACAGATTGAAATGTCCTGCCATCTTGAAATGTCCATCTCTTGGTTTCTGGGTAGTACCCTCTCCTGGTTCTCCACCTCAATGGCTGCTCCTTCTCAGTCTTTTTTGCTGCCTCCTCCTCTATTGGTTTTCTGAGTGCTGGAGTTTTTCTAGCCTTTGTCCTGGGCCCTCTGCTATATCAGTCAATTAAAAAATAATAATTAAAAAAGAGAGAAACAGGTATAAACTTAGATCATGTCATTTCCTTTTGTCATCCCTTTGTATTTTTGAATAAAATCTAAATTTCTTTTCATGACCTACAGGGCTATCACAGGTAAATAATGGCTACCGAAAGATGTCTATGTCCTAACTTCTGGAACCTGTGAATGAATATGTTACCTTAGGTGGCAAAATGGAATTTACAGATGGGATTAGGTTAAGGATTTTGAGATGGGGAGATTATTCTGGATTATCTGGTGGGCCCAATATAATCACGAGTGTTCTTACAAGTGAAGGAGGGAGGCAGGATAGGGTCAGAGTCAGAGAGAGGTTTGAAGAGACTATGCTGCTGCCTTTGAAGATGGAGGAAGGAACCACAAGTCAAAGAAGGCAGGCAGCCTCTAGAAGCAGGAAAATCCAAGGGAAACTCCTCCCCCTGAACCTCCAAAAGGAGCACAGTCCACATTTTAGCTTAGTGGAACCCATTTTAGACTTCTGACCTCCAAAATGATGAGATAGTTTCAAGCCACTAAATTTGTATTAATTTGTTGCAGGAGCAATAGGAAGCTAATATAAGGACCTATCATGATCTGGCCCCTCCTAACTCTCCAATCTCTTTTACTGTTGCTCCCTCATTCCCTGTGCTTTAGCCACAGTAGTCAAGTACTTTTCTGTTTCAGGGCCTTTGCAATTGCTGTTCCTTCTTCCCCAGCTCTTCACATGCCTGGCTCCTTTCAGGTCTGAGCTCAAATGTCATCTCTACAGAGAAGGCCTCCCTAACAAGCCTGTCAAAGTAGACACCCTTCTGATACCCCCTCTTACTTCATTGCATCCCTGTTTATTTTTCTCCTTCTCATGTCTGAAGAGATTGTGTTCATTATTGTCTTATTGTTTACTCACTGTCTGAGTTTCCTAGCACTTCTGTAGCACAAATACCACAAGTGGGTGAGTTTAAGAACAGAAATTTATTTTCTCACAGCTCTGGAAGCTGAAAGTCCAAATTAAGGTCTAGGCAGTGTCTTTTCCTTCCTCGTCGGCAGCCCTGGGCATTCCTTGGTTCTTGGAGAGCCTCATATGCCATCTGTCTTCACCAGTATATGTGTGCATGTCTCTGTGTGTATACTACTCTTTATATAACTCAGAAATGATTGGGTTTTGGATCCACCCTACACTGGTATGACCTCAACTGATTGATTACATTAGATTGAATATGGAAAGTGATTACATTAGATTAGATTGCATCCCCAGGTATAAAGCCAAAACACCAAAACCCATTGTAGTCTAATCAATTCCAACTCACAGCAACCCTATAAGAGAAAGCACAACTGACTGATAGGGTTTCCAAAGAGTGGATGGCGGATTCAAACTGCTGAACTTTTGGTTAGCAGCCAAGCTCTTAACCACTGCACTACCAGAGCTCCAAGGGGTTAGTATTTGAACATTTATTTTGGGGGACACAATTCAATCCATAATACTCACTCATTATATGTCTTCCCCTCTAGATTATCAGCTCCTCAACAATGGGAACCTCACTGCCTTGTTCGTTGTTGTGTTCTCAGCACCCAGAACAGTCCCTGATATAACCTCTTGCCATCGAGGCAATTCTAACTCATGGCGACCCATTTTGTTACACCATAAAACTGCCCCATAGGATTTTCCTGGCTGTAATCTTAATGGAAATAGATTGGCAGGTGTCTTAGTCATCTAGTATTGCCATAACAGAAATACCACAAGTGGGTGGCTTTAACAAAGAGAAATTTTATTTTCTCACAGTCTAGTAGTTTACAAGTCCAAAATCAGGGCACCAGCTCCAGGGGATGGCTTTCTCTCTCTGTCGGCTCTGGAGGAATGTCCATGTCCTCAATCTTCCCCTGGCTGAGGAGCTTCTCAGGCACAGGGACCCCGTGTCCAAAGAACCTGCTCTGCTCCGGGTGCTGCTTTCTTGGTGGTATGATGTCCCCAACTCTCTGCTTGCTTCCCTTTCTTTTTATCCCTTGAGAGATAAAAGGTAGTGCAGGGGAGGTGGGGCCAAGATGGCTGACTAGGTAGAAGCTACCTCAGATCCCTCTTGCAACAAAGACTTGGAAAAACAAGTGAATCGATCACATACATGACAATCTACGAACCCTGACCATCAAACACAGATCTAAAGAGTTGACCTGAGTGACAGAGACTGAGAACAAGCAACCACGGGGAAGCAAAGACTGTTTTTGGAGCCTAGAGCCAGCGTCCCAGTCAGAAAACCTTGGTACCGGGCTTTGGACTGGGCACAGGGGAGCTAAGCACAGCATCCTGAGACGGCGCAAACATAGGACGCAGCCGTAGCCCCCAGAAGTGACCTCGGGGGAAGCCCAGCCAGTGCACACAGGCAGCACAGTGACGCGGCTGACAGGAGGAGAAGTCACCAGGAGACAGCGACTGGTTTTGGAGCCTGGAGTGTGGTGTCCCAGCCAGGAAACCTTGGCGCTGGGCTTTGGACTGGGAGCAGAGAAACTGACCACGGCTTCTGAGACAGCACAAGCACAGGACGTGGGCCTGGCCCTTGGGGGCAATCTCGACCCAGCCAACGCGCACAGACTACACACCCCTCTTGGGAATCTCAGATAAAACAGTCATCACCAAGCAAGATAAGTAACTTTGTCTATATTCTGAGGTGCTACTCTCTCCTATCTGATCCCGCCCCTCCCCTTCCCAGGCGGCTTCATTAACATTGGAATTTCCTGGGCCAGAGAGTGAAGTGCTCTGCGTTTTTTTTTTTTGTTTGTTTGTGTTTTTTTTGTTTGTTTGTTTGTTCTTTTCCTAACCCATTCTCCTGGCCTGAGAGAAGCAGTTACAAAAAACCCAGGGCCCAAAAATCCTTCCCTGACTTCCTGAAATTGGACTAAAAATACAGAACCAGCTCCAGCCAAGCATAAGAGATCCGCAGTCTTGGGCTTTCATCCCTACAGGGAACAAGGTGGCTGTTATAATGCAAAGGCAATTGTGATAGGGAACTGACTGGAATTGTTTTAGCGGATTACTGGAAAGACAAGTTTCCCAGGTCTGATATCTCTGCATATTAAACAGAGCCCTCACTGACCCACAATGGGGAACTGAGGGCTGAAGCTCCCCCCAGACCACCTAGCCCTCTGCCTTAGGGGTCTGAGGATGGTGACACCTACCAATCTGTAGAGGTACAGGCATTGGGTGCCTAAGGTATAGCTGCAGAGCCCACCCACCAAAGTGCTTTAGGAATAGAGACACACCTACTTCACTGGCACTTGGGAGAAGCCTGTCAGCATCCTGCTCCCCCTGGAGTGTGACCCCCTGCTGCTACTAAAATCTGGTGCACACAACTAGCACCACAACTCCTCTAGGTAGATAGGTGACAGTCTGCACCACACACTTGGTGACCCAAAAGCAGATTCTACTCAAGAATAGTGAATGGACTCTTAGGCTTATATATCTGGTAACAGCCCAAACCAGCTGGTAATAGGACATAAGTGATTCAAGGGCTACAACAATCAAGACAGCACAATCTAGTAGCCCATCTGTGTATGTTGAAAGAAAACAAAACAAGATAAGAGTCAGTGAGCAAATATAAAATAAATTACTACAATATCTTATAGATGGCTCGGAGAGAGCAGTCGATATCAAACCACATAAAGAAGAAGACCATGATTGCTTCTACAACTCCCCAAATTAAGGAATCAAAATCTTTCCCAAATGAAGATACAATCCTGGAATTGCCAGATGCAGACTATAAAGAACTAATTTACAGAATGCTTCAAGACATCAGGGATGACCTCATAAATGAAATAAGGCAATCTACAGAAAAAGCCAAGGAACACACTGATAAAGCAGTTGAAGAAATCAAAAAGATTATTCAAGAACATAGTGGAAAAATTAATAAGCTGCAAGAATCCATAGAGAGACGGCATTCAGAAATCCAACAAATTAACAGTAAAATTACAGAATTAGACAACTCAATAGGAAGCCAGAGGAGCAGAATCGAGCAATTGGAATGCAGAATGGGGGACCTGGAGGATAAGGGAATTGATACCAATATAGCTGAAAAAAAATCAGATAGAAGAATTTTAAAAAATGAAGAAACCCTAAAAATCATGTGTGACTCTATCAAGAAGAATAACTTGCATGCAATTAGAGTTCCAGAACAAGGAGGGATAACAGAAAATACAGAGAGAATAGTTGATGATCTGTTGGCAGAAAACTTCCCCGACATCGTGAAAGATGAAAGGATATCTATCCAAGATGCTCATCGAACCCCATATAAGATTGATCCAAAAAGAAAATCACCAAGACATATTATCATCAAACTTGCCAAAACCAAAGATGAAGAGAAAATTTTAAAAGCAGCCAGGGATAAAAGAAAGGTCTCCTACAAAGGAGAATCAATAAGAATAAGTTCAGACTACTGAGCAGAAACTATGCAGTCAAGAAGGCAATGAGATGACATATATAGAGCACTGAAGGAGAAAAACTGCCAGCCGAGGATCATATATCCAGCAAAACTCTCTCTGAAATATGAAGGTGAAATTAAAACATTTACAGATAAACACAAGCATAGAGAATTTGCAAAAACCAAACCAAAGCTACAAGAAATAAGAAAGGAAATTGGTCAGAAAATCAATAATATCAGATACCAGCACAACACAGGGTCACAGAACAGAACATCCTGATATCAACTCAAATAGGGAAATCACAAAAACAAATTAAGATTAATTTTTAAAAAGAAAAAAAACGCTCAAAACAGGGAACCATTGAAGTCAATATATAAAAGATTACAATAATAAAAAAGAGGGACTAAATACAGGAGGCATAGAACTGACATATGGAGAGGAAAACAAGGTGATATAGGACAATACAAGTCAGGTTTTTACTTAGAAAAATAGGGGTAAATATTAAGGTAACCACAAAGAGGTATAACAATTCCATAACTCAATATAAAAACCAAGAAAAACATAATGACTCAGCAAACATAAATTCAACTACTATGAAAATGAGGAACACACACATTACAAAGAAAAACATCTTAGCACAAAAAAGTAAGTGGAAAAATGAACTTGTCAACAACACACACAAAAAGGCATCAAAATGACAGCACTAAACACATACTTATCTATAATTACGCTGAATGTAAATGGACTAAATGCACCAATAAAGAGACAGAGTCTCAGACTGGATAAAGAAACACGATCCGTCTATATGCTGCCTACAAGAGACACACCTTAGACTTAGAGACACAAACAAATTAAAACTCAAAGGATGGAAAAAAATATATCAAGCAAACAATAAGCAAAAAAGAGCAAGAGTAGCAATATTAATTCCTGACAAAATAGAATTTAAAGTTAAATCCACCACAAAGGATAAAGGACACTACATAATGATTAAAGGGACAATTGACCAAGAAGATGTAACCATATTAAATATTTATCCACCCAATGACAGGACTGCAAGATACATAAAACAAACTTTTAACAGAACTGAAAAGTGAGATAGACACCTCCACAATTATAGTAGGAGACCTCAACACACCGCTTTCGAAGAAGGACAGGACTTCCAGTAAGAAGCTCAACAGAGACACAGAAGACCTAATTGCTACAATCAACCAACTTGACCTCATAGACTTATACAGAACACTCCACCCAACAGCTGCAAAGTATATTTTTTTTTCTAGCACACATGGAACATTTTCTAGAAGAGATAAAAATACTACATCATAAAACAAGCCTTTGCAGAATCCAAAACATTGAAATATTACAAAGCATCTTCTCAGACCACAAGGCCATAAAAGTGGAAATCAATAACAGAAAAATCAGGGAAAAGAAATCAAATACTTGGAAACTGAACAATATCATGCTCAAAAAAGACTGGGTTACAGAAGACATTAAGGAGGGAATAAAGAAATTCACAGAATGCAACGAGAATGAAAACACTTCCTATCAAAACCTCTGGGACACAGCAAAAGCAGTGCTCAGAGGTCAATTTATATCGATAAATGCACACGTACAAAAAGAAGAAAGAGGCAAAATCAGAGTACTGTCCCTACAACTTGAACAAATAGAAAGTGAGCAACAAAAGAATCCATCAGGCACCAGAAGAAAACAAACAATAAAAATTAGAGCTGAACTAAATGAATTAGAGAACAGAAAAACAATTGAAAGAATTAACAAAGCCAAAAGCTGGTTCTTTGAAAAAATTCACAAAATTGATAAACCATTGGCCAGACTTACTAAAGAAATACAGGAAAGGAAACAAATAACCCAAATAAGAGACGAGATGGGCCATATCACAACAGGCCCAACTGAAATTAAAAGAACCATATCAGATTATTACGAAAAATTGTACTCTAACTAACACATTTGCAAACCTAGAAGAAATGGATGAATTCCTAGAAAAACACTACCTACCTAAACTAACACAATCAGAAGTAGAACAACTAAATAGACCCATAACAAAAGAAGAAATTGAAAAGGTAATCAAAAAACTCCCAAAACAAAAAAAAGCCCTGGCCCGGATGGCTTCACTGCAGAGTTCTACCAAACTTTCAGAGAAGAGTTAACACCACTACTACTAAAGGTATTTCAAAGCATAGAAAATGATGGCCTCATTCTATGAAGCCACCATATGCCTGATACCAAAACCAGGTAAAGACACCACAAAAAAAGAAAATTACAGACCTATATCCCTCATGAACATAGATGCAAAAATCCTCAACAAAATTCTAGCCAATAGAATTCAACAACATATCAAAAAAATAATCCACCAAGTGGGATTTATACCAGGTATGCAAGGGTTTATTTTTATGCAAGGTTGGTTTAATATTAGAAAAACCATTAATGTAATCCACCATGTAAATAAAACAAAAGACAAAAACCACATGATCTTATCAATTGATGCAGAAAAGGCATTTGACAAATTCCAACACCCATTCATGATAAAAACTCTCAGCAAAATAGGAATTGAAGGAAAGTTCCTCAACATACTAAAGGGCATCTATACAAAGCCAACAGCCAACATCAGTCTAAATGGAGAGAGCCTGAAAGCATTTCCCTTGAGAACGGGAACCAGACAAGGATGCCCTTTATCACCACTCTTATTCAACATTGTGCTAGAGGTCCTAGCCAGAGCCGTTAGACTAGACAAAGAAATAAAGGGCATCTGGATTGGCAAGGAAGAAGTAAAATTATCTCTATTTGCAGATGACATGATCTTATACACAGAAAACCCTAAGGAATCCTCCAGAAAACTACTGAAACTAATAGAAGAGTTTGGCGGAGTCTCAGGTTACAAGATAAACATACAAAAATGACTTGGATTCCTCTACATCAACAAAAAGAACATCGAAGAGGAAATCACCAAATCAATACCATTCACAGTAGCCCCCAAGAAGAAAAATACTTAGGGATAAATCTTACCAAAGATGTGAAAGACCCGTACAAAGAAAACTAGAAAGTACTGGTGCAAGAAACTAAAAAGGACCTGCATAAGTGGAAAAACATACCTTGCTCATGGATAGGAAGACTTAACATAGTAAAAATGTCTATTCTACCAAAAGCCATCTATACATACAATGCACTTCTGATCCAAATTCCAATGACATTTTTTAATGTGATGGAGAAACAAATCACCAACTTCATATGGAAGGGAAAGAAGCCTCAGATAAGTAAAGCATTACAGAAAAAGAAGAAGAAAGTGGGAGGCCTCACTCTACCTGATTTTAGAATCTATTATACAGCCACAGTAGTCAAAACAGCCTGGTACTGGTACAACAACAGGCACACAGACCAGTGGAACAGAATTGAGAACCCAGATATAAATCCATCCATGTATGAGCAGCTGATATTTGACAAAGGCCCAGTGTCAGTTAATTGGGGAAAAGATAGTCTTTTTAACAAATGGTGCTGGCATAACTGGATATCCATTTGCAAAAAAATGAAACAGGACCCATACCTCACACCATGCACAAAAACTAACTCCAAGTGGATCAAAGACATAAACATAAAGACTAAAACGATAAAGATCATGGAAGAAAAAATAGGGACAACATTAGGAGCCCTAATACAAGGCATAAACAGAATACAAAACATTACCAAAATTGACGAAGAGAAACCAGATAACTGGGAGCTCCTAAAAATCAAACCCCTATGCTCATCTAAAGACTTCACCAAAAGAGTAAAAAGACCACCTACAGATTGGGAAAAAATTTTCAACTATGACATCTCCAACCAGTGCCTGATCTCTAAAATCTATATGATTCTGTTAAAACTCAGCCACAAAAAGACAAACAACCCAATCAAAAAGTGGGCAAAGCATATGAACACACACTTCACTAAAAAAGATATTCAGGCAGCTAACAGACACATGAGAAAATGCTCTCGATCATTAGCCATTAGAGAAATGCAAATTAAAACTACGATGAGATTCCATCTCACTCCAACAAGGCTGGCATTAATCCAAACAACACAAAATAATAAATGTTGGAGAGGCTGCAGAGAGATTGGAACTCTTATACACTGCTGGTGGGAATGTAAAATGGTACAATCACTTTGGAAATCTATCTGGCATTTTCTTGAAAAGTTAGAAATAGAACTACCATACAACCCAGAAATCCCACTCCTTGAAATATACCCTAGAGAAATAAGAGCCTTTACACAAACAGATATATGCACACCCATGTTTATTGCAGCTCTGTTTACAATAGCAAAAAGCTGGAAGCAACCAAGGTGTCCATCAACGAATGAATAGTTAAATAAATTATGGTATATTCACACAATGGAATACTACACATCGATAAAGAACAGTGACGAATCTGTGAAACATTTCATAACATGGAGGAACCTGGAAGGCATTATGCTGAGTGAAATTAGTCAGATGCAAAAGGATAAATATCATATAAGACCACTATTATAAGATCTTGAGAAATAGTATAAACCGAGAAGAACACATACTTTTGTGGTTAAGAGGTGGGGAGGGAGGGTGGGAGAAGGTTATTTACTGATTAGTTAGTAGATAAGAACTACTTTAGGTGAAGGGAAGGACAATACTCAATACACGGAAGGTCAGCTCGGCTGGACAGGACCAAAAGCAAAGAAGTTTCCGGGATAAACTGAATGCTTCAAAGGTCAGTGGAGCAAGGGCGGGGGTTTGGGGACTATGGCTTAAGGGGACTTCTAAGTCAATTGGCAAAATAATTCTCTTATGAAAACTTTCTGCACCCCACTTTGAAGTGTGGCATCTGGGGTCTTAAATGCTAACAAGCAGCCATCTAAGATGCGTCAATTGGTCTCAACCCACATGGATCAAAGGAGAATGAAGAACACCAAGGTCACACGATAACTATGAGCCCAAGAGACAGAAAGGGCCACATGAACCAGAGACTTACATCATCCTGAGACCAGAAGAACTAGATGGTGCCCGGCCACAACCGATGCCTGCCCTGACAGGGAGCACAACAGAGAACCCCTGAGGGAGCAGGAGATCAGTGGGATGTAGACCCCAAATTCTCATAAAAAAGATCAGACTTAATGGTCGAACTGAGACTAGAAGAATCCCAGCGGTCATGGTCCCCAAACCTTCTCTTGGCCCAGGACAGGAACCATTCCTGAAGACAACTCATCAGACGTGGAAGGGACTGGACAATGGGTTGGTGAGAGATGCTGATGAAGAGTGAGCTAATTGTTTCAGGTGGACACTTGAGACTGTGTTGGCATCTCCTGTCTGGAGGGAAGATGGGAGGATAGAGAGGGTTAGAAACTGGCAAAACGGTCACGAAAGGAGAGACTGGAAGGAGGGAGCGGGCTGACTCATTAGGGGGAGAGTAAGTGGGAGTATGGAGTAAGGTATATATAAGCTTATATGTGACAGACTGATTTGATTTGTAAACTTTCACTTAAAGCACAATAAAAATCATTAAAAAAAAAAAAAAAAAGGTAGTGCAGGCCACACCCCAGGGAAACTCCCTTTACCTTGAATCAGGGAGGTGACCTGAGGAAGGGTGGTGTCACAATTCCACCCTAATCCTCTCAACATAAAATTACAATCACAAAATGGAGGGCAACCACACATGGCCTACGTTGATACACACATTTTTCGGGGGACATAATTCAATCCATGAGAGCAGGTTTTTTTTTTTGCAGTACCACTGGGTAGGTTCAAACCGCCAACCTTTAGGTTAGTAGTTGAGCACAAACCTTTTGTGCCACGTAGGGAACTTGCCTGACACATACCATGTTGCTGTGGAGTCAATTCCGACTCATAGCGACCCTATAGGACAGAGTAGAACTGCCCCATAGAGTTTCCAAGGAGCTCCTGGTGGATTCAAATTGCCAACCTTTTCGTTAGCAGCCATAGCACTTAACCACTATGCCACCAGTGTTTCCCGTCTGACACTTAGTAGGTACTTAATAAATGTTTACTAAATGAATGGATGTACATCAGTCTGATTAAGAACTAGTTTTCTAGATCTAGAGGCGTGGGTAGAAGCAGGTTCTTTTTTCTAAATGAAGGCGCCTTTAAATCTAAACAGAGACTTACAAAGAATACGTGAAGCACAAGTTATTTTTAATGTTGCTATAGATTGAATTGTGTCCCCCAAAAATGTGTGTCAACTTGTCTAGGTCATGATTCCCAGTATTGTTTGGTTGTTCACTATTTTGTGACCTGATGTGATTATTCTATGTGTTGTAAACCCTAACCCCTATGATGTTAATGAGGCAGGATTAGAGGCAGTTATATTAATGAGGTGGGACTCAACCTATAGGATTATGTTGTACCTTGAGTCAGTCTCTTTTGAAATATAACAGAGAGAATCAAGCAGAGAGGAGAGGAACCTTATGCCACCAAGAAAGAAATGCTGGGAGTGGGGCTAGTCCTTCGAACCCGGGGTCCCTGTACTGAGAAGCTCCTAGATGAGGGGAAAATTGATGACAAGGACTTTCCCACAGAACTAACAGAGAGAAAGCATTCCCCGGGAGCTGGTGCCCTGAATTCAGACTTCTAGCCTCCTAGACTGTGAAAGAATAAATTTTTGTTTATTAAAGCCATCCTCTTTGGTGTTTCTGTTACAGCAGCACTAGATAACAAAGACAATGTCATCATCCATTCTTCCAAGACCCAGTGGGAAAGAGAGGGAGAGAATCCCAAGCCAAAAAGAGAAGTGAATGGCTGTAGTGTTTCACCACCTAAGGAAGAGAAGAGTGGAAGGAGCCTGGGCTGCGTTGTATCTGAGGTACCATTTATGTGGGCACTGTGGAAGCAACATTGACACTTTCCTCTGCTACAATTATGTATCAGCATGTATATGATCATATTCTACAATCGAGTCTTCCTTTGACATCTACAACCCAGGAGTTATTTGTTGACAAGGATGGTGGGGAGAGGGGCTGAGACATACAGTGAACTATCTTATATTCACTCCACTAACTTTGATGCAATAATGCGGTAAATGATCAGAGGTAGCCTTTGGAAAATTATATTTATTATAAAATTATTCAGTATAATGAAAGATTATTGAATATGATAGTATCTTATCCACCTAGAATAAACCTTTCTATTAATACGTTAGTTCCCCCCCAACACATATTCCTTTGGGATGGAGTAAAAGGTCATAGTGCCTTAACCTCTAGGTAGGTGATTGTGCGGGTCCATTAATCACCTTCTCAATATGAATGATTCTCTCTCTTCTCAGTCACTGCCTAGATTGCCACTGTGAATTGGATCTGGCACAATCATCTGCCTAGAAACTGGCCTTCAAGCATCATCACGAGAGCAAGGGACAGCATGCACTCTTGCTGTGGGAGCAGGTGGCATCAGGGTTAGGATTTTTCTTTTCCTTTGGAACCCGCCTGTGATTCATTTCCCTGTGTTTGTTGTTGTTCACACCCTTGCTATGACTGGCTATATGCAATTTAGCAAACCCTAATGTGTTGATCCTAGAGATGATTACTGCACACACTAGCTCTGCCACCCATCCATCTGACTGCAGATCTTGTTGTTGTTGTTATTAGGTGCCGTTGAGTCGGTTCCAACTCATAGCGGCCCCCTGTACCACAGAACGAAACACTGCTCGGTCCTGCATCGCATCACAATCTTTGCTGTGCTTGAGCCCATTGTTGTAGCCACTGTGTTAATCCATCTGGCCTTCCTCTTTTTAGATGACCCTCCACTTCGCTAACCATGATGTCCTTCTCCAGGGACTTGCCCCTCCTGACAACATGTCCAAAGTATGTGAGAAGAAGTCTCACCATCCTCTCTTCTAAGGAGCATTCTGGCTGTACTTCTTCCAAGAAAGATTGCTCTTTCTCGTGGAATTCCATGGTATATTCAATATTCTTTGCTGACACCATAATTCAAAGGCTTCAATTCTTCTTTGGTCTTATTCATTGTCCAGCTTTCACATGCACATGAGGCGACTGAAAATATCATGGCTTGGGTCAGGCGCACCTTAGTCCTCAAAATGACATCCTTGCTTTTCAACAGTTTAAAGGAGTCTTTTACAGAAGATTTGCCCAATATAAATCTCTAGGTCTTACATAAATGCAAATGAGGTAACTAATATTTGACAAGAAGCACTGCTGGTGCAGTGGTTAAAGGCTCGGTTGCTACCTGAAAAGTTGGTGGTTCTAGCCCATCAGTGGCTCTGTGGGAGAAAAGACCTGGTGATGTGCTCTTGTAAAAATTACAGCCTAGGGAACCCTATGGGGCAGTTCTACTCCTTCCTGTAGGATTGCTACAAGTCAGAATCGACTTGATGGCACACAACAACAATGACAATATTTTGACGCTAATAAGATGAGAGGTAGCCCTCACTGGAATGCAGGCAGCCCTGAGATGTTGGTATTGATAAGGTGCTATGGATAGGAGTGGGACATAATTCATAAGCATGTATACTCTACAACTCACACCTTGGCTCTGTTACACTTAGAATACTTTACAACAGGCCCAAATCAATATCATAATCATAGCAAACGAGGCATGTTCTTTAACTGGTAGTGTCACAACGTACCCAGTCATTCAGGTCATATCAAACCCATTGCCATGGAGTTGATTCCAACTCAGAGAGGCCCTGTAGGACAGAGTAGAACTGCACCATAGTGTTTCCGAGGAGCAGTTGGTGGATTCAAACTGCCGACCTTTCGGTTAGTAGCCGAGCTCTTAACCGCTGTGCCATGGAGCTCCAGGTCATTTCAAGAGTCCCACAAATGCCCATAGCACATAATCTTGCCAAACCAAACCAGGAAGAGGCATACCTCCATCCGTTGCCTCTTTGTTGTAATTATTCCATGTAACTCTTCAGCTTATCACGTTCAGTGTCTATGAGTGTTCGTGACATCCTCTGTTATGTCTGTTCTGTTAGTTCTTTTTCCTAATGGCCCTTGAAATCCTTTGATGATGTTGTTGTAAATCTTCTCCATCTTTAAGTTCATTTGTCTCCCTAGAGGAAGTGAAAAGGTGTTATCATTCCTGTTGGCTCTACTGTTGGCAGATGCCTGTAAGATAAGGTTCTAAGTCTAGGCTGAGGCCCACAGGGTTTGTGTCTGGTGCTCTATTGTTACTGATACTTTTCTGATGGAGTCAATTTCCCCACTTGGGATCCCTTTGTCTGAGATTATATCTACCTTATCCAGGCAACCTGAGGGGGTCAGATGACTTTTACCTTCCATGAGAAACTGGACCATTGCTCTTTTTCTCATGACAGTTGTAGTTGGACTAATAGGATGTATTTTAGTTATTATAAAATGTTCTTGTATCCAATCATGTTTTGATCCAGATGGGATTTTCATCACCTTGGCAATCAGGTTGTGAAGTCAACTTATCGAGTTATGGTCAGTATATTCACAGGGAAAATGGGTGTATAGTGTCGAGATGATTAGAATGGTTACAATAATGTCTATCAGTTGTCATTATAAATATATATATTTTTAATTCTGGAAGAGCTAGCACAAGGCTGTTGCCTGAGATATTTAAGAGTTTCCAAGGGAATTTAGTCGCCCATGACTATCCATTTCATATTGGGGATGCCATTTACTCTGGCCTCCCACATGGTGGGCCTTAGTGGAGTAACAAATGTATACTCTCATGACCCCATAATCTTTAATATCTTTTAACTTGTTGAGAGGACTAATATTTTGGCTGTTTGAATAGCTCTAGGATGTCAGGAGGATAACTGTTTATTATGTAATTTAGACAACTTTTTCTGTCAGAATGCTCCTCTTTTTTCCATTTATTTCACCCCAAACCTGGATTTAGGTATTTTGTTAAGAGCCCATTAAGCCTTTTTACCATTTCTGCTGTTGCTGGTTTACGAGATGTGTGAAAATGTCATAAGATTCCTCTTATGGATTGAATTAGCTGGGCCATGATTCTCAGTATTGTGTGATTGCCCACAGTTTTATGTGATTTTCCTGTCTATTGTAAATCCTATCACTATGATGTAATAACATGGATTAGCGGATTATATTGATGAGGTGTACAAGAGTAGGTAGTGTTTTAAGACAATCTCTTTTGACATATAAAAGATAGAAGTGAACAGAGAGACATGGGAACCTCCTACTACCAAGAAAGCAGTGCTGGGAGCAGAGCGCATCCTTTGGACCTGAGGTTCCTACACTGAAATGCTCCCAGACCAAGGAAAGACTGATGACAAGGACCTTCCTCCAGAGCTGGCAGAGAGAGAAAGTCTTCCCCTGGACCCGGCACCCTGAATTCAGACTTCTAGCCTACTGGACTGTGAGACAATAAACTTCTCTTTGTTAAAGCCATCCACTTATGGTATTTCTGTTATAGCAGCACTAGATAACGAAGACAAGCCCCTTCTCAACTGTGGATTGAACCTAAACACCATGTTTGGCTGTTGGGGGCATAAGCCCATTCCTTCCAAAAAGGGGTACTTCCTCAGGGTTCTGGGTAGAAGCAGACAAAGGTGGGCTCTTTAAGCCTTCTGGGCTTTGCTAGTGTTTTTCCTTCTGTCTGGAACACTGCTGACCCTCTCCTTACCTGGTTAGTTACTCACCTGGCTAGGTTCTATTCAGACTTCAGATTTCGGCTCAGACAATTCCTGGTCTGGGAAGGCAGACTGTTTCCCCCTTTTTAGTTATATGACATTGCTATACTTTGCTGTGCCTCAGTCTCCTCATCTATAAAATGAGGATGATAATAGTATCTACCTCACGGCACTATTGTGAATACATGAAAATAGTCCCTGGCAAACAGTAAGCACTCAATAAGTTAATATGATTAATTTATCATTAAAGATAATTTTTAATACTAATTTATTATTAAGTGATTTTATTAATAATCATTACTTTTATTAATAATCGTTAATTTTATTATTCCTTGGCTTTCCTGGATACCCTAGTGGTATAGTGGTTAATAGCTACAGCGGCTAACCAAAAAGTCAGCAGTTCGAATTCAGCAGGCACTCCTTGGAGGAAACCCTATGGGGCAGTTCTACTCTGTCCTATAGGGTCGCTATGAGTTGGAATTGACTCAACAGCAGTGGGTTTGGGTTTTTTTTGTTGTTTGGTTTTCCTGCTCCAGATGGGGTTGGGATCCCTCCTCTTTGTCCCCATAGCCCTAGCTTTTATAATGTTAAATGATACTTTAAGTTTGCTTGTCTGCGAGGCTCTGAGCTGCTTAAAGGCAGAAGGATCCAGTTCCTAGAGCAGGGCAGGAACCTTCAGGATTCAAGGTCAAAGTGGGATGGCATAACAGGAAGAGAATGGGACTCGGAGCCCCATGCAAATTGTCAGTTCAGGCTCTGCCTCCCACTTGCTGGGTGACCTTGAACAAGTCTCCCAATCTCTATGAACTGATTTCCTCATCTGTAAAAGATGATTATACCACCTTCAGGCTTTTCTGGAGTGAAGGTATTCAAAGCACCAGGCTTGGAGTTGGTGTCACTTAATAGTTTCTTACTAGTAACTTATCAAATACTTGTTGCCTGAAAGAATGTGACATATGAGATGTGACATCTTTAATGCAAAAACATCAGCCCGAAAGGAAAGAGCCCTTAGAGGTGATCCCATCGCTCTGTCCCATTTTATAGAACAACGATTCTGCAACCCAAGGCCACATCCATTAGGTGAAGCAATCGTCCCTCTCTGCAGTGACTTGAAGGAGCCCTGGGGGCTCAGTGAGAAAGCAGTCGGCTGCTAACCAAAAGGATGGGGGTTTGAACCTACCAGCTGCTCTGTGGGAGAAAGATGTGACAGTCTACTTCCATAAGGATTTACAGCCTTGGAAACCCTATGCAGTAGTTCTCTGTCCTATAGGGTCGCTGTGAGTAGGAATCGACTGCAGTGGGCCAACTTGAACAGGGAGCAAAGAGACCACAGAGGCCTCAGCCCAGAGGTGCTGAGTGCTTGCATTCTTGGGTGGAGCCAGTGGCATCACTAGGGCTGGTGTCACCCAGTGTGGTAACTCAAGTTGTCACGCCCCCGTGGACCACCTTCTGTCCCAGACCATTAAGAATCCTTAGTAATGTTTTTCATATGAATGTTACTGGTAAATCGTATTTCTCGTATATCACCCCTTGTTTTCCTTTAACTGCTACTTCATTCTCAAAAAGTTATTGATGTAGGTTCACAAATACTATTAACCACGATATTGTAGCTAAATACCAGAAAATTTAACAAAATCGCCAATTATAAAAACACCGGCAGCAACGAAAACAGCAGCCTGTGCTTGTAGCATGCAGACGAAACCACATGAGTGATTCGAAGGGTCGTTGTAATTGGGTAATAATGACAGCTCTGACTGGAGCACGTTAGAAGGTTCAAAAAGTAAATTAGCATAGTTTTAGCCTTGTAGGTATGTTGATACCTGTTAGCTGGGCTTACCAAAAAAAAAAAAAAAAAGTCTTTTTGTTGTCATAACTAACTACAGCGGTATTTTAATGGACATTTTGGTGTCACCCCCTCTGACGGTGTCACCCGGTGTGGTCCACACTCCTTGCACCTCCCTACTGACACCACTAGGTGGGGCCTTAAGTTGAGAGGTGGCCTACAGCCTCCTAGGTGGCTGTTTCTAGGATGCAGGGCAGGGTTCCTCACTCTCATGTTGGCTTTGACTGCCCCCTAGTGGAAATTTTTCTCCAAAACGGGTACCTGCTGAATTTCCCAGGAGATCACTTAGGGCACTGTTCCAAATGCCCACTGTCCCATAGCTCTGTCCTTGGCCTTTTCCTCTTTCCCTACCTCACTCTCGTGGCAATCTCGCCCTGTCTCATGGCTTTACGTACCATCCATGTGCTGACCACTCCAGCAATTATGTCCCAAGTCTAGCTTCCCTCCTAAACTCTGGTGAGGTGAAGGAGAAATCAGAGTGAAAAGGGACAGCACATTGAACAGATTGTGGTTAAAATATCTTTTGTAAATTTTATAAAGACATGTAATTCCACTGAAGTGAGGGATCTTAAAGCTTAAGTTTCATGAGCTTCATGGTAAATCCACACCCCCAACCCCCAGCTGAGGGCCGATCTGAGTCCTTGGAAGTCCCTAAATGACCAGAAGAAGGCAGCCATGGGACACTGTGGGAGAAGAGCTCTCCAAGCAGAGGGAACTGAGTACGCAAAGTCCCCAGGGCAGGAATACTTCAAGTTAATAGTGGAGCCGACTCCTGTTCCAGTGCTCCTTCACAACCTGCTGCCTCTGTAGGCCCTCAGAGAGGCTCTCTTGGTGTCTTCCGTCTCCCTCAAGCTCAGTTCCTAAAGTGCCAACTTGTCTAGGAAGGCCACAGCTGCCGAGACTGTGGGTCCGCCTCCCGGAAGCCCTGTTGCTGAACAGGACCTGAGTTTCCTGGTTTCCACCTGGCAGGGGGCAAGCAGACATCCTCTCTGCTTTTTCTCCCCAGGCTCCAACCCCAGCCCCAAATCTCCATGGCAACCTCCAGCCACAACCCTGACCTGAAGGAGGATCTGGAGTGGGGAGCACAAGACCATTGTGAAGAGACCAGAGGAGGTGGTGGACTTGCCTCCCCTGCTCCTTGTGCCCTGAGGGCCTTCTCCCCTGGCCCGGTGAGGCCCCCAAAGACCCCAAGCTGGAGATTCTGCAGGTGTTTCCTGTTGCTAGGCACAGCATGGCCTGGATGAAGGTCTATCTCCTGCAGCTGCCCCAGAGGCTGCTCCTGCTGGGGGCAGCTGCCGTAACCACGTCTGCCCTGGAGACGGGTGAGTATGAGGGGGCTTGGCCAGGGCAGGCAGGAGACTTGGGTCCCCATCACTCTTAGAGACTGCCACTTCCCCAGTCATCACTCACTCCAATGGGCTGGGACTCCTTGAGTTGGGGGAGCCCAGGAAACCCTGTGCCTGGTTTTGCTTGATGCCACCAAACTCACCCTAAGCTCCTCCGGAAGGCTGGAGCGGCAAGTCACCTAGAAGCAGCAGCCTGGGGGTAGGTGGGACACCCCTCAGGGCTGGCAATGGGAAATATTGTGGACTTTGGAGTCAGACAGCCCGTGTTCATGCATTTACTCTGCCTCTTCCAACATAGGGAACCCTGGTAGCGTAGTAGTTAAGTACTACAGCTGCTAATCAAAGGGCTGGCAGTTCGAATCCACCAGGCGCTCCTTGGAAGCTCTATGGGGCAATTCTACTCTGTCCTACAGGGTCGCTATGAGTTGGAAATGACTTGACAGCACTGGGTTAGGTTTGGTTTTTGGCTTCCTGCATTTGTACCCCCGAAACGGTTGTTTAGCCTAAGTTTCAGTTTCTTCAGTTGTAAAATTGGAACCGTTGTGGGCCTAATTATTATTATGTGTATAACCCAAACCAAACCCACTGCCATCAGGTCGATTCTGGCTCATAGCGGCCCTGTAGGATGGAGTAGAACTGCCCCATAGGGTTTCCAAGGCTGTAAATCTTTACTGAAGCAGACTGCCACATCTTCCTCCCACAGAGTGGCTCGTGGGTTTGAACTCCTGACGTTTTGGTTAGCAGCTGAATGTTTTAGCTTCTGTGCCACCAGGGCTCCTTATTTTAAGTGTATATAGCATGAGATAAACCACACAAGACACTTAGGACAGTGCCCGGAACATAGAAGGTGCTCGTTTTGCTCATTATGTAAACCCCGTCCCTATACCCTGAAAATGCTCCCACATCCTGAGCCCCGATGGAGAACTTCCTTCCTGAGAAGCCACATCCTTGCTGCCCTCAGCCACCCACTGGTGCCCCTGCCATGTACCAGGAAACCCACCAACTCTTCTCTTTCTGTCCTTAAAAAATCAAAGCTAGTCTGAGCATTTATCTCATTTAATCCTCCCAACAGTGAGGATGCTTTGGGCTGTAATAGATGCCGAAACCGGGGCTTAAACCATAAGGACATTTATTACTTCACTTAAAAAGAGTGGCCTTAGGTTGTTTCAGAGATGGTTAATTCCGTGTCTCAATCACGGCAGGGCTTCTCTGTAATTCTCATGACCTCAGGCTTACAAACTAGCTGCTGCAGCTCTGAGCATCACATCGTCATTCAACAGCTTTCAGCAGCAGAAAGAAAAAGGGGCTGCTCACCATAGTTCTCCTTCTTTTTCATCAGGAATGAAAACTTTTCCAGAAACCCCCAGCAGATCTCTCATTAAATCTCATTTGCCAGAACCAGGTCACATGCCAATTCCTAAATCTATCCGGTATAATTAGGATTACAAAGTTTGGTTTAGACCAGTCACCAAGGGAGCTGGGTTCATTGCTTCCTGAGAGCTGAGGGAATCAGGAATCTTTTAACCAGAAGAAATGGAATGGTTGTCAGGTGGGCAGGTACCAATTGTGTCTGCCTCATCCTTGAATAAGATGATAGTAATAACGAACGTTTCTATAACACTCATTAAGTGTCAGGCACTGGCCTAAGCAGCCTTTTAGTTGCAGTCCCAAAATCTAAAAAGCTCTGAAAACTAAAATTTGTCCTTAAGTAATTAATTGGCAATATCTGACCTGCACTGAGAGAAGGCTTTTTATTGCTTTTATTTGCCTGGTTTAGATAGAATGGTCATACAATTGCTCTAAAAATATGAATGTGTTTGAGCACGAAGGACTGCTGCAGACTCCACTTGGGGCTGGAACATAATATACTGCATATCATCTTACCGTTCTAAAATCCAGAAAATTCTGAAACACATCCTAGGTTTTGAATAAGGGGTTGTGGACTTGAATTAAATCATTTAATCCTCACAAAAATCTGAGACTGGCACTATTGCTTAATCATTCCATCTTACTGATGAGAAAACTGAGGCTCAGAGGGGGTAAGTGACTGGCTTAGGGTCATACAGCTAGCAGGGGGCAGAGCCAGGCTTGCAACCAGGTCACCTGGCTCCACGGTCCCTTTTTTCCTGCAGCTGACCTGGTGAACCTCTGCAGGCAGAAGTGGCAGGGGGACGGGCTGCTGTTGTGCTCGCATCCTGCCTCCCGCAAGTTCTATTTCATGGCCCAGGACACTGACCGCGGGCTCTGGTGGTGGGCAGAGGCCCCCAGCAACAGGGTCAGGTTCCAGTTGTGCTTTTTCCTGGTCTACAGCATGATTCCTGCGTTCCCAGTGCCTCTGGAATCCCTGGCCTCCAACACCTCCTGCCCAGAGTGGGATCCAGGCGCTCCTGGCTCCTACCTGCAGTTCTACAAGGGCCCATCGGGGGTGCCCTGGCCCCTGGGGCCCCCTGTCTGCGGCCTGACCATCCCCGCCCCAGTGGCATCCTCTGGACCCTCCATGGGCCTGCGCCTTGTCACTAGAGGCTGCCAGCCTCGAGTGAACTTCGTGGGCGAAGTCACCTCTTTCTGGTTGGGTGGGTCGGGATGAAGGCCAAGATGGAAGATCAAGGCTGGGGGCAAATGCAGGCCGTGGAGCCTGGTTGCACCAAGAAGGGCCCAGCCCCATGGCTGCTGTGCTAATAGAGAGAGAGGTGGGGAGGGAAACTAGGAGGTCATGAGAGGTGGAGTCAGAGGGTCACAGCAAGGGACATTCCAAACCCAAAGAACCAACTCCATAAATCTGACACAGGTGGATATGTATGCCGGACTGCCCTACCAGCCCTTGGCACACACACATTTGGGTATGCCTCTTACTCACACACACACACGCACCTCACACACATACACTTCCCACAGTAACATCTACACATTCACAACCGCCGCACACACACACCTCACTAACATATACCCCGCACATTCACACACAACTCACACCCACCTTGCACACCCACATACACCTCCCATAATACACACACTGCATGCATACCTCACACACTTACATCCTGCAACAGTCACACACCTCACAAACATACTCAACACACACAGCACATACCTCACACACCCACACATTTCACACACTGCACACTCACACACAATTCACATCACATGCTTCACACACAACACACCTTGCACACTCACACACACACACTTATGTTCCTATACTGGCTCCTTTGTCTGGAGTGAGGCCTTCAGATGTCTGCAGGGGGGAGCAGTCAGAACTCTTGAGGCTGTAAGTAACAGAAACCGACCCAAGCAGTGAAAGGGACCTCTCAGAGTTGATATTAACAATAATCGTTTAACAAGTATTGGCTTTGATCCTTTGCATGCTGGAGCTAATCTGTTCCTCGCAGCAACTCGGCCCTGCTGATAGCCTCATATTTGTAGATGGGAAACAGGCTCAGGGAGGTTAAGTGACATGTCCAGGCTCTCCCTGCTCATAGGTGAAGCAGCTGGGCTTAACACTAGAGTATGTCCTCCCGGTCAAATTGAGCTCAAGGCTGTAGGCCCAACGGGTTCCCCTGGACTGGAGCACCTTGCTGATGTCACAGCAGAGGATGTCTCCAGTGATGGCAAGCAGATGAACTGCCAAAGCCCAGCAAATTCCCAAAACAGGAAGCGCTATCATGATCTCTGGCATAATATTCAGACTGGACAATTCAGCATGGACTTGTGAGCACTTCAAGACAAGAACGTGGGGTCTGTGAGAGCCAATACACATTCAGCAAGAGCTAGACCTTGCCATGCCTGGCCCTGGACGGCCCTTTAACACCCGAGCTGGTCGGAGAGCGCCCCCATGCCATCTTATTTGTCAAGTTCCACCTTCTTTCTTCCTTGCGTATGCACGTGGTCTGAATTTTGCGTGTGGTCTGAATTTTGGATTTGAGGCTCTCTCTCTCTCTTCCCTATTGAAGTCTCTGGCTCTGGAATGAGCTACGTGACGTGTGCATCTTAAATCATGTGGCCATGATCGATGGTGCCTGGGGTCCCCTTTCTGGTTCCTGTTAGCCGTAGCAGGCCGTTTCTTTTTCTGTCACTTTGCAAACAGTTCTCACCGGCTAATTGGAAATTAGCCCACGGGCGTTGTCCTCCTCCCTCCCTGGGGTCTGTCCTCCTTTGAGGTGCAGCTGTCAGCCAGGGAGGCAAAGAATGTTGGAGCTACTCCATGGTTTTAGCAGGACTGAGCTCCAGACAGAAGGGGGCAGTGGTGAAGCCTTATCCTGACTCTGGCTTCCTTCAGTCCATTTTTTGGTCTGAATCAGGAAACTTTCGTTTTGCATCCTCGGATCATACACACATTTGAAGTTGTTCACACCTGCAAGCACATCCTGCTCACATATGACTCCCCATACATTCCCACACTAATGTTTGGGTTTTCTCCCTGACAGACATTCACTCTGACTCCTGAGCACTTCCTACAGAGCATTAGCTTTCATTTACAAATGAAAGGAACCCAACTCAAACTGGTTTAAGCCAAGGGAGATCTTGGGGTAGGGGGATCCTAAACTTGGATACTAATGGGTGGATTCTGGCATTGTTGGATCCAGGAGCTCGAATAATGTCACAGAATGGGATATTAGATAAGCACACGTGTCTGCCGTACTCTGCACACCATGTCATATAATTCTTTTACCTGGGTGCACATTCATTCATTTAATGAATGTTAATTGAGCACCGGCTATGTGCCAGGCACTGTTCTGGGCTCTAGGGATATAGCAGCAAACAAAACAGAAGTCCCTGCCCTCTTGGAGCTGACATTCGAGGGGGAGGTAGACCTTAAGCAAATAAGCAATATGTAGTCTGCAGAAGGTGGTAAGTGCCGTAGAGGAACCCAAGCCAGGGAAAGGAGGGTAAGAGTAGTGGCATGTGTTGAACGGATGCTGTCCTTATGGGGAGGTCGGGGAGGCCTTCCAGATAAGGTGACGTTTGAGTGGAGGTCTTAGGGAATGAGCATGCAGTAACCTTAGGGAAGAGAAATCCAGGCAGAGTTCACGGCAAGAGGTAAGTTCTGAGTGAGGATTTGCTGAGAGTATTTAAGTTTACTGGGATTTCTAGATTTTCCATTGTCCTTTATAGAAACTTAGGGTGCATGTGCACACACATGCAAACACACACATACACAGTGTTTATGAGCACAGACTACAGAACCAGCCTGTCTGAGACTGAATTCACCTTCCGCTGCTTAGATATGAGCTGTGTGGCCTTGGTCAACAGCCTTAACGTCTCTGTTCCTCAGTTTTCTCATCTGTAAAATGAGGTTAAGAATAGTACTTACCCCACTGGGTTGTTGTGAAGACTAAATGAGCTGGGATGTGAAGTGTTTAAAGTCAATAAATGTCAGCCATGATCATCATCGTCGTGACCCTACACCTCTCTCCCCGTGAAACACGCATCCATACTCTTGTCGGCACGCACAAGATAACAAGCCCCCTCCTGCTCACACCTCCCACATGCCTCATTGTGTCACAGGCCCTGCCCAGGGTCCTCACCCCAGGCCTCCCCTCTTGGTCCCAGGATTCTGTGGTGGCTACTTCCGCCGTTGGAACGGCAGATGCATCCCCCCAAGTCTGGTGTGTGACCGCTGGGACATAGACAACTGTGGCGATGGCAGTGACCGGGCCTCCCAGCCACCAGCCAGCTGTAGAGGTTAGTGACCTATGTGGCTTGAGCCCCACTGAGCAGCTGAGATGTCTAGCCTTTATTCTCCTTCCTGGCGGGTAGGGTCTCAGTGAGGAGGCAGGAGGCAGGTGCATAAGCCTCCTCAACAGACCGGGGAGACTAAGGTGAAAATGTGGCTGTAGGGACTCGGGTTAGACCAGTGGATTAAGGATCAGAGAATGTTAGAGCTAGTACAATGCTAGAGATTATCCAATCCAGCTGTTTTCAAATGATATTTTAGTGGTGGGAATTTTCCCTAAATGGAACATTGCGCAGAGAGACCCAAGACAGCAAAAGAAGAGATACTGGGTTTAACTGGGGTGGGGCTCTAAGCCCTGGCTGATTGATGATTGATGGCCCCCTGAACGCCCTGAGTATTGTCTTCAAGGCATATATATATATATACACACACATACAGGTATACATACTGATTTTTTTTCATTGTGGTAAAAAAAATATATATATAACAAAACATTGACCATTTCAACATTTCATACATACAATTCAGTGACATTAATTACGTTCATCATATTGCACGACTATGTGAATTATTTCAAATACAAGAATTAGCACAAAGCCAATTCCTATGAGGCAGAGGTCAAATATATCTCAGGCTTCCAATTCTCCAAGCTGCAGTACCATTCCATCTCTGACATTGGCCGCTCCCCCTCCCCTTAGCACTTGTGAAAAATAGTGGGGCAGGGGCATCTGAACTCCTCCAACTTCACGAGGGGAAGGAGAGTCAAGATCAACAGCCCAAGGCTGATTCCTATGAGGCAGAGGTCAACCATACCTCCTCTCTCCAAACTTTTTACCAATCCTGACAGCAGCCGTCCCCACCACAGCACTCTCTACTTCTCTGCTGAGTTTGACAATTCATTGCAATGGCCACACAGAACTCACAGACCATACTCACAGTTATGGGGTTTATTAGGGAAGCAACATGTTACAGTTCAGGATCAGGAACAACTCAGGATACAGTTCTTTGATCAGAACAGCCTCTTCTCAGCTGTGCCCACAGGCAGGCCTCTCTCTCTGGCCTTCCACCCCTCTCTCGGCCCCTCGGTCCCTCTGCCCAACCTCTGCCCTGCTTGGGCAAGTATTACAAAACTCTTTAGCTCCACTAATAAGTGTCCAGAGGCAGGAGTGAATTAACCAGTAAGCAAGGTATGCACAGGCTTACATTAAGCATGAAACATGTGGTGAAACCCATGTGAAATTTTGCACTACAGATTAGTAAGTAAACACAAGTAAGCCCATGCATACCTTGCTTTTTGGGTAATCCTTCCCTGCCTGGGGGCACCCCACTTTGTCAAAGGCACTCAGCTCTGTCACTTCATGGGTTGGTAAGCCTGGCTCTGCTAACAAGTGCCCAGAGGCATCCCACTCCACCAGAAAGCCTCTTGTCAGAAGGTGCTTAGCTCTCATGCTCTGTTGGTTGGCACACCCACTGTAATCACCTTGCTCTGTGGGCCAGGAACCCCACTGTGCTGTCATGCACTGGTCTCCTGATGCTATTTCTCTGCTGCTACTTCTCACCATCTTGCGCGGTCTCTGGTGTTACAGCTCTCTCCCTCTCTGTGTCTCCTGGGTCTAGGAGGTTCTCAGTGCAAGGACGCCAGCCCAAAGGACATGCTCTGCTTCCCTCTCTTCTTGGTGGTAATGATTACTCCCTGTCCACCTCTGGGTTGGCTCATTTTAAGCCTAGTGGGATGGCAAAACTGACTAAATTCCCTCATTAAGGTTTCATACACTTTATTTGCATGATTCCATCCCCACAAAGGTGCCATGCACCTTATCTGCATTATTAGCAAACTACCCAATCCCCTTGGTGGGCAAGTAGAGTCCCACCCAGTCATTTGGTGGGAGTTACAAGACACTGGTGACAAAGGCCATATAAAAGTGATTCATTGCACTGTAGCACACTTCCCTCCCCTGAGTGGGTTTGGCAATTCACTGCAACATCTTATGGAACTCATAAATTGTACTTACAGTAAAGTGGCTTATTAAGGAAATGACAGGGTACAACTCAGGATCAGGGTTAACAGACTACAACTCAGGATCAGGATCAGGATCAGGATCAGGATCAGGATCAGGATCAGGATCAGGATCAGGATCAGGATCAGGAAGCATATAGCAAAGTCGGGAAGGTGGACCCGAAGTGAAGGGTACATCACACAGTTCTTCAGTACAGGAGAGCCCAATCAACTCCTCTCAGCCATGCGAAAAAACAGGCCCTTCTTTCTGCCTTGCACACCCCCTCTCAGCCATGCAGACCTCCTCTTGGCCATGCACGCCCCTTCTCAGCCATGCACACCCCCTCTCAGCCATGCAGGCCTCCTCTTTGCCATGCACACCCCCTCTCAGCCGTGCAGGCCTCCTCTTGGCCATGCATGCCCCCTCTCAGCCATGCACACTGCCTCTCAGCCATGCAGGCCTCCTCTTGGCCATGCACACCCCCTCTCAGCCATGCACATCCCCTCTCAGCCATGCAGGCCTCCTCTTGGCCATGCACGCCCCCTCTCAGCCATGCATGCCCCCTCTCAGCCATGCAGGCTTCCTCTCGGCCATGCATGCCCCCTCTCAGCCATGCAGGCCTCCTCTTGGCCATGCATGCCGCCTCTCAGCCATACATACGTCCTCTCAGCTGTGCTGGCCTCTCTGCCTTCGGCCTCTCTGCCATCGGCCTCTCCGTTGCTTAAGGACCGAGCTCATAGCCAGTGTAACAGCTTTGTTCAGCTCTCTTAGGTGCACTCCTAGCAGCAGGTTTCCGCCATTACCACTGACGTCCACTGCAGGGCCCCTTCTGGGCCTGTTGCCACTGGCTCTGTCACAGGGCCCCTTCCAGACCTCTCACTATCTTCAGTGTTACAGCTCTTAACCTGTGTTACTGCTCATTTAGGAGATTCCTCACCTCCTCTCTCTCTGCTTCTTTTTTCTTCTCTCTTTTTGCCTCTCCTACCTTTTCTCCTTTTCCTCTCTCTGAAACCTCTGTGGGATTGGCTAAATTTATAAGCAAAATTCTTGTTAATTTCAAGACATGACCCTCCCAGCAGGGCCATAAACTGACTGATCCTCTCAGTGGATCATAGTCACTTCATTTGCACAGTCTATAGTATATTGACCAATCCCTGCAAGGTGTGTAAAATAGACCAATCACAGGGCAGGCTGCAGCACCCGCCCAGACAAAAAATATCAAACCCTCATGTTGTTTATAGCTTACCCAGGAACCTGGACAAAAGTAACAAACCCTCTGGGGTAGAAAACTAGGGCAAAGGTAACTCCCCAGGGTATAGGGGAAAAATCTCTCAAGCTGTTTTTCCAAAGAACCAAGAAAAGAGGTCACATAAAGGAACTCATTTCACCACAGCAACCATCATCACTATTTCAAAATTTTCCCATCACCCTTATCAGAAACCCAGGAACTCGGTGTCTCAAGCATACTTTGAAAATCATTGATCCAATCCAACTCCCAGACTTTACAGATGGTGAAACTGAGGCCTAGAGGAGAGAAATGACTTGCCCGAGGTCACAATGTCAGCAAGTAGCATAAGCAGGAATGACTTCTGTGGACAAGTGGGACAAGAATATCCTTCCTAAGGGTCTGGAGATGTCCCACCCACCCATCAGGATGAGACTGAGGCAGGGTTGCCATGCATAGGTGAACAGTTTATTCACTGCAAAAAGGCACCTGCCTTTGCATACCAAGCACGAGTATGGTGTTAGGGTTGGGGACAACACATCTGCCCAAAGAAGGGTTATCTTTTTTCACTCAAAGTTTCCATGGGCTTATTTAAACCCTGTACCTGCTGGGCTGTGGCTGCCTAGATTGGGTGCCATTTTCCAATTTGTATAAAGGTGCTACATAGACTAATAGCAGGCCTGGCTGGAAGTGGGAAGGGTGGTCAGGGGAACAGATAAACTGACCTCCAGCGACCTCCTTTAACCTGAGGATCAGGGTGAGGGGAAGTCACGGCCTGGAGCTGGCAGAGGACAGATGGGAGCTGGGGAAAGGGTGGCACTGGGGAGGGGGTGTAAGCTCTGGGAAGGCTGCAGCCTTGTTGGTCGTCCACCTCTGTGTCCCCAGTCAGCACCTGGCACGTGCCCACAAAGCAGGTTCTCAACTAACAGCACCTGTCGAATGGAAGACTCTGGACTGGATGTCAGCTGCGCCTTGGAATTGCTGCCTAACTTGTTGCCTCCATTGTTTCCTCCATGAAGGGTCTTCCAGGGTCAAATAATATTTCTTCCAAAGCTCCATAAAACTGACAAGAGGTTAGAAATCTTACAGGATGGAGGCAGAGGACCTGGGATGTCCTAAGACGCTGGTGTGGTGGAAAGAGGGTGGGCTTTGGAGATGGACAAGCCTGACTTCAAACCCCTGTTCTACCCCTTTCTAATAATGAGCCTTGGGCCCTGGGTACTCACCTCTCTTCATCCATGCCCATCTCCTGAAACTTCTGTTACTGGGGATGAACTGTGTGCCCACCTCTGAAGCCAGTCCCTCCGTGTGTGCACTTACCCTATTCCCTCTTGCCTACCCAAGGACCACACTCCTTCTGGTTCTCCTATACCATGAAACCTGGATCACTGCCATCCGCAGGCCAATATGTTGTCATTTCTGCCATCAAAACAGCAACATCAGAGAATTCTTGATGCCTCTACCTCCTCCAGCTACCACCCCATTTCTCTGCCCTTTTATAGCAAAAATCCTTGAAAGAACAGTCTAGGTCAACTGTGTCCAGTTTCTCCCCTCCCAGCCTCTCTTGAATCCACTCCAAACAGGCATTTGCACCCACCAGCCACTGAAACTGCTCTTGTCAAGGTCACCAGGGACCTCCACATTGCTGAACCCAAAGGCCTGTACTCAGTGCTTATCACACCTGGCCTCCCAGCAGCATTGGACGAGCTTCATCAGTCCCTCCTCCTCCCAGGACCCCACAAGTCATACTTTCTCAGTCTCCTTTGCCAGTTCCTCTTTATTTCCTGGAATCTCCAGGTGGCATGAATGATTAAGTGCTCAACGAGCTCAAAGGTTGGTGGTTTGAACCCACCCAGAGGTACCTCGGAAGACAGGCCTGGTGATCTGCTTCCAAATGGTCACAGCCTTGAAAACCCCATGGAGCAGTTCCACTCTGCACACATGGGGCTGCCAGGAGTCAGAATGGACTCTACGGCACACAGCAGCATTATCTCCCTGACTCACGCACGGCACCTTGAAGCATCATCCCAAGGCTCAGTTCCTCAGGCCTTGTCTCTGTCCACACTCATTCTCTTGGTGACCTCATCTACTTGCGAACAATGTGCCCTTGACTCTGGCTCCGCATCACCAGCTGGACTTGTCCTTGAGCTCTAGTTGCATGACTGTCTCTCTTCTCGACAACTCCACATGGATGTGTAGGTGGCTGGCACCTCAAACTGAACTTGCAGAAGCTCAACTCCTGACCCCTCTCCCCACCCTGCACCTGGGCAGCCCTCCCCTTCTCACTAAGTGGCAACTTGAGATCCCAGTGGCTCAGGCCCAAAGCTGTTTAGAGTCACCCTTCAGGCCTTTTTTTCTCTCACAGCCCATCTAGAGGCCATTCACAGTCCTTCTGGTCCTCATCGGACTCTGCCACTTCTCATGCCTGCTCGGCCCGTCTTCGGTTCTGAGCCACCACCATCTCTTGTCTGGGTTGTTGCAGTAACTTCCAAACTGGTCTCCTCCCTTCTGCCCTTTGCCCTACTGTGTATTCTTCCCAGGACAGCCCAGAGGAGCCTCTTTTCCTTCCTGCTTTCCTTCCTTTCTTCTTTCTCTCTCCTTCCTTCTTCTTCCCTCCCTCCCTTCCGCCCTCTCTCATACACACACTCTCTCCCCTGCCCTCCCTCCCTCCTGTTTTTTAACTTTTAATAGACTTTCTTTTTTTACAGCAGTTTCAGATTTACAGAAAAACTGAGAAGACACTGTAGAAAGTCCCCAATCTACCCTGTACCCAGTTTCCTCTATTAACATCTTGTGTTCATATAATACATTTGTTACAATCAATGAACCGATACTGATACATTCTTTTTCTTTAATAATTTATCTTTGTTGTTGTTGAGAATATACACAGCACGATATACACCAATTCAACATTTTCTACACGCGTTGTTCAGCGTCGTGGATTACATTTATTGACGCATTATTATTAACCAAAGAGGGCATAGCGGTTCAGAATTCTTGCCTTCCATGTGGGAGACTCAGGTTTGCTCTCCAGCCAGTGGACCTCAGTTCAGTCACCAACCATCGGTAGAGGCTTACATGTTGCTATGATGCTGAGCAAGTTTCAGTGGAGCTTAGACACCAAGACGGACTGGTAATCTACTTTTGAAAATCAGCCACCGAAAGCCCTATGGGCAGCATTTTGTTCCATGGTGCGTGGGGCTGACTTGACGGCAGCTAACAACAATGACAATTACCAAACTAAAGTTCAGCCCTCTAAGAGCTGAACAGAAGATTTCAAAGGGCGGCTCGAGAAGACAAAGTATTATGGTGACATGTGCAGAGACCTGGAGATAGAAAACCAAAAAGAAAGAGCATGCTCGGGGTTCCTCAAGCTGAAAGAACTGAAGGAAAAATTCAAACCTCGAGTTGCAATATTGAAGGTTCTATGGGCAAAAAAATTGAATGACGCAGGAAGCATCAAAAGAAGGTGGAAGGAATACACAGAGTCACTGTGCCAAAAAGAATTGGTTGGCATTCAACCACTTCAGGAGGTAGCATATGATCAGGAACCGGTGGTACTGAAGGAAGAGGCCCAAGCTGCACTGAAGGCATGGGTGAAAAACAAGACTCCAGGAATTGACAGAATACCAGCTGAGATGTTTCAACAAACGGATGCAGCGCTGGAAGTGCTCACTCCTATATGCCAAGAAATTTGGAAGACAGCTACCTGGCCAGCCGACTGGAAGAGATCCATATTTGTACCCATTCCACAGAAAGGTGGTTCAACAGAATGCAGAAATTATTGAACGATATCATTGACATCACACGCAAGTAAAATTTTGCTGAAGATCATTCAAAAGCACTTGCAGCAGTACATTGACAGGGAACTGCCAGAAATTCAAGCCAGATTCAGAAGAGGAGGTAGAACAAGGGATATCGTTGCTGATGTCAGATGGATCCTGGCTGAAAGCAGAGAGTACCAGAAAGATGTTTACCTGTGTTTTATTGCCTCTGCAAAGGCATTCGACTGTGTGGGTCATAACAAATTATGGATAACATTGCGAGGAATGGGGATTCCAGAACACTTAATTGTGCTCATGAGGAACCTGTACATAGGATCCTCATGAATAGAAACCATTGTTTGAATAGATCAAGCAGAACAAGGGAATACTGCCTGGTTTAAAATGAGGAAAGACGTGTGTCAGGGTAGTATCCTTTCACCATACTTATTCAATCTGTATGCTGAGCAAATAATCCGAGAAGCTGGAGGATACGAAGAAGGACAGGGCATCAGGATTGCAGGAAGACTCATTAACAACCTGTGTTATGCAGATGACACAACCCTGCCTGCTGAAAGTGAAGAGGACTTGAAGCACTTACTGATGAAGATCAAAGACTATTGCCTTCAGTATGGATTACACCTCAACATAAAGAAAACGAAAATCCTCACGGCTGGACCAATAAACAACATCATGATAAACAGAGAAAATATTGACGTTGTCAAGGATTTCATTTTACTTGGATCCACAATCAACACCCATGGAAGCAGCAGTCAAGAAATCAAAAGATGCGTTGCATTGGGCAAATGTGCTGCAAAAGACCTCTTTAAAGTGTTCAAAAGCAAAGATGTCATTTTGAGGACTAAGGTGCACCTGACCCAAGCCACGGTGTTTTCAATCACCTCATATGTATGTGAAAGCTGGACAATGAATAAGGAAGACTGAAGAAGAATTGATGCCTTTGAATCATAATTACTGAATAATTACAAGAATATTGAATATACTGTGGACTGCCAGAAGAGCAAACAAATCTGTCTTGGAGGAAGTACAGCCAGAATGCTCATTAGAAGCAAGAATGGCAAGACCTCATCCCACATATTTTGGACATGTTACCAGGAGGGATCAGTCCCTGGAGAAGAACATCTTGCTGGGTAGAGTAGAAGGTTAGTGAAAAAGAGGAAGGCTCTCAACGAGATGCGGCTGCAACAAGGGGCTCAAGCATAACAATTGTGAGAATGGCACAGGACCGGGCAGTGCTTTGTTCTGCTGTACATAGAGTCACTAGGAGTCAGAACAAACTCGATGGCACCTAACAACAACAACAACAACAATATCCATTATCTATTCCAGGCTCACATCCAGGATATCAGGTTACATTTACTTATCATGTTTCTTTAGGCTCTTTTTGGCTGCGGCAGTTTCTCAGACCTTCCTTGTTTTTGATGACCTTGACAGTTTTGAGAAGTTCTGGTCAGGTGTTTTGTAGGATCCTTCATTACTGGACTTCGTCTGATGTTTCCCCTCACTATAAGACTGATGTTATGGGTTTTGGGGAGGAAGAACACAGAGGTAAATATGCCACTTTGCTCACATACAAGGGTACATACTATCAACATGATTTGTGACTGCTGCTGTTGACCTTGATCGCCTGACTGAGGTAGTGTTTGTCAGGTTTCTTCACTTCAAAGTTAATCACTCTCCCCCCTTGCCATACTGTACAATTTGGAAGGAAGTCACCATGCACAGCCCACAAGTAAGGACTGGGGAGTCTAGGGTAGCCTTTCAAAAATCAGTTTGGCTGATGTCACTCCCATGTTCAAAACCCCTCTGCTGACCCCCCAACTCACTCAGCAAAAGCAAAGCTTCACAGTGCCCCAGGGGCCCTGCACCGCCTGGCTTCGTCACCTCCCACTTGCCTTCTTGCCCCCTTGGCTCGACTCCAAGGGCCCCCTCGCAGTTCCTCCAGCCAAGGTGCTGCCTCTTGGGCTTTGCCATCCTCACTTCTAAGACTGATTGTTCTTTTGGCAGTCCAGACGCATGCATAAGTTGGATAATGAAAAAGGAAGACAGGGGAAGTGATGCATTTGAACTGTGGCGTTGGTGAGGACTATCGAATATACCATGAACTGCCATTTGACACGATATATTAATTTTTCTATCTTGCCAGTCTCCCAGTACTAAAATGCCAGTCTCGTGAAGACATTTTTGTCTATTTTGTGCACTACTGTATCCTCCAGTCCCTAGAGCAATGTCTAGAGTGTAGTAGGCATTTGAGAAACACTAGTCAAAGGAGTGGAAGAATGACCTCCATGCCTCAGTTTCTTTATCTGTAAAATGTGGATGACATGCTTACCTTTCAGAGTTGTCACAGACCTGGAGTGTGATTCTATAGGTAAAGGGTCCAGCACGGAGCGCAGTGCTTGGTGCACAGAAAACGCTCAGCACGTGTACATCCTCCTTCCCTTCCTCCCAGCAGCTTGTGTGCATCTTGAGAAGTAGCTCTGTTCATAAACCCTGGGTCCTAAAGCTACACCGTGTGAGTTCAAGTCCTCCCCTATCACTTCCAGCCGTGTGAACTTGGAAGAGACTTATTTCTCTTATCTGTAAAATGGGGATATTAATAACTACAGCCTCAGAGAGGGGGTGTGAGGATTAAACAAGACATGAATGCCCCAGAAGGGGAAGCTCTCAGTGTTAGCTCTGTCATGTCCCACTGCAGGTCCTACCCCCATGTCCAGCCAGGTCTAGAGCACCGACAGTGACGTCCCCCAGCCCATGACTCTCTCTCTCCCCAGCTCTTGGGTCTGCAGGCCCCCTCCGGACTGCCGCTGAGAGGACTACGCCTGCAGGCCAGGATCCTGCTCTCCAGGGTGCAGCATCAAAAGGTAGACAGATGGCTCTTCGTTACTCCTGTGCCCTGCTCCTCCTGCCAAGATCACGTGTCCCTCTCTGGGCATGAGGATGGGAGCAGCATGTCCAGGCTGGCGCCCGAGTGAGCTTTCTTTCTTTCTGCAGGGCCCTGGCTACGGAAGGTGGCACTGGCCTCCTTACTGCTCCTGGCCTCCACTGGCCTCCTCATTGGCCTCCTCTGATGCTGCTGCTCTCCCAGCCAGCTGGCCTGGTGGGCTGGGGCCCGGGGACTCTGTCTGAGCTTCAGTGCAGCCTGCACCATCTGCTATGCATGTCCCGGCCGGGTTGCCCCTGGGGGACCGCGGCCAAGCAGGCCAGCTGTCCAGGGTCAGGAAGGCCATCCCTAGAGAAGCTGCAGGTGTTAGAGGAGAGAGTGGGCTCTGGGGCAGACAGTCCCTGAGCTCTAAAGCCCTCTCAGGTGGGTCACTTAATCCTCTGAGACTCAGTCTGCTCCTCTGGAAAACGAGATGATTCCTGCCTCACAGGGTTGCTGTGAGGGCCACAGAAGTAACCTGGTACACAGTAGGCAGCCCTGCAGCTTGGGTGGTGGCTGGCACGGTTAGTGAAGGGCAGGACTGGCACGCCAAGGTCAGGCTGTGGGGGCCTCATTAGCCTGAAGCTGCTTTGCTTCCCTCTCAGACCTTACCTGCATTGCTGTGCTCCAACCCAGCCCACCCTAAGGTTCCACTATGCCAAGCACTAGTCAAAGACACAGGAGATAGCCCTGGCGGGGATAGCACCGTTTATTTAAGAAAAACCAAGACAACGACCACAGGAGGGTTCCTTCTAGGGTATGGAAGCCAGGTGGCCTGACCCCATGGTCTGGGGCTGCTGGTGGGAGGGCACTGACCCCCAGCTGGATCCTCAGGCTTCCTCTACCCCACAAGGCACTAACTCCGGACCACCGACACCTTCCCCCACTGTCCCCTGGGCCTTCACTTCCAGATGGGTGGTGGGATGCGGCCTGGTGTAGGTGGGGAGACCCTCTCAGTGCTGGGCTCGGCTGGTAGCAATTCCTGGTAAGAGTTGGGATGGGGTTTCTCTTGCAGCCCCTGAGGGCAGGGTCTCTGGGCTGGATGTTGGGGGGAAAGCAGGTCAAGAGGGCTTGGTGGGAGGAGGGGAGGCTGGCTGGGAAGAGGTGGAAGGGCTGGGGCATGGGCTGGTGAGGGTAGGAAGCTGCTGCCCATGGGTGAGCTGCCTTTTACTCCATAGCTGGCACTCAAGAGCTTTCACGATCCAGGGGAGGGTGCAAAGGCTGCTGCTGGCACCTTCCCTCTCGGGTAGCTGGTGAGGCACCACGTTGTAAGCTGAGGCTGGAGTGTCTGAAGGGCTTTCATAGGAATGAACGCTGCCCAAGGGCTGCAGAGATGGGGGGTCCAGCTCTACCTTGGGGAGTTCCAGCTGGGGGGCGGGCAGTAGGGGCAGTTCTGGGTTCACCCAGCCACCAGGCCCGGCCCCAGTTCCTGCAGGCCTTCTGAGACCCGGTCACATCCAACCTGCCCTGCCTGCCAGCCTTGTGGCTTTGGCCAGGTGTGTGTATGTGGGGGTGGCGTGTCCACCCTCTAGTCCAGCCCAGGGCGGTAGCAGCAAAGCGTGGCATCGCCTCAGTTTCTTACAAAAAATTCATAATAATAATATTAATAATAATATACTTGACATTGTCAGGCTGGGGCGCTGCCCAGGAGTCTGTGTGGGGCAGGCAGGTGCCTACGAGAGGCAGGGGCGCGTGTTGGCCCCTGCCTGGGCGCGGTGCTGCAGGTCCAGGGGCTGCGGGGGTGGGGCGCCAGGCCAGGCAGAGTGCAGCACCAGATTCTTGATACAGCCCGTGATGCCCGCTGAGAACCTGCCCCCAGTCAGTGTGGCCACGTTGGGGGCCCCACCTGTGGGAAGATAATTGGTAGGGGGAGCTGTCAGCTGCTGGGCCTGGGCTCTAGGAGCCCAGGAGGGGAGGAAGGCTGTGTTGGCTCCAGCTCTAGGGGAGCCCCGTTCCCTCCCAAAGACCACACAAGCCCAGGTCCAGGCCCACACAGAGACCTGAGCATAAGACATACCGATGTAGATGCTGCCCTTGGTGTTGACCGCCACGTTAGGGCCTGGGGACTGGCCGCTGACCAGCTCCTCACCGTCAACCTGGATGGAGCCTCTCCGGCCCTCCCTGCAGAGGAAATGGGTCAGGCTCCTCCCCAACCTCACCTACCCAATGCAGAGTTCCACCCTTTGCCACAGAGACTTCAGGCTGAGAAGTCTGCCCTTTCCTCCTCCCACTAGGGGAGGCCTCTAGCCTCACAAACACAGCGCCCTAGTATGCCTCCTGCTAGAGTGCTTGCCTGACCCCCACCCCTGGGCTTCTATCCCACCCTTGAAATCTGTACTGGCATATCCTCCCCCTGCCCCTACTTCAAGTTCTGCCTCCCCAGAGCTCAGTGCTGGCTTCCCTGCCCACGGTGGGGGCATCCCGTCCCACGTCGCAACGCTGGGCCCCTTTCCCTACTGCCCGGCCAGGCGTCTTACCGCAGCACTGTCACCCGATGCCACTCGCCATCATTGATGGGGTCCTCAGAGACAAGGCGGGCCTCCCCGCTGCCCAGTTGGTAGCTGCAGGTCACATGAGTTCAAGTAGGTATGAGCTGGGGCAGGACGGACGGTGTGTGTGTGTATGGCTGGGGAGCTGGGAGCTGCAGTTTCCCATGGGGCTGGTCAGAGGGGAAACCATTTGATGGGGGTGGGAGGGAGATGAGTTAGGGTGCTAGGACCACCTACCTGAAGACAAGCTGCCCATCCTGAAGCCCGAGACTGATGAAGTCCTTGCCTTGGCTGGTCTCTCCCACCATCTGCCAGGGAATCATGGGGTCTCTGGGGTCCCCAGTCTAGAGAGCTGGGCCCCGCAATGCTGTAGGTCCTCCTTCCTCTCTCCCCACTGCCCTGGCCACCAAGAGAGGCTAACTCCTGCCCCCAGGCCACCCAAGACTCCAGGCCCAATGGCCACTCACCACGCCCTGCCAAAGCAGGAGGCCGTTAGCTGTGCTTGTCCGCACCTCCAGTTCTATGGTCTCGGGTGCCTCTGGCAGGCTGCATGAGGAGCAGCAGGTGAGAGGCAGAGGGGTCCACATCCCCGGTCCCCTTCCCACCTTCCTGGGACCTGTCCTCCCCACTGGGCCCACCAGTTCACCCAACACTCGGCTCACCCCCTGGAGAAGCTTCGGCCAGGTAAGGCGAGGAAGCCGCCGTCATGGAAGTAGGCTCCGTACTGCCCTGGGGCGTCTGAGGGAGAAGGGGGAATGGTGTGTCACCTGCTTACCTGCAGAAGTGCCCATCCTTCCTCAGCTCACCTGATCCCCACTTCCATGCCAACATGTACCACTACCAGGGCTCTGAACCTGCAGCCCCAGAGACCCAAGGGGCCATGGACAGAATTCAGGGCGTCTGTGAACCTGGAAGTAGGAGCCCTGGTGGCACAGTGGGTAAACAGTTGGCTGCTAACCGAAAGGTCAACAGTTCAAAACCACCAACTGCTCTGCAGGAAAATGATGTGGCAGTCTGCTTCTGTAAAGATTTACAGCCTTGGGAACCTTATGGGGCAGTTCTACTCTGTCCCATAGGGTTGCTATAAGTTGGAATAGACTCCATGGCAGTGGGTTTGGTTATTTTGGGTTTGTGAACTTGGATGCGTAAAAATTACATGTGTATTTTCACTCACTTTGCACTGAAAACGAGCAGTTCCTTCAATTATGGATATAGGCAACAAATCACTGTCGCAGTAGTGGGACCTGAGACTTTGTAACTAACAGAAGTCACACATACTTGTTTAGCACATGAAAGTAATTGCAAATCTTTCCAATTATTATTTATGCTTAGCACTGACTCAAAATTGTGGTAGCTATTAGACCACCACTAGATCTGCTTATTTAAAGCGTCCATAAAGAAGTGCATATAATATAAATCAACAAGTTTAAAACGTATTTTGATAACCTTGTTTGGGTATCATCGGTTTCCTTTGAAATACTATGCATCTAATTTTGTGGAGTTGATGAGGTCCACGGAGGGTGACCAACCACCCTGTTTGTCTGGTTCTGTCCTGGTTTTAGTACTGAAAGTTCCACATTCTGAGAGAAACCCCCTTCAAAAAAAAAAAATCCCAAACCCACTGCTGGTCGAGTTGATTCCAACTCAACGACAGACAAGAACTGCCCCATAGGGTTTCCAAGGCTGCAATCTTTACGGAAGCAGACTGCCACATCTTTCCCCCGCGGAGCAGCTGGGTTTGAACCGCCGACCTTTTGGTTAGCAGCCAAGTGCTTTAACCACTGCACCACCAGGGCTTGAGAGAAACCCCCTAGTTCTGAGCAAAGAGTTGGTCACTTAGGTCTGTGGCACACAGAAGTTTAGGAACTCTTGTGTTACCTCCATGTGATGGATGGGAAGACAGCTCAGGGTGATGAGGGGACTTTCTCAGTTAAGTGGGAAGCCTGGATCACAACCTAGGCCTTTCGGCTCCAATGTCCATACAGTGCGTGGCACCCACATCCCTGGCCCTATCTGCTCACTGCCCATCCTCCAGGCCAGTGCTGGCCACTGTACTACAAGGTGCTACAAGGGTGGGAGACGTTTTGCCAGCCTCCACCCAATGATGAGGATAACAGCTTATATTTATCGAGCACTTACTATGTGCCTGCCACTGTGCTGGGAGATTCATACGCAGTTACAAACATCGTTTCGTTAGCTGAGTCCTTAGAACCACCCACCCTGTGAACTAGATACAATATTAACAAAACTAACGTTCTGTACTCGCTCTATACCAGACACTGTTCTAGGGATTTTAAATACATTAAATCATTTTACCCTCACACGAAATTTCATCCAAAGCCTCGTGGAAGGATGTTACTTATCTTCACTTCATACATGAGGAAACTGAGGCACAGAGAGGTTAAATGACTTGCCCCGAGTCACACAGGTATTAAGTGGCAAGGTTAGGATTTGAACCAGGCAGGCTGATTCTACAGTCCGAGTTTGTAACCAGTATACCATTGTCCCTCCTATTATATTAGTAATAAACAAGAAGTTATGTGTCTATAAAGCAGTTTGCACAGTGCCTGGGACATAGCAAATGCTCACTGAGCATTCATTCTTAATATCTTTACTTTAAAACAGATGGTGGACTCTTTGAGAGAAAGGGTTCTGCCTTATTCATTTTAAACTTCCTGGTCGCAAAGCAAGGCTGGGCACACAACAGATGTTTGTTGACTGAATACATGACTACAGAAGAGGAAATTGAGGTCAGAGTGGCTCAAGGACTGCCCAAGTTTACTTAGCCAGTAAGTATGGGGCAGGGCCCAGCTCTGCACGGCTGTGCTCTTTACTCTGCCCATCTGCCCACGGAGCCCCTCACACGAGCCTGTCTTGCCTGGGGCCAGAAATAAGGGTGTGGGTCACTGGAAGAGGAGGAGACAAGCCCGCCCAGCTCTTCCGGCTACCCACGGCAAGTACATACCATTGCCCCCACTGCCTTCAAGATGCCAATCGGACTCGGCTGTGCCATGTCCGGAGCCTATGGGGGAAGAACAGAGTCTAGTTGGTGGGCACAGACACCTGTGGGTACTGCGTCTAGCTCCAGGGCCCAGGAGGGAGGTGGAGAGAAGCTAGGACTGGTTTACCTTGTTGGCAGCGTGGGCCAGAAAAGCCAGGGGCACAGAGGCATTGGGTGCCTTTGCAGGTGCCCCCATGCAGACAGGGCTCGTCAAGCTGGCAGGGGTTCTCCTCGTGCTCGCAGAGGTCTCCTATGGGACAGGGCAGAGTGAGTGGGCATGGGCAGTAGCTGTCACTGACCACCCCCCACTCCTCCCTCCTAAAGCTGGGGACAGGCTCACCCACCTTTGAAGCCATCTTGACACAGGCACTGGAATTCATACTCGCCAGCAGGCATGCAGGTGGCGCCATTTTGGCATGGCTGGCGCTCACATGGGGAGCTGTCGTAGCACTGCCCGATGCCCTGGCTGCCCAGGAAGCTGTAGGTGAGGTCCAGCCGTTTTCCATTCACCGACACCTGTGGGCACAGGTGCACTGAGGGACTAATGGGGGCAGAGGAGACAGAAGCACAGGGGTGTGCCAGCAGAGTAGCAGAGGGTAGCTGGGAGCCCAAGTTGGGGCTTGAGTGGTAGCATGAAATTCCCTAGGGCTGGTTAGGGAGGAAACTAAGTTGGGTGCCTACTATGTACCAGGAGCATCCATCAGTGCAGTCGGTCCTCAGTACAAAGTAGGTGTTATTAACCCCGTTTTACAGATGAGAACACTGAGGCTCAGAAAGGTGAAGGGTCTGGTCCCAGGGCCTTGGGTTAGCTGTAGGAGGAGGGGCCCAGCTTGTACGCCCTCTTCTTCCCAACTTGTCCTTTGGAGGCTGGTCCTCACCTCACCCACGCAGCCGTGGAAGTGAGTGCTAATGTTGGTGGCCAAAGGCAGCTGCACAGACGGCTCCACGCCACCCAGGTAGAGGAGGGTATTCAGGTTGAGGCCCTGGCTCTTGCCTGGCGAGGAGCGCAGCACGGGGCGTCCGCCATTCACCCGCAGGCTGCCGTCCTTGTTGACGCGCTCTGCAGACACTCGGTGCCAGCGGCCCAGGGCCAGTGGCTCGGCACTCCGCAGAACAGCCAGCCCTGGGGATGACACCAGGCAGGGTTGGGTGCACAGGTGGCCCCCTACCCTACCCCACCACATACAAGGACTTAGCAGATAGGGAGCTTCCTATAGCCTGGTTTCCAAACGAGGAAATTGAGGCTCAGAGAGGGCTTGCCTAAAGTCACACACAGAGAAGAGATGTGATGGAATGGTTTGTGCGACTCCTGAATTTATTGCACCGAGCCTCCCTGGGCCATGGAGAGCCAAGGGGTACATAAAGCTTGGCATCCACAGACCCATCTCCATTGCCTGCCCAGTGCTTACCTGAGCCCAACTCGTAGCGGAACTCCAGGTGCCCGCCAACCATCGCCAGGGACACGAAGTCCTCCACGGGCCCACTCTTTCCCCCACTGAACAGTAAGATTCCATCCGGAGTCAGCGGCTTGAACTCAATGTCCAGACGTAGCTCGTGGTGTGTGTTGGTGAGGGCGGGCAGCGCCAGGTAGGAGCCGGTGCCCGACATGGAGGGGGTGGTCACTGTCACACCTGCAGCAGCCACAGCTCAGCCAGGGGCAGTGGGGATGCCAGAGTGCTCCTGGACCCCTGCCTGTCCCCCTCCCCAATCCCAGAGGCTCAGGGCCAGCTGGGCAACAGCCATAGCAGCACTGGAGGTTCATTCTCCCTGGCGCTGCAGACCAGCCTGGGAAGATCTCCAACAAGATGGGGGTCCCCTTTGGGGGCCCTCGAGTATCAGACTCAGGCTGGGCAGAGGCTTGGCCGAGTGACTTTAAGGTCATCTGGTTCTGGAAAAATGTTATCATCCGTATGGTCCATCATAGGATCCCTGGTGTCACAATGGTTAAGTGCTTGGCTGCTAATTGAAAGGTGAGCAGTTCGAACAAACTAGCTGGTCTATGGGAGAAAAGACCTGGCAATCTGCTCCCATAAAGGTTACAGCCTGAGAAACTCTATGGGGCAGTTCTACTTTGTCCTATAAGATCGCTATGAGTTGGAATGGGCTCGATGGCACATAACAACATGATCTATTATGGCCTCAGAGTGCCCCTGCTCAGCTTCCCCACCCTACTCGGGTCCCTGGGGGTTTTAGGCCTGGTTCCACTCACCTTCCTCACACTTCAGCCCTGAGCGGCCCAGGTGGCAGCGGCAAGTGTAGCCTCGACCATCAGGCCTGTTCACGCAGGTTGCGTCAGGCCCACAGGCCTCTGGGGAGGACAAGAACCAATGAGGACGCTGAGGTGACTCTAGAGAGGATGGGGCCCTTCTGGGTGGGGCCCTGCCCATTCCACCCCAGAGGCCTGTGTTAAATTACAGCCATGCCAGCCTGGGAGGGCTGCATCACGAACTGGGCGAGGAGGTTGATAGTTGCTGTCGAGCTGATTCCGATTCGTGGCGACCCCATGTGTGCAGAGTAGAAATGCACTCCATAGGGTTTTTAAGGCTAAGACCTTTTGGAAGCAGACACCAGGCCTGTCTTCTGAGGGGTGGGTTTGGATCGCCAACCTTTCAGTAGTAGTTGAGTGCTTAACTGTGTGCACCACCCAGGGACTCCGAGGGCAAGGAGGGAGAAGTGGATTACAGCATAGGTGGGGCCCGAGGAGGCTGGGCAGGGCTAACAGCAGGGTTGGGGGAGTGGGGTAGGTGGTAGTGGGCTGGGGGGGTATGTGAATGAGTGACTGCGGTGTTCTTGAAAAGGCTGTACCTGGATAACATTGTGAGAGAAATGAGTACCTACGTAAGAGGTAATGGGGGAGAACCTGAGTAATACAGTGGGAAGGTGGTAGGTACCCAGGGAGCAGTAACTGGGAGCAGACTGAGTATCTGAGTGGCAGCAATAGGAGGAGTAGTAAGTATGTGGGTAACAGTGATGGAGGCGGGTACCTGGGTAACAGTGATGGAGGTGGGCACCTGGGGAACAGTGATGAGGATGGGTACTTGGGGAACAGTGATGGACAGGGGCATGTACATGGGATGGGCGGGGAGTAGTAATTGGGTAAGAGTAATGTAGCGTGGCAAATACCTGGGTAGCATCAGGTGGGGTTAGCTATGAAGGTGGCAGAGGTAAGTACCCAGGGTGCAGTAATTGGGTGGGTTGGGCACATACCTGGGTGGCAGTGCAGGGCCTGTGAGTGCTCACAGCGGCTCCCGGTGAAGCCGGCAGGGCAGACACACACATAGCTGCTGCTCTCTGAGTCGTGGCACTGGCCCCCATTCTGCAAAGTAGTCCACGGAAGTCAAGCCGAGAACACTCTAGTACTCCCCCACTGCCCACAGGGGCTAGCCACAGCTGAGGGTAGGGGTCAGGGTGGCTAGGCGGCATGTGCATGGTCACCTGGCAGGGCCGGTCCCGGCAGGTGGGACAGTGGGAGATGCCATGTGCTGTGAGGTTGAGGTCGTGGAAAACAATCTCCTCGCCCTGGATGCGCAGCTCCCGAACACAGCCTGGGGGGTGAGCAGGCAGGATGAGTGAGGCAGGTCCTGGGAAGCCTGCCCAGCCCCAGCCCACCCCTACAATGTCCTCCCAAGCTGCCATGGGCTCTGCCAGCCAGCCGAGGCTTGGCCCTAGTTGCGAGTAGGGAAGGGGCTCACCTACAAAGCCGCTGCTCAGCCCTGCCTTGGCAATGGCACTGTAGTCAGGGTAGCCGCCCAGGTAGAGTTCCTCATTCAGGTCCAGGCCCTGAAACTTACCCTGGGGAGGTGGGGAAGTCAGGAAAAGCAGGCAGAGGCTGGGCAGGGGTGGCGGCTGGGAGTAGGGGTCAGGGCTGGGTCTCACCTGTGAGGTCCCATTGACTGGGGCCAGGTTGCCCACAACCAGGGAGCCCTGGGTGAGGCTGCGGAGCAGGGTCACAGTGTGGAACTGGCCCAGGGCCAATGGCGTGGGGTGGCGGATGGTGGCCATGCCAGAGCCCGCGTCAAACCTGCTCCATGAGGTGGGGTCGGGGCAGAAGGTGGACACAGGGTTCATACAAAGGGCTGGGGAGGGTACCCAGCATGGGCGCAGCGCCACTAGAGGAGGGCCATGGCCATTTCCTGTAGTCCCGGCTCTGGGGCTGCTCTAGGTCCTGTTCCTGCCTTGTTCTCGCACCCCATCAACCCACCCCAGCTCACCCCATTCCTCGCACTCCCCCAGGCCATCTCTCCCTACTTTGTTTCCCTGGGAACTCTTCCAGAGCAGCCCATGAAGCTCCAATACCCCCTGGCTCCAAGGCACCCCAACCATCACCTGGCTTCATTGTCCCTTGGAATAATCTCGCTCTCGGAAATTACGTTGTTTCTTCCCTTCTTTGTCTATGGCTTATCTTTCCCTTCTAGGATACATTCCTACAAGGGCTAGAGCTTGATCTGTTTTGTTGATCTCTGCATCAGTGCCTGGCACATAGTAGGTATACAGCAAATAGCTGTTGAATGAATGAATGACTCCTGACCTGCAGTAGTCCCACCAACAAGCATGCACTCAGCATCACCAAGTGCTTCTACCCATTTCATAAATGTCTGAGGTTGCTTCCTCCATCTGACTGGCATATTGTGCCTAGTCCAGCAGATTGCGTGATCGCCAAAGGTAAAGACCACGTCTCCTCCTTGCTCTAGGACCTCCTTTGCACCACTCAGCCCAGGGTGGTGGATGCCCACAGTAGTGGATGCCCAGGGTGGTAGAGCCTTGCTGTCCTGTCTCCCAGCCCCTGTTAACGGGAAGGTGAGGGTCTCACCGGAACTCGGGCCTTCCGCCCACGAGGCCGAAGGAGATGAAGTCAGGCTGCCTGTGGGCTAGGCTGGTGGGGCTCCCTGGGGTCCGCTTCTGCCCATTGTACAGCAGCATCCCTGGGCAGGCACAGCTAGGTCAGGGCCACCCGTCCCGCTACAAGGCTGCCTATGTGCCCTAGCCCCGGGAATGACCCCAGCTCTTCCCCGAGCCTTTCTGCTCTAACCTTCTGTCCCACCCTTTGGCACATCTCACACAGGCAGGGCCTTCTCACTATTTCTGGGTTGGTCACCTAAATAGATGGGCCTTGCTGGACGCCCCTAGAGAGAAGCTGAACTTCCTTCACTACCTGAAGGAGAAGCGGGAAGCAGAGACTCACCCGAGTAGAGAAGGAGGCCTGGATAGTGAAAGGCAGAGACCCGAAAGAGATCAGAGGAGACGGATGAGAGAGAGAGAGAAGAGGTGAGAGTGAGTGATGAAAGACAGAGAGAGAGGGAGGAAGGAGGAAGATGGGACGAGAGGCTGGATATGGATGCCCCAAGGGCAGAGGAAGATGGGACCATGGGAGGTTCGGATATACCACAGGGATGGAGGAGAGAGGAGGCGTGAAGACAGGGGCTTGACCGGGAAGCCTGGCAGGCCTGGGGGCTCCTGGGCAAGGGATGTTGAGGGACGTGGGCAGGACTCTGGGCTGCCAGGGCTTGGACTACGATGGCAGGCTACCCCAAGAGACCCCTACCCCAGGCCAGGCCCCCCAAATCAGCTCATTTCCTGCTCACCATCAGCTGAGTCGGGCCGGAAGGTGATCTTGATCTCAAACTTCCTGTAGGCGTCCTTGATGGTGGGCAGCGGCAGGAAGGAGTGAGGGGTCTGCGTGAAGTAGGGTACCACCCGCTCTGCCGGCAGAGGGCATAGTTAGAGGGGATGCCCACCTGGGAGTGTGGGTGCTGCCCAGTTCCAGCAGGGCAGGTCTTACCTGGCACCTGCAGATGGGCAAAGGCTTTGACCTTGCCCTGGCGGTTGGTGGCAGTGCAGACGTAGGTGCCGGCATCCTGGGGTCGGACCGAGGGCAGCATCAACATATTGTTCTCCAGACGGCTGTCCGGTGGCAGGTTGCCATCCAGCTGCAAACACACAGCACTTGGACCTGGCCTTGGCCCATACCTCCCAAGGGTCAGTCTCCCTCCCTGCCTCAGGGCCACCTTCAGGGCTCTGTTCAGCAAATACCGAGAACTTAGGGTGTAGCCCCCAGGAAGCCTGGTGCCAGGTCCTGGGGAGACTGGATGGTTAAGACCTGTTCCCTGCCCCTCAGATATGCCCACTGGTCCCCTACCCACACTTACCTTGGACCAGGTGATGTCAGGAGTGGGGTAGCCAGAGACCATGCAGGGGAAGACAGCTGCAGAGCCAGCAGGCACACGAACCTCTGGGGGTGTTGAGATCTGGGGCAAGGCTGGGGGGAAAGGAGACATACGTCAGCAACATGATGACAGCCACCACTTGTGTGCCTAGCACTGTGCCTTGATGTGTTTACTCTTGTTCATGTCTTAGAGGGATGTACTACGTCCCCATTTTACAGATGAGAAATTGTGCCTTAGAGGGGGAGAAGTGGCTGCTCATTCCTAGTTGTACAGATAGAACTGGGCAGAGTCAGGGTTTAGGGATAGGTCCATGTGACTCCATAGCCCTAGACTCCTACTACTTCTCGGGGTGGGAGGGAGAGCTAACAGGGAAGGGGTTTCCAGGGTAGTATACATAAATAGGTTAGGGGCTAAATCATAGGGTTTGAGGTAAAAAGAAATTGCCTTCAAAGAAAACACAGACTTGTTTCTTTGCCCTGCATTCTTTGTCCTTGTTTTATACTCTGTTTTGTGTCTGTTCATGTTTATGTTATGTCTCTGTCATCAGACCGGACTATAGGTCTCCCCCATCAGGACAGGCACTCCCTGTAAGTGAAATCTAAAAAAACCTGTTGCTGTCGAGCTGATTCCAACTCATGGGAACCCCATATGTTACAGGCTGCTCTATGGGATTTTCTTGGATATAATCAGGTCACCAGGCCTTTCTTCCACCGAGGCACTGGGTGAGTCCCAACTGTCAATGTTTAGGTTAGTAGCCGACTGCAAACTGCTAGCGCCACCCAGCCTCCAGGCGAAGACTAGGTACCCTTTTCCTCTAGATGTCCATGCCCAGCTCAATTTTGCCCCAAGGCATAGTTCTTTCTCTGTAGGGCCCAGTCTGCCTCAGGAGAGCGCTCACTTTCATCCCCTGCTGCCACCACTTGCTATGAAAACTGCCCTTTAAATACACAAAATGGAAAATCCCTCCAGAGAGTAGAAAAGAGTAAAGCAAGGGGGCAGGAGGCCGTGGCATCAGAAGCCCCTGCCGCACGTCCCACCCACCACAGGGGCCCCTGCTGGCCTTCACCTTGCACGAGCAGCAGCACGTGGGACTGAGTGGTGCCGGCGGCGTTGGTGGCAGTGCAGCGGTACTGTCCTGCATCGGCCAGCTCCACGTGGGCAATCCTGATGACACCTCCACTCTGTACAACGCCAGGCCGCAGGTGTCCTCCGACTTTGCTCCAGGTCACCTGGGGCTTAGGGTCACCCAGTGCCAGGCACTCGAATTCCACAGTGTGGCCGACCACCACGGTCTGCACGGAGGTCCGGATGTTAATGAGCACTGAGGGCAGGGCTAGGGGAGAAGGGAGGCAGAGTTACAGGTGAGGCCAGCCTGCCGCAGGCCTGGCCCGAGGGAGGCTGTTGACTGCCTGGAAGAGGTGTCAGTGGAGCCCTAGGCATTCATTTCTTCCTTCATTTTTTCATTCACTCACTCATTAACATACTCACCTGTTTTGCTCTTTTTGTTTATTCATTTATTCATGCATTTATCCACTTATTCATTGGTTCACTGGTTTGTCTGACCACCCGTCCATTCATCCCACTCATCTCTCTTCTTCCTCCCTTGAAATAAATTTATCAAGTCCCCTTACTCCATGCCAGACACGAGGATGACGTAATCCAGTAATTCTCTTTATTCTTATGCATTTAAGGGACTTCCTGGGGAGCATCATTGGAGCCCCCCACCCCTTTCTTTCCCTTCTGACCTTTGTCCCCTGCTCCCAGCGGGGAAACCACCCTCCTACCTTGGACAACCAGCTGGGCACTCGCTTGGGCCTGTCCCCATGGTCCATGGGCCTGGCACACATATGTCCCTTGGCAGCTCTGGTCCAAGTTCTGGATTCTGTAAAGAAAAAATAATAAGGCATCAGGGAGGAAAAACAATGGATGAGACTGCTTTGCAATCACATGAGAGTTCAAAGCTGCCACAGATCAACACACAGTGTATCCTGCTAGTCTCCCAATCACCACACAAGGTAGGTAAGTACAGGGAAACCTGTGAGAGCTGAAACCTGACGAGACTGCCTTGTTTTTCTGGGTCTCATGAATTTTCCACCTTTGACAGGGTGTAGTCTTACCACTTTCTATCACTCGTTTTAGCGGAAAATATTTGAATTTTCCTTCTCTGACAGGTTTCTGGCTTTCACGGGTTTTACTGTAGGCAGGGTGGGTGTCACTATACCCACTTTACAGACAAAGACCTTCTGGTCTAGAGCTCAAGATCCCAGTTATCAAGTGGCAGAGCTGACATGTGAGGTCATCTGTATGAATCTGGGCCCAGAGCCTGTTCTCTTTCCTCTAATAGTAACATGAATATGGGCCATTGATCATTTCAGTTTCATGTCACCCACTATATTGCTGAGAAATCTGAGGCTTAGAGAGGTGAAATGACTTGCCCATGGACACTGCTTCATGCCAAGCCCGTACAAAAAAAACGAAACAAAACCCCAAACCCGCTGCCGTCAAGTCGATTCCGACCCATAGAAACCCCAAAGGACAGAGTAGAACTGTCCCGTAGGGTTTCCAAGGAGCGCCTGGTGGATTCGAACTGCCGACCTTTTGGTTAGCAGCTGTAGCTCTTAACCACTACGCTACCAGGGTTTCTGCCAAGCCCATAGGTTAGGTATTTTAACTCAGCCTACTGTGTGCCCTGGGCTAGGGTGGTCAAACCCAACCCTGCCCCCACCCCCACTCACCGCAGTACCCCATCCTGCACGCTGTGGCCAGGAGGCAGCTGACCCCCTTCCTTGAACCAGTGGAGCTGGGTGCCCTGGTCACTGGGCACAGCACAGTGGAACTCCACGCTGGACCCAATGCTCTTGGTCTCCAGCTGAGGCGTCACCTGCACAGTCGGCGAGGATCTTGCTGGGATGGAGGTGTTGGGGAGAATGCCAGTGGGTGCAGAGCCTGCAGGGACAGGGACAAGGTTCTGTGTATTATGTGTGTACACATCTTGTCCCTGGTGCTCCCCAAGGACCCAAGAAACCTCCGTCACAACGTTCAAAGGATGTTCTTCTGGTAGGCTTCTGACCAAGAAAGAGGCCTTTCATTGGCAGATCCATTCATTTGCTCATTCGGGCAGTCAGTTGTCCAACAAACACATCTAAGCCTGTGGAGGGCTGGGCTCTTGTGCTTCCGCAAGGCCCTGGCCTTTGGGAGGGGAGGGCAGCCCAAGACAGAGCCAGAGTCTTGGAAAGCCTCAGACATTTTAGGGAAGGGCAGCAAAGCCTATTCCAGCTCCAGGGAGTTGGCCATAATGACAACACTTACATGTGCAGGGGTAGACAGGAAGGTGGGTGCAAACACATGCTATCACCAGCAGCTAAGTGCCTACTATATGTCCTGGGCTTTACATATGTTTGTCTTTTTAACTCAGTCTACGTGGCAGGCACCGTTTTCTCCACCTTGTTGTTGTTAGGTGCCACTGAGTCAGTTCTGACTCATGGCGACCTTATGTACAAGAGAACAAAAGACTGCCTGGTCCTGCACCATCCTTACAATTGTTATGCTCTCCACCTTAAAGATGAAGAAACTGAGGCCCAGAGAGGTTACATGGTTTGGCTGAGGTCACACAGCTTGCAAGTGATTAAGCTGTGCTCTGAACCCAGGACTGTCTGACTCCAGAACCCAGGCTCTTAACCACTGGGCTACACGCTTTTCTACGTGCAGAATCATGAACCCGACAGCCCTTGTGTAGCTTTGTGGCATTGACATGGGAGGCCACCTCTGGGTACGTCGGGGTAGGTGATGTCAGGGTGGGTGCCACCCTGTCACACTCATCATTGTCACCATCAAGCACTGACCCAGCCCATTCTGGGGCCTGGGGCAGACAAGCCCGGGCTGCTGAGAGACTGGGCCCAGTCAGGCCCTCCCTGAGCATCCTCACAGTCTGGCATGTGAGGCAGGAGGGGGTCTTCATGTAAACACAAAAGCCCCTGGCAGTGCTTGATCAATGCCAAGGGAGGGAAGCAGCAAAGAGAGCCAGGCCCACCTTGGGCCTCACAGAACAGGGGAAGGCCACGCTGGCATGGCACAGTGGAACTCAATGCTGTGTTCCTGGTGGGGCATTCCAGGCGGGTAACAGAGGCAGGCCTTTCCACCCCTGTGCAGGTCCCCCAGCACCTGTGGCTGAATGAGTGAAGGGTTCAGTGTTGGGCCTGCAGGGAAACTGACGCCTTCTGCCACTGTGAGGCTGGAGTGCTCACCTTGGACGGTTAGCTGGGCAAAGGCCTCTGCCAAGCCTACTCTGTTGGTGACCTGGCAGCGGTAGCGGCCTGAGTCCTCGGGGGCCGTGGGCTGAAAGTGCAGCAGCTCGTTCCGGGCGACCGCCCTCCTGGGGAGGCTGCCGCCTACCCGGCTCCACTGGAAGGTGAGCGGGGGTGTCCCGTGGGCCAAGCACTGCAGCTGTACTGTCTCCCCTGCCTGCACTGAAGCGTGCTCTGGGATCGTGGTGGCATACGGCGGGCCTGGCGAGGTAGGGGAAGAGGTGAGGGTAGGGCAGGTACAGAGGTCGGGGGGAGCATGAAGCGGGATTCAGGCAACCTGGCAAAGGATGATGGAGCCCAGAGGACTGGGGATGAGGAAAGCAAAGGACCCAGGAGGTGCTGTGGGTTTCAGGCAAGGGGAGGCTCTGGGACCTGAGGGGCAGGGGACCCTTCGGGTAGGATTCTTAGGGTTCTTTTCAGGGTGGGTGGAGCCTGGTGGGCTCAGGCCTCCATGCAGAGCAGAGAAGGGAGACTAAGGGGTGGGAAAAATGCCTTACTATCCACGTGCAGGGCAATGGTGGCCTCCGCGTGGCCGGCAGGGCTAGTGGCATTGCAGATGTACTGGCCTGAGTCCTGCTGGGCTACCCGGGGGATGATCAGCGTGTTGCCTTCCAGCCGGTGCTGCCAGGGCAGCGGGGAGCGCAGCTTGGACCAGTGGATGGTGGGGGTAGGGCTGCCTGTGTAGTGGAAGATGGCAGAGGTCACTGAGCTGCCCCAGGGAACAGCTGCAGGTGGCGATAGTAGGAGGCTGTCCTGGGTAATCCTGTCCCTCCATGGTGGGCACTAAGTGGGCACCTCTGCCATCACTGGGAGATGCCAGCAGTGATGGCCCCTCCCCGGCATACTGGCATCTTTAGATCTCTTGTGTCCCAGGGCACCAGGGCTCTGCCTGCCCTGTGTGCCAGTCCCTGTCCACACCTGTGGCTGAGCAGCGCAGGGTGGCTGTGTGTCCTGCCTCCACGGTCAGCTCAACTTCTTCCACCTGAACCTTGGGGGCCCCTGGGGCCACGGTGCCCATGTCCACAATCACCTCCACCTGCTTCTGGGCCATGCCCAGTGCATTCTGAGCTAGGCACACGTAGGTGCCTGCATCGGATGGTTTAGCTGACGAAATCTGGAAGAAAGCAAGGAGGCTGGTTATGTGGGTGCTGAGGGACAGACTCTGACATCAGCCTCCAGCTCTCACTTGGCTTTATCTCTTCTTTCTATCATTCCCTTGGTTTTTTGCTCTCCCATCTAACTGTTGCCTGGGGGCTCATCCTGCTTGTTCATGACATCCGTCAATGCCATCCATCCAGCTACTTGTCTACCCATCCATCCACTCACCCACCCATCCATCCACTTACCCATCCATCCATCTATCCATCCAGCCAATGTCCACCAATCCATCCATCCATTCCTCCATTCATCCATCCACCTATTGTCCATCCACCCATCCATCCATCTATCCATCCATCCACTCATCCATCTATCCATCCACCCTTCCACCAATGCTCTTTCTTCCTTTCTTCCACTTACCTTCTTTCTTCTCTCCATCCTCTAATCCACCCACCCGTCCACCTATCGTATCCCTTCCTTTCTCCCTCCATCCATTCATCACCCACCAGCCCACCCATCACTCTCTCCTCTAAGCAGCCATTCCAGGCTGGGCCCTGGACTAGGCCTCAGACCCAGAGAGGAAATACCCTGGCTTCTGGTCAGTGGGAAAGCTATGCCTCACCTGTAGCACCGTGTGGCTGTCCACATGCCCATGCATCCGCTGCTCCAACTTGTGGGGGGTGCCGATGCGGGTCCAACGAGCTGAGGAGTGGGGCTCCCCCGTGCTGACACACTCCAGGGTGACAGACTTTCCGACTTTCACTCTCACGGGGCCCTCGGGGAGCACAGACACTGACGGGGGCCCTGCCCAGAGGAACAGCCACCACTGACGCATAGGGCTCCAGTGGTCACGCACACTGTCACAGGCCCTGCCACAGTAACTGTAGGCTGGCACTAGTATCCCCATTGTACTGATGTGGAAACAGGCTCAGAGAGGGAGAATGCCCAAGGTCACAGGGGAAGTCAGTGGCAGAGTCAGGATTTAAACCTGGAGGTCTGAGCTTAGAATCTGGGCTGGAGTCCCACGGGGGTGACGCCTCTCACCGTGCACACTGAGGTTCACGACACTCTGGGCCACGCCATAAGCGTTGGAGGCCACGCAGCGGTAGGCACCGTGGTTGCTGGGCCGGGTGCCCATGATGGTGATGACAGAGCCGTTGGGGCTGATGTGGATGTTGTCTGTGGAGTTGGCATGGGGGGAGGATATGGTCAGTGAGGGTTGACCTGGCCCTGGGCTGCTATTCCTCCCTTCTAAAGCCTTGGCACTGCTAGCTGGGGCACTTGTGCCTCATGCCCCTAAAGTCTGCATCCTGGGGGTGAGCAGCTCTCAGAGTCACAGATGGATGCAGATAAGAGTCCTTAGAGACTCCTGGGTCCACCCCTTTACCATACAGATAGGGACACTGAGGTCTAGAGAGGGAAAGGCCTAACCCAGGGTCATACAATGAGTCTGGTGCCACCTTAGCCTGTTCCCCGCCTGCACCACACCCTCACACTGGCCTCCAGTCCTTCCCCCACCCCCTGTCCAGCTCACCCTCTAGCTCCTGGTTCCGGGTCTTCCACTCAAGCCGTATGGGGGCTGCCCCATCATGGATGAGGCACTTGAAGCTGGCATCCTGGCCCTGCTGCACAGTGCTGCTGGGCGGGTCGATGGAGATGACAGGGCTCCTGAGGCCTGGGGACAGGGAGCCAGAGGGCTGGGCTCAGCAAGGGTGGGGTGGCTTAACCAATGAAGGCCCTGCCTGGGCTCCAGGGTCTTCTCCTCCTGGCCCCTCCATGCATTCACCACACTTACGGTAGGAGGATCCGGTGCTGGGTGGGACTGTGACCGTGAAGGAGGCCTCCTGCTCAGGCCCTGAGCCGCCAACCACGCGGCACACATACTCGCCAGAATCGGCAGGGGAGATGTGGTGGAGCCGCAGCCGGGAGCCGTGGGTCTGTCGGAGCGTGAAGTGGCAGCCATCAGGCCAAGCACTGGGACAGGGCAAGTCCCCAAGCTGGGCTTTGCTAGTACCAAGTCCTGCCATGGGCTCAGGTGTTCAGGGCTCCAGCTGATGCTGATAGAGGAAGCTTCATTCATAGACCCCCTAGAAATCCAACCCACCCATATCACAGAGGAGGAAGCCAAGGACCAAAAAGTGATCTAGTAGCAGAGCCTGGAGCAAAACCCAGGTCTCTCAACTCCCAGGCTGGTGAACTCTTCCCCCCAAAGCATTGTATCCCCTTGTGGTCCCCAAGCAGGCCGAGAATTATAAGAGGTTTAGGGTAGAGAAGGGAACTGCAGGTCAAACCTTGCCTCTTCTGAAACCTGCTCCATCCTGGTCCCCGTACCTGGTGCCGTGCAGGCAAGCTGCCCCCGCGCTTGTGCCATGTGACCTGGGCGTGGGCCTGCCCGGGCACCACGCAGTTCAGATCCAGCGTCTGGCCCTCAGTCACATGAGAGGAGGAGGCTTCGACGTAGATGGGCTGGGCCAATCCTGGGGCTGTGGGCACAGGGGTGGGTGAGAGAGGCAAGGTTCTGGGGGTGGGTGGCAGGGACCTTAGGGGGTGGCACTGAATGCCAACTAGTTCCCCTGGAGGTGTGGTGGCTGGAGAGTGGCTGACATGGCTGAGCTCCCTTGACCTAAAAAGGGTCCCCATCCCTAGGGGCCAAGATGCTGTTCTGAAGCTTCCCCTGGCTCGGGGGGGAGCGGGGCAGGGGCTGCAGGGCCAACATGGAGCTGAGACTCAAGAGTCCTGCTGGGGGAGCAGGAAGGAGCAAGGCCAGGAAGGGCCCCCAGGCCTGGGTCCCAGCATTGCCCATTGCTCCTTGTCACTCACCAGGAATGGGGCCTGGGCTGGAGGCCTCAATTGTGACCAGGACGGAGGCCTCCAGGGTGCCTGAGCTGCTGGTCACTTGGCATGAGTACTCGCCAGAATCAGCTGGGGACACCTGGTTCAGCCTCAGCAGAGGGCCGTGGACCTGACCAGGGTAGGGGTGAGAGTGGAGAAGGGTGAGCTGGGAGGCTGTCCGATGCCTTCAGACGTCTAAGCCCTCTGGTACCTGTGCCCCAGGACTGCCATGTACAGTTAGGTAGGTTCTATCCTTCCAAGCCACCCCCTTTGACACCACAGACAGTGTAGAACGTAAGTTTATTGAGCACTTTTTCTGGTGGGAGGAAGTTAAGTGTCCTGAGTAAGAGGAGCCCTTTTCTGGTTTGCACCCAGGCACTGTAGGACCAGTGGTGGCCCTGCTGTGCCCAGCCTACTCTCAACCTCCTGGCTTCTGCCCCAATTCTCCCCAAGCTCCCGTCTCTGGGACCACCTTCCCTTCTGGGCTGCATTCAGGCAGACTGCCCGGGGGGGAGCCCACTTACTGCCTTCTCCAGCTCCGTACCTGGTGCCGGGCGGGGAGGCTGCCTCCACGCTTGCGCCACGTGACCTGGGCGTGGGCCTGCCCGGGCACCACACAGTTCAGGTCTAGCGTCTGCCCCTCAGCCACTCGAGAGGAGGAGGTCTCAATGCGGATGGGTGGGGCTCCGCCAGAGGCTAGGACACAGGGAGAGGTCAGGGAGCTGGGACACCCACCCCATGCCCTCAACCCTATACCCAGGTGCCCAGATGTTCAGACCAGAGACCTCCACAAAGGCCGTTAATATTTCCCAAGCTAGTGTAGTATGGGGCTGAGCACAGGCTCTGGGGCCAGTCTGCCTGGGTTCAAATTCCAACTCTGCTCTTCATGAGTTGTGTGACTTTTGGAAAGTTATTTCACCTCTCTGTGTCTCATTTTTTCAAACTGTAAAATGGAGAACAACTATACCTACCTCAAAAAGTTGTGAGAATGAAATGCGTTAATATGTGTAAATGTAATGGCAGTCAGCATCTAGCAGGTGCTTATCACGCTTAGTACTTAGCAATTCCTGTAGCGTATCCTGATTTTTCCTATGCCATGTGTCCCCTGTGCTATTAATTACTTTACATTCCGCTTTCAATTCATTCATTATAAAAAAAAACTTAAATACTTAGCCCCTTATAGGCAATGCTTTCCGTGAAATCATGACACGCTTGACGTGTTGCTTTTTCCTAGTTGTTATTGTTGCCATCAACTCAGCTCTGACTCATGGGGACCTTATGTGTAACAGAACGAAACGTTGCCCACTCCTGTGCCATCTTTCCTAATATGAAACTAAAAAACCAAGCCCATTGCCGTTGAGTTGCTTCCAACTCATAGCGACCCTAAAGGACAGAACAGAGCTGTCCCATAGGGTTTCCAAGTAGTGCCTGATAGATTCGAACTGCCGACTTTTTGGTTAGCAGCCGTAGCTCTTAACCACTATGCCACCAGGGTTTCCTTTCCTAATATACCAATATTAAAATAAAAGGTGTTTATCAGAGTGCCATCTAAATCTTGCATATCCCCAGAGGAACAGTTCCAGGTTTTGGAATACTCATTTAATGGTTGAAAGAGCTCAACTATCCCCATTTCACAGATGAGGAAGGTAGAGCACAGAGAAGGGAAGTCCCTTGTGGGCAGAGGAGATGGACTCAAGCCCATATAGGCCAGACTCCAAAGTCTGTGCTCCCAGAGATGAGTAGGCACTGCCCACAGGCCCGGGACCTGGCCTGGCTCATTGGTCCTGGGTCTTCCCAGCTGACCCGGCCAGGCTGACCTTGGAGGTGGGCAGGAGGCAGAGGCCTGTTGTCACCAGGTGCCAAAAAGCATTTCCTTCCCCCAACCTCTGCCTTCTGGCCTCCCTCCTTCCCTCCCTCCTCCAGCCTCCCAGCCCCACTGCAGGGACTCTCACCAGGGATGTGGACAGCGCTAGAGCCGGAGGCCTCAATAGTGACCAGGACTGAGGCCTCCACTGGGCCAGAGCTGCCCATCACACGGCACACGTACTCGCCGGAGTCAGCCGGGGACACCTGGTGCAGCCGCAGCCGTGAGCCATGGGTCTGGGCAGGGACAGGATGGGGAGACAGAGGAGCAGAGTAAGATACCCATCTGGAATCCCTGAGGGCCTGGGGCTGGGGTCTAACCCTGACCAAGGGGCACTGTACCCCAAGGGGCTCCCTGGCCTTCTTCCTGGGCAGAGGATGGAGGACAAGGCCCCTAACCAGAGTCCCTATAGCCAGCAGCCCTCCCACCATCTCCTGCTCCACGTACCCGATGGTGAGTGGGGAGGCTGCCTCCACGCTTGTGCCATGTGACCTGGGCATGGGCCTGTCCAGGGACCACACAGTTCAGATCCAGCGTCTGCCCCTCAGCCACATGTGAAGATGATGACTCAATTCTGATGGGCTGGGTACCACCAGAGGCTGGGGGGCACAGAAGCAGGAGCTCAGAGCTTTGGACACAGTCAAATTTGGGATCACCTGGGATGGTGGGATTTCCAGCCTCAGAAACCCCTAGCCCGTGGGTAATAATAGTAAAAAAAAGCAAAAAATCAGTTGCTATCTAATCGATTTCAACTCATGGCAACCCCATGTGTGTCAGAGTAGAACTGTGCTCCATAGGGTTTTCTTTTTATTTTATTTTTTTGTTTTTGTTGTCGAGAATATACACAGCAGGGCATACCAACTCAGCAATTTCTACACATACAGTTCAGTGGCATTGATTACACTCTTCAAGTCATGCAGCCATTCTTATCCTCCTTTTCCGAATTGTTCCTCCCCCATTAACATAACCTCACTGCTCCCTAACTTTCCTATCTAATCTTTTGAGTTGCTGTTGCCAATTTGATGCCATATAGTTCTTAAAAGAGCACAATGCTCAAGGCAGATATTCTTTGCTAATTAAGCTAAACTATTGTTTGGTTTAAAGAAAACTTCAGGGTATCTTTTTGGTTTAAGGTTTAAAGATTATCTCAAGGCACTAGTTTTGGGGTTCATCCAGCCTCAATGGCTCCAAAAAGTCTGGATTCCATAAGAATTTGACATAGGGTTTTCAATGACTGGTCTTTTGGAAATAGATCATCAGGCCTTTCTTCCGAGGCTCCTCTGGGTAGACTCAAACCTTCAACCTTTTGGTTAGCAGCCGAGTGTGTTAACTATTTGTACTCCAATAATAATAGTATTTATTAAGCACTTATTCTTACAGTGTGCCAAGCACTGTCCTAACGAGTCGATAACGACTCATAGTGACCCCACGTGATGGAGTAGAACTGGCCCCACAGGATTTTCTAGGCTGTAATCTTTATGGGACCAGATCGCCAGGTCTTTCTCCAAGAAGCTACTGGGTGGGTTTGAACAGCAAACCTTTCGGTTAGCAGCTAAGTGAGCGCTTAACCATTCTTGTGCCAGCAGGGCTCCTTATTAACTCATTTAACCCTCATGAAATTCCTAAGCAGTACTGTGCAACAGACCTTTCCGCAGTGATGGAAGTATCCTATACCTGCTTTGTCCAATACAGTGGCCATGAGGTACATGGGCTACCGAGCACTTGAAATGTGAGGAACTGACTTTCTAGTTTAATTGAATTTGAATTGCCACATGTGGCTTGTGGCCACCATACTGGACAGTGCAGTTCTGTGAGGCTGGAATTATTGGTATGCCTGAGAGGAAAGGAACTTGCTTAAGTCCCTTAGTGGTGCAGCCGGGGTTTGAATCTGCAGCTTTCTGTAGAGCCCCTGCCTGGACCACCACTGGGTCTGAGGACTCTGACTCCAGAACTACTCCTGCCTCGTTTCTGGGTCCTCATGAGACTCACCGGAGGGGACACTGGTGCTGGGGGAGACTGAGACCACGATGGAGGCCTCCTGGGCATCGATGTTGTTGTTGGCCCGGCATACATACTCGCCTGAGTCAGCCACGGACATATGGTGCAACCGCAGGCGGGAGCCGTGGGTCTAGTGGGAAAAGGGAGTCGGGGACTAGCAGGATCACTGACTGGCTCAGGTCTCCTCCCAGCTTCCCTCGTCAGACCCAGGGCAGAAGGGAGGCTCCCAGGATTCTCAGCTAATGCTTCAGCCTCTCTGTCCATGGGGCTGCCTGCACTGCCCACCCCAGGAGGTAGGGGTCCCACCCCCACTACCACGGCTCCACTCTGTACCTGGTGCCGGGCGGGGAGGCTGCCCCCACGCTTGTACCACGTGATGGTGGCCTGCGGCTGCCCAGCAACCACACAGTTCAAATCCAAGGTCTGCCCTTCCAGAACCGTGGGGGATGAGGACTCGATCCTGATTGGTGGGGAAATGCTGGGCACTAGGGACAGAGAGGAACAGGCAACACAGCCAAGTCAGATGCCAGGAATGGTGCCAGGAAGCGCTCTGCCTCCCTCTGCCCTCTTTACTCTCACCGTGGGAGGAGCCGCTGCCCTGGATGGTGACGATGAGTGACGTCTCCTGGGAGCCAGCACCGTTACTGACGTGGCAAACATACTCGCCTGAGTCTGCTGGTGTCACCTGGGGGATCCGTAGCCGGGAGCCCACAATCTGAGGGAGAGCAGGTGTCAGCAGGTGGGGCAGTACCTCCATGTCTCGGGCGCTGCTGCTGCCTTCCACAGGACCCTAGGAGCCTCCCTGCTTCCCAGGGGCAGAGAGGCTGAGTGGGGCCCAGTCTCCATCACAACTTCCTCCACAGCTTGCCTAAGGCTCAAGCAGAGTACATGGCCCCTCTCTAGACTCAGGGGGGTGGGGACAGTGTCTCCAGCCTCTGTCCTGTTCCTGCCTGTCACCTCTCTAGAAAGCCTTCTGAGAACTTCCCTGGCATCTGTTTGCACAGTGCCCTATGCTTCCTTCTCCTATGGCTCCTATCACACACACTGTGCTGTCGTCCTGCCTCCCTCCAGTACCAGGGGCTCCCCAAGGGCAGACACTGGGCCTTATTCAATTCTGGGTCCTCAGCGCCCAGCACAGGACATGGCATGGAATGGATTCTCAGGAAAATTTAGTGAGCGAGTGAATTATAGAATGTTCAGCTAAAATACGACATCCATCTGAAGTCAGAGGATTTCTTTGTGTATCCTCAACACTGGTATGGGGCTTGCTGAAGTATGCTCAATGTCTGTTGAATGAATGAATTGAACATAGAGTGTGGTGCTGAGAGCCCCTCCTTACTTCCATCAGTGCCAGTGTGCCCTGCCTGCTGGCTCCATACCTGGTGCCGGCTGGGTAGACTGCCGCCACGCTTATACCAGGTGATGGTGTGCGGGGCCTGGCTGGCCACCAGGCAGTTGAGGTCCAGGGTATGGCCATTGGCCAGGGAGGCCGAAGAAGACTCGATGCGGACAGGGTACACCACACCCTGGGCTGGGAAAGCAAGAAGGGAGGCAAGGTATGGGAGCTGCTGAGGGTGGAGCTGGGCCCTTAGCAGCCCCTCACCACTTGCTATGATGCTGAGACACTCACTATGGGAGGGGCCAAGGCGCTGCTGGACAGTGACGAGAACTGAGGTTTCCTGGGTGCCCGCACTGCTGGTCACGCGGCACACATACTCCCCAGAGTCGGCAGGAGTCACGTGGGACAGCCGCAGCCTTGAGCCAAATACCTAGGCAGAGCAGGAGGGAAGCAGACTCAGAGACTGGACACTGGGGCTCATGGTCAGGCTCCCGGCCCCTTCCCTGGCTCCTCCCAGCCTGGCCCAGCCAGCTGGAACACAATGGAAGCTCTTTCAGGGAGGACTGCCATTTGGGACCCTTCTATTCTCCTGCCCCAGGGCTAAGTGGGCAGTTGGGCCTCAGAAATGGGTCCAGCCTACCACCTTATCCATGCCATGGACCACTGCAATTGGGCACCAGGGAGAAGCGGGAGACCAACATCTGTTGTCATGCTATAGGATAGGTGAAGTAGGTAGTGTGAGCCCATTTGACAGATTAGGAGATTCAGGATCAGGGAAGTCAAGTGACTGGCCTAAGGTCACATAGCAGACAAGTGGCAGAGCCGCATCTGAACCTGAATATGCCTGAATCAAGGCCTGTGCCCTTTATGCTGCAGCTATGATAGTCCTTCAGGCTCCTGCTTCGCTCCCCGACTCCTACCTGGTGCCGGGCAGGGAGGCTGCCCCCACGCTTGTGCCATGTGACCTGGGCGTGGGCCAGCCCAGAAACGAGGCAGTTCAGGTCCAGGGTCTGCCCTTCAGCCACATGTGAGGAAGATGACTCAATCCGGACTGGAGGGGTGACTCTGAGCGCTGGGGACAGAGGACAGAGGGTCAGTCCTCGGCTGGGAGGGGAGGAGAAGAGGTGTTAGTGGAGGCAGGGGCTACTAGTCTTGTGGGAGGTGGAGCTGGGTTTTTCCTCTTGATCCTGCCATTGCTGGATTGGGAGGCCCTGGAGTGGGCCCCCAACCCTCCCTCCCACCAGCATCACTCACCAGGCACAGAGCCTGCAGGCTCAATGGTGACCAGGACTGAGGCTTCTTGGGGCACAGAGCTACCCACCACGCGGCACACGTATTCTCCTGAGTCAGCAGGGGACAGCTGGTACAGTCTCAGCAATGAGCCGTGCATCTGGCCAGGACAGGGGGCGGGGTCAGAGGAAGCCCTCATAGGATCCTTGTATGTATCATCTGCAGCCCTGCCTCACTCACTGTCTCCTGAGGCCTTGCCATCGGCTCCAGATCCATTTCCCTGGCCTGTTTGGGGGTAGGGGAGTGAGCTCTTGCTCCAGGTGTCGGGTGGTGTGCAGGAGGAGCTATAGGGGATTGGGTGAACCCTAATACCATACACCATCAATTCTGAGATACACTTTCAACATCGCTGAAGTCAAGCTGCATCTCGTATTATCTTACAATTATAACTGGCAGTTTTTGTTTTCTTAGAGGTATATAAAATAATGGTACATATTGCAATCAATGGTGTGCTAAAGTCTATAAAATACGGTAATATTAACAGCTAATGATATTATGGTAATACCAGTAGCTCACAGCACTTTCTATGAGCCAGAGCTCTGAGCACTTTGCATACATATTAATTTATATAACCTTCAGATAGTATCATTCCCATTTTACAGAAGCTGAAACCATGGCACAGAGAGGTTAGGTAGCTTGCCCAAGGTCATACAGCTAATGAGCGGTAGCACCAGGATTCACACGTAGGCTGGCTGGTCCTCGAGTCTGGGCTCTAACCACCGCACAGGTGCTTCTTCAATGGGGCCCAAGGTCTCCCTGCTCTCAGAGGAGCCTCCAGCCTCCCACCACCCAGGGGTCCCCTTCTCCTCTCGGTCTTTCCATTCTTCAGCTCCATACCAGGTGCCGAATGGGTAGGCTGCCCCCGCGCTTGTGCCACGTGACCTGGGCATGGGGCTGCCCAGGTACCACACAGTTCAGATCCAGGGTTTGCCCCTCGGCCACATGTGAAGAGGAGGACTCGATGCGGATGGGCTGGACGCCTCCAGGGGCTGGTGGCATAACATGGCCATGGTCATTCCAGTTCTCCAAAGCTGTTCCCACGCATCCCTATTCTCCCTCCCGGCTTAGCCTGGTGGCCCCACTCACGGTAGGCCAAGTTGGCTCCCTGGGTCCCTGTTACAGTAACTGTGATGGAGGCCTCCACACCATTACTGGCCCGGCAAACATACTCGCCCGCATCAGCTGGGGAGGCCTGGAAGATGTACAGGCGGGAGCCGCGGACCTGGGCAGCCGTGGGCAGGAGAGTGAGAGGGGGTCTTCCAGAGCCCAGCACCCCTGCTCCCCTGAGCTAAGAATTACAGGTCCTCAGCTCAGAGGCCACTGGGACCCCCATAATCCACATGCCTCCCATCCCTGGCTTCGCCCTGGCCGGCTCCCACCACCCTCCTGGCACTGTGTACCTGGTGTCGGGCGGGGAGGCTGCCCCCACGCTTGAACCATGTGACTGGGGCATGGGCCTGCCCTGCCACCACGCAGCTCAGATCCAGGGTCTGCCCCTCGGCCACTGTGGGAGATGAGGACTCGATCCTGACAGGTGGGACAGGTCCTGGGGCTGTGGGCACAAGGGTGAGGGTGGCAGATGCTCCTCCCAAGAGAGGGCAGGGACTGCACCCTGGAGCCAGCTCAGCCTTGTCTTCTGAGACCAGGCCCACGGTGTTGGGGTTTGGTGGCCTGGGCTTGATGTCCTCAGCTGAACAACCCCAAGGAGAGGTCAGGGTGGAGGAGGAAGGAAGTGGGGGAGAGGAGGATAGCTGAGGCTAAGAGAGAGGCAGGAGAGGCAGGGCAGAAACAAGGAGGGACGTGGCATAGAAAGGAGTGATGAGAAGATGGTGGATGGAGGCTAAGGCCCAGAAAGGTAAAATAACTTGTTCAAGACTGACAAGGGGCAGAAGAGCCAGGATGTGAACCTAGGACAGTCTGATTCCCCTGGGCTCCTGCCCCCAGTTCAGCAACAGGCAGAGTCACTTGGTCCTCACCACCTTGGAAGGCTTTTGATCTCTTTCAGCTTTCCACGTTATTTGGGAGTCACTCACCAGGGATGGAGCCAGAGCTGGAACTGGAGGCTTCGATGGTGACCAGGACGGAGGCCTCCAGGGGCCCAGAGCCAAGGACCACACGGCAGATGTACTCGCCTGAGTCGGCAGGGGACACCTGGTGCAGCCGCAGCAGTGAGCCGTGGGTCTGTGTACAGTGAGAGTGGGTTGGGAGGGGGCCAGAGCACCCTGATCCAATCCCTCCAGCAGGCTGGCCTAGGGGGCTGTTGTACCTGGTGCCGGGCAGGGAGGCTGCCCCCACGCTTGTGCCACGTGACCTGGGCATGGGCCTGTCCCGGTACCACGCAGTTCAGATCCAGTGTCTGTCCTTCGGCCACATGCGAGGAGGATGACTCGATGCGGATGGGCTGGGTACCGCCTGGAGCTGGGGCTCCACCGGGGGCTAGGGCACAGAGGAGCTGGCTCAGAGGCCTGGGATCCTGAGCCCCAGTCCTACAGCCCTGGGCAGAGGTGCTGGAACATGACCTGAGCTTGGGAGGCAGATGTGAGGCCTTTCTGATGCTAAGACCATGCTCTTCTGCCCCTCAGCATGGCCTGCCAGGCACCTTCTCACCTCTCTCACCTCCAACTTGGACTCAAGGCCCATTTGCCTGACCATGACCTCTTGATCTGTGATCTTAGTCTGCTCTGGCCCACAGGAAACCAGGGACATTTAGTGTCCAGGCCGCAGATGATAATAATACAATTCCTTTGTGCTCAGGAAGCACTTGACATGGGTATCATCTCATTTAAACCATACCATAACCTAGCAGGTGCACAGTATTGTCCCCATTTCATAGATGAGGAAACCGAGGTCCGGAAAGGTAAAGTAACTTGTTCAAGGCTTATAAAGGGCAGTGCTGGGATTTGAACCCAGGTCATTCTGACTTCCAACTCAGTGTTCAACCCTGCACTGCTGTTTCCTGACAAATTTTGAAAATAGCACCCTCATCATGGGGCCCCAAGCAAGCCAGATCAACCTAATCCCCATGCCCAGCCCCTCCTCCCCATCTCCTGGAGCAGGGAGTAGACGGTCAAACCTGCCTATAATGTCCTCCCTGTCCCCAGGCCCCTGGAGACCATAGGCACCTTCCTTGGGAATAGTGGGGAGATCCTAGGCTCCTGCCCAGCCCTGCCTGGCTCCTCACCTGGGGTGTAACTGGGGCCTGGCTGGGCACTGTGGACAACGGAGACAATGATGGAAGCTTCCTTGGGGCCCGACCCATTCTCCACTCGACACACGTATTCTCCAGAATCGGCTGGTGAAACCTGGGGGAGCCGTAGTCGGGAGCCGTGGACCTGGGCCAGGTAGAGGAAGAGGTATGAGGACAGGGAGGGGCCGTAGTCACCACACCCTCTGAGCCTTAGTGAGTCTTTCAACAAACACTCACTGGTACCGCTCTAAGCCGCCCCACACAGAAGTTGGGGATGGAAGGCCTTGAGATCTGGCCCCGCTTAAGGAGAGTGCCCTGGGCAATGCGAAGCCTCCACCTGGGCAAGATCGCCCTGGCCAGAGACTTGCAACCCTAGAACCTCTGCCCCGGGCTCAGGAACCCTCATACCTGGGCGTGGGGAGGGAGGCTGCCCCCTCGCTTATACCATGTGACCTGGGCGTGGGCCTGCCCTGCCACCACACAGTTGAGGTCGAGCATCTGTCCTTCAGTCACAGAAGGGGATGAGGACTCAATCTTGACTGGTGGTGTGCTGCTGCCTAAGGCAGGGGGCCAGAATGGTGTAAGTTGGCCTCAGGGGTGCCCTGGCAGGCCCTCCCTGCTCCCCAGCCCTGGAGGCTCCTCACCTGGAAGGACGACCACCTGGATACGGGCCTGGGCGGTGCCTGCCGGGCTGGTGGCCACACAGAGGTAGAAGCCGGCGTCGGCGGTTGTGATGGCTGGGATGAGCAGTGTGGCAAAGTCTGTGCGCTCCGACCGGGCCTGCCACGGGGGAGAAGAATCAGCCATTAGAGAGTGCAAGGCAGCCTGGTAAGGGCTCGCTGACTCAGGAGAAAAGGGGGAGCATAGAAGGTAGAGGCTGGCACAGGGCCAAGAACAGGGAACAGTAGGGCACTACCAACCATCTGCCAATTTGTTGTACAGTGGTGGCTTTCGTGTTACTGTGATGCTGGAAGCTATGCCACCAGTATTTCAAATACCAGCAGGGTCACCCATGTTCCAGTGGAGTTTCCAGACTAAGACAGACCAGGAAGAAAGGCCTGGAGATCTACTTCTGAAAGTTAGCCAGTGAAAACCCTATGGATTACAACAGAATATTGTCTGATATAGTGCTGGAAGAGGAGCCTAGTAGGTTGGAGGGCACTATACAACAGCTGCAATAGCGGACTCAATGCCAACAATCATGAAGATGGCACAGGACCAGGCAACATTTTGTTCTGTTACACATAAGGTCACCATGAACTGGAGCCGACTCAATGGCAACTAACAACAGAGCACCAAGGAGGCCTGAGCAGGTAGCAAAACAAGAGGCGGACAGTTGCTACCTGCTGGGACGTACCGTCTGAGTAGCTTGCTGTCTTGGAGAGGAAGGGAACCAGCAGACAGGGCGATGGGGTAGGAAGTGGAGGTGGGAGGGTCAGGGTGGGTGTGAGGCGTCTGCTGGGCCTGAGCCGGACTGCTCTCCTCACCTGTGGGGGGAGACTGCCCCCTTCCTTCCTCCAGGTGATGGTGGCACTGGGCACTCCTGCAGCCCTGCAATACAGCCTAACGGTGCGGCCTTCATGTACCTGGGTCCTCTCCGGGCTCACCTGGACCCTGGGCCCGCTGCCCCCTGCAGACACAGCCCGTGAGAACAGCTCCTAGGCTGTCCACCCGGTTCCCAGTCCCCACCAGCAGCCCGCCCCCTTACCGTGCACATGGAGCATGGCCCTGGCTACGTGCTGCCCAGCGCTGCTGTGGGCACGGCACAGATACTGGGCCTGATCTGAGGACTCCACGGCTGGCAGGCGCAGGATGCCACCATGGATTTGTGCCTTCTGAGGGAGCTGGCCACCAGGGCCCCCTGATACGGAAAAGTGGGGTCAACATTCACTGGGTCTGCGGCTGCCCTAGCTCTCTCCAGCCAGAGTTGTAGACCCCATAGCCTGAAGTCCTGCGCCTGCTCTCCCCCACACAGGAGAGCCAGAGCTCTGAATGTCATTCCCACCACAGCCTCACCTGTCCACTCAAGGGTGGGTGTGGGGTTCCCTGTGGCACTGCAGCGGAACTCAGCCAGCTGCCCAGGCTGCACCGTGAGTTGTGGTGGGTGGATGGAGACCACAGGGGCGGATGGGGCACCTGAGGCTGACAGGGGAAGAGAAGAATACATGGTTAGGGTGGGGAGTGTTGTCTGATCCATGGCTACTCGCTTGGCTTCCACTCTTGCTCCCATGGCCATCTGTCCACACAGCAGCCAGAGGGAGCTTTTAGAACATCAAGGAGGTCTTGTCACTCCTTCACCTAAGACTTGGCCGTGGCTCCCCGCTGTTTTTAGAATAAGATCCAAACTCCTTACTATGGTCCACCATATTCTGCATGCTCTGGATATCCTCTACCCACGTCTCAAGGTTCCTCACTACCCTCCCTCCCTCAGCTCTAGCCACACTGGCCTTGATGTTCCTCAAACACACCAATGTGTTCCTGCCTAAGGGCCTCAGCATGTGCTGCTCCCTCGGCCAAGAACACTCTGCCAGCTTTTTGCACGGCTGGACCCCTTCTCTTCCTTCGGGTCTCAGCTCCGATGTCACCTCCTCGGAGAGGCCCTCCCTGGCCACCCCAGCTAGAGTGGCCCACCCTTCCCCTACCTCATTTCTCTTTTATTACTGTTTATTCCTGTTCCAGCACTCATCACCATGTGTAATGATTTTGTTTATTCATTTGTTCCCCTGTTTATTGTCTCCCCAGCTAGAACATATACCTCAGGAGGGCAGAGATCCTGTCTGCCTTTCTTTACCCTGTATCTCTGAAGCCTAGACCAGGACCTGGCATATCGTAATGCTCAGAAACTACCAGTGAGTGAGTAAACGGTGCCCCGGTCCCGATTGTCCTAGGAGACAGCGGGGGCTGGGTTGATCAGGTAGAGGGGTGAGGGGCGTACCTTGCACATGCAATGTGGCTGTGCCCTGGTCCATGGCGAACATGTTGGAGCCAGTGCACACATAGGTGCCCGCATCACTCGGCTGTACATTGCGAATGGTCAGGATGCCATTGAAATCCATGGCTCGGGATGGCAGTTTTCCATTGTGCAGGCGGGTCCACACCAGCGTATAAGCTGGAGACTGCAGGGCAAGGGGGATGGGGTGGGAGTCATGCGTGGGCTCAGAGACCCCAAAAGATAGACCCCTTCTTGTCCCTACTCTCTGCCCTGCCCACCTTGCTCTTGGCTGTGCAGATGAAGGTGACGTCAGATCCGGGGCGCACACTCTGGCTCCGCTGCTCCTCTATGGTCACTGTGATGGGCTTGCTTGGTGCCTCTGTGGGGGTAGGAGGCTCCCCTGGTGAGCTGGGGCCTGGCCGAGACCCTATCTTATGGTCACTTTCTCCCTCCCCATCATTCTCTCTGGACCTTCCTTCTTCCTGGTCCAGCTTAGATTCTCCCAGCCCCTCCTTCCCCCCCTCATCTTGGCTCAACCTAACCTCCCAACTTCTCTCATCCTGCACCCAAGCAGCCAGCGGAGGTAGCTGGAGAACATCACACCGTGAGTTCACTTGACTCAAATTCATGATCACAGACCTCAAGTGAGCTCCTGACACTTCACACTTCCCCTCACTCCAACTGGGTTTCTCCCTCTGGTTTGAGTTTCTACACTCATAAACATCTCACATTTGTTGGGAAAATAGGAACTACTCATCAGGAATTTTCCCATCTTCCCAAGTCTACTACCTTCTCATTCCCCAAAGATGGGACCCTTCTCCCAACCCAGTCCCACCCCTCCTTCTTCTGAGTGCTGGATCCCCTCCCAAGGACTCCCTCCCATGGCTGTCCCCTCTCTTGCTACATCAGTCTCTCCTCTCTATCTCCATGGGCTCACTGCACTCCATAAATACGTTCTAGAATTTTCCATCTCTAAAAACGTCCTGCTTGACACTTCCACCAAACTACTGTATCGTGTCTTGGACTCCTTCAAAGCCAAGATCTTCAAAGTTTTATCTACATTTACAGTCTATACTTCCTGCCTTCTTACCATTCTTTGCCTTATTCCAGCCTGGTTTCTACCCCATCTCTTCATTGAAAACCACTCTTCTTAAAGCTTGATCTCCAAGGGTTATTTCTCTGTTCTTATCTTACTTATCTATTAATACACTCAGCTACTAATCAAAAGGTTGGAGGTTCAAGTCCACCCAGAGGCACCCCAGAAGAAAGGCCTGGTGATCTACTTGTGAAAAATCAGCCATTAAAAACCTATGAGCCTAGTTCTACTCTGAAACACATGAGGTCACCATAAGTAGCAGTTGACTTGGCGACAACCGGTTGGTTTATTTCTCAGTGGCATCTGGCTAGGCTGACCACTCCCTCCTGGAAACATTTTCCCATCTTGGCTACCATGACACCACCTTCCCTGGTTTCCTCCCCTCTCACTGGCTGCACCCTCTTGGTCTCTTTTTCTGCCCTTCCTCCTCAACTAGACATGTCTAAGCTGGAGCTCCTTGGGGCCCTATCCTCCAGTTACATTCTACCTGGGTGATCTCACCCTGCACCATGGTTTTAAACACAATCTATGCCAGTAGCTCCCAAGTTTAGTTCTCTGGCCTGAGTTCAAGGCTCATCTTCAAATATCTGACAGACGGACCCCCTTAGATGTTCTCCCAAACATCTCAAACTTTAACAAGCTCAAAACCAAACTCATGCTTCCCTATCATCTGTTTGTAGCAGGTGTTGCTGATGCCCTGCTGTTATGGATTGAATTGTGTCCCCTTAAAATATGTGCTGGAATCCTAACTCCTATCTATACCTGTGAATCTAATCTAATGAAATATAATGTAATCATCTTCCACAGTGTAATCTAATATAATCAATTAATCAATCAGCTGAGGTCCTACCAGTGTAGGGTGGGTCCTAAATCCAATCACTTCTGGATTATAAAAAGAGCAGAACGGACACAGAGACAAGCACACGAGGAGGAAGACAGATGTCACATAAGGATCGTCTGTAAGCCAAGGAACCAAGGAATGCCTGGGCCTACTTAAAATGAAGGAATTGACACGGCCAAGACCCTGATTTGGACTTTTAGCCTCCAGAACTAAGAAAACTAACTTCTGTTCTCTAAAGCTACCACCTTGTGATATTTGTGTTACAGCAGCACCAGGAATCTAAGATATCTGCCCACATCCCCTCACCCTGTCACTTTGGTACATGTCTGCTTGACCTCTAGCTGCCAGTCCCTGCATTTCTTTGCATGAGGCCTTCTCAGACCACTGGAGCCCACTCTTCCTGTGGTGGGACAGAAGTGCGTGGGAATTGATGCTCTGGAATAGACCTACATCAATGGCTGATGGGAGCTGGTGTACACATACCCCAGCTCCCTCAGCCCCAGGACAGGGTGACTCTGAACAGCATGTGTTTCACCGGTCCCCAGAGTTTCCTCTGCTGGATTAAACAACAACTGCCCACAGTGGTAACTCACTTTATTGGATGCCCTCCCTCCCGCCTCACCTCCTTCATTGTTTTTCCCAGGATCCCCTCCCAAATAAATTATTTGAACTCAAATACTTGTATCAGGCTCTGCTTTTGGAAGACAACTTCCTCTTGGAGCCTCCCTCATCTCAGTAAACAGCACCCCTACCTACCCAGCTGCTGGGATCCAGACACCTGGGCATCATCTTGGACATTTCTCTTTCCCTCACTACCACAAACGAGTCCTGCCAATTCTGCCTCTAACACTGGTCTTGAATCCATTACTTCTCTGTCTCTCCGTTGCCCTCATCCAGGCAGCCTCCATCCCTTCCTGGTGGATGAGCACAGTAGCTGCCTGGCTCTGCAGTCTGCAGCCCAGGTCAGGATAGGTATTCTTGGGGACAGATGGAGAGGAGGGGGCCAGGGACTCACCAGTGACCAGCAGCTCTGCCCGGCTGGTATTGGCATGATAGTGATTCCGGCAGGTGCAAATGTAGACCCCTGCATCTGAGGGCTGGACACTGGGGAAGTGGAGCTCAGAGCCTGGTGGGAGGGGGATGGGAACTTGTCAGAGCCAACATACCCCTCTTCCCTCCTATCCCTATATTCAAAGATAGGTCCCCAGCCCTTCCTGAGGCAGCTCAGGGGGCTGCAGGGCCTGGGCCCATAAGTACCTTGATGGCGCTGCTGGGTGCTGCTGGGCACAGGCCGCCCATCCTCACGAGACCAGTAGAAGTAGTGGGGTGGGTTCCCACTGACCTGGCACCGCAGGGAATGGGAGCCACCTTGGGGCACTATGCTCCGAGCAGGGTGGACCTGGACCACCAGTGGGGCTTGGTCTGCTGTCAGGGGACAGGGGAGGCCATTCAGACAGGAGGACCCCAGCATGAGGCATTGCCTTAGATAGCTCTGCCCTCCCAAAGGTGCCCCTGGAGTGATCTACCCTCGGCACCGTCCCCACAGCTAATATCCCCCAAACACTAGAGATCCCCAGGCTCCCTGCCTTGTCCATCACCCCCATCCTGGGCCATGGTCTCACTTACCCTGTGGCACGCACCGGCCCCCACGCACATTGGGGTTACCCACATAACCTGGGGCACACCTGTAAATTGGAATAAAGAACAGCTTTGTCAGGTCCCAAGGGACCCAGTGCCTCGTGGTGTGTTTGTGGGGGCCAGAAACTCAGCCTGCAGGCTCAGAGTTCTGGAAGGACCTCAGGGACCAAAGAGACCCCAACATAGGGCCTTGGTGAGCTGAGGGAAAGGGAGTGTATGCATGTCAGTAGGCTGGGGAATTGGGGAGGTAGGGCCTTTATTCTCTAAGGAAAATTAATTCAACAAATGTTTATTAAGCAACTACTAAATACCAGACACTATGCCAGTGTTGGGAACACAACAGTGAACACAATGATGTCCTTGCTCTTGTGGAACTCGCTATCAAAGAGGGAAACCAACATAGAAACTCTATGTAAAACGAGAGTGAGGGAAGTGAATGGTGGCTGGGAGGGCACAGAAAGGGCCACAAATCCAGCCCTGAGAATCAGGAAGTCTTCCCAGAGGATGGAATTTCTGACCTGCTATATTCCCTTGGAAGAGGCTATACTCTTCTTTCAGAAAACTTATCATGGTTTGTATTTATATATTTGTATTATTCCTTTTTCTCTATCTTGTCTCCTATCACAAGTGGTGGACTCCCTAGGGGACTGGGACTGAATCTGAATCTGTTTTGTTCACCACCTTCTGCCACTTGGCCCACTGCATGGCAAACAGTAGATGCTCAATAAAAATTTGATGAGTAAGTGAAGGAAGCTGAGTCTTGAAGGCTAAGTAGGAGTTAGCCAGGAAGAGGAAGTTTGGGGGTGAAGAATGTTTCATGCAGAGAGAATAGGATGTGCAAAGACCTGAACGCTAAGTCATGAAGTTAAGCCCAGCTGAAGTATAGAGTTGGGTGTCAGAAGTGGGATGAAACCTAAGATTGGGCTACAGGGGTGCCTGGTAAGACTGGTAAGGGCCTATTCTGAGGGAAATGGGGAATCTTAGAAGAGTTTTGGGCAGGGGAGGAGACCTTCTTGGGCAACACCATCCAGGACTCTTGCCTAGGAGTCCACTCTATGACACTCCCTTCATTTATAAACTTACTGCTCACAGTACTGGCCAGTGTAGCCAGGTTCACAGGCCGTGCAGCGGTACCCACCGGCTCCCAGGCTCTCACAGGTGCGGGAGAACCTGGTAGGGGGAGGCAAAGGTCAAGCCATGAGAAGCCCCTCCCCATCCTGCTCCTTCCACTTCTGCCTTGGAAGCCAGAGCAGTGTCCTCCACCCCTCAGCGAGAGCTCTTCCTTGGGCCTTGGACAAGGGCACCCACATGTTTTCAGGGTTGGTCAGTGGGCAGGCACAGGGCTGGCAGTCCTCAGGCGTCCCAGCCGTGGCATCTCCATAGTAGCCGGGTACACACTGCTCACAGAACTCCCCAGAGGCATTGTGCTGGCATTGCTGTGGGACACAGGGATGTGAGCCACCAGGCATTGGCAAAATTTGCCAAAAGCCTTACAATTTTGTGATCTCTATACAGAAATTCCATTTTTGTGAATTTACATTAAAAAGACAATCACGGAGGAGCACAAAGATTTCACTACAAGGATGTTCATCTCAGCAGTGTTTACAAAAGCAAAATGCTAGAAACACACCTAAACATCCATGAACAGGAAAATGGATAAATTAAAAAGTATACCTGCCCAAATAGCTATCAAAAAGGATGGCGTCGATTGTATTTATGACATTTTTCTGTCTGAGGAAAGTAAATGTATACACCTGGGTATCTGGGGGCAAAGCTTTGAAAATACATACTTCATCATAAAAATATGTGTGGGTTTTATATTCTCCTCCCAAGATAGCCATGTTGATTTCATTAACATAGCAAGTTCTGCTCCAGGTTTGCTAGTGGCTCTGTGACCACCTGAGTCACACCTAAGCACCTACCCTGGACTATGCACATACCACCTGGAAAAGTCCAGGTATAATCAAGACTTAATGATATAGTAAGCTGTTCATGAAATAGTAAGTGAAAGAAGTTGATGACCAAGCAGGATGATCCTAGGTTTACTTTTAAAATGAAAAGTGTATCAGTATGTTTAAGTATGTGCCCAGAAAAGTAGAACTCTCCACTCTGATGTTGACAGTGATTATCTCCAGGTCATAGGACTGCAAGTGGCTTTTACTCTCTTTTTGGTTTATCTCTGTAATCTGACTTCTACAGAAAACATGTGTCACACTGGTGATAATAGCAAGCACCAGAGTTTTCTTTATATTAAACCCATTACTGTCGAGTCAATTCTGACTCATAGCAACCCTGTAGTACAGAGTAGAACTGCCCCACAGGGTTTCCAAGGAGCGCCTGGTGGATTCGAATTGCCGATCTTTTAGTTAGCAGCTGCAGCTCTTAACCACTATACCACCAAGGTTTCCTTCTTTATATTAGAAGAATGTTATTCCATAGCTCTGGCCATCACCCACATTCCTTGATGACCAGGCCTGCTGATCCACAGTCTTCGTCTCCACAAGGCCAGACTCCATAACCTTGCCCCTGACCTAGGAGTATCTTGCTGAGGCCACCTCTCCCTATCCCATAGCCAGCCCTGGTCCCCACCCCAGGCCCAGCCAAGCTGGTCCTCCTACCCTGGCCCTATTTGCATCTCACCGAGCAGGCCCCAGTCTCTGGGTGGCACAGGTCTGAGTGGCCATTGCATTCACATAGCTCACAGTGGCCGAGGTAGAGGCCACTCCCAGTGCGGGTGTAGCCTGGGGCGCAGTCCTGGAAGGCAAAGAGGAAGGCTGGTCTCCATGCAGACCCGGAATCCCCACCTCCCCACCAGGCATGAGCACCAACTGGGTGTTTCAATCCGGAGTCCATTCATTGGCTCCTGGAGAGGAAAGCCTGGGCCCAGCCCTGCTCCCCATGTGTCCCTCTACCCCACAGGCCCCATCTGGAGCAGGGCTAGTGTCCACCCCATCTTGTCTGGCCTCTCCAGCCACTCTGAATTTACAGAAATAATATGTCATCCTCAATGGGCAATCCTTCCCCATCCCCAGGCCTTTGTTTTAAAAATCCTTCTGGCAGGAAAGGTCTCTATTGAAACACTTAACCATAAATGGAAAAAGAAGGTTCAGGAGGCCTAGATCTGGAAGGAGTCCTTGAAGATCCTCACAACTATGTTCACACTCACTAAGAGTCGGGGGAGCACAGACAAAACCAAGGACATTTTTGCACATTCTAGATGAGTAATAATGAGTTCTGAAAACAATTCATTTCCACTCACTACCCCTTCTGTGAAATCTCTCCCTCTCTCAGCCACCATCTCAAAGGGATGTTTCTAAATCTGTTTTGCTTTGCTGCAAAAATGTCCACCAGGGATTCTGCTTCCCCCAGGGGTGCCCTTCAGAATGTTTTACATTTTATAACTTCGAGGGATGGGAAATTCATATATTTGGATTAGCAATTCTCGCAGCCACAGAAGAGGTGCACAGATATCAAACTGCACAGGTGAGGATTGCCCACTGGGGGGTCCTGAGATGGGGAGCTTGCTGGGCCCCACACCTGACAGCCCTGATGCCCACCTGGCATTTCAGCTCTGCCCCACCCTGCCATCCCACCTTCCTCCCATGAATCCTCCTTCTCTCAACTCCATATTCACTCATCAGCTGTTGCTTGTGCATCCCTACGAGCCTGGGGGTTCGAACTTTGCCCTTGTGGAGTTCATGGTCTCCAGCCATGCCCTGGAGAGGCCTTTGCTCTAGCTGACTGTCATCTGTTCCACCCCTGCAATCCTTCCCTCCAAATTCCCACCTCCTGTTTCTCCCCTGTCCCATCCAGCTAATTCACTACTGTCAGGTGAGTTTTCCTGGAACCCAGCTTAAATTGTGTCACTTCCTTTCCCTACTGATACTGATTAATGTCATGTTCAAGGCTGTACAAAGTGGGGTCCTCCTGGCTTTCCAGGTGTGAGCTGCTGCATGGCAGGCTATTCCCCACAGGTTCCTCCTAAGCTTTTGCTTCTTCTGTCCCTCTGGCTGGACTGTGACCTGCCCCACGCTGTTCACCTCTCTCTCGAGGCATTTCTACACTCTGCTTCGGGCCAGAGTCAGCTGAGTCTCTGTATTGTCTCCCTAACTCTGGTGGGGACCCCAAGGGCATGAGCAGGGGTCTTATCCTCTGGAGACTGCAGCCTGGAACTTGAGGCAGAACTTCCCAATGGTTAAAGACATACTGGCTCTGGGGTCCATCAGACCTGGGCTCAAATTAGCTTCTGCCACATGTTAGCTGTGTGCCCTTGAGTAAGTCACTCACCCCTCAGGGCCTCTATTTTCTTATTTGTTAAAGGGGGTTAATTACACATAGCTGAGGGCCATTGGGAGAAAGAAATGAGCTAATGCAAACACAGGCAGCCATTTCAATTCTGACAGTAATCACGGGCCATGGAAATGCCAGTTGGTCAGCTTGCTGATTCTGACGTGCCAGGGCACAGGTGGCTGGGCCACCATGCACTCACCTGGCAAGAGGAGCCGATGTAGCCGGGGGGGCAGCGGCACTCCTCCACTTCCAGGGCTCGGGGTCCGTTTGAGGGCCCGGGCTGGGCGACCTCCAGGCTGACTGCGCTGATGCTGGCAGCCAGCGGCACCGAGGAGAACGTAGCCCGGACCAGGAGCTCATCCAGGTCAGCTAGTGCCATCAGAAGGTGCTCGCGTGTGGCTGGCTGCCCATCAGGCCGGCGCCAGAATTCCTGGGTGGTGGAGAGTAAACGTGGGTGAGGGGTGTAGGGCTTTGCAAGACTCTCCTGCAGCAACCCCCTCCCCAATTCCTGCCTTTCAGGCACTGATCAAGGACTAGGAGGTAAGGATGGGGCAGTGAGAAGCAGGTGTAAAACCAAACCCGTTGCCATCGAGTCAGTTCTGACTTGCAGTAATCCTACAGGACAGAGTAGAACTGCCCCCACAGGGTTTCCAAGGAGAAGCTGGTGGATTTGAACTGCTGACCTTTTTGGTTAGCAGCTAAGCTCTTAACCACTGTACCACCAAGGCTCCGAGAGGCAGGGGTAGCAGGGCTCAAAGCCAGGATCCGAGTCAGGGTAGGGGGGTAGGATCAGACAGCGCATGGCCAAAGGCCCCTCACCTCCCGGAACACGATCTCATAGCTCTTCCTTTCAGAGCCCTGTAGCGCCGGCTGGGAGGCCACCAGCATGATGTTGTTACCCTGGGGAGACATCGGTGGGATTGGGAAGAGAACCCAGGAACTGAGGGAAATCCCACTGTCCCCCACCAGCCCCAGCCTCCCCATAACACCCCGCCTCCCATCTCTCCACTCTCCTAGCTTCATGTACTCAAAGGAGTCGGGACTATGCCCACTGCCCCCTTCTGCCAGCAGCTGGGCCTTTGCCTGGGGAGCATCCAGTCAGGCAGTGGGGGGCATAGGCCTACCCTCCGACCTGTGCCAGGCCAACCAGGTGCTGACTGAAAGGGCAGTAACCCCAAGGGGCCCCTAGCTCCCACCTTTCCCTCTGCCAAGCCAGCTTGGAGCCCGCTGCTCACCGTGATCTGGACGTCAGGGTCGGAGAGTGGGCTGCCCTGAGCCCCAGCGGTGTAGGACAGGGTGTAGTGAAGTTTCCCGCCATACGCCGCCACCTGCAAGGAGGCAAGGCCAGCAGTCGTCACAGCCTTACTCTGCCCTCCTCTGGAGGTGAGAGGGTAGAGCTTCTTGAGGCCTTTTTGTACCTGTGCTGCCCCCACCCCATAGATGCAGGTGTACAGAGAGGCCTGTGGCTACCTAGGACATGGGCCATGTCTCTCTCAGTTCCCCCACAGCCTCAGACATTGTGGGAATGACCCTGAGCAGCCTCTTTTCTGTTTTGGGGCTCCCCATTCCCCATTGCCTGACAGTCCCCAGGAAACAAGCTCCAAGTCCCTTTTCATTTTAAGGAATTTCCCCTATATCAGACAGGGGTAATGGTAGTGACCACCATGGGGAGGCAGCTTCCAAAGTTCTCAGTTATGGGGGTGGGGCTGGTAGTGGCTCCCAGAGGCCTTGTGCTCCTGGATAGGTGGACTTTGCTCACAATCCATTCCCCTGCTTTCTGCAAACAGCACTCCTGGCTTCCTTTAAAGAATGGCTCTTCCCCAAATGCAGGCCATGTTGTTGGAGGAGCTTGCACTCCTCCTGCTTCACCGTGGGGACATGAGCCAGGCCTGGCCTGTCTGCATAATGCACCCCCTCCCTCCAGCCCATCAGGGTGGGCATGTGAACCAGGTCTTCCAAGAGGACTTGGTCCTGGCACTTCTGCTATGTCTACCAAGACAGAGAAACTCCCTTTTCTGGTCTGACTGTAAGCTAATACCATGGAAAGCCAGAGAAGAATGCCAAGTGAGATGAAGTCCTAACAAGCCCCTGGATCCAGCCATGCCTGATACCAGATGTCCTTGGACTTTGTAGTTAAATAAGCTAGTAGATTCTTTGTTGCAGACTAGCCATCTGCATTTGGGTTTTCTGTTGCTCACAATGGACCGGAAGAGTCCACAGGCTTGCCTCAGGGGCCTTTCGTGTGGGCAGCCAAGGCCTCAGCTCTGCCCCATGGGGCTTTCCTCTCTCCTCTACCACCAGGACAGTGCTCATATCAATACCCCCACTGCACCAGGACTACCCCATTTATTCATTCAGTTGGTAAGCATTTATTAAACGCCTACTGACTACTTGCCAGGCTACCTCAGCCCTGGAGGTGTCTTCAAAAAGCTCAGGGTGTGGCAAGAAATTCATGGAGCATAGCCAAAGAACCATGAAACTACTGGTTTCCTGTTTGCTTTGAATGCCAGCAAGCTCACAGCCACGTCTGTGGTCAACTGTCCAGCAAGTTGCAGGTGTGCACAGCACAGTGGCTGAAGGAGCTGCCTCTGTAGTCTGAAAGACCCAGGTTCAAGTTCCAGTTCTACAGGCTGAGTAGGTTTGGGCAAGTCACTTAACCTCTCTGAGCCCCACCTTCCTCATGTGGAAGTGGGAGTGAAAATAACACCTACTTTGCAAGGTATTGTAAAGATTAAGTAAGACAGGACACATGAAGTAGTACACTCTGTACAGGCCAAACACTCAGCTTCAAGGCTGCGGGGTTTATCATTACTCCTAGCTCCACCCTTGGCTTGAGCAGATCTTTCACCTTTGCCCTGAATGTCTTGCCTATTTCTCTGAATGTTTTTTTCTCACATATTTATGTGTGTTTTCTTAACTGGCACTTGAAATCATTTTTGGAACAAGATCAAGGTGATATCAATATTAACACTAAAGCCAGTGCCAATGCTAATAGTAAAAAAATGCCCAAGATGATAGAATAAGAATCAGACTATAACTGTGAGCTCTGGGAGCCCAGGGGCCTCTTCTGCATATACATGATCAGCATACAGTAAGTGCTTAATTAACGCTTCTTGGATGAATGGATGGATGAATGCAGTACTTATTGCTGGGCCAGTGATCTGGGAACAGAGTAAAGGAAGCCCAAAGAAGAGGTGCTAGGGAGATCCTCCCAAGTGAGACCACCCCGCTACCAGGGGCCAGGGGCCAGGTGAAGGCTAAGCACAGAGATGGGTTCAATCCCAGCTCGACCTTCATCTGAACATGGGACCCTGGGGTGAGTCCCTTCTCTCCCGACCTCCGTCTACGCATGTGTGTCATAAAGTACTTTGATGTAAAAACTGATATTTTAGGAATCTATGACCCCAGTGACCCCAACAACTCCATGTTACCTTGTCCCCCAGGAAGGCCCGGGGCAGCTGCCAATAAAAGAGCCTTTCTGGAAGCAGAGAGAAGCCTTCGTAGGAAAGAGAGAACTAGGATAGAAGGACAGGCAGTGAGACCTGAGGGGAGCAGGAGGGAGACCGAGGGCAGAAAGGGTCCTGACAGTGGTGGACAAGGACGGGAGGGACAACCAGCAGCAGGGCAGAGGGATAGCACCCCCACCCCCACCCTGATAGCTTAGGGTCTGGCCTCGCCCTTGGGCAACATGCATCCCCTCTCTGGGCCTGGATATCCCAACTGTTCTCTCTGGGTGGCGTCTCTTCACAGCTGGCCTCTCCTCACATCTGTATGTCCTTCTTGTGGGCCCAAGAGGATTTACATGGCACACCAGTAAATGTTCTCAAATGTAGTGCCTATTTCAATGTATATTTTAAAATGTGTAACTGTTTTTTTTTTTTTAACTGGTGTAACTGAACTGGGTTATGATTGATTTAAAGGAACAGTTGAAGTAAACAGTCCAGGTCTTGTGCAGAAATGGAAGAAGCTGTGAAGTAGGTTCAGAAATGACTAGAGTGAGAAAAGCATGGTGGGTGGGGGTCCCTTGGTGGGTGCCTGGGCACATACCTGAGAGCCTGCTGGGAAAGGCAGAGAAGCTGGGGAGGAGGAGGAGGAAGAAGAGTAAGAGGAGGAGGAGAAAGATGGAGCTGCTCGCAGGGTGGCTGCAGGCTGGGGATGGGGGGCGAGCCGCTGGGGAGGGGGGTGAGGGTGGGCAGCAAAGCTGGATAGGAGCTGCCAGATCTCAGCATCCATCTGCCTCTGGGCCTCGTCCACCTGGGGAACCAGAGAGGAAGGACAGGCAGAGGGAGGGAGCAGGGAGGAAACAGGAAGGATGCCTGTGAGGCTTTGCCTCACCCAGGCTTTGCGTAGGCCCAGTCAGTGCCCTGTCCCCAGGCTGCCCACTCACAACTGCCCATTCCTGATGCTCAGCCCTGTACCCGCTGTCCTCTGCTCCTCATCAGCCTAATGGGGATGCACTGGGACGGGCCCAGCTGACCAGGGGCGGTGACTGATGGGGAGAAGCCCACACAGAGAAGAATGCAGCTCTGCCCAGCTCAGGCCAGAGGGGCTGGAGGCCACCCCAGTGGCATTTGTGGTGGGGGCACCCGAGGCCCCTTGGGTCTGACTCTCCGCAATGCTTGTGCCCCCAGCCTAAGCCACTACAGCTCTGGAATGTTTCCCAAGGGCAACATAGAGTGGGCTGGGCACCAGGCTGGGGACTGAACGGGCATGGGGGCAAAAGGCGCAGGAGGGCTGGTGGCTCAGCCATGGCTCTTGGTCTAAGGACTGAGTTTTGGGTCTCTTCCCTGGGGCCCCAGACACAGCCTGCCCGGGCTAGGCCCTCAGTTACCTGCGATGCCCGCTGGGCCCTGCCCCTGCCCTCTGGGGGCTCCAGGATCCTGCCAGTTGCCACAGGTGCCCGCAACTGCTCCTCTGAGAAGGATGTGCTGTTCTAATGGGATGGAGGGCAGTTCAGACCTCCCAGGGCCCCAGGGCAGAGCCATGGACAGTGTCCTCCAGCCATGGACACGGCGGTCAGAAAAGCCCACACTGACTAAGGACAAAAACACATCCTCCCCTTTCTGGGCTTGTACACAGGGTTAACTCCAGGCCCCCTCAAAGGGACATGTGCACACAGGGGGTTAATGGTGCTGCTTGGGAGCAATGCTGGGACAAGCTCGTGGACAAGGACTAGCACTGAGTCCATTTCCCTGCCACTTCAGTCACTACTCTGGCCACAGACGGACAGCGCTAGGACCAGACTGCACAGCAGGTGAGGCCAGGTGTGGAACATAGCCCTCCTGGCTCTAACTCCCAGGGTCACAGGACTGGATACAGCAATGCCTGCCCTGGGGGCCATCGGGCACTGTCTGGGCTCATGCAGACAGGCATTACTGTGGGTACTGAGTATCATCTCCTCACGCAATGCTTGCCCTGCCCCAAAACATGACATGCTCACATCACAGCAACTTCACACCACGCATTGCATGGGCCTACCTGGTGAGCCCGGCGCATCCGCGCAAAATATGGCTCCCTCTGTGGGGTGCAGGGAGATGCCAGGAGAGGGAGTCAGAGAGAAAGGTCTGAGAACTGTGGGGTCAAGGCAGCAGGGAGGCAGTGGAGAGGCAGACAGGGGACAAGAGAGCAGGAACTCGAGAAGGGGGAAGAGAAAAAGAGGCAGCCAGCTTGGGAAGAAGGCTGGGATACTTGGGTGTGTCTGAACAACAGGAATGAGGCAGCCCCAGATCTCTCTCTTGGAAGAGTCCCTGACCTCCCTGAGGCCCTGTGTCTGGGGACATGTCTGCTGGGTACTGGCCTCAGCCAGCAGGGGACTCCTGGACCAAGCCCACTTTCCCTGGGCATCACCAAGTGGCCTTGATTGTTGGGAAGCACGATCACCCTGGGGTCTGCCCCTAAGGCCCTGCCCCCACAAATACCACCATCACCACCACATTCCAGTAGACCATGGGTGGGGGTAGCAGAGTCAGGTTTGTCTCTGACTACTGTAGCATTTTAAGGGCAGCCTCCAACCTGGGTTTGAATCCAGTATTGCTACCTGCTAGCTGTGTGACTTTGGGCAAGTTACCTAACCCCTCTCTGCCATAGCTTCCTCATTTATAAGATGGGGCAGTAGCAGTATCTGCCACCACCTGTTTGTCAGTTTGTTGTACTGTGGTGGCTTGTATGCTTCTATGATGCTGAAAGCTATGCCACTAGTATTTCAAATACCAGCAGGGACAACCACAATGGACAGGTTACAGTGGAGCTTCCAGACTAATACAACCTAGGAAGAAAGGCCTAGTGACCTACTTCTGAAAATTAGCCAGTGAAAACCCTATGGATCACAACAGATTATTGTCTAATACGGTGCTGTAAGATAAGCCCCCTAGGTCGGAAAGTGCTCGGGCACGCAGTGGCCGTAACAATGGACTCAGGCATACCAATGATTGTAAAGATGGAGCAAGTTTGGGCAACGTTTCGTTCTATTGTACAGCGGGTCACCACAAGTTGGAGCCAACTCGACAGCAGCTGACAACAACAAGCAATACCTAGCTCATGTGATTTATTACATGTAAAATTGCTTGGAAGAATGCCTGGCACATAATAAGCACTCAATAAACATGATCCAACACCAAGCACTGAGCCAACAGTGTGGACGAATGAATTGTGAGTAAGTAAATGATGAAACTGAAACCATGTTCTCGTTCTTCCTCTGTTTCCAGGGGCTCACCCAGGACCTGTTTGTTCAATGTCGTTAGGCGTCATCAAGTCAGTTTCGACTCATAGCGGCCCCATGTAACAGAGTAGAAAGCTGCCCCATAGGGTTTTCTAGGCTGAAATCTTTACAGGAGCAGATCGCGAGGTCTTTCTCTGGCAGAGTTGCTGGGTGGGTTTAAACTGCCAATCTTTCGGTTAGCAGCGGAGAGCCTAACCATTGCACCAAATGTTGCCACTTGGTTGCTGAATAACTGCATGAAAGCTAATGGTCATTAGCGCTGAGCACTTACTATGTGCCAGGCACGATCTCTGGTCCTCCCAGCCACCCCGGAGCTGAGGTTTCTCAGAAGGTGTCCAGCTGGTAAGTGGCAGAGCTGGGATTTAGGCTGAGGTCTATCTGACCCCAAAGGCTGTAATCATGATGGCAAATGCCAGCTGAATGGCTGGCTAAGACTGTCCTACTGGGGTCTGAGTTACTGCTGGCCCCACTGCTCAGCAGGGGCTTGGGATGGAGCTGTGCTGGGGCGCTGGGGGAGGGTCTGCCATCCCACACTGTGTGTCACACCTTGTCTCCCTGGAATGTCTCCGGCAGCTGCCAGTAGAAGGACTCATGGCCAAGCTGAGCGAAGTTGCCAAAAGAGAGCTGGGCCCCGTCGGGCACGGGTTCCACGGTGAAGCCGCCTGTGAGGCGGCTGTTCCGCTGTGGGTTCACCAGGGCGAAGCCCTGGAAGTCCCCAGGGGCAAAGCGGGTGGAAATCTGGAGCAGAACAGATACGGATGTCAGCCTGGGCACTGGGCAGGCACATTGGTGGGTGTGGGTGTCCAGGAAAGGCATTAGAGTGGGTAATGGGGGGGTTGCTGAGGGAACAGGGAGGACATTAGGGTCGGGGCTGGAGGCTCTGGGCTTAGGGCTGAGATGAGCAACACTGAGGTCATGGCGAGGGAATCTGGGTAGGGGTGAGGATCAACAGGATGGGCGCTTGGATGGGCAATATGGGGACAGGGGATGGGCATCTTCATAGGCAATGGGGACGCCAGTGGGACCAGGCTCCTGACTTGCCCTGACGATGACCCAGGGAGCAGATGCTCACCAGGTGGCGGGTGTAGGAGGAGCTGGCGCACTGCTGGGTGACACCCATGCAGAAGCAGGGTAGGCAGCCATCGGGGTTGCTGGCGCTCAGGTGGAAGTGGTGGGGCCGGCAATGGCTACAGGTGAGGCCTTCTACCTGGGCCTGGGTGGAGGGACGGAAAGATGGACACAAAGGGTGCAGGAGCTTGGGTGGGTCTCCTGCACTCCAGCAGCCTCTAAGGCCACCCTTACCAACCACTCCCAGCAGTTCTGGGGAGTCGCTGCCCACCCCATGTCCAAAACCCCACTCCCATCAGATGCCGCTTGATTCCCACCAGACCCCATGCAGCGGGGCAGAGACGAGCCCTCAGGGGGAAGGTGGGAGGGGATGGTGAAAGGGAAGGCCTGGCAACCGTGGTGGCTGTGCCAGGGCCTCCCGGGGGGCAGGGCTCAGACTGACCTTGCACTGGCATTGGCCGGCAGCATCACACTGGCTGCTGACACTGCCCTGGGGGTCACAGTCACAGGGGACTGGCTGTGGCAGCTGACTGTCTCCTGAGGTTGAGGGAAGCCACAGGTGGAGCCCGAAACCTGCCACATGCACCCTATTCCCACCATAATCTGGGCATCTAGCTCACCATTGAGAGAAGGGGTGTTTATTCTGAGCACCCACCATATACTAGGCACCTTACACTTTCACTATAGCCCCCGAGGTGGGTCCTATTACTATCCCCATTTTAGAGATGAAGAAACTGAGGCTGAGAAAGGTAAAATCACTTGCTACAGTCAAAGGAGGGCACAGGCTCTGTCCCAACTTCACCCTAGGGGGACTGGGTACCTGAACCCCAATGGCCTCCCCAATCCTACTCACTTTGGCATGGCTGGCCCTGGCTGGGGTTGCCATAGTAACCTGGGGCACACCTGGGGAGAGAGAAAGCATTTGATGAAAGGAGGGTAGAACCACAGAATCCCAGAGAGCCTGCTCTGAGCCCAGGACTGCTGGGGGCTGCATGTTGAAACTCAGTGACCTCACAGAGCTGGAAGAAGCCAAGCAGCCTGACTCACCCATTTTATAGATGGGAAAACTGGTAAGAAAAGACCAGAGATATGCTCAAGACCACACAGCCCGTGAGTTAGCATGACCAGGCATTAAGCCAAGGACCTTCATCAAGAATGAGGGGTTTGCAGGAGGATTCTGGCCTGGCTGGGGCAGGTAGGAGGTTAACAGCAGGCCAGAACCTCTGAAGGCCTTGAATGCCAGGCTAAAGGTTTAGTCTCCCTGGGAAGGGAACTGAGTATCTTCTTGGGGCTGTGTGAGGTCAAAGCAGGTGGCTCCTCTTTCCTCCTGGCCAGGAGGGCCGGACCCAGCCTAAGGACCCTAGGGATAGCCCCTCCTGCATGCCCCACCCCGCCCTGCCTCACCTCTCACAGTGGCGCCCGCTGTGGCCTGGGGAGCATGCATCACAGGTAGGGTGGCCATCTGTGTCCAGAAAGCAAGTATGCGTAGCCCTGAGAGTGGGGGTGTTGGTGGGGGGAAAACAAATTTCCAGTCAGATGGTTGGCTGCCCTTCCTCCTCTCCCTGTTCCTTCAGATCCAGGGAAGCAGGGGAAGAAAGAGTCAGGCATGTGAACTAATGTGTCTCAGTGCCAGGTGTGTGCCAGGCACTATGCCAAGAGGTCCATGTGCACTCTCTCATTCAATTCTCATACAAGAGACTGAGGTGGGTATATCATTACCCCCATTTCACAGAGAAGGAAGTAGAGGCCCAGAGAGTGACGTGTATCTTATCCAAGGTGACACATGTGGGAAGCAGCGAGGCCAGGACTTAACCACTGCCTCTCAGAGGGGCTGGGAAGAAGGGGGCCTGAGAGGGATGGTGGACATTTTAGGGAGGGGCAGGGGCAGGCTGGAGGCTGGACGCACTGGCCAGCAGCAGGGGCTCCATGGCACGGGCATGGCTGGCAGTCCTGTGGCGTCCCCCGCTGGGCATCCCCATAGTACCCCGGCTGGCACTGCTCGCACTGAGGGCCCTCCGTGTGGTGCTGGCAGCCCTAGAGGACAGAGTGTGGGTTGAGAATGGGCCCCTGGAGGCCACAGACCCCTGGAGAGGAGAAGAAAGAGGGCAGGGCTCACCTGGCAGGCACCTGTTTCAGGTTCGCAGATCTCTGTGTGGCCATGGCAGCTGCAGCGTTCGCAGGTGCCCAGGTAGAGGCCACTGGACGTGCGTGTGTAGCCTGTGTCACAGTCCTGGGGACAGGAAGGTGGCAGTGGGAGGGGTTTCCCCAGCAAGGTCAGTTCCGGGCAGGGGGCACAGAGTGGCCGGGGCTGGGGTGAGGCCTGGGGAGGTGGGAGAGCTAAAGGAGGAGGAGCTGGCTGGACAGGTGAGGGGGGCAGGGCTCACCTGGCAGGATGGGCCACGGTACCCAGGTGGGCAGGCACACTGCTCCACTTCCAGTGCAGGGTCCTGGCCGGTGTCCTCAGGCACAGCTACGTCCATGCTGATGCCAGAGATCCTGGGCGTGACAAGAGCCACATGAATGAGCACTTACTCTGTGCCAGGCACCCCTGGAGCCTTTTACACGGACTATCTCATTCACCCTCCAATAGCCCCGTGGTGGAGACTATTGGGGCCCCGCTCAGATCTCCAACTGGGTACCTATCCTGAGCTGCTGTGAATGCTGTGACTAGCAGTTTACACCTGCAACTTTCACCGGAGACTCTAACTTTCTTGCCCAGAGGGTTATACCCACCACCCACTCCCCAGAGGTGACCAATGACAGTCTGATACAGAGGACGAGCCTGACCCCTTTGCCTCAAAGCAGGACAACTCTGCAGGGCGATTCACACTCCAAAACTGCCCATGGGATGAGGCTAGGGCTGGACTTGCCCTGAAACCACATCCTTGCTGGGGCCCTTCTCCATGCTGTTTCCCTCCTCCATCCCCTTACACCTTACAGGTTCTCCTTGTGAGTCATATGCACCCAATCCCTGCCTCAGGCTCTGCTACCACGGAGCCCAGCCTAAGACAAGCCCTGCAACGGAGGCACTGTTATTATCTCCATCGTACAGATAGGGCTATGAAAAAGGCATGAGGCCACAATATCCGTAAGTGGCAGAACTGGAGTTGGCTCCGAGACCTGAGTCCCCCTCCTGTCCTTCGGCCCTGGTCCCAGGCACCTGGTCTCAGCTGGCCGCTGGGTGTAGGACGCCTGGATCAAGAGGGTGTCGATGCCCGCTAGCGCCATCAGCAAGTGCTCCCTAGTGACTGGCTGCCCGTCAGGCCTCTGCCATGCTCGCTGCCCAGGGAAAAACACATGTGCTGCAACCCTTGACATACTAGGGTATCAACACCCTGAGGGAGAAGAGCCCAGGGGCCACTCTCCACACACAGGAAGTGCTCCTGGGACAGTGTTGCTTACCTCCCAGAAGGGCACGGTGAAGGTGCTGGGCTGGCCAGGACTAGGCTCCTGGGACACGTGATGCTCCAAGACGATGTTGTTGCCCTGCAGCACCACCAGGGGCTGCCCGTGCAGTGGCACAGAGCCAGGCTGGGGCCGCTGTGTCACTGTGAAGCGAAGCTCTCCCCCATAGGAGGTCACCTGTGACACAGAGTGGACAGGGCACTCAGCTGGACATCCACAGTCAGGCCCTGCCACTACTCCAGTCACATCCTCCATGCAGAATGTCTCGGTCTTCTCCAAAGACACCATGAGAGTCCTGCTTCCAAGCCTTTGCCTATGCTATTCCTGCTGCCTGGAATTCTCTTTCCCTTCCCACCCTGGTGCCTACCTTGTCCCCCCGGAATCGTGGGGGGAGGTTCCAGAAGTAGGGTCCAGATAGGAGGCTGTGGAAGGAGGAGAAGACTAGCTCCCCAGGTGTGGGTGACGAGATGCCATCACTGGTGGTGTGGGTGCCTGCGGCGTTGGTCAGGCTGAACTGGGTGGGCTCCTCAGAGGCCCCATGAACCTGGAAGAAGGAGAAGGGGCTGGGATGGGGTCCTGGGCTTGGCGCTCAGCAACCCCAGTCCTAGGGTTGGAGGTCCCACCTGCCTGCCAGCCCGCCTCGCACAGGTACCTGGGCACGGCTCCAGGAGGAGCTGGTACACTGGCGGCTGACGCCCATGCAGAAGCACTTGAGGCAGCCGTCCGGGTTTCGAGCATTCAGATTGAAGGAGCCATCAGCACACTCGTTGCATAGGCGCCCCACCACATTGTTCTGCAGGCATAGAGCTGGGAGCTGCAGGATGGCCCATTGGAGGGGCTGCCTGGAGCTTCCGGCCTAATTCGCTCACATGCTAGATGGGGACCCAAGGCCCGGGGGAGCCATGGAAAGAGTACAAGTCTAAGGCATCGCTACCACATGAACACTCACCATCATTACCAATTAATGGGAGTTTATGTGACCAATTGTTTTTCCCTTTTCTCTTTGGCCGTCAGGATGCTCACAAATAAATTTAGATTTCATATATAGCAATTTGGTAAAAATAATTATTGCTACTATTTATGGAATATTTATGGAATGCTCTTAAGTACTTTGTGAGGTATGTGTTATCTCCATGCTTCAGACGAGGAAACTAAGGCTTGGGGATATGAATGACTTACATAGAGTCAGTCAATTTGCTAATCCACTAGGATTTGAGATCAGGACTGCCTGACTCCAAAAATCTGTCCAGGTGTTTCCCCCACTGACACTTGATTCTCCCTTCTCTGACTCTCCGTTTCCTCATCTGGCAAATAGGGATGCTGATACCGACATTACTGCGTCAACATGAAGATTAAACTAAGGCGAAAGCAAATGTATAGAGCAGACACAATGGTCACACAAAGAACAGGTGGCAAAGGATTTGGGAATTGACCCTAGGTCATGCTAGGTCATACTCCCCAGCCCGGGCTCATTCCCCAACGTCAAGCCACCTCTCACGGGGCGGAAGACTCGCCAGCCAGGGCTATCAGCTTCTGGCTAGGTACCGCCCACCAGTCAAGGACCTCTAGAGAGGATGGAGCCTCCTTCCTGCAGCTCCTCCCTCCCTGTGTCCTGGAGGCTTCTGGGGTGGGGTAGGGACAGCGGGTGTACCTTACAGCGGCAGGCCTCCCCAGAAGTCCCCATGCTGCCTCGCTCGTCACATCGCACGATCTGCTGGGCTGGGGGCACAAAGTGGGTGTTAGGAGGGCAGGTGGGAAATGGGCAGACACGGTCTGGGCAGACAATGAGGACAGAGTGGGGTAGCTCTCCAAACATCACAGGGTCTGGGCTGGGCTCCAAGACTGGAGGCTGGGGTAGGGAAGGGGAGCCTGGTGGGTAGCCAGGGGACGGTGGCTGCTATACTCACTGACAGGCCTGCACTTTCCGCCTGGCTGGATGGGGTTGCCCTCGTATCCGGGGGCACAGCTAGGGGAGACAGGGGACCATGAGTGGCACTTCCATGCCTCCACCCAGTATAGCCTGCTTCCCGTCTCCGCCAGCTCCTCCTCACCTCTCACAGCGGCGGCCTGTGTAGCCTGGCGCACACGCATCACATGTGGCTTGGCCATCTGTGTCCAGGAAGCAGGTGTCTGAGAACCTGTGGGTATCAGGTGGCCAGGCCTTACATCCCCACCCTGTGAACTGATCGCTGTCCACGTGGACATAGCATGCTATGATGTTGTCTCCTGGCACACCTGGTCTTGATCTGCAGCCTCATAGCCACACTAGGAAGACAGATGGGCCCATCATGCAGAAGAGGAAACTGAGGCCCAGAGAGGCCAAGGGGTACAGAACAACTTAGTAACCAGGTTGAGATTTGAACCCAGGCCTCCCACATCCCTGCCAAGAGTATGTTCCTCACTCACTAAACTGCCTGCACCTTCCACCATATCTGTCGCGCCCCAAGCCGGGTCTGACCTGCGGGAGGCGTCGATGTATGGGCAGGGACACGGCCGGCAGGCAGTGGCCGTGGCCTTTGTAGCATCCCCAAAGAAGCCGGTCTTGCATTTGTTGCACTGTGGTCCCTCTGTGTTGTGCTGGCAATTCTGGAGGAAGGGGGAAGGAGCGGCTCAGGTTCTACACAGCAGGCCTTTCCCTTCCCAGGGCCATACTGGGCCAGATGACAAGCTCTGGGATGCGTCCCTGAGGCCATCCAGCTCAGCCTCCTCCATCATGCTAAAATTACTCCACAGCTTCCAAGACAGGTCCTCTTTTGATGACAGGGAGCTCGCCACCTCACATGGCATCCTGTCCCATAGAGGTCCCTTATGACTACTTTATACTAACCTAAACCTGCCTCCATCTGCACCCACTAGCCAGTTCTGCCCTCTGGAGTCTGTTTTTTCTATACCTGACAGCTCTGAGATTTGGAGATCATAGCTTTGCCCTGCTTGAGCCTTTCCTTCTGTCAGCTCCACAATCTCAGTTCCCTCCAGTACTGCTAAGAAATAAGGTATGACTTCTAGGCTCCTTCCTCTTAGGGCTAACCTTCTACAGGCCATACTTTGGATGGTACCCTCCAGGATTGGTCTGACCAGAGCAGAAAGAAAGTGGGACCTTCACCTTCCTTGTCCTGGACACTATACTTCTATTAATGCATCCAGAGATCACGATCGCTTGGCTGGCAGCCGTAACAGTCAGTGCTAAGCTTGTGGGCACAAGAGAAGCTTAGTTTGCCCTCCCATGCTGCCCTTCCCCCCATCACTGTCCAGTGCCCAAGTGCCAGCTGGCACTACTCACCAGGCAGTGACCATACACAGGGTCACAGGAGCTGGCATGGCCATTGCAGTTGCAGCCAGAGCAGGTGCCTAGGTAGGGTCCACCAGGCACCCGGGTGAAGTGGGTATCACAGCTTTCGCAGGACAAGCCGGAATAGCCAATGGGGCATCTGGGGGGTAGGACCAAGAGAGTGGCTGCAGGAACTCTGAGGCCCTGCTCTTTCCCTCTTATCCTTGCTGGCGTCCCCGTGTTCCCCAGCCCTGCCAGGTCAGGCACCTGCACTCCTCCACGCTGTGGGCGCGGCCATGGCTGGTGGTGTGGGTGACAGTGGTATCCATGATGATGTCACTGAGCCCCACACTGGCCATCTTGGTGTTGTACACTGTCTGGATGAGCACAGCCTCTAGGCTCTGCAGCACTTGCAGCAACTCTGCTCGCTGCACTGGCCGGCCAGACTCATGGACCCAGTGCTCCTGGTGTGGACGAAGGAGGGGGGGCCACACATCAGTATCCACCCCACCTGCAGCCTCCCTGCACCCCCAGCCCTGATGGCTGAGGCACTACCCACCTCAGAGAACTGGACCTGGCGCTGGTTCACAGCACCAGGCTGGGTGGGTGTGTGACCCCGGGAGAGTAGGCGATATCCAGCACCCACAAGGACCACGTCTGGTCGCTGTACCGGCTCCAGCGTGCCACGTGCCAGCTCATAGCGCACCTTGTAGCGCAGGGAGCCGCCGTAGGAGTCCACCTGGAGAGACAAGGTGGATCAGAGCGGGGCAGCCATGGGCACACTCGAGGCTCACTGTGTCCACCATGAGTGGCTACCTCACCGTCTACATGCCCACACTCACGACTGATGCTCACTGTGTGCCTGGCACTAAGCTGGGCACAGGGATGCAGAGATGGGTGAGACTCAAGCTCTTCCTTTGGGGAGCTCAGTACAACGAGGGGGTATGATGGTTAATTTTGTGTCAGCTTGGCTAAGCTATGGTTCCCGGTGATTTTGCCAAACATTAGACTAGTTGCTGTTCCATAATGACATCTAATGTAACTTAATGTAATCATCTTTCCACGGTGTAACCTAATGTAATGTTATCAATCATTAAAAGAGGAGTTCCTTAGGGTGTGTTCTACCTCTAGACTACAAACAGATATTCTGGCAGAACTCAGTCTCTCAACTCTGCACTCTTCCCGTTGTCTGACCTACGGATTTTGGACGTTCCACCCCCTACAATTGTGTGAGCCAATCCCTTGAAGTAAATCTCTCTTTTGCTGGTTCTACTTCTCTAGAGAGCCCTAAGACAAGGGCAATATGAAAATGCTGTGCAAAAGGTGCCCGGGGAAGGCCACAAGAGGGGCACCAGACCCAGCCCAGGTATGCGGGAGTAGTCAGGGAGTGCTTCCGAGAGGAGGTGACGCCGAGCTCTTCCCAAAGACTGAGTCATCATTCCTCCCAACCCGAGAGTGGATGGCAGAGACCCTACCCTGAATGAATGAGGGCTGCACTGGGGCATGACAATACCCCCCCCAGAGCTGAGTCTGCCCTGCTGCCTACCAGCTTCAGAGGGAGCAGAGCTCACAGGCTCTGGGCATGTAACGAGGAGCTCAGCCCATTCCCCACCCAGGGCAGCAGCCTGGCCCCTCACCTTGTTGCCCAGGAACTGCTTGGGCAGAGCCCAGAAAGAGTCATGGACAAGGAAGCGCCGGGACAGGTCGACCAGCTGGAACTCCTGGAGTGCGATGTCAATCTGTAGCTGGGTAGAGGAGAGGGGCTGCACGCCAGGCTGCGTGGGCATTGTCACGTTCACTCCTGTGGGTGGCAGAGGGGCTGGTGAGGTCCATAACACTGTATGTCAGGACTGCCAGAGACCCAGACCAAGGGCTGGGTCCTGCGCCTGCCTGAGACGCCCACCTCAAACAAGATGGGAAAGTTCTGGTAGAAATTGAATTTAAAGAGAACTTTGGGTCTCTCTCTCAAAATCAAGAAAAAGCAGTTTTTTTCCTACTAAAGTTTTGAAGTAACGTTTCTCCCAACAAGCTCTGGGGAAAGCCAATGCTGTGAAGTTGAGGCTGGGACCCATTTGGGAAACACAGAGTCAAAGAAAGGTCAAAGGGATTCTTTGCAGCAGGACTTCTCAGAGCCTTCTGTTTGCAAACAGATCTTGGAACAGCCCTCAGGGGGCAGAAGAGAGCTACATGGGGGCTGAAGAGCACCGGCTGGAGCCACAGTGCTGGGCCCAGGTCCGGGCTCCACTGCTCCCCAGGCGTGTGAAGGACAAATGTCTCAGTTTCCCTATCTGTAAAATGGGGGTAACAGTCACCTGCTTCACGGGATTATTATGAAGATCAAATGAGCGAATTAATGTTAAATGCTTAATACAGAGCTTAAAACAAAGCAAGTGCTCAAAAAATGTTTAGCTATTGTTGCTGTTGTTATGATGGTCATCTAGTCTGATCCTCTCCTACACACAGACACACATGCATGCGTGTCTGACACACACACGCAGAAATTTTCTCTACTGCATCGTTGGCGATCTCTAAGCCAGCAGCATCTAAAAGAACTTTCTTTGATGATGACGGAAATGTTCTCGATCTGCATTGTCCAATATTCACCTTCCACGCATAGGCTACCTGCTCTCCCTGGAATCCCTGCCCACCCTGACCATCTACACAATTCCAGTCAGACAGGCCCAGGGTTCTAGCTCTCCTCTAAACAGCTGTGTGATCCCAGGGACAGCCCGCAACCTCTCAGAGCCTCAGTGCTCTCATCTGTAAAACAGTAGAAATAGCCCTGGCCTTACAAGGATCATTGGCAATTCACGGACTGGGCATGTCATGTCCACGCTGCAGATGTGAGAACTCAACGGATGGTGGCCATGACCATTATTATCCTAAATAAACTGGGGGACAACTTTGGGAGCAAACTTAAGTTTCATGCAAATTGCTCTGAGGTTCCTTAACCAACAAAGGGACGTAATAGGCAGCATTTACTGTGCACTTACTGTGTGTGGACCTAAACCCTCTACATGCATTTAATCCTCTGTGATGAAGGACATAAAGCTCAGCGAGATGAGGGGCTGCCTGATGTCAGGAGTTAAATGACAGAGCTAAGACTTGAACCCAGGTCTGCCTGATGTCTGGGCCCACAGCTTAGCTGCCCTGCCATTCTGCTTCCGTGAAGGGGGGGGGAGGGGGAGAAAGGGGGAGAGAGGGGGAGAGACGGGAAGAGAGGGGGAGGGGGGAGAGAGACGGGGAGAGTGAGGGAGGGAGAGGAAGAGAGAGAGAGAATTCAGTCCAACTGCCTTCCTTTATGTTTGGGAAAACAGGCCCAGAGAGGCCAAGAGATTTGCCCAAAGTCACACAGGCAGGAAGTGGTGTAGCTGGAGATCAGCCTGGGCTAAGAAGACATCAAAGTCTGTGCTCTTATGCTCTGGGGACCCTGCCACCTCTTGGTCTGAGGATGATGACATTAGCAAACACTTAGCGGGTGCTTACCATGGGCCAAGTACTATTCTAGGTGGCTTGTTTATATTAACTCATTAAATCCTTATGACAACCTTACTGTTGTTGTTGTTAGCTGCTGCCAAGTCAGCCTCTGACTCATGGTGACCCCATGTGTTACAGAGTAGAACTGCCCCAAAAGGTTTTCTTGGCTGTCATCTTTACAGAAGCAGATCGCCAGGCCTTTCTTCCACAGCACCAATGGGCACATTCAAACCGCGAACCTTTCAGTTAGCAGCTGAATGCAAACTGTGCCACCCGGGCTCCTATAACAACCTAGGAGGTAGTTATTATCTTATCCCCATTTTATATATGTTCAAACTGAGACACAAGACAGTAAGTAACTTGACCAAGGGCACACAGGCTATAAGTATCGAGTCAGGATTGGAACCAGGCTCCAGAGTCCATGAACTTCATAACCTGAGGCGGGAAAATACCAAGTATGGAGGTGGTTTTTCCTAAAGGTGTTTGTTTACCCTGGACCGCTTTGCTTACAGAGCTCAGCAACCCTGTGTCACTCTGCTAACCTGGCCCCCATCTGTTCAGCGTATGCGGCTCTCCCGTATCTCCATCTAAGCCCCCCAGGGTCTGGTGTCTGCCTCTCATTCACGCAGCACCCGCCTGCCCGTCTGCCCACACACCTTTGAAGTCATCAGGCTGGTCAAAGCGCAATCGGATCTGGTCCCAGAAGCGGCGGCTGCTCTGGCACACATTGGTGATGCCAAAGCAGAAGCAGGGCAAGCAGGAAGCACTGTCCTCCAGGTAGAAGTGCCCATCAGGGCAGGGGCCTGTTGGGAGGCATGGGTATGGGAGTGTGCTTAGCTGGCAGACAGCCCCGCCCCACCCCATGCCAGCACCCACCTGTCCCCTGCCCCGCACCTCGCTGTGGGATGAGCTCCAGGACCCCGTCGGGAACGCCGAGCACCATGCCACGGGCATTCATGGCCTCGCAGGTGTAGGCACCTTGGTCTGCTTCCTTCACATCACGGATGGTCAGCGTGCCACGGCCACCCTCGCTGGTCATTGTCACCCTGGTGGATACCGAGATAGAGGAAGGAGTCAGGCCTGGGGCACTGGCCCTGCCTCCCCTCGTCCCCACCCCTGCCAGGGCCCAGAGCTGCACCTGGGGTGCAATGGGATGTGGCCCCAGTTGAGCCTCCAGTTGATGATGGGGGTGGGCACACCGATGGCCACGCAGGTGAAGGTCACCGTCTGGCCCCGGGAAGCCTGGATCAACTCCTGGGGAAGGGTCACCACCTGGGGGGGCACTGGGGAGACCAGAGCAGGAGTGAGGGGTGTGAGGAGCCCAGGGAGGAGGAGTGGGGGATGACCCAGAGGAGTTAAGCAGGAGAAGCATAGTGCCCAAGGCTGTGGAGAGGAACTGGAACCCTGCCCAGGCCCAGCGCCCAGATCTTGGCCCTGCTTCCCAGCTCCCTGCTCACTGCAGCCAAACTCGTCGCTACGGTCGGGGCAGTCGCTCTCCTCATCACAGTGGAAGCTGGCTGGGATGCACGTATTCGTGGAAACACAGCGGAACTCTGTGGGCCCGCACACGTCCTCGGGGCGCTTGGCAGCTGAGGGACAGAACCAGGGGGTGTGGGCACTGGAGCACTGACCTCAGGGAGGATTGATCCATTTCCTACCTGTCCCCAACAGCCCACCTTGTTCACTCTCTCTAGTTGTCCCCAGGGCCACTCATCTTGTCCACACGACACACAGCTGCCTTCACCACGCCCGGCCCTTGCTGCCACAGACTGTCCACAACACCACACCTAGCATGACACTGTCACAAGTCTATCAAACAGTATGTTGTGCCCCCAACAGTCACTCCACCTGCATCCCCCACAACAGAATTACACCCGTCACCTCACATCACAGCCAGTGTCCCTCAGCCCCTCAGAGTCACAGAAGCACCATCTTGCCCACACAGACAAGCTCTGTCATTCTGGCACAGCCAAACTGGCCAGTATCTCTAGACACCGGGTAATACCCAACAAGGTTCTCTACTGAAAATGCCTTGCAAGTGGCCTGCAAACCCTAGTCCCCCGCAGGGCTCAGTGCTCTGGACCATAAGGCCCTGCCACCCAGGCCCCACTAACTAGCCCAAGAACGGTAGCAGGCCCCAGGGCAGCCACCTCTCAACTGGCAGGGGCCAGAGGAGGCTTGGCATCAGGCTGGGCCCAATGGGGAATCTACTAGGTGGCAACCCAGTGTTCTTCCTCAGGGAGGCTGAATTTAAGAGAGACACTGAGACCGGGACAGGAGGGAAGACTGGTGCAGGAATGGAGGCCACACATCCACAGAGAAGGAGCTGAGTGGAGGCTAGGACCATTTGCCAATACCACCTCAGGGTCTTCTGTGTCTGGAATTCTGAAGAGGCCCAAGGCCATGCAGCTTTCACATTCTCTCTATTCTGTGCTTTGTCAACCAGGACTCGGCCTTCCTTTTACGTTTCCCCAGCAGAAGCCTCTAAGACTAAAGTCCTCAACTACTTGCTGTCTCCCAAGGGGTCACTGTTGTCAGATAATCAGCAAGCTTGGAGCCACAGGACGAGTATCATGAACCCGCCAGTCTGTGACATGATGCTGCTTCTCCTGCATTTACTGTGGGGGCAGGGAGGGTGAGGGAAGGCATAGAGGAGAAGCTGAGTCAGCTGACAGGAGAATGTCAACATGTACTCAGAGACCTGATCCAGGGACAAAAAGAAATGGTGTGGAGATTAACCTTCATCTTGGAATAACAAACCTGAGGCTGTACCTCACAGGACCAGACACACAAAATGCTCCCCGATATGGCCTCTGACTCTCCAGCCTCAGACATCCTTTACTACGCCTCATCCATTCAGCTGACAGCCATAACATCGACTGATAGGTGGATGGGTAATGGACAGACAAATGGATGGTTGTCTGGATGGATGGATAGATGGATGAAAAGGAGGAAGGATGCTGGACAGATAAACAGATGAATAGATGGATAAAGAGCTGGGCAGATAAGATGATGGATGGACGCTTGCATGGGTGGATAGAAGGATGAGAGGATGAGAAGATGTTATATGGATGGATAATTGGCAAATGGACAATGGATGGATGAATGTATGATTGGACAATAGAAGGACAAACAGAAAGATGGAAGAAGGTAGGATATTGGACAGATGGATGGGTAGACAGATGGCCAATGGATGGACGATTGGTTGGATGGCTAGATAAATAAACGTGAGGAAGGACACAGGACAGACAAATGAAAGGATGAGTGGGTGCAGATCTAGGCATATGGATGTACAAATAACTCAGGGCCAATTTAGATGAAAACTCTCTAGACTCAAAAGGGCAAGGCTTCGGCTCACATATACATCAAGGACCCCATCACCAAGGACTCCAGCATATCAAGCCATCTTGGCCATTCATCTAATCTACACAAAAGCATCAATACCAAAAAGAAAAGCAATGGTAACAAAAATGAAGAAAATAAACAAAGAGGCATTAGCTACAAGCAGTAAGCCACATTGCTTGCTACGAGGGCCAGCTCAGAGCGAAGAGGCCTCACCGCACAGGTCAGAGAGATGGATACACCTTAAAATCTGTCCCCAGGGCCTTCACCACTCATGCAGGGAAAGCAAAAGAAACCTGCCCAAGAAGGGGCAGGGCAGGGGCAAGCTAGGCCGGGACGGGCCCCTCGGCACTCACGACAGTTGGCTTCATCGGTGCGGTCCTCGCAGTCAAAGTCACCATCACAGCGCCACAGCTTGAAGGCACAGTGCCCATTTCCACAGGCGAACTCGTTGGGCTCACAAGGTGGTGTGGGGCCTGGGTAGACCAGGCAGAGTTCAGCCAGCACCCTCCCCGGCTGGCTCCCTCCATCCCCAGCACCCCCACCTCCACGTGCCCAGTCTTCACCACAGTCCAGCTCGTCGCTGCCATCCTTGCAGTCCTCCTGCCCATCACAGAGGTAGTCTTTGGGGATGCAGTGCCCACTGTGGCATGCAGCTTCATGGGATCCACAGGGCCCAGGTGTGCCTTCATCAGGGAGAGGCTGGGGAGCAAGAATGTCTGGTGGCCGCTGCACAATGGATGCTTCAGGCTGGGGTGGTAGAGGTGGTGTCTCCACCAGAGAGGGTAGCACAGAGCTCGGAACCAACTCCTCTGTGGACAGAGTCTGCTTTGAGCTGACAGGAGGGGGCGGCTCCTGCCCCTAGCCCTCCACACTGCCCAGGCCCTCCCTGTACCCCACAAAGACTACTCCCCTCCTTATCCAGTACCACCAGACTGACCCTATTATCACCCTACCATGTCCCTTTGCCTACCTCCCCTGGGTCCCTCTGCCTGCACCAAACCCTTGCAGGCCCCAGACTGACTCTGGGACCCAGGCATACCCCTGGCCCTGCCCTGCAGCCTGCAGGCCACTTGTGTCCTCAGATAGCTACTTACCACAATTGAGCTCATCAGACATGTCTCTGCAGTCGGGCCTCCGGTCACAGCGATACTCCAGGGCCACACACTCGTTGTGGCTGTGGCAGGCAAACTCGGCCTCAGTGCAGGCCCTTGAAAACTGTGGCACTGTGGGAATTGGGGGGAGTCAGAGGTGGCAGGTGGGAGCTTGGGGAAGGGTGGAGGGAGGGCACGGGCACCGCATGTCTGGAGCAGGCAGTGGCGCCCTGTGCCAGGCCATTTGTTTCCAGCAGACACAGCAAGAGCAAGGCGTACATGGTGGAGACACATCCACAGCACACATGGGACGTGGACACCAGCAGTGGCCTCACCTATCCCTTACAGAGACCCCATACACAGTCGACATGCCACACGCATGCAACCACACCACACACATGCAGGCCACAACCTGGCCCAGCGAGGACAAAGAAGGGCAGAAGGGGCGGCCTGTGGGCTGAGCCCAGCCATCTTGCCGTCATCCTTCTTTACCCTCCAGCCATTAATTTTTGTAGTTCCCCAGCTGGGTCTGGGCCAGGTTTACATTCTCACCTGGTGTCACTGCAGCCGCCACTGCGGCCTGGGGGGGCGGGGGTGTCTGTGCTGGAAAGGAAGGTGTGATCAGCAGCCGCCCACCTGGGATCTGGGAGGTGTGGGCTACAGGCTTGGGTCAGACTCATCCCTCTTGAGGTATCTCTCTTGCTCAAGAGAACCATGAAAAAGTAGGGGAAGAGGAGGCTGGATCCCGAGCAGTCTTTAGACCTGGGCCTGGTGATGCCAAAGGAGCAAACCTGATCTTTGGTTGGATTAATTGAGGTCAACTGTGCTGAACGAGGGAGGTGATAGTTGCACTATTTTTTTCCTGAGGCGACACCACGACAGGAATGGAGTTTGTTCAGTTCCGGGTTCCACTGAGTCATGGACAGTGACATGTTGAAGTCTTCTCAGAGAGAGGGGACTGGGATGGGGACAGGGCTGAGAACTACAGCCTCTGAGGAACAGTTAGGGGAACTGGGACTGTTAAGACTAGAGGAAAAAAAATACTCAGGGTGTCAGAAACAGGAAGATGGGGTGCAGTGGAAAAAAAACCTGGGCCACCCAAGAGTACAAAGGCCAAGTCTTTGCACCTAACAGCTGTGAGACCTTGGACTAGTTTCCTATTCTCTCTGAGCTTCACTTTTTCATCTGTAAAATGAGGGCTGATCAGCCTTGCTTTCCTCACAGGTCTGGCAAGGCTGGCATAGACTCATGGTTTGATTTAAATTGTGGCTTTTCCAATATCTGCTTATGTGAATTTGGACCAGCCACTTTTCCTTTCTAAGCCTCACTTCCCTCATTTGTAAAATGGGAGGAATAAGATCTACTTCAACGAGCACAGTGGTTAAGTGCTCGGCTACTAACGGAAAGGTTGGTGGTTTAAAACCACCCAGTGGCTCCATGGGAGAAAGATCTGGCAATCTGTTCCCGTAAAGGTTACAAAAGAAATACCAAACCCATGGCCGTCGAGTCGACTCCGACTCATAGCAACCCTATATGACAGAGCAGAACTGCCCCATAGAGTTTCCAAGGAGTGCCTGGTGGATTCCAACTGCTGACCTTTTGGTTAGCAACTGTAGCACTTAACCACTATGCCACCAGGGTTTCCCCTGCAAAGGTTACAACCTAGAAAACCCCACTGGGACAGTTCTACTCTGTCACATGGGGTTGCTATGAGTTGAAAATTGACTTGACAACACTTAACAACAATATCTACTTCATAGGAATTCTTGTGAAAATGGAAGGCTGGATAGAAGGGCCTTAGCATAGCACCTCGCATATAAGCCGTGCTCAATCAACAATGGTTGGTTGTTATTAAATGTAAATGTGTTTTGGGCCCAAAAGTGTTGTATGAAGACAGGAATAACAGAGGGCTCTATACATATTGGGCAGAAACCAGGTCTAATGTCTACAGATCAGAGGAAAGAGACCAGGCTCTACCCAAGCCAAGGTTGTACAAACTTCGAAGGCAGTGAGCTCTCTGTCCCTGGTGGTGTGCAAGCCTAAGCTAGGAGCGCTCATGGTGGGGACACTGAAAGGAGGCCCACATGAGTGCGAGAACCGGAGGTGGGGACTCCAGGATGGGCTCACCTGTGCCCAGGCGTCGGAACTGGAAGCCCTGGGGAGAGGTGATGTAGGAAGCAATGGAGCCGCTGGAGATAACGGAGTGCAGCACATTCTGAATCTGGGCCCCGTCTGCATTCCCTTCTGAGCCCACATCCAGCTCCACAAAGACCCAGCCATCTAGCTCCCTAGGAACAGGGGCGGCGGGTGGGGGAGAAGGTGAGGAAGATGCCTGAGGTCTCAGAAACTCCAGTAGCCCCCTGTCCCATGCTCAGCCCCAAGCTCCTGACACTTCCCTGTTCCTGGGTGGCCTGTACCCAAAGCAGGGCAATTTAAGGTCCAAATTATCCCCCACCGATTCCTGAATTTCCACCAATAGAGATTTATCACATTAAGTCTCTCCTCTCCCAGTGTGAGCCCGGCTCCCTCGCAGGCTGCCCTCCAGGCCCCCGCCAGCCCCCGGGGGACCCTTCTCACTTGATGAACACCACGCTGACAACCTGGTCTCCGGGGATCTTCAAGTACTCCGACTCCAGCTGTGGAGGGACGCAGCAGCACACAGCACCCTCAGCCTCCAGATCCCATCACCCGACCCCCAGTCCTGCCCTGCCACACCTGGGGAGCTCCCCAAAGCCCCTTCACCTCACCGTGTCTACTACAGCCTCGGACACCTCTCGGAACTCCTCGGAGCCCGCGTCCTCCAGCTGGGGGCTGTAGTCGATGGAGTGAGTGAAATTGACCAGTGCCCGGAAATAAACTGTGGAAAGGAGGTGTCACCGTGAAGGGCCCAGCCTGACAGCAGATGGTCTCAGGCAGCTAGACCAATGGGTGGTGGTCGGGGGATGGTCTTTGGAGGTCTCTGCACAGGTTGATACCTGTGTGTCCACAGCCAGGCCCAGTACTGCCCATGATGAGCACGTGCAGCTGTGGTCCTGGAAGTCCTGCCCAGGGTCAATGCTAAGGCCCTGCCTCAAGTGAGGGGCTTCCATTAAGAGGGAAAATGTCCCAATCCAGAAATAAGGTGATAGTGCAGAAGGAGACCTCAGTGGCTCAGAGGAAGACTAGACAGGTAGGGGTAGCTTCCAGAGGAGGCTGCCCTGGGATGCGGACTACTCGTGTGCCTGGGACATGCTTCTCATTCTTCCTGGCCAGCTCCTACTCATCTCTCCGGCTCAGCTCCTCCAAGAAGATTCCCTGAACTGCCCTCTTCCTCCAGTCCAGCCCTCTTATGGGCTCCCACAGCCATTAGCGCACCTTCCACCGCATTGATTCTGAATGGTTACACATGGGCTGTGGAGTATCATGGTAAAATTCAAGGGTTCTGAGATCAGCCATGCCTCAGGCAGCTGACCTCGCCTGCTTGAGCTTCTGTTTTCTCCTCCATAAAATGGGGATATTAACTGTATTTACCACACCGGGCTGCTGTGAGCCATCTTCCTGTACACAAAGAACTTGAAAATCGGAAGCTGCTGCCATTTGTTTTGTTTTGTTTTAGTCATTCTCCACCACCACGGACTCTAAGCTTGACGAGGGTGGGCACCCTGGATCTCATCCACCCTATATCCCCAGTGTTTGCATTGTGCCTGGCACATAACTCATTGCCACCAAGTCAATTCCAACTTGTAGCAGTCCTATAGGACAGAGTAGAACTACCCCACAGGGTTTCCAAGGCTGTAATCTTTAGGGAAGCAGACTGCCACATCTTTCTCCCTCGGAGCAGCTAGTGGGTTTGAACCCCTGACCTTTCGGTTAGCAGCCGAACGCTTAACCACTGTGCCACCAGGACTCCTTCCTGGCACACATACACAAAAACCAAATCCGTTGCTGTCAAGTCAATTCCAACTCATAGCAATCCTATAGGACAGTGTAGAACTGCCCCTTAAGGTTTCTAAAGAGCAGCTCGTGGAATCAAACAGCTTCTTGGTTAGCAGACAAATGCTTAACCACTACACCACCAGGGCTCCATTCCTGGCACATAAACCCATAGCCATCAAGTTGATACTGATTCACAGCGATCCTACAGGACAGAGTAGAACTGCCCGATAGGGTTTCCAAGGAGTGGCCGGTAGATTCACACTGCGGACCTTTTCGGTTAGCAGCCAAATGCTTAAAATAATACGCCACCAGGGCTCCTTCCTGGCACATACAGTAGGTGCTTAATAAGGGTCGGCTGAATGAAGTCATACCAGACTGGTGTGAACACACACACATACAGCAATCGTTTCTTAGGCACCTACTATATACAAGGCATTTTATAAATATTAAATTTCGTAAAGGTCATGAGTTCATATACAAGTTATAAATGAATTAATATGAGTTGCAAATGTGTGTGTATATATGTACATACGTGTGTTTTTAGATATATAACATATACAAAGTGTTTATATGTAAAGAGTATAAGTGGTACAGTGGTTACATCCTTGGCTGCTAACCGAAAGGTCAGTGGTTCAAACCCACCAGTGGCTCTGATGTAGAAAACACCTGGAGATCTACTCCCATGAAGATTACCGCCTAGGAAACCCTATGGGGCAGTTCTACTCTGTCCTACAGGGTCATTGTGAGTCAGAATCGACTAGATGGCATGAAACAACAACAATAGAGTGCTTAGAACAGACCTGGCACATAGTAGATGCTAAATAAATTATGCCAAATCAATTTATAATACACAGACTGGTATGTACACACATGCAACAATCTTTCTTGAGCACCTATTAAGTGCAAGATTTTTTTTTCCTTAATTTTTTTTTTTATTGTGCCTTAGGTGAAAGCTTACAGCTCAAGTTAATTTCTCATACAAAAATTTATACACATATTGTTTTATGATACTAGTTGCAATCCCCACAATGTGACAGCACATTACCCCCTTCCACCCTGGGTTCCCTGTGTCCGTTCAGTCAGCTCCTGACCCTTCCTGCCTTCTCATCTGGCCTCCAGACAGGAGCCGCAATTTGGTCTTGTGTATCTGACTGAACCAAGCACAATCCTCACGTGTATTATTTTTTGTTTTCTAGTCCTGTCTAATCTTTGTCTGAACAGTGGACTTCAGGAATGGTTTCAGTTCTGGGTGAACAGAGCACCCAGGGGCCATAGTTTCAGGGGTTCCTCTAGTCTGTGTCAGACCATTAAGTCTGTTCTTTTTACATGAATTTCAGTTCTGCACCTCACTTTTCTCCTGCTCCGTCACGGATTCTCTGTTGTGTTCCCTGTCACAGCAGTCATTGGTGGTAGTAGGGCACCATCTAGTTCTTTGGTCTCAGGCTGGTGGAGTCTCTGGTTTATGTGATCCTTTAGTCTCTTGGGCTAATGTTTTCCTTGTGTCTTTGGTTTTATTCATTCTCCTTTGCTCCAAGTGGGATGGGACCAGTTGAAGCACCTCAGGTGGCCCCTCACAAGCTTTTAAGACCCCAGACACCACTCACCAAAGTGGGATGCAGGATATTTTCTTAATAAACTTTGTTATGCCAACTGACCTAGATGTCCCCTGAAACTATGGTGTCCAGGACCCAGCTCCAGCTACTTTATCCCTCAAAGTGTTTGGATGTGTCCCGGAAATGTCTTAGCTTTGTGTGTAAGATATCTTTAATGCATTGAATCTCATAATATTTATTAATTAAGGTGTGAGTTATAAATGAGTTACAAAGGAGTTTAATAGAGTAGAAAGTGCTTAGAACTGAGCCTGACACATTAAAAAAAAAACCAAACTCATAACATGGAGGAACCTGGAAGGCATTATGCTGAGCAAAATTAGTCAGAGGCAAAAGGACAAATATTGTATAAGACCACTATTATAAGATCTTGAGAAACAGTATAAACTGAGAAGAACGCATACTTTTGTGGTTACGAAGGGGGGAGGGAGGGAGGGAGGGAGAGGGTTTTTTATTGATTAATCAGTAGATAAGAACTGCTTTAGGTGAAGGGAAAGACAACACTCAATACATGGAAGGTCAGCTCAATTGGACTGGACCAAAAGCAAAGAAGTTTCCGGGATAAAATGAATGCTTCAAAGGTCAGCAGAGCAAGGGCGGGGGTCTGGGGAACATGGTTTGAGGGGACTTCTAAGTCCATTCGCAAAATAATTCTATTATGAAAACATTCTGCATCCCACTTTGAAATGTGGCATCTGGGGTCTTAAATGCTAACAAGCGGCCATCTAAGATGCATCAATTGGTCTCAACCCACCTGGAGCAAAGGAAAATGAAGAACACCAAGGTCACACGACAACTAAGAGCCCAAGAGACAGAAAGGGCCACATGAACCAGAGACCTACATCATCCTGAGACCAGAAGAACTAGTTGGTGCCCGGCCACAATCGATGACTGCCCTGACAGGGAGCACAACAGAGAACCCCTGAGGGAGCAGGAGATCAGTGGGATGCAGACCCCAAATTCTCATAAAAAGACCAAACTTAATGGTCTGACTGAGACTAGAGGAATCCCGGCGGCCATGGTCCCCAGACCTTCTGTTGGCACAGGACAGGAACCATCCCCGAAGACAACTCATCAGACATGAAAGGGACTGGTCAGCAGGTGGGAGAGAGATGCTGATGAAGAGTGAGCTAATTATATCAGGTGGACACTTGAGATTGTGTTGGCAACTCTTGTCTGGAGGGGGGATGGGAGGATAGAGAGAGAGGGAAGCTGGCAAAATTGTCACGAAAGGAGAGACTGAAAGGGCTGACTCAACAGGGGGAGAGCAAGTGGGAGTACGGAGTAAGATGTATGTAAACTTATATGTGACAGACTGATTGGATTTGTAAACGTTCACTTGAAGCTTAATAAAAGTTAATAAAAAAAAAAAAAAACCAAACTCATTGCTGTCAAGTCAATTCCGAAGGTTTCCAAGCAGCGGGGCGGCTGGTAGATTCAAACTGCTGACCTTTTGGTTAGCAGCTGAGCTCTTAAACACTGTGCTATCTGGGCTCTGAGCCTGACACACAGTCGGTACAAAATAATATGAGCTATGATATTATGAAAGGCAGCACTGCTTAGTGGTTAAAAGCCCAGACTTGAGCAAAATTGTCCTATACAGCCCTTGGGCAAGTTACATAACCTCTCTGAGCCTCCATTTCCTCATCTGTAAAATGAGGATAATAATAGCCTCCATCCCAGAGGCTGTTGTGAGGATTAAATAAGCTAATAAATGTGAAGTGCTTAGAACAATGTCTGGCACATAGGAGGGGCTACATGGATTTGCTATTATTATCATCTGGTCTTTGTGACACACACAAGGAACGGGTCTGGTTTGTTTTATTTTTTCCCGTCGAGAGAGGCATTCCTTTCTTTCGCAAATCTATACTGAGGACCTACTATGTGCTGGGCAGTGTTCTAGGGCCAGGGGATATAGCATGGAACCAGACAACTTAAAATCTCAGTCCCTGTGGAGATCACCTTCTAATGGTGGTGGAAGAAAATAAAACAAATGAGCAGGGACTATACGGCACTATGGAAAAAAGGCCAAGGAGGGCATGCTGGGAAGGGTGGGCTGCTGTTTTCTACAGGGTAGCCAGGCAAGGCCTCCCTGAGAAGTGCGTGTTTGAAGGAAGAGTATGAGCCACACCACACAAAGGTTTCTGGGAGAAGAGCATTCCAGGCAGTGCAACGGCAAGCGCAAAATCCCTGAGGCAGAAGTGGGCTCAAAGAGGTGACGGATGACCAGAGCAGGGAGAGGCATCAGGTGTGCCTAACCCCAGGCCTATCCTCCTTCTGCTTCACTTCCTGTCCATCAGGCCCATCAGCCTGCACTTGCCCCTGTCCCCAGCAAAGCCAGGACCCTTTCCGTGTGTGGCTCAGCAGAAGAAAGCCCTGGGGGATCAGGATGGGGTGGGCCATGCAGGGTACAGGAGTGGACTCCTACTTTCTCAGTGGCAGGAGAGGTACTTATGAGGCATGCTGCCTACTCTGATCCATAGGGACCACGCTGGCCTGGGCTCCCGGGTGCCCGGACAGGCGGGGCTCTGCAGGCTGGAGTGTGGGGGCCGTGAGCTTGGCCACAGAGGCTCCTTGTGAGCCGGCACAGAGGCCCATTGACAGTCCCCTACCCCGGCCTCTGGCCTCAGCCTCACGGCCTGCACGGACAAGGAGGTCGGGCCTCTGCCCAGGAATGTGCCCGCTCCCGGGTGTGGGGGCCGGGCTCCACAAAGCCCCTTTCTACTAGGGCTTGGGAAGGGCTGCAGACCCTCCAGCAGGACCCCACCCCCTTCCTTCTCCCAGCCCAGGAGCAGGTCAGGGCGAGCACCCTCTCTCCTCTACCCTGTGCTGTCTCCTGTGGTAGATGCCCAAGGCTTGGGGCGTCTACCACAGGAGACAGCACAGGGTAGAGGAGAGAGGGTGCTCGCCCTGTGAGGCTGTGCCTGCTCCAAGAATCTGCTCCAGGAGCCAGGCCCCCAGAGCTGAGGGGGCCAGGGTGGCTGCAAGGGAGTGAGGCAGACTTCGGGACTGAGGGTGCTCTTTGGGTGTCCGTCCTACCTACCTTCTCCCACCAGGCCCTCATTCTGACCTCATCAGGAGAGCTCACTTGGAGCCAGAGGTTTGGGGGTGGGGGCCCAGAGCTGCCCTGCACCCAGGGTGGTGATGGGGTACACAGCTGACTATCCCTAGCTCAGAGGCAGGTGCTCCACCAATTTCTGCTGCCCACTCCCTGCTCAAAAGAGCTCCCCACACCCAGGCCCCTGAACTCCAGACCTGGGTCCCTCTGGGTCCCTTGAGGGGGCCCAGGGTCAGCCTGTCCTAAGGTGGATATAAGGTGCCTCCAGACTCTAGGGCCTTGCTCCCCAGGGGGCTGCTGTGCCCAACCCTGCCCAGTTAACAACCCAGTGGGGAGGAGCCCAAGGTCCCAGTCTACTGGGTTTAGATCCCTGAACCCAGATGGGGCCTAGCTGTGCGTTGGGTGGGGAAAAAAGAGGAACAACTAGGGAGGGGCAGTGGCTGGACTCTGCAGGGAGGAGTCCCTGAGATTGGAGGAGAGAATAGGGAGGAGGGAGAGAAAAGGAAGAGCTGGGTGAGAGGGTGTGAGGGAGGCAGGGGAAGACGGAGGCCCCAGCTAGCCCAGGCGGGCCTGGGTCACTTACTGAGAGGGGACTCCTTATCAGGCTTCGAGACCATCATGCCAGCCACAGGAGGGCGACCCAGGGTCGGCCCAGAGCCTGCAAAGGGAGCAGCAAAGAGCAAGACAGGAGGGCAAGGAGATAGAGTCGGACAGAGACGTGGAGAGGGAGGGAGACAGAATCAGAGACAGAGACATGGAGAGGGAGGGAGACACAGGGAGAAGCAGAGATAGATAGAAGGAAGGTGGAAATGAGGGACAGAGAGATGAAGACAGAAACACAGAGAAGGCAGGGAGAGAATGAGAGAGAAAAGGTGAGACAAAGGCAGAGGGGAGGGAGGGATAAGGGTCAGAGATGGAGAGCCAAAGAGACAGAAATACAAAGAGGAGAGCAGAGATAGCCAGGACGGGGGGGTGGGGGGGGTGGGGGAGATGGAGACAGGTGTTGCAGCAGGACAGACAAAAGCAGGAAAGAGAGATAAAGGTCAGAAGGTGAAAAAAAAACTGGGTGAGGGGAGGTGGGAAGGGGTCCCAAGGAGGCAGGCAGAGCCAGGGGCTGTCAGGGAGGGTACTGGCACACTGGTGGGGCTGGGGACAAGGGCTATGGCAGAGGTAGGCAAGCCACAGCCCTGCTTGCAGGAAGAGAGAAGGGAAGGAGGAAAGAGGAAGAGTCATCTCAGAGGCTAGACTCAGGTCTGAGGTGAGGGACACAGCCTGGGCAAGGCCCCATCACAGGTAGGTTGGCCTTGCTTGGAGGGCACTGTTCTTGAGTCAGGACAAAGCAGGCACTCTGAGAAGCACCTGCTGCCTCCAGCTGAGATTCAACCCAGCCCTGGGCCTGCCCCCAAGGGCAGTGGGTGGTACCAGCTTTTGAGCTGGGAGAGGCTAGGCCTCACCTCCTCCCACAAATGGGCCCCCATTCACAAGGAAAGGTCTTGGGACCTTCCCAGCCGCTGTTCCCCAACCTCACTCCTTCTCCCACTCTGGCCTCTCCCACCCTCACAAAGGCTTCTCAGGGAGGGGAGGTGGGTGGCAGGGACTGCTCAGAGTGGGAGCCCCATGCAGAGGTCACAGATGTTTCCCAGGGAACTGTAGCCTCAGCAGGTAGGCACAGCTTGGCAAAAGGCAGCTCCTGGGGGCACACTGGCAGAGGCCACTCTGGGGCGTGGGGTGGGTGTGTGGGAACATCAGCAGAGGCCACTCTGGGGTGTGGTCTCTCCCCGAGCTCTCAGGCACCCTGTAGCCCTGCAGAGACCTGCATGTGGAGGAGCTTCAGGCAGAGTCCCAGTCCCAGGTGCTGGGAGGTCACAGTCAGGACTAGGCTACCCAGGGCCTAACCCTCCTGTCTGTACTGGCCAAGTTAGAATGCCAACCACTGGCATTTGGATGCCCCAGATATGCCAGATGAAGGGGGGTGGCCATCACTCTTAGAAAGACCCAGGCCAGACTCTCTGAAGACCTGTAGTTTGGGCAACACTGGATGGAGTGAGGCCACCCAATGGTCAGTCTGAGTCGAGTCCTCACTCCATCCTTGACCCTGATAACTCAGTGCCCCAGGTGCTGGCTCCCAGTGAGAGCAGTAGGGACTATATGGAGCTGCTGGGCCTCGTCACAGAGTAGTTCCTCCTCTACCCCAGACCCCAGGGTAGAAGGACGCAGGGCCTCGAGCCCCATCCCAGTGCTAGCTGCACAGTTCAGGTGCTGGCAGAGAGGGCACCTGACTCCCTTCCTGACACAAAGCCCAGCTCTCATCCTTCAACTCAGAACTCTTTGCCGCCCAGCAGATGACCCATCATCAGGCAGGAGTTCCTTCCAAGTCCAGGTGGGGCTGATTCCACTCTGTCGGCCTGCCCAAGCCCCCTACTCCACAAAGCCCGTCTGTTCTTCCCTCCCCTGCCCTAGGGCCCCCAGCTCTATAGCAGCCACCCTCAAGCAGAGCTCTGGGGAAGCATGTCACAGCTGAGCTGCCCTGGGAGGTGAGAATTTTAGCTCTGAATGCTGGCCAGCTGGCTTGCAATCCCCATCAGAACTGGGCAATTCCTGATCCCTGGCCTGAGCCTGCGGCACAGGCAAGCACAGAAGCCTGGCCATCCCGAGTGTTGCAGGGACCTGCCACTGGGTCCACACAGCTGTCACTCAGCAGGTCAGAGAACACCCCATGCAGCTCGCTCCCCAGGGGAGGCCCCAGGAGCCCTTGAGACCCTCGGCCCAGGTGACGGGGCTTCCGTGCCTGGGAAGACCTGCTTGGGGCTTTCTGGGGTGCGGCAGAGCCTCAGCAACTTACCCATTTGGAAGTCCCCACTGCCCACGTCCCCACTGCCTAGGTCATCTGTAAGCAAAAGAGAGGAGACTTATTCAGCAACAACAGTATTTGTTGAGCACCTACTGGGTGTTGGGCATGGTTCTAAGCACCTGGCACATAGTGGGGAAGGGTAATGAAACCACAGAACTATTACCCTCTTTCCTCCGTGTCTAGGGATGGCTGGCCTGTAAAAATCAGCTTGGAAGCCTCCATCAGAGACGGTGTGGACCAAGGACCCAAACTCCAGGGACTCAATTATCTCTCTGGATGACCGCAGAGAAGAGGTCAGGTCAGACCTCAAGGTGAGAACAAGGAGGAGGCAAAGTAAACCAAAACCAAACCCTCTGCTGTCGGGTTGATTCTGACTCAAAGCGACTCTATAGGACAGAGTAGAACTGCCTCATAGAGTTTCCAAGGCTGTAACCTTTACAAGAGCAGGCTGCAACCTTTACGAGAGCAGGCTGCCGCATCTTTCTCTCTCGTAGCTGGTGGGTTTGAATTGCTGATCTTTCGGTTAGCAGCTGAGTGCTTAACCACTGCGCAACCAAAGTTCTTTATGGAAGGAGTGTAGAACCAAAAAAAAAAAAAAAACCCTGTTACTGTCAAATTGATTCTGATTCATGATGACCTAACGTGTTACAGAGTAGAGCTGTTCCATAGGGTTTTCTTGGCTGTAATCTTTACAGAAGCAGGTAGTCAGGCCTTTCTTCCACAGCACCACTGGGTGGGTTCGAACTGCCAACCTTTAGGTTAGTAGTCCAGTGCAAACCATTTGCACCACACAGGGTCCTTCAGGCAGAGTAGAGGGGTGGGGTCATCATCCTATACTATGCACTGCCAACAGCCTTCCCAGGCCAGTCCTGACAGTCCAGTGCTATGAGAAGGAGGCTCCAGTGGCAGAGAGTGCAGTCGCTGGCCCAGGGTCACACAGGTGATGGAGGGAGACGCCGGGGTCACTGGGATGAGGGCTCTGGACACACAACTCTCAGCCCATCCTGAGGGGCCACCTGTGCAAGCTTCAGTGTGTCCCTCTAAGCACCAGTCTGCACTCCAGGGAAGAACACAGCCCCACCCATCAGCCCTCCACTCCCAGCCCCTGGAAACCTCACCTCCAGAGGCACTGTCAGCCAGCAAGTCCTCGTCATCAGAAAGGTCCAAATAGCTCCAGCCAGCCCGGCCCACCGTGACAGTCTCTGCGTCCTCGGGCAGAGACAAGCCATCGTAGGCCCTCAGCCCATGGGTCACCTGTGGGGAGACCAGGCAGCAGACTGAGTCATGCCCTCCAGCTCCTGCCAAGCCCCAGAACCCTTCCCTCCCTTCAAGGGCAACTCAAGACTCACACCCCAAAGCCCCCAGTGCCTCAGTCAGACTTAGTCTGGCGAAGAGAGCCAAGCCAGGACTGAACCATGGTTCTTGACTTAGTTTCCCCAAATCCCATTAGCCCTTGGAGGCCTCAGAGCCCAATCCAACTCAAACAAAGCACACAATAAAATTAAAATCACTTTTGTAAGTGATGGCTCCTCTTCCTTTGGAGAAGACCAGGGACATCTGGGACATGAGTAGTGGACAGGGGGACAAAGGTGGGTAAAGAGGTGGCCTGGGCCAGCAAAGATGGAGGACACAGGCAGAATCACGGGTGAATGGGTGACAGTTGTTGCCTCCACCAGCAGCTCCTCCCCACCATTGGGCCACTGCTTCCTGCCTCAGTCCAGCCTCCAAACCTCTAGGCCTCAGGGGACACATTCCAGCTGGGTTGGAGAATTAGCTCTGGCACTTGTCACCACACTGACAGGCTCACCCCCAGCAGGGGGTGGAGTATAGCAGCTGGGCCAAGAAGGGGCAGGTCAGGTGTGGTGTCAACTCTATGTGACATCACGCTAACACTGAATCTCCCAAGCAAGTGTCACCTAAGGCTCCTGGCCCTGCCCCCATAGACCCAGAGATGAAGGCCCCAGCTGCCACTACACTTGCCTTTCCCAGGTAGGGGAATGGGCAATACATCTTTCCCCTTAGACAAGTTCAAGATGTTTCCAAAGGAGTTTTACCAGGTAACTTAGAGGAAAACAAACCCAGCGGGGAGCCCAAGGGAACCCAAGAGTCCACAAGCATGCACTCACCATGGCCCCATTCAATGCACTTGACCCAGTGACCTGGTATGAGGGCCTTAGGCCCTGCTCTGCCCTCTGCTGATCTGGCCAGAAGGAAATGGTCTTGAGTATGAAAACCAAACCCAGCCCTCGTTGGCTATGCAGGGTGGGGACAGCAGAAGAGAGGCTCAAAAAGGAGGAAAAAAAAAACAGCCAGCCAGTCCCCCCACCCCCCAGCTCCCTACAGTCCAAGTCCCTGGCACCTTTGTGCTTTTCCTCATGCTATTCCCTCTGCTGGAGTGCCCTTCCTCCCTTTAGTTACCTGGCTCACTCCTACTCATCTCCCAACATTGAGCCTAAGCATCACCTCCTCTAACTACTCAGTAGTAAAAAGGAATACATCACTGATAGGCACAGCAACATGGGCGACTCTCAAACACGTCACACTGAGTGAAAGAAGCCAGACACAAAGACCATACATGATATGATTCCATCTATCTGAAAATCTATCGTTAGGTGACATCTAGTGGGTTCCGACTCATAGCGACCCAATGAACAACAGGACGAAACACTGCTCAGTCCTGCACCATCCTCACAATTATTGCTATGTTTAAGCCTACTGTTGCAGGCACTGTATTAATCCATCCCGTTGAGGGTCCTTCTCTTTTTCGCTGCCCCTCTACCTTACCAAGCATGATGCCCTTCTCCACGGACTGATCCCTACTGATAACATGTTTAAAGTACCTGAGATGAAGTCTCAACATCCTTACTTCCAAGGACCACTCTGGCTGTACTTTTTCCAAGATAGACTTGTTCGTTCTTCCAGCAGTCCATAGCATAGTCAATATTCTTCACCAACACCATAATTCAAAGGCATCGATTCTTTGGTCTTCCTTATTCATTGTCCAGCTTTTGCATGCATGGGGCAATTGAAATTACCATGGCTTGGGTCAGATGCATCTTAGTCCTCAAGGTGACATCTTCGCTTTTCAATACATTAAAGAGGTCTTTTGCAGCAGATTTGCCCAATGCAATATGTCGTTTGATTTGACTGCTGCTTCCGTGGGCGTTGACTGTGGATCTAAGTAAAATGAAATCCTTGACAGCTCCAATCTTTTCTCTGTTTATCATGATGTTGCTTATTGGTCCAGTTGGGAGGATTTTTGTTTTCTTTATGTTGAGGTATAATCCATACTGAAGGCTGTGGTCTTTGATCTTCATCAGTAAGTGCTTCAAGTCTTCTTCACTTTCAGGAAGCAAGGTTGTGTCATCTGCATATCGCAGGTTGCTAATGAGTCTTCCTCCAATCCTGATGCTGTGTTCTTCACATAGTCTAGATTTCCCAGATTATTTGCTCAGCATACAGACTAGGTATGGTAAAAGGATACAACCCTGACACATACCTTTCCTGATTTTAAACCATGCAGAATCTCCTTCTGTTTGAATAACTGCCTCTTGGTCTATGTACAGGTTCCTCATGAGCACAATTAAGTGTTCTGGAATTCCCATTCTTCCCAATGTTATCCATAATTTGTTATGATCCACACGTTGAATGCCTTTGCATAGTCAATAAAACACAGGTAAACATCTTTCTGACTTTCTCTTCTTTCAGGCAAGATCCATCTGACATCAGCAATGATATCCTTTGTTCCACATCCTCTTTGAATCAGGCTTGGCTTTTTGGCAGTTTCCTGTCAGTGTACTACTGCAACTGTTTTTTAATTATCTTCAGCAAAATTTTACTTGCGTGTGATATTAATGATATTGTTCAATAATTTCCACATTCTCTTGGATCACCTGTCTTTGGAATGGGCACAAATATGGGTCTCTTCCAGTTGGTTAACAAGATAGGTATCTTCCAAATTTCTTGGCACAGACAAGTGAGCACCTCTAGAGCCACATCCATTTGTTGAAACATCTCAATTGGTATTCCAACAATTCCTGGAGCCTTGTTTTTCTGCCAATGCCTTCAGTGCAGCTTGGACTTCTTCCTTCAGTACCATCGGTTCTTGATCATATGCTACCTCCTGAAATGGCTGAACATCGACCAATTCTTTTTGGTACAGTGACTCTGTATTCCTTCCATCTTCTTTTGATGCTTCCTGCATTGTTCAATTTTTTTGGCCACTGAATCCTTCAATGTTACAGCTTAAGGCTTGAATTTTTCTTCAGTTCTTTCAGCTTGAGAAATGCTGAGCATGTTCTTCCCTTTTGGTTTTCTAACTCCAGCTCTTTGCACATGTCATTATAATACTTAACTCTGTTTTCTTGAGCTACCCTTTGAAATCTTCTCTTCAGCTCTTTTACATCATCATTTCTTTTGCTTTAGCTAATCTATGTTCAAAAGCAACTTTCAGAGTCTCTTCTGTCATCCATTTTGGTCTTTCTTTCGTCTTTTTAATGACCACTTGCTTTCTTCATGTATGATATCCTTGATGTCATTCAACACTCGTCTTGTCTTTGGTTGTTACTGTTCAATGCATCAAATCTATTATTGAGATGGTCTCCAAATTCAGATGGGATATACTCAAGGTCGCACTTTGGCTTTCATGGATTTGTTTTAATTTTCTTCCGCTCCAACTTGAACTTGCATATGAGCAATTGATGGCCTGTTCTGCAGTTAGTCCGTGGCCTTGTTCTGGCTGATGATATCGAGCTTTTCCATTGTCTCTTTCCACAGATGTAGTCGATTTGATTCCTGTGTATTCTATTCAGTGAGGTCCACATGAATAGCTGCCATTTATGTTGTTGAAAAAAGTTTTTGCAAATGAAGAAGTCGTTGGTCTTGCAAAATTCTATCATGTGATCTCTGAGGTTGTTTCTATCACCAAGGCCATATTTTCCAACTACTGATCCTTCCTTCTTCTTTGTTTCCGACTTTCACACTCCAATCACGAGTAATTATCAGTGCATCTTGATTGCATGTTTGATCAATGTAAGACAGAAGTAAGTAATTAATGGATGTTTGCAGCTGTTTCTTCTCATTTTGAGTAGTGCCATATCAGCAAATGAAGGTCCCAAAAGCTTTACACCATCCACATCATTAAGGTCTGCTCTACTTTTAGGAGGCAGCTCTTCCCCAGTTGTATTCTGAGTGCCTTCCAACCTGGGGGGCTCATCTTTTGGTACTATATCAGACAATATTCTCCTGCTATTGGTATTGGTAAGGTTTTCACTGGTCAATTTTTTCAGAAGTAGACCGACAGGTCCTTCTTCCTAGTCTGTCTTAGTCTGGAAGCTCCACTGAAACCTGTCCACCATGGGTGACCCTGCTGGTATTTGAAATATAGTGGCATAACTTTCAGCATCATAGCAACTTGCAATCTACCACAGCAGGACAAACTGACAGACACATAGTGGTCTGAAACTCCAGGGGGAAAGAAATCTAATCTAGAGTGACAAAAAGATCAGTAGTTGCCTGGGACCAGGTGTGGGGTGAGGTTGGCTGGGAAGGGGCACAAGGGAAGTTTTCAGGGTAATGAAATAGTCTGTATCTTGATTGGGGGCAGGGTTCCCCAGGATATCTCATCATTGAAGTGTAGACTTCAAATGGGTGCACCTTACTAGACGTAATTTGTACTTCAATAAGGATGACTAGGGGCCCTGGTGGCACAGTAGTTAAGTGTTTGGCTGCTAACCAAAAGGTCAGCAGTTTGAATCTACCAGCTGATTCTTGGAAACCCTGTGGGGTAGTTCTACTCTGTCCTTTAGGGCTGCTATGAACAAGAATATCTCCTCTGGGAGACCTTGTCCTGACCCCTTACTCTTCACAGGCACCTCCACCCCTAGGCCAGGTTCTGGTTCACCTTGCAATTATCTGTACCCCCACTGGGATGGAAGCACCTTGAAGGCAGGGACTCTGAAGAATGCATCTCTACCTTCTCAGTACTTCATGTTCACTAAACGCTCAAATGAATGAACAAAAATGTTGTTGCCTATTGATTCTAGCTGCATTCTGAACATGACTTGCTTTGGAGGTACCACTCACCCCCACGCCCTCACTACATGCATCTCCCTCCCCAGGCTATGAGCTCCCTGACCAGGGCCTGGGTGTCATTTGGTCGATTTTGTGTTTGCAGTGCTATTATCCCTACTTGTAAGGTTGTTCTGCCCACATCTTATTCTCTCCAAAGCCTAGCACCCCTGCCCCCACAACAATCCATAGGTCAACTCCTCCTCCTGTTCCTTCTCTTTTCTTACCTCTGAACAAGTGCCCATCCCTGTCCTGAGTGGCCAGTGGACTTCGAGGGGTTTGCATCAAGGAGTGTGCTTTTGAACTTCCAGAAGCTGCTTAGAAATACAAATTCCTGGGTCCCCACTCAGAGCTACTGGGTCAGGCTCTCCCCACACCTGGTGGGAAGGTCAGAGTTGTACATGCCCAGGCTATGCTGACAGCCACTAGTTAAGAACCACAGTACCAGCCCCCAACCAGGGCCTCTGCCTCCTTCCCTGAGTTGGGGTAGAGGGCAATGTTCCCATTGGGTGGTGGTGGGGGTGGGGTCTGGGGCAGGCCCTGATTGACCCAGGGGGAGTATGAGGCTAGGGCTGGTGCAGGAGCACTGACCCTGGGCAGAGGAGGTGATCTAGGCAGGGACAGGCTTGGATTCTCCCCACCTGGGGAAGACTCTCCCTGTCACTACTACCCCCCTCCCTCAATCCCCAATGGAAGCAAGGTCGTAGGGGGCATGCATGGGGCACAGAGACTCCTGGCACCCCCTAGACGCTGCTGTCTGGGAAGGAAAACTCTGGTGCAGTGAGCAAGCTCCAGAGCTTCTCCCCAGAAAAGAGGGAGTCGGGGACAGGGAAGAGGGCAATGGGATTGGGACCAGACAGGAAATAGCTAACTGAGATTCAACTTGAAAAATCATTAGGAACACACATCTGCAGTGAGAGGGGAAAGAGAATCCAAGCATGTCAGGACCTGGCCAGACGCCTCTCCTACCCCCCTAGGGATCCCGGGGAATGGGACCCTTCCATATGCCAGCCTGCCCTTGCTTGCAGCCCCTTCCCAGGTTCCATGACTCCGGGTCAGGTCAGGGCCTACAGCAGGCGACAAGTCAGCAAGAGCAGAGACTTCATTTGTAAAAAGCTGAAGATCAAAAGATTCTAGCAGTTATATTTCACATCTGGGAGCGGAGATGGAGCCAGACAGGAAAGAAGCTTCTGGAAAGAGCCGAAAGGAGCCTGAGACGACCATAGAAGAGGACTTGGATCCGTATCTGGAAAGTCTAGGACTTAGTTGGGGAATAATAAGAACTAATGTTTATTGAGCACTTACTATGCACCAGGCACTGTTTTAAGCATTTTTTATGTGTGTTTTAAGCAGGTGGCACTATTAACAGTCCTACTGCAAAGATGGGGAAATGGAGCAGAAAGAGCCAGGTAACCTGCTTGAAGATACTAGCATGTGGTAGGGCTAGGATGTGAATCCTGGTGGTCTGGCTCCAAAGTCCAAGCTCTTACTATTGTGCTATACAGCCTCTGTAACCAGGGCTGTGGAACGAGCCAGAACTGCGGTCACTGACAGTCATTCCCACAGAGACTCTCAGCTACACTGTACTTCACAGTTTACAAAGCATTTCCTCAGCCTCAGTGTCATTTGACCCTGACAATGACCCTCTGAGGTAGCTGGACAAGAGTAAATGACACCCTTTTATAGAAGAGGGATCCGAGACCCTGGGAGAAGTCACTTGCCCAAGATCACAGGCGAGCTAGGACTGACTGGGACCTCCTGGTTTCCCACACAGAGCCCTCCAGTCACCAGGAAGGGGGAGGGGCTGGGCTGGGCCTCCAGGTTGGCCATGAAGCTTAAGCAGAGGGGCAGCGCCAGGAAGCCCAGGTTGGCTGGTCCCCATCCCCACATTGATCAGCTCTACCAGGATGCCCTGCAGGATGCCCAAGGTAGCAGAGGCCTGGACCCATGCAGGGTGTGCCTGATGTCCCAAGGAAGGCAGAAGGCAGAAGGCAGAAATAGAACCCAGATTTCCTGCCTTCCAGCCCGTCTCTGACCGTGAGGGAGCCCAGCTTCCTCCCAGAGGAACCCAGTGATTCAGGCCGGCACTGAAGCCGGATGGCGGGGCTGCAGAGGAGGGGTCCAGAGGGCAGACCTGGGCCAGAGAGGAAGGAGTCAAGCAGAGAGGGGGATTTTCCAGACCCCATAGATTCCTGGTGGAGGAAGAGGGGGTGGTGTCTGATTCATCCAGGCCAAGGCCAGAGGTTTGTTATAACATGCTGAGAACAATTGCTTAGGGTGGTGGGGGCAGGGGGCAGTGGAATCCAGCGGGCAGGCTCTCCCTCCACATACGCGGGGGCCAGATGGGAGGAGCAGTGGACAGGCAAGAACTTCTGGGAGCACCCACTTTCTGAGGCTGGGTTCTATTTAGGCCCCCTGGTGAGGATGGGGGCGTCCAAGGCCGTCCAGGTCTAGGTCTTGTAGAGGCCCTTGGGGACAAGAGATGGAGGTTGAACCTCCTCTCCCGGCCTGGGTGGGGATACAGAGGGAGCCAAGGCCCACTGGGAAGGATCTGGAGTGAAGGTAAAAGGTCGAGCTGTAAGAAAGGGGTACAGGAGAGAGAAAAAGTTTGGGCCCAGGGGGAGGTGCAGATACAGATACAGGGTACAGAACCTAGGGTTGAGCTTTGTTTTTAATTGTAGTATTTCTACAATCTTCACATGTACAGTTTAGTAACATTATGTTCATCATGGTGTTCAACTATCACCTAATAATGTTCCCCAATTTTTCCATCACCCTTAACAGAAGCTCAGTGTTCCCTAAGCGTTGTGTTTTCCTTACCCCTCCCTCACCCTGGCCCCTGGTAACCATTAATAAACTTTCATCTCTGTACACTTGCCTGCCTGTTCTAGATGCTTCATATAAGTGGGATAGAACTAGGGTTTGAGGTTTTTAAAGGCTTTTTTTTTTTTTTTAAGTGAAGATTGTGGGCCTTGCAAAGGTTATGTCTGTAGACAAGTTTCTGCTGCTGCTAAAATCTAAGCTATAGAAAGATGGTAGCACAGTGAAGAGCTGACAGGAAAAACAGCCTCAATCAATGCCAGGCCCTGTCCTAAACACTGTGCCTGGACCATCTCATTTAATCCTCACGGGGACCCTGGGAGGGCTGGCACTACAAGGCCACTCTCCTTTACCTGCCCTGGTGGTGCAGGGGTTACGTGTTTGGCAGCTAATCAAAAGGTCAGCAGTTCAAATCCACTAGCTGCTCCTTGGAAACCCTATGGGGCAGTTCTACTCTGTCCTATAGGGTTGCTGTGAGTTGGAATGGGTTTATCCTTTACCTTCTATAATGAAAAACAGAGAGTTCTAAAAACCAAACGTGTTTTTAAAAATATTTTTATAACAAGCTCACTGGGTGCCAAGTCCTGACCTGAACTGACAGGGAGCTGTTAATACCTTATTCACTCTACTTAGGTGCAACAGTCACATGTTTTGGTACAGAAATATTAACATCTTTGATTACGGGGTGTTGTCCCAGACTTCCCTGAGGGTGTCACATCACAGCTGGCACATGCCCTATGTCACCTTTCTTTCAAATTTGAAAACTTCTGAATTCCAAAACACATCTGACCCCCAGGGTTTCAGTTAATGGACTATGAATGTGTATTATTATTTCTATTTTACAGATAAGCAAACTAAGGCTCAGGAAGCTTCAACACATAAATGGGATCAAGCATGTCTGGTGTTCAGTGCAGTGCCTTGTATACAGTAAGTGCTCAGTGAATACTAGTACCATGCAGAAGGTGGGGCACTGGCTGGGGATGGATAACAAGGTTTGGCTCCAAGGTTGAAGTCATCTGCCTGCTTTGAGGCTGACTCTGAGGCTGACCCCAGGACTGCAGGCTTCCCACTCTGGCTCAGGCCAGAGACATTCTTCACATGCCTTGAGCAGCCGGCCCACCCCTCCCATGGCCCGGCCCTCCCATGGCCTGGGCTGGGGACTGAGACCCCCACCACCCCCGCAGCTGGGCAGGAAGGTCTGAGCCCCTCACAGTCCCCAGGGTGGCTGCAGCTGCCCAGGGCAAGACTCCAGGCATCTGGGCTGGAGTGAGCTCACCCCATCAAAATCCAGAGACAGCACGGGGGTGGACACATGAGCCCCTAAACTGCCCACCTGCCTCTTCCCCCGCTGGTCTGTCAGCAGGCCTAGCCTCATGGCCCGTGGTGAAGGAGCCAGCACATGCATGGCCCATGGCCCCCAAGTCCCCAGGGAGGGACACGAACCCAGACAAGTTGCCCCTCCTACTCTGCCATGCTACAGACTTCCAGACAACCCCCAACCAAGCCATCCCTGCAACTCAGCTACAACCCAAGCCCCAGACCCCGGGTCAAGGTGCCCCTGCCCCACCCCCAGGCTGCCTGGTGCCCTGTCCATGGGCAGCAGACAGCAAAGAAAAGGAATCTGTTGGGGCAGCACTTTGTTGTGCAAACTGCCAGGGCGAGTGAGCCCCACACAAAGGCCAAAAGGCCTTTAATCCCCTGGCAGTTTGAAAGGGGCGCCGGGCCGGAAAGGAGGTGGCCACAGCCTCCTCTGGCATGCCTGGGTGCCCGTGCCACTTGGGAAGACTGCCAGCTTCCCACACTCGGGCCCTCGAGGTGGCAGGACCTTCGCCAGTCAGTCAGCCAGAAAGAATAGCGATCTCGAAGAAAGGAGTAGGGCCAATGTTCACCAAGTGCTTATAATGTGCCAGGTGCTGGGCTCAGGTGTCGATAGGATCACCTCACTCAAACCCCACGAAGCAGATACTGGTGGCACCTTCATTGTACAGATAAGAAAACTAGGTGAAGCCACCTGCCCAAGGTCACACAGCAACGGCAACAAGAGTAGGGTTTGAAACCAGTGCCTCCTCTGCTGGGCTCACTTCCCTACTCAGCTAGCTCAGAATCAAAGCCAGCAGGTCCCTGCTTCTGGCCCCTGCATTCTTTAAGGTCAAACAAGGACTGGGACCTGGAAGGGCTGTGGGCTCATCCAAAGCCCAGTGGGAGCACTGGGGACAGGTCAGGTAGGGCCATCAGCTAACACCAAGGGACAGGGTGCTGGAGTCTGGAGTTTTCTAGTCTCAGCTCTGCCCCTAACTCACCATGTGGGCTTGGACAAACCCCTTGGCTCCCTTCCCTTTTAGCAAATTTTAAAGAGTCCCTACTATGTGCCAGGCTTCCACACAGGCCAGCTCAGTTGATGTGAAGGTAAGTATCATGAGGGCTGTAATTTTCATATGTTTTGATCATTGCTGCATCTCTGGAACTGAAAAGAGTGCCTGGCACACAGTAGGTGCTCAGTAAATATTTGTTGACTAACTGACAGACTGAATGAACAAACTTTCCCAACAACCCTGAGGCAGGAATTAGCCCAAGTCAGCGAAAAAGAAAGCAAAGTTCAGAAAGAGTAAATAAGGACTCGCCCAAGGCCACACAGCTAGAAAGTGCTAGAATGATCTCTGTGCCTCAGTTCCCCCAGCCATAAAATAGAAACCATAACATCTCATCCCAAGGAAGGAGGGGGATAAATCACATGATCCCTGAATCCCACTGTTAAACACCTTCCACCCTTGAATAACAATCCTTCTGGGCCTCAGTTTCCCCAGTTATAAGATGGGAGTGGAAAATTCTGCTTTGACCCTGTGTTGCCTCCTTCCTGGGCTGTTGGGAGAGGCAAGTGGAATGAGGGAGTGACCTGCTTTGGGAAGAGAGGCCAACGACAGTTGTGAGAGAACTCTTTCCTGAACCTGCTATCTGTCCAGCCATTGTCAGGCAAGCCTGACATGGTCTCTGCTGTGCAGGCCCCCATAACTAGCTGCGGTGGCGCCTGAGCTGGTCTGCTACTGTCCAGAGCTGAGCCAGAGCACTTCCTCTGAGTCTCAAAGAGATGTGGCTGGTGGGGTGGAGAGAGCCCGACTCTGGTCTCAGATACCCCTGACTCCAGGCCGCCTCCGCCACTTTCTGGCTATGGGGCCTTAGGTCCCCCATTTGTAAAAGGATAATCCTAGACTTAAAAAAAAAAAAAAAAGGAAATCACCCATTTTATACAGCTCCAGGGCTGCATTTTGGGTTATATTATAATGGGACAAGTAGCAGTACAGATAATATGAAAGCTGAGAACAAACAGCAAAAAAGAAAAAGGGATAATCAATCAGACCTGCCCCATGAAGTTCGATTCAAGTCACTTCAGCCTTTATTGAGCACCTATTATGTTACCGAGGCCCTGGGTGGCACAAACCGTTAAGTGCTCAATCACTAATTAAAAGGCTGGCAGTTTGAATCTAGCCAGAGGCACCTCGGAAGGAAGGCCAGATGATCTGCTTCTGAAAGGTCACGGCCTTGAAAACCCTACAGAGCACAGTTCTGCACACATGGAGTTGCCATCAGTGGGAACCGACTTGAAGGCAACTAGTTTGGCTTTGGAACTATGCTGTGTGCTGGGAGCTGGGGATAAAAGGAGGAAGTAGATAGATATGGAGCTCTGTGCTCCCGGGGCAGACAGGCCATTAAAGCAAGAGATGACAACACAGTGTGAAAGCTCTGAAGAGGACAGGGGACTGAGAGAGCCCAGAGGAGGGTCCCCTCATCTAGTGGGGGCCGGGGAATTTGGGGAAGGCTTTCCAGAGGTAGTGACAATTAAGCCGGGGCTGAATGACAAATTCCCTAAAGAGAGGAGAAGGGGGATGAGTGTGTGCCAGGCAGAAGGAAGGGCACATGCAGAGGCCCAAGTCGGGGAGGGCCTGGCATGTTCGGGGGACCGGAATAAGTTTGGTGTGGTGGCACATGGTATGCGAGGTGGCAGGGGATCAGTGGGGAGCAGACCCAGCAGGCTTTTCCACTTAAAAGTGCTGGGCCCCTTGGCTGTGCTGCTGACATGGTGCTAGTCTCGGAGCTGAACTCCCTCCAGACCCCCTGAGCTCCCCTCCCGTCCCCACAGATACCCAAGAATGGGCCTCCCCTGGAGCTGAGTGAGCTGCCTGCTGGCTTAGAGGGAGGAAGCAGGAAGCCACTGGGAAATGCCCCTGCCCCACCCATGTGCCAGGTGTGGCCAAGGTGGTGGGGGTGGCCCAAGCAAGAGCAGCTTCTGGGCTGGGCCGTCCAGCAAGAAGGTCTCTAGGGGTTGAACATTATCCGCCAAGCACTGTTGGTGCCAACGGTGCCTGTGGCATTCACGTGCCTGCCACCTGCCCACGGCCTGGCTTGGTTCTCAGTTTCTCTGGTTCCTGGGGTGGCCTGCTGCTGTGGAGTGATGGTGTGTCTGTCTGGCTTCAGGACAACTGACTTCAAGGCCTGCCATCCTGGTTGGGTCTGCCCAGGCCCTCCAGATGTCATGAATGAAGCCCCTATCACAGTACCAGGCCCATGGGGGTACGGAGAGAATGTTCCACACATTTTTGTTGAAATGGGACAATATTAACAACAATGACCACTTCCTGAACCTGCTAGATTAGGTTTTTCTATTGCTCTCAACTCCTCCAAGGGTTACATGACAGGCCCTTATTCTGGCTGACGAGACTCTACATGATCTGATACCCCAACTCTCCAACCTCATTTCCTACGACTCTCTCCTCACTTCCTATTTTCTAGCCACTTCCATCTCCTGGTTAGTTCTCCCACAGGCCAAGCCCCTTCCCACCTCGGTACCTTTGTACTTGCTGTGTCCCCTGCCTGGGACATTGGCCCCAGATATTCAGTGGCTCACTCCTTCACTTCCTCTGGCTTCTGCTCAAATGTCACCTTCACAGGTCGTATCCTGACCATGTCCCACGTCCAGAACCTATTACAGTTCTTTGTCAATCCCTGCGCCTTAGCCTGTATCATTGTTCTTCATGGCACCTCACCACCTGACATGTTCTATATTTACATGTTTATCTGTCTATAAGGAGCCTTGGTGGTGCAAACAATTAAGTGCTCAGCTGCTACCTGAAAGGCTGGCAGTGTGAACCCACCCTGCAGCTCGGCAGGAGAAAGGCTTGGCGATCTGTTTCTGTAAAGATTACAGTCAAGAATACCCTGTGCGGCAGTTCTACTCTGTCACACGGGCTCACACAACATCTGTCTATTATCTATCTCCCCCACTAGTACATAAGTGCTGCAGGGACAGCGACTCCGTCCATTGTACTCACAGCTGTATCCCTAGTATCTAAAAGCACCTGGCACATAGTAGACTTTCAATAATATCTGTTAAATTAAATGAACGGATGAGGTTTACAAATATGGAAACTGAGGCTCTGAGACATGACCTACCCACAGTTGCAGCTGGAAGAGTTAGGACTTGAACCCAAGACCCCTGGTTCCAAACCAGAACTCTGCACTACCTCATGTCTCCCCACCCCCGCTGGCCATCTCTTTGGCCCCTGACTCCCATGGCTTTCCTGCTAGGAGGTCTGCCTTAAGGGGAACAAAATGCTGCCAACCGTCACTGAGGAGAGACCTGTCCCGCTGCCCAGAACCAGCATCCCGGGGGTGGGCGGGGGTTCAGTGACACGCAGGGGCCGGAGCTCCAGCTCCAGGACCTTGCGCAAGGCAGCCAGGCAGCGAGGCCTTGGTGACCCGCTCAGCGTCTGCTCCCGTGGGTATCCGCAACAGGAAAAAACAGGCTGGAATGGCAGCCCAACAGCTGCGGCCAAGGCAGCCAGCTCCCCCAACCCCGCCGCCCCCCAGGGCTTTCCTCATCTGCTTCCTGGAGCGGGGGAAGGGGTAGGCAGGGCCGAGCCCATTGTAGAAGACAGGCCTGTAGGCAAGACAGCTGGAAATAAGAGGAAGGCCCCCTTCCTTTTGAAGTGACCCCTGTCCTCTTTCCTCATGGCTAATGTCTACTCCGGACACACTGATTCTGCGGGCAGGAATAGGTATCGGGGGAGTGTCCTGCAGACAAACACATCTGGAAAAAGTTGGTTAAACAAAGTCAAGCTACTTCTATAAGTCTTAAATGACTTGAACACCATCAGGGGGGAAAGTAGGGGAGGGCACAATTAATGTTTCCCAAACCTGCTTAACTTGGAACCCTTTCTTTATGCAGAGCTCACAGGACAGAATACATTCTGGGAACACTCACCCCAAATGTACTGCCTTTCCCTCAATGAGCTGCCAACGGTTGTTAGGTGTTGTTGAGTCGATTTTCAGCTCATAGTAACCCCATGTGACAGACCAGAACTGCCCCATAGCGTTTTCTAGGCTGTAATCTTTATGGGAACAGATTGCCAGGTGCTTAACTGTTGTGCCACCAGGGCTCCTTAGCTGCCAACTAGTTCTCCCTAAATAGACTTCAGATATAAGATGTGACCTCCTCCCCCAGGTGTCCTGAAGGGGGGCTCCTGAAAACAGAAGAGCCCCGAGGCCTGCTGCAGAGAAGTGCTGATGGAGGAAAATCAGGCCTGGTGACCGGATAGTTGGCGGTAGCAGGGGCATGTTCTCTCCTCTGCTCTGAGACCCTGTTACTTGAAAAACCTCGCCAGGATCTGCTCCTTTCTTCCTTGGCCACCAGTCTGCCCTTCTCAGGTGGGGGCAGAGAGGGTGGCTCAGTCCCTGGTAACTTCTGGTCCCCTAGGACCATCCAGAAGTCCAAGAGTGCCTGCCCCCAGAAAGGGCGGGAGCTGACTGTTCTAAGGGAGAGTTCAGCTGCTGAGTGCCAAGAATGGGGGCTTGATGCAAGACGGGGAGAGCACAGGAGCTGGGGCTCATCCAGACAGCAGAGAGGGTCATGGACTTCCAGCTGGCCCTACTCTCTTGGATAAGGTCCTTCCCTTCTCTGAGCCTCAGGCCCCACTCTTTGAAATGACGAAATAGGCCTAGGTCAATGGTTTCCAGTCTGTCCTCAGCCGCCTCCAGAGCCACTTTGGGGGGTGGATAAAACTGAAGGGGAGATGGGGGAGTTTGGAGGACAGGCAGAGTTCAGGGCACCTCCCTTAAACGCTAGCTTCAACCAAAACAAAATCCATCTTTTTCCATTTTATATCCTGACCTACATAATACGTCTAGTTCAGCTATTTACTAGCTGTGAGGTCATGGGCAAGTCATCTCACTGCTCTGTGCCTCAGTTTCCTCTATTAAATAGGCATGAGAAATAATAGTAATCATATCCACCACGGAGCCCTGATGGCACAGTGGTTAAGAGTTGGGCTGCTAACCAAAAGGTTGGCAGTTCTAATCCACCAGCTGCTCCTTGGAAACCCTACGGGGCAGTTCTACTCTGTTTACAGGGTCGCTATGAGTTGGAATCAACTCGATGGCAACGGGTTTGGATTTTTGATTTATATCCACCTCATAGGAATGTTGTATTAAATGAAAATGTAAATGCAACAAGTAGCACCCAGCACAGAGTGAATGTTTTGTAAGTGCTTATTGGTGATTATTACTGTGATTTGGATTGAAATAAGCATTTCATTGCTTAATAATAAGATTAAGTTTAAAAGCTATCAATTTAGATGATCCCAAAAGTTCCTCTGGCTTTGGCAATTTAGAACATTAAAACCCTGAAATGTTAGGATTCTAAATTTCTAGGCTGTGGCTCCCACCAGCAAGGGGGGTGGGGCGAGAGGAAGGAATTACAGGCCAGGACCAAGCCATAGGAGCCAGACTTTGGGGAACTGCCCAGCAAAGGGTTATTATTATCACCACCATCATTCATTTATTTATACCTCCCCCTCCCGCCCTGTTTCAAAAAGATTCAAGGGGGTTACAAGGATGCACACACCACAGCAAGAGAAAATAAACTCAACACACATAAAAAAACTAGGGTGGGCAGACAGATGGAGCCTGGAGTAAGGCGAGTACACAACAAGCACACACCAAATCCCTGAGGTCTGAGAAAGGGGATACTCATTTGGTGCTGAGCTTTCCAGTGGCCAATGGGAAGAAAGAAACTTGACCAGTCCCTGGATTTCACATACCATGAGGTAAAAACAAACTTGTTGCTTAGAAGAAGCACAACTGTTCTTGATACTAAGACCAGGGAATGTCCCAAGGGACAAGGTCTTTCTGGAGCCCTTTTTTGCCCTTGTGAGTGAGGCCGTGTCCCCTTGGTGTCCACTGGACATGACTCTCTAAGGTCGAAGCCAGGGGCAGAGGCTACAGCATTCAAAGATTCAGGCTGGCTGGGATGGCAGGTCCAGAGAGCACACTCGCCATCCTCATGCCAGCATCCGTGGTCTGGGCAGGATTATCCATACCTCCCCAAGTTTGAACACAGCCAGTGCCCAAAATAGACACAGCCGGAGAAGGTGCCAGGAGGCCCTGGGCAGGGGCCCTGGAGTGGTGGAGGGGTAGGTGGGCCAATACACACACACCCCTGGTGGACAAAGGGGCATCTTCACTTTGGCACGAGGTCTCCCTGGAGTCCCCGCCCACCAGGCTCCTCCACAGCCTCACGCTGCTCACGCTGCTCACGCAGGACCCAGGCTGCTGCTCCACCCTGCCCACAAGGCGGGCCTTCCTGCAGGAGCCAAATGGAAAAGTCTTCACAGAAAACACTGCCCGAACCATATAGGGAAGTGCCCAGACCTCCTCCCTGCTTCCCACCTCCACGGGCAGCCTCCCTGAGGATCTTCCACTCCAAATCAGCTCCTTTCAGGTCCCCCAGCTGTAGGCAAAGACAATGGGGGCTATTCTGGGCTGCATGGGGGTATTTAAAGCTCTGGCTGGGCTCATCCCTGGGGAACAAGAGGCCTTGGCCTTGGCAAGACCTTCCTGAAATTGTTGCTGCCCAGACTGGTGGCGACTGCAGCCCATATTTTTCCCAACCTCTCCTGCTAATCCCTGAGTCCCTGCAGGATTCAGCGCAAGTACCCACTCCTCCAGGAAGTCTGGAGGGTTCTGCACGACTGGCTCGTCCTCCACGGAGCCCTGGTGGCACAGTGGCTGAAGCACTGGGCTGCTAACTGAAAGGTCAGTGCTTCGAACCCACCACCCACTCCACGAGAGAAACATGTAGCAATCTGCTCTTGTAAAGATTACAGCCTTGGAAACCCTATGGAACAGTTCTGCTCTGTCCTATAGGGTTGCTATGAATTGAAATTGACTTGACAGCAACCGATTTGGTTTTTTTTACAGGCTTAGTTCTCCAGGAAGCCTTCAGGCCATGGGGCGCCTCCTGCAATAAGTAGCCTGACACACTCGCTTAGATACCAAAAAATAAAAAACCTAACCCATTGTTGTGGACGACTCTGACTCATGGTGACCCCATGTGTTACAAAGAAGAACTGCTCCACGGGGTTCTCTTGGCTGTAATCTATGATGTCACTGGGTGAGTTCGAACTGCCAACCTTTAGGTTAGTAACTGAGCGCAAACCATTTGACCCTCTGAGGCCAAAGCCAGGGGCAGAGGCTAAAGCGATCAAAGATCCAGGCTGGCTGGGATGGCAGGTCCAGAGAGCACACTCGCCATCCTCACCCCAGCATCTGTGGTCTGGGCAGGATTACCCATACCTCCCCAAGTCTGAACACAGCCAGGGCCCAAAATAGACATAGCAGGAGAGGGTGCCAGGAGGCTCCACGTGGGGCCCTGGAAAAGGCCGTCACTTAGACACAATCACTGGGAATGAGAAGAGTTGACACCTGGCCCTGCTCTGCCACTTGTCGTCTCTGGGCCCCTCTTCTCACCTGCAATACTAGTGTGGGTAGTGCTTCCGAGGCTGCAGCGGGCTTACGAATGGAGCACTTCGTGATACAGATGAAGCTGGGTCTCCCCAGCCACCATGTAGGGTAGAATGTAAGCTGGACAGGAATTTTGTCATGACTCTTTTTCCAGGACCTGGCACACAGTAGGTACTAAATGAATATTTGTTGGCTGATAGGAATATTCGTGGAATGGTGTCTGTAACTCCCACAGAACCACCCACAGGGCTGGGTGCATAGGCGGCTGATAATCTTTGATGATAATATTACCAGCTCTCATTTTCTAGCACTCAGAACATGCCAGGCCTTATGCTATTTAATTTGCTCAACAATCCCGTGGTAGGTATTATTATGATTCTATTTTACAAGTGAGAAAATGTGAATTCCAAGTGGTTAAGGAGTAAGTGGCCAAGCTGGGACTCAAACCAGGAACCCTGACACCTCTATAATCCTGCATGAACACACCTGGAAGAAAGGCAATGGAAAGAACACTGAGCTGGGAGCCAGAAACCTGAATTCAGCCTCAAGAAGCTGTGCGATTTTGAGCAAGTCACCTGGCCTCTCTGAATCTGTTTTTCTCTTCCTTAAATTCAGAGGCAATTGCTTCCTATTTCTCAGGGTTGTTAGTAGGGTCAAAGGAACTAAGAGATGTGACCATGTTCCCATATTAGCCCCAACCCCTCCCCAGGGGCAGAGGCCATGAAGGATGAAGAGAATAGGGGCTGGGAAGGAAGGGGGCCCAGCGCTGGCTCTAGAATGAAGCGCAGCAGCTGCTGACAACGGGAGACGGGCAAGAGTTCTGGGCCTGATCCAAGCAGGGGGAGAAGGGGTGGGCTGGGAAGTCACCTCTGGCCCTCCTCTCTCACCCTTCCCTGCTGACAGCTGCTAGGGCCAGAGGGCCTCAGGCTTCGCAGCAGGCAGGGTGGGGGTGGGGGAAGGGACAGGCTGTCTGGGGTCATCTCAGACCTCATGCTGCCAACTGCTCACGTCCCAGGGTGCCCCATTCCCACTGGGCCCAGCAGCCAGGACGCTGGCCTTGCTGCCCCATCCCGTAGCCCCATAGCCCTTTACCCAGTTCCTGGGGAAGTCTGGGGTTGGGGTGGAGGGGTGAAGGAGCTGAAGAATTGGCAAAGTTCTGTAGACTGAAAGAGCAAGCTGACTGACCATGGCTTGCCTGGGGCCTGGGCTGTCCCAGAGACCTCACGGGGAGGTGGTGGGCAGGGCTGAGTGGGACAGTGTCCTAGGAGAGGCCTATGGTATTCCTGGCGAATGGCCCCAGTTGCAGGCCCTTCGGTGAGCCTTCCTAGGAAGCTGTGAACTCAGCCTCACACACCCTTGTCCCTGGCCCTTCTCAGCCCCCTCAGAACCCGGCGGGCCCAGCTCCAGGCTCAGCTCTGTGCCAACCCTTTTCAGCCCACTCCAGCCCACAGGAGTGGCTCTCTCTCTCTGAACTCTCCCGCACCCATAATTACCGTTGACCGTATTTTCCAAAGCAAAAATCAAGAAACAGTTCAACAAAGGATTTTTGGGATACTTCAGCATGTCAGAGGCAGCCTGGGAGATGTAGTTTGGCTGCAGCGGCATTCCGATTTCTGGGGCATGGCAATAGTTGGTTGGAAAGATACCCTATTTTATTAACAAATCAAGGCCATCCTAGGAAATGTGTGTTGGCCACACACCGTCCCCACCATGGGGAGCTGGCGGGACACTACATATCACAATCCATTTTCTGTGTGTGTGTGGCAGGCTCATGGCTAGCAGGACATGGCTTTGGGGCCAGTTAGGCCAGGTTTGGAGCCCTAGCCTGGCAACTTCTAGCTGTGTGGCCTGAGGCAAGTCACTTGACCTCTCTGAGCTTCTGTTTCCTCATCTGTAAAACAGGGATCAAAATGGCCACTTCACAAGCCTGCTATGAAGATTCAAGACGACGATCTAAGAATTAAGCCCAGTACCAGGCACTTACTAAGTATAAGTGTCACTTCTTCCGTTCCTCCCTCCCACACCTATTCCTTCACACACACCAAGACAGTGGGCTCTCCAGAACATTCCGCCCCCCTCCTTGGAGAATAATTCCTGCTCCACCCCCTCAAGACTAGGTAAGGCTTAAGAGAGACCAGCATGTAAAAAGCTCCAATAGAGTCCTTGATCCTGGGCTCAGTGTGGGGTTCAACACCTGGCCCAATGCCCTCACTTAACAGAAGGGGAAACCGAGGCCTTAGAGAAAGAAGGGAAGTAAGAACATCAAGGGGGACTGACCACTATTCGAATCCCATCTCTGACACTTACTGGCCACTGGGTGACTTTAGCCCTTTGAGCCTTATTTTCCTCACAGGCATAATGGGGCTATTACTAGTCCCACAAATAAAGCTGCCGGAGGATGAATGGGATAAGGTACACACAGCGCTTAGAACAATGCCAAAAAAAAAAAAAAAACCATCAAGTCGATTCCAACTCATAGCGACCCTATAGGAAAGGGTAGAACTGCCCCATAGGGTTTCCAAGGAGAGCCTGGTGGATTTGAACTGCCAACCTTTTGGTTAGCAGCTGTAGCTCTTAACCACGACACCACCAGGGTTTTCATTAGAACAATGCCGGGTACATAGTAATTCCTCGGTAATGTGGCAGTTCAAAGAAGGTGGTGGTGGAGGCTGGCTCAGAACCAGGTCTCCTGTCTCCTAACACAGGGTCTTTCACCTTCCACAATGTCTCCTCCTTCCCTTCCTTGGGGTCAGGGACTCCCCAAGGCCAGGGTAAGTGGCCACACAGATGAGGACTCCAGAACGGTGATATTAAAGCTGGGATTTTGTTGGGGGATGATCAGGGCCTGAGACCCCAGTCTCAGCCTCTGCGGCTGAGAGCTCATCCCTCCTGCCTCAGATAAGTTGCTAAGCCCCAGATAGACAAGCCCAGCCAATGAAATGGCAGGAAGAGGTAGCAAGGGAGGGGTGCATGCATGTCCTTGGCAGGGAAAAGGCAACTTCCAAGGGACTCGGGTTACCGGAAATGGTAAATCTCCCTGCTGCCTGTCACCTCCAACCAGGAATGTCTGAGGCCTCAGGGAACATCCTGTCCACCTGCCCCAGACAGCCCAGGGCCAGCCAGGGACCTGGGCCAAACCTCTGGGACCTTGGGTTGGCCTCTGGGTATGTCCAGCCAGAGGGTACCTGCCATTCTGGGGCACTGGGCATAGCCATAACTGACCAATGACAGGAGAGGAGGAAGAGAGGGCTAGAAGGCGGGATCCTGAAAAGATTGAAAGCCACCCCTAAATCCAATCGAGTCAATTCTGTCAAATGTGGATTCTAAGCCCCAAATCTGGGTGAAGGCTCTGACCCCATTACTAATGTAGGAGGCAGCACAGTGAGTTCTGGGGTAGGACTGGCCCCAGCTGGGTGGTCTTGGGCAAGTCACTGCAGCACCTCCCACCCACCAACTCTGATATGGAGGTGACAGCAAGCCCTCGACATGGGGTTCCTGTGAGATCCATGGAGCCACGCTATGAGTTGCTTAGCACAGGGCTATCAGGTATCGGGAAATATGGAGAAGGAGAAGGGAAAGCAACAAATGAATGTGAGCACATACTATGGAGCGGACATTTTAGTTGAAGCCGGATGGACCATAAGTTAATAGACTAACAAATACACATCAAAGGATGATAGGGCTAAAAAGAAGAATATAGCAGGGTGAGGAAGACGAAGAGTGGCTGACTGGGGAATTGCTATTTTACACAGGACGGCTAGGGAAGGTGACATTTAACAGATACAAAGGAAGCAGGAGTCCTTGGATGGTGCAAACAGTTACACGCTTGGCTGCAAACTGAAAGGTTGAGATTCGAGTCCACCCAGAAGCACCTTGGGAGAAGGACCTGGTGATCTACAAAGTCAGCCACTGAACACCCGATGGAGCATAGTTCTACTCTGATACACAGGGGGTCAACTGGTACAAAGGAAGTGAGGGACTAAGTCACATGCACTTCAGGCACAGAGAACAGCAACTATAAAGGCCCTGAGCCAGTGTTCTTGGAATATTCTGGAAGCAGTCAAGAGGAGAGTTACCTAACCCCCTCAACTGCCTTAGAAAAGCTAGGTATAATTATCCCCATTCCCCAGATGAGGAACCTCAGGCTCATAGAGGAGTTGGGCTTTGCCCAAGGCCACAGAAGAAGTAAGTAGTAGGGCCAGGATTCCAATCCTCCTCAGCAAAGTGCCCAGGGGCTACTCTCCTTAGGGCTCCGATGGAGAGCAGTAGGAGAAAACACAGAAGGCATTTGAGTCAGGGTTCTGATTGCTCCACAGACTGGCTGTGTGACCTCAGACATGTTATATCTCCTCTCTGGGTCTCAGTGCTCTCATCTGCTAATGGACCAGGGATTCTGCTCTATCCACTGTCCCACTGATGAGGGAGGAGGCCCGAAGAAGGGAGAGGGAGTGTGGTTCTGGGAGGTGACCTTGAGCTTCTCAGGTGTCTCAGACCACAAGCTCCTCCCCACCCCTTCCCTATGTGGTTCCTCCTCCTCCTGACAGGTGTGAATGCTGGGTGCAGACTCAACCAACCTGAACCACCCCTTGCCTGGCACCCAAGAGTTCTGCCTAGGCCTGCCTGGGCCTTGTCCCCACTCAGACCCAGGGCCCAGACACAGCCACGGAATCTTCCCTGCACTCCAGCTCCAGGTGTCTGCCGTCACCCCAACCCCCAGAACCCAGGACCAAGCCCAGGAACAGCTCCTTGTGTCCTCGACCAGGCAGAGGCCTGCGACTGACCGGCCTTTGTTCCCAGGGGTGCCAGAGCAGGCTGGCCCTCATGGGCACTGAGCCAGCCCCTAAGGCCCAGGCCAAGTGCAAACAGCATGCTTGGCGCCCAGATACGGGTGTGTTGGAGTGGGCAGGCTGCCCACTGCCCCGTCACAACAAACCATCTCTGCCCTGCTGAGAGGGGCCCGGCAGCCGGCATCTCCGCTGGGAGCTAGGCGCCGGGGACTGCCAGGGAGGCCTCCTCTCGTACCCCCGTCCCCCAGGGCAGTAGGAATCATAGAGGCCGAATATGGAGAATCCAGGTGCCAGGGGCTGAAGGTGAGATAAGCAGGGACAGGCTGAGGAGCACGTGAGACAATTAAGGGAGGAAGGGTGGGCTGAATGAGACACTGTCACGGATTTTTTAACATTCAGGTGGCGTCAGGGGAGGGAAGGTCCCTGGGTGGGGCAGACAATTCGTGCTGGACTATTAACCTAAAGGTCGGTGGCTTGAACTTACCCAGTGGCACTGCAGAAGAAAGGCCTGGCTTTCTGTAATAATTACAGCCAAGAAAACCCATGGAGCAGCTCTACTCTATAACACATGTGGCTGTCATGGGTCAGAATCAACTCGAAGGTAAGAAATTTGGTTTGGTTTTTCAGGGGAGGGATATTGAGACAACATCTCTGTAGCGACTCCTTACCGAGCCACACGCTGTGCATCCAGCACTATATATCCACCAGCACCACCCAATAGAACTTTCTGCAATGACGCAAATGTTCTATATTTGTACTTTCCAATAAGATAGTCACTAGCCACACATGGCTATTGAGCACTTGAAAGATGGCTGGTGCAACTGGGAAACTGAATTTTTAATCTAAAAAATTGTAATTTAATTTTAACGAACTAAATTTTAAATGTAAATAGTCACATGTGGCTATCGGCTACCATGTCAGACAGTGCAGATTATACCATCACTGATCCATAAGCCAAGCCTGCAGGAGAACAAAGAAGGAAACTGAGGCTTGCCCAAGGCCACGTAGCTGGTAAGTTGCAGAGGCATAATCGGAAGCCAAGCTTGGTCCCTCTGCTTTGCTCCCCATCCGGAGTTATATTGTCAATTCTGCAAAAGACCAACAGAAATCGTACACGTGTGGGCAATAAGGCTGCCCAGCTAATCAAGACATTGTCTGTTTGCCTTTGGCCCAAATTCTGTAAGCTTCACTGTCTACCACACGCTGACCAGAAGCTCTTAAGGGCCATTTATAAAAGTCTTTTGATTTCTTAACATGAAGAAAGGGCAGAATGATGACAGAATAATCCAATCAACAATTCCAGCTGGTTTGGAGCCAAGTCTTTGAGAATATTGGGAATCTTTAATGGCAAGAAGGCTGAACCTTGCCTTCCCCACCTCGTCACCACAGACTTCCACACTGTCCCTCAAGACTCCTAAAACTGGACGCCACCCTCCCAGGGGAACGTTGGGCACGTTTTCTTGCCTCTGGGCCTTCGTGCATGCTGTTACCTCCTGCTGCAATGCTGTTCCCATGCCTCCCAATCTAATCTACTTATCCATCCTTCGAAGTTCCGCTTAGCCACCACCTCCACTCTGAAATCTTCCTGGATCCCTCACAAAGGCATCTTTCTCCCCCACACATCTGGAGGACTTAATTTCTACCTCTCAGAGCCCTGGAGATTTGGCTTTAATCATAGTCACCTGAATAAATGTCTCTATTCTCCTGCCAGAACCAAAGCTCCTTGGAGATAGACAGACATCAGGTTGGTTGTTTTGGTTTCTTTTAAACCTTTTTATTAATCTTTGGGTTCCCCCCAATGTCCAGCACCTAGTAGATAATAATCAACTGAATTAAAGTGAATTGAATTGACTCACAGTGGCTTACAGCCCTGGTGGCGCAGTGGTAAAAGCACTAGGCTGCTAACCGAACGGGTTGGTGGTTCGATCTCACCAGCTGCTCTGTGGGAGAAAGGTATGGCTGTCTGCTTCCATAAAGATTTATAGCCTCGATAGAAATAGAAATACCATATGATCCAGCAATCCCACTCCAAGGAATATAACCTAGAAAAATAAGAGCCATCACACGAATAGACATATGCCCACCCATGTTCTTTGTAGCATTGTTCACAATAGCAAAAAGATGGAAATAACCTAGGTGCCCATCAACAGATGAATGGATAAACAAACGATGGTACACACACACACACACACACACACTGGAATACTACGAAATGATAAAGAATGATGAATCTGCGAAGCATCTCACAACATGGATGAATCTGGACGGCATAATACTAAGTGAAGTAAGTCAATCACAAAAGGACAAATATTGTATAAGACCACTACTATAAAAACTCATGAAATGGTTTACACACAAAAAGAAACAATCTTTGATGGTTACTAGGGAGGGGAGGGGTAGGGGTGGAAAAAAACTAAACAGACAATTAAAAAAAAAAAAAATCCATTGCCGTCAAGTCAATTCTGACTCATAGCGACCCTATAGGACAGAATAGAACTACCCCATAGAGTTTCCAAGGAGCGCCTGGTAGATTCAAATTGCCGACCTTTTGGTTAGCAGCTGTAGCATTTAACCACTTTGTCACAAGAGTTTCCAAATAGACAATAGCTAAGTGGCAACTTTGGTGAAGGGTAAGACGGTACACAATACTGGGGAAGCCAGCACAACTTGTTTGGGTAAGGTCATTGTCTTAGTCATCTAGTGCTGCCATGACAGAAATACCACAAGTGGATGGCTTTAACAAAAAGTTTATTTTCTCCCAGTAGAGTAGGCTTTTTTTTTTTTTTTTAGAGTAGGCTAAAAGTCCAAATTCAGGGTGTCACCTCCAGTGGAAGGCTTTCTCTCTCTGTCTGCCTTCTCATCAAGGTTCCCACGGACTAGGAGCTTCTTCGTGCAGGGACCCCAGGTCCAAAGGATGCACTCTGCCCCCAGCATTGCATTCTTGGTGGTATGAGGTCCCCCTGTCTCTGCTTGCTTCTTTCTTTTATATCTCAAGAGCTTGCCTCAAGACACAATCCAATCTTGTAAATTGAGTCCTGCCTCACTAACACAACTGCCACCCATCCTCCCTCATTAACACCATAGAGGCAGGATTTACAACACATAGAAAAACACACAATACCAGAAATCGTGACCCAGCCAAACTGATACACACTTTTTTGGGGGGACATAATTCAATCCATGATAGTCATAGAAGCTCCATGGACAAATCCAAACTCCCTTAGGGACTGAATTACTGGGCTGAGGGCTGTGGGGACCACGGTCTTAGGGAACATTTAGCTCAATTGGCATAACATAGTTTATAAAGAAAATGTTCTATATTCTACTTTGGTGAATAGCGTCTAGGGTCTTAAAGGCCCGTGAGCGACCATCTAAGCCACTCCACTCGTCTCAACCCTTCGGGAGGGAGGGAAAGTGAAGAAAACTAAAGACACAAGGGAAAAATTAGTCCAAAGGACTAATAGGCCACAACTACCATGGCCTTCAGGAAACCCTGGTGGCGTAGTGGTTAAGTGCTACAGCTGCTAACCAAGAGGTCAGCAGTTCAAATCTGCCAGGTGCTCCTTGGAAACTCTATGGGGCAGTTCTACTCTGTCCTATAGGGTCGCTATGAGTCGAAATTGACTCAAGGGCAGTGGGGGTTTTTTGGTTACCATAGCCTCCACCAGACTGAGTCCAGTACAACTAGATGGTGCCTGGCGACCACCACTGACTGCTCTGACAGGGATCACAATAGAGGGTCCCGGACAGAGCTGGAGAAAAATGTAGGAAAAATTCTAACTCAAAAAAAAGACCAGACTTACTGGCCTGACAGAGACTGGAGACACCCCAAGAGTATTGCCCCCAGACACCCTTTTAGCTCAGTAATGAAGTCACTCCAGAGGTTCACCTTTTAACCTAAGATTAGACAGAGCCATAGGACAAAACGAGGCTAAAGGGGCACACCAGCCTAGGGGCAAGGACTAGAAGGCAGGAGTGGACAGGAAAGCTGGTAAGAGGGAACCCAAGGTCAAGAAGGGAGAGTGTTGACATGTCGTGGAGTTGTTAACCAACGTCATAAAACAGTATGTGCACTAATTGTTTAATGAGAAGCTAGTTTTTTCTGTAAACCTTCATCTAAAGTACTATTAAAAGAAAAAAAAAAAAAGATTTACAGCCTTGGAAACCCAATGAGGCAGTTCTACTCTGTCCTATAGGGTTGCTGAGTCAGAATTGACTTGTCGGCAGTGGGTTTGGTTTTTTTGTTTTTTCTTTTATAGTGGCTTTTTTTTTTTTTTTAGAAGCTAGAGGGCCCAAGTTCTTATGGCTATACCCCAATCTCCTGTGATTGTGGCAGGTGAGCCCTTCCCTGCTTTGGACCTCAATTTGTACATTTGTAAAATGGAGGCAATAATAGTACCTGCCTTGACGGGAGATTACTTGTATTTATTATATTTATTTAATAAATACTTCCCATGTGCCGGAGTCCCTGGGTAGTTCAAACGTTTAATGTGCTCAGATGCTAACCAAAAGGCTGGAGGTTCGAGTCCACCCAGAGGTGCCTAGGAAGAAAGGTCTAGTGATGTACTTTGGAAAAAATCGGCCACTGAAAACCCTATGGAGCACAGTTCTACTCTGACACACATGGGGTCGCCATGAGTTGGAATGCAACTCAATGACAACTGGTTTGGTTTGGTTTTTACGTGCCAGACAGGTGACAAATACTAAGTTATCTTCATAACGACTCTATGAGTAGGTATTAAGTGCTTGACTACTAGTTGAAAGGTTAGTGGTTGGAACCCACCCAGAGGAACCTCGGAAGACAGGCCTGGCGATCTGCTCCTGAAAGGTCACAGCCTTGAAAACCCTATGGAGCAGGTCTACTGTGCACACATGGGGTCGCCGTGAGTCAGAATTGACTGGGTGGCAACTAACAACAACCTTTCTTATAGAGGAGGAAGATGATGGTAATATCAAATAGATGAAAAAGACAACGCAAGTGAAGTGCCTAGCACAGTGTCTGGCACATGGTTAAGTAATAATAAATTGTAATTAGTTTTTTTCTCTCTATAATGAGGAACCTACAGAATTGGGGAAAATTTAGGATATTTCCTCAGGGCTGGGCAGGTAGTAGGTATTCCTCAAATGTCTGTTAATAGAATGACTCGGTCCTGGATGTCCCAGTGATGGGCAGGGTGACCTTCACTAAGCCCCAGGGCTAAAGAAGCCTGGCTGGGTGGCCCCTGCTCTGACCCCCCCACCCCCCGCTGGGCTCCTCTTCCTACCAGTGACCTTTGGGGCAGCAGCCCCTGACTGTACTGCAGGCCCGTCATCAGAGGATCCCCTTCCTACTCCCCTATTTCTCCAAGGACAGGATGAGAATGGACTCAAGAGGTATTTGCAGAATGACTTTGGGGAACTGACCTCCCCCTGCTATGCTAATCTCATGGTGAATGGAAAGCGGAAAGTCTTGACTTTTTCCAGTCTGCCAGGGGCTTCCACACCCCGTCTCTCTCCCCAGCTCCAGCCCAGACAAAAAGAGGGAGGAAGAGGAATGAGCATTGATGGAGCTTCTATGTGGGTCATCTCTCAGGGTCTCGGTTTTTACAACTGTCAAATGAGGATAATAATAATACCTAGATCATACGGTGTTTTCCAGATGAAATGAGACAATGTATGTAAAGCAGCATGTCTGAAGCTTTAATGAGCACACAAATCTGGGGATCTTAACAGGTCGATTCTGATTCAGCAGGTATGGATGGGGTCTGAGACTCTGGCTTTCTAAAAGCGCCCAGGTGATACTCAAGTTGCTGGTGAAGGCCCATCCTTTGAATGTGAGAGTATAAAGGGATTAGAACAGTGCCTTGCACATAGTACGCCTCAATAATGGCTGGTTGTTGTTGTTTGCCATTGAGTTGATTCTGACCCATAGGGACGCTGTATGACAGAGTAGGACTGCCCCATAGGGTTTCCAAGGCTGTAATCTTTACAAGAGGAGATCATCGGGTCCTTTCTCCTGCAGAGCCATTGGTGGGCTCCAACTGCCAACCGTCTGGTTAGGAGCCAAGCACTTAACCACTGCACCACCAGGGCTCCTTCAATAAAAGTTAGTTATGCTTCTTCTTGTGATTTAACCTGTAAAGGGATTTAATTCTAGGGAATTGGAACTATTATCCCCATTTTACTGCTGATAACACTGAGGTCCAGTGAGGTTGAGTGACCTGACCAAGCACACAAGGCTAGAGCGAGGCAGAAGCAGGATTCAAGGCCAAGTGCCCCAATCCAGGCTTCCCATGCATCATGCCACCCGAGCCCCACCCGTCTCCAGCAGCAGCCAGAGGCACGGAGCTGAGGACACGCCACCCTGCCCCTCAGCCCACCACTGGCCCCTTGCTGGGCCAGCCGGGCCTCCAACCACCAGCCCAGGCTCCCCACAGGAGTGACGGTGCCCAAGCAGTGGTGTCACTAAGGGGGTGCGGGGGTTGTGAACCACACTGGGTAACACTATCAGAGGGAGTGACACCAAAATGACTATAAAGTTTTTGTGCAGTGTTTCAGCAAAAATTTATTATTTTTTATAAAAATATCCCTGTAGTTACTTAGGAGCTCTGGTGACATAGTGTTTAAGGAGCTTGCCTGCTAACGAAAAGCTCGGTAGTTCAAGTCCATCAGCCGCTCCTTGGACACACTATGGGGCAGTTCTACTCCATCCTATAGGGCTGCTATGAATCAGAACTGACTAGACAGCAACAGGTTTGGTTTTTTGGGTTTTTTTTTGGTAGTTATTTATAACAACAACAACAAAACATCTTTTGTAAACACAGCTTGCATGTATCAATATACCTACCAGGCTAAAACTCTGCGCTAATTTACTTTTTGAACGTCCTCAAGTCAGAGCTGTCATTATTACCCAATCCCAATGCCGCTGAAACACATCGCTTTGTCTGCACCTGCTACAAGCATGCGCTGTTCTTGTCATTGCTGCGGGTGTTTTTATAGTCACTGAATTTTGTCAAATTTTCTGGTGTTTTGGCTACGATATTGTGGTAATTAGTATGTGTGAACCTGTATCAATAACTTTTTTGAGAATGCAGTAGTAATTGAAGGAAAAGAAGGAGCGATATACAGGAATCATGATTTGTGAGTAACAGTAAAAAAACATCACCAAGGATTCTGTATGGTCTGGTACGGGAGGAGGTCCACGGTGGGGGGAGGTGACACCAACCCGGGTGATGCCACTATGCCCATGCCTGCCTACCCTTGGGTCCTCGCCTCCACACCCACGGCAGCAGCTCCAGCGGCCTCCCCCTTCATCGCTTTATAAAGCGGCCCCACGCTGCAGTTTTCCAAGTTGCAGTTTAATTTTACATGGAGTGAACTAACGGTCCTCTCCCTGCAGCCTCGGCCTGACTGCTTCACACATTCCTGCTGGAGCACCATTACCTAATTTAACCATAGCCCCAGCTCTCTGGGCTCTCAAAATAGCAGCTGCCAGTGGGAAAAAATGCCCTAATGTCATCAAAATAAATGATTCTCCCTCCTCCCCCCTCTAGGGGCTGCACCAGCCTCAGGACCCAGCCTAGGAAGAAACGGAAGGTGGGAGGACTAGGGTGGGCCTGGGGTTATGGGGAGACCCCCCCAGATTCTCACTGCCTCCATCCTCCCTGCCCTTTCATACATGCCTTCGTCATACATGCTCCTAGGATCTCCCCATGCCCCTTTCTTTCCCTAAATCTTCCAGCTCATTCCCACAGGCCACTGTTGCCCTGGCTACCCAAGATTTGGAGTCAACTTTCACTTTCTTCTAATAACAAAAATGATAACTGTAATATAATATAATAATTGATACATTCTCTAGGTATTAATTATACACTAAATACTTCCCACACCTTGGCTCACTGACACCTGCAAAACAGAGATTAACATTCCCATGTTTCAGATGAGGAAATGGGAAGTGATTTGCCCAAGGTCACATAGCCCGGAAGTGGGAGAGTTGGGATTGGAAGCCAAGTCCAGCTGCCCCACAGCCCTACCATTACACCACCTCTCACCTGGGACCTACTGGCAGGTTTGAGCCGGGAGAGGAGGAACGCAAGGGCTTTTTGGTGCTAGAAGGGGCTTGCCTGCCTGGTGTATTATTGTCGGGTCTGCTCACTAGGCTAGCGCCAAACCATAGGGGCCTGTTATTACCCTGTAGCTCACATTTCACCTAGAACCTTGGGCCCCAAGTCCCCAGGACTCAGCACTCGGGGCTGCCTTAGTGAATCTAAGCCCCTGCCCCCGCTCCCCCACACCATGTGCCCCAGAGCAGGACTACCACATTAAAGCAGGGAACACCCAGGCGACTGACATACCTCAGGTGCAACCAGCGGTTAAGGAGCTGGGAGGGCGGGCCTCCCTGTCCCTGCTCTCCTGCTCAGCTCGCCCACAGTAATCATTAACTAGACAGACCCAGGGTGGAGAGCCAAGGCAGGAGCCCAGGCCAGACCCGGGTCCCGCCCCAGCTGGAGCATCCGGGACCACCTTCCCAGCCACGAAGCTGAGGAGGGGGTGGCTCAGACCACCTGGCCAACTCAGGCTGGTGTCACTAGGGCATGTGGCCCAGCAGGTGCCTGGAAGGCATTTACAAAGCACCTGGGCCCTCTTTACTCATAACCCTTCCTGCCCCATCAGTGAAGAGGATTGGGAGGGGCTGGATCCTGGGTCTGGGGCCTTCCCAACATGGGGGCAAAACAAACCCAAGGTCCTTCAGCTTTACCCAGGACCAAGTACAGTCTTGAAGAGAAAAAAAAGAAAATCACAAAATAATAGTTTCTGTTATTTATCAGGAAACCCTGGTGGCGTAGTGGTTAAGTGCTACGGCTGCTAACCAAAAAAGGTCAGCAGTTCGAATCCACCAGCTGCTCCCTGGAAACTCTATGGGGCAGTTCTACTCTGTCCTATGGGGTCGCTATGAGTCAGAATTGACTTGACGGCAATGGGCTTTTTGTTTGTTTGTTTGTTATTTACAGGCTGCCTACTCTGGCTGTAGGAGATTTACACAATCTCTAATTATCAATAAAACTCTGCAAAGTAGGTATTACCAGTCCCAGTTGACAGACAAGGCTCAGAGAGGTTAAGCTACCAGCCCAGCATCACACAGCAATAAAGTGATGAAGCTGGAACAGGACTCAGGGCTGTGCTTCCTCCCATGGCACTGCCCCAAAGTCTAACTTGCATAATTAATGAAGGGCTAATACGCCACCTAGAGAAGCCTCTGGGCTCTTTTCTGGGCTTTCTTGGAGCCCTTCAGCTCCCTAGCCAGGGCTGTGGGCTTTCTAAAACCAATAGTGTCCTGGGCTCAGAAATTCCAGCAATGAGAGAGCTGGGGATGGAAGTGGGATGACAGGGAGGGTGGCACCCAGAATCTGGAAGTGCCAACCAAAGGTGGTCCCTGGGGTTTCCAGCACCTGTCAGGACAAGAGCTTGGCCTTCTGGGATATGGTAGGAAGGGAAGGGGCAGCTGAGGCCCACATGAGGTGGGGTCCTCTTGGACTGTGGAAGGAAAGAAGGTAGACTTGCACACATACCCCACCCCCTCCCCTGGGGGCCGTGGTCCTCCAACCTCCAGCCAGCTAAGAGAATTACCCTCAATTGCTCAGGCGAAATCAAGGTGAGGCCCAGGCAGGCTGAAAGCTTTGATCTTATCACACATTCCTTCCCTAGCCAGTCCCTGTCCTCTCTCCCCCGACCTGGGAGGTAGGGAGGTGGGGACTAGGCTAACTTAACCCTTTCCTCCCATTTCCTAAAGCCAAGTCTAGACTTGACCTAAGATCTCCCTGCCACCTCCTCCCCCAGCAGAATGGGGAGAGAGGGAGGAGGAAGGAAAGCTCAAAGCAGGAGCTCAATGCCCATTCCCTCCTTTAACTCATTCAATGCCACAGAACCCCAAACCTGAGCTCTGGTGGCAGTGTCCATCCCTCCTAAGTTAAAACAACCAGACCCAGTATAAACAGTCCGCACTATTTTTCACATTCATGAGCTCATCTGCGACTCACGATAAAATTGGTTTGCTTGCCTCTCCACCCCGGTGGGTCCTCTCCCCTGCCCTAGCCTGGAATCCCTCTTCTCACAAGTTAATTGCCAAGAGAGAAACACACTGTGCATTAACTAGAATGACAAACAGGGGCTGGAGCAAAGTCACAAAGACTGGAGGTATCTCCCAGAGTTCTTTTGGCCCTGAAAACCTGCTCGAATGTTGCCATCAGATGATACACTCCTTCAACTCACGGCTGCTGTTCACACCCCAACACAGGGCCTGCCACAGAGTTGGCACTCAACAAATGTTTGCTGAATGAATGGATGAATGGCCCCATTTTACATATGGGGAAAATTTAGCTCAGAGAAGTTAAATGACTTGCTCTGGATCACACAGGCAAGGTCAAGAGGAACATCTAAATCTTGTGACTTCCAGTCCAGTGCTCACTCACTAAACAGATATTTCCAGCCCTGATGGCACAGTAGTTAAGTACTACAGCTGCTAACCAAAGGGTCAGCAGTTCGAATCCACCAGATGCTCCTTGGAAACTCTATGGGGGAGTTCTACTCTGTCCTATAGGGCCACTATGAGTTGGAATTAACTTGATAGCAATGAGTTTGGGTTTTCTTTGGATGTTAGCTCAGCAGCAGGTGCCCAAGGGGCACAGAGGTGAGCCCATGTGGACAGACAACTGCGGGAGTGATACCAGATCTGCACAAAGGACAGGACAGGCTTCAAGGTCTAGGGAGCAGGGGGCAGCTCCATTGTTTCCCTAGCCCAAGGCCTGGCATCAATGTAGGAAGATGTGCATTGGTAATATGGCGGGTTCCTCAACATGACCAGCACCCCATGCCTGCCATCAACTCTTGTGGAAAGCTAGCAGTTTTCTCCAAAATCTCAGAGTTCCTTTCCTTTGACTTGGCAGGTGATCAAACAACAAGAAAAGAGCCCACTTTGTAGCTAGGAAAAGTGAGGCGCAGGGAAGAAGGCAGTTGGCTGGCAACCAAGTGGAGTCCCAGGCCTTGACCTCTTACCTTCTGGTCTAGCCAGGTACAGGGCAGAAGCGGGGATGAGGGCTGGTATGGATGTCGCCTCAGCTATCTTGGGAACTTTCTCTCATTCTTTCAGTGCTAATGACTCCAGCAGCAGGCATGGGCCTTCCTGCTTACACACTCAAGGACAATGCAGACAATACTGGAGGAATCCAGGGACAATGGAGACTCCTGGACCCCTGCCCTCAAATGTCTTCCCTCTGCACCGGCCAAATCCTCCTAGCTCCTTAAGTCTGACTTCCGCCAGAAAGCCTTTCCAGAAAACTTGGGCCAAATCAGTCTTTTCCTTCCCTGACAATTTGCTATTGTCTGGAGTTAAGAGTTGTGCTGGGTAATTATGACTTGTGAGTCCTGCCTCTCCAACAAAATCCAAAGCTTCTGGAGAGTAGGGACCCTGGCATGAACTTCTTCCAGGAGAACTGGCAGAGCTGGATTCAGCTCCAACCTTCTTCTGCACCCAGTTGCATTATCTTGGGAAGGCAGTGCTCTCCTTTCGTCTGTTTCTCATTAGGAAATGGAGGTCTAATCCCAACCTCATAGGAAAGTTGATAATGCACGTAAAACACTTAGCATAAAGTCTGGCACATAGTAGGTCCACAGGCAATGTTAGCTGAATGACTGACTGGAGGGATGGATGGATGGATGGATTCTTGAATCTTCCACTGCACAGGATGTTCAAACAACACAGTTTGGGACTTGCATGGAGATCATGCCTCCCAGTTGGGCCATGTGCTTCTGTGCCTTGTATTTCACTCACCTTCCCAGTACTGAGGTGGACACAGGGCCAACTCAGAGCACATCCAATCAGCAAAAGCTCCTTGTCCTCCCAACAGGACAAAACCTGCAGACCCCATGGTGAGCTTGGGATTTGACTGAGAAGGTTCCCAAGGTTCTCAGTCCCAGGGAAAGCCACTCCATCTCTCTGGGGAATGCTATCACTTGAGCAGAGGCCAAGGGGCAATAGACACCCACATCTGAGAAGCAGGCGCTGGAAAAGCCCACGTGGCAGATACACAGCTTGGTATATCCCTGCCAAGGCCAGCCCAGGTCTGCCTCCCCCATGCAGCCCGTCCTGACTATACCAGCCCTCCCAGGTCAGCCTGTCTCCAGATCCAGCAGCCTGGGCCCACTTGAGAAGGAACGACAACTTTGCAGTCAGACAACCTATACCCCACTCCCAGCTGTGCCACAGACTAGATGGGTAACTTGGACTAGCCATCCCCCCTCACTGTGCCTCAGTTTCCTCCTCTGCAGAATGGAGATAGTAATGCCCACCTTATCAGATTGTTTCAAGGATTACATGAGATAACACCTGGAAAGACCCTGGTGAAGGGCCTGGCTCAAGATATGGTGATGGTTTTGATCAGAAGGTGTCAGCTGATGACTTAAGTGACTGAGGTCACTGGGAGGAGACCCTGGAGGTCCCAGGGCAGAGAAGAGACTGCTCTGTCCTCAGAAAACTCCTAGGCCTCTGCTCCTCTGGCCCAAGGGTCACAGAAAGGCAAAGAGAGGAGAAGGAGAAGAGGTGTTAGAGTTCTAGGGGCCACTGGGGCTAGGATCTATGGGGCCTGAATTTCAATCATCCAGCTCAGCAGAAGATCCAAAAAGAGGCATGATCCCAGTTCCCAACTATTTGAGAACTGGAAACACCAAACAAGGAGAGGGATGAGTCAGCTGGGGTGTGGAGGGGAGACCAGGACCAGGAGGTGGGGACCAGAGCCAGCTCCTTGGGGGAGAGCCATGGGGAAGCAGGGGAGAGGGAAGTGGGGGCAGGGACCCAAAGGGGGGTTGGGAAGGGGCCAGAGGCAGCTGGGATTTCCTAGCCCCACCCCAGGACAAGCATTTGCAGGGTCACCCAGGGCCACCTCTGAAGCCCTCCCCATGCCCAGCTCCAGGCTGCTCCTCCCTCCTGATCCATGGACTGAGATTGGAGAGCGATGGGGAAAGAAGCTAAATGTCAAAAATGAAACACCTGGATGTGATCCACCCTAGTGGGGAGGGAGCCAGTCTTACCCAACAGCCTGAGCCCAAGGCCCAGAGTGGGGTGGCAGAGATCTCGGTGCCTTTGTGTTCCTCTTTCTCTTTAGTTGTTAGTTTCTTGAGAGTCCATGGGTGCTGGATTTAGACCCATGCGGAACCCCCAACCCTGGCAAGTGAGTGCTCCCTGGGCAGGGTCCTGCCTCCTCCAGCGTGGACCTCAGGGAGGAGGGGGCTGGGACCTCGTCTGCCTCTCTGTTTAAGATGCATGAACATCCCTTCTTCTGCACCCAGGGGAGCCACTTGGCCACACCACTTGTTGCTCAGGGCCCACCAACTGCACACATCTGGGAAAGGGACAATGCATCCCCAGGCTCCAGCCTTTCCCAGGCCACACCCTGGGGTGTGCCCCCCCCTTCTCCCTCTCCAGGAAGGAGCAGATCAGGGTGGAAGGGTGGACTCTGTCCTGCAGCTGCAGCCTAAGTGGGAGGAGGGGGTCAGGCCGGATCAGATGCAGTCACATCCGGGACTTTCAGATGGCAAAAGAGAACCAGAGGGCGCAGGAAGGATTCCTTTGCTAGTCATTCACTCAATAAACATCTGCTGAGCAACCACAGTGGTACAGGCCAGCCGCCGGGAACCCTGAGTCAAACACCCCACTGGCCTTACACTCAGCAGGAACTAACTAGGCTGACAGGGCAGCTACCGATTTTCCAACACCAATCTGATTACAGGCACCGCTGAGTGAGGTACAGCCACCTGAACATCTCATAACCACCTGATCATCTCACAACTACCTTGCATCATGATCCCTATTCCACAGCTGACCTGAGGCTCAGAAAGAGGAAGCAAATTGCCCAAGGTCACACAGCCCACCAGGCCAAGTCAAGACTTTCCCCGTGGCCACACTGCCTGGAGAAAGGGGCCCTGAGTCCAGTGAGGGAGCAGACAAGTGGCAGAGGGCAGAACAGGCATCCCAGTTTGTCCAGCATCCTCCAGGTCTCCGCAGAGAGCAGAGGCTCAGAAGGACAACTCCATGAGGGGCCCAAGGCAGCCCCTTTCAATCCTCAGCAAGGAGCCTGGGCCTTCTAGGCCTGCTAGCTTCCTCGTTCATTCACTCAACAAATGTTCATGTGCACCTACTGTTTTTTACCTACTGTCTACCTAAAAAAAACCAAACCTGTTGCCAATGAGTTGATTCCAACTTATGGTGACTGCTTGTGTTACAGAGTAGAACTGAACTCCAATAGGATTTTCTTGTCTGTAATCTTTACAGAAGCAGATTGCCAGGACTTTTTTCCATGGTGCTGCTGGGCGGGTTTGAACTGCCAACCTCTCATTTGGTAGCCATACTTGCCCCCCCATCTCAGTTAATGGCAGCTCCATCTTTCTGAATGCTTAAGCCAAAGATCATGGGAGCATCCCTGATTCCTCTTTTTCTGTCTCATCCCATACCCAATCCATCAGCAAATCCTGTTAGCCCTACCTTCAAAATATATTCAGGATCCAACCTCTTCTCCCCACTTCAATTGCTCGTCTGAGCCCCCATTGTCTGTGGCTTAGATCACTGCTTCCTTGCTTCTGCCCTTGACCCCTAGGTTTTTTTCTCCACACAATTTGGCTCCTTCAACAACTTCTCATCTCACTCAGAATCAAATCCAAAGTCTTTTCCACAGCAAGGCTCTGCAGCCTGATCTCCCCCTGCCAAGTCTCTGGCCACATCCCCTACCATGCTCCCCCTCACTTATCCGGTAGACATGCCAAGCACACTCCCACCTCAGGGCCTTTGCACTAGCTGTTCCCTCTGCCTGGAATACCCTTTCCTTAGATATGTGCAGGGTTCACACCCTCACTTCCTTCAGGTCTCCTTCTATTCAAATGTTATCTTATCAGAGACTTTTCCTGACCACCCGCCCCATCTCATTGCTTTCTCTCCTCTTCCTTGCTTTAGTTTTTCTTTCCAGCATTTATCACCACTTGACATATTAGATTTATGTCTGTCTTCCTGCACTGGATATAATGCAAGTCCCATGAGGGGAGGGAACTTGACTGTTTTGTTCCTTGCTGTAACCTCAGCACCTAGAACACGGTCAGATACTTAGAAAATGTTCAATAAATATTTGTTCAATGAATTTGAAGACTAACACACAGGCAGAGAACTTTACAGAATATTTAATCACAGACATCATTTGTTCATTCATTCATTCATTCAACACACACTGTTAGCCTTTGTGCACCAGAAAAGAAACCAAAAAAAAAAAAAAACCTCTTGCTGTTGAGTCGATTCCAACTCATGGCAACCCATGTGACAGAGCAGAACTGCTCCATAACATTTTCTTGGCTGTAATCTTTATGGAATCAGATCACTGGGACTTGCTTCCACAGTGCAGCTGGGTGGGTTCAAACCACCAGCATTTAGGTTAGTGTTGTTGTTGTTGCTCTATGCCATCGAGTTAATTTCAACTCATAACAACCCTACAGAACAGAGTAGAACTGCCCCATAGGGTTTCCAAGGAGCGGCTGGTGGATTCAAACTGCCGACCTTTTGGTTAGGTTAGTAGTTGAGCACAAATCGTTTGCACCACCCAGAGACCTCTGTGTACCAGTAACCCCTCTAAAATCCCGAGCAACAGAGAAACAGGGCACCCTCTCCATGCCTCCGGGAAAGGGTTCTGGCAGGTAGCTGCAAGCTGGTCCCAAGGACCTCAGGAATGCCACGGATGCCCCACTGATGCTCTGAGGCCCCCACAGCCCTGGCAAAAGGGGCATCAGGGAAAGGAGGGGAGGGTGGGTTATGGGGGTGGGTGAGACTTGAAAGCCCCACATTCTCCGGCCTAAAAGAGCCACCTTGTTCACGGGGTTTTCAGGACGGTGCCCCCAGCCCGCCACCCCCAGCAGCCATGAGCCACTCCCCTCTCAAGGCTGCTATTGACCCAGCCCGACGCCACCAGGCTGGGCAATGAGGCTGGCAGCTCCCCGCGAAGCGAGTTCCACACATACTTCTGGGTTTCAGTCAGCCAGCTCTGGGAGCTAGGATGGCCAGCAGGCTCCAGCCAGGCCCTGAGAGCAGGAGGGGGCGGCAGGGCCAAAGAGGCCACAGCCGGGTTGTGGCAGCATTCCAGCAGGGCCGGGACCCTTAGCCCAGCCTCCCCTTTCCTGGCAGGAGGGAGATGGTGGGTAGGGAAGGGCACAGTGGTTCCAGGGAGATGGTGGGGGCAGTGGGGTCAGGAGCTGCTGCGGACCGGCTAGGAACGCCTTTCTCCTTCTCTAGCCCCTCACCCTCACCGGGGGACTGGACCCAGGGAGACAACATGCCCCAAGTGGTCTCAGCATCCAGAACCCACATGTCCAGCCTGCTGGCGGCCTCTGAATCGTGGCCCAGATCTTTCCAGAGCCTGGGACGCCCCTCCCGCTGTCCCTCCTCAGACTCCCTCTCCCCAAGGCCAGCAGCCCTGGAGCGCCACAGACTCACGGTAAACCTCAAGCCCCCAGGGAATAGCCAGGGAAACCCAGGAAGGGCTCCATGCTGGGGGCTGGACCCTGGCTGGGCTGGTTGTTCTTCCCCCTCCCCAACCAGCAGCTCAGCAGGGTCGAGGGTCCCCTCACTTCCCACCGCAGGGTAGGACCAGCCTGGCCCACTCAGGCTCTCAGGCTGCTAGATGAATTCAAATATCTATAAAGACTCAGGGAATACTGGATGAGGAAATCAACGAATTAACAAACCTACAGATGAACAGGTAACCCCACAAATGACTCCCCGAGAGTTCAGTTTTGTCCTAAGTCCCACCAGGGCAGGCCTTACTAGGAGGTCCCGTGACACCGAGGCACATATCCTGAGTGCCTCTGTCACCATAGACAGTCCCTGTTATTTCCTGCCTGAGGTAGCCCCTGCACTACCTGGGACCTGAGTTCTTACTTTTAGCAACTTCAATGCCAGTGGCTAACTCCTACTTACCGAATAAGGAGCCCTGGTGGCACAACGGTTAAGTGCTCAGTTACTAGCCGGAAGGTTGGCGGTTCGAACCCACCCAGTAGCTCCATGGGAGCTCCATGGCAGAAAGACCTGACAATCTGCTCCTGTAAAGATTACAGCCTAGAAAATCCTATAGAGCAGTTCTACTCTGTCACATGGGGTCGCTAAGAGTTGAAATCAGCTCAACTGTGTCTAACAACACTGATTGCCTGCTACAAGCAAGCAAATGGGGTGGAATGGTTAGGAGAATTTCATCCGGCTTCAAAACTTAGCTCGTGGCACCACCAGCTATGTGTGTGTGTAAGTAACTGGGCAAGTTACTGAACCTCTCTACGCCTCAATCTCCTCAGCTTATGGAATGGAGACCATACATGCAACAAAAATGTTTATAGAGCGCTTACCACCTACAGGCACTAGAGATACAGCAGTGAACAAAAACAGGTAAGGTCCTGTCCTCGTGGAGCTTAAACTGGGCAAAGGGTGGGGTGAGACAGATAACAAAGGAGTGATATGGGAAGAGAAGTAAAATAAAGCCGGGTGAGGGGACAGAGCATGATGGACAGCAGTCAGGCACCTGAAGGAGGTGAGGCAGCAGGCCATGAGATATCTGGAGACAAGCGTTCCAAGAAGAAGGAACACACAGCACATGCAAAGGCCCTGAGGTGGGAGTGTTTGACGTGTTCAAGAAAGAAAGACCAGGGCAGCTGGAGCAAAGCCAGCAATGGGAAAACTGGCAGGAGGTAAGATCCCAGAGGGAGTGGGGAGGCCAGATCTCACAGGGCCTTGTGGGTCATATTAAATCAGGAGCAATACTGGGAGTACAGGGAGGTTCTGAGCATGGGAACAATGTGGGTTACAATGAGGACTAGTTGAGAAATTCAGTGCTGGCACATAGTGGGCACTCAAGAAACGTAAACTATCCATACTGTCTGTCATCATCTTCCCACCCCGCCACTCTGCTCACATGACTTCCAAGTCCTGAACCCAATCAGTCACCTTCTGCTGCCCTCCTTCCGTCCCTCTCCTGGGCCGGGCTTCAGACCCACAGATCCTGACTTGCCTGTGCTCAGCCTGAGAACAGGCCCAGGCCAAGCCAGGCGGGGTCCAAGCCAGGCGGGGACCACGACTCCCCTACACAGGAGAAGGAGGCTCCACCTCTGCCCCTTCCAGCCTCGGCCTCCCTCCCCAGACTGGGAATCCCCGGAGTACACTCAACTCCTTCCCAGTGGGTCTGGAGAAAGGGGGCAGGGTCAGGGGACAGCTATGTCAATGGAAGGGCTGAGGTAACTCTGCAACCCACTGAGGAGCAGCCAGGAAGGAATGGCTCCTCCAGTTCCCGGCCTGCAGTCTCCCCAGCTGAGGCAGGAAACAGGTATCTCAGTGACTTCCCTCCTCAGCCCTGGGAAATACCGTTATCACTGTGGCCTCCTCAAAAGTTCTCTCTCCTGGCAGCGTTGGCCCCAAGAAAGGAAGGGCTAAGGCCCCAGCAGGAAGAAAAGGGTCAGCAGGCCAAGGCAGGCTCAGCCCCTTCCCCCAGCAGGCTCCCCACCTCCTCTGAACTTACTCCCTCACTTAATCACAGACAACTGTTTCCTGCAGTCCTGTCTCCTGTTCCTGGTGAGGTCCTGAGCTCCCTAAGGACCATCTTACCCTCTGCTTGTGTCCTACCCACACCCAACCCACTACTGGCTGGCAGACATGAACTGGAAGGCAGAAGAGATAAAGGGCAGCAGGCAAGGAGGAGCTCAAGGCTTACTGGGGCACTGACCTAGGAACCTGATCTCACTTATGACTCACAACAAACTTCTTGCTCCCATTTTACAGGTGAGGAAACTGAAGCTCAGAAAGAAGAACTTGTCCCTGGTCACACAGCTGGTAAATGGCAGAGCTGTTAGGCTATGAGCTCTTTGCAGTCTACCACCATCAGCTTGGAGCGGGAGAAAGAGTGAAGACATCGGTCAATGTGGTTGCTGAGGAGGTCTACAGCCCCACAGGATCAGAGGTGTCTGTGATCAGAGCTCCCAACTATGGCCCACGAGCCTGTGAGTTCTGGGAAAGCATAGACAGGGCCTGTTCTTACTCACCAGTGTAACCCCAGCCTGGTGTCTGGTGCACAGTAGGTGCTTGGCAAATAGCTATCGAATAAATGAACAGCTGTACTCCCAGTCACCACCATGGAATGTCGCTCAATGAAGACTTGTTGAATGAACAAGTGAATGAGACGGTTGGCTGCAGTTCGGGAATCAGAACCCCCTACGTGGAAATTCCTCACATATAGAGCAAACAGCCCCCACACCCTCCCCATTCCTGCCACTGTAAAGCCTGTGCTATGTAGCCAGGAGCCCCTCACCAGGGGGCAGAGTAGGGGGAAGGTCAGGAAAGGAAGAATGGAGGGCTGTTAAAGACATCCTATGTGCTGGGGGACTGAAAGTTCTGTGGGGCCTTGGGGAAACAAAAAATCAGTGTTGGGAGTGGCATGTTCAGATGGGAACAACTGGATGTGTCCAGGTGAGAGGCTGAGACAGGGCATTAAGGCGACTGCCCAGATTGGGAGTGGAGAAGGTACTAGGTGGATGGGGCAAGTGGGGTGAGGGGTCAGGCCTGGGGTGGGGGGTTAACGAGTGACTCAGGAGGGCAGAGGTGAAATGAAGCCATCAAGGCAAGAAAGGGAGTCACTGGTGGCCACCGATTCAGTCACTGGGTAAACACTGGCCCAGTAGAAAAGTCCCTCTGCAGGCTCCAAGGACAGCAGGGTGGAGGCAGGGACCGACCGTGACCACCTCAAAGGGGTTTGGGACAGCTCTATGGCGCACTGTGCTGGGCAAGCCCAGCTCCCCAGATGTGCTCCCACCCACATCTGCCACTAGCTCCCTGCCCACTGACCGTGCCCCACCCTCCTCAAGTTCACTGAGGTCCTCCTGGGGCCTCTCCTGGCCAAGCACCTTCTAGGCTGTGGGATTCCTGAGCCCAGGATTCTCTCTTCCTTGAATGGGCCCATCCAAGCTCTGAGCAAGGCTCCCCCACTCTGCACCTTGCGGACTTAGGAAAAGGAAAGCTGAGGAAACTCAGATCCACCGGGGGTCCACTGCACACCAGGCCCACACCGGGCACTTTCACTTACATTCCATCCAATCCTCCCAGCCACCCTGAGGCTATGCACTTTGAGGCTATGCATTTCCAGTTCCCTGTACACAGGGAGCCGGCCTCAGACAGGTTGATTAGCTTCCCCAGGTCACACAGCTACTCAGGGCACTGCAGGGATTCAACTCCTGAGCTGTTCTGACTCCACGGTCAGAACACAAGCCTCAAATCTGTCCCCAACGGTTCTTTAATTGCCCCTGCGCGGGTACAATCTCCCCAACGGGAGAGATGGCAAGGTAAAGGTCAAGTGAGGCTTGATAGGGTCCCTATCACCACTGAGTGCCCCTTCTGCCAAGTTGGCGCAGAAGGGGGTGCCCTGGTCCTGCCAAGTTCCCACCCTGCTCGAACTTTCTTCTCCTGGTCCCCAGGAATGGCAGGCCAGGCCACCATGCCCAGCGCAACTCGGAGGCTCGGCAACGTGGCCCGGGGACCCACAAGCTCCCACTCGGGTCGGTCTTGCCCCCAGCCCCACGCAGGGTTCCCTGAGCACCCTCCGGGGCAGTCCCCACTGCACAGGAGGGCGCCAGCCTGGGCCGGCCGGGGATCCCTGGCGGGCGCCGCCTTCCTGAGTTGGAGTCCCGGCCACGCAGCCTCGGGCGCCCCCGCCAACTTGGTGAGCTCGGCGAGCTGGCCCCGTGGCGCCCCCCAACCCCTCCGCTCCGAGCACTCACCGCTAGCAGCTGTCCATGCAGCAGCAGCAGCGCCAGCAGCAGAGCGCCCGCCGCCCGCCGCCCCATGGCCCGGCCCGCTCAGCTCGCTATCTCCTCCGCGCTCGCCGGCCTGCTGAGTCCTCAGGACAGCGCGGCGCGGCCCGGCCCGGCCCGCTCCCTACCTCTCCCGCCCCTCTCCGCCCGGCCCCGCCCACGCTGCCGCCCGCCCCGCCCCCGGGCCCCTAGGCCCCGCCCCGGACCGCCCCCGGGCCGCCGGCTTAGCTCGTCCAAGCCGGCAGCGCAGCCAACTGGGCCTTTGTCTGGGCCCCCAGCCCCCGCCCCGCGGGCCGCAGCCCAATCCGGCTCTCCGCCAAACCCGGCCTGGAGTTTGGGGTGGGACGGGGGCCCTGAGGCTCGAGGGGCGCCAGAGCCCTGAGCGCGGGACCGCTCCCTCCTTCCACTCGCACCCCCTCCCGCATGCTCACCTGCACATGCGACAGGGCCCTACCAACTTTCAGACAACTAAAACCCGCTCTCACACCCTTTCACACTCCACAAGACGTGATTCCACACACAGGCCACTTCAAGAACTGCGAGCGCACGCAGGCGCACGCAGACACACGAACACACACACGCAACTTTCGCACACATCACGCACACCCGACACCCACGAGCAGCTTTCACCTGGACAGTTTCATACACACCCACGCAGACTGACAACACGTTCACACCCACAACTTTCACGCATTAGCGCACTCGTACGAGACCCATGAACACTCCACAGACAAACTTTCACACTGTTGCACTCACCTTTGATATACTAAAAACTTTCCTCACAGGTTCACGTGACACTATCTCTTTACAACTTTCACAGACTCAAGCCCTCACCTATACAGGTTCAGCCATTCACATTCGATTCACGTTTTTACACACAGACTCACATAGGTCAATCCCAACAAGGCAGGAAGAATAAAGACAAATTTTCACACACGAATTCCTCACAGAGGCTCACAGTTCCCACATAGGCCCATGTAGTTTCTCACGTCCATATCAGTCTGTAGTTTTTACATTTTCTCACACAAATTACAGTGCCTTACAGGGGGCACTCAATACTCACTGAGCTCACTGAATGCCCACTACCCGCACCACCATCCACGTAAACCACTCATAGACCAATTCTAACTCACATAACACCCCAGAGCCAGAGATACACCAACATACACACCCAAGGCCCAGACACGGACAGACCCTGCCAAAGCCCCAGTCACGGATGCTTGAGTACTAAATCACAGCCCCGGATGATCCACCTCTGACCCAAGCTCACAGGCAGCACAGACCATGCCCGCGGGCCTTAACACTGCCTACTCTCAGGTCTTTTCTGCCTGAAAATTTCCAGGGCAGCCCCAGGCTAATAGGTGGAGAAAAAAACTGTTGTGTGTATGTTTCTTGAAGCTTTGAGGAAAACCTTTGAGTAATGATAAAGGGAGGAGAATAAAAACTGAATTTTCCATTGTTTCTTCCATGAGTTGCTAGGTTCCAGAGACTCAGGACTGGGTCTGCAGCCAGGAGTGAGGTGAGCTGTGGATAGAAACAAATGCCCGCACTAACAGGGCGGCACCAGGCCTGGCTCCGGAAGGCGTGTTCTCTGCGATAGGGTCCTGTGGGCTCCCAGACATTCTGGGGCCTTCCACCAGGGCACCTGGGACATTGAAAAAATGCTTGCATCTGACTCCTGTCCCAGCCAGATGGCCCATCTCCAAAAATCTGGGTTCTTCTCTGCCCTGTGGGGCACACTGTTGGGGGTCCAACTCAGAGCTGTGAGGGGCAATAACTACATCTGCACTGGTTCAGTCAACTCCCCGGCCCCAACCCAGACCTCAGGCACAGCAGCAATGAATAAAGCCTATCTCTGCTTCAGACAGGGAGATAGGGGTGATCAGGGGAGGGAAGGACGTCCAGCCTCTGCTCTCAGGTGGGGAAAAAGGACATAGTCTCTGTTCTCATGGAGTTCTCAGTCTGATAGAGAATCTCAGCTTTATCACCTACTACCTGCTTAACCTTGAGTAAATTATTCAACTTCTCAAAGTCTCAGTTTCTTCATCTAGAAAATGAGGATAAAGTTAAGACCTCCTTCATGGTGTTGTTATGAGGATTAAGATGAATTTATATATATGAACCAAAAACCAAACCCAGTGCTGTTGAGTTGATTCCAACTCATAGCAACCCTATGGGACAGAGTAGAACTGCCCCAAAGAGTTTCCAAGGAGGCCTGGTGGATTCGAACTGCCGACCTCTTGGTTAGCAGCCGTAGCACTTAACCAGTACGTCACCAGTGTTGTTCCCAATCTGATGGTGAAATGCAGTCCCCATGCCAAGGGTCTGTTGTCTGATAGAAGGTGATAGCTTTGCACTTGGGAACTCCCTGTCTGATGAGGAAGGCTTCAAAGCTCCACTGACTTCAGGCTTGGCAGGTGGCCAACCCCAGTGGCAGGATTTTTCCAAGGCTTTGCCTGTCCGTGGAGGCTCAGCATCCATGACAAATCACGTTTCGTGAGCTGTCTTGGGTTTGTTCCCCACCTCGGGCCCTTTAAGTCCTAGAGCTTTGGCTTCTTGGATGATTTGCTCATGAGCAAAGGGGAAAAGGAGAACAAGCAACCCTTTGTAGATGTTTGGTCAAGGCTAAGCCAGAGCTATAAGTCTGCTTCCTAAAAGAGTTTGAGGAAAGAGAGTGTAGGCTGACTGGGGACTGGAAGGAGCTGGGCTGACGCGGAGGGCAGGAAAATATGCCCTGTCTAGAAAAGTCTTACAGAGCAACTCCACCCTACCCCACCCCTGAGGATTGGTCATCCACCTATTTATTCTGCATCCTCTCCCTCCCTCCTAAGAGATTTGGCTGGGTCTGTTTTATTTTGCAGTCCCTGATATCTTTAGTCACGCTCTCAAGTTGCTTTGTCTAGGCCTTAGCTATCTCCTCATATGGCATGGAAGAGGCACAGAGGCAGAGCTCCTGGGCTTTCCGTAATTGTACTGTATGCACTCACAGCTCAGGGTGCTCCTCACCCTCTTTCAAAGAGAAGCCACTCAAGTCTCACACAAGGTTCTTTGAGTAAGGAGGGGCTGCAAGAGTGGGTAGGCAGGGATGGCCCACCAACCTGAGAAACAGGAGCTGGGGAACTTCTGGAACCAGCAGCAGGGATTTGTGGTTCATCTGTCCGTCCCTCCAAAACTGAGAGGACCCAGCTCTTCCTGGCTTCTGTTCCCACTCTGAATCTTTTCTCTGCCTCAGAGTTTCTGCTCACTCATCTTACGTATGTTCCTTTGTTTATTCATTTGTCCATTCAGGGTTGCGGTGGATGATTGAGCAGGTTGTTCACTGAGCTAGGGGTACACAGCCAAGTGGCCAAGTAGGGGCTGCAAAGCACCCTGGCAGATGCAATGCTACATCTGCCCACAGGGGGTGCCTTTTGTTAATATGCACAAAGGCTCTGTATGGCCTAGCAGCTGGTGCTCCTGCATTCATTCAATAATGAAATTAAATACCTACTAAGTGCTTTTAAGTGCAAGGGCTTCAAGGCTTGTGTGGAAAATAGATGTTGGCAGAGTGAGGATCTATGTTTTTGGATGGAACAGGAAATTGGTGTGAAAAGGAATTGGAATGGAGGAAAGGAAACAAGGAGATGGGGCTGGAAAGAAGAGGAAGAGGAGGAAGGAGACAGTTCTAAGCAAGCACTGAAAGTTTCCGTGAAAGGGAAGGACCCCACGAGACCCGGCAAGATCCAGCCCTGTACACCTCTCCAGCCACGTCCCTCCCCCACATGGTCTTTGCAGGTGCTGTTCCTTCTCCTAGAATATTCTTCCCACCCAACGCTGCCCCCCACCCGTCACCCTACTTCTCTCCTTCAGGATTCAGCTCAAGCGTTCCATCTCCAGAGAACCTTCCTTGACCTCCCAGGCTAGGTCATGTCCCCTGCTACACTTTCCCACAGTTCCTTTGCTTCCCGCTCTTCACATTTTGACAACTGTAATAATTTGGAATATCATTTAATCTTATGAGGCATGATGAAGGCAGGGAGTCCATCGGTCTTGTTTCTGTCTTGTTCTCAACTATGTCCCCCGTGATGAGCACAGTGCCTGGCACAAAGTTGACACTCAAATAATTTTTACTTGAATGGAAGAATGAGCTGGTTCAAGCATGGCATAAGGCTTAAATGTAATGTCCCTCTCCTGGCTTGTACAGCGAGACTTGTGAGAGCTGGAACTCAACGGTACTGCCCTGTTTTTCTGGTTCTCGAAAGTTTTCTGCCTTTTCCCGCTTGCAGCCTTACCACTTTTCTATCGCTTGTTTTAGTGGAAAATATTTGAGTTTTCCCTACCTGACAGGTTTCCCTCTTAAACAGATTCTGGCTTTCACAGGTTTTACTGTATTTTCTGTATTTATGGATAACTTTGAGAAGAATGAGAATTCCAGAACACTTAACTGTGCACATGAGGAACCTGTACATAGACCAGGAGGCAGTCATTTGAACAGAACAAGGGAATACTGCATGGTTTAAAGTCAGGAAAGGTGTACATCAAGGTTGTATCCTTTCACCATACTTATTCAATCTGTATGGTGAGCAAATAATCCGAGAAGCTGGACTATACGAAGAAGAACACAGCATCAGGAATGAAGGAAGACTCATTAACAACCTGCGTTATGCAGATGACACAACCTTCCTTGCTGAAAGTGAAGAGGACTTAAAGCACTTACTGATGAAGGTCAAAGACCACAGCCTTCTGTATGGATTACACCTCAACATAAAGAAAACAAAAATCCTCACAGCTGGATCAATTAGCAACATCATGATAAACTGAGAAAAGGTTGAAGTTGTCAAGGATTTCACTTTACTTGGATCCACAATTAACTCCACGCAAGCAGAAGTCAAGAAATCAAACGGCGTGTTGCATTGGGCAAAATCTGCTGCAAACTATTACGAGCCCAAGAGACAGAAAGGGCCACATGAACCAGCGACTACATCATCCTGAGACCAGAAGAATTAGATGGTGCCCGGCTATAACCGATGACAGCCCTGACGGGAACATAACAGAGAACTCCTGAGGGAGCAGGAGAGCAGTGGGATGCAGACCCCAAATTCTCATAAGACCAGACTTAATGGTCTGACTGAGACTAGAAGGACCCTGGTGGTCATGGCTCCCAGACCTTCTGTTGGCCCAGGGCAGGAACCATTCCTGAAGCCAACTCTTCAGACATGGATTGGACTGGACGATGGGTTGGAGAGGGATGCTGGTGAGGACTGAGCTTCTTGGATCAGGTGGACACTTGAGACTATGTTGGCATCTCCTGCCTGGAGGGGAGATGAGAGGGTGGAGGGGGTTAGAAGCTGGAGAAATGGACACGAAAAGAGAGAGTGGAGGGAGGGAGCAGGCTGTCTCATTAGGGGGAACGTAATTGGGAGTGTATAAAAAAAAAAAAATTGGGAGTGTATAGCAAGGTGTATATGGGTTTTTGTGTGAGAGACTGACTTGATTTGTAAACTTTCACTTAAAGCACAATAAAATTATTTTTAAAAAATCTGCTGCAAAATTTTAAAGTGTTAATCTATTAAAAGTGTTGAAAAGCAAAGATATTACTTTAAGGACTAAGATGGACCTGACCCAAGCCATGATATTTTCAATTGCCTCATATGCATTTGAAAGCTGAACAGTGAATAAGGAAGACTGAAGAAGAACTGATGACTTTGAATTATGGTGCTGGCAAAGAATATTGACTACACCATGGACTGCCAGAAGAATAAACAAGTCTGTCTTGGAAGAAGTAGTCAGAGTGCTCCTTGGAAGCGAGGATGGTGAGACTTCGTCTCAAGTACTTTGGACATGTTATCAGGAGGGACCAATATCTGGAGAAGGACACATGCTTGGTAAGGTAGAGGGTCAGCAAAAAAGAGGAAGACCCTCAATGAGATGGACTGACACAGTGGCTGCAACAATAAGTTCAAACATAGCAACGATTGTGAGGATGGCACAGGACTGGGCAGTGTTTCATTCTGTTGTACATAAGATCACTATGAGTCAGAGCCAACACAATGACACCTAACAAAAACAACTGTATTTCGGGCAGAGATAACCCTTCCCAGCATTTGATCATTAACGCTGAGTCCCATTTGATCACCACCACGGCCCTATGTAGTAGACAAGCAAGTATATTTTATTACCACCTTGGGTAGTGAAAACGGTTGGTGACTCAAACCCACCCAGTGGCACCTTGGAAGAAAGGCCTGGCAATCTGCTTCCATAAAGATTACATTCAAAAAAACCCTATCGTACAGTTCTACTCTGTAACACATGGAGCCACCACAAGTCAGAATCAACTCAACGGCAACAGGTTTGGTTTGGGGGTTTTTTTTCCAGAGGAAGAAACTGAGGCCCAGAGGATGAAGTGGCTTGCCTAGGGCACATAGTCAGTAAGGGGTGGAGCTAGGATTCAGGTCCTTGTCCTCATCTGTCTGACTCTAAAGCCCACATTCTAAACTATACACGATTCTGCCTCCACCTGAGTTCTTCTCAACTCTGTTAGTTCCTCCTAGGCCAGGCTCTGAAAACAGCCTTCGATTTGTCCTCTCTGTCCCCTCCTGACATCTCCCCACAACCCAGAGTCCCTATCCAATTGCTCTCTTGCTGAGCTACCACCTTAATTCCCAGGCCCAGTACAGAGTTCCCACGCTGTACCTCACGGGTTACCCGCCCTCCAAGATGCTCCTTGGAAAAGGGGTTTCCTGGTCAAAGCAGTTTGGGAGCCCTGCTCTTGTTCCCACAGTGACCATCTCAAGGGACCCCGATAGAGGACAGTTTCTGAGCAGACTTCCGGGAAAGTTGCTTAATTCAGGATTCCTCAGCATATTTGAGAGTGGAACTCACTTATTTTTCTGGAAGAAACTTTGAGCATCTCACAGGACTGGTGTTTCTCATAACACATTTTGCAGAGACTGCCCCAGAGCCTGGCTCCTGCGCTGGCCATAAATGGTCTGTATAATTTGGATTTGTCGCTCACCCCTCCACCCCCAAGGCTCCCCTCCAGCCAGGCTGGAATTCTTGTGGCCTCCACACACCCCCTCACATTCCTGCCCCCATGCCCCTGCTTCAGCTATAGAAGACCTCTGTGGGGGGGAGGGGCACACAGTTGGCACTCCATAAATGTTCCTTCCTCTTCCTTTGTTAATGGGTGTGCGTGCATTTTCCCTCGCCGTGATCAGTGCTGATTTCAGGTCTTGCTTTTCTCACCTGACTTTTCTTTTTTTCAGAAACACAGTTCTGTGTGTCAGTAGAGCCCAGAGCTACTCAAAATTGGGTTTGTGGACCAGTGCCAGTCCCTAAACTGTTTATTATCAGTCTGAGACGAGATAAGGAACTTGCTCCAGAGGGTAAATCAACCGTGTCACTAAGCATTCTGTTCAGTTGAGCTGACATTTTTTTTTTTCCCCTAGCAATACTTGCTTCATGTTGGAAGCAGTGCATAGATTTACTTTCTGGCAGAAGATCCTTATTGCAGATGGTAAACATTAACAATTCATAGATCAGCTACTTTGAAAAGCATTGATAGTGACCTCACACGGATTTCGAGGGCAGTGATGATTCAGTGGTAGAACTAGAATCTTCCATGTGGGAGACCTGGGTTTGATGCCTGGCTAATGTACTTCAAGCACAGCCACCACCCATCTGTCAGTGAAGGCTTGCATATTGCTGTGATGCTGAACAGGAGAGCTTCTAGACTAAGACAGACTAGGAAGGAAGGCCTGGCAATCAACATCTGAAAATCAGCCCATGAAAACCTTATGGGTCCAACTCCTTTGTATATGGGGTCACCATGAGTCAGAGCCTGACTTGACAGCAGCTAACAACAACATAATATTTCGAATTAGTATGCAGTGTTGGGTCTTATCAACACACCACAGTTCATTCATCCTATCCTGTAGCTGGATGTTTGGGCTGTTTCCAGGTCTTGGCTGCTAACCAAGCATGGCTATGATTTTTTTTTTTTTTTTTTTAATATGTGTGTTTATCTTTGTGGCTCCCTCAGTTTTTAAGGCCCACACATCTGAGGCCAGGGAGGTGGATGGCCTCCACAGGGTCACAAGTGGCCAAGACAGAACTCACACCCAGGCCTCTGCCCTGCAGTCCCTGTTCCTTCCTCCTCCCTACTCTGCCCTTCCTCCTGGGCCGATTTTCCGTCCCTTTCATGATTTTCTTTGCTCGCCTATGAGCCTTCTGCAGTTTTCCCACGTGTTGTCTTTGGGACCTGGAGAGAAATCCTTTTGGAATGTCCTGTGCCTTCTCCCTCAGAGTTCCCGGCTTTGTTCAATTGTTCAGGAGAAATTCCTGCCCTGGTAGGAGGGGCCCAGGAGGCTGTTAAAGAGTTTGCTGAAATGGCGGTACCAATTCACTCCCTCCTGCAGATTTCACCTTAAATGAGAGCAGCGTGGATGCAGTTTGGTGGGGTCACGTGGGAGTGGGGGGTAGGGGGGTACCACCCATTCCCAGCTTTATGTTTTCTGTATGGAGTAAGCAGGAGCAGTCATAGGCAGACAGGAAAGGCCGTAGAGATAAAGTGAGATTCAGAAATGGGGTAAGGGATGGGGTGGTCTAAGACTGAGAAGGTTCTGTTCAGAGATAAGGAAAGGTTGGGGTAGAGCAAGGGTCAGGAACAGGGTGAGCGTATCTATCTCACATGTTGTTGTTGCTAGGTGCCATCGAGTCAATTTAGACTCATAGCAATCCCTGTGACTGAGCAGAACTGCCCCATAGGGTTTTCTTGGCTGGAATCCTTATGGGAGCAGATTGCCAGGTGTTTCTCCCGAGAAGCCGCTGGGTGGGTTCAAACCACCAAGCTTTCGATTAGCAGCCAAGTGCTTAACCATTTCAGCTCAGGGCTCCTTCTATTGCACATGTACCTTGGTAATACGAAAAGCTGCATTTATTTTCTAAGATCATAAAATAGTTACAGCAAATGACCACAACAGATTTTGTTTTTAATATACAAAAAGTTCTTTAATATCATGCATCTATACCCAGTGATCCCAATAATGGAATTCCCAGGTGGTACAAAAGGTTAAGCACCCAGCTACTAACCACAAAAGATTGGTGGTTCAAATCCACCCAGAGGAGCCTCAGAAGAAATGCCTGGCAATCTATTTCTAAAAGATCATAGTCATTGAAAACCCTATGGAGCACAGTTCTACTCCCACACATGTGGGGTTGCCACGAGTTGAAATCTGCTCCACAGCAACTGATTCTGATTTTGTTGTTGTTGTTAAATCCCATGATACCAGATGATGCAGGGACTAATGGATCGGGCAACTGAGACTACAGGTGACCTGTGAGGGAAATGTCTTCCTTTGTTCACTATTTACTGGAAACAGCATATTCCAGGTTCAGGCTGCCCTGTTCAGAACATCTGTTCAAGGGGCAGCCCAAACCCCCAAGTTGAACACCATTTGTGTTTTGTCTAACTCGCTGTGTATTTTGGAGGCCAAGACTTGTCCCTCTTTCTCTTGGAATCCATTCAATAAATACTAAGAAATGGCATTTTGGCTAGGAAGAGTATTGGTTGAAGGTCAGAGCCCTAGGTTTGAATCCCAGCTCTGCTACTTGCCAAGAATGGGAGCTTGGGAAAGTCACTTTCTCTCTCTGAGCCTCTGTTTTCCCCTCTGTAAAATAGGGGTACTAAAAGTTAGTCTGGAAGGGTGAAAGGGATTGAGAGCCTATGTTTAAGACCTTGGTAGGATGCCTGGCACACAGCGTGAGTGCTCAATAAATGACAGTGTCCTTCCTCAGGTGCGAAGAATTTTCCTCAGCCACCTCCAGCCTCAGGGAACCTAGGCCTCCTCTGTACACAAGGTGGACATTGCAGCAGGCTGAGGAATTGTTGTGTAGCCAGCATGTTGCTTCCGTTTACTTGGACCCTGCAGGTGCAAAGCTTGAACTGTGTGTTGTTGGGGGGGGGCTTCCTGTGGCTTCGCATGGGTACAGGGAGCAGAGGACCTTCTCTAACCAAAAGGCTTGTTTTCTCTGGACTTGGGCTGAGGGACTTGAGGAGAGGGTTCATGGGCAGTGAGTATCTATGCTGAGTAGCAGCTGGGCCAAGGGCAGAGATTCTGTTCCTAAAGGGTACAATCCAATCCCCAATCAATGGGCAAAACCTCCAATGAGCACCTACTGTATACTGAGACAGAGAAAGGAGTGTGCCCAGAGAAGATCCTCCTTGTTCCCCAGAGATGGCAGTGGAAGTGAGGGTGAATTCTATGGGCCAGGGGTTTGGTGCCCTCATGCCTCCTTCTGTTCTGTGACCACCATGGTGATCTCACAGTGGGCTATTCAGGCTTGCCACTCTTTCTGCTTGGCCACAGGGCCAGGCCACAGCAGGCCACTGCCTTCAAACACCGTGGAACCTTGTAGGCCTCCAGGTTCTGCATTACTTCAGAGTCAGCCCCATTCCACGCATCGGCTTCTCTGAGCTGCTATTGACCGACCCCGTCGCCAAGGAGATGAGGAAAGCTCCAGCACAAAGGGACTGGGTCTGAAGTTCATTGCCACTTAGAAATGGGCTCTAAGGCCTGAAACAGCCCGTGGGCAACCTGGGAAGGTCTTACAACTCAGGCCTGAGTTCTTGGGTCTGAGTATTCTCAGTTTTCCCCTTGGGAAGCCCCAGACCTGGCCTGGGACCAGGAAGACAGAATAAGAAATATCAGAGTCTAGAGGGCCCTTTGAAGGTCCTTGAATCAACCAGAAGGTTGATAGTTTGAGCCCACCCAGCGGCACCAGGGAAATAAAGGCTTGGCAATCTGCTTCTTTAAAGATTACAGCCAAGAAAACTATGGAGCTCAGTTCTACTCTGTAACACATGGAGTCACCATGAGTCAGAATCAACTTGATGGCAATGAGTTTAGTTTTTTGCTTTTAGAGGGCCCTTAGAAATCATCAAAGCTACCCTCCTCATGTTACAGGTGGGGAAATTGAGGCCTGAAGAGGGGAGTAGGGGCATGCCCAAGGTCTCAGGGGAGGTTGGTAGCAGAGCTGGGCAGGAATCCAACTCTAGATTCCTAGCTTCTCTTGAAAAGGCAACAACTCACTTGAGAGCTGGGTAACGCCGGCTATCTTTAGACCAGGTATTCCTTCTCCTCTTAGCCACAGTCCCCACCACCCCCTGTTGCCACCCACCACCCAGACCAATTCACTCATTGAACTTTTACCTGCCTGGTCCCTCAGGCCCATGAGTTTGTAACCTCCAGTATAAATGGCTGTTTCACTCCAGCCGAGTCTTGTTAGCAGCAGTTTGCCACAATTTATTTTCCAAGACTGCAACCTGGTATGCATGCACCCATTTCACGATTAGCATTGGTGTCACCACCAGCTAGAGGGTTTGGAGATGGGCTCGGGGGTGTTCCAACCCGAGCGAATTGCCTCCCAGAACTTGGGCAGACGACCTAAGGAAAAGACCCCATTGCCAAACAAGGGGAGCTCAGGCAACTTCAGGCCCGGCTTCTGCAGGAGCATGGGAGTGAGGGTCCGGCTACTGAGCTGGTGCATGTAACCCATGTTGGTGGCATCATCCATGCACTCCAAAGCGCTAGCACCCCTGGTCGATGGCACCATGGAGGTGCTGTTGTTGGTGCTGGAGTGGTCAGGGGTGGCCATGATGGTGTTGGGGTTGGAGTAAGTGTTTTGGGAGGAGTGGTCCAGTTGGTCCAGGTGGAGGGAGTTGGTGGCTCGTTCCAGGTAGTTGGCTGCAAGCCTCGGCAGGCTCAGAGCTGTTTTGGGGCAGTTGGTATAGAAGGAATTGGTGGATCGGTCAAGATAGTTGATGCCTTTGATGAGCTGGTCCAGGAAGGTGGGGCTGGAGGGGCCAGAGGGACGATCTGTGCAGAGCAGGCAGTGGGGGTTGCTAAGGCAGGCTGGCCTTCTGGCCACCTTGGGGCGGTTGGCCAGATGGCTTGTCTCCACACACTTGGAGTTGTATGGCCGGCCCATGCAGATTTGCCCCAGTGGGAGTCTGGGGGAGCCGGGACTGGTCGGACACTCTGTGGAACTGCTACAGTTGCTGAACTCTGAGCCACTTGGTGTGCGGGTGCGCTTGAGGCTGCTGGTCCCTGTGAGATTGGGGCAGTGGGTCCAACCTGAAGTCCGGGCTGGAAAGGACACATTGTTGGGATGATTCAGGCGGCCGTAAGTGTTAGAATGCCCCACATGGCGCCCAGACATCCTTCCCAGCTGAGAGGATAAAGTTTCCTGGTGCTGAGTTGCTGGGAGCACGCCTGGAGGTTGGTTACCTGTGCCTGGTGAGGAGAGAGGAAGGTCAGCTCACCTCAGCTCCCTGCTACCTCCTGCCAGACTGTCTCTCTCCAGGTGTCCCTTCTGCTCCCAGAGGTCTAGCACCTCCCTTCTCTCTCTCCCCTTCCTACGCCCAGGCCCAGGGATTTTCAAACCGGAAAACTGACACGCTAGTCTTCAGAAAACCCAGGAAGAAAAAAAGACCTTCAGAACAACCAAAGCCAGGAGACCCCCTGGAAAAAGTTGAGCAGCCTGCTTTATCTATTTGCTCTAGTCCACATTCTGAAATTGCCATTCATCTTTTAAGCAGGGACTCCAGAAGGCCACAAAGGCCAAGGACTGATTCTGTAATGGTGAAATTCCAAGCACTGAGACAGGGTTTTTATTTTTTAAGAGGTAAAATCGAATAGCTAACAGGTCCAGCATTTCATCAAAGCTAAAATAAAATAGATTGTAAAACATACTGTTATTTTATGTGTGGCCAAGAAATAAAATCCATTGTCAATTCAACTACAAGATCCTATCAGCTATACAATGCACCCTGATATTAAAAAACATGTTTTAGAATCAAGGCAATACTCTATTGCACTTTCAGTATGTGCCTGGCCCTTTGCTGTGCATCCTGCGTGGATTATATTAATTCTCACTACAAACCAAAGAGGTAGTTACTATTTTATTCCCAGTTGACAGATGGGGAAACTGAGGTTCAGCGTGACGGCATGACTTGCTTAAGATCACACAGCTTTTAAACGATGGGGCCGGAGTACCATCTCAGATGTGTCTCGTGACCCCCGACAGACAATGCTTCGTCGTCGGGGTGACTTTGGTGCCCCCCACAGTCTACTAAGGTTGAATTCTCACCACCCCTCCTCTGCCTGCCTGGGTGGGGACACTGATAGGGAGAAACAAAATGTCGGGGGAGGCCCTTGCTAATCCTGTAACGAAGTTTATCCTGACTTTGGGAACCCCAAATGAGGGTGGAGGGCAGCTGGTGTGACAAGTCTGCTGATGGCCCTGGATTTGTGAAATCAGAACACTTCAGGGTACCTGGTTGTGATCCTCTCTGAGCGTGGAAGGTCTCTCTGCCCAGCCCACGAGAGGAGGGGATATTGGGATCCCCACTTCCCCTGGTCCACAAGTAGGCACTTCATGGGGGCTTAGGACCTTACCACGCCAAAGAGTTGCCCAGCCCACTGAACTCCACCCCCCATCCCTGGAGCTGCCAGGGCTCAGCCCAGGGTGTGTGGTCCCCGTCCTCACTGGCCCTCTGCTTCCCAATGTCCCCCTTTGCCTCCCAGCCAAAATGAGGGCTCTGACCTCTCTCCCCCACTACTGCCAGTTGATGCTAATTTTCCACTTAAGCTGGTACGAACGGAGCAGTATTTCAGCCTGTCCCACCCAGAAAACAGCTGTCCGCCTCTCTCCCAGCCTGCAACCCCACAGCTGCCCCTGTCCTTTGGGTAGAATTGGGTGGAATGTCAAGATCCTTGTCTCTTCACTCCCAGGTCTAACCCCACCCTGTCTCCTCCTCCGCAAAGACAGGAGGTGGCTGAGGGCTGACCCCCACAGGTCCCTGGCCTGCCCTCCCCAGTGGACTGGGCCCCATCTGCCACAAGGGCCCTCTCCCACTCTCACTGTTTTAGGAGGCAGATGACTTAGACCTCCTCTTGTACTCTACTGGGGATGCCCTCATGCTGCCACTCCAGACTGCTGGCCATGTCATAGAATCATGGAATCCTGGAGCTGGGAGGGGCCCCCAGAGGTCATCCTGGTCATGCCCCTGCCTCAGGGCCAGCAGCACTTTAAAACACTTTAATAAGGACAGATGGGCCTTATTTTTAAAAAGAGGCTGGGGTGGACAGTTTCCAGTGTTCCTTGTTGCTTTTCTAGTGGTTATTTATGCTGAGGGTCAGGAAGTTCCATGCCAGGTTTAATATAACCTCTGCTTGCTGTGGCCAGCATTGAGTTCACCTCTTTTCTCACTGGGTCAGCAAAAATGTATCGAGTCTCCCTCAAGTGCTGTCTCTTGGGGTGACTCATTTGTGGGCACGATAGCAACTCCTTTCTTCCCTTTTCATCTCTCCCTCACGAAGTCAGCAGTCCCAAGTTGAGCACCTACTATGTGCTGGGCTGTGGCTAGACCCTGAGGATTCTTCAGAGAGCAAATTTCAGCATTCCTTTTGGGACCCCACGCCCCTCTTCTAGGTCTGCTCCATAGCGGGCATGTAATTGTTTGTTGAATGAATGGACAAAATTCCTCTTTGAATGTCTCATGGTATTAGCCAGAAAAAGTCTCCCCTTTCATCATTTTCTTTCCTCAAACATTGAAAATAGATTTTTACTTTTCATTTTGAAAAGCTTTCAAATTTACTGAAAACTGTGAGTTTATGGTAACGGTGGTGGAATCATTTGGAAAAGGATAGTGAGAATGGGTGTGCAACTTGAAGGATGTAATCAATGTCACTGAATTGTACACGTAAAAATTGTTGAATTGGTGTATGTTTTGCTATGTATATTCTCATCAACAAAATAATTTTAAAAAATTTACTGAAACTTACAAGACAATGAACTCCCATATATTCTTCAAGGAGCCCTGGTGTCACGGTGGTTAAGCACTCAGCTGCTAACTGAACCCACCAGCCACGGGAGAAAGACGTGGCAATCTGCTTCCGTAAAGGTTTACAGCCCTGGAAATCTTGTGGGGCAGTTCTACTCTGTCCTATAGGGTCTTTACGAGTTGGAATCACTAGATGGCAGTGGGTTTGTTTTTTTATATACCTTCATCTAAATTTGGAAACCCTGGTGGCATAGCGGTTAAGTGCTACGGCTGCTAACCAAAGGGTCGTCAGTTCGAATCCGCCAGGCGCTCCTTGGAAACTCTTACGGGGAAGTTCTACTCTGTCCTGTAGGGTCACTATGAGTCGGAATCAACTCGACGGCACTGGGTTTGGTTTCGGTTTTGGTTCATCTAAATTTACTAATTATTAACATTTTGCCACATCTATCAGTCCGTGTATATGCATGCACATACATGTATATATAATAAGTATTATTATTTCAAGAGTAAGTTACAGCAACAACATCTTTTACTGTGACTATTTCAGTACGTAGCCCCTAAGAATAAGGACAATTTCTTACATATCCACACTGTAATGATCAAATCCAGGTATTTAACATTGATGACATTGTGTACTGTATGTATTATCTAATATATGGTCCATATTCAGACCCCACGGATTGCCCTTCTAATATTCTTCCTGGTAATTATTTTTCCAATCCAGGAACCAATTCAGGATCAGGAATTGTATTCAGTTCTCATGTCTCCTTAACCAGTGTCTTGGTTATCTAGCTAGTGCTGCTATACAGAAATAACCACAAATGAGTGGTTTTAACAAACAAATTTATTTTCTCCCAGTTTGGGAGGCTAGAAGTCCAAACTTGGGGCGCTGGCTTTAGGGGAAGGTTCCCTTTCTCTTTTGGCTCTGGAGAAAGGTCCTTGTCGCTTTGATCTTCTGCTGCTGGGCAGTCTTCATGGGGTTTGGCATATCTCTTCCCCCATCTCTGCTCCTCTTGCTTGCTTCTTTAATCTCTCTCCTAGCTCAAAGAGATGGACTCAAAACACACCCTACACTAATCCTCTTCATTCACATAACAAAGACAACCCATTCCCAAATGGGATTATAACCACAGGCATAGAGGTTACGATTTACAATCTCTTTTGGGGGGACATAATTCAATCCCAAACAACCAGTAAACCAGTTTGCTGTAGAGTTGATTCCAACTCATGGCGACCTCACGTGTATTAGAGTAGAACTGTGTGCTCCATAGGATTTTCAGTGGCTGATATTGTGGAAGTAGATTCCAGGTCTTTCTTCTTTGGGTGGACCCAAACCTTCAACCTGTTGGCTAGCAGCTGAGCTCATTCACTATCTGCACTATATATATGTCTCTTTTTTAGTCTACTTCAATCTGGAACTGTTGCTCAGTCTTTCTTTGTCTTTTATGACTTCGATATTTTTGTAGAGTACAGGCCAGATGTTGCGGAGAATGTTCTCCAAATTGAGCTTATCTGGTGTTTCCTAACGATCGGATCTAGGTTTACAAAGCACTTTAACATAGAAACTTCTCAGTAGACTCTCCCCAGTCCACAATGACTGACAGTGAAGGGCCTTTTGCTCCCAGGGGGCAGTGATAGTCTCCAAAAAGGGAGCCAGGAGGAGGGGTTAGAAGGTCCCCAAGAGGAGGAAGAGAATCATGGAGGAACTCATTGAACCAGGGAAATGGCTTTGACAGTTTGCTCGTGGGGCCTGAGCCAGGGTCTGGTTCTGCTCTGGGCTGGGGGCCTGGCAGGCAGGCAGCCAGCTAGCTAAAGGGTTGGGCCTCTGGGCTGTTTGTCCTGAAGGTACCCAGGCATTGAGATCACTGGCTGTTTCTGGCCTGGGCACTAAGAACTTCTGGAAATAGCTCCAGGACAATTATTTCAGGAGGAATGTGCCATTCCTCCATCTTCCCAGAAAGCTGGACCCTGTCCCATAAAATCAGGAAAGTTCCTCTCAAGCCTCCCTAACCCCAGGCCCTCTGGGGGCCACATTGACCTTCAGAGCCAGAAGGAACTAGGAGCCTTGATGGGGCCAAGGAGACTAAAAGCCCACCTCCCCCAAGTTCTGGGCTCTCAGGGCCCAGCCTGGAGTCAGGCTGGGCCGGCAGTGGTCCAGCTGACTCCAAGCCCAGGACACATGATGGAGGAGCTGTCTGCTCACCTCCTGCCCAGGCTTATCCTGAGAAGCTGACATCAGTGGAGCACTTACCATGTGCCAGAGATCCTGACATTGTTGAAGCCGACCCCTCGCATTCACCCTCACAGCACCCCTGAGAGGTAGGTATCTTGTCTGCTAGATGAGGTCACTGAGGCTCAGAGAGGGCAAGAGACTTGGCTAAGCTCTCACAGCAAGTCAGAATTAGAACCTAGTCTTTGGGCTCCAGAACCTACAGTTCTGAGCACTGATCCAGGAAGAGGGTGGGCCACCTCCTCACTCCATATGTGATCCTGTGAACTGAATAGGGTTGGGAGGGACTCAGACTGGAGACAGAGGCTGGGGGGCACTATGCCCTCCCCTTCTATCCCCCAGCCAAGCCTGACCGCCCCTCCATCCCTAGCATAGTAGGACCTCATAATGTCCTGGGTCGTTGGGATGCCTGCCCCGCATAGTCTCCAGGACCAGTGGCCCCACTCTGCCCCGCCTGGGCCACCTCCGACCCCGGGCCCTCATCTCCGTTACCTAAAAACCAAAAAACCAAATCCAGTGCCGTCGAGTCAATTCCGACACATAGCGACACTATAGGACAGAGTAGAACTGTCCCATAGAATTTCCAAGGAGCACTTGGCAGATTCAAACTGCCGACCCTTTGGTTAGCAGTCATAACACTTAACCACTACACCACCAGGGTTACCTCCATTGTCAAACCAGTTGCAAATCATCATCGCCGTTTTCCCCTGCTAGACTCCTTCTCCCCTCACTTCCCATCCCTGCAGGGGCCATAGTCCCACCCACGTCCTCCTCTCCACCCACCAAGACCATCAGGGGACCTTCCCCCACCCCAGGCAGGAAGAGTTCAAGGGCATCCCATTCCCCTAGGCTCTTCTAGAGTAAGGGGAGCAGTCCCCTTCTCCACAGACCTTAGGGCTCTGCCTCTCAGTGCACAGGCTACTCATTAACCCCTCACTTGCCACTCAACAGCTTCTCACCCCCCTTCAAGATGGTAGGAGCATCCCCTTGTCCCTTCAGCCACATGGCTTTGGGGACCATCACAGGTAAGGAGCAAGCCCAGCTCAGCAGCCATATGTGTGTGACATCCATGTTACTCCAGGCACCAGCTGAGCCAAGAGCCATGAAACCTTTGGTTCCTCCACCCCACCTGGAGGGCACATTTGCCCAGCCTTCGGTGGCTGTTGGCAGTGTGAATCACCTGAGCCCTTACTTGGCACTGGGCCAGCTTGCCTGCAGGGCTGAAAATCTCTCCTGGGCTAGGCTTGGGCCCTCCCTCAGCTGCAGCTTTCCACCCACCAGAGCACCATGAGTCATGAACCCTCATCCCTCAGCACCCTCAAGGCTAAGGGGCCTCTGATTACCATCTGCCAAAAACAGTGCTTCCCCAAGCCCTCATGTGGCGGGCACAAGCCAGGACATATCTGAGCTAAGGAGCACTGGAGTAGGTGTGGCTTGTCAGGAGCCTGAGCCAGCAAGAAGGTCCCTCCTACTAAGCCAACTTGGGGCTTTTGGAATAAGGGTGGCCAGTCTTGGAGGGGACAGGGTTCCTATCTTTATGGGGACTGGGAAATTCCCTCTAAGGGGGAGATGATGGTCTTATACAGGGCAAACCTTGCTGAGAGATACAGTGGCCATGGAATGTAGGATACCAAGTAACTGGCTTGTGTTAGGACCTTGACTAAGTAGCTAAACTTCTCTGAACCTTACTTTCCTGTTCTGTAAAATGAGGTAAGGAGGGTGCCCAATGAGCACTATTGACTTGATGACTTGCCATAATAATGAGTGTTCATAAAATGTTCCCTGTGTTCCAGGCACAGTTCTAAATGCCCCCATCAACTTACAAGCTTTGACAGTGATGTGCTAGAGCTAGGTTATACTGGCTCACAAGAGTCAATTTTTTAATATTCTGGAATTTAGTGAACTACTGTTGGTAGCTTGAAATCAGTCATGGTGGGAATATTTACACCACCAAAAAATTTTAAAAAACCCACTGCCCTCAAGTTGATTCTGACTCCTAGCAACCCTATAGGACAGAGTAGAACTGCCCCATAGGGTTTCCAAGGCTATAAATCTTTATGGAAGCAGACTGCCATGTCTTTCTTCGGCGGAGCAGCTGGTAGGTTCAAATAGCAGACTTTTTGGTTAACAGCCAAGTACTTTAACCACTGCACCACCAGGACTCCTATTCACACCACAGTACTTGGCAAGTTCAAAATTTATTCAAATTTATGCCACTAATGTCAAAAATGGAGAAATTGAAGATTTTTACCAACTTCTGCAGTCTAAAATTCATTGAATATGCAATCAGGATGCATTGATAATTACTGGTGATTAGAATGGGAAAGTTGGAAACAAAGAAGAAGCATCAGTAGTTGGAAAACCTGGCCTTGTTGCATGATAGAATTTCACAAGACCAACAACTTATTCATTGCAAATATCTTTTCTTAACAACATAAATGGTGACTATAGATGTTAACCTCTCCAGATGGAAAACACAGGGATCAAATCGACTACATCTGTGGAAAGAAACAATGGAAAAGCTCAACGTCATCAGTCAGAACAAGGCCAGGTCCTGACTGCAGAACAGACCATCAATTGCTCATATGCAAGTTTAAGTTGAAGCTGAAGAAAATTAAAACAAATCCATGAGAGCCGAAGTACCACTTTGAATATATCCCACCTGAATTTAGAGACTGTCTCAAGTATTCTTTGATGTTTTGGACACTAACAAGCAAAGATCAGACGAGTTGTTGGATGACATCAAAGACATCATACATGAAAAAAGCAAACGGTCATTAAAAAGAAAGGAAAGAAAGAAAAGACCAAAATGAGTGTCAGAAGAGACTCTGAAACTTGCTCTTGAAAGTGGAGTAGCTAAAGAGAAAGGACGAAATGATGAAGTAAAAGAGCTGAAGAGAAGATTTCAAAGGGAGGCTCGAGAAGACAAAGTAAAGTATTATAATGGTATGTGCAAAGACCTGGGGTTAGAAAATCAGAAAGCAAGAACATGCTCAGCATTTCTGAAGCTGAAAGAACTGAAGAAAAAAATTCAAGCCTCGAGTTGCAATACTGAAGGCTTCTATGGGCAAAATTCCCATTCTTCACAACGTTATCCATAATTTGTTGTGATCCACACAGTAGAATGCCTTTGCATAGTCAATAAGACACTGGTAAACATTTTTCTGGTATTCTCTACTTTCAGCCAGGATCCATCTGACATCAGCAATGAGATCCCTGGTTCCACATTCTTTTCTGAATCCAGCTTGTATTTCTGGCAGTTCCCCTTTGAGGTACTGCTGCAGCCGCTGTTGAACAATCTTCAGCAGAATTTTATGTGTGTGTGAGATTAATGATATTGTTCAATAATTTCCCCATTCAGTTGGATCACCTTTCTTGGGAATAGGCATAAATATGGATCTCTTCCAGTTGGTTGGCCAGGTAGCTGTCTTCCAAATTTCTTGGCATAGACGAGTGAGCACTTCCAGTGCTGCATCCATTTGTTGAAACGTCTTAATTGGTATTCTGTCAATTCCTGAAGCCTTGCTTTTCGCCAATGCCTTCAGTGAAGCTTGGACTTCTTCCTTCAGTACCACTGGATCCTGCTCATATGGTACCTCCTGCAATAGTTGAACATTGACCAATTCTGTATGGTGACTCTGTGTATTCCTTCCGTCTTCTTTTGATGCTTCCCGAGTCATTTAATATTTTCCCCATAGAATCCTTCACTATTGCAACTCGAGCCTTGAATTTTTACTTCAGTTCTTTCAGCTTCAGAAATGCTGAGCATGTTCTTCCTTCCTGGTTTTCCATCTTCAGGTCTCTGCACATGTCATCATAATACTTTGTCTTCTCGAGCTGTCCTTTGAAATCTTCTGTTCAACTCTTTTACTTCATCATTTCTCCCTTTTGCTTTAGCTACCCGACTTTCAAAAGCAAGTTTCAGAGTCTCTTCTGACATCCATTTTGGTCTTTTCTTTCTTTCCTTTCTTTTCAAGGACCTTTTGCTTTCTTCATGGATGATGTCCTTGATGTCATTCCACAACTCGTCTGGTCTTCAGTCATTAGTGTTCAACACGTCAAATCTATTTTGAGCTGGTCTCTAAATTCAAGCAGGATATACTCAAGGTCATACTTCGGCTTCCGTTGAGCTGTTCTAATTTTCTTCAGTTTCAACTTGAACTCGCATATGAGCAATTGATGATCGGTTCCACAGTCTGTCCCTGGCATTGTTCTGACTGATGATATTGAGCTTTTCCATTGCCTTTTCCCACAGATGTAGTCGATTTGATTCCTGTGTATTCCATCTGGCGAGGTCTATGTGTATAGTCACTGTTTATGTTGGTGAAAAACGTATTTGCAATGAAGTCATTGGTCTTACAAAATTTTGTCACGGGATCTCCAGCATCATTTCTATCACCAAGGCCATATTTTCCAACTAGTGATCCCTCTTTTTTGTTTCAAACTTTTTCATTCCAATCACCAGTAATTATTAATGCATCTTGGTTGCATGTTCAATCAGTTTCAGACTGCAGAAGTTGGTAAAAATCTTCAGTTTCTCCATCTTTGGCCTTAGTGGTTGGTGCGTATATTCAAATCACAGTTACATTAACTGGTCTTCCTTGTAAGTGTATGAATATTACCCTATCGCTGACAGCATCGTACTTCAGGATAGTTCTTTTTGGCAATGAATGCAACGCCATTCTTCTTCAAATTGTCGTTCCTGACATAGTAGTCCTTTTCAGCTCACTAATGCCTAGGGTATCAATGTTTATGTGTTCCGTTTCATTTTTGACGACTTTCAATTTTCCTAGATTCATACTTCGTATATCCCTTGTTCTGATTATTAATGGGTGTTTGCAGCTGTTTCTTCTCATTTTGAGTTGTGTCACATCAGGAAATGGAGGTCCCGAAAGCTTGACTCCATCCATGTCATTAAGGTCGACTCTACTTTGAGGAGGCAGCAATTCCCCAGTCGTCTTTTGAGTGCCTTCCATCTTGAGGGGCTCATCTTCCAGCACTATATCAGACAGTGTTCCGCTGCTATTCATAAGGTTTTCACTGGCTAAATCTTTTCAACTGGACCAATAAGCAACATCATGATAAACAGGGGAAAGACTGAAGTTGTCAAGGATTTCATTTTACTGGATTCACAATCAACACCCATGGAAGCAGCAGTCAAAAAATCAAAAGATACATTGCACTGGGAAAACCTGTTGCAAAAGACCTCTTTAAAGTGTTGAAAAGCAAAGATGTCACCTTGAAGACTAAAGTGTGCCTGACCCAAGCCATGGTGTTTTCAATCGCCTCCTATGCATGTGAAAGCTGGACGATGAATAAGGGAGACCAAAGAAGAATTGATGCCTTCGAATTGTGGTTTTGGAGAAGAATATTGACTATATCATGGACTGCCAAAAGAATGAACAAATTTGTTTCGAAAAAAGTACAGCCAGAATGCTCCTTAGAAGCAAGGATGTCGAGACTACGTTTCACATACTTGGGACATTTTTTTCAGGAGGGATCAGTCCCTGGAGAAGGACATCATGCTTGGTAAAGCAGGGGATCGGCGAAAAAGAGGAAGCCCCTCAATGAGATGGACTGACACAGTGGCTGCAACAATGGGCTTAAGCATAACAGTGGTTGTGAGGATGGCACAGGCCCGGGCAATGTTTCATTCTGTTGTACATGGGGTCTCTATGAATCGGAGCCGACTCAACAGCACCTAAAGACATGGGCAAAATATTGAATGATGCAGGAAGCATCAAAAGAAGATGGAAGGAATACCGAGTCACTGCACCAAAAAGAACTGGTTGATGTTCAACCATTCAGGAGGTAGCATACAGTCAAGAACCAAAAATACTGAAGGAAGAAGTCCAAGCTGCACTGAAGGCATTGGTGAAAAACAAGGCCCCAGGAATTGACGGAATACCAGTTGATAGGCTTCGACAAACAGATGCAGCACTGGAGGTGCTCACTTGTCTATGCCAAGAAATTTGGAAGATAGCTACTTGGTTAACCAACGGGAAAAGATCCATATTTGTGCCCATTCCGATGAAAAGTGATCCAACAGAATGCGGGAATTATCAAACAATATCATTAATATCACAGGCAGGAAAATTTTGCTGAAGATCATTCACAAGCGGTTGCAGCAGTAAATGAACAGGGAACTGCCAGAAATTTAAGCCATATTCAGAAAAGGATGTGGAATGAGGGAAACCATTGCTGACATCAGATAGGTCCCGGCTGAAAGCAGAGAATACCAGAAAGACGTTTACCTGCGTTTTATTGAGTATGCAAAGGCATTTGACTGTGTTGATCATAACAAATTATGGAGAATGTTGCAAAGAATAAGAATTCCAGAACACTTAATTGTGCTCCTGAGGAACCTGTACATAGATCAAGAGGCAACTGTTTGAACAGAACAAGGGAATATCGCATGACTTAAAATCAGGAAAGGTGTGCGTCAGGATTGTATCCTTTCACCACACTTATTCAATCTGTAAGCAGAGCAAATAATTTCATTTTCATACCATGTGCTCTGCAGTCACTTAATCTTGTAGGACGTAGCACAGTAGATTGTTGTCTGGAAGCAACTGGTCTTTTTTCCTCTGTTCAGTTATTCTACACATTTTTTGCCACCTCTACTTACCAATGAGTATTTCTGAAAACATATTTAGGCAATGATTGTGTATTAAAATGTCTTTTTTAATACACATTGGGAAGCACATGCTGTAGCAATGAGTGCAGCCCTGGAATCATACACTCAGATTCTAGATGCCTTAGAAAACATTGCTGAAGACCAGACACAAAAAGGAGATACCAAAAGAGAAGCTGAGAGCATCGCCAACAAAATGCAAACACTAGAGTGTGTGTTTATGTTGGTTATGTGGAATAATATATTGCAGCATTTTCACTGGGCAAGTCAAACTCTCCAAGATTCAGAAGTAAATTTAAAGACATGCACAGATCTCTACCAGTCATTAACAGGGTATTTACATATTTTAAGAGAAAATTTTGAAAACACTCAAAACAAGTACTGCCATTTGCTGATTATCAAGCAGTTCACTGTCTGCAGAAGCATCTTAGAAAGAAACAAGTAAATGAGGGAAGTGCTCCAGAAGTATTGAGTGCCAGAGATCAGTTTCGCGTCACCACATACTACGCCATCATTGACACACTTGAATCTTGCATGAAAAGAAGGGCAGAAGTATATGAAGTTCTCTCAAATAGACTTTCCTTCTTAAACAACATAGATGTACCCGATGAAGAAGGCATGGAGGCGTCCAAGAAATTAGTGCAGGCTTACCCCGATGACTTAAATACAAACCTCTAAGGAGAGGTGCGACAGTTTCATTCTTACGTTAGAACTAAGTTTACAGATTCAGGAAAGACAAATTTTACTCATGCAGGCTTGTATGATTCTATAATGGAAGATAAAATACAACTCATATGTCCCAATGTTAAAATCGCTTTACGCGTATTCCTAACTTTACGATCACAAACTGCACAACAGAACGCTCATTTTTGTCCCTAAAGAGACTTGAAAACCCTCAGCATACAAAAATGATTCAAGAAAGACTTGGTTCATTATCCTTATTACATACAGAAATAGATATTGTTCGGGAGCTTAATTGTGACGAAGTCTTTGAAGAATTTGTAAGAGCAAAGAATAGAAACGGATTTTTTTTTATTGTAACATGTTAGTGATGAAAAATCTATCTAAAAATGAAATATAGTAATTTATCGTAATATTTGTTTTCTGATCATTAAATTTTCTTTTATGACATCTTTTCATTTATAACTATAGCATTTACTATGAAACAAACATCAACACTGAGGTATGAAGCGTTTAAGGCAAAGTTGGTGGAAGTCAATTTTTCATTGTGGGAGATCAGCAGAATTTTACATTGATTGTTGAAACAGCTAAATTCACTGACTCATTTTCTTTGTTATAGAACATGTGGCATATTCTTTTTGTAGAAAATGTGGTAAATATTAAGAATTCACTAAAAATTTTATAATTCAGTTCATCTCATTCCACTAAAATGGTACATGCCAATTTTGCATTCAATTGCTAATATTCTAGTCATACTTAGAAGTTACATCATGGACAGCTAAGACGCACACACACACATACATATGTGTATATATACACCTCACATATCCTGTTCGAATGCGTGAGTAAGCAGAGAAGGGGGCACCACAGATTATCAGTGTTTAGGGCCCTCTGATGCCTCAACCTGGCCCTGTGGTGACCCCATGCACAACAGAACAAAATGCTGCCCGATCTTATGCCATCCCCATGATCAGCTGTGGATCAGACCATCGAGATTAATACGGTTTTTACTGGCTGATTTTCAGAAGTAGGTTGCCAGGCCTTTCTTCCTAGTCTGGAAGCTCAGCTAAAATCTATTGAACATTATAGTAACACGCAAGCCTCCAATGACAGACAGCTGATGACTGCACGTGAGGTGCACTGGCTGGAAATCAAGCCTAGATCTTCTGCATGGAAGGCGAGAATTCTACCATTGAACCACCACCACTATTCACGGATGTTAATCCAAACCAAACCTGTTGCCCTCGAGTCGATTCCAACTCATAGCAACCCTATGTCGGACGGAGTAGAACTGCCCTATAGGGTTTCCAAGGAGCCGCTGGTGGATTTGAATTGCTGACCTTTTGCTTAGCAGTTGAGCTCTTAACCACAGTGCCGCCAGGGCTCCACAAATGTTAACAGCATGCTCGTTTTCCAGAGAGGAGACTGAAGGGCGGAGGTGAAGTAATTCTGGAATACTGCCAAGATATAAAGTCAAGCAATCTGGCTCACACCTGCCCTCTAACTACTGCACCGACTGCCCTTGTGATGATAATTGCAGTTGCCATTTATTAGGTATTTACTGAGCGTTTTTTTTTTTTTACTGAGCAGAGACATTATGCTAAGGGCTTTCTGCTTGTAACAGGTGTACCCCAAAGTCATCCAGCACTCTATGGCCACCCTTTCCTTTAATAATCAAATAAAATAGCTCAAGCCTTCATCCTGTGTACCATGGGAAGTTCACAGCCTTTCTCATTACTTCTGAGGAAGCTGAGTGGGGGTTGGGTGTGGGGGGTAGGGGGAGCTGTTATGGTCTCTTGTCCCCTCTCACTCTGAATCCCTGCTTCTGGACCAATCTCAACCCCCTGTTGCTACCCCACCATCTGTGACTGTCATCTTCTCTCTGCAAAGTTACCCAACCCCACCGTGACCACTACTTCCTCCTCTTCCATGTCCCCAGGCGCCACAGCCATGCACCTGGTACGCATAAATGGACTTTACCAAAGGTCCAGGGTGACAAAGGGAAGAATATCGAAGCAGCGCAGAACAGAAAACAACTTGGCACTGAAAATAAAAGATGATTACATTGTTCTTCAGGTCTCTTGGCCTCCTTTCTGCTCAGGCCCAGGCCTCCTGCCATGAAGCTGGTGTTCACTAGCCCACAGGACACCCTTCTCCATCTCACCTCTGCCCCTGGTTCTGGGGCGCCCACTCCAACAGTCCTCCCCGCTTAGGCTGCTGGCGCCAAAGTCAACATTTATGGTTTAGTTGTGCAGTCAATTTGCTCCTGAGTCCCTTGATTCTCACCTGGGGAGAAGGGAAGGCTCACCTTCCATAACTTCAGTGAAGGTGTTTTCCTTAACAATCGAGCAAGCTTCCTTTGATCACTCCTGCTAAGATGTAGAAACAGCTGCGGACAGATTTTTTCCATCCTGTAAACATGCATTAGATGACTATGTCCTTTCAATAAGACTGAGGTAACAACCATTGTTTTCCCTAGAGATGAATTTAGCACTGAGGTTCTGCTGCATACCAGTCCCAGGACCTTGGGCAAGTTACTTCACTTATCTAAACCTCAAACTCCTCATCTGTAAACTGGGTGTAATAAGAATACCTGTCCCCCAAGGTGACATAGTATTCTGGCTGTCATAGTTATCTAGTGCTGCTATAACAAAAATACCACAAGTGATGGCTTTAACAAACAGATTTATTCTCTCACAGTCTAGAAGGCTAGAAGTCTGAATTTGGGATGCCAGCTCCAGGGGAAGACTTCCTCTCTCTGACGGCTTGGGATGAAGGTCCTTGTCATCAACCTTCCCCTGATCTAGGAGCTTCTCAGCACAGAGACTCCGGGTCTGAAGGATGTGCTCCCCTCCTGGTTCTTCATTCTTGGTGGTAGGAGGTCCTGCTCCTCTCTGCTCCATTCTTTCTTTTATATCTCAAAAGAGAGTGACAGAAGATACAATCTAATCCTGTAGATTGAGTTCTACCTCAGTAAAATAACTGCCTCTAATCCTGCCTTATTAACATCATAGAGGTTAGGAGTTACACCACTTAGATAATCACTTCAGATTGCAAAATGGTAGACAACTACACAATGCTAGGAATCGTGGCCTAGCCAAGTTGATACACAGTTTTGGAGGATGCAATTCGATCCATAACACTGGCACGTGGTTGTTGTTGTGTGTCGTTAAGTCAATTCCAGCTCATAGTGACCCTCCCTATAGAACAGAGAAGAACTGCCCCACAGGGTTTCCTAGCTGTCATCTTTTTTTTTTTTTTCTTATTGTGCTTTAAGTGAAAGTTTACAAACCAAGTCAGTCTCTCATACAATAGCCTGTAATCTTTATGGGAGCAGATTACCAGGTCCTTCTACCAAGGAGCAACTGGGTAGGTTTGAACCACCAACCTTTTGGTTAGCATCTGAGTGCTTAACTATTGCACCAATAGGGCTCCTTTAGGCACATAGTAAGAGCTCAATATATTGTTGAGCACTCAATATGTCAAATGTTGTTATCATTATTAGACTGATGAGCAAATTGGGTTGTAGGCCCAGCTCTGTTCCTGACTTGATGAATGACCTGGGCCTCAATTTCCTCAGCTGGAAAAGGAGGGACCAAGTGGTCGCTAAAGCCCGTTGTGGGCCTGTCATTCTCGTTAATGACGTACCTGTTCCCATTGCCATTGAGTTGATTTCAACTCATAGAGACCCTATAGGACACAGAAGAACTGCCCCATAGGGTTTCTAAGGAGCACCTGGTGGATTTGAACTGCCGACCTTTGGGTTAGCAGCTCCAGCTCTTAACCTCTATGCCACCAGGGTTTCCTTAATGATTTACACAAGTCTTTAAATTGTGTCTCCTTTCAAAGAAACTTTTACATAAAACCCAAACAAAAAAGGAGTCCATAAAAGGAACATGTCTTAGGAAACAAGGAGAGGCTCTGGTTCAGGCTGGGCGGGGTGGTGCCAGTTACTGCTGCCCTGGAGATGTGACAAAGCTTGGTAGCATGGTACTATTCTCTAAACTTTTCTGTATGCTTGAGACACTTCACAATCATACCCATTGCTGTCAAGTCAATTCCAACTCATAGTGACCCGAAGTGCAGTGAATGACTTAACATGGTCCTTCTAGCTATAGTCTTTGTAACCCAAATGACCGGGTGGGACTATGCTAATGAGGTGTTAGTGGCCCACTAAGGGATTGGATATCTTGTTAATAATGTGCATAAGGTATATAGCACACTCGTGGGGTAGGACCATGCAAATAAGGTGTATGGAACCCTAAGGAAGGAATTGGTCAGTTTTGCCATCCTGCTAGGCTTAAAGAGAGACAGAGAGAGTGAGGAGCTATAACACAGAAGACAGCAAGAGATGGCAGCGTGAGGTGGCAGGAACCAGGAGATCGGTGCAAGACATCCACAGAGCTAAGAGGTATAACACTTGCCTGAAAAGGTCCCCAGTAGGGCCTGGTGGCTGAACGCCCCCAGCAGAACCCAGTAGCAGCAAGGCCTTAGCAGGGCCCAGTGGCAGAGGGCAAGAAAAAGCTATCCTGATCAAAGAACTGCATCCTGAATTGTTCCCGTTACTTCCAAGTTGATCCCAATCCCAAGTTGTATCCTCTTATTTCCCTAATAAACCACATAACTGTAAGTACGGCTCATAAGTTCTATGAGATATTGCAGTGAATTACAGAGCCCAAAGGCAGGAGGAAGAGTACTGAGGGGTGGGGGAGTAGTTGGTGTCATAGATGATGGAGCGGGACACCAGCCTGGAAAAGTTGGATGCTTGGGACATCTTTAACTCCCACCTCATAGGAACCAGCTTTGTGCTATTCTTTTTTTTTCAGGCAGCAGGGCAGGAACTTTACCAACAGATGGTCATGCAAGGTTAAGTAAAGATATTCGGGTCAAGCTTACCCAGGCAATCCACCCTCACATTAGAAAAACAGTATAATGGCAATAGGCATCTCAGTGACAGCCTTCCTCAAATCTGTTTCTTCAGTCGCACTGTTTCAGTCTGGTTGAGTGTGCCCTTTATATTTGGCATACAACTTTCTTAGGATCATACTTCACTGTCATCCTGGGGAATCCTTTTGTCTTCTATCTCCTTTTTCTTTTAATAAATTTTTAGAAGCTTTACAGGAGAGAGAATGTAACGGTTGGGAAGGGCCTCAGAAAGAGACTTCTAGGATGCTGGCAATATTGAGTTCTTGATCTGGTTGGTGGTTCCATGACATAGTCGAGTTATGATGAACTGCACTTAATATTTCTTGTAATTTTGGTTTGGTTTTTGCAAATTCCCTAAACTTCTGTTTATCTGGAAATGTCCTAATTTCACCATCATAATTGAGAGACAGTTTTGCTGGATATATAATTCTTGGCTGGCAATTTTTTTCCTTCAAGGCTTTATATATGTCATCTCATTGCCTTCTTGCCTCCATGGTTTCTGCTGAGTAGTCCGTGCTTAGTCTTACTGACTCTCCTTTGTAGGTGAATTTTAGTTTATCCCTAGTCGCTCTTAAAACTCTCTCTTTATCTTTGGTTTTGGTAATTTTGATTATAATATGTCTTAGTGACTTTCTTTTGGGATCTACCTTGTGAGAGGTTTGATGAGCATGTTGGATAGATATCTTCTTATCTTTCATCAGAGAAGTTTTCTGCCAACAAGTCTTCAACAATTCTCTCTGTATTTTCTGTTATCCCCTGCTGTTCCAGTATTCCAATCACTCATAGGTTATTCCTCTTGATAGGGTCCCACATAATTCTCAGGGTTTCTTCATTTTTTAAATTCTTTTATCTGATTTTCTTCAAATATGTTGGCATCAAGTGCTTTATCTTCAATCTCACTAATTCTGACTTCTAATGCCTCAATTCTGCTCCTGTGACTTTCTACTGAGTTGTCTAATTAGGAAATTTTATTGTTAAATCTTCTGGGTTTCTGTTTGCTGTCTGTGGATTCTTGCAGCCTATTAAATTTGTCATTATGCTCTTCTCTAGTCTTCTTAAGTTCCTCTATTGCTTTGTCCGTGTGCTGCTTGGCTTGTTCTGCATTTTGCCTTATCACCTTCCTGATCTCTTGAAGGGTTCTGTATACTAATCTTTTGTATTCTACCTCCAGTAATTCCAGGGAATTCTCTTCATCCAAAAGATTTCTTCAGCCCTGGCCCGGACGGCTTCACTGCAGAGTTCTACCAAACTTTCAGAGAAGAGTTAACCCCACTACTACTGAAGGTATTTCAAAGCATAGAAAATGATGGAATACTACCCAACTCATTCTATGAAGCCACCATCTCCCTGATACCAAAACCAGGTAAAGACATTACAAAAAAAGAAAATTACAGACCTATATCCCTCATGAACATAGATGCAAAAATCCTCAACAAAATTCTAGCCAATAGAATTCAACAACATATCAAAAAAATAATTCACCACGATCAGGTGGGATTTATACCAGGTATTAAACCAGCCTTTTGCATAAAAAAAAAAAAAATTTTTATGCAAGGCTGGTTTAATATCAGAAAAACCATTAATGTAATCCATCACATAAATAAAACAAAAGACAAAAACCACATGATCTTATCAATTGATGCAGAAAAGGCATTTGACAAAGTCCAGCACCCATTTATGATAAAAACTCTCACCAAAATAGGAATTGAAGGAAAATTCCTCAACATAATAAAGGGCATCTATGCAAAGCCAACAGCCAATATCACTCTAAATGGAGAGAACCTGAAAGCATTTCCCTTGAGAACGGGAACCGGACAAGGATGCCCTTTATCACCGCTCTTATTCAACATCGTGCTAGAAGTCCTAGCCAGGGCAATTAGGCTAGACAAAGAAATAAAAGGCATCTGGATTGGCAAGGAGGAAGTAAAATTATCCCTATTTGCAGATTACATGATCTTATACACAGAAAACCCCAAGGAATCCTCCAGAAAACTACTGAAACTAATAGAAGAGTTTGGCAGAGTCTCAGGTTATAAAATAAACATACAAAAATCACTTTGATTCCTCTACATCAACAAAAAGAACACCGAAGAAGAAATAACCAAATCAATACCATTCACAGTAGCCACCAAGAAGATAAAATACTTAGGAATAAATCTTACCAAGGATGTAAAAGACCTATACAAAGAAAACTACAAAGCTCTACTACAAGAAATTCAAAAGGAAATACTTAAGTGGAAAAACATACCTTGCTCATGGATAGGAAGACTTAACATAGTAAAAATGTCTATTCTACCAAAAGCCATCTATACATATAACACACTTCCGATCCAAATTCCAATGTCATTTTTTAAGGTGATAGAGAAACAAATCACCAATTTCATATGGAAGGGAAAGAAGCCTCGGATAAGCAAAGCATTACTGAAAAAGAAGAAGAAAGTGGGAGGCCTCACTCTACCTGATTTCAGAACCTATTATATAGCCACAGTAGTCAAAACAGCCTGGTACTGGTACAACAACAGGCACATAGACCAATGGAACAGAATTGAGAACCCAGATATAAATCCATCCACGTATGAGCAGCTGATATTTGACAAAGGCCCAGTGTCAGTTAATTGGGGAAAAGATAGTCTTTTTAACAAATGGTGCTGGCATAACTGGATATCCATTTGCAAAAAAATGAAACAGGACCCATACCTCACACCATGCACAAAAACTAACTCCAAGTGGATCAAAGACCTAAACATAAAGACTAAAACGATAAAGATCGTGGAAGAAAAAATAGGGACAACTCTAGGAGCCCTAATACAAGGCATAAACAGAATACAAAACATTACCAAAAATGACGAAGAGAAACCCGATAACTGGGAGCTCCTAAAAATCAAACACCTATGCTCATCTAAAGACTTCACCAAAAGAGTAAAAAGACCACCTACAGACTGGGAAAGAATTTTCAGCTATGACGTCTCCGACCAGCGCCTCATCTCTAAAATCTACATGATTCTGTCAAAACTCAACCACAAAAAGACAAACAACCCAATCAAGAAGTGGGCAAAGGATATGAACACACACTTCACTAAAGAAGATATTCAGGCAGCTAACAGATACATGAGAAAATGCTCTCGATCATTAGCCATTAGAGAAATGCAAATTAAAACTACGATGAGATTCCATCTCACTCCAACAAGGCTGGCATTAATCCAAACAACACAAAATAATAAATGTTGGAGAGGCTGCAGAGAGATTGGAACTCTTATACACTGCTGGTGGGAATGTAAAATGGTACAGCCACTTTGGAAATCCATCTGGCGTTATCTTAAACAGTTAGAAATAGAACTACCATACAACCCAGAAATCCCACTCCTCGGAAAATACCCTAGAGAAACAAGAGCCTTCACACAAACAGATATATGCACACCCATGTTTATTGCAGCTCTGTTTACAATAGCAAAAAGCTGGAAGCAACCAAGGTGTCCATCAACGGATGAATGGGTAAATAAATTGTGGTATATTCACACAATGGAATACTACGCATCGATAAAGAACAGTGACGAATCTGTGAAACATTTCATAACATGGAGGAACCTGGAAGGCATTATGCTGAATGAATCAGTCAGAGGCAAAAGGACAAATATTGTATAAGACCACTATTATAAGATCTTGAGAAATAGTAAAAACTGAGAAGAACACGTACTTTTGTGGTTATGAGGGGGGGAAGGAAGGAGGGAGGGAGAGGGTTTTTTATTGATTAATTAGTAGATAAGAACTGCTTTAGGTGAAGGGAAAGACAACACGCAATACATGGAAGGTCAGCTCAATTGGACTGGACCAAAAGCAAAGAAGTTTCCGGGATAAAATGAAAGCTTCAAAGGTCAGCGGAGCAAGGGCAGGGGTTTGGGGACCATGGTTTAAGGGGACTTCTAAGTCAATTGGCGAAATAATTCTATTATGAAAACATTCTGCATCCCACTTTGAAATGTGGCGTCTGGGGTCTTAAATGCTAACAAACGGCCATCTAAGATGCGTCAATTGGTCTCAACTCACCTGGAGCAAAGGAGAATGAAGAACACCAAGGTCACACGACAACTAAGAGCCCAAGAGACAGAAAGGGCCACATGAACCAGAGACCTACAGCATCCTGAGACCAGAAGAACTAGTTGGTGCCCGGCCACAATCGATGACTGCCCTGACAGGGAGCACAACAGAGAACCCCTGAGGCCCCAGGAGATCAGTGGGATGCAGACCCCAAATTCTCATAAAAAGACCATACTTAATGGTCTGACTGAGACTAGAGGAATCCTGGTGGCCATGGTCCCCAGACCTTCTGTTGGCACAGGACAGGAACCATCCCTGAAGACAACTCATCAGACATGAAAGGGACTGGACAGTGGGTGGGAGAGAGATGCTGATGAAGAGTGAGCTAATTATATCAGGTGGACACTTGAGATTGTGTTGGCATCTCCTGTCTGGAGGGGGGATGGGAGGATAGAGAGAGTGGGAAGCTGGCAAAATTGTCACGAAAGGAGAGACTGGAAGGGCTGACTCATTAGGGGGAGAGCAAGTGGGAGTACGGAGTAAGATGTATGTAAACTTTTATGTGACAGACTGATTTGATTTGTAAACGTTCACTTGAAGCTCAATAAAAGCTAATAAAATAAATAAATAAAACAAACAAACATAAACCCATTGCTGTCTAGCTGATTCCAACTCACAGCAACCCTACAGGACAGAGTAGAAAACTGTCCCATAGAGTTTCCAAAGCTGTAATCTTTATGGAAGCAGACTGCCACATCTTTCTCCCTCGGAATGGCTGGTGGGTTCAAACTGCTGACCTTTCGGTTTGCAGCTGAGCATTTACCCACCGTGCCACCAGGATCCCTTTAAACAAACATACTCAGCCATAAAAAGAAATGAAGTCCTGGAGCACACCATGACATGAATGAGCCTTGAAAACATCATGCTGAGCGAATGTCAGTCGCAAAAGGACAAATACTGTATGATCTCACTGATATGAAATAAGCAAATATATTTTGTTTTTGTTGTGTGCCATCGAGTTGATTCTGATGCATAGTGACCCTATAGGAAAGAGTAGAACTGCCCCGTAGGGTTTCCAAGGAGTGGCTGATGGATATGAACTGCCGACCTTTTGGTTAGCAACCTGAGCTCTTAACCAGTGTACCACCAGGGCTCCAGCAAATATATAGAAACCAAAAATTAATGGTGGTTGCCAGGGTGGGAAGGAGGGGGAAATGGGGAGCTTTTGCTTAGGGTGTGGTGAGCTTATGTTAATGGTGGTAGAATAACTTGGAAAAGGAGGGTGAGGATGCTTGTACAATTTGAAGAATGTAATCGATGTCACTGAATTATACATGTGGAAATTATTGAATTGGTGTATGTTTCACTATGCATAATTTCACCACAATAAAAACAAACCAAAAGAAACCTTAAAAAAAAAAAAAAGATTTCTTGATTCTTTGTTTTGAGACCTTGCTGAAGCAACCATGGTCTGCCTCTTTATGTGATTTTATATTGACTGTTGTCTCTGAGCCTTCAGTAAATTATTGTATTTATTTATTTTGTTTGTTTACTGTGTCCTAGCTTCTTGTTTTGTTTTGATATGCCCAAATAGGCTGCTCATGTGAGCTAGTTTGATTATTGTCACCTTTGAAGCTCTAACATCCTGTCACCAAGCGGTTAGAGCTTTTACTAGGTATGTGAGCCCAGGAGTCCATTTACTTTTCTTGTACAGGTTCAGCAAGTCGGTCACCAAGTGTGTGGTGCAAGCTCTCACCTACAGTCCTAGATGTGCAGGAGTGATTGGTGTAGGCAGAGGTATCTGGCTGCAATAGGGGGTCATGTGCTGAGCAAGGCAGTGGGACTGACAACCACACTTGTGTGTCTGTGAGGAAAGCATGTCCCTGTTTCCTACAGCACGTAGCTGGGTGGGTTTTGCAGCCGGACTATGGGCACCCAGTGCTGTTGGCTGTAAAGACTGGAAGGCACCTTTTATTCTTGGATCCCTGTTGCGGGTGGCTAGGTAGAGTGGGTGGAGCCCCCAGTCCTCAGGCCCCTGATGTGGGTAGGTGAGGACCCTGCTTAATAGGCAGAGTGGTGTCAAATGTCACAAACCTGCCACTCCACCATATAGCTGAAACAGTTGAAGTTAGACATCAGGTATATAACCTTTTTACTGTACTAATGAGGGCCTATGCTGTTGAAATGGGCCCACATAGGTCTATGCAGGGGTGAAAGGCATTCAAAGACCGTGGACCCCTTATGCCTGTGCCTAAGCAAAGGAGCTGTTTCTGCCCTGAGTTCTAGGCTTAGGGGAGCCGGCCAATTATCTTTTCCCTGTTTGTAATTTGTTCCTCTGCCGTTCTTATAAAAGAAATTTATTCATTTATGACCATATACGACAGAGTAGAACTGCCCCATAGGGTTTCTAAGGTGGTAATGTTTATGGAAGCAGACTGCTACATTTTCCTCCCATGGTGCAGGCAGTGGGTTTGAACTGCCAACCTATCAGTTAGCAGCCAAGCGATTAACCACTGTGCCACTAGGGCTCCTTTCACAATCATGAACATTTAAGAAAAAATGGACATGGCATGGGATGCTGTAGAAAGGAGTCTGGATTAGGAGTCTGGAGCCCTGGGTTCTGGTTTTAGTTACGCCACTGGCCCACTGTGTGACCTTGAGCAAGTCACACCCCTTCTCTGGGCCATACTGGTGAGTACCTTACAGGCCTTGCAGTGCTAATATTTTATTGGATAGTGTTCATTCATTTACTTTAATTCAAAATCCGCAAGTGTCTCTTAAAAAGAAAAGACCAAACTCAGTGCCGTTGAGTCGATTCCAACTCATAGTGACCCTATAGGACAGAGTAGAACTGCCCCATAGAGTTTCCAAGGAGTGCCTGGTGGATTCGAACTGCTGACCCTTTGGTTAGCAGCCATAGCACTTAACCACTACGCCTCCAGGGTTTCCGAGTGTCTCTTAGGTACTTTTTATTTACATGTCTAGCCTTCCCACTGGCCCCCTGGAGGGCAGGTCTGTGTCCTCATTCCTATCTCCCCACTGTCCCATGCAGGCCCTGGCACTTCCTGGGTTCATGGAAGGAAGGAAGGAAGGAAGGTAGGGAGGGAGGGAGGGAGGGAGGAACAGGATAATGAACTCCTGGTCATGTCCTGGAAACCCTGGTGGCATAGTGGTTAAGTGCTACAGCTGCTAACCAAAAGGTTGGCAGTTCAAATCCACCAAGCACTCCTTGGAAGCCCTATGGGGCAGATCTACTCTGTCCTATAAGGTTGCTATGAGTCAGAATTGACTTTACGGTGATGGTTTTTGGTGTCATGTCCTGAAACAAGCCGTCTCAACCCCTGAAGAGTTTGGAGTCTGTGGTTGAGGTTCCTGGACCTCCTCAGGACCTGCCCGTGCCCCTGGGGTATGCGGGTTGGGGTGGGAGGTGCTGGAAGCTGCAAGAGCAGAAGGTGGCCCCATGAGGGGAGAGCCGTCTTGGAGGCTTGGAGGCTCAGAGGCTTACAGACTCCACTTCCTGTTCTGGAGGGCATGCCAGAACCTGGTTCCAGCCTAGACCTTTGACCTGACCAGGAGAGCAAAGCCAGGAAACCTCCCCTGGGCTTGGCCTGGGCCCAACCTCCTACCAGGTATGGGCTGAGCCCTAAGCCAAGGGGCCAAAGCCTGCCCTCCTTGTCCAGCCCCACAGAGCCCAGCTGCTCTGCTCCAGCTCCATAGGCACCTACTTTACCCCCGAAACCACCACCAGCACTTTAGTAAACCCCGAGCAGTCTGCTTGGGCAGAGAGGGTAGCTGCGGTAAGGAGATCTGGGTTCAATTCCCACCTCTGTCTCTCAGAGGCTGTATAGGCATGGGCACATTACCTCATCCCCCTGAGCCTCAATTTCTACATCGTCGTTCACACTTAGGGTTGTTGTGGGGATTAAAATAGAGGAGGTCTCATATTAATTCCCGTTCTTTACCATATTCAAGGAACTAAAAAATAAGTTCCCCTTGCAGATAAAGTTGAAGCCACCTCCAGCCCTTTCCAAGTCCCACTCTCCCTTCTTGGAGAATACCCTGAACTTTGTGATCTTCTCTCCCATGCATTTTAATTCTAATACTGCTGTTGTTGGGTGTCATCGAGTCAATCCCAACTCATAGGGACCCTGTATGACAGAGTAAAACTGCCCCATAGGGTTTTTGAAGCTGTAATCTTTATGGAAGCATCAGGTCTTTTCTCTATGGAGACACTGGGAGGTTCGAACCACCAACCTTTCAGTTAGAGCTTAACTATTATGCTGGTAGGGCACCTTATCCTATTCCTACACATTGCTATATGATGTGTAGTATGTTTTCAAATGTTATATGTATGTATGGTATTGCATTGAATGTATTTTGCAATTTGTTTTTTTATTCAGTGAAGTGTTTTTGAGATCTGTCCATACTGAGGAAACCCTGGTGGCGTAATGGTTAAGTGCTACGGCTGTGAACCAGAGGTTGCCAGTTTGAATCCGCCAGGCCCTCCTTGGAAACTCTATGGTGCAGTTCTATTCTGTCCTATAGGGTCGCTATGAGTCGGAATCAACTCAACGGCAGTGAGTTTTTTGGGTCCGTATTTATTGATCTATGTAGCTCAGGTTCAATCATTTTTACTGATGTTTAATATTGAATTGTATGATACACCACATTTCTTCCATTCCTCTATACATTTGTTTCCGATCACTTTTTATTTTATTTTTTTCTGCTATTCCAACCAACACCAAAATAAATATCCTTGTATGTGTCAAAAACTGAATTCAGCAAGAATGGATGTCTTCAGCGAGCTTACATTCATCATCCAGTGGTATTCGCTATCCACTTAGATGACATTATTTTCTGAACCTCAAATCAGGGCAAACAACCTGATAATGGGACAGGCCATTTGCAGTTGGGACTCTTTGGAATATAAGAGCAGTACTTGTCACTATCTGTTGAATGTGTTCTACAGGCCAGGCCCTGTGCTAAGTGCTTTGCCTTCTCAAATTCTCACAAAAACACTATGAGGGAGCTACTGGTATTACCCCAGATGAGGAAACCAAGATGCAGAGAGATTAGGTATCTTGATTAAGGTCACACAACAGTGGTCGACTGGAGTTCAAACCTGGGTCTGTTTGACTCCACAGCCCATATTTTAAGCAGAGCACAGGAGCCCCAGTAGTACCCCCCCAGAGCTGTTGGAGCATAAAGGAAGGAGGGACTGATACCAGCTAGAGTCTGAGGGAGGCCTTCCTTAAGGAAGTACCAGTCCCAAATGGCCTGAAGGATGGGCAGCGGCGAGCAGAGGTGAAGACACTGAGGGCCAAGGCACTTCTTTCAAATTCTTCTCTTTTTACCTTGTTTCTCCTCGGTCATCTCTTCTCTCATTCTCCCACTATTCATTCATTCATTCATTCACTTTCTCACTCATTCACTCACATCCATTTATCTAACATGAGCTGAGCATTAACTCTGTGCCAGAGCATCAGAGCCTGGATGATACAGACCCTAGAACTGGTGGTGAGTGCATTCACCACACTCAGCTCAACCCCGTGAGGAAACCCTGAGACTTGTCCTCGCCCTCAAACACACCCCAATACTCAAATCAAGCTAAGCAACCTACTAGAAAGACCTGTGGAGACATTTGTGGCTCTCTGGCACCCCCTGCTGGTAATATTAGAGATTACATGCTAGGCTGGCTGAACCCCAGCGCAGCTTGGGGAAGGGACTTCTCCAGCTCCCCCATTTCAAACCTCTTGCACTGCAACTTGTGCCAGCAATTTCATTTTAGGGTCCTTGTCAGAAATAGTTAACTCCCTCGCCTTTTCCAGGCCCAAACCAAAGGCTGAAGCAGTGAGAGAGACATGTTTGGGCTATGTACGTGTTTGTTTTATTTGGGAAAAGGTGTGTTCTGTAATGTGTGTATGCACTGTGTGCATCATGTATGTATGTGCCGGTGTTGTGTGTGTAATGCATTAAATTTTATCCTTGCAAAAGATATATTAAAGTTCCAAGCCCTGTGCCTGTGACCCTGTTCAGAAACAGGGTTTTTTTCTTTTGTTACCTTAATGAGGCCATACCAGAGTAAGAAGGGGCCTAAAACTAATGATTTCTGATTGTTCTCTTCAAAAAGGGAAAACAGACATGAAGAGACAGACACACAGGGGAAGACAAACAGTATGTGACGATGGGGGCCCAGGAACACCAAGGATTGCTGGCAGTTACTGCAAGTTGAAAGCTAACTCCCTGAATTCAGACTTCTAGCCTTTTGAACTGTGAGAAAATAAATTTCTGTTCTTAAAGCCACCCGCTTATGTTTCTGTTACAGCACAACTAGCAAACCAACTCAGAGTGGGTATTCATGGGAGCACCAAGGCGTAGATTCTGAGTATGTGCTCGTATACCGTGCCATGTGCACGACGGGGATGTGTGTTTGAGTGGCCCCCTCCTGTGCTCTCTGTGTGTGCTCTGGGCACACGTGTGGGAAGATGGGTAGGCAGCCCCCTCGCATTTAGATGGAACGACTCTGAAGTGTTGTCTTCCAGAGTTCCCAGTGGGACTGGGGGCCCAGTGGTTCATTAACACACCCTGTTTTGGCTTCCTTCCCTTCCCTGTTTTACTTTCCTGCTCCTGTATGTGTGCTTCCTGGGATCCTTTCCCCAATAAATGTGTTTTTATCATTAGCTGCTGTCATAGACTGAATTGTGTCCCCCAAAAAATACCTGTCAGCTTAACTGGGCTATGAGTCCCAGTATTGTGTGATTGTCCACCATTTTATGTGATTTTCCTACATGTTGTAAATCCTTTCATGATGATGTAATAAGATGGATTAGCAAAGGTTATATTGATGAAATCTACAAGATTAGGTAGTGTCTTAAGCTAACCTCTTTTGAGATATAAAAGGGAGAAGCAAGCAGAGAGACATGGGGACCTCATACCACCAAGGAAGCAGTGCCAGGAGCAGAGCGCGTCCTTTGGACCTGAGGTTCCTGCCCTGAGATGCTCATAAACCAAGGGAAGATGGATGCATCACAAGGACCTTCCTCCAGAGAGAGACAGCCTTCCTCTGGAGCTGATGCCCTAAATTTGGACTTGCAGCCTACTAGACTGTGGGAGAATAAATTTCTCTTTGTTAAAGCCACCCACTTGTGGTATTTCTATTATAGCAGCACTAGATGACTAACACAGCTACCATCAAGTTGGTCCCAGGCTCACAACGGGACAAAACTACCTGATCCTGTGCCATCCCCACAATTGGAAGGCATATCAGACCATTGTGATAGGGTTTTCATTGGCTGATTTTTCAGAAGTAGATTGCCAGACCTTTTCTCCTTGTCTATGTTAGTCTGGAAACTCTGCTGAAACCTGTACAGCGTTGTAGCAACACACAATCCTCCAAGAGAGATGGGTGGTGGCTGGGCATGAGGTGCATTGGCTGGGAATGGAACTTGAGTCTCTTGCATGGAAGGGGAGAATTTTACCACTGAACCACCATTGTCTCCATCCCAAATAAACTGCCTCCACTTTAATTGTTGTCTCAGAGTCTGCTCTTGGGATAATGAAGGAGGCAGCCCAAGAAGGGAGGCCAACATCCTGAGGTTGCCAAGAGCTTGGGTCCTCAGAGATGTCGCTGAACCACTGAATTAGCCAATTGCCCCACCCCCCACCTTCTGGTTCAGTAAGATAAACCCTTACCATTTAAAACCAAAAAACAAATCCATTGCCACCAAGTAGATTCCAATTCATGGCGACCCTATAGGACAGAGTAGAACTGCCCCTGTAGGGTTTCCAAAGCTGTAAATCTTTATGGAAGCAGACTGCCACATCTTTCTCCTGTAGAGCGGCTGGTGGATTCAAGTCACCGACCTTTCAGTTAGCAGCCGAGCGCTTAACCACTGTGCCACCAGGGATCCTCTCTTACTGTTTAAGTCTCTTTTAGTTGGATCATCTGTACTTGTGGCTGAGAGTCCTCTAACAGTACAGCACCCCAAAGGGACTTGTTCTGTGTGAAGGGCAGGTGAGGACTAGCCTGAGTCAGTGCAGCACTGCTGAGTGTGCATGTGTGCATATGCACAGTGGCTGCGTATGCACACCCCATGCATTGATTGCGCACCTACTGTGTGCATGGCCCTGTGCTAGTGGCTGTGTACCTGAGACACAGAACTGGGTCATCTAGGCATGTTTGCGCAGATCTTGTGTGGTTCCTCGGTGAGTTCCAGGCTTGCTTTCTTAAGGACCTCCCTTGTCCTCAGCCTATCTGCTTCTCCACTGCCCACACCGTTGTTACCTGGACAGCCTCTGTAGAAGCCCATCCAGCCTCCCTGATGGTATTCTTTCTCCTTTTTAAATTATTTTCTACTTAGCAGCCAGAGATATGCTTTGAGAATGTAAGTCAGATCACGTTGTGCTGCTGAAAATCCTTCAACGGCCCCCGTGGGCCTGAGGCGCCTGCCGTTACAGGGGTCTCCAGCCCCATCTCTTCCCTCATCTCCCAGCCCTTTGGTGTATTCTGCAACCTTCCTGTGCTTTGCTCTGTGTGGTGAGCAGGAGGGGTGGGAGGACTGACCCCTGTAGGCTGTATTTCCCAGGTACCTGTGACAGCAGGCTTCCAGCTGGGTTCAGCTGTTGGAAGGCACTGCGGGGGATGGAGGTCCCTGGATGGTGCAAATGGTTTGCACTCAACTACTAACCTAAAAGTTGGCAGTTAGAACCCGTACTGCAGCACCATGGAGCAAAGTCCTGTAGATCTGTTTCTGTAAAGTTTACAGCTAGTGGAACTCTTATGTGCTATTGGTGGCAATGTAAAATGGTATAAGCATTTTGGAAAATGATGTGGTGCCTCCTTAAAAAGCTAGAAATAGGAATACCTACAATCCATCAACCCTACTCCTAGGAATATACCTAGAGAAAAATAAGAGCTATCACACAAATAGACATCCGCACACCTATGATCATTGCAGCATTATTCACAATAGCAAAAAGATGGAAACAACCTAGATGCCCATCAATAGCTGAATGGATAAGCAAGCTATGGTACATACATTGAACTCTGCACAACGATAAAGAACAATGATGAATGCCTGAAACATCTCACGACATGGTTAAATCTGGAGGACGGGATGTTGAGTGAAATAAGTCAATCACGGAAGGAAGAATATTGTATGAGACCACTATTATAAAAACTGAAGAAAAGATTTATACACAGGAAAAAAAAACTTTGATGGTTACTAGGGAGTGTTGGAGAGGGGAGATCACTAACTAGATAGTAGGCAAGAGTTAACTTTGGTGAAGGGAAAGACAACACGCAATATAGGGGAAGTCAGCACAACTTGACCGAGACAAAGTCATAAAAGCTTCCTAGACATATCCAAACACCTTGAGGAACCAAGTTACTGGGGCTGAGAGCTGGCGACCATGGCCTTGGGGGACACCTAGGTCAATTGGCATAACATAGTTCATAAAGAGAATGTTCTACATCTTACTATGGTGAGTATCGTCTGGGATCTTAAAAGCTTGCAACAGCCATATAAGATACATCTGCTGGTCTCCCCATCCGCAGAGCAAAGGAAGGTGAAGAAAACCAAAGACACACGGGAAATGTTAGTCCAGAGGACTAGGTGACCACGTGAACCGCAGCCTCCACCAGCCTGAGCCCAAAGGACCGAGATGGTACCCGGCTGCCACAACCAACTGCCCTGACAGGGGTCACCATAGAGGGTCCTGGACAGAGTGGAAGAAAAACGTAGAACAAACTTCAAAACCACAAAAATAAAAAACAAGAAAAAGACCTGACTTACTGATCTGACAGAGACTGGAGGAACCACCAAGATTATGGACCCCAGACGCCCTACTAACTCAGAACTGAAGCCATTCCTGAAGTCGACCTTTAAGCCAAGATTATATAGGCCTATAAAACAATAACAACATATGCGAGGAATGTGTTCCTTAGATCAATCAAGTATATGAGACCAAATGAGTAATACCTGGCCAAAAGCAAAGACAAGAAGGCAAGAAGGTACAGGAAAACTCAATGAATGGGCACGAGGAACCCTGTGTGGAATGGGGGATTGACACATTGCAAAGATTGCAATCCATCTCACAAAATAATTTATGTACAAATGTTTTTGAATGAGAAGCTCATCTGTGGTGTAAAATTTTACCTAAAGCACACACACACACACACACACACACACAGATTACAGCCAAGAAAATCCTATGGAGCAGTTCTACTCTGCAATACATGGGGTTGCCGTGAGCTGGAATCAACTTGATGGCAATGGGTTGGGTTTTTGGTGGGAGATGGAGGGTATGAAGAAGAGAGGAACCAGGGTATTTCTCTTTCTACATCTCCTCCATGGCTCCTAGGGGACAGATCCCAGCTAACAGCATCTCCTCCCTCCGTTCCTCCATCCTGGCAGGCAGCTGTAGCTAACCTATGGGTTTTCTCATCATTATCTGTTGGCTTCTCAGTTCCTGCCTCACCTGAGTAAGCAGTTTCCTGGATTAAATTCTATTTCAAATGCTTGAGACTTCTGTTTTCTGGTTTGACCCTGACTGACACAGGCAGCCGTTTTACTGCCAGCCTGTGTCAGGCAGGGCCAAGGGGACTACAGAGAACTAAAGTCTAAACCTAGGTGTGCCTCCCTTGTGCTCCCCCTGCCTCTGGACTTGAAGTTCTGTGAAGTGATAAATCTCATAATTGTTTAAATTAGTCAGGGCTTCCTGTTGCTCGCGTTTGATAACATCCGTGGCATTTTGTGGCAAAGACCTGTTGTTGTTAGGTGCCCTCAAGTAGACTCTGACTCATATCTACCCCATGTGACAAAGTAGAACTGCCTCCATAGGGTTTTCTAGTCTGTAATCTTTACAGGAACAAATCACCAGGTCTTTCTCCTGGGGAGCAGTTGGGTGGGTTCAAACCACCCACCTTTTGGTTAGCAGCTGAGGGCTTAACTATTGTGCCGCCGGAGCTCCTGCAAAGACTTGTAGCTGCCTCTAATACCCATTTTCCCTTTCTTCACTGCTAAGAGAATTTTTCATTTTTGCAGAATAAAAAACACATTTCCCAGCCTCCCTGGCAGCCAGGTGAAACCATTGTGCTAAGTTCTGGCCAATTGCAGAAGAGATGTACACAAATTTTGGGTTGGGCAATTAACGCTTTCATATATGAATTTTTTTTCCTTTGAATTTTTGGTTAATATTAAGTGTTTTCAGTAATGGAAGGCATTCTGAATCAAGGAGCATTTCTGAAATTTTGTTGTGAAATGTGGATTTTGATAAACTATGTCCCTCTGCACTACGCGTTCTCTGCATCCCTGTCTAGATCCCTTGACAGGTGCATACAATGTATGCCACCTGAAAATGAGGTAATCACACAAACCTGAAATCTTTGCAACTTCCAAATAACACACCAAAGCCAAAAACCCGCTGCCCACTGAGTCAATTCTGACTCAAAGCGACCCTATAAAACAGAGTAGAACTGCCCCATGGATTTTCCAAGGCTGTAATCTTTGCAGAAGCAGACTGCCACATCTTTTTCTCACAGAGTGGCTGGTGGGTTTGAACCAGTGACCTTATGGTTCACAGATAAGTGCTTGTACCACTGTAACATCAGGGCTCAAATAACACTCAGGAACCCAGAAATATACTTACAAGGCTTATTATCCAGTAAAAAAGCCCACAGTGAGAAAAGTTTTGAAAAACCACACCTCCAGGATGCAACACCTAATACATTTTCATCGCAGTAATGTGGCACCAATGCCCATTTCTTCAGTTTCACGAAGTTAGACAGGTCCTCGCCTTGCAGCAGCACACACTGAAAATGGGAAAGCAGCTTCCCAAGAAACCTGAGAGGCGGAAACTGTAGGTGGGCGAATGTATATCCTGTTACCTATGTTAAAGAAAAAGTCCATGCTCTCTCCTTGCCCTTTCTCTGTCTGGAATGTGGGTGTAGAATAGGAGCCACTGCAAGCCATGTGGATGAAGACACCCTAGGGGTGGAGGAGCCACAAGATAGAAAGAGACTAGGATCCTGATGATGTCACAGAGTGGATCCACAATCCACAGCTTGGATTTTCAAGTTAAAACAAAACAAAACATAGCCTTCTATTCAATTCCAACTCATAGCAACCCCATAGGGTTTCCAAGGCTGTAATCTTTACAGGAGGAGCCCTGGTGGTACAGTGGATAAGCACTCGGCTACTAACCAAAAGATTGGTGGTTTGAACCCACCAGCCACTCCATGGGAGAAAGATGCCACCGTCTGCTTCTGTAAAGATTTGCAGCCTTGGAAGCCCTGTGGAGCAGATCTATTCTGTCCTATAGGGTCACTATGAGTCAAAACCGACTCAAAGGCAATGGGACCCTTTAGGGAAGCAGACTGCCACATCTTTCTCCCAACAGCTGGTAGGTTCTAACCACCAGTCTTTTGGCTAACAACCCAGGCTTAACCATTGCACCACCAGGCTCCTTCCTTTCAAGTTAGAAAGGACTAAACTTCTATTTTATTATATGTAGTTATTTGGGGCCTCTGTATGCACTCAACCAAACCTGTATCATTGTATCAATCAGGGCCCTGAGAGGGAGCAGATGTCAAAATCCCTGCTTCTTAGAGCTTCATCCTATTGTTGTAAGGTGCCTTTGAGTGACTTTCAACTCATAACGACAACACGAGACAAAGCATAACTGCCCCGTAGGGTGTTCTAGGCTGTAATCTTGACGAGAATGGATCACTAGGTCTTTCTCCTGTGGAACTGCTGGATGAGTTCATACAGTCAGCCTTTCAGTTAGCAGCTGAATACTTAACCATCATGCCACCAGGGCTCCTTAGCATCATTCTAGGGGATCCATTTATTATGGACCTCAAGGGGTAATTGAGAAATATTTAATAAAAGTGCTGGGAGTTCCTGGGTGGTACAAATGGTTAATGTGCTCAGCTGCTTACCAAAAAGTTGGATGTTTGAATATACCCAGAGGCACCTCAGAAGAAAGGCCTGGAGATCTACTTCCAAAAAATTAGTCATTAGAAACCCTATGGAGCACAGTTCTACTCTAACACACGTGGGGTCGCTATGAGCTAAGATAGCAGCTGTGGATGAAGAAGAAGACTGACAGGAGCCAGGGCCTTTAGTGGAGGGAGGCAGCCACTGAAAACCTGGGGCCTCGCGGGGAGGGAACCAGGAAGTCTCCCCACCCTTTCTCTTTTCCTGCCCTCCAGTCTCCTGCTGGTGCCTTCCATGCAGGGCTGGATTAACCAGTAAGCAATGTACACACTGGGTTACATTAGGCAAGGTACACATGGGCTAACTTGTGTTTACTAATCTGTAGTGCAGAATTTCACATGGATTTCACCACATGTTCACTGCGGATTAGTAAGTATGCAAAATTAAGCCCATGTGTACCTTGCTTATTGGGTAATCTGGCCCTGCTGCCATGGACTGAAGGAGCCCAGTGGATGCTGTCCCTCAGGTCAGCCAAGAGGGGCACAGAGCAGGGTAGCGAGCAGAGGGAGAGGGCAGACAGAGGATACTCAACAGACGGAATCAGAATTCCTGCTGTTACAGTCCCCTGCATAGGCTGTAAGCTCCGTGAGGGCAATGACTTTGTCTTCTTCACAGATGGGTCCCTGGTGCCTAGGACAGTGCGTGGAACGTAGTAAGTATGTATTTGATAAGTATTTGTTGAATATGTACATGCCAAGAGGCAGTAGAATAACAGCAATGGAAGCAGGGAGTTTTTCACACCTCAGCCCCTTCTTCACTACCATCATACACAGCTGGTCGGGGGGCTTCTCCCACACCAACCCTGCTCAGCCCCGGGAAGGCATGGCACTGGCTGTGGGAAGAAGGCTGTCCCTCTCACCCGCCCCAATGCTACAGCCCCAAAATCCCCTTGGTCCCAGTCACCTAGGGCAGACCACCTTCCTTGGGGCAGGAGTCACCTGCACTCTGTCCCAGCCCTGGTTCCCCGGAGTGGCATCTTTGTGCCATTGTAGGGCAGATGGGATACCTGCCTGATCTTGAGGCTTCTTCCCCATCCCTGAGGCTGGACTGTCCCATTTGAGAGGGGTGAAGCTGATAGTTTGGGAACTACAAGGCAATGAGGCACCAGAGAGTCCTGGGGGAGATTCGTAATGAACGTTGGCATGTTAAAGGCTCTGATCAATTCTGCAGGAAAAAAATCCATTTGAACTTTGTATAATCTTGTATTTCCCAATCCCATTTGACCTTTGATTTTTTATTGTGTGCCCGCTGGGCTCTGTTTTTGAAGCTGAGGCCACAACAGTGAGCAAAGCAGACAGAAATTCCCACCTCTTGGAGCTTCATTCTAGGGGGTCCATTCATTATAGAGCATCTGTTAAGATCCTGTAGAATGCTGTTCTTCAGAACCACCGTTCAAATGCCGCTGCTGAGCTTTTCCTGAACACACAGAAGGGCGGTTTCCAAATGTGCCCTGTATGAATTTCAGGGTCAAGTGGGCTTTCAGAGTAGGAAGAGTCAAGTGTTTGAAGAGTCCTTCAGCTTTTGTTATTCATTCATTACCTCCTTTAGTAAATACTGTTGAGTATGTGCGCTGAGTCCCTTTCTAAGCACTTGGGATTCAAAGATGAGTAAGATAAAATTTCTGCCTCGTGAAGCTTCCCATCTAGTAAGGACTAGAAATAATGAAAAATCCCTGCAAAGAAAATAGCTCCTCAGCTTTCTACTCTTCTACTCTTCCCCTATCTTCCCTCCCCAGCTTCCCCACCACCTGTCTCTTCTCTCTATTCCCCATCGTTGTTGTTAGTCGCTGTCGATTGGCCGACTCATGGAACCCTAGGCACAATGGAATGAAGTGTTGCCCGGTCCTGTGTCATTTCCATGGTCGGTTGCAGATTGAACCATTGTGATCCATAGGGTTTTCCCTGGCTGATTTTCTAAGTAGATTGCCTGGCCTTTCTTCCTAGTCTGTCATAGTCTAGAAGATTTTCTGAAACATATTCAGCATCATTGCAACATACTAGCCTCCCCTGAAGGGTGATGGCTGTGCATTAGGTGTGTTGGCCAGGAATTGAACCCAGGTCTCCTGCATGGAAAACGAGAATTCTACCACTGAACCACCATTGCCCTCCTCTCAATGTCTACCTCCTAATTCCCCACACTCTCCCACATGGCCCCACCTGCACCTCCCATTCAGTGGCTGGATTGTTTTGTTTCAGGCCATGACCCAAATTAGACCTGACCCCTGATCTTCCCTGGCCAGCTCCCTCTTTCCAGGGGCTGGGAGTTGGTCATTTTTCGGGATTTTGTTCAATCTGCTCCTAGGCCAGAAAATCCCCAGACGGGTGAGTGTATTGACTGACTTAATCAGCTGCACAGCTGACAGTGTCCATGAGGCCTTGAGGGTGAGGCAGGCCTGGCAGGGACTGTGATGGGGAAGTCATCCTAAGGGGTCCATCTCCCCAGATCCAGGCAGAGGGCCAGGGTCTCTGCCTATCTGTCTGCAGAGTCTACCAGAGAGACTGGGACTTGCACAAGACCACCTAGATAAGGGCTGGGGATGCTTATTGTTTGAAGTTGGGGAAGGGGGAGTGGGCCCTCCCTGCACCCTTGCATTTCCCTCTCCCAGGCCAACCAGTGACAAACCAGGGGCCTTGAGCAAATTCCATCTTTTCCCAGGATCTTAATGACCTCATCCGTAAGAGAGGAGAGGTTGGACCGGATTATCATTCAGGATCTTCCTGTTTCCAACATTTTGCAATGGAATCTGAGAGAATCCAACCTGCCTGTCCCTCCTTGCAGCCACCTCCTCAGCCCCTCCCTCCTCTTTCATCAGATCAGGGCCTGGGGAATGGTTCTAAGCTTCAAAGCTGAGCAAACAAACATGTCCAGGCCTGTGGGGAACATGGGCTAAAGGAAGGGCACGGCTATTTTTATCACAATTTGAAGGATTTTCACAGCTGCATCTGTTGAGTCCACACTCCCCTTGGCCCAGGCTACTGGAGTAGCAGTCAACACTATGGGTGTGGGTGGAGGTGGCGCTCTCCTAAAAGAAAACCTGCCCAGACGAAGCCTGAAATGCCACCATTAGGGATCCATCTAAAGCAGTTAAGCATTGCCTTTCTCCTATGCTTCCAAACTGTACAAGCCCCAAAGATGGGCTATGCAATGAGTCAGTAACACCCTAGTATGAAGAAGTCTGGCAGTTCTTAGAGCATGGGGTGCTGGGGAGACAGAAGCGTTGTTCAGGAAAGTCTGAGAAGCCAGTTTGCCTTATTCAACAAACATTTATTGAACTCTGGGCTGGGATGCCGTTTCTAACAGCCAGGAAGGATGTGCCAAGGCCTTCTCTTTTCTACAAATTAACATGAATTAAGTGCATTGACATAGTGCCAGGCACCGTGTGCAACACCAGAGATGACCTTAGGTTTTGTTCTACCTCCAAAATAAACCCTGCTTCCACCCATTTCTATTTGTCTCCACCACCCCAGGGCAAGTGGTTCCCCTCCCTGCCTCACCCAAGCCATCACAGTAGCCTCCTGCTGGTCCCCTTTTGTGGAAATGGCCACATGGCAACCTATAACCTGTGACATCCGACCTCCTCTAACTTTGCAAGGAGGGAAGAATCATTGTCAGCATCAGCAGCTCCAGGCTGATTCCTACGAAGTGGGGGTCACACGTAACCCCTCTCTCCAACCGTTTTACCAGTTCTGACACCAGCCGTCCCTCCAATGGCACTCTTGACTTCTCTGCCGGATTCAATAACTCATTGCAATGGCCACACAGAACTCACAGGTAATACTCACGATTATGGGGTTTATTAGTGAAGTAGCATGTTACTATTCAGGATCAGGAGCTATTCAGGGTACAGTTCTTCTATTAGGACAGCTTCTTCCCGGTCTTACCCACAGGCAGGCCTTTCTCTGGCCCTCGGCTCCTTGGCCCCTCGGCCCCCCGGCCCCTCAGCCTCTCAGTCCAGCCTCTACCCTGCTTGGGCAAGTTTACAAAGCTCTTTAGCTCTGCTAGTAAGTGCTGGGGGCACCTCACTCCACCAGTAAGCCTCGATCCAAAGGCACTCAGCTCTCTCTCGCTCTGTGGGTCAGCAAGCCTAGCTCCACCGAGTACCTGGAGATACCCCACTTCATTAGGAAGCCTCCTAACCAAAGACTCTCAGATCTCTTGCTCTGTGGGTCGTGGGTTGGCATACTCACTTGTAATCACTGTGCTCTGTGGGCCAGGAAGCCTGCAGCACCGTCTCATTCCGGTCTTCTGAGTTCTGCTGCCACCATTTCTCTGCCACTGCTTCTCACTGTCTCATGCTGTCTCAGTACAACAGCTCTCTCTCTGTCTCCAGGGTGCAGAAGGTTCTCAGTGCATGGACCCCAGGTCCAAAGGATGTGCTTTACTCCTGGCTCTTCTTTCTTGGTGGCAATAAGGTCTTCCCTCTGCTCTGGGATTGGCTCTCGTTTAAGCCTAGCAGGATGGCAAAACTGACCAATTCCCTCATTAGGATTCCATACACCTTATTTACATGGTCCCATCCCCAACAGGGGTTCCATGATCCTTATTTGCATTATTAGCAAGCTGTCCAACCCCTTAGTGGGCCACAAGCAGCTTATTTGCATAGGTCCACCCTGTTACTTTATAAGAATCACAAGAATGTAGCAAGAAAGGCCATATAAAAGTGATTCATCCCACCACACCTCACTCTCATACTTACAATCCATTCTCTAAGCAGCACCCAGAGAGATTTTTAAAGTATAAATGAGATCCTAGTTTCTTCCTGTACTTAACTCTCACCCACCCACCCACCCACCAATGGCTTCTCTTTACACTTAGAATAAAGACCAGACTCCTCATTACCTTGACCAGTTGGCTTCCACAAAAATTTATAGCTTTGTAAAGCCTGTGGAGCAGTTCTACTCTGTCCTACAGGGTTGTCATGAGTTGGAATTGACTCCCGGGGACCTGAAGCCCTGAATTTGGACTTCTAACCTACTAGACTGTAAGAAAATAAATTTCTCTTCATTAAAGCGATCTACTTGTGGTATTTCTGTTACAGCAGCACTAGATGACTACAAAAAATTGGATTAACAATCATCTTCAATCCATGATACACTCTCGTTCTTGGACCAGATGTCATTAGTCCACTCACTGAACACTTTTATTTTTATTGTGGTAAAATACGTATAACAAAACAGCTGCCATTTTAAAGAGTAAGATTTTGTGACATGAATTATATTTACCATGTTGTATAACTATTTCCACTATCCACTTTCAAATGTTCTTCGTCCCCCTAAACATGTTACCAGGAGGGACTACTCCCTGGAGAAGGATGTCATACTTGGTAAAGTAGAGAGTCAGCAAAAAAGAGGGAGACCTCAATGAAATGGATTGACACAGTGGCTGCAACAATGGGCTCAAGCATAACGATTGTGAGCATGGCATAGGACGCGGCAGTGTTTCATTCTGTTGTACACAGGGTAGCTATGAGTCAGAACCGACTCAACCAGCACCTAACAACAACAAACAGGAACTTAATGCCCCTTAAGTAATGACTCCACATCCCCCCCTTAGCCCCCTGCCTATTCTAAAAATTTCATATAAGTGGGGTCATACAATATTTACCCTTTTATGTCTAACTTATTTCATTTAGCGTAATGTTTCCAAAGTTCGTCCATGTCATAGAAGGTATTGGAACTTCATTTCTCTTTATGGCTGAATAATATACCATTGTGTGGCTATACCACATTATGTTTATCCATTCACCTATTGATGGATGCTTGGGTTGTTTCTGCCTTTTGTTGTTGTGAATGATGCTGCAATGGACATTGGTGTGGAAGTATCTCTTTCAGTCCCTGCTTTCAGGTCTCTTGGGTGTATAACTAGAAGTGGAATTATGTATAGTAACACTATGTGTGGAAACCCTGGTGGCGTAGTGGTTAAGTGCTACAGCTGCTAACCATAGGGTCGGCAGTTCGAATCCGCCAGATGCTCCTTGGAAACTCTATGGGGCAGTTTTACTCTGTCCTACAGGGTCGCTATGAGTCGGAATCAACTCGACGGCACTGGGTTTGGTTTTTGGTTTTTTAATACCGTGTATAACTTTCTGAGGAACTACTCACAATGGCTGTACCATTTTACATTTTCAGCAGCAATGGATGAGAATTCCAATTTCTCTACATCTTTGCCAACCCTCGTTATTTTCTGTTTTACTGACATTAGCTACTGAGTTATTTTACATAATGTATGTAGTTGAACCTCTGCCATCGAGTCAATTCCAACTCATGTGTGTCCGAGTAGAACTGTGCTCTGCAGGGCTTCCAATGGCTGATTTTTTGCAAGTAGATCACCAGGCCTTTCTTCTGAGGTGCCTCTGGGTGGACTCTAACCACCAACCTTTTGGCTAGCAGCCAAACTCACTAACGGTTTGCACCACCTGAGACTTCAAATAGTGTAGTTCTCACTTTTAAAACCACATCTAACAACAAGGACAAATCTCAAAAGCATTATGCTAAATGAAAAGACGCTCAGAAACAAAACACACCTATATGATTCCATTTGTGTGAATTCTAGATTAGGCAAACCTCTAGTGACAGAAAGTAGATAGGGGCCAGGTGTGAGGGTAGGGATAGGATATAACTAGGCAGGAGGGAGATTTTTTGAGTGATACAAATATTTTATATCATGATTGTAGTAGCGGTTACACGGCTATATATATTTGGCAAAATTTGTTGAATTTTACATGTAGAAACCACTCAAAGCTAGAACCTTGACAATAACTGACATTGAATCCATCTTGTACCCCTACTAGGGATCTGAGCTGACCATCATCCAGAATCCTATGTTTATCATGCCTTCACTTCCCTTTTGATAAAATTTTGTCTTTTCGTATTCTTCTGAAAAGGATATTTTAAAATTTCGGTTGCTTGAAATTCTATGAAAAGGGTATTAAACTGCATTTAAAGGAGGCCTGGTGGCACAACGGTTAAGCACTCAGCTGCTAACAGGTTGGCGGCTCGAACCTACCCAGGGCTCCATGGGAGAAAGACCTGGGGATCTGTTTCAATAAAGGTCACAACCTAGAAAACCCTATGTAGTTAGCACCTTCAAAACCATCTCTCTACTTTGCCACATGGGGTCACGGTGAGTCAGAATCAACTCGACGGCACCTAACAACAACAACAAACTGCATTTAACATTCTGAGACCTACTTTTTTAATTTATGTTCCTAGGAATTATCCACATCGTTGCATGTCACTGTGATTCATCCTTTTGACTGCTGATTAATATCCCACTATGTGACTATACTACATATATTCATCCATTCACCTTTATGGACCTTTGGGTTGTTTTAGGTTTTTGCTACTGAGGACTGAGCATGGGGCTGCCGTGAGCATTCTCATGCATGTCTCTGTGGGCACACGTGCTTAGGAGTGGGAGCTGCCGGATCACGTGTGAATTCAGCTCTCGGAGTCACTAGAGCTGACTCTTCTCCCACCACTTTCCACTTTGACCATTGTGCTCCAGCCACACTGCATCCCTCTTCTTGAACAAGCCAAGCCCACTCTAGCCTCCAGATCTTTGCACTTACTGTCTTCTCTACCTGGGGTGCTTTTCCTTCAGTGCTTCCCACGGCTTGCTTTTTTCTTCTCCCTCAGAACTCAATCAAATACCACCTCCTCAGCCCAAATGTTCCTCTGTCTGGTTCCTAATCTAAACTGTTATTGTTGTTGTTAGTTGTCATCAAGTCGCCCCCGACTCAAAGGGACTCCATGCACAACGGAACAGATTGCTGCCTTGTCCTGCACCATCCCCAAAATCAGTTGGGGATTGGATCCTTGTGATCTACAGGATTTTTATTGGCTGATTTTTCAGAAGTCGATTGCCAGATCTTTCTTCTTAGTCTTAGTCTACAAGCTCCACTGAAACCTGTTCAGCATCATAGGAACACACAAACCTCCATCTGACAGATGGTGGTGGCCGCACACGATGTGCATTGGCTGGGACTTGAATCCTGGGTCTCCCACGTGGAAGGTGAGAATTCTACCATTGAACCACCACTGCCCCTAGTCTAAATTAGTTATCCCCATTCCCACCACTGCAGTCACCACACTCCCATGTTTCGTAACTTTCATAGTGCACACACTGCCACGATCAGAAATACCTTTTATTTATTTTTGTTGATTTGTCATTGTTTCCCAACTAGACTCAAGTTCCAGGAGAGCTGTGGCCAGGTGTGCCTTGTTCAGTGCTGTATCCCCAGAGTCAGATTGAAAGTGCGCAATAGTTTTTTTTTTTTTTTTGAGGTAGGTACTAATATTAATAATGTATTAGAGACAAGAAATCTGAGGCTCAGAGAAGTTAAGCCATGTGCTCAAAGTCACAGAGATTGGAGGTGGCAGAGCCTGGATTTGAGCCCAGGTCTAACCAGTTCAAGAGCCCACACTCTTGCCTGGAATAGACTGGCTTGTTCTGACCTAACCTTTCCTTCCCCTTCCCCTGTTATCAGCTGGCCATTCAATGCCACCTGTGTAACTGCGTGTTGAAGAGACCCTGGGTCCTTCCGTTGGCTGTCATTCTTCCTCCTGCAGTGGGTAGAGGCCATGGCCTTGGACCATGGGAAACCTGGCGTTCCACCACCTGTTCTAGGAAGGGAGCCCCGTACAGCCCTCCCCACCTGCCTTCTGCCCTATATTAGAGCCCCAAGCTCTAATAACTTTCATCATTTCTCCTTCCATCATTTGGAAGCTCACCATGCTGCGGCTGCTAAGTTTCCTCCTGTTTGTGGCCCTTGGTAAGACCCCAGCCTACGCCTGCGCTTCTTGATCTGTGTGGGGCCAAGAGCCCTTGAAATCTGCCACCCACCCTGGGCCCCACTGGATCTAACACCTGGTTACATGCGGGGCGTTTCAGCTTGTACCTGGGGCAGGATTGTGGGGGCTTTCAGCCTGGCACTGGAACAGGAGAGTGAGGGGAAGTGAGTGAGAAAACAATAGCATCAAAGGGCTGTGGTGGGAGTCCTCAACGGGGGCAGTAAACAAAGTCTGATGGCTACAAGTGTGCGTCCTGTAGTTAGGCTGCTTGGGTTCAAATTTCTGCTCCTAGGCTTAACACCCACCTCTTCTCTCTCACTCTTCCACCCGGCACCGTATCTTGTGGTCTAGCGTTTTCCTGGCCCCTCTGGCATATTACATTATAGCTCAGGGTCGCCCCCTCCAAGCAGCCTTCCTTGACTGATGATTATGGTAACAGATAATATTTATTGAGTGCTTACTAGGCATAATGTTAAGGGTTTTCCTTGTATTATCATTTGCAGTCTCATGTAATACCCATAACAGCACCCATGAGGTCAGTACTATTACTATCCCCATTTTATAGATGGGGAAACTGAAACTAACCCTTAGAGAGGTAAAGAAGTTCATCGTAGAATGAGGGGCTGTCTTAGTTATCCAGTGCTGCTATAACAGAAATAGCACAAGCGGATGGATTTAACAAACAAATTAATTTTCTCACAGTTCAGGGGGCTGGAGTCTGAATTCAGGGTGCCGGCTCTCAGGGAAGGCTTTCTATCTCTGCTGGCTATATTCATGTGACTTGGCATGTCTCTTCCCCCATCTCTGCTTGTCTTTTTATCTCTTGTAAGAGATGACTCAAGACACACCCTACACTAATCCTGTCTCATTAACATAACAAAAAACTCATTCCCAGATGGGATTGTAACAACAGGCGTAGAAGTTAGGATTTACAAAGCTGTATTTTGGGGGGCCACAATTCAGCCACAACAGGAGCAGAGCTGTACTTCGAACCCTGGCAGTTTGACTCCAAAGCCTTCACTCTTGATGAGAATAGCTGTCATTTCTCAGTAGCTCAGGGGGCACCAGACACTGTTCTAAGTGTTATCAGCTCCTTCATTCCTCCCATTGAAGGAGGCCACATTTTTATCTCTATCCCCGGGCCCCTGGGACTCTGAAAACCCCTGTTTTGCCCTGTTCACTGTTCACATATAGCCACTGAAGTCCAGAATGGGGAACAGGCTTGCACGGGGTCACACAGCCAGTTTGTGGCACAGCTAGGACTAGGACTCAGGCCTCCTTTTTTCTTCTGGAACTCCCTGGCTGACTGACACCCCCACTCTCCCCTCCAGCCTCGGGCTGTGGCAGACCTTTCTACAACCCTTTAGCTCGCGTGGTCAATGGTGAGGATGCGGTGCCCTACAGCTGGCCCTGGCAGGTAAGAGCCACACCAGCTGCAGTAATTCCCACCATGGGCGCTGGACCCCAATCTCTGATTGAGAAGCACCCAGTCTTCACCTCCTGCTTCCCTTACAATTCCCGCTTCAGCTTCCAGAGCCCAGGAAACATTTGGACAATCTACTTCACACAGGATTTTGCCTGTTCAATCTACAACCTTCACTGAGCTGTTTGTATTTTAAATGTGGAATATGCAGGGGGAGGGGGGGCAAAGGTTAACTCAGGCACTGTATTTAGGGAGAGAGATTTTGAGGCACCCGTTTCTGGAATCCTCAAATTATACAACAGGGCTATAAAATCAGAGAGCAATAAGGTCGGTGAGGGGCTTTTAGAGACCAGGGGAGGGAGATTCAAGGAGCCCTAGTGGCGCACTGGTTAAGGGCTCAACTGCTAATCGAAAGGTTGGTAATTCGAACCCACCAGTGGCTCAAACCCACCAGCAGCTCCACAGGAAAAAAGTCCTGGTGACCTGCTCCAGTAAAGACTATGCCCTAGGAAATCCTATGGGGCAGTTCTACTCTGTCCTATAGGGTCGCTATGAGTTGGAAGCGACTCAACGGCACACAACAACAACAATGGAGGGAGGCCCAGGGGAGCAAGACTTGATGCACTGTCCAATACAGTTGCCACCAGACACATGTGGCTATTTAAATTTAAATGAATTAAAATTAAATAATGTTAAAAATTCAATTCCTCACTTGCCACATTTCCAATTTTCAGTAGCCACATACATGTGGCTAGTGGCCACCATATCGGCTAGCACGGATATAGAACATCTCCATCATCCCAGAAGGTTCTAATAGATACACTGGTCTACAGCAGGGGTCAGCAAACTTTTTCTGTTAAGGGCCACGATGTGTAAATATTTTCAGTTTTGTGGGCCATGTGATCTCTATTGCAAGGATTCAGCTCTGCCATTATAGGGTGAAAGCAGCCATAGACAATGCACAAATGCCTGAGTGTGGTTATGTTCTAATAAATCCTCATGTACAGAAGCAGGCCATGGGCTAGATTTGACCCATGAGCCAGAGTTTGCTGACCCTGAACTAGAGTAAACTTTTGAAAATCAGAATGTGTAGGGAATCGGGAGTGAGGTACAAGACTTGGTAGGGTTGTACTTCAGAGGGCCCAAGAGGCCTTTAAAGATCTGCGGTTCAGAAGAACAGGGGGCTTGACAGAAAGAGGGCCTTACAGGACTCTCAAGATATAGAAGGTTTGGGGATAACCTAGGGTACAGAGAATGTTGGGGTCCACAGAAAGTTCACAGTGCCTAAGAGGGCCTTGGATAGTCAGAGTATGATCCCAGTGGAAAAGCGATAGAGCCACCATGAGCAGTTGTGCAGGTTGGGCCCTGCACATTTCTAGAGGGTTCTACTCTTCTCTGTGTGAATGGCACCCCCTAGAGTTATGCAGTGCACAGACTACACAGCCATTGATGACAGCCCTCACTATGGGGTCCAGATCACTCAGGGCTCTCTCTCTCGGGCCACCAGATCTCCCTGCAGTATGAGAAGAATGGGACCTTTTATCACACCTGCGGAGGCAGCCTCATCGCCCCCGACTGGGTCTTGACTGCGGGCCACTGTGTCTCGTGAGTTCTCTCACCTGCCCCTGTCCCTGCATGAGATTCAGGCAGAATGGGGCAGGGAGCAACTAGGGGAAGGAAGAGAGGCTTGTCAGGCCCAAAGTGACTCCACCTCCACCTGCAGGAGCTCCCTGACCTACCAGGTGGTGTTGGGCGAGTATAACCGGGCCGAGGAGGAAGGCCCTGAGCAGGTGATCCCCATCAACGCTGAAGACCTCTTTGTGCACCCACGCTGGAACTCCAACTGTGTGGCCTGTGGGTGAGTGAATTCTCAGGCCAGAGACCCAGGGCCTCCTCTCCTCGTCCCTCTGAAGCCCAGAGCTAGTTCTGGGGAGACTCCCAGAAACGTGTGGCTAAGTCCGACAGCCCGTGCCCAGGTCCCACACACTGAGCATTGGAAAGGTCACAGCCTTAATGATCATCCATGCCAAACCTCTCTCCTTACAGAGGGAACAGCAGGACTCAGAACTCCCCCAACACCACTTGGCTTTCCCTCCCTCCCCCCATGCAAAATCCAAGGGTTCCTCCATTCAACAGACATTCCTCCAGTGCATCCTGGGTTCTCAGCACCATGGGCAAAGGAGGAGCACTGAACTAAGAGTCAGACTCCGGCACTCCCTTGCTGTGTGGCTGGGTCAAGTCACTGCCTTTCTATGGGCCCCAGTTCTACCATCTGTCAAAGGGTGACCATGAAGCTGGGCTTCCTGGGTGGTTGTAAAAATCGAAGAGACAATCCTGGGTAAGAATGCTAAAGCCACGCTTCAGAAGCCCCTCAAATGTATGCAAAATTATGTGTCTGTGTGGCTCAGCATTTTTCTGGTAAAAGAGTCAGAGAAGGGTGCAGAAGACCCCAAAGTGCAGCACAGAAGTGAGGGGCTAGAAGAACTGAGACCCTGAGCCCTCCTCACTGGGCTCCTAGGGCAAATGGGGAGAAAAACAGAACCCAGCTGCAATGACCTGAGTGACAAGCAGGAGGATGAAGACTTAGTGCACTGGTTCTGAATGTGGTCCCTGGCCAGCAGCATCAGCATCCCCAGGGAACTTGCCAGAAATGCAAATTTTTGGACCTCAGCCCAGAACCACTGTATCAGAATCTCTGGGCTGGGGCCCAGCCACCTGTACTAAAGCCCTCCAGGTGATTCTGATGCAGGTAAAGTGTGAGAACTGAGAGGCTGAGGACAGCTGTGAAGGCCAAGGGTTGGCGTGGGCGGACTGGCCAGGCAGGCTTCCGAAGGCTGCTCAGCATTGAAAATGGATGGAATTTGGTGGGAAAAGGAGCAGACAGGGCTTCCCAGGGATGAATGTGGCTGGAGCAAAGGCTGGAGGTGGGATGGGGTCTGGTGGGAAGACCAGGTATCCCATGACTCTTCTCTCCTCCCCAGCAATGACATCGCCCTCATCAAGCTGTCACGCAGTGCCCAGCTGGGAGACGAAGTCCAGCTTGCCTGCCTCCCTCCTGCCGGCGACATCCTGCCCAACGAGACACCCTGCTACATCAGTGGCTGGGGCCGCCTCTATAGTACATGCTGATCCCTCTAGCTAGCTACAGGGACAGGGGCAGGAAGACAGGGCCTGGGGGTAGGGGTCGGAGGCAAGCACAGGACCAGTCCTTGCGCTTTTCTCCCATTTTTCCCCCAGCTGCAGCCTCCTCTACATTCTCCTCCTCCCCTCCTCCCAGCATGTTCAGTTGAACGTTTCCGAGTGTCTCCTGTCTGCTAGGAGTCTCTGGGCGGTGCAAATGGTTAAGTGCTCGACTGCTAGCACCAGAGGCGCCTTGGGAGACAGGCCTGCAACCTGCTTCTGAAAGGTCACAGCCTCGAAAACCTTATGGAGCAGTTCTACTCTGACACATATTGGGTCACTATGAGTTGGAATCGGCTCAACAGCAGCTAACAACAACCACCACCTGTGTGCTGGGCCATGTGGTCTCTATTGCAACCTCCGGGTGCTGGGGATGTTATGGTAGATGCAGCAGACATATAACCTATAACCTGGTGGGAGGCATGTCACCATTAGGCCAAAGGAGCTGTCGGTCTTGGGACCATGCCCCAACTCAGGGCTCCCAGGCCCTGACCCCCAGGCCCAACCTAAGCCCTGCAGCCCAGTGGCCCCCCACTGAGTGCTCCCTATCCCCACAGCTGGTGGACCGCTCCCAGACAAGCTGCAGCAGGCCCTGCTGCCCGTAGTGGACTACGAGCACTGCTCCAGTTTGGACTGGTGGGGCTTCTCCGTGAGGACGACCATGGTGTGTGCAGGAGGGGATACCCAGTCTGGCTGCAATGTGAGTCAGCTCTTCCCAGTCTAGGTAGCTCTGGGGTACGGCCACTTAGCAGGTGTCCAAGGCTTTGGGATACCTCTGCCATCTGCCAGAAAGTGGAGATGGTATCTTGGCTGCTTGCTCCATTCAGCTTCCAGACCAGATAGCACTTAGAGGAAGTTGGCATAGTCCAGGGATAGTGTCCTGGCCTGGGAGTCAAAAACCCTGGTCCCAGGAGCTCAGTGTCCCAGCTTGAACACTGACTGGACTAGGGGCAAGTTACCGTCCCTTTTTGGTCCTCACTCTTCCCCATCAGCAAGGCAAGGGGTCCTGACACCACAATCTGAAGTCATCTTCAGCTCTATGGTTTTGAAGTTATAATTAAAATTAAGGATACTCTCATTGTATTATAAATGAGCGTGAACAATAAAGAGCCCTGGTGGTACAGTGGTTAAGCACTCAGCTGCCAAGTAAAAGGTTGGCGGTTCTAACCTACCAGCCACTGAGAGGGAGAAAGATGTGGCAGTCTGCTTCTGAAAAGATTTATAGCCTTGCGAACCCTATGGAGCAGTTCTTACTCTGTCCTATAGGGTCGTTATGAGTCGGAATTGACTGGACAGCAACAGGTTTTTTGGTTCTGTGAACAATAATATGAATAATTAATTGTGGTACTAATAATGGCAACTGTCATTTATCAAGTGCTTCCTCTCTACTAAGCATTGTGCTAAGATCCTACATTGTTGTCTCATTTTATTTTCACAAGATCCTGTAAGACAAATATTGTTATTTCGCATCACAAATAAACAAACTCAGGCTCCGAGAAATGAAGTAATACAGAGATTTCTCTAAATCCCCAAAGTTGGGAACCAATTCCTTAAACCTCAGACCTGACTTCACCTCTCACCTCTGTCCAACCATTTCAGGGTGACTCCGGGGGACCCCTCAACTGCCCCGCTGCAGATGGCAGCTGGCAGGTCCACGGTGTGACCAGCTTCGTTTCTTCTCGTGGCTGCAACACCCTGAAGAAGCCCACGGTGTTCACCCGAGTGTCAGCTTTCGAGGACTGGATCAATGAGGTGAAGAGATGGATAAGTGGGAGGGCTCTGAGGCACAGGCTCTTCCTGGAGGTGCTGGGGCGATGGGTGAGGGATGGCAGAGCCTGAGGAGGGACAGGGGGGACGCTGGAAGGTCAGTGGTGGAGGGGCCCTTGGGTTTGGGTCTGTTTTCTGCTGCAATGTAGCCCCCTGGTCTTGATGAAGGAACCCTGGTGGGGCAGTGCATAAGACTCGGGTGCTAATTGGAAGGTCAGCAATTTGAAGCTACCACCTGCCCTGAGGCAGAAAAGACCTGGCAATCCGCTCCCATAAAGATTTCAGCCTAGGAAACCCTACTGGTAATTTTACTCTGTCCTATAAGGTCACTATGAAATGGAATCGACACTATGGCAATGGGTTTGGACCTTGACAGCTTCTGGGTGGAGCTTTGAACTACAGCTGAACTTCCTCCTTTCAATGAGTATTTGTGAAGTGCCCCCCTGGCCTGGGTCCTTTCTTGGTACGGAGGGTAGAGACAGGTGCCAATCAAAGCACAAGCAGTAAGAATGAAGTGTAAAGTGTGGTGAATGCTGTGATGGGGGAAGCAAGCAGCAGTGAGAGTGCAGGCCCTGTCTGGAGATGGTGGTCAGGGAGAATCCATATTGCTCGTGATAGCAGTGATCCCATTTATACCAAACCAAAACCAAACCCATTGCTGTCAAGTTGATTCCAACTCATAGTGACTGTACAGGACAGAGTAGAACTGCCCCATAGGGTTTCCAAGAAGTGGCTGGTGGATTCGAAGTGGCTGGTGGATTCGAACTGCCGACCTTTTGGTTAGCAGCCAAGCTCTTAACCACTAAGCCACCTGGGTTCCAGCCCCTGTTTACAGACATTTCAATATATACCAGGCATTGGGTTGAGCACCTTTGTTAATAGTTTAATCAAGAACCCCCATGAGTTGCTGTCTGTATTTCAACAAAACCAAACCTGTTGCCATCGAGTCCATTCCAACTCACAGAGACTCTACAGGACAAAGTAGAACTGCCCCAGATTCTACCCCAAGGAGCAGCTGGTGGATTTGAACTGCCAACCTTTTGGTTGGCAGCTCAGTTCTTAACCACTGCACTACCAGGGCTCCATATTTTCAACAAATAAAATAAATTACTTAAAAATAATAATGTAGTTTACCTTACCAAAACTGTATTGGGCCAAAGGGAAGACATGAAGCCTAGTGACTGCTAATAAGCACCTTTTTGTTTTTGTTTCCCTATAAACCTGTGTAGTGGTAACTTCCTGATAGCCAAACGGGGTGTTTTCATGATGAGAAATTCAATTAGTAAATAATACTTTGAAAAAAACAGAAAAAGGATTTCCTAATTCTGGCAATAAAATGGAACATTTCACATATTATTCAGTCAAAAAAAAAAAAAAAAGGAAACCCCATGAAGTAAGTACTACTATTACCCTTATTTTACAGATGAGGAAGCAGGCTCAGAGAGGTCAAGTCACTCTCCCAGCATCACACAGCTAATAAACAGTGCTGCTTGGAGTTGAACCCAGTTCCACGTGGCTCCTCACTAATCTACTTTTCTTCACTTGTCTTTCAGACCATAGCAAGCCACTAGAACCAGGACCTGGCTGGCAGTGCTGGCTCACCCCCTCCCAAAATAATAAAAACCTCTCAGAAAGTCCCGTCTTGTGCCTTTCCTCCTTCTGTGGCTCACCTCTTCTCCTCTGGCCCATTTCTAAAATCCTAGATCTGATGTTTAGAGACAAGATGAGATCAACCCTACCTTTTGAAGATGAGGATAAAAAAAATTAGTCTAGAGAGCGGAAGAGAGTTGCTATAGGGTGACCAACCATCTCAATTTGCCTAGGTCTGAGGAAGGTTCCCAGGATGCAGAATTTTCAGGGCTGAAACTGGTAAAGTCCCTAGCAAACCAGGACAAGTTGGTCACCCTAGCTTAGAAAAAAAAAAATTTTTTTTTTTTTTAGAGTCAGATATAAATCAGTGGCTTTTCAATGCAGGCATAAAAAACATGATGGAATCTGCAGAAAAAACAACCTGGCCATCCTCTCAGGAGGCTCATCATGGAGTGGGAAGGACTGTGAATTTTCTGCTTCTGATGATGGGCTGGAGAAGGGAGCTGTGGTCATTCAGTCATTCAACAAACATTCCTTGCTCCAGAGGGGGAAGACATGGTTCCTGCCCTGAAGTGGCTCATTATTTAGAAAGGAAATAAGCCTATCAGGGGCATGTATTAAACATTTACTGGGCTCCTGCTCTGTGGCAGGTTCAGGGTGGAGAGCATGGAAGTGAGTATGGATTGAATTGTGTCCCCCCAAAAATATATGTTCTAAATCCTAACCCCTATACCTGTGGTTATAATCCATTTTGGGAATGGGTTTTTTGTTATGTTAATTAGACAGTATGAGTGTACTGTGTGTCTTGAGCAGGGCTTCAGACTAGTTCATTTAGACTCAACCACCTGCTGAGAATTCGCATTTCCACCCCAGATATACCCAATCAGAACCTACTTTTTTTTTTTTTTGTGGCTCTACATTTTAAGGAAATCTCCAGGTGATTCTTATGGATCCTCTGGGGATCTAGTTAAGATGTAGATTCTGATTCTTTAGATTCTGGTCTTGAGTCAATCTCTTTTGAGATGTAAAAGAAATTAAACAACCAAGTGAGGAAGCAGAGATGGGGGAAGAGAGATGCCAAGCCACATGAAGATCACCCAGGAGCAGAAGCTCAAAGAGACAAAGACCTTTCCTTAGAGCCAACAGAGAAAGAAAGCCTTCCCCTACAGTCAGCGCCCTGAATTCAGACTTCTGGCCTTCTAGGCTATGAGAAAATAAATTTCTGTTTGTTAAAGCCACCCATTTGTGGCATTCCTGTTATAGACAGTGAGTAATACACTGGCCTTGCCCTCAGCGAGAGCCCCTTCTCCAGGGGAGAGCGGACTGGCATGCAGATACACGCACAATGCTGCACACCAGTTCGGAGCCCAAGGAACTGCTGTTGAGGTGAAAAAGCCGCTGCCGGGCAACCAAATGCATCATAAAAACAACTGAACTCATAAAAACAACTGGCCCCAGCAAGGACAAGCATAAGCATATATATATTTATTTTAATTTTTTTATTGTTATAAATATATATATAACATTTGCCATTTTAACTTTTTCACACGTACAATTTAGTGGCCTCAATGACATAAATCATGTTGTGCAACCATCACCAATGTCCACTGTCAAATTTCCATCACCATAAACAGAAACTCACTGCTTCCTAAACAATGACTCCTCCTTTCCCTCTCCCTCCCGCCCCTGGTAACCACTAATAAACATTGGTCTCTATACATTTGCCTATCCTGGTTATTTCACATGAGTGAGATCATATGATATTTGTCATTTTGTGATTGACTTACTTCACTAAGCATAATGTTTTCAAGGTCCATCCATGTTGTGGATGACTCCGTCAAGACTTCATCTCTTTTCATGGCTAAGTAATATTCCACTGTATGTATATACCACATTTTCTTTTTTTAACCCATTCATCTGTTGATGAATTTGGGTAATCTCCACTTGTGGCAATTGTGAATAACGCTGCAATGAACATTGGTGGTATTGAAAACCTAAATGCACACAGAAACACCAAAAATTAGTGTAACAAAATATATTTATTGTGAGGAGATAGGATTCAAATCCAGCAGTGTTAACCTGAAGGTTTTGGGAAGGTGAAAGCAAGGTAGGTAGGTTGTTATTATGTTAATTTTTCAGGAGATAGCATAAAGTATAGTGCAGGGATTCAGGGTGGTTCTGTTACAGAGCTACCAAAGACATGCCATACACTCTAAAACACAACTTCTAGTCAGACCCTGGAGTTCCTGCTTCTCAAACCTGGCTGCATATAGATAATTTTTCAAAAGAACCCAATGCCTAAGGCAAAACAATCTTAGATAAGCTGCATACTAGGCTGTTGTTTGACTTGAAGGTGACTCCAGTGAACCGGATCCTTAAAAGGCTCAGGGTTCAAAAGGACACCTAAGGGCAAATGGCCCGGATAGTTCACCCTAATTCCAAGAACCCAGAAAACAGGGTTCCAGGAGAATCAAAACGGTTTTGCCTGTGTATGCGTGTCTGCAGCACTGCTTTCATATCTCTTCGGTATATATTGTCCCATTGCATCCTTCCTTTGAAAATTATACTTTGAGTTTTTAGAAAACTGGGAGCTCCTAAAAATCAAATACCTATGCTCATCCAAAGGCTTCACCAAAAGAGTAAAAAGATTACCTACAGACTGGGAAGAAGTTTTTAGCTACGACCTTTCTGATCAGCATCTGACCTCTAAAATCTACATGATACTGCAAAAACTCAACTACAAAAAGACAAATAACCTTATTAAAAAATGGGCAAAAGATATGAATAGATGCTTCACTAAAGAAGACATTCAGGTAGCTAACAGATACATGAGGAAATGCTCATGATCATTAGCCATTAGAGAAATGCAGATCAAAACTACAATGAGATTCCATCTCACTCCAACAAGGCTGGCATTAATCCAAAAAACACAAAATAATAAATGTTGGAGAGGCTCTGGAGAGACTGGAAGACTTATACACAGCTGGTGGGAATGTAAAATGGTACAACCACTTTGGAAATCGATTTGGCGCTTCCTTAAAAAGCTAGAAATAGAACTACTATATGATCCAGCAATCCCACTCCTTGGAATATATCCTAGAGAAATAAGAGCCTTTACAGGAACAGATATATGCACATCCAGGTTTACTGCAGCACTGTTTACAATAGCAAAAAGATGGAAGCAACCAAGGTGCCCATCAATGGATGAATGGATAAATAAATTATGGTATATTCACACAATGGAATACTACCCATTGATAAAGAACAGTGACGAATCTGTGAAACATTTCATAACATGGAGGAACCTGGAAGGCATTATGCTGAGTGAAATTAGTTGCAAAAGGACAAATGTTGTATAAGACCACTATTATAAGAACTTGAGAAATAGTTTAAACTGAGAAGAAAACATTCTTTTGTAGTTACGGGGAGGGGGTGGGAGAGGGGCATTCACTAATTAGATGGTAGATAAGAATTACTTTAGGTGAAGGGAAAGACAGCACACAATACAGGCGAGGTCAGCACAATTGGACTAAACCAAAAGCAAAGAAGTTTCCTGAATAAACTGAATGCTTCAAAGGCCAGTGTAGCAGGTGCAGGGGTTTGGGGACCATGATTTCAGGGGACATCTAAGTCAATTGGCATAATAAAATCTATTAAGAAAACATTCTGCATCCCACTTTGAAGACTGACGTCTGGGGTCTTAAACTCTAGCAAGCAGCCATCTAAGGTGCATCAATTGGTCTCAACCCACCTGGATCAAAGGAGAATGAAGAACACCAAGGACACAAGGTAATTATAAGCCCAAGAGACAGAAAGGGCCACATGAACCAGAGACTACCTCATCCTGAGACCAGAAGAACTAGATGGTGCCCGGCTACAGCCGATGACTGCCCTTACAGGGAACACAACACAGAACCCCTGAGGGAGCAGGAGAGCAGTGGGACGCAGACCTTAAATTCTCATAAAAAGACCAGACTTAATGGTCTGACTGAGACTAGAAGGACCCTGGTGGTCATGGCTCCCAGACCTTCTGTTGGCCCAGGGCAGGAACCATTCCTGAAGCCAACTCTTCAGACATGGATTGGACTGGACGATGGGTTGGAGAGGGATGCTGGTGAGGACTGAGCTTCTTGGATCAGGTGGACACTTGAGACTATGTTGGCATCTCCTGCCTGGAGGGGAGATGAGAGGGTGGAGGGGGTTAGAAGCTGGTGAAATGGACACGAAAAGAGAGAGTGGAGGAAGAAAGGGAGCTGTCTCATTAGGGGGAAAGTAATTGGGAGTATGTAGCAGGGTGTATATGTTTTTATGTGAGAGACTGACTTGATTCGTGAACTTTCACTTAAAGCACAGAAAAAATTATAAAAAAGAAAATTATACTTTGAGTTTTGAAGTTTAAAAGATACAACATGGAGAATAATATAGCAGAACACTCCTGAGTGAACAAATTTCACATTTTTATTGCTTCTTTTTTTAAAAAATAATACTTGCAGTTCATGTGGAGGTCTCTTTGTACTCCTCCTGGAGGTCATCATGGGTCTGGGATTGTCCTTTTGGGCACGTAGTAGGATAGCTCTTGCCTGCCCCCTGAAGTTGGGTTGGGCCATATGGCTTGCTTTGGCCAAGGCGAAGCTTTGAGAGACAGGACAATTTGCCCAGCTCTTTTTCCCTCTGCCATGGTAACTGGTGGCTGCTGGTCAGCCTGGTTCCAGAGTGGGAGACATGGAACAGAGCCTCAGCTGACCTCTGATGACATGTCGCACAAGCAAAAAATAAACTTTGTTCCTATTAAAAAACAATTGCTGTCAAGTCGATTCTGACTCATGGAGACACCCTGTGTGTCAGAGTACAACTGTGCCCCATAGGATTTCAGTGGCTGATTTTTCAGAAGTAGATTGCCAGACCTTTCTTCTGAGGTGCCTTTGGGTGGACTTGAACCTCCAACCTTTCGAACATTTTAACCGTTTACACCACTCAGGGAATCCTTGTTATAAGCCACTAAGGTTTTGGGTGCTTATTACAGCAGCATGGACCTAACCTACCTGACTGGTAACATGAGTTAGGTGTTTATTCTTCTACTCCATGCTTTTATATTTTTATCATGTATACTAATACCCATGGATATAACCCTGGTGGCGCAATGGTTAACAGCTTGGCTGCTAACCAAAAGGTTGGTGGTTCGAATCCACCAGTTGCTCCTTGGAAACCCTGTGGGGCAGTTCTCCCCTGTCCTATAGGGTCGCTATGAGCAGGAATTGACTTGACAGCAATGGGTTTATACTGACATCTATAAACAACATATTGCATTGTTTGGTTTTTAAAAAATACATGCACGGCATTATGGTACATGTATTGTTCTGCAGCTTGCTTCTTTGACTCAACATTATGTTTTTAAGGTCCATCCATGCTGATTTTTGTTGCTGTTAATTTAATAGCAAATCCCCTTGCACAACACCACTAGCTATTTCTCTGCTTTCCCTTGCTGATGGACATTTAGAACAGTGCCAATTTTTTTGTGATTATGAACAGTGTTTCGGTGAACGTCCTTGGACGTATCTCCAGGTGTGCATGTTGGGGAGTTTCTCTGGAGTAAATTCCAAGAAATGGAATTGCTGAGTGGGAGGGTGTGCTCATTTTCAACTTTACCAACGGCCAAATTGCTCTCCAAAGCATATCCACAATACTTCTTAAAATTCCTTTTTTTCTTTTTCCATCCACTGCCCACACATTACAACTGCCCTGAATTTTTCTCCTAAAGCCACTCCCACATCCCCACCCTCCTCCACAAGTCTCCTCCAGCCCTCACCCCCACTCCAGACGCTTGCAAGAGACTAAAAACTGGTCTGGCAAGGCTGGCTGGAGGTGGGAGCAAAGAAGAGACTGAACCACACAGAGCAGAGATCATGGCGGGGCGGGGCGGGGCAGGGGGGCAGGAGAAAATTCTAGAACCATATTTTTCTTCAGTCAGAAAATGCCAGGTGACACATACAACTGTCATGAGTTCCCAAGGCACAGCAGGGTTACAAAGGCTGAGTATCAACCTCTACCCAATAGGTCAGGGAAGGGCCCTCAGATAATATACCAAAACAGTTGGGCAGTGGCTGGGCAGTGGGTCCTCAGGGTCTCTCCATCCAGCCTCAGGGAGAGGCTGGAAACTGCTATGATCCCCTTCTCACCACTAAGAGGCAGCAGAGAGGCAGGAAATCTTGCCTGAGAGTGCCAACAATTCAATCAAAAATTCCATTTAATTTTCGTTTTTTTTTTTAAATCTACAAGTCTCAACAATTCAAACCTTTTAAAAAAACTGTAAGTCAATAATTTAATTTTTTGAGTAATTATTGGAGTGTCAATGCCAACTATTTTGGTTTTTTTTTTTTTTTTGTAAATCATAAAGGAGTAGCCATTCACTTTCTTTAAAAAGGCACAAAGTCAATAATTCAATTCCCTTTTGAAAAATGATAAAGGATCAGTGTTGCAATGTTCTCTTTTTAATCATATGGTATCGACGATAGAGTTCTCATTTTTAAAGTGTCAATAATTCATTTTTTAAATCTTAAAAGAGTGAGCAATTTCATTCTCTTTTCCTTTTTCCAGAACATTAATATCGATCACATTTTAGAAACTTGCACTTTGGGAAACGGATTTTTAAAAACCAAGCACATTCCCACCTCTCTCATACAGCTGCTGTATCATTGACATGCTTTCTTCCACTTCTTTTTCTTTGCTTTTAGAAAACCTATCAGCAATTGGAGGCAGTGGTAGTTCAGTGGTAGAATTCTCCCCTTCCATGAGGAACAGCCAGGTTCGAATCCCAGCAAATTCACCTAAAGCTCAGCCATCACCTGTCAGTGGAAGCTTGTGTGTTGCTATGATGCTGAACAAGTTTCTGCAAAGCTTCCAGACTAAGACAGACTAGGAAGAAAGGCCTGGTGATCTTCCAAAAAATCAGCCAGTGAAACTGTATGGATCACAACAGTCCAAACCCACCGTGCATGCATCACTATGAGTTGGGGGCCGACTCGACAGCAGCTAACAAAGACAACAATTAGGCTTTAATGGCCATTGACCAAGCACCTAGTGGCATTCTGGCATGTTTTAGTTGTGAGTTAAAGTCAATCTGATAAAGACTACCAGGGGACACACCTGCAGCTTGGCAAGTTAGGTTTATTAACTTTACGTGTCAGGAGAGAAAGCACACTGGAGGACCTGCGGGCTGCCTCATTAAGCAGAGGAAGAAACAATTAGGTTTTAATGGCCATTGACCAAGCACCTAGTGGCATGGAGCAGAGGAAGATGACCCAAACTCAGGCCAGGTCCTCAAGGAACCTGCAGTTCAGCTGGGAAGCCAAGGGGTGCACACTAGTAGTGATCGTGTGAGGCCAACTTGGTTCTGTGTTCTAACGGAGGTCAAGTGACGTGGCTAGTGCCTAGGGAGCCGAGGTCACATTGGAATGGGAAGTTCACGATGGTCCTCAGATCAAGATGATGGAAGCATCAAGGGATCCCTGCCAGATGTGAATGTCAAACCTTCTTTTGTTGATTAACACCAGAACATAATGCTGACCAGCCGTGTTCTCTAAAATCAGAAGAAAGCCAGAAACTTTGCTGTTTGAAATCATGTCAGTGAGAACAGAGCAGCCCACTCTTGCCTCATGGGTATGAGCCAGATTCGACACAGAGAAACAACCTGGATTTCCAACCCAGGTGCAGAGCTTCAGAAAGAGTTTTTTGGGCACAACGGTCCATTTTTCTCTTAAACATCATGTCCAAAGAAACAGGCCCCTGAGTCCACTTCTTGGCCCAAGCCAGATGTTAACCCCTTTATACACAGCGCAGTTTGCTTTGAGCCTATCAAAACGCTTCACTTCAATTTCACCTAAGTTCCACCCTCCCTCCAAATCCTATGATAACCCTGTTTCTTCCTCTGCTTAATGAGGCAGCCCGCAGGTCCTCCAGTGTGCTTTATCTCCTGACACATAAAGTTAATAAACCTAACTTTGCCAAACTGCAGGTGTGTCCCCTGGTAGTCTTTATCAGATTGACTTTAACTCACAACTAAAGCCTTCTCTGTTCATTCATTAATTCAACTAATTTTACCCAGCATTGCCTTGGTTTCATTTTAGGCACTGAGGAGATGGTAGTGACAGGACAAACAAGGTCCTTGGCTTTGTGGCCCCTGCTACTAATGGATGAGATAGAAAATAAACAGGTAATCATAAAAGTGGGGTAACAGGCTAGAAAGGGACTGGATGGGCATCTTTAGAATAGGAGAAGGGGCAGAGAAGGCTTCTCTGGAGAGGTGGTGGCATTTGAGATGCAACCTGGATTTACAGATGTCAAGAAAGAGCATTGCAAGCAGAGAACAGCAAAAGTAGTGAAGGTGAGCTTGCCACATTTGCAAAATAACAAGAAGGCCAGTGTGCCTGGAGCAGAATGACTGAACAGAAGAACAGAGAAAGAGGAGGAGCATTGGGGCAATGTACAAAGTTTGAATTTTACTCTGAATGATACAAAAATCTTATGTATATATGTATATGTTTATATATATATACACACATACATGTTCATATGGAAACCCTCGTGGTGTAGCAGTTAAGAGCTACGGCTACTAAGGAAAAAGGTCGGCAGTTCGAATCTACCAGGTGCTCCTTGGAAACTCTATGCAGCAGTTCTACTCTGTTCTATACAGTCACTATGAGTCGGAATTGAGTTGATGGCAATCGGTTTATTATACTTCCATATAAATTTATAAACCTATAAATTGGAGCTGCTCTGGGGCCCAAAGTCCCCTCTGCCCCAGTTTTCTGAAGCAATCCCAAAACAAGCTTAGATTTGGGGGGACAGCTGGAAGCTATTGATCTAATCCAACTCTCTCATACTACAGAAGGGGGACACCTGGAAGCTATTGATCTAATCCAACTCTCTCATACTACAGAAGGGGGAACCAATCAAGGCGGAGGGGTACACGAAAGGTGAAAACGTGGTTGAAGGAGTGAGTGGGAGATGGGCTTCAGGAGGTAGGGGTAGGACTAGAGCAAGGAGCCCTGGTTCCTGGATCACCAGCTGGAGTTACTGGCCCTATAGGAGTTTATAGATCAGAAGTGGCAATGCAGACAAAGGGCACATCTTCCCTTCCCTAGTAATACTGGCTCTGGGGTGTTAGCCCAGCAGAAGGCCTTTGAGCTGCCCCTCCTAATACCCTAGTCCATTCCACTTGGCTAGGCCAGTTGGATGGAGAGTGGGATGAGCTACCTGAGTGCCTCTCCCTAGCAGCCATGTCCTTTCTCCTTCAGGGTTAAGAGTGAGGTGAGTAGGCTGCCTTGGTTAGCATTGCTGTGCTTCCTCTTTCTGAGTGTGTCACTTATCATGTGTGCTCAGACTCAAACCAGGTCAATAATGCCTTCAAAGCTTAACCATCCGGCTACAGTGCATAGTCTGGTGGCAGGTGGAGAGTCTTGGGGGAAGAGGCACAGAGGACTAAGACTTAGCCTCCCACACATGGTGTGTTCCCCTGCACAGACTGTGTCAAACACCCACGGGTACACGCTCACTGCTGTCTGGGTACACTGAGGCAGGACCTTCTTAATATACTGTGCACTTTGCCTCATCTGGAGTGATTCCATGAGGCGCAGACAGGACCATTGCCTCCAAACAGCAGATAGCCATATCTCTATTTTGATTTCATTCCTTTGAGTGATGAAAAAGCTCAGGGGTGTAACCTCACTCAGGGCAGGACACTAACTCAGTTGCTGGCTGCCTCCTAAAAAAAAAAATCCTAGAGTATCTCAATTCCCGCTTCAACTTCATCTCATTTTACAGTTGGGCAAATTGCAGCTCAGAAGGAAAGAATTTTCCCGAAGCAAAAAAGCTGCCTAGGCTGTGTCAAAGCTCACCAGGGTGGAAAGACTGAAGAATGAGCGACGGCACAGACCAAAAGCCCACAGAAGGTTAAAATCAGGAAGCCGAGGACACCATCAAGTCCTAACGAAAGACCCCGCCCCTCTAACTTATTCACCCACCCTTCCGCGTCCAACTTCCGGGCGAGGAGGCGCGGTTTCCGGTTCCGGCGGCGCGCTACAAAGCTCTGGGCCGAAGAAGTGGTATCCCCGTTTCCGGAGTCAGGTGCCTGGGTCCGAGTTTTCTCCTGCTCCTCCCCGCTCCTGTTACCCCGCCCCTCAAGGCGGCACCTGCGCAGGTGAACGCTTCCCTTCTCGCCTCCTCCCCCGCGCACTGCCCGTTGGGAGCACGTGGCTCCAACACCGGCCCAGGGAGGGAGGAGCTGTGCCGGGGGGTTTTGCGGGCTCTTGGGTCTGCCGTGGTCTTGCACCTTGCCTCAGCCCAGGAGGTGGAGATACCCGTACTGGAGGGCTGGAACCCCATTTCCCGGCTCCACTTTGGTACTGGGTAGGGCTGGGGCCCCTGAGCCGCGCCCATCTAGTGGGAGGCGTAGGGCTCAGCTCCCCGCCCATACTTCGGGGATTCGTTTCCTAGGCTGACGGGTCCCACCACTTCGCAGCCGCGTGACCTTGGGCAAGTCCCACTCTCGGGGCCCCAGTTTGCTTATCTGTGAGTGAAAATGAGAGTATTTGCTCTGTTGAGTTATCGGGAGGGTTGGATGAGAGAAAGCTGTGGGGTGCCCGCCCAGTTAAATTCAAGAAATAATAAGAGCTGTTGCTGGTGTTACATGGAGACAACTGGGGCAGTAAAGAGCCATCTCAAAAGTGGCTAAGAGGATCACATAGAGAAGAATGTATGTAAAACGCTCAGCAAAATGTCACATACAAAATGCTTAGTAAACTGGTGAGAATAAGCTTTGTATTTGGCAGGTGGTCTTTTAAAGCTGATAGGATTTATAAGCCGGGTAAATTGTAGAGCTGGTTCATTTTTCAGAGCAAACCTTAAGGACCGCCCTACTGACAATTAAGACTGTTACTAGAAGCTGGAGTTTTACAGACCAAAGGTGCAAGGTGCCAGGAATTCGAGGAATTAATAAAAGGGTATTTTTCGAAGTGTATTACGGTTTTCACTCAGGAGGGTCGTGGGCAGGAGGGGAAAGCCTGACAAGTTTTCTCCTTTTTGAGTTGTTATGAAATTAATGCATGTTTGTAGGGTCACTATGAGTCAGAATCGACTCTATGGCAACAGATTGTTTTTTCTTTTGTTTGGTACTTTACAATAGAGGGGGGAAAAAAAAAAACCCAGTGCCCTCCAGTCAGTTCCAACTCATGGTGACCCCACAGGGTTTCCAAGGCTGTAAATCTCTAGGGAAGCAGAATTCTCCCCAGGAGCCACGGGTTTTCTCGACCCATCGACCTTTGGTTAGCAGTCGATCGCTTTAACTACTGTGCCACTGTTAGAATTCTCCCGAGTCGGTTCTGACTCAGCAGCCCTATGTATAACAGAACTGAAACACTGCCCGGTCCTGTGCCAGCCTCACTTAAACTGCGCCACTAGGACTCCTTAAACAATAAAGATATAATAAATGCCTCTCTTCTTTCCTCTGTGTTTTTGTCTCTCTGAGGTAAAATACAATTTCTTAGATAATCTTCCAGGCATTGTTTGTGGATATATAAAGTCACGTATGCTTATGTATATGTATTTTCAAGGCTGCACAACATTCCACTGGCTGACTGGACCATACTTTATTTAATCTTTTTCCTATTGATGGTCACTTGGGTTGTTTCCAGGGTTTTACTTTCCCACAATGTTTCAGCCAGTCTTTTCTTGACTAAATATTTCCTTTTTACCCAAGGTATCCTTGAGTTGTGGGGGTATTGTTTTTGTCCTCATCACCCTGGGTTAATAACCACTTAGTTCTGGGGATGAACAAACTCTTGACTGAACAAAAACCCAGGTGAGTATATGAGAACCGGTACTCTAAGAGTATCTAAGACCCAGGATTTTGAATCAATTCAAGGCTTCTAGAAAATACATCAGGCAACCTTTAGAGAGTAGGTGACCAGCTGTATGGATCTAGTAATGCAGGGCAGCTGATCAGTGTTGGTGATTGTTGGCCTCTCTATCAGTCATTGCCCAGGAAGCAGATGGAGAGAATTTGAATTGGGAGGGATTTTAAATGTCAACACTCCTGCTAGGTAGAACAGAAGAGGATAATATTTTGGGGGTCGGGGGAGTGTATTAATGAAAAAAGATCTGATTCTTGAAAAAATGACCATGTCAAACATACCCTTTGATTAGGTGACAGTGTACTGGTAGGCGCCAGAACATAACCTGAAGTGAAAATTTAGTCATTCTGTTCTGTCATTTGAAGAAGTAGGTCTTTAAAAAAAAAAAAAAAAACAGGATGTGGTTTTTCTGTAAATAACCCCTATTTAGAATTCAGGCCCTAACCCTAATGAAACAAAAACTTCCTCCTCTCCCTGTCTGTGGAATTTTACTGGCTGATTTGCAGAAGTATTTTGTTAGGCCTTTCTTACCTAATGTTGGTAGTTGCTGTCAAGTCGATTCCAACTCACGGACACCCCACATGTGCAGAGTAGAACGGCTCTATAGGGTTTTCAAGGCTGTAATCTTTCAGAAGATCACCAGGTCTGTCTTCCGAGGCACCTCTGGGTTCAGACTGCCAACCTTTCGATTAATAGTGGAGCACTTAACCATTCGGGCCACCCAGGGACTCATGGTAGCTCACAGTAGCTCCTAAAGTGGTACTTTTAAATACTTGGCTATTCTTTCTTTCATCACTGTGAAAGGGGCATGGAGCAGAAGAAAAGACAGCAGAGTCGATGTAAAGGAACAGACCTATTCTCCTCTATTTCGGCACCTCTTCATAAATTGCTTTGTGTGTCCCTAGGTTTCTTTAAGACATAGCAAATGTTACGTAATGTAGTTGGAGAAAGTAAACACCCATGATTTTATAGGGTTTCCCCCTCCAGAGGTCATGTGCATATATAGTTCTTTTTGTTTTTAACACAATGCAATATACTTCATAATGGAAAAAAAAAAAAATGGGTGAAAGATTTTTTAGCCACAAGGCCAGCATTCTTCATTCTTCTTTGAGAATCTACATTTTGGTATCCATTGATATATTTTCTCAATTTTCTAAAGCTTTGCTCCAGCAAGAAGAAAACAACAGTAGAATTTATTAAGAAACCCTGTTAAAAATGGGCACACCAGCCCAGGGGCAAGGACCAGATGGTAGGAGGGGACAGGAAAGCTGGTAACGGGGAACTCAGGGTCCAGAAGGGGTGAGTGTTGACATGTTGTGGGGTTGGCAACAGTGTCACAAAACAACATGTATTAATTGTTTAATGAGAAACTAATTTGCTCTGTAAACCTTCATCTAAAATACAAAAAAAAAAAAAAAAATGTGTTAAGATCAAATTAACAGCAACTCAAAAGGCTAAAGAAACTTAGAGGACAGTGAGTCCATGATAATGGGATAATTCAGAAAAGGAAGGTAAGGATAGTTGTACAACTTGAAGAATGTAATCAGTGTCACTGAATGTAGAAATTGTTGAACGATTGTATGTTTTGCTATGTATATTTTCCAAAACAACAAAATTATTTTAAAAAGAGAAAGAAACCCTGTTAAGGCTGGAAGCCTGATGGGACCTGGTTCTGGACCAGATCCATGAGATCAGAGTGGTTTTAATCGTCTTTGTGCTCCGATTTCGCTGATCTCAATTTGTCTCTTTGTGCCCAGGAGTCTGAGACGTTCTTTTCCAGAGTTCCAGAATGGAGACTGAAGGATGCCCAGAGACACAAGGAAATAGGAAAGTTCACAATGGTCAAACAAGGTCACCACCAGATGAGATGATGGCTAAGGAGGTAGAAGTCATCCTAGTTCCCCAGATCCAGGTTTCATTAGAACCTGTGGGGCTCCCACCAGAGAGCCTTGATGAAGACTCTGTCGAGCACCTCGAGGCCATCCCACGAAGGAATCCTCCCAACCCTGCAGACTCCCTGCAGAGGTTCAGGCAGTTCCGCTATGAGGATGCTGCTGGGCCCAGGGACGTCCTCCGACATCTCCAGGAGCTTGCGCGACAGTGGTTAAGACCTGACATCCACACAAAGGAGCAAATTGTGGAAATGCTGGTGCAGGAGCAATTCCAGGCCGTCCTGCCAGAGGAGCTCAGGGCTCGGGTGGAGAGATATCAGCCCGGGGTCAGAATTACTGGCTAAGTCTCCCTGCTTGCTTCTTGCTCAGCCCACATGCAAAAAGTAAGCCAAAGTTCTCTTCACTGCCAGATCCAACTGCAGCAGTAGGAAATCTGAACTTCAGTTTTCTTTAAGCTGGACCTCTTTTTGGCTGAGGCAACTTTATTTCCCAGGACTGACCTCCAGAAGGAATTTCTTTGCCCTCTTGTTAGGACAGTCAGCCTGCTGCTTCAGGCTCCTTCAAGAGCATGTATTTGCTCTGCTGAATGGCTCCTTGTTTGCACTTTGTGATATGCTTTAATGTATTTTCATGTATCCAAAGAGTAATCAACTTTAAATCTCAGAGTTCTTGCTTCTCGCTGTGGTAGCATGAATGGAACCTTCTGTAACCCTGCTATACTTATTAGGGATGCCCTTGAAATAATAAAGTTTGGTCCTTAATAAACATGTCCTGTGGTGATTGACCAGTATAGTTCTTAGTGGTCAGCATTTGAGAAAGGTGAGATAGTTACCAGGAGGAGGTGTGAGTCAAAAGGTAAAAATTATGACTCTGGTGGGCACTGAGCAGGGAAGTAGAAACAAGCCTGGGATTTATTTTAAAAATCAACATAAATTGGACAAAAGTCAGAAAGGGGTAAAACAGGGTTATAAGAGGTAAGGGACTGGGCAGAGCTGCTAGATTTGCTCTTCTCCATTTTGATCACCTCTATTCTACAGCTTGTCCTGCAAGAGAACTCAACTAGAAAGCCATCTGACAGGATGCTGCCCTGCTGTCCGCACAACAGAGGTCATCCTTGCTTTTCTTTGTGTGGAGACCTGCACTTTGGCTGACAGCTGAGACAGATCAGTAGCTGTGGTTGTGACAGGCACAGAGTAAACAGCAGCTGCTTCCCCAACCTGACCCAGTCCTGAGGAACCTTCCTGCCACTGTGGCCTGGCTCTTCTTGGACTTATAGATCCATTCTTGTGACAAACTTGGTGCCAATTCAGAAACTAAGCTTTTGGGATAAGGGCTTGGTTAGCTCCATACTGGAACTCATATTTATTCTACTGATGTTCTTTGGTATTGCCTGTGTCTCTGGGACTGTTCTAGATGCTAGAATACAAATACGAAACCCAGTTTAGAGGAAATCTATAGTTTTTGAGGAGAGAAGAAGAAACCATCAAAATATATTAGAAATGCTAGAATACTTAAAACTAGTTTTCCTTTTGGTATCTTGATTTTGAGATAACACTAAGAGAAAAAAAAACATTTCCTATTTTTTAAAAATGTTAAAAGCAGAGAAGAGAGGAAATAGGCAAGTTGAGGAAGTGGCATTTTAGTTGAACTTCAGAAGAGGAGTAGGAGGTCCTACTTGGCAGAAGGCTTTTTAGAACAAGGGACACCTTACGCAGAAGCATGGGAATACAAAGGGACGTAGTGTTTGGGGAATAGTGAATGTACAGATGAGTGAAATATACCTTTTATTGACTCTAGGTTAAGCTTTTCTAAATTCTAATACTAAAATTTTAAAACTAGGAAAAGAGTAACCCTGTAAAAAAAATTTTTTTTTAAGGTAATAGTATCTCCAGTATGTCAGTTTTGGAACATTCTGAAGGAATTTCCCTTAGTTTGAAGGGATCAGGAGCTCCTGGTGTTCAGGAATTCCTTGACCTGTGCCAGTTCCTTAGCTGCTTCAGTGGTCATGAATTTAGGATGCAAGTAAGGAGCCCCTTCCCAGGTTGACCAAGAAGCTTTTACCTTAGAGGTTTTATGGCAAGGCAGCTAAGGTTTTCTTAACTGAGATTTCTCAGCCTTGGCACTATGGACATTTGGGGCCAGAAAATTCTTTGCTATTGAGGCTGCCCTGTGCATTGTAGGATGTTTAGCAGCATCGCTTAATGGTGAATTAAGAATGCTGCAGGAAGAGTAGTATAAATTGGGCTTTATATTCCCTTTATGTGTTTGGGTAATGTCACCTACTCTTAAAAATCTTAAGCTCTTTGGTATGAAGAATCTTCAACTTTTAAAATACTTCATTGGGATGGATCAGGATCTATATTGTATACATTCATGCTTCATTTAATCCTAACAATTCTGTGAAGTAGGTAGTACATTTACCCATCTCACAGATGAGAAAACTAAGGTCCAGCAGTTAAGCAACATGGCCAATAAGTGGTGGAGCTAGAATCTGAGCCTTGGATTTCTGTATCTCTGGTCTTGTGCATTTTTTATCCAATATGGAGATGTTAATAAACAATAATCAATGTGTGAGATGTTTCTTCTTTTGCTTTCTTTATCTTTACCTTGCAATTTAAAATAACATTTCTTAGATTGATTTAATACAGATTTTTTTTTTTTTTTAATAACCCATAATCTCACTGCCCAGGTAACTCCTTGTGATGGTTCAAGTTGTGTGTCAACTTGGCTGGGCCATGATTTTCAGTGATTTGACAGTTATGGTGTAGTTTGGCAGTTATGTAATTATGTAATTATGTAATCAGCGCCATGATGAGATCTGCTATGAGCAGCCAGTCATTTGAAAGGGAGTTTCCTTGGGCATGTGGCCTGCATCCGGTAGATATGGACTCCCTGGCAAAGCTCACTGGCTTTTGCTCTGCTCCGTAGCCTGCATTTGGCTCGTCATCATCTGACCTCTGGTTCTTGGGACTTGAATCAGCAGCCTGCCATCTGGCCTGCCAATCTTTGGTTTGTCAGCCCCCTGTGGCTACTTGGGAGCCCTAGTGGTACAGTGGTTAAGAGCTCAGGCTGCTAACCAAAAGGTTGGCAGTTCAAATCCACCAGCCACTCCCTGGAAACCCTGTGGGGCAGTTTTACTGTGTCCTATGGGGCTGCTATAAGTTGGAATCGACGGTAACAGGTTTTGGTTTTTTGGTGGCTATATGAGGAGGCCTCCAGCCTGATGTCTGACCCACAGACTTGGGACTTTCCAGCCTTTACAACTGCATGAGCCATTTCTTTCATATAAATCTCTCTCTTTCCACACACACGTATATGTATATACATACGCATTTCACTGGTTTTGCTTCGCTAGAGAACCCAGCCTAAGATACTCCTATTGGCATTTTTTTATGGTAAAGAAATACTTGCATGTGGATAGAAAATCCCAACATTGAGTAGCGAGTGGGGTCTTAAAAGCTTGTGAGTGGCCATCTAAGATATTCCACTGGTCTCACCCCATCGGGAGCAAGGGAGAATGAAGAAAACTAAAGACACAAGGGCAAGATTAGTCCAAAGGACTAATGGACCACAACTATCACAGCCTCCACCACACTGAGTCCAATACAACTAGATGGTGCATGGCTACCACCACTGACTGCTCTGACAGGGATTACAATAGAAGGTCCCAGACGGAACTGGGGAGAAATGTAGAACAAAATTCTAACTCACAAAAACAGATCAGATTTACTGGCCTGACAGAGACTGGAGAAACCCCGAGAGTATGGCCCCTGGACACCCTTTTAGCTCAGTAATGAAGTCACTCCTGAGGTTCACCCTTCAGCCAAAGATTAGAGAGGCCCATAAAACAAAAGAGACTAAAGGGGCATGCCAGCCCTGGGGCAAGGACTAGAAGGCATGAGGGGACAGGAAAGCTGGTAGTAGGGAACCCAGAGTCAAGGAGGGAGACTGTTGACATGTCATGGGGTTGGTAACCAACGTCAATATGTACTAACTCTTTAATGAGAAACTAGTTTGTTTGGTAAAACTTCATCTAATGTATAATAATAAAGCAGCCAGAATCTAAACCATAAAAAATATAAAGCCCAGCATTATAAAGGGTATAAAAAGAAATAGGAATTATACATACGTAAGCAAACGTGTATACACACACACACTACACCAGATATATGTTATGGATGTGTAGTACTTTTTCTTCTCACAATAAGTCTTTTGATATTGACATATAGACATTTACTTTTTCTTTTCATCTTTTCTAGCAGCTGTGTTGGGCTTTTTGGTTTATAGAAGTCTATTGTATGGCTATAACCAGCCTTACACTTTCCAGTAAGAAGTGTAGGGCAGAGGATTTATGTATAGAGCCAAACCTCCAGAGCCAGGACTCAACCCCAGCATTGTAAACCCAGAACTGGCACAATTCAGCACAGCCCAGCACTGTCGCACGACAACCCTGCAGTACCAACTCATCTGTGGAAGTGAATTTGCAATTGAGATTCCTTGTCCCAAATAAACCCAGTTGGTGGAGAAACTGGAGTTATCTGGCTCTAACTGCATGCCCTTGCCACGAGGTCACACTGCCTGGACGTCACAGAGTAGTTCCAGTGTTTCAAGAGCTCTGTGGGGATTTGGGAGCAGAGTAATTCCCCATCTCCATTGCCACCCCCTGAGATGGTTCCTGTGTTTCCTCTAATCAGCTAGTCAGCACCACCCACAGTTACCACCTGTGTCTGTCATTGTCATCTCTTGGGCCAATTGAGACAAAAGACCCTTAAGCACGTTGAGTCTAGTGAGTGATGGGGAAGGAGAAGGGCAATGTGAAGGAGATAGAGGGAAGTATTTCTAAAACGTCTCCTGTATCCGGTTTCCCCTCTGTGATTATTTTGACTCCACGTTCCACAAAAGGATAATTTCATCTAGCCACTGAAAAGTGCTCCTGCCAGAATCCCTCATGGAGCGGGAGAACAGTGGGATGCAGATCTCAAATTCTTATAAAAAGACCAGACTTAATGGTCTGAGATTGGAGGGACCCCAGAGGTCGTGGCCCTCGGGCCCTCTGTTAGCCCAAGACTGGAACCATTCCTGAAGCCAACTCTTCAGACAGGGATTGGACTGAATTATAAGACAGAAAATGATACTGGGGAGGAGTGAGCCTCTTAGCTCAAGTAGACACATGAGACTATGTGGGCAGCTCCAGTCTGGAGGTGAGATGAGAGAGCAGAAGGGGACAGGAGCTGGTTGAATGGACAGTGGGAATACAGGGTGGAGAAGAGGAGTGTGCTGTCTCATTAGGGAGAGAGCAGCTAGGGTTACATAGTAAGGTGTGTATAAGGTTTTGTCTGTGAGACTGACTTGATTTGTAAACTTTCACTCAAAGCACAAGAAATAAAAAAAAAAAAGTGCTCCTGCCAGATGGCTGCTGGCAAAAACCAGTGCTGGGACCACAACGTAATAAGAGATTCTTAGTAACTGGCTGGTGCTGTGGAAAAATATGTCATCTGTTGGGCAGCTACTCCCTGAGCAATGAATGGGTGCCAGGCTGTAGCTGCTAGAGAGGAGGCCAGCTCCAGAGGGTGTGGGGCCATGAGGAGTTCACCATGGTGGTGGTGGTGGCCAGAGAATTCAAGTGCAGCTGGCCTTCGCCAGAGGGTCATATGTGGCCAGTTTCCATAGGCAGCTCAGTACAATGCACACTGACTTTACTCTATTTTGCTAAGCATTTTCTTTCCACCCACTGCAAGCATTTATCCGACAATTCCCTTGGCCTGGAATGCCCCTCCCCCACACCTCCCTAGTCTTTGCCAGCCTACTTCTATTCATTCTTTATGACTCATACAGACATGGCCACCTTCATGAAGCCACCTTTAATTACTGCCTTGAACCAGCATTTGGAAACCTCCTCTGGGCTCCTCTAACACTGGTTCTCTCAGTCCCTGCTCATTCGGCAAATATCTATTGTGTACCCAATGTGGCACACACTGTTCTAAGTATTATATGTAGTACAGGGTCTTAGTTGTGTCTCCAGCCAGACTCTAAGCTCCACGAAGAAGGAATCTCTGTGTTTTTGGCACCCAACACAAGGCCTGCACAGGGTTGATCCTCAAGAAGCATTTTGACTTTTGTGGGAGACACACGGTTGCTCCCTGTTTTGAGGCGTTTCCTTCTAGTGAACACAAATAACTACAGCTCATTAGAGACCATGAAGTGTTACATTGAGTGAGAGGAAGTGAAATTATTAATTGCTGTGGAAGGTTTGGGGATGAAGGTGAAAACAAAAAAGAGAGAAGATTCAGTCAGGTGGCTGGCTTCTCTCTCTCTTCTGCACCTGACCTTGTAACTAAACTAGGTAAGGTTAATGAGGTGAGGTGAATTGCCCTTGGTTGGCCCTGCTTGAAAGCTCAAGGGCCCCCTTGGTGCCTAGCAACAACTCGACTTCCCAGAATGATTCTGAAGCTGGGTGTGTCTCCTGAGCAGGAAGCCACCAGCACCGCCAAAGGAGCCAGGGCCTCCCCATCACTTCCTCTCAGCCCAAACTCCACCTCCAATTGGGGCCAATACTTAGTGTTTCTGAGCCTTGTTTTATGAGCACAATTAGGAGGGTTCTCGCATTGATGACTCTACCACTTAGGAGGTGGGCGGTCTCAGATGAGTCATGTCACCTCTCTGAGTATCAGCTCCTGCACCTGTCTTGCTCCTAGCTAGGGTCACCCGGCACAGCATAGAGGGCACAGAAACAATGGTATTGTACTGGAATCTGCTTGGTTAAGGGCAGATTCAGCTAGCGATTCTCTCTCAGCTGTCCCTCTGATCTTGTTCTTTTCTCCTGAGTCCCTCTTATGAACCAGCTCCATCTTCTTATGACTAATTTCTCTACATAAAATCCCCTCCTGACCATGCCACTGCTCCTCACTCCTCTTCTTTTACTTATCTTTTCCACAACCACTAAACCTCATCGTCAAGACTGGCAAAATTTCTCCTCTTCAAAATTCGCAAGTGTTTTGTTGTTGAAATCAATACTGCTGCTGGAGTGATCTTTATTATTATTGTTTTTAGTTTAAGTGTAACATGCATCCTGTAAAGCGCACAAATCTTAATCGTACAGCTCAATTAATTTGTATAAAGTGAGTACACCTCTATAACCACTCCCAGATGAAGATACAGAATGTTACCAGCACCCCAAAAGCCTCCCTCTCACTCATTAACCCTGAAAGGTAACTGCTATTATAATTTCTATATAATTTGACTATACAAAAGCATTCAACTGTGTGGAAGAATGGGAATTCCAGAACACTTAATTGTGCTCATGTGGAACCTATACATAGCCCAAGAAGAAGTCATTTGAACAGAACAAGGGGATACTGCATGGCTTAAAACCAGGAAAGGTTTGAGTCAGGGTTGTATCCTTTCACCATATTTATTCAATCTGCATGCTGAGTAAATAACCCAAGAAGCTGGACTATATGAAGAAGAACAGGCTATCAGGATCAGAAGAAGACTCATTAACAACCTGTGTTACACAAATGTCACAACCTTGCTTGCTGAAAGTGAAGAGGACTTGAAGCACTTACTGATGAAGATCAAAGACTGCAGTCTTCAGTATGGATTACACCCCAACATAAAGAAAACAAAAATCCTCACAACTGGACCAATAAGCAACATCATGATAAACAGAGAAAATATTTAAATTTTCAAGAATTTCATTTTACCTGGATCCACAATAAACACCCACGGGAGCAGCAGTCAAGAAATCAAAGGACATATTGCATCGGGCAAATCTGCTGCAAAAGACCTCTTTAAAGTGTTAAAAAGCAAAGATGTCACCTTGAGAACTAAGGTGCACCTGTCTGAAGCCAAGGTATTTTCAATTGCCTCATATCCATGCGGAAGCTGGACAATAAGGAAGACCAAAGAAGAACTGATGCCTTTAATTATGGTATTGGTGAAAATACCATATGGTATTGAATATACTATGGACTGCCAGAAGAACGAACAAGTCTGTCTTGGAATAAGTACAGCCAGCGTGCTCTTTGGAAGCGAGGATGGTAAGGCTCTCACATACTTTGGACATGTTATCAGGAGGGACCAGTACCTGGAGACGGACATCATGCTTGGTAAGAGAGAGGGTCAGTGAAAAAGAGGAGGACCCTCAGTGAAACCGACTGACACAGTGGCTGCAACAATGGGCTCAAGCACAGCAATGATTGTGAGGATGGCACAGGACTGGGCAGTGCTTTGTTCTGCTCTGCATAAGGTCACTATGAGTCAGAACCAACTCAAGGGCACCTAACAACAACAATTATAATTTCTAAAGGGCAATGGGGTTCAGTGGTAGAATTCATGCCCTCCGTGTGGGAGACCAAGGTTCGTTTCCCAGCAAGCATGCCTCATACACAGCCGTTACCTGTTTGTCAGTAGAGGCTTATGTGTTGCTGATGCTGAACAGGTTTCAGTGGAGCTTCCAGACTAAGATAGACTAGGAAGAAAGGCCTTGCAATATACTGCCAAAAACCAGCCAATGAAAACCCTATGGATTACAATGGTTCAATCCACAACTGATCATGGGGATGATGCAGGACCAGGTACTGTTTAGTTCCGTTGTACACGGGGTCACCATGAGCACAGGGCTGACGCCATGGTAGCTAACGACCACATTGTAACTTCTGCAGCCCTAGAGTAGTGTTGCCTGTTTCTGAGCCAAATGGGATCATACAATATATATCCTTTTGTGTCTGGCTTCATGTGTTCAACATCAGGTCTAGGAGGTTCATCTATTCCCTGAGTATCCTGCTTTTCCATGATCATATGCCTGGACAGGCCTATTCTTTCTGCCAGGACTTGGCATACCCCACCTTGGCCTGGCCAGTCTGTGCAGGTCCTCCTGACTCAGATCAACCCTTGCTCCTTCGGGAAACCTTCCCTGATCAGCTCTGGATTGCATCTCAGCTTCTCTACCTACCAGCTCTGCGACTTTGGGCAAGCATTGCTAACCTCTCCTCGCCTCATTTTCTTGAAGATAACAGCTTCTATATTCTAGGATTCCTGTAAATTTTAACCGAGATAATGCATATTAAGTACTTAGAACAGTGCCTAGAACATAGGAAGTACTTACTAAATGTTAGCTATAACTGTTGTGAACATTCTGCTTTCTTGTTCACTCAGATCCTGGTACATTCCCTTGTCTTAGTGCTTATTACAATTTTAATTATTATTTGTGAGACCTGAAGTCCTTCAAAGTAGGAATTGTGTCTTCATTCACTGTATTTCTTCAATACGTATTTATTGAGTATGCACTATATTTTAGAACTGGAGGTACAGTGGTAAATGAAGGGCTTAAATTTACTTTTTAATAATGAGAAAAGCAAATAGATGAGATCATGTTGGATGGTGTGAAGAAGAGGAAAGCGAACCGCAAGTGCAAAGGCTCGGAGGTAGGCATAGTAAGCTGGGGGTCTGAGGAACAACAAAGAGGGCAGCATGGCTGGGGCCCAGGGAGTGAGTATGCGGTCCAGATGAGGTTAAAGGGGTGGCTGAGGGTCAGCTATTTGAGGTTATAGGTTTGGATTTCATTCCAGGGGCCAGGAGAAGCCACTGAAGGGGCTAAGCAGGGGGATATAGTTCATCTTTACATCCATAGTGTGCAGGTTCTCACTAACTGTTGAATAAGGAGCCCTGGTGGTGCAATGGTTAAGCGCTTGGCTACTAACCAAAAGGTGGATGATGGTTCAAACACACCCAGCAGCTCTGCGGAATGAAGACCTGGTGATCTGCTTCTGTAAAAATTACAGCCAAGAAAACCTCATGGGGCAGCTCTATTCTATCATATGGGGTCTCTATGAGTCGGAATCGACTCAATGGCACCTAACAACAACAACAACTGTTGTATGTTGGTTAGAACATGTCCATGACCAATTGGCCCACACGAGAGATTCTGAGATCGTTTTCGGGTTAAAACTTCACCATTGTGCCATATGCCTATGGGATTTTACTAAACCCTACTGGATGGGGATGGAGTTGTTGAGTTATTTCTAGACTTTTCTCTATCCTATCTCATTCTCCCTGCTTCAGTGACCCAGATTATCATCTTCGCCAGAGTTGTGTTACACAGATGAAGGAGGCAGGCCTGGACCAGTTAGAGAAAAGGCAAATAGGAAACAGGTTTGGTCAGTTCCTCTTCTTTCTCTGCCTTCAAGAACCACCAGGTCCCTGGACAATTGTAAGGATGCCCAGGAGGGGGGCTAAGGAGCAGGAGGGGCTGTGGATGGAGTAGGCCCCTCAGTCTGAGCCTTGTAGAGTAGGTTGCAGCTTCAGCATCTGTCGCCCCACATGGTGCAGCAGGCCAAGTCAGGATCACACTGCAGTCCTAGGAACTGAGTGACAGCCAAAGGAGGGAAAGACCAGCCAGTACGTCAGGATGGTGGGGTGAGAGGAATTTATACAGCAAAGTCAACCTTTTAGTACTTTCAGTAACAACCAAACCAGTTGCCATTGAGTGGATTCTGACTCACAGCGACCCCACATGTGTTAGAGTAGAGCTGTACTCCATAGTGTTGTCAATGGTCAAGTTTCTGGAGGTAGATCGCCAGGCCTTCTTCTGTGGTGTTTCTGTCTGGGTAGACTCAAACCTCCAACCTTTTGGTTAGTAGGTGAGTGCTTAATTGTTTGCACTACCACCTAGGGACTCCTTTAGTAACAACATATTTTATTTTATTAGTTTTCCAGACCTGAGTTTGTAGACTGAGATCCATTTGTGTAATTAACACTGATATTACTGTTGTAAATTGTTGTTAATGGCTGTTGAGTTGGCCCTTGACTTATGGCGAGTCCATGCACGATGGGGTTGGATTGTTGAGATCCACAGGTTTTCACTTTTTGGAAGTAGGTCACCAGGCTTTTCTTCCTAGTCCCTCTTAGTCTGGAAGCTCCACTGAAACCTGTTCAGCATCATAGCACATGTAAGCCTCCATAGACAGATGGGGGTGGCTGCACATGAGGTGCGTTGGCTGGGAATCAAATCCATGTCTCCCACACAGAAGATGGGAATCCTAACACTGAGCCATCAATGCCCCATTTTATTATTTTTAACCTTCATGATTCTAAAATATTACACATGAGAAAAGTACATAAAACAAATATACAGCACAATGAATATAAAGCAAACATCTATGTATTTCACCGCCCAGGTCATGAGATAGAACGTTGCCCACACCGCTCCCCCAGGCTTCTACCCAAATGTATCCTTTCCAGATCACAACCCCGTCTCACTCCTGGAGAGGCAGCTAAGGATCATTTTGACTAGTTATAAGCGCTATGAAGGAAATAAAGCAGTGTGATGTACAGTACGTTGGGATGCTACTGAAGCGGGGCTATGGGGGCATCTTCTTCAGGAGGGGTGACATTTGAGCGAAGACCTGCAGGGTGAGAAAGAGCCAGGCAAATTTTTATGGTAATCACTTCCTTGCTTTTCTTTGTAGTTTTATTGTCTATGTATCACACAGAAAGTCTTAAACTAGGACTGTCTCATGTGAATCCTAAAAGTGAAGACCACAAAGGAAAATCTCTTTAATGTAGATCCTCCCCTTCTTTATAAAGCCTGGCAAGCCCTGGGGAGATGGAGGTGGATTTGCGGTCTCTGGCACCTGGCAGAGAATGCAGTTTGAGGCTTTGCTCATCCAGCCAGTGTTTAAGTGCTCACTTTGTTCAAGGTACCTGAAGAGTAGTGAGCCTGCCCCTGGGAGCAGGGCAGATAAAACATGGGTAAACATGATCCGGCTGAGGGCAGTGGTGGTGAAGGGCAGAATTCTCACTTTCCATGCAAGAGATTAGGGTTCAATTCCTGGTCAATGTACTTCATGTGCAGCCACTACCTGTCTGTCAGTGGAAACCTGTAGGCTGCTGTGATGCTGAACAGGTTTCAGCAGAGCTTCCAGACTAAAACAGACTAGGAAGAAAGGTCTGGCCATCTACTTCCAAAAATCAGCCCATGAAAACCCTATGGGTCACAACGGTCTGATCTGCAACGGATTATGGGAATGGTGCAAGGCTGGGCAGCGTTTCATTCCGTTGTGCATGGGGTCACCCTGAGTCAAGTGGCCAACTCGATGGCGGCCAGCAATAACAACAAACTTGATCCAATAGGGTTAGGACCTAAAGAAGGCTCAGGTAAGTGCAATGGGAGTCTAGAATAGACAGAGATCATTTTTGGCAGCAGGAAGCAGAGCCGGCTTTGTGGAAGAGGTGGCATTACATTCATTCATATATTAGACATTTTTGAGGCCTGGCAGTGTGTCAAGATATTAGGTAAAGGGATGCAAAAATGAATTAGATAAGATCCTTGCCTATTCATGGCCTAGTGGTTTAGTTAGCACAAACACAAATATCTGTGATGCAACTGCTAACTGAAAGGCTGGAGGTTCAAGTCCACCCAGAGGTGCCTGAAAACAAAGTCCCGGTGATCTACTTTAGAAGACTCAGCTATTGAAAACCCTAAGGAGCACAGTTCTATGCCGATACACATGGGGTCACCATGAGTAGGAATCAACTCAATGGCAACTGGTATACTTTAGATATTACTGGAATGACTGGCTGTCTGGGGTTGTCAGGGAAGGCTTTAGAGCCAAGGTCTACCCTAGTCCTTGAAAGAGAGAAGTCTGGCAGACAGAGAATGGAACCACCGAATATACAGAGGCATAGAGATGAAAGGACACAGCCCATTTAAGATAAGAGCAAGATCAGTGTTGGCAGAAGGTTCAGTTCATAGTGGGAAGGCAAGTGGGAGTTGAGAGATAGGATGTATGAGTGGGAGAGGTGTGCTAGGCTAGGGGAACAGTGTGAGCATGGTCACAGAGGTGAGAAATCACGGTACCTATATGCATAATCCTAAAGTAATTCAGTCTAGCTGCAGCTTTAAGTGTGTGATGGAAAGGAAAGGGGAATAAGGTTGGAAAGATAAGTTGGTGCCAGATCATGGGGGACCCAGAATGCCTGGCTAAAGGACTTTGAATTTTATTTTGAAGACAAAGGAGGAGGACACTGACGGTTTTTGAGCAGGGAGTGACTTAATCAGAGCTGAGATCAAGATTAAAACAGAAAATCATAAAGCAAGCCTCTAGAAATTGGATATTAATTTTGTGGGCATGGGGTTATACACCTTTTCTCTGATGCAGCAAAGGTTGGGAAATCCTGAATATAGAAGGGTACAGAGGCCAAGAGCAGATATAGGGACCACAGAACCTGGAGCAGGTGGGAGCTGAAGGATGATTTCACTGTTGCTAGTGGAACTCAGGGAGCCCTGGTGGTGCTGTGGTTAAAGAGCTTGGCTGCTAACCAAAAGGTCAGCAGTTTGAATCCACCAGTTGCTCCTTGGAAACGCTATGGCGCAGCTCTACCCTTTCCTATAGGGTAGCTGTGAGTTGGAATCAACTCAATGGCAATGGGTTTTGAGTTGGTAGGACTTCTAGGTAGCTGGAAATTTGGAAATAGGGGTGGGAATAGGGGTTGGAGGAGGTAGAGACTTGGGAGTCTTCTACATAGAGGGTGGTGGCAAGTACCACACATGGGCAGACATAGGGGCCAGAGGTGGCAAAGCGAGTCATCAGGGGTCTTGTAGTTGCAAGCGACAGAAACCTACTCACCCTGGCTTAACCAATAGAGAGAATTTATTGGCTCATGTGATTGAAAACTGGAGCAAGGCTGAGTCTAGGGACTCAAACAATGCCACTGGGACTTGGTTTCACTGTCTCCATCCATCAGCTCTGTTTTTCCCTTTTTGTCTTGGTCTTATGCTCAGACAGTCTCTCTCCTTGCAGTGGGATGGCTGCCAGCCATGCCACGATTACATCCTGCCCTCAGCAGATATATTCATTCAACATGAAGGTTCTGATCAAAGTCCCAGAATTGAATCTTATTTGTTCTCATTAGGTCACAAGTCCATTGCTGAAGTGCTGTGGCAAGAGGACTCTCTATAAATTCTTCGATTTGCCAAACCTGGGTCACATGTCCATCCCTGCAACTGGAGGTAGAGCCACCTCCTCTGGAGTTACAGGAATCGAGAATTGGGTAAGAGACTTCTCAGGAGAAGTGAAGTGTTGTTACCAGAAGTAGGAGGAATTGACAGTGGGCTGGCCAACGGAGAGTGGGGGAGGGAGGGCTGGATATCCACGGGCTGCCTCTCCTGTTAATATGAAGCAGCTGTAGCCAGTGGGGCAGTGAGGAGGAGACACTAGCAGGCTGGGCCAGCAGCAAGGGATGGGGTAGACTGGGGTCAAGTTGTGATGCCACTGACATTTGGGGCTGTGAAAAGGTCTGGGAGGGCCTTTCTGATAAAAATCTGAGAACATAATAGACAAAGTCCTTGTCCTCTGAATGAAGGCAAGAGAAGTCGAGCAGTTGGGTGACACCCCATCAAGATATTGCTGCTATGGAAAGGGCAGGCATTGTCTGGGGACATTCATGAGATTGTGAGACGGGATGAAGGAAATGTCATTGCAAACTGGCTTTGCAGAGGGAGAAAACACAACCACTTTTCAAGTTTCAGAAACTAAGCTTATGCATTTTTACAGTAGTCAAAAATTTACAAGTTTTCAAAAAAATTAAAATAGCCAAAAGCAGCCTAAGTCTTCAACAATAGGAGATTGGATAAATTCTATAATACCCATATAGTATAACACCAAAAAAAAAAAAAAAAAAACCCAAACTCACTGCCGTTGAGTCGATTCCAAATCATAGGACCCTACAGGACAGAATAGAATTGCTCCATAGGGTTTCCAAGGAGCGGCTGGTAGATTTGAACTGTAGACCTCTTGGTTAGCAAAAATGTTGCTTTATTTGACATGGAAAGATGTTCATAATGTTTTGAGAGAGAAAAGCGGGTCACGATCTTATTTTGGTAAAAATAAATGTATATATAAACCAAACCAAACCAATAGCTCTTGAGTTGATTCCAACTCATAGCGACCGTATAGGACTGAGTAGAACTGCCCCATAGGGTTTCCAAGGATGTAATCTTTATAGGAGCAGGCTGCCACATCTTTCTCCAGCAGAGTGGCTGGTGGTTTCTAACCACTGACCCTTTGGTTAGCAGCTGAGTGCTTAACCATTGTGCCACCAGGGTTCCTTAAACGTACATATACATAGAAAAAAGTCTGGAAAGGTACTCACCAAAATGTTAATAGGTGGTATCCGTGAGGGTAGGATTAGACCTGAAGTTTATCTTCTGATTTCTGTATAATAAACCTACTGGGTTGTAAGATAGTGTAGTGGTCTAACTAGAGCCAGGCTCCTGGGTCCAAGAGCCTAGGTCCAAGCCCCTCCTCTGCCACTGCCTGGCTGGGTGACCTTTGGCAAGTTTCTTAACATCGCTGAGTTTCAGTTCACTCATCCATAAAATGGCGACAATAGTGCTTACTTCACAGGGTGATTCTTAGAAATTGTTTACTCCTACATGCAAAGTTGTTAGCACCACGCTTACAGTATACACTGAAAAATGTGGTTATTTTTTGTGGAATTAAAAAGTCCAAGAGAAAATATGATGATTAAATGAAATATATTGGAATTTTATCTTTGTTGGCGAAATAGCTGTGGCAGTAAGCAACATATTAACTATTACTAGGATAAACTATTTTTCTCTGAACATTGGGAAACATGTGAGAATAAGACAGAGAAGGTTCCTATTCTCCCGGAGCCTGAAAGCTAGCTGCGGCAACATAATAAACAGGTGCTCTGAGGGTTTTTTTTTTTTGAGGGTAGGAGAAACCCTGGTGGCGTAGTGGTTAAGTGCTACTGCTGCTAATCAAAGGATCAGCAGTTCGATTCCACCAGGCTGCTCTTTGGAAACTCTATGGGGCAGTTCTACTCTGTCCTATAGGGTCGCTATGAGTTGGAATCGACTCGACAGCGCTGGGTTTGGTTTTGGTTTTGGTGAGGGTAGGATGATAGGGAAGATCGGGACGTTAGAGGGCTGAGAAAGTCAACCAACAAGTGCAAAGCCCTACGGTGGGGAGGAAGTCTCTGAAACAAAAGAAGACCTTTGTGGCTGAAGCGAGGGACAGTGGGGTGCACGCAGCTCTCACACCACAGCGGACTGAATACAGACCTGGGGAGCCAGGAGGCCACCCACTTGCTGTGTGATCTCGGGTAAATCACTGCCAGTCTCTGAGAAGCCTCTGTCCTCTCTGCAAAATAGGAACGATAATACTTTGCTTCCCAGGGTAGCAAGGATCAAAAGAAATGTCATTGGTGTGTTCTGCAAACTATTTTTTCTAGTTTTTGAACAGCAAGCACTGGGGAAAGATGTGCCGAGTTGAATACTAAACACGTGAGCCACTCCGGCCTTGCGCATGCGCGTTGGTCCAGCGCAGCGGAGGCGGAGGAGGAATTTAGGCTCCGCCTCGAGCCGTCCCAGCCTCTTCCTCCCCTCTCCATCCCTCCCACTTCCGCGGGCACCCGGCCGTGCGTCGCCTGCGTGGTGACGTCAGGTGCGTGCCCCTGTCCGGCAGTCGAGGAGACCCCGCGCAGTGCTGCCAACGCCCCGGCGGAGAAGCTGAGGTGAGTGCGGGGCCTCAGGCTCCCCGAGGGAGCGACTCCCCCATCGTCTTGTCCCTACCGCGTCCCCCCCAGTCTTTCCCCATTCTCGGGGACCCGTGGCCTCCGGGATTCTGGGACGCCTGGGAGCGCGGAACGCGGGAGGGTGCCCGGCTCGCGCTGCGCCCTCCGGGCGAGCGCGGATCCGCGTTCTGTAGGGGCACTAAGGGGCGGGAGTCGCGGCGGGGAAGGCAGGGTGCGCGCCCGCTGCGAGGCGCGGGGCCGGTGCTCCGGGTGTCGCCCCGAGGGCACGGGCGGGGCCGGGCTGTCACCGGGCAGCGGCGGAAGGAAGGGGTCACACCCATCCCGGCCGCCCGGGTCCCCCTCCCCCTCCGGCCGGGCCCCGTGGGCACCCAAGGGCGGGCGGCCGGGCTGGGGCGCCTGGGGCCCCGCTTCACGGAGCCGCGCGCGGGCGCTGGAGGCGGAGGACGTGTCGGTGGCCGGGGCTCGAAGGCTGGGTGCTGCCCACTGCGCTCGGCTTCGACTTCCTGCTTCGCCGGGCGCCGCCGCGGACATTTTGCGGCGGGCGGGGGGAGGGGAGCGGCCTCGCGACCGCGGCGGGGAAGTGGCGGGCGGGGAGGGGGCAGTTTGCGGAGTGGCCCCGGCCGGGCCTGCGACGCCCTTCCCGCCGCGGCCGCCCAGCTCGCCGGCTTCTCGGGGCAGGGTGGGTCCGGTCGCCCTCTGGCCGGGGTCCTTTTTCCTGCCCTAGGTAGAGTTGCCCACAGCGTTGCCGTTTGCTCCTCCAGCACCTGACGCTCTCCTGGCTCATTCAGCTGCGGCTTCCCCTTCAGGGAGTTACCTAACCCCTCCCGAAACTGTCGCTCGGCCGTCGGCTTAATTCCTCTTACTAAGGGGAAATTTTCTTTGTTCGTTTGTTTTTTTCCTCCCCTTTAAATCCTAGAGAAATGCAGTGTGGAAGATTACGTCATCGCAGTCTAAGGGGTGAGAGTTTTAACTCCTCCAAGTCAGGGACTCAGCAGAGTAAGACAGCGTTTTTGCAGTTTCAGTGGGTCACCCAGAGACTTCCCTTGCTCCGGTCCCCAGCGCGTCATATTCGGAGGTGGTTTTTTTTTTTTTTGATATCCTGTTACTTTTGTTCTTGGCCACCTCAGTTGCATCTAAAGGAAGGTTTAAATGTCAAAATTAGGTTGTGACAGAAAATAAAGCGTAAGACAACACCTTCTGTAGCCATTTGCATAGAATATAACTTTAAAATTCCCCTCTGACTGTACTTGAACGAAGCCACCTTATTTGTGGGTGCATTTTTTTGGCCCCCAAATGACTTTCCGGGAGTGATTGACTTGTCCCATATACTTGTTTGATGCACGGTACCTACCTAGATTGCCTCAGTTGCTCTCTTTGTGGCAAGGGTGTGGTAGTGAGAGGATCAGTTTTGCTTCCTAGGCACTTTAGTTCTTTAATTCAAAACAGTTTTGAGCTTTTACCAAAAAAAAGTAAATGAGTGATATTTTTAGGCTTTTGGGATCACTGTTTTTGTTCCCAAGAATGTGAGGTACAGTCTAAATTTTCCATCCTTGTACAGAGTACGGTAGCACAGAAAAATGTTAGCATTGTAAAGCAGATGAATTTCAGTTGTGTGAATGCATTGTTACAAAGGGTAGTTCATGTTGGTACAAGTACTTTTCTATTGTTTCTCATTTGTGTAGAGAGAACAGATTGTTTGTTAAGAACCACAATCTTTAAGAAGTGGTAGATTTAAATGCGCTTTCTCCAGTGTGGGTGTTGAAGATAGGTATGGCACATGAATCTTCTGAAATAGTTTTCTTTGCATTAAAGTGGTATCTTGCTTTAGAAGTATAAAAATGAAACACTGGTCTGCTGCCTTATTTCTCGAGTCCTCCATTTTTAAGAAGTCTCTGTGTATCAGTTCACATCTTTCTTCTTAAAAATATAGCAGAATAGTTTAAATGAACAATTTTTAGACTGAGACAACAAAATAATTGAGGATTGAAAATGAGCTCTTCCAGTAATGTCTTTAAACATCCTCTGTCTACTCTTAAAATGGTTTCATGTAGTAGCCAACACTTGTGCTCAGTGAAACTTTTTTCTTTGGAATTTAAAGGTAAATACACAGCTTTGAGTAGTCGGGGCTTAAACATCAGTGAGATTCTTAAAGACTACCAAGACCAAATCTTGAAGTCTTTTTGTAACTTCAAGGTTTGTTCCTCTTTTTTAGGATGCTTTTCCATTTGCACTTTTGTGGACTATTTGGAAGAGCATTTCTTGTTAAACGGTTATGCTAATAAAATGTTTTGATTCAAGAGCTGTCAAATTTGGAAAACTACAATTGCTGTGCCTGTCTGACGAGTAATATTGATAGTCATTCTTGAAAGTAAAAGTCAAGTTATACTTGTACTTATGGATAGATTTCTAAATGCATTTGTTTATTGTTTTAGTGTCTTTTGAGAGCAATGAAGAGCACCTAATGAGAACTGTAGGCTACAGGGCTTTTCGGGGAGCAGGGAGTAATAGTGTGTTAACTTATTTCCCATATATGAATCTGTATATCCTCCTATTTGTAAAGGGCTCCATTCTAGTCTTTTATTATAATTCCTTATTCAGTTTTCTTTTCTAAATGTGTTTGTTGTCAGTCTCTCCCACTAGCATGTAAGTTCTGTGAGGGCAGAGCTTTGGCCTGGTATGGTCACTCCTATATCCTAGCATCTAGAATAGTGCCAGGCACAAAGTAAGTCTCAAGAAATATTTGTCAGGTGGATGAATTTGATACTGTCTAAGGGTTGACATTTTTCGTCTATGCGTATTCCATAAGCCCTTGTACTTTGTTTCCCAAGGCATCTTTTGTGCTTGATCAGCTGTATCCATATTTGGGCTCATTGAAGTGAAATTACTAACTTATACTTGCTTGAGTTTATTTATCTGCAGCTTCATTACCTGGACAATTTACCATCACTTAGAAAATCTTTTCTGATGTCCAGCTCCCTTATTTCCTTAAAAATTACTCAGATTTAATGTTTGTTTCCTTATCTTCATCTATTTCTTTGCTTGCTGATAACAGTTTATTTTCTTCCACTTACTCCCTTCTAACCTGTTACTGTCGGCGTAGAATTGCCTCACAGAGTTTCCAAGGAGCGGCTTGGTGGATTCAAACTGCTGACTTTTTGGTTAGCGGTGGAACTCTTAACCATTTCTCTACCAGGGCTCCTATTCCCCTCTACAGTATCAAATTCCTAGTCATGTTGTGCTTTGTCCTTTACCAGTTTCTACTTTTAGTTCCTCATCCCTTCAGTCCAAAATATTTTTGCTAAAGTAATTTTCACTGCTTGTCATTTCAGCTGTGTCTGCCAGTGCTGCTATTATAAGTCCTGGGTGTCAAAACTCTTCTTCACCTGTCACCCCTGGGACATTGGTTCTCAAATGGTTTATTCCCTGAGGTGAAAACCAGGTGTTTTGCCACCAAAATGGTATCTTTCCTTTCAATTCTAGAAAAATATTTTTTTTCTTCAAATACTTGGCATTTTTTTTACTTGGCATTAGCTCTTATGCTAAAGTTGAGAACAGTTTTTAATGTAGCAAAGAACTACATATTGTGAAGTCTGGTATTCACCAAGCAACAAAGTTTGTAGGTGGTCTGTCATCTGAAGAGAACCTCTAACTTAGGCTATGTTACTCTCTGTTTTTCACTTTAATATTTGGCATTCTGTTCTCCAAAGTAAGCTGTTTCTCTCCATTTGCTGTTTTAATTCTGCTACTCTGTGTTCTTGAGACATGTACTGCTATTATAGTGGTTAAAAGTGTAGACTGTAGAACCAGATTTCCTGGGTTCAGATCATGGCTCTGCCATTTATTATCTGTGTGATCTTGGGCAATTTAAGTATGTCTCTGTGACTTAGGTTTCCTTTTTGTAAAATAGGGGTAACAGTAGTCCCTATCTCACAGTATTGTTATGAGGATTAAATTAGTTAATATATGTGAAGTGCTGTCTTACTCATGTATTGCTGCTGTAACAGAAATACCACAAGCAGATGGCTTTAAAAAAGAGAAGTTTATTTCCTCACAGTAAAGTAGGCTTAAAGTCCAAATTCAGGGTGTGAGCTCCAGGGGAAGGCTTTCTCTCTGTTGGCTATGGAGGAAGGTCTTTGTCCTCAGTCTTCTGGTGGGGGAGCTTCTCAGGGACCCTGGGTCCAAAGGACACAGTCGGCTCCTGGTGCTGCTTTCTTTGTTGTATGAGGTTCTCAGCTCTCTGCTTGCTTCCCTTTTGATTTCTTGAAAGAGAAAAGGTGGTGCAGGCCACACCTCAGGGAAACTCCCTTTACGTTGGATCAGGGATGTGACCTGGTAAGGGTGTTACAGTCCCACCCTAAGCCTCTTTAACGTAAAATTACAATCACAGAGTGGAGGACAGCCACAGAGTACTGGGAATTACGGCCTAACCAAGTTGATACACACATTTTTGGGGGGACATAGTTCAGTCCATGACAAATGCTGTATAGGTATTTGCTCTTGGCATTACCACAACCTCCCTCAGATCCTTGAGACACTATCAGTGTTTCTCCCAGACATCAACATTTTAATAACCATCCTCTCCCAGACTAATCTCATGAAATCATAAACACTATTAAATGAAGTGGGGGTTGTTACTTCCTTTAAAGTTTTATCCATTCTTTTTACCAGTGAGGAGCCCTGGTGGTGAGGTGGTTAAAGCCGTGACTGCTAGCTGAAAGGTTGGCATTCGGAACCCACCAGCCTCTCCACGGGATAAAGACGTGGCAGTCTGCTTCTATAAAGATGTATAGCTTTAGAAGCCCTATGGGCAGTTCTGCTTCTGTAAAGGTGTATAGCCTTGGAAGCCCTACGGGGCAGTTCTGCTCTGTCCTGTAGGCCACTGGGAATTGGAATCAACCCGACAGCAAACCACATTCTTACCCGTGTCCTAGAAGGAAGGGTGTCAGGCATCAAGCGTGCAGCATGTGGTTGAAGGACTAGTAGCATAAGCGTCACCTGGGAGCTGATTAGAACTCTCAGGCCCCATCCCAGGCCTACTGAATCAGAATTTGCATTTTTTACAAGATCTCCACTTAATTTTTATGCACATTAAAGTTTGAAGCACCCCGATTAGGGCTGCTAGACTAATGTGTTAATGAATTTTATTAACAACGTGGAGTGCTTTTATTTATAAAATTTTATTGTGTTTTTAAAAAAATATATAACAAAACACCATTTTAAGCATTTTTAAGTATACTTTTATTCAGTGACATTAAATACATTCACCATGTTGTTTGAGTGCTTTATTTTATGTTTATTTTTGTTCCTTGCTTAAGTATAATGTAGTTTTAGCTTATGTGACAGAACTTACTGCAGGAATGATAATCTGTAGAGGAATCTCAAGCCTGTTTGGCTTTTAAAGGAATTAGTTAATAGTTTTTCTTGCCTGCTGTGTAGAATTGCCTCATGTCGATGCTGATTATCAGCAGCTAATGTGCTGATTAAAGTTAATAAATCGGCCACTGCCCCCGATCTTAAGTTCTAGTTCAGTATATGAATTAATATTTGAACCTAAATGATGCTTTATTGAAAACGAATTGTTATAAAGTGTACGATCAGGATAATTCGTATAATTATTGACTATGAAAACTTTAGATAAAATAAAAAATTGGTGTTTAGCTGGTCAAATGTAAAAATGTTATCTTCTTTCTTTGCTAAAATAAACCTTGTTGCCACTCTCAAGGGAAAATGTTAATGACTAAAATCTAGTCCCATTTAGCTGCCATCCTGGAAAAAAAATTATTGCTATTTTGCAAAGACTAAATTGAATTTGGGGGCATTGGTAGTTCAGTAAAAGGAGACCTGGTGGCACAGTGGGTAAAGTGCTTGGCTGCAAACCGAAAGGTTGGCGATTAGACCCTACCAGCTGCTCTGCAGGAGAAGGATGTGGCAGTCTGCTTCCATAGAGATTTACAGTCTTGGGAACCTTATGGGGCAGTTCTTCTCTGTCCCGTTGGGTTACTAGGAGTTGAAATCGACTAGACGGTAGCAAGTTTGGTTTAGACTGAATTTGGGAACATTGGTAGTTTAGTAAAAGGAGCCTTGGTGGCACAGTGGTTTAAGTGCTCGGCTGCTAACTGAAAGCTTGGTGATTTGAACCCACCAGCTGCGTCTCAGGATAAAGATGTGGCAGTCTGTTTCCATAGAGGTTTACAGTCTTGGAAGCCCTCTGGAGCACTTCTCTTCTGTCCTTTCGGGTTGCTATGAATCAGAATCGACTGGACAGCAGTAGGTTTGGTTTCTGTTTTTTGATAGTTAAGTGGTACAATTCTCGTCTTCCATGCAGGAGGCCCAGGTTCAATTCTCTGTCAGTGCACCTTATGCACAGCTACCACTCACCTGTCACTGGAGGCCTGCGTATTACTATGGTGCTGCACAGGTTTCAGCGCAACTTGCAGACTAAGAGGAACTAGAAAGAAAGGCCTGGTGATCTTCTTCCAGAATTCAGCTAGTGAAAACCCTATTGATTGATTACCATGGTCCGGTCTGCAACTTATCATGGGGATGGTGCAGGAATAGGCAGCATTTAGTTCTGTTGTGCATGGGTTTGCCGTGGGTCGGGAGCTGACTTGGCAGCAGCCGACAAGAAGAAGATTAAATTTATATCTCTAATACTTTCAGATTTTCATTTTTCTTAAACTACTTGGTTTAGGAGAAAGTGTCGTAAATGGTTAAGTACTCAGCTGCTGAACAAAAAGTTGGTGGCTTGAACTTACCCAGTGGGGCTCTGCAGGAGAAAGACCTGGCAGTCTGCTTCTGTAAAGATTACAGTCAAAGAGAAACTAGGTAACTGGGAGCCCCTAAGAAGCAAACACCTATGCTCATCCAAAAACCCAAAACCAAAAGAGTAAAAAGATTACTTACAGACTGGGAAGAAGTTTTTAGCTGTGGCATTTCTGATCAGCGTCTGATCTCTAAAATCTACATGATACTGCAAAAACTCAACTACAAAAAGACAAATAACCTAGTTAAAAAATGGGTAAAGGATATGAACAGGCACTTCACTAAAGAAGACATTCAGGTAGCTAACAGATACATGAGGAAATGCTCACAGTCATTAGCCATTAGAGGAATGCAAATCAAAACTACAATGAGATTCCATCTCACTCCAACAAGGGTGGGATTAATCCAAAAAACACAAAATAATAAATGTTGGAAAGGTTGTGGAGAGACTGGAAGACTTATACACTGCTGGTGGGAATGTAAAATGGTACAACCACTTTGGAAATCGATTTGTCACTTCCTTAAAAAGCTAGAAATAGAACTACCATACGATCCAGCAATCCCACTCCTTGGAATATATCCTAGAGAAATAAGAACCTTCACATGAATAGATACATGCACACCCATGTTCATTGTAGCACTGTCACAATAGCAAAAAGATGGAAGCAACCAAGGTGCCCATCAATGGATGAATGGATAAATAATGGTGTAGTCACAAATGGAATACTGTGCATCAGTAAAGAACAATGATAAATCCGTGAAACATTTCATAACTTGGAGAGTCTGGAAGGCATTATGCTGACTGAAATTAGTTGCAAAAGGACAAATATCCTATGAGACCATTATTTTAAGAACTCTAGAAATAGTTTAAACAGAGAAGAAAATATTCTTTGATGGTTACGAGAGTGAGGAGGGAGGGAGAGGGGTATTCACTAATTAGATAGTAGACAAGAACTATTTTAGGTGAAGGGAAAGACAACACCATACAAGAGAGGTCAGCACAAGTGGACTAAACCAAAAGCAAAGAAGTTTCCTGAATAAACTGAACGCTTTGAAGGCCAGAGTATCAGGGATGGGGGTCTGGGCTTCATGGTTTCAGGGGACATCTAGGTCAATTGGCATAATAAAATCTATTAAGAAAACGTTTTGCATCCCACTTTGGAGAGTGGCATCTGGGGTCTTAAATGCTAACAAGCGGCCATCTAAGATGCATCAATTGGTCCCAGCCCACCTGGATCAAAGGAGAATGAAGAACACCAAAGACAGAAGGTAATTATGAACCCAAGAGACAGAAAGGGCCACATAAATAAGAGACTACATCATCCTGAGACCAGAAGAACTAGATGGTGCCAGGCTACAACCGATGACTGCCCTGACAGGGAACACAACAGAGAACCCCTGAGGGAGCAGGAGAGCAGTGGGATGCAGACGCCAAATTCTTGTAAAAAGACCAGACTTAATGGTCTGACTGAGACTAGAAGGACCCTGGAGGTCATGGTCCCCAGACCTTCTTTTAGCCCAAGACAAGAACCATGCCCAAAGCCAGCTATTCAGACAGAGATTGGACTGGACCGTAAGATAGAAAATGACACTGGTGAAGAGAGAGTTTTCTTGGCTCAAGTAGACAAATGAGACTATGTGGGCAGCTCTCATCTGGAGGCGAGATGAGAGGGCAGAGGGGAACAGGAGCTAGTTGAATGGACACGGGGAATACAGGATGGAGAGAAGGAGTGTGCTGTCTCATTAGGGGGAGAGCAATTAGGAGTATATAGCAAGGTGTCTATAAATTTTTGTATGAGATACTGACTGGATTTGTAAAGTTAAAGCACAATTTAAAAAAAAAAGATGGCAATCAAGAAACCCCTGTGGGACGGTTCTGCTCTGTCACACTGGGTTGCTAGGTTAGAATCGACTCGACAGCACCCAGCAACAATATCCCTGTGCAGTATATCTCTAGAGTAGTACTTCCTTAGGACCTTTTTCAAATCGGGGCAGACATAGAAATATTTGTATGCTGCACTGGGGTAAATTGATGGTGTTGCTCTTGGCTAGCTGTATGTGCTCCAGACCCCAGGTGCCATGAGGACTGGGGGATCAATGTCTTCAGGCATAACCGTGTCCCAGCCTCTTTGTCCCAAGCGGCAATATGAAGCCGTAGCCATCCTTTGAGTTAAAAAGGTTATCCTGTTACTTTGTGGAAAGAGAAGAGCTTGTTTGAGAACATCAAATGAGCAGTGAAACCAGAGGGAGAGACAGAGGTGGAATAAAAGATACTTTATTAGCCTTAAGGAGCATGAGAAAAGAGGATAATTTCATAGAAGAAAGTAAGTGCAAGATTTCAGTTGCAAACTATTTGCTTGGTTGGCCGGCGATTCAGGAAGAGGTATTTGGTTTTTGTTTGTTTTTAAATCTGATTAAAAACAAACGAGTGGGAAGTCAGAATAGATTCTTAACAGATAAAGAATGCTGTCTGTGGTTTCAGGAATTTTCATTATAAGACAGCTTCACTATTACGCATGCGCACGAAAACCAGTGGCCATTGAGTCAACTCCGACAGGTGAGGACCCCATGTGTTTCAGAGTAGAACTGCGAGCCATGGGATTTTCAATGGCTGTGATTTTTGGAAGTAGATCACTAGGCCTTTTTTTGGAGGCACCTCTGGGTAGATATGAACCGCCACCCTTTGGGTTAGTAGCCGAATGCTTAACTCTTTGCGCCACTCAGGAACTTTTTAATTTCATTATAAACCTAAAACCAAACCCGTTGTCATAGAGTTGACCCTGACTCATGGCGACCCCATGTGCTTCAGAGTACAGCTGTGCTTCATAGGATTTGCAGTGGCTGTAATCTTCAAGAAGTAGTCCCCAGGCCTTTCCCAGCGCTGCTGGGTGGATTTGAATCACCAGCTTTTTGGTTAGTAGCTGAGTGCAAAGTATTTGAGCCACCCAGGGACCTAAAACTTCACTGTAGCTACTGATAATGTGTCACTAGCTGAATGTTACTTGAGAGGAGCTCAGTTTGAGAATCCCTTCTGAAATGTAATTAAGCCAATCATATCACTTATTACTTTCCCAGAAAGCCGAATTTTTAATGTGGGGTTTAAGATTAACATTGCTATATTTAAATTATTAGATTTTAAAACGTATATTTTCATTTATCAGGTTAAGGAAAACAATGGATAGATAGTTCCTATGAGTTCCACAGTGGTAGGTTTTAAATCAGTATCTAATACTTTAATTTGTTTCAGAAAGTGTACAAATAGTATTCCTAACATATAAGCTTAATGGAAATATTTAGATTCTTTCATGTCATGTTGTTTATTTCCTTTTCTCATCATAGGGCTAAAGGGAATGTTAGATCATTGTATAGTTTATAAACCAGTTGAGGTATAAACCAGTAGGAAATAATTGTAATTTTTAGACTAATGCCTATTTTTTTTGTTGAATGTGTTTCAGGGTGCCTGTAAGATGTTTCCATGGGCTATAAAATAAATCGAAAATCTACTTTTTTAATCTCTCCTCTTTGGGAATTTATTATGTGCACAAAAACCAAACCAAACCCATGCTGTCAACTTGATTCCGATTCATGGTGACCCTGTGCGTAGAACTGCCCCATAGGTTTCCAGGGAGTGGCTGGTGGATTTGAACTGCTGACCTTTTGATTAGCAGCTGTAGCTCTTAACCACTGTGCCACCAGGGCTCCCGTTGTATGTATAACTTTATTAAAAGTTCAGAGAAGTCAGGGAATCTTTTTAACTCAGTGTTTCTTAAACTTGTTTTGTGAACTTTTTTTTTTTTTTTTTTTTAAGGCTCGAGGGCAGTTGGTGTGGCCAAACAATGTTTAGTATAGGTAGAAAAAGGGGGAAAAATTCCTCTTAAGTTCCTGAGGTAGGTGAATGGAAGAAACTTCAGCAGAGGCCATTGATCATCTAGTGGCTTTGGCCAAAACCCCACTGGGGAGCTGTTTTACAGCTACTCTAATTTGGAGTTTCTTGAGATGGGACTGAACATGCTATGTATGTGAAAAATCTTTGTGGTATCTATGGGAAATGGGCCCATCTCAACCTAGAATCGGGACAAGGGAGAAGTAGACCAATATTAGGGATTGGGGAAGGGATCGTCCGTTGGCTGCGGGAAAACTTCTGAAACGGAATCCATGTATCCAATTTCTTCAGGTCTTGAATCGGTGAAACTAACTGGAGTATTTTATTGTTTTCTAATGCTCTGAAAAGCTTGCAGTAATTTCAGAGCTATATTTTAATTTGGAAACCCTGGTGGCGTAGTGGTTAAGTGCTACAGCTGCTAACCAAGGGTTGGCAGTTCAAATCTGCCAGGCGCTCCTTGGAAACTGTATGGGGCAGTTCTACTCTGGCCTATAGGGTTGCTATGAGTTGGAATCGACTCGATGGTATTGGGTTGGGTTATATTTTAATATTCTGAAAGTCATATAATTCTTGTTTTATTTGCTCTTCAAAGAATTTGATAGTCATTATTGCTATGTAGTTTTTTCTTAATCGTTCACATTCATGGAAAGTTAAGTTTTTGGGGAGCTTGTGGTAATAATTTCCTATAAATTTTTTGTATTTTTACAGTTCAGAGTATTTCTTTTGCTGTTTATTCTTGGGGTAACACACACCTCCCAGCCCATCTCATCCTCTGAGAAACTTAGATTCTGTCCTTTAAATTGAATTTTCTTCTAGTTGCGGGTATTAACGTGGGCATGAAAATGGTATCATTTTGTACTCTTTAAATGTTGAACTTGGTTCTAGTTAAATCAGAGCCAGGAACAGAGAAATCATTCCATTTCTCTTACATCTGTGTTACCAGTTACTCAAGAGACATGGAGGAGTGGGGAAAGTTGTAACTTTGTATATCACGGTTAGGGGTAAGCATTCAGTTTGTTTTATATCTTAAAACACATTGCTCTTTTTTTTGTAATTCAGTGAATTTTCTTCAGGGTCAAGATTAGTTAGTATCCTGGATATGACATGTTGAAAAGACAAAAGTTGGTTTTTTCCTGCCACCAAATCCTTTACCTCTTACTCACAGTTGGGGAAATTGGTATCATTTCTCCTCTTAACTTACAAAAAATAAAAACCTGCGTCTCTTGCTCTCAGTCTCTCTCTTTTTTTGTCTAAAGATGAAGTCATTATTTCCAGATATCAAAAAGACAAGTTTGTAACTAACTTAATATGTAGAAGCAGCTTTTAAAATACAGCCTAATCAACGGCAAAGACTTTCTGAAGACCTAAATTCTGGAGGTGATTCTCTGACAATTCCGGGATTCCTTAAGTTCATTATACAGTATTTTAATGAATTGAAATCCAGGTAGATTGTTCCAGAATTAAAGGCATGATTGTAAAACTACGGACTGTAAAATGGGTTACACTGTTTCAGTGTGATACTCCTGTAGTTTTTGAGAATGCTGCAGCTTTTTGTAGAGTGTCTTTATTTTTTTTTGCTAGTTTCAAGGTCAGTAGAAGCATGCATTCCCAGAAGAGGATAGAGTTGCTCATGATGATACAGAATGTTTATCCTTTGAAAATGATACTGGCTGGCTTTAAACGTTTGGTGTTAACTACTTTAGCTAGTTTAGGTTGTAGACTTACGCTTTAGGAATAGGATTTTTCTCTTTCAGAGGGGTAGCCATTAATTTTTTTCTCTAGACAGTAAAGGAGAGGTTTTAGGTGCTTTGAGGACGTGTTAACAAGTGTATTCTGCATCCACTGAGCGAGTGTTTTGATGTGCTGTTTCTGTTAACCATGCTGTCTTACTGTTCAACAAGTCCTGGAGCACTTGCTCTGACAGTCACTGTCGTAGGTGCTGGGGCTACGGCTGTGGATTAGACCACAACCAGTTTCTGGCCTCATGAGATTTACATTGTAGTGTATGATTTGGAGAAACATGAAGGGAGGGTCAGGGATAGGGTGGAGCGGGGTACGGTAGGGTCTAGTAGAACTCCGGCTGCAATTTAAAATAGGGTAGTCAGAGGAGATCTCACTTAGAAAATGACAATTGAGCAAAGACCTGTAGGGAAGATGACTGAGTGAGCTATCCAGGCAAGAGCATTCCAGGTAAAGGGAACAACAGCCAAAGTGACTTTTAATCAGTGACAAGTACTGTCGTGCTTAATTGTGTATGAAACCTTTAAAAATAGACATTAAGCAAATGTATTCTGTAATGCATTAGGGGAACCATTATAGGAGATTTATTTTACCAAATATGATGTGTATAATTTCCATAGAAAAAATTGATAGGGTAAAAGTTTGTGCCTTGATGCTGGTGTTCTTGGTTTCAAAGTATGCTTGAAAAGGCAGATCTGTTGCAAACGCAGGATTGGTTATTTTTCAGAGTCTTTGCAACTCCGTCTTTGTTGTTTTTCTCTTGATCTCTTTTAGCGGATAGAATTATACTGTGACTGCTGTGCAACCAAGCCGAACCATCTGCAGTCATGCCAGCTGTACTGATTTGACACAGACCTCTGTACAAATGCTGTACCGTCTCTTGTTTTTCTTTCTGGAATTATTCATGAAGTTTCTGATTGAATGCGTCTATGGAAGTTCACTCCGTTAATAACAGGCTTTACATCAAAATAGTAGACTGCTTTGATTCAGAATCTTGGTAATCTTATCTTGCCCTTTTAAAAATGGCTTGTGGTTTATAAGATTGTTTGGGAATTTGAATGTGAGTACGTCTCCTTCATCAGATATGACAAAGAATCATGACTTGTTTTGTAGTTGGCACTTACTCTGGTGACCTTCCAAAGAATGTGCCAGGGTCCCTCATTTGGCTCTCAGTTTGTCACTCATTTACAGTGTTGCTTAGATAGTACAGTATAGTGATTTATTTTATGCTGCAAATGTATGCATGTATGCAGGATTTATGATATAATCTGGCACATGATTTCATCCTTGATAGACTTATGATCAAATTCCTCTGTATTGATTTTGAAAAGGGTGTAGTGGTTAAACACTCAGCTGCCAGCTGAAGGGTCAGTGGTTCGAACCCACCAGCTGCTCTGTGGGAGAAAGATGTGACAGCCTATTCTGTAAAGATGACAGCCTTGGAAACCTTACGGGGCAGTTCTAGTCTGTTCTGGGGGTTGCTGTGACTGGGCGTCAACTCGCTGGCAGTGGGTACGCCCTTGGACATAGGAAGGAAGCACTGGTGATCTGCTTTAGAGAGACCAGCCGGTGAGAACCCTGTGGGTCGCAGCCGTTTGATCTCGTCGGGCCTGAGGTTGTGGTGAGGCCGAGGCGACTCATGGCAGCTGAGCGGCAACCCTAGTGTAGGTTTTTCCATTTAAGTCTCGAATTATTGCATTGGTTTCTTAGCAGAGTTCCCTGACTTTTCCGCTTGCTTTTAGCAGTCTACTTTGGAATATAGGTACAAGAGTGATTTTCCTAAAAAACTGTAGTTCTTGGATAAGATATAAATGATAGCTTCCTGCTCTCTACCAAGTTAAATTAAAACTTCTCTGTCTAGCTTTCAGAGACTCTCTGACCTGGACTTTTCCAGCAGGTACTACTTATGCCATTTTTCTTGGTATTCCTTCTAACTGGAGATTTATTTTCACATTCTCCCAGACCACTCTCTCATACTTATTATTCTTTTAAAAACCTGTGGCACTTGGAGTGTGTAGTAGAAGTTCGTAGCAATCTGAGACTATTAAAATTGTGTTAACCTTTTCCTTTTATAGCCAGTAAAGTATATGGGTGATGTATGTCAAGTTGTCTGGCATAGTACTTGGCACAGTGCAGACATTGTGTAAATTATTGAAGTGTTTTGAGGGCAGGCTTTCTTTCTCACCTAGTGTTGTGCTATTATAGGCATTTAAATATTTTGCTGACGTGTATAGTTAATAGAATCGCTTCTTGGAAAAACAGAAGCCTATTGTAACAGATGTTTTAGGCCCTAACTTGTGTTCAGATGCAATTAAGATTGAATAGGATCTGTTCAGTCCTTGGGCCCAGCATAGTTACTGTTAAACTTTTTATTTGTTTTTTTTTCCCCCAATAGAACAACAATAACAAAAATCTTAACCATTAGTGATAATGTATGTTTTTAATAACATTAGGTGTGTTACCATGTAGATAGTCTTCACAACTATTTTTCATATGTATAGCATTTCATCCTATAGTGTACTTTTAATCATTTTTCTCTTGCATTAACTATTTTGCTGTTATAGCATTCCAGTGTTTCTTGATAAAGTATTTTTTTTTCCTTTTGGATAAATTTATCTAAGGTGGAATTACTGAGTCAAAGGATGTGAATATTTTTATGCCTCTTAAAATATTTGTGCAAGACTTTTTTTTTTTTTTTTAAATTTTTATTAAGCTTCAAGTGAACATTTACCATTCCAATCAGTCTGTCACATGTAGGTTTACATACATCTTACTCCCTTCTCCCACTTGCTCTCCCCCTATTGAGTCAGCCCTTACAGTCTCTCGTTTCGTGCCAATTTTACCTTCTTCCCTCTCTCTCTATCTTCCCATCCCCCCTCCAGTCAAGAGTTGCCAACACACTCTCCTGTGTCCACCTGATTTAATTAGCTCACTCTTCATCAGTATCTCTCTCCCCCCCACTGACCAGTCCTTTTCATGCCTGATGATTTGTCTTCGGGGATGGTTCCTGTCCTGTGCCATCAGAAGTTCTGGGGAGCATTGTCTCTGGGATTCCTCTAGTCGCAATCATACCATTAGGTGTGGTCTTTTAATGAGAATTTGGGGTCTGCATCCCATTGGTCTCCTGCTCCCTCAGAAGTTGTCTGTTGTGTTCCCTGACAGGGCAGACATCGATTGTGGCCGGGCACCAACTAGTTCTTCTGGTCTCAGGATATTGTAGGTCTCTGGTTCAAGTGGCCCTATGTGCAAGACTTTTAAAGAAATAGATCAAGGCTTTTTGTGAATTTGGTTTACTAGGACTTGTTAGGCTGCTGGACCTCAGGTCTGCCGATGATGTTTTTCTTAATTGTTGAATATGTTTTGGACGTTTTTTTATTTTAGTAAATTAATTTCCCTTAGTAGATTGTTCTTTTAAATAAATGAAAATGTTACATGCATGTGGTGTAAAAATGGTGTGAAGGCAGTGTTTGACCTCCTCTAACTTCACCAGGGGGAAGGAGAATCAAGGTCAACAGCCCAAGGCTGATGCCTGTGAGGTGGAGGTCAGATGTGCCTCTTCTCTCTGCCATCTTTACCAATTTTGACACCAACCGTCCCTCCCACAGCACTCTATTTCTCTGCTGGGTTCAATAATTCATTGCAGTGGCCACAGAGAACTCACAGATGGTACTCAGGATTATGGGATTTATTAGGGAAGTAACGTTACAATTCAGGTTCCAGAATGCTCAGGATACAGTTCTTTGATCAGAACAGCCCGCCCTCAGCCGTGTCTGCAGGCAGACCTCTCTCTGACCCCTCGGCCTCTGCCCTGCTTGGGCAAGTGTTACGAAGCCGTTTTAGCTCTGGCGATCAGTGTCCAGAGACATACTGCCCAAAGGCACTCCTGTGGGCCCGTGGATGCCTACTGCTCTGTCTCCTGCCTCTGTTTCTTGCTGTCTTCAGTGTTACAGCTCTCTTTGTCTGTCTCCTGGTTCCAGGAGCTTCTTGGCGCAGGGATCCTAGGTCCAAAGGATGCACTCCACTCCTGGCTCTTCTTTCTTGGTGGTGATGAGATCCTTTCCTCCCGCTTCTGGGATGGCTCATTTTAAGCCTAGCAGAATGGCAAAACTGACCAATCCCTTTGCTAAGGTTCCATAGACATTATCTGCACAGCCCCATCCCCACACAGGTGTCACAAACTTTATTTGCATTATCATCAAGCTATCCAATCCCCTTGGTGTGGGAGACATTTGCCTTATTTACATGGTCCCAACCAGGTACTTGGGTGGGAGTTAGAAGGCCATGTCCGGAAGGGCTGTGTAAAAGCGATCCGCTGCGCTGCACGTGGTGGAAACTTTAGTACAAGAGGGAGTACGATGATATCCATATCTCCTTCCCAGAGGAGCCAGTTACCAATTTCTTAAATATCTTTGCAGATAGTCTTTAGGTGGTGTATATGTGTATACACACATGCAGTCCCTGACTTTAACGGGGTTCCATTCCGATGACTGCATGGGAAGTTGGCTCTGATGCAAGTTGAATACCTCCTTTTTTTTTGAGTTTTCATTGATGCCTTTTATTATCAGTATCTTCATAAATCTCATCTTTATTTGTCTTTGGGGTTGGAAACATTACGTTTAAATTTACAGATATATTTTAATAATATATACATAAAAAAACTACATGTAACATAATTTTCTCCGATGAAGAAGAGTTTGATGACATTGGTGTTCTGTCAGTTGCGGTAATAACTCCACTTGTGGAAGGTTCTTGATTATCTGGATTATCCCTAGGAATGGGGATGGTGTGTCTCATCAGAAAAGTAGTGGGAGTTGTCTGTATGGTCCTTTTTTTTTTCTTTATTTATTTTGTAACATCTCACTGCATCCTAAACATGTCTGTCAGCTTTAGCAAAACGATCAGCGTTTGGGTCCATGTTTTCAAGCAGCTGAAGCCCCTGATGTAGTGTAGAAAAAACTCCAGCTAATCATTGCACCGTAAAGTTCTTTAACAGCTGCTGCTGCTTCTTCATTATCTCTTTCTCCTTCAGCATTTCTTTCCTCTTCAGCATTCGTTAGATTCTGATATGTCAATTCCCCTTCTTTTGTGATCTGTGAGCTCTTTTACATTGGCGATACCAAATTCTAAATTCAGCGTTCTTGCCATATGGATGATTTTTCTACTGATCTCTTCCATCGTATTATTCTGATCAGATGCTTGGAGCGTGTTCACATAACTCAGCAATTTTTCCAACATCCCCTGCACCCCTGGATGCATTTTCCCTGCACGTGAACATCTGAGAATGATAACATCAGCAAATTACGCATTGCAACACTGTGTGTAGTACATATTACTAACGATAAAATGTACCCAAAAAGTTAAAAAAAAAAAAAAAAACCCAAAAACCAGATGGTTGTAAGTGTGGTTTGTTTTAACTCAAATACGTTGTAAGTCAGGAACTACCTGTATGTCACCACCAGTTGTTGTCAAGTTGATTGCAACTCATGGTGACCCTTTGTGTGTCAGTAGAGCTGTGCTCTATAGGGTTTTCAGTGACTGATTTTTTAGAATTAGATCTCCAGGCTTTTCTTCCCAGGTGCCTCTGAGTGGAGTTGAACTGCCAACCTTTCACTTAGCAGCCCAATGCCTTAACTGTTTGCACCACCCAGGGATCCCAGAGAAGTTAAGTAGCTTGGCCAGAGTCACACAAGAATAGGGATGTGCGCTTAGGACTGCTTGACTTGAAAGTCTATGCTCTTTACTGCTACTTTATATTGCCTTTCTTGGACATAGTTGAGATTTGGTAAATATTTGTTGAATGTTGAGCAGTGTTATTTTGTCTCTTCTTAAAATAGAAGTGGGTTATATCCCTCTCTAACATTCAGAATCCCCTGACTACAAATGTGACATTTATTTTAAACCTCTCTTTGAGATCAGAGGTAGGGAATTTCAGAAAGGAATGATCAAGTTAGCTAATAACCCTGTCAAGTAGAAGCAAGAATTTTTCTGAGTTTTCTCTTATATTGTTTAGATGCTTTCACCTAATAGCAGTAGTTCTGAACTTTACCACAGGGCCATTTGGGTTTCTCTCAGTTTGAATTGGAGATAAGGATAAAGGTGTCGTATTTGGTGTTTATTCTGCCAGGTGGCCTACTAGTGCTTTATATACCTATTTTATATATAGCAGTTTTGCGCATAAGATATTCTGTAAATGAGAAAATTAAGGTATAGCAGTGAAGTGACCCGCCAGGATCACATATTGAAGTGGAACCCATATATTTGCTTGTCTTCAAAATCCTATGCTTTTTTTCATATTATTACATTATAGTCAACGAAGTGTTAAAAATTTTTTAATACTTTACTTTTTTCTTTCCCTAAATGTATACTCAGTACTGTATTAGGTGCTTTGCGAGGGGGATAATGAAGTGTATAAAACAGAGAGCTTAAAATCTGTTAGAATAAAAACAGCGTGAGTAAGTACTCAGGGAGTCCCTGGGTGGTGCAGCTGGTTAATGTGCTTGGCTGCTAAATGGAAAGGCTGGAGGTTTGAGTATACCAGAGGCACTTTGGAAGGAAGGCCTGGCCATCTACTTCTGAAAAAGCAGCCACTGAAAATCTTGTGGAGAACAGTTCTATTGACCGACATGGGGTTGCCGTAAGTCAAGTTTATCCTGAGGGCATCTGGTTTGTTTGTGTGAGATCCATTTACTCAGTGAGTGAGTACCTATTGTGTGGCAGATACTGAGTTATTTTCTGAGAATATAGCAGAGACTAACATGTCCACCTTTACAGAGGTTTCTTTCTTTATTATCTGTCTCCTTTACTGTGATATAACAAACAAGATAATTATAAATGATGGCCCTGCTATAAAGGAAATAAACAGGGTGATATGATAGAGAGTGAGGAGGGAGGGGCAGCTACTCTGGGTAGTGTACCAGGAGAAGATTTTCTGAGGAGATGATGACTGAGTTGAGATCTGAAGGATGAGAACCTTTGTTTTAGTTACCTAGTACTCCTATAACAGGAATACCATGAGTGGATGTCTTTAACAAAGAAATTTATTTTCTAACAGTTTAGGAGGCTAGGAGTCCAAATTCAGGTTGCTGGCTCTAGGGGAAGGTTTTCTCTCTCTGTCGGCACTGGAGAAGTGTCCTTGTCTCTTCTGAGCTTCTGCTTCTGGGCAATCTTCTTGTGGCTTAGCATCTCTCTTGCCACATCTCTGCTTCTCTCCCTTGCTTGTTTTCATCTTTTTTGTCTCAAAAGAGATTGACTCAAGACACACCTGTATCATTAACATAACAGAGACAACCCATTCCCAAATGGGATTATAACCACAGGCATAGAGGTTAGAGTTATAACACAGATTTTTGCGGGACACAGTTCAGTCCATAACAGTATTGTAGGCAAGTGTAAAGCCCTGAAGGCAGGACAGGGTCTGGAATGTTTGAGGTCTGTGCAGCTAGAGCATGGAGAGTGAAGGGGAGAAGAATATGAGATAGGAGATTTAAGCTGTAAGAACAGCCTTGCCTTGGGAGGTCAGAGGAGAATTGGGGGTAGTTTTTGAGAGCTGGAATAGTTTGGGACTGCTTCCCAGATAAGGTGGGATTCTGGGATAGAAGCTTAGAATAGAAATAGAAAGAGTTGTAAAGCCAGACATCCAAGGTTTGGGGGAACTATGTGAATAAAGACTTTGAAATAAACAACAAGCCATGCTGGATAATTTAAATATTATCAGGCACTTAGCAGTTGATTAGATGGCAGAGTAAGATGCATAGAAGCTGGTTGATCAATTTCTGTCTGATTTTCTCTAGGTTGTTTAGACCTCAGTCAGAGCTGTGGTAAACATAGCTTCGAGAATTGGGATAAGCCAAATGCTTTTATCTTTTGTTATCTGGTCTTTTGCATGAAAATAAGAGGATTAAAAAAAAAAAAAACACTCCTTGTTAAGAAAGTAGGATTGTGTTGCCCTTTATTAATTTGGAAACCCTGGCGACGAAGTGCTTAAGTGTTACAGCTGCTAACCAAAGGGTCTGAAGTTTGAATTCACCAGGTGCTCCTTGGAAACTCTACAGGGCAGTTCTTCTCTGTCCTATAGAGTCGAAATAAGTCAAAATTGACTTGACAGCAACGGGTATTTACGGGTTATTAATTAGAGATCAGGATTGTGGGAAAACTGCACATCAGTAATGTTACAGAGGAAAAATATGTGCGTTAGAAGGGTGATGCTTAATTTGTTCATTGTCTGTCTACTCCAGTAGGATTCTTGCTCCAAGAGGCATGATCTTTGTTCCAGATTTTGGGGGATGTGACTATGTATAGGACAATGCTTGGTGCATAGCAGATGCTTCCTAATAGCTTAATAAAGGTTTGTTGAATAAATGAATAAATCTACAAGTCTTGAATATTTGTGGGAAAATCTCATTGTAATCTTCATCTCTTCTAATGGAATACCTTGTTAGTGCTGTTATATGTTCATGCACTCTTCAACTTTTCTAAATTACTTGTTTTGAAATAATCTAAAATTAAGTAGCTTTATTTAAATAATTACCAATTTAATTTTTAAATACCCCCCCCCATACAATATAAAATGATGACTCTGGCTAGTATCCCTTAGTTTTTGTAAATTCGAGGAAGGAAACTCAGCATTATAGTAAAAATTCTGATACAAGTTCTCATTGTATCAGACATTCCAGAATGAAGTCATTTTCAGAAATGAAGCTGAGACAGCAAACCCCTGCCACTGCTGAAAACATCTTTTACCACATAGAACTGTAGCCCTTCATTTTATAAATGTCACATCAGCATATTTTCTCATGTATGTTGTGATTTCACAACATGGATCAGTTTCACATGAGGCAGAAAATGAAGGAGTTTGAATAATTGCTTCAATAAGTGCTTGCTTAATATTTGCCATCCAGCACTTTACATGTATAATGCATTTAATTGGCATCTGGAGATGTTAGTTTTGCAGCCATTATGTGGGAGACATATGCTTGAAAAATTCCAGATGGTATGTAGATTTGCCAAAAACCCAAAGATACTTTTGCTTTATACGATATCTGAAAACGTCAGTGTCTTTCCCAACAATCAAAAGTTGTAGTGGTGCCGTTGTCACATGTCTACATGCATCTATGCTGATTTCTTTGACTGTTTTTTTGTAAAATATCGATGAATTTTTCACATATTCACCAGTCTCATGTCAGAAATCAACAAGAGGAATGCAACAACAGGGTTCTCTGCCATGTATCATGGAAACCCTGTCCTTTAAATTTTTATCATGATTTGATCTTAGAGGTGGATACATGAAATTTGGATAGAAAACAAGATTACCTACAGCTATTCAAGGATAGTAGAGAACAAAACAAGATTTACTTGAAAGATTAAAAATGTAATTTGCGTTCTAAATTTACAGCTAAACAAGCTAATAGTAAATAATTCTCGTTTATTTTTATAAGCTCACTGTGAGGAACCACCTTGCTTACCACCTAATTGTTCTTGTTAGAATAGACACACCTAGAAGATGGAACATGAACTAATTAAACAACCAACTCCTAGAGAAGATATGCTGGCTGGTCTAGGAGTGAGGGGAAGAACAAAAAACCAAAAACCAAACCTGTTGCCGCCGAGTTGATTCCGACTCATAGCCACCCTATCGGACAGAGTAGAACTGCCCCATAGAGTTTCCAAGGAGCACCTGGTGTATTTGAACTGCCTACCATTTGGTTAGCAGCCGTAGCACTTAACCACTTAATGCCGCCAAGGTTTCCGAGAGGAAGAAGGTAGAAAAAAAATGCAAATTATTTTAAGAACATTTTATCTCTCACAAAGTCAGTCAAGTAAACAATGTAAGGGCCTGGGGGTTTTATTTTATCCTGCTTACAAGCTGGCACGTTAACCTGGTACTAATGAATTAGCTGGCAGAAGACACAAGACTCCTGGGTCAGAGACGAAGAACTTAATTACTTAAGGCACACTAGGTGGCATGAGCATTTGGTGTAAAACCCATGGAGAGATACAGAGGCCCAGATGAAGAGTTTGCTACACAGCTGGGGAACACTGAGTTTGGGGAGCCCACCATTTAACAGCAAGCAGTAAGCATACCTAGGCTTTGTCCTAGAGGGAGGTGTTACTGCGTACATTTATCATTGAGAGCTGAAGGCAAACTCCTGGTGATATTCAGCCTCTATTGGGTTTTTGTTAGAGCAAATACTTTGAGCAGTAGCTGAATTACTTTGACTTTAAGAGTGAGTGCCAAAAGTTCTCTTGAGATTATTTTCTGCCTACTGAAGACTCTGAAAACAAATTATAAAGGTAAATAAGAACTGTCTTTATATAACTTATTCTGTATTTGCCAGAAGTTATAAGAGTTGGAAAAGAATGTCAGGATAATTGGGTGCCAGATTTCTGGCTTTGGGGCAGGTCTCTTGGCGGGTTAAGTTAGTTCATTAAGGGACGGTCCGTTTCTTTAATTAAAAAAAAAAAAAAATTCATCCTTTGCTTTGATTCTTTTGAGTAATATTGGCTGAAGTCATATGTTTTAAGTTCCCTTAAAATTTTTTCGAAGTGCATTTCAGGTTTTAAAAACATTCCCTTTACAGTGCTTTCTTTGTTTTGCTGGAGAAAGGTAAATGTGGTAGAGGTGTAATAGGATTTTGGGGTAAGACTTTATAGGCAGTATTTTAGTCTCAGTTGAACATACAAGGTCAGTCATATGCTTTTTATTTTCATATATGAAGGAAATAAAAAACCAGGCAAGACAATATGTTAGCACAAATGCATGGGATACATCTCTCTAGTTTTGTATACTTAATAATCACAAAGAGCAGATATTTAAAAAGTTGTAGTTGAGGTATGCTACCATAATGTACAGCAAAAAAGTGCCTGGATTTGATAGGAGAGACTAGTGGTCTTGACTTTGTTGTTTATTCTATCTATAGTAAATTCTGCCACCAGACCAGCTGTTCCGTTGGATTGGTACAGAGGCTGACTTGTGAAATTAGGTCATTTCTCTTGATTCTTGTAGTGCCTCTTTCCTATGTCCTAAGAGTGAAGATGGATTACTTTAGGGGAACATGTATTTCAAATGAAAACAGCTTTATTTTTAGTGTATTTTGGATTAGTGTGAATTACCAAAAATTTGGTTTGCCTTTTATTCACATAGTTTACTATTATACTTGATATAGTTTTATGAAAGATACAATAATCTGGTTGAGAATACACATTTTGTGCAAAACAAACACACTTATTAGCAAATACTTAATCTCAAAGCTTTTCGTAGGTTATCTGTTCATTGTACCTAGAATGAACCATGGGACACTGGACGATAGAGTATCTGTAGCTGCGACCTTCCTCTTTGCCCATGCAAATCCTTTTATCAGGGATTGTTTATGGTGGAGTTTAGTTGGCAGCCAACCGGTAAGTATAGTGGTACTGAAGAGGGTTCAGTAGCTCCTTAAAATCTAGAGCTCGTGGATCTCTGAAAACTTCAGGGGCTTTAGCCCTAAGATTCTCAAAGGGTAATTGGGCCACCAAAGCATTAAGATCCTACCAGGTACAGATACCGGCATGGCTATCTGGTCGAGGGATAGGTGCTGTGAAGGAAGGTGACAGATACACCTTTTCACAATCTCACATTTGCCTTGTAAGCCTCAGAACCCCACCTCCGATTCTAAGTTGTAGTACAAATGATCTTCTATTAAAGAGAGATTGTTGTTGTTTTTGCTCAGTCCTGTGCCATTTTCACGATTGTTGGTATGTTTGAGCCCATTGTGGCTCTTATGTTAGCCCATCTCGTTGAGGGTTTCTCTCATTTTCGCTGACCTCTTTACTTTATCATCATGATGTCCTTTTGTAGTGATTGGTCTTTCTTGGTGATGTATCTGTAGTAAGTGAGCCAAAGTGCCATCCTTGATCCTAAGGAGCATTCTGATCCCAGTTTCCCTAAACCTGACTGGTGTGTCCTTCTGGCAGTCCCGGGATAGTGAGTGTTCTCATCGGCACCACAATTTGAACGCATCAATTCCTCTGTCCGTTTTCATTGCCGAGCTTTTGCATGCACCTGAGGCGACTGAAAATACCATGGTTCGAGGCAGGTGCACCTCAGTCATCAAAGCGACAGCTTGGCTTTTTAAACTTTAAAGAGGGGCAGTATTCAGTTTCTGGGGCACAATAATTTTTTTAGCCGCTCTGGACAGCAGAATGGTCATTGGTACTATGTAGCCTCTTTTCTCCATAGTGATTTGACATTCTTTCAGTAGAAAGTGAACACAGATGTGCAGACAAGTCTGGCCTACTTTCCTCCATGCTGTTAAAGCAAAACCGGTCTCCTCCTTGATCGCTCCCTTCCCCCAAAATCTGTGGGTCATCTGGTGGCATTTTAATACATGAATTTAATTATTAATACATATCAGATGATTTGCGGAGTAGTTTTTTTTAATTGAACTTGATTCTAAAATGATCACCTTTGTAATGGTGGTTCTGAATTTGACTGCATTTGTGATAAGAACAATGAGTAGTATAATTTTAGGCAATAAATAAAATTTTTTGTGTGCTTCTTTCTAAGCAGGTTGGAATTGTTGCTGTTTTAAAACTTCTTGTATTGACTTGAAGGTGCCCTTAATCTTTTAAGAGTGATAGTTAAGATTATCAAGTATGTACCATATGCCGGGCATTGTCGTAAGCTCTTTACATGTATTATTTTATTCAGTCAATCTGTACCCTATAAGGAAGGTACTACTGTGTTCATTTTTAAAGAAGGGAAAATTGAACCACAGAAAGTTTAAATAACTTGCCCAAGGCTACATAGCTAGAGTGGTAGAGCCAGTCTGACTCTAATACCCATGCCTTTGGTTTGGGACCCATAACCATTTCCAACAAATTGCTGAGCTATCAGATCAGGGAGCCTAAGAAATGGAAGGTTTTTTTGGCAAATAGAGAGGAAGAGCAAATTCTCTCCTTGCCTCTCCCTCTCCATTAAAATTCAGTAGTTGTCTGCAGGATGAAGAACCAGGAAATGAGTTTAACTCCTATTTCTTACTTCCTCTTGAAATTGTTGGCAACTGTCGTAGGTATCCAACCCAAAACCAGTGCCGTCGAGTCGATTCCGACTCATAGCGACCCTACAGGACAGGGTAGAACTGCCCCATAGGGTTTCCAAGGAGCACCTGGCAGATTCGAACTGCTGACCCTTTGGTTAGCAGCCGTAGCACTTACCCGCTACGCCACCAGGCATATATTACTTGCAATTCCTATAGCAATGATCTTGTTTGTCTCTATTAATGTTACCTCTTGCTTGAAGAGTATAACGTTTAAGAGCAGGAACTTGGGAGTCAGACTGCTAGGGTTTAAATCTCAGTTCTGCCACTTACTGATTGAGTAAACTTGGCATAGTTACTTCATTGAGCCATTTTTCATAGCTGTAAAATGGGGATAATACAGTACATGCCTAATAAGGTTGTTTGGGAGAATGAAATGTGTGGACATGCTTAGGACAGTACCTGCATTACCAGGTCTCCACAGAGCCTCTAAACCAAAACCACTGCCGTTGAGTCGATTCCGACTCATAGCGACCCTATAGGACAAAGCAGAACTGTCACACAGAGTTTCCAGGGAGCACCTGGTGGTTTTGAACAGCCGACCTTTTGGTTAGCAGGCGTAGCACTTAACCACTACGCCACCAGGGTTTCCACAGGGCCTCTAGGTGGATTCAGATCTCCAACCTTTTGGTTAGTAGCCGAGCACTTAACCATTGCACCACAGGGCTTCTTGATATTCTCTTACACAACCACAAAACAGTTACTAATTTCAGGAACATTAACATTGGTAATTATTGTCATGCAATTTATTCTCCATATTCTACCGATTGTTATTCAACTAATTATTCCTCAAGCATAGCAAGGATTGTGAGGATGGCGCAGTACCAGGCAGTGTTTCGTTCTGTTTTACATAGGATTGCTGTGAGTCAGAACCACCTGAATGGCACCTAACAGCAGCAACAATTCCACTAATTTTTTGATAGTATTTATTTTCCTACTCCAGGACCCAGTCTATAATCACAGATAGCATTTTGTTGTCATGTCTCTTTGTTGTGGTTAATTGCCATTGAGTGGATCCCAGCTCATGGCAGCCGCATGTGTGCAAAGTAGAATTGCTGTTTGAGAACACTTATTGGTTGTGTTACAACCTCGCGTTTAGTAATTGTGTTAAAATTATTATAAAAATCCGTTGTAAGTTGATTCTGACTCATTGTAGCACTTCTGAAATCTCTTGGTTCATGACCTCTCAATATCTAAAGTGAGATTTATTGATCATTTGGATTTTACTTTAAAAAACTCACTTCCAGGTGACCCAGAATACCAGTAATGTTTATTTTAGCTTGGATTCTTGTGTTATGGGTATTCCTCGTCTTGCTCATGTAGGGCAGTGATTCTCAAACTCCACATTGTGTATTTAGAATTACATAGGGAGCGTTGAGTTCTAATTTAGTAGATCTGGGGTGAGGGCCCAGGAATCTGAATTGTTAACAAACTCAGTCCAGGTAATAATGATGTTGGTGGTCTGGGATGCTATTTTGAGAATTGCAGATTTAGAGGCTGAATTCAAGCATAACAGGAAAAGGTAATGACTGTCAGATTTTTGTTAGTTTGCATAAAGGCAGTGATGATTTGTAAACTAATAAAGCATTTAATTTGGTGTTTAAAGATAGGGTTAGTTCTTGTATACCTAAATTATTTTGTTAAAACCTGTTAGATAACTTTGTTTTGGGGACTACTCTGTAAATACTTAAAGAATAGTATAGAAATCTTCAGATGAAGGAGAAATATTTGAGTGGATTTCTTGGTTTTTATGTCATTAGCTAACTAGCAAATATATTCATTCAGCTCATTTTAACTTTTGTTTTTGGTGTACCTGCTATGCAAAGTGTGAAAAGTTTTGATTAGATAACAGTTCACCAAGCAGGGAGAAAGTACAGTATAAGTTTTTTTTTGTTTTGTTTATTTTTTATTTATTGTGCTTCAAGTGAAAGTTTACAAATCAAGTTAGCCTCTCATACAAAAACTTAAACACACCTTGCTATGTACTCCTAGCTGCTCTCCCCCTAATGACAGCACACTCCACCTCTCAACCCTGTATTCCCTGTGTCCATTCAACCAGCTCCTGTCCTCTGCCCTCTCATCTTATCTCCAGACAGGAGCTGCCCACATAGTCTCATGTGTCTACTTGAGCCAGGAAGCTCACTCTTCACCAGTATCATTTTCTGTTTTATAGTCCAGTCCAATCCCTGTCTGAAGAGTTGGCTTTGGGAATGGTTCTAGTCTTGGGCTAACAGAGGGTCCAGGAATCACGACCCCCGTGGTCCCTCTAGTCTTAGACCGTTAAGTCTGGTCTTTTTTACGAGAATTTGAGATCTGCATCCCACTGTTGTCTTGCTCCATTAGGGATTCTCTGTTGTGTTCCCTTTCAGGGCAGTCATTGCTGGTATTTCTTCTGGTCTCAGGCTGATAAAGTCTCTGGTTTATGTGGCCCTTATCTGTCTCTTGGGCTTGTATTTACCTTGCGTCTTTGGTGTTCTTCATTCTCCTTTGCTCCAGGTGGGTTGAAACCAATTGATGCGTCTTAGATGGCCATTTGCTGGCGTTTAAGACCTCAGATGCCACTTGCCAAAGTGGGATGCAGAACGTTTTCTTAATACATTTTGTTATGCCATTTGACCTAGATATCCCCCAAACCCCCGTCCCTGCTGCTCTGGCCTTTGAAGCATTTGGTCGTATTTAGGAACTTCTTTGCTTTTGATTTAGTCCAGTTGTGCAGATCTCCCCCGTATTTATTGTGTGTTGTCTTTCTCTTCACCGAAAATAGTTCTTGTCTACTGTCTAACTAGTGAATACCCTCCTCCCTCTCTCCCCAAACTTATACTCATCTCAATATAAGTTTTGACCCATTGGACAATCAAAAATACATGTGATTGAATTGATTGATTGGCACGTAGTAGAGGGAATGCATGTATATTGAATCTGTGCTGTCAGCCAGGTTCTTTTATGTTACTGAATCCTCATAATAACTATGCAAGGCATTGACCTAATTCTATTTTACAAATGAGAAAACTGAGCAAAAAAGATTAGCTAGTAAGTGCTTGAGCAGAGATTAAAACCCAGAGTTTTCCTAACTTCAGAACTGCTCAATAACTTAGTCTTAAGTTATTCTATTGGGACCTTGAGACTTTGGAGTTTTTTTTACCCCCCACCCTTTTGGATTCATCATCTTTGCTTTGTTGATATTCTTCTCATTTGATTGCACTTAAGATTTGATTTGATGTGGGTGATTAAAACTCTCGAATTGTTACATCATTTGTCATATTTTATTTTTCCTTTTTAAAAATACGACAGATTTAAGAACTGAATTTAGACGTTGTACAGTTTAGAGCAGGGATTAGTAATTTGTATATTTTCAGTATGTTTACAGCTGTTTCAGAAAACAGAATGACCTTTTTAATCTAGAGATTTGTTGTAATCGTGTTCTTTTAAGAAGAACAGCAGGTAATCACAGGAGTATTTTATACTGTAACAGATGGACAGAAACTATAACAGTCCTTTTAATTATTACTAAAAATGGCAAGTTTATGTATTTTGGATATTTTTTCCAGTTATTAGGCAGGATACACGAGAATGACTGAATCGACTTGGGGGTGGTTTCTCCTATCATAAGAAAATAGAAATTAAGTTCCCAAAGTGGTAGTGTCTCTTTAATAATCTAGCCATATTGTCTGCAGAGCACTTTTCTGCTCTATGAATTCTATGTTATGTGCTATTGGAAAATCCTAAAGCTCTCCCTCAGAAATTTGGCATTTAATTGTAATGAATTCATGCTTAAGGATATAGAGATATTTTAAAAAGTACACATTTAGAGGATAAAACTCATGAGCCGTTTTGAAATATTGCTATTTAGCCCTAAGCTTACCTTGCAAATTTCTTTTAATGCAAGTTGTGTTGTGATATGTGCTTAACTCAACAGCTGTGAGTTTCCTGGTAGCCAGAATAGTCTCGTTTTTTAACATTTTCTTATACTGGTTCTTTGTCTCAGAAAGAGAGAGAGGGGTACAGCATTTAAAGTTGCTACTACATAAAGAACCAATATTCTAAGACAGTTTATTTGTAGGTGGTCTTCTGAAGACAGTTCATTTTAAAGGAGTTTCCAGATACATCTATAAAAAAGGAATTCAACTTGAATCAGATCTAAGTTCTTCTCCTTTAATGCAGTTATTAATGATAGCTTTTCCTTTTTCTGAAATGTTTTAGACAGCTCTGACCTTCTCCAGCACAGCTGTGTTTGTGATTTAGCCATGTGTCCCTCAGCTCATCATACTCTGGGAGCTTGTGTGTTGCGTTGATGCTGGAAGCTATGCCACCGACACTCAGATACCAGCAGGGTGTGACCTATGGCAGACAGGTTTCAGCTGAGCTTCCAGACTAAGACAGACTAGGAAGAAGGACCCAGCAATCTACTTCTGAAAAGAATTAGCCAGTGAAACCCTTATGAGTAGCAGCGGAGCATAGTCTGATACAGTGCTGGAAGATGAGCCCCCCAGGTTGGAAGGCACTCAAAAGACGACTGGGGAAGAGCTGCCTTCTCAAAGTGGAGTCGACCTCAGTGATGTGGATGGAATAAAGCTTTCGGGACCTTCATTTGCTAATGTGGCATGACTGAAAATGAGAAGAAACAGTTGGAAACATCCATTAGTAATCGGAACCTGGAATGTACAAAGTATGAATCTGGGAAAATTGGAAATCATCAAAGATGAAATGGAACACATAAACATCGATATCCTAGGCATTAGTGAGCTGAAATGGACGGGTATTGGCCATTTTGCATTGGATAATCATATAGTCTACTATGCCGGGAATGACAAGTTGAAGAGGAATGGTGTTGCATTCATCGTCATAAAGAAGATGTGTCTTGCAGTACAGTGCTGTCAGTGATAGGATAATATCATACACCTACAAGGAAGACCAATTAATACAACTGTTATTCAAATTTATGCACCAACCACTAAGGCCAAAGATGTAGAAATTGAAGATTTTTATCAGCTTCTGAAGTCTGAAATTGATTGAACATGCAGTCAGGATGCATTGATAATTAGTGGTGATTGGAATGCAAAAGTTGGAAACAAAGAAGAAGGATCAGTAGTTGGAAATATGGCCTTGGTGATAGAAACAATTCCAGAGATTGCATGATAGAATTTTGCAAGACCAACGACTTCTTCATTGCAAATACATTTTTCACCAACATAAATGGCGACTGTACACATGGACCTCACCAGATGGAACGCACAGGAATCAAATTGACTACATCTGTGGAAAGAGATGATGGAAAAGCACAATATCAGAACAAGGCCAGAGGCTGACTGTGGAACAGACTTATATGCAAGTTCAAGCTGAAACTGAAGAAAATCAGAGCAAGTCCACGAGAGCCAAAATATGACCTTGAGTATATCCCACCTGAATTTGGAGCCCATCTCTAGAATAGATTTGACCTGTTGAACACTAATGACTGAAGACCAGACAAGTTGTGGAATGACATCGAGGACATCATACATGAAGAAAGCAAGAGGTCATTGAAAAGACAAGGAAGAAAGAAAAGACCAAGATGAATGTCAGAGGAGACTCTGAAACTTACTCTCGAACGTCGAGCAGCTAAAGCAAAAGGAAGAATTGATGAAGTAAAAGAGCTGAACAGAAGATTTCAAAGGGCGTCTCGAGAAGACAAAGTAAAGTATTATAATGACATGTGCAAAAAGCTGGAGATAGAAATCCAAAAGAGAAGAACACACTCGGCGTTTCTCAAGCTGGAAGAACTGAAGAAAAAATTCAAGCCTCTAGTTGGGATAGTGAAGGCTTCTATGGGGAAAATATTAAACAACACAAGAAGCATCAAACGAACATGGAAGGAATATACAGAGTCATTATACCAAAAAGAATTGGTTGACATTCAACCATTTCAAAAGGTGGCATATGATCAGGAACCGATGGTACTGAAGTAAGAAGCCCAAGCTACACCGAAGGCATTGGAGAAAAACAAGGCTCCAGGAATTGACAGAATATCAACTGAGCTGTTTTCAACAAATGGATGCAGCACTGGTGGAAGTGCTCACTTATCTATGCCAAGAAATATGGAAGACAGCTTCCTGGCCAGCTGACTGGAAGAGATCCATATTTGTATCTGTTCCCAAGAAAGATGATCCAACTGAATGTGGAAATGATCAAACAATATCATTAATATCACATGTAAGCAAAATATTGCTGAAGATCATTCAAAAGCGGCTGCAGCAGTATATCAACAGGGAACTGCCAGAAATTCAGGCTGGATTCAGAAGAGAACATGGAACCAGGGATATCATTGTTGATGTCAGTTGGATCCTGCCTGAAAGCGGAGAATACCAGAATGATGTTTACCTGTCTTTTATTGACTATGCAAAGGCATTCGACTATGTGGAGTATAACAAATTACGGATAACATTGCAAAGGATGGGAGTTCCAGACCACTTCATTGTGCTCATGAGGAACCTGTACGTAGATTCGAACAGAACAAGGGGATACTGATTGGTTTAAAGTCAGGAAAGGTGTGTGTCAGGGTTGTATCATTTTACCATACCTATTTAGTCTGTATGCTGAGCAAATAATACGTGAAGGTGGACTCTGTGAAGAAGAACAGGGAATCATGATTGGAGGAAGACTCATTAACAACCTGGGTTATGCAGATGACACAACCTTGCTTGCTGAAAGTGAAGAGGACTTGAAGCACTTACTGATGAATAGCTAAGGGTACAGCCTTCAGTATGGATTACACCTCAGCATAAAGAAAATGAAAATCCCCCCAACTGGACCAATAAACAACAACATGATAAATGGAGAAAAGATGGAAGTTGTGAAGGATTTCATTTTACTTGGATCCACAATCAATGCCCATGGAAGCAGCAGTCAAAAAATCAAAAGATGCATTGCACTGGGCAAATCTGCAAAGGACCCCTTTAAAGTGTTGAAAAGCAAAGATGTCACCTTGAAGATTAAGGTGCACCCCTAGCCGTGGTATTTTCAATCACATTATATGCATGTGAAAGCTGGACAATGAATTAAGGAAGACCGAAGAAGAATTGATGCCTCTGAATTGTGGTGTTGGTGAAGAATATTGACTATACCATGGACTGCCAAGAGACTTACGTGAGAAATAAATTTATCTCTAATTAAATCTGTCTTGGAAGAAGTATAACCAGAATGTGCCTTAGAGGAGCCTAGATAGCAAGACTACGTCTTACATACTTTGGATGTGTTGTCAGGAGGGATCAGTCCCTGGAGAAGGACATCATGCTTGGCACAGTTCAGGGTCATCGGAAAAGAGGAAGACCCTCAATGAGATGGATTGACACAGTGGCTGCAACAGTATGCTCAAGCATAACAATGATTGTAAGGAGGGCGCAGGACTGGGCATTGTTTCGTTCTGTTGTGCACAGGGTTGCTATGAGCTGGAACTGACTCGATGGCACCTAACAACGACAACAAAGTCATATTCATGGCTTTAATTGTAGAAAGTTTTTGTTTCCAATTTCTTCTTCCTTATTCCCTTGTTGTGTACCACCAAGTCAATACCAACTCATAGTGACCCTATAGGACAGAGTAGAATTCCCCCATAGGGTTTCCAAGGAGCCACTGGTGGGTTTGAATTGCTGACTTTTTGATTAGTGTTGGAGCTTTTAACCACTGTACACCCAGAGTTCTCTTTACTCCCTAGGGAATAAATGAAAATTTCAAGAAATGATAGGTCTTCCTTTACTAGAAGTTTAAAGTTTATAGATGGCCTCTTGGTCTTAAATTTGCTTGTTAGTGTGGGGTATAATTCTTAAAAGTGAATACCAGATATAGAATGATGATAAGGAGTTTTGCCTTTAGGGATCACAATAAATTTGATTTCAACCACAATTAAAACTTAAACACAGCATTTCTTTTAGGTGATTTTGAGCCATGAAGCCAGTGATCAAGTTTCACTATAAAGTTACTCAGTGAATCCAAATATTTTTTATTGATTCTAAGCCTTTCCCACATGCATCGTCTCTGAATTTAGAGTGCATGTAATTGTCTTCTGTTAGAGTCCATAGGATAAGTAGTTGATTAGAATTTCAGTTCTGTTGTTGTAACAGAGAAATCCAAAATACTAAGGGAGATAAGTTTCTTTCTTTCTCATGTAAAAGTCCTGAAAGACAAACCAGGGCTGGCCCCTGCTGTTGTGTTGGTCATCCTTAACATATAATTTCTATCTTGTGGTTCAGCATGACTGCTTCAGCTCCCACCATTATGTCTGCATTCCAGCCTAAGTAGGGAAGGCTATCCCCTTTGCTTTTTTAAGGCTACTCCCAGAACTTGCATCTATCACTTCCATTCCCATTTTCCAGAGCCTAGTTACAGTGGTCACATCTAGTTGAAAAGGACTCTGGAAAATTCTTTATTAGAGGCCATATACTTAGCTTTGGGAGCCCTGGCAGAGCAGTGGTTAAGTGCTGGGCTGTTAACTGAAAGGTTGTTGGTTTGAACCCAGCTCTGCAGGAGAAAGACCTGTTGACCTACTTCCGTAAAGATTACAGCCAAGAAAGCACTGTGGGACAGTTCTACTCTGTAACACATTGAGGTTGCCGTGAGTCGAAATCAACTTGATGGCACCCAGCAACAACGTGCTTAGCTAAAAATTGTACTAAAGAAGAGGGAAAGAATTGGCAGACAACTTGCAATTTCTGCCACAGTGATCAAACATTAATTTCTGTCCAGTGTTGATGATTAAATTCTATGCTAAAAAAGATCACCTAATAATACTGGTCAGGAGAAATAGAAGATAGGTAAAAGAACTGAATTTCAAATACATTTATAGGTAACTGCAAAACAGTCTGCAGAGTGATCAGAACTCTACCTGCTTACCTTGTTTTCCTTCACTCTGAATTGAAAAGAAGTTCTCCAGAAGACCTTATTTCTTAGTAGGACATTGCTCTGTTTTTCACAGGTGGACGCATAGGAACCGTGAGAGGACAGCTATTCTTTTTCCTTTTTAAATTTTTATTGGGAAAATATATACAACAAAACATTGGCCAATTTAATAATTTCTGTGTGTATAATTCAGTGACATTGATTACGTTCTTCATGTTTTGCAACCATTAACTATCCTTTTTAAAATTATTCCACCACCATTAACAGAAACCTCCTAAGCAAAAACTCCGCCTTTACCCACCCCTCCCCCTAGTAACCACTTATAATCTTTGATTTCTATATATTTGCTTATTCCATATAAGTGAGGTCATAGAGTATTTGTCCTTTTGCCACTGACCTATTTAATTTTTTTTCCAATGACTTATTTCATTTTGGGGGGGGGGTTTATTTCATTCAGGACCCAAAACCCACTGCCATTGAGTCGATTCCGACTCATAGCGACCCTATAGAATAGAGTAGAATTGCCCCATAGAGTTTCCAAGGAGTGCCTGGCGGATTCGAACTGCTGACCCCTTGGTTAGCAGCTGTAGCACTTAACTGCTACGCCACCAGGGGACAGATATTCTTTTTTTTTATAATTTTTATTGTGCTTTAAGTGAAAGTTTACAAATCAAGTCAGTCTCTCACACAAAAACCCATATACACCTTGCTACACACTCCCAATTACTTTCCCCCTAGTGAGACAGCCCGCTCTCTCCCTCTACTCTCTCTTTTCATGTCCATTTTGCCAGCTTCTAACCCCCTCCACCCTCTCATCTCCCCTCCAGGCAGGAGATGCCAACATAGTCTCAAGTGTTCACCTGATCCAAGAACCTCACTCCTCACCAGCATCCCTCTCCAACCCATTGTCCAGTCCCATCCATGTCTGAAGAGTTGGCTTTGGGAATAGTTCCTGTCCTGGGCCAACGGAAGGTCTGGGGGCCATGACCACCAGGGTCCTTCTAGTCTCAGTCAGACCATTAAGTCTGGTCTTTTTATGAGAATTTGAGGTTTGCATCCCACTGCTGTCCTGCTCCCTCAGGGGTTCTCTGTTGTGTTCCCTGTCAGGACAGTCATTGGCTGTAGCCTGGCACCATCTAGTTCTTCTTGTCTCAGGCTGATGTAGTCTCTGGTTCATGTGGCCCATTCTGTCTCTTGGGCTCGTAATCACCTTGTGTCCTTGGTATTCTTCATTCTCCTTTGACCCAGGTGGGTTGAGACCAATTGATGCATCTTAGATGGCTGCTTGCTAGCGTTTAAGACCCCAAACGCCACTCTTCAAAGTGGGATGCAGGATGTTTTCTTAATAGATTTTATTATGCCAGGGGACAGATATTCTTATTTCCTTCTCTTTCCTGTCCTGGAGTGGCAAGAGAGCATGCTGGCAATTTTATAGACTTGGGCCTTGTCTCAGAGCATAGTACCTGAAAGACAATGTTCTGATTATCATTGAATTTCCCTCAAATCTAGTAAAGGACATTCTTCTAGAATAGTTCCCTAGAATTAATTTAGCTTTAAGTTTAGTATGCTTGGTTTTTTATTTTGACAAATAATTTTGATTTAGTTTAGGGATCAGATTCTTTAAACCTTTATTGCTATTTCAGTGTGAGTGCTTCTCTGGTGTGTAATATAGAAAGGAAAAAGGAGAGATAAAAGAAAGTTAAAGAAATAGAATCGAGATGGTTTTGGTGAGAAATGGGAGAGAGTGTATTTTCTGTAGGTTACTCATCCACGAATAATTGAGTTTCATGTTGTGTATTTTGTTTGTTGTCATTATGTGATTTTCCATCCATTCAAGAACTATGTGCCAGTCTTTGTGCTAAGTGCTAGAATTTCAGTGGTGAGTACCTGCTATGGATTGAATTGTGTTCCTGAAAAATGTGTGTCTACTTTGCTAGGCCATGATTCCCAGTATTGTGTGATTGTCTACCATTTTGTCATCAGTTGTGACTTTCCTATGTGGTGTACATCCCACCTTTATGATGTTAATGAGGCAGGATTAGAGGCCGTTATGTTAATGAGGCAGGACTCAGTCTACAAGATTAAGTTGTATCTTGACTCAATCTCTTTTGAGCTATGAAAGAGAGAAGCAAGCAAAGAGACAGGGGACCTCATGCTACCAAGAAGGAAAATGCCAGGAGTGCAGTGTGTCCTTTGGGCCCGGGATCCCTGCGCTGAGAAGCTGCTAGACCATGAGAAGTTTAATGACAAGGACAATCCCCTGGAGCCAACAGAAAGAGAAAGCCTTCCCCTGAAGCTGGCACCCTGAATTTGAACTTCTAGCCTCCTAGACTGTGAGAGAATAAATTTCTCTTTGTTAAAGCCATCCAGTTGTGGTATTTCTGTTATAGCAGCACTAGATAATGAAGATAGTACTGATTTAGGAATATAGAGATGTTAACAGGCATTTATAAAATAATCAGTTTGGTTAAGTGTTGTGAAGGTGCTGTAGGAACACACAGACATGGCATCCAACCCATTGCTAGGTGGTTCTATGATATTTTTATGTTTAATAAGGTGGTAGCTCTAGCCAACAAGGAATTGTAACCCCTTTAGGTTTATAATTGAAACTGAAATTTATCTTAAAAACTAGGCATACATGGGGTGATTTTTTTTTTTTTTAATGTAGTTAAAAAATACACAACAAAAACATTCGCCAATTCAACAGTTTTTACATGAACAGTTCAGGGGCATTGACTATGTTCATCATGTTGAACAACCTCACCACTACCCTTTTCCAAAGTATTCTACCACAATGAACAGAAACTCAGTGTCCCCTAAGCAATGGCTCCCCCTTCCACCTTTCCATTCCTGGTAACCACTAATAAACTTTGGTCTGTGTATTTGCCTCTTTCATGTAAGTGGGGTCATACAATATTTGTCCTTTTGTGACTGATTTATTTCACTCAGCCTGATGCTTTCAAGGTTCATTCATGTTGTAGCATGTATCAGGACTTCATTTCTCTTTATGACTGAGTCATAGTCCATTGTTTGTATATATCACATTTTATCTGTGTATCTGTTGATGGACATTTTGGTAGTTTCCACCTTTTGGCTGTTTTGAAGTGCTGCAGTGGACATTGTTGTAGAGGTTTCTGTTTGCATTCCTGCTTTGAATTTTTTGAGTATATACCTAGGATTGGGATTGCCGGATCATTTGGTAGCTCTGTGTTTAACTTTTTGAGGAATTACCAAACTTTTCCATTTTGTATTCCCACCAGCAGTGAATGAGCGTTCTAATTTCTCCATATCCTTGGTGTTTCTTTTTTATTCCCCGGAAAACTATACATCATTTCACTGAATCTAAGATGCCATTTATCCCAATTTTGTAGATGTCAAAATGTTGAGCGAAATGGCTGATAATGATTGTTGTTGTTGCTGTGTGCCATCCAGTTGGGTTTTGACTCATACCAACCCCATGTGACAGAGTAGAACTTTTCCATAGAGTTTTCTAGGCAGCAGTCTTTATGGAAGTGGAACATCAGTTCTTTCTCTCTCGAGCTGCTGGGTGGGTTTGAACTGCCAACCTTTTGGGTAGCAGCCAAGCAATTATTGTAAGGCTCCCTTAATAAAGACACATTGTGATTGTAGAGATTGTTTAAATGAGAAAAAAAAGTATCTCAGAAGTGATGAAATAATAATCTTTACTAATCTTTGCATTTGTAATAACATCTTAGAATGGAGGAAGAGAGTAAAAGAAACTGAAGTAATATATCTGTCTATAAGTCAGAATGATTTAGAGCAGTCTTTTCATTATAAAATGTAGATTTTGGCCCTTCATGTCATGAATATTGAATTAGTAACTAGGCAACCTAGTGCTGAGACAGCTGCTGAGATCAGGGAGCAATCCCCCCGATGTTTACCCAGCTCCTCATGCTGCTCGTGTATCACAGGGAGGTAGCGGTGATGCCCTGCTGCTTGTTGGTTATAGCCTGAGCAACTACAACTCTGAGGCTGGGCAGATGGACAGTTCTTTAAAGCAGTGCCCTTTGTATTGCAGTCTGGTACACATACACATACATATGTATGTGTGTGTGTACACACCACTGAAGGAAAGCTTTCACAAAATAATACGTGTGATTCATTCAGATATAGCTTCTTGTCTTATAAAACGAATTATGCTGCTCATTACACCACTTGGACTTTTTTTTTTTTTTTAATACTTAAGTCAAAATAACCAGGGGTCAGAAATTTAGAAAAATTGACTCAGATTTGGTGTTGTGACTTTCAGTAAGTCACTAGTTCTCTTCTTTTAGGTTCCTTTGTCTGTAGTAGTTGTGGTGCTCTGGATCAGTGAGCTTGTTGCAAATTGAGAAAATAATACATGTATAAATATATAGAAGGAAATAAAACAAATATAATCTTTTTATAGGTCAACGTCGAATCTGAAATATTTAAAGTGGATACAAAACTATTTCAGCAATGCAGACAATTAAGTGTGTCGTTGTGGGTGATGGTGCCGTTGGTAAAACATGTCTCCTGATATCCTACACAACAAACAAATTTCCATCTGAATATGTACCGACTGTAAGTATAAAGGCTTCTGTCTGTTCGTAAAATGTATTGTGATTTGCTATCCTTTTGAAAACTTTTCTTCTTTGTGTACTGAAATTTTTCTGTTGTCTGCCTTTGTTTCCTGTTTTTAAAGATCTTGACTTCTCATGGGTAAATTATATACACTTTAAAGTTAAACAGCTGAAAATTCAGTGGAAAGTCAGAAGGGGTGACACAAGGGTTTGCAAGAAGTACTGGGAGGCAAATCTCCAGTAGACAAGATTCTAAAGAGTGGTGGTCTCAGTTTGGAGAAATATGCCCTACATCTTGGAATGAGGTGACTTTTATTTTTCTTTGATATCTTAGCCAATGATTGATCAGTGCTACAAGGTTCCCTAGGATGTTTTTTAGGATTTTGTAACTTCAGAGAAACTAGTGTGTCTCCACTTAGAGGGAAAGGAAAGAATCTTGTGGAGCTATTTCCTTAGAAATAATGGAGTTCCACACTGGTTCTTAAGGGTAGAGAAGACATGTTTTGTATGAGAATACCCATCAGTAGCCTTTTGGGGTCCTTTCCCACAATTACTTTACATCAACTCCTTAGGAGGAGGGTAGAGGGAAAATGGGAATAACAAAGATGATAGAGAGAGAGGGGACACAACTTATTTAGAGTACCACTCACTCGTGAAAGAATGGGTTTGGGATCTAGTGTTTGTCCCAGGTTGGTTGACTGACCCAATGGTATAATTACGTTAAACATAGATGTCTATTCAGTGGTGAGAGGGAAGTTGGGGGTGACCTGTCATGGCAACAACCACCTCTGTTAAGTGAGCTGTTTTTAGGGGTTATGAGGATCCTATGTGTAATTAACATGGGACTGATATTCTTTGGAAGTGAAAAGGAAGGAAATATGTGAGTAATTTAGGTTAATCATCAGAGATACGAGCATTATTAGGAAGATGAATATAGGGTTAAAGCCTTGGTAATTGTGTTCCATCGGAATTAACAGTCTCCATAATGTTCCAAAGGAGCACTGGTGATGCAGTGGTTAAAGTGCTGGGCTGCTAACCAAAAGGTCAGCAGCTCGAACCCACCAGCCGCTCTGTGGGAGAAAGATGTGGCAGTCTGCTCCTGTAAAGATTTACAGCCTTGGAAACTCCTGGGACAGTTCTGCTGTGTCCTAGAGAGGATTGTTTTGAGATGGAATTGACTTGAGGACAATGAGTTTTTTTTTTTTTTTTTAAATAATATTCCAAGACAAGAAAAGAGATTGAGGTTATAGGAGAAAGAAGGTGAAGTTTCTTAGAGGGGGAGAATTCGAAGGTGTAATTAAATACAGAATCACATTTTTGGGTTGGTTCACTGGGGACGGTGTAGGTGGATGAAGTTCTGAGGTTGAAAGGGACTTTTAGATGCCAAGATCTTGTGTAAGAAAAGGACAACTGTAAGAATTTTTGTGTTTAGTCTTCATTAGAGTTATTTACCTATAAACATAGTTTCTCAGTGTTTTATGACTTTGGTCATTAGGTGTTATATTAAAGGTGAACTTGTGTTTGTATGTGAACCTCTGGGAAAAGGGTAGGGATGGGGGGTAGTAATAGAAAAAAAAAATTTAAATAAACTTTTTAAATACATGGACCATGAAGCACCAATAATGTAATCATGGTATCTGTTTAATCTGTTATGAAAATGAATTTGGTATGAAATGCTTTTTGTGTCCATATATAAACTGGGAGTTGCCATTTCTAAAAAACAAATTTAGAGCTAGAAGGGATTGTATCATCTTAACGCCTTCTCTTATAGTTGAGGAAGGGAACTCAGGCTGAAATGAAGGACGAGACTTAATGTCTTCAGTAGTCAAACACTAGATTAAGTGGACTGGAAAATGGAAACCTGCTTTTCTGACTCTTAGTCCAGTCTTGTATGTGAACAGTCAGTAAAGGAGGACTATTTTTGAATTTCTTAAATGCGACTTAAAATAACTTGTACGTTTTGCAAGCTTAAACAAATTCATTACATCTTTTTGTTCTTGTTACCAAGAACCGAATTCATTTAACTTACGACCTTTCTCATGCCCTTGCTTCCGCTCTCCACGTTTAAACCAACTTCCAAACAACCCATAAAACATGAACCAGCACATTTTAGAGGCAGATAACAAGATAAGCAGCGCTGGTCTTAAAATACAGCATCTTTCCCCTAGTTTGAAAGCTTCGTTTGTCAATTGTAAATTAATTCAGAGGAAGCCATGTCTTAGTGTTGGATCTTTACTACGTTCTACAGATACAGTACCGTTACCTCCCTTTTTCACAAGTACTCAGTCCAACCAATATTAGTATAAACTGAGTTTGTTATGGGTTTTATGGCTTATTTATAAATAAAACATTAGTCAAAAAAAGTATCCTAGATCATGTGATACAGTTTTGTATCCAATAACGTGAATTTTCTTCATGAAATTCCCAACAAATAATCAGCCAGCCCTTTCTTGGACACTTTCCTTGAGTACCTTGAGGGACCCTTCATTTCTCTCAAATGGGCTTGTTTGCAGCAAGGTTCTTCTTGACTTGGACCTTGAAAGGAAGAAGATTACCATGACTCTAGGAGATTATAATTTTGATTAACAGGAACTGTTCCATTAAGAAATAATTTTTTTAGAAATCACATTGAACACCGAAGTAAACTACTGTCTCAAAAGTTTAAAACTTGAGCAATTAAACTCAAAAGTTTAAACTCGTATAGCTAGAGGACTCTGCTCCTGTGACACTTTTAGACCTTCTGGGGCTCTTTATCCAAGCTGCTGGGGTAGAGCAGACATCCAAGAACACATCCCCTGTCACTTTTTCCAAGAACCATTTAGCTCTTCCAAGAACTTCATTGGCAAGTTTGATATTATATAAGGAAGAGGGATAAGTCTTAGGAAGGAAACATGGCCTTAGTTTGGGAGTTTTACAGTCCCATCCTCCTGCATACTAATGATGTTATATTTTTGTGTTTTTAGGTTTTTGACAACTATGCAGTCACAGTTATGATTGGTGGAGAGCCATATACTCTCGGACTTTTTGATACTGCAGGTGAAAACTTAATGTCTTTTGTAACAATGTTCTGGGCTATAATTACAACAGTTGCTGGTTATCTGTCTTTTTGGATGTTTTGGGAAACTAGCATATGAGCAAATCACTTGTTTTTGTTAGTAGTTAGCAGGATTGAATGTCATCATAGTTGATGCCTGACCAAGGAGCAGTCCCAGACCTGGACTAGGTAGCTGTCAGCTGGAGTTTAGAGTACCCTGGGTAGATAGTGTGGCAGGAGAAAAAGTAGACTGAGAGCAGAGTACAGCAGACAAACTGTGAATTGGACTAAAAACTGATGTGTGCACCTTGCAAGAGGATTGGGGACTGTCTTAGTCATCTAGTGCTGCTGTAACAGAAACACCACAAGCAGGTGGCTTTAACAAAGAGAAGTTTATTCTCTCACAGTCTAGTAGGCTAGAAGTCCGAATTCAGGGCGTCAGCTCCAGGGAAAGGCTTTCTCTCTGTCGGCTCTGGAGGAAGATCCTTGTCATCAATCTTCCTGGTCTAGGAACTTCTCCGCTAAGGAACTCCAGGTCCAAAAGACCTGCTCTGCTCCTACACTGCTTTCTTGGTGGTATGAGGTCCCCCTTTCTGCTTGCTTCCCTTTCCTTTTATCTCTTGTAAGATAAAAGGTGATGCAGGCCATATTCCAGGGAAATTGCCTTTACATTGGATCGGGGATGTGACCTTAGTAAGGGTGTTACAGTCCCACCCTAATCTTCTTTAGCCACAGGCAGAGACTATGATTTATTGTAACATACAGGAAAATACAGCCACACAGTATAGGGAATCATGACCTAACCAAGTTGACACACATTTTTGGGGGACACAATTCAGTCCATGACAGGGACTATATTAGTGATTGAGGGGAGACTAAGGGAATCAGTATGTGTGAAACATGCCTACTGATTATCTCCTTTCACAACACCCTCACCCTCCTTCTTTCTTTTTAAAGCACAGAATTTCCTAAATATGCCCAAGGCTGTAAGCACATAACCATATCCAATATTTGTTATCATCACCCTCTGAAATTTGAAGGCTTATTTAGTATATCTTCTGTATAATATATGTCTAGATAGCTTGTCGTTTTATATTATTACATCTGAAGATGTTTTGAGAGTGAACTAGTATCTAGCTAACAGTATTGAATTTGTGGTCAACTTTCTAAATTATAAGAACATGTTACTTTCTTCCTTAAACGTACCTAATTCCTCAGTGTTATTTCCTTCTTATTTTAAGAGTGGCCACTGATCTTAATTTCTCCCTTCTTTCTCTGTAGTCTCTGTAATCAGCTCAGTTAGCCAAAGGAAAATTTCAGAAAGGTATTGTTGTAATATGTAGGAATTTTAAACTCCATGCTTTTTGTGAGCTATCTTCTTGTTCTGTGCCATCTAGCAACCCTATATGACAAGGCAGAACTGCCCTGTAGGGTTTCCTGGGCTGTAATCTTTACAGAGGCAGATCATCACATCCTTCATTTTGCGGAGCCGCTGGCACGCTTCAACCGCCGACCTTTCCCGCTTAACACGGCACCACCAGGGCTCCTTTATTAGAAAACTCTTCATCTTTTCTAAGTTGAAGTGTTCACTATTAGTACTCTTTGCATTTTACCTTCTCGATCAAATCCAAACAGTTCCTCAAAGTGGGCAGTATAATATGTTCCATGAACAGCAGTGTGTCAGTTATACTGCCCACTTTGAGGAACTGTTTGGATTTGATCGAGAAGGTAAAATGCAAAGAGTACTAATAGTGAACACTTCAACTTAGAAAAGATGAAGAGTTTTCTAATAAAGGAGCCCTGGTGGTGCCGTGTTAAGCGGGAAAGGTCGGCGGTTGAAGCGTGCCAGCGGCTCCGCAAAATGAAGGATGTGATGATCTGCCTCTGTAAAGATTACAGCCCAGGAAACCCTACAGGGCAGTTCTGCCTTGTCATATAGGGTTGCTAGATGGCACAGAACAACAGCAGTTTTGTAAATGTTTCTTAGGCCTTTAGAACTAAAAGTTACATGAGTAATGTTATATTAGGGCTTTAACCACTGCGCGACCGGGTCTCCTTTACTAATGATAAGATGTACAAAAGAAAAAAAACAAGCAAGAGACAGACAGTTTTAAGTGCATTTGGTCATAACTCGACTATGTCATAAGTTGGGGATTACCTGTACTTATATGTCATCATTATTAGTTACATAGTAGTCCATTTTGTGGCACATCACATCACAATTTATTTAACTTCTTTGTTGAATATTGGGAACTTGCAGTTTCCTTTTATATTATGACCTATTTCAGTGCAAATACTTTAATATTTTGACACACATTTTTAAGTCACTTTTTATCTTGACTTAATTTCAAGCTTACAGAAAAGTTGCTAGTACAAAAAACTGTTTACCCAGATTCACCCATTTTTAACATTTTTCCACATTCTGTATATTCTGAACTAGTAGATTAAATGCATCATATCCTTTTGCTCCTTAATGCTTTAGTGCATATTTCTTAAGAATAAAGATGTTCTCTTACCTGATATACTATAGTTATCAAATTCAGAAAATTTGACATTTTGTATAAAAATTTAAACTTTAATCTATAGCCCGTGTTCTAATTTTGTCAATTGTCCCCAGTAGTGTCCCTTATAACATTTTTTTTTTCCCTCTGGTACAGATTCTAACCCAGGATCACACATTGCATTTAGTTTTAATGTGTCATTAGTCTCCTTTAACATGGAACTACTCCTCAACTTTTGATGACATTGGTATTTTGAAGAAAACAGTTTCTCTGTTGTTGTTAGGTGTCGAGTTGATTCCGACTCATAACGATCCTGTGTACAACAGAACTGTCTTTCCGTCCACACAGTCGTTACTGTTTGAGCCTGTTGTTGCAGCCACTGTGTCAGCCCGTCTTATTGAGAGTCTTCCTCTTTTTCGCTGACCCTCTACTTTGCTAAGCATGATGTCCTCCAAAGACAGGTCTCTCCTGCTAACATGTCCAGAGTACCTAAGATGAAGCCTTGCCATCCTCCCTTCCAAGGGCCATTCTGGCTATACTTCTTCCAAGACAGATTTGTTTGTTCTTCTGGCATTCCATGGTATATTCGGTATCCTTCACCAATACCATCATTTGATTCAAAGGCATCAGTTCTTCTTTCTTCTTACTTATTCATTGCCCAGTTTTTGCGTGCATATGAGGCGATTGAAAACACCATGGCTTGGGTCAGGCACGCCTTAATCCTCAAAGTGACATCTTTGCTTTTTAACACTTTAAAGAGGACTTTTGCAATATATTTTCCCAGTGCAATATGTCATTTGGTTTCTTGACTGCTGCTTTCCTGGGTGTTGATTGTGGATCCAAATAAAATGAAATCTTGGACAGCTTCAGTCTTTTCTCTGTTTATCGTAAGTGTTGCTTATTGGTTCAGTTGTGAGGATTTTTGTATCTTGATGTTGAGTCCATTTCTTTCTGTTGAAGTCCATTTCCTCATGAATAGATTCAGTTTATATGTTTTTGGTGGGAATACCACATTGGTGATGCTGTATCCATCTCAGGAAATCACCTTTTGTTAATAGTAATTTTGAACATTGAGTTAAGCTGTTGTCCAGTGTTTCTACTGTATGATTATACTTTTTCCTTTGAAAATTAGTACTGAATTTGTGGGGAGATACTTTGTTGTTCCGACTCATAGCAGCACTGTGTACAAGAGAATGAAACATGTTGCTTATTGGTCCAGTTATGAGGGTTTTTGTTTTCTTTATGTTGAGGTGTAATCCACACTGAAGACTGTGGTCTTTGATCTTCATTATCAAGTGCTTCAAGTCCACTTCACTTTCAGCAAGCAAGGTTATCATGCAGATGACACAGGTTGTTAATGAGTCTTCTTCCAATCCTGATGCTTTTTCTTCTTCATATAATCCAGCTTCTTGGATTCTTTGCTAAGCATACTGGTAAATAAGTATGGTGAAAGGATATAATCCTGACGCACACTTTCCTGACTTTAAACCATGCAGTATCTTCTTGTTCTATTTGAACAATTGCTTCTTGATCTATGTACAGGTTTCTCATGAGCACAATTAAGTGTTCTGGGTAGATACTTACAAGACCATGTAAATATTCTGTTCTTTATTAAACAGCCCCTTCTCTAGGTTTAATATCCATTGATGATTCTTGCCTTGAATCAGTTTTTCCTATGATGGTTGTAAAATGAGATCTGGATGATAGCTGTGTTCATTCATTGCTACTGGGGTCTGGAGAGGGATAAGACAGCTAAATCAGATTAATTGCACCACTGTGACTTGTTCTGAATATTACTCATTCACTAAGGAAGAGAATAACATTAGTAAATTTAACCTGGATAAATAGTTTTTATTGATATCACCAATTTAATCCAACTCCTCCTGGATAATAAGTTTTTATTGATACCACCAATTCAGACCCACGTTTCAGGATTCTTCCCTCCCTGCCATTCCATATTTTTATCTCTTTTCTACGGTTAGAAGGTTGGTTCCCAAAACAATATATTTGCTCAGTCCTACAGCACAAATAAAATAGTTTCACAATTGCTATACTATACCACTATGAAACCCTGGTAGCGTGGTGGTTAAGAGCTACAGCTGCTAATCAAAAGGTCGGCAGTTCTAATCCACCAGGCGCTCCTTGGAACCCCTATGGAGCAGTTCTACTCTGTCCTGTAGGGTTGATACGAGTCAGAATCGACTTGACAGCAACGGGTGCCACTATGAAAAACAAACCTACTAATAAAAGCTCAAGATTTGTTTGCAGCTCTTCTTTTATCTTTAGCCTGATAATAATATATAGTTCTGTGTTCAAAAGTGAATTGAATTTGTTCTTTTTTTACCCCCATGTAATGTGGTTATGTTATTCATTTGGAATACAGTTGAGTTCATTTGTTTCTCTTTGCATTCAGTTTTAGGGTTGTTTTTCCTGACCCTTATTGATTTGTTTATGTTCGGATTCAGTTTTATTTAGGGTTGTTTTTCCCCATCCCTAGATATAAAAAATGTATCCTTAATTGTTGTCTTAGGTTGACTTTTCAGAAGATAGCTTCTTTTTGATTATTAATCATTGTAATCAGTCATAGCCCAAGCCCAAGCCTGCTACTGTTGAGTCGATTCCAACTCATAGCAACCCCATAGGACAGAGTATCACTCAGTAATTTCAGGTGTTACCATGGTGATAGAAAAGAGAAAGCTTCTACTTTGAAGCTAGATGGAGCAGTTAGCTTGGTTGCTGGCAAGTTGCTCTACTGGAGCGTAATTTCCTTGAAATGCAAAATGCTTAGAGTATTTCCTCTTAGTGGCGTTGTGAAGTAATGAGTTTTAAATATAAACTATTGCAATCGAGTTGATTCCAACTCATAGTGACCCCGTAGGACAGAGTAGATAGTACTGCCCCACAGGGTTTCCAAGGAGCGGCTGGTGGATTCTCACTGCCAACCTTTTGGTTAGCAGCCAGGCTTTTAACCAGTGTACCACCAGGGCTCCTTTAAAAGCATACATGTGTACAAACTCAGGAGCTGCATACTTAGGATTCATATACTTTAAAAAAAAAAAAAAAAGAATTTTTTTTTTTTTTTAATTTACTGTGTATTATAAAAAAAGAAACAACACAGTGACTGAGATTTGGTGCCACCTTTGGTATGTGATGCTTCAAATCTCCAGTTGGTGTTAGAGCCCAAACAGTTTGGATTGAAAGAATTGTTCATGAGGGTGGCTGATTTTTTTCTTTAAACCCATTCTTTAATTTTTAATCCCTGAGGAGTGAAAGTTACACATTTAAACAAACACCTTTGAATTCCTTTTGATGCCAACTGTAGTGCATTGTAACACTAAGTGTTCAGTCAGTGTTGGAGGTGCTGATGGTGATTTAATTTTTTGTTGCCGTCTTCATTTTGCCATCTCTTTTAGCCTTTATTTAATTTTTATATTGTCCTGAGGATACCTTTGTTGTTTAATTATGGTATATTACTTATTTACGAGGTAATAATAGTAACACCTTATGTTAACTGTGTTTTGATAGCTCCCCATACATTGTAACAGTTTCCCTCAACATTGGCCAAAAGAAATAATCACAAAATATTTAGCTGTTCTTTTAATACATAGGATTTCTGTAGCTCAGTTTAGAAATTGGGATGATAAATCCTTTCCCTCTGTCTCCTTCATCCCCAAAATTTTGGAAATTTATCTGGGTATTTTTAAAAACCTTTTATCTGGAAATAATTTCAAGCTTATAAAACAGTTACGAGACTATTACAAGGAATCCCCATATATCCTTTAACAAGATTTGCCAGTTAAGATTTTGCCCCATTTGCTTTATTATTCTCTTTCTATGTACATGTACATGTACATTATTTTCTTTCCTGCAGTATTTGAGAGTAAGTTGCATATACCATGACCCTCTAGCCTTGAATAAGTATATATTTCCTAAGGACAGGGCCATTTTCTTACATAACCACTACTAGTGTCAGGAAATTTAACATTGACTTTATATATATATGTATATTTTTTAATTGTGCTTTAGATGAAAGGGAAACCCTGGTGGTGTAGTGGTTAAGTGCTATGGCTGCTAACCAAAGGGTTGGCAGTTCGAATCCGCCAGGCGCTCCTTGGAAACTCTGTGGGGTAGTTCTGCTCTCTCCTATAGGGTCGCTATGAGTTGGAATCGACTTGATGGCACTGTGTTTGATTTTTGGTTTAGATGAAAGGTTTACAGAGCAAATTAGTTTCTCATTAAACAGTTAATACACATTATTTTGTGACATTGGTTGCCAAACTGCAACGTGTCAATACTCTCCACTTGTCAACCGTGGGTTCCCCATTTCCATTTGTCCAGCTGTCCTGTCCCCTCCTGCCTTCTTGCTCTTGAGCTGGTGTGCCCATTTAGTCTTATATACGTGGTTGAGCTATGTGTATTATTGTTTGTTTTATGGACCTGTCTAGTCTTTGGCTGAAGGGTGAACCTTAGGAGTGACTTCAATGCTGAGTTAAAAGGGTATCATGGGGCCATATTCTTGGGGTTTGTCTAGTCTCTGTCAGACCAGTAAGCCTGGTCTTTTTCTGAGTTTGAATTTTGTTCTGCATTTTTCTCCAGCTCCGTCTGGGACTCTGTTGTGATCCCTGTCAGAGCAGTCGGTGGTGGTTGTCGGGTACCATCTAGTTGTGCTGGATTCAGTCTGGTGGAGGCTGTGGTAGTGTTGGTCCATTAGTCATTGAGACTAATCTTTCCCTTGTGTCTTTGGTTTTCTTCATTTTTTCCTGCCCCTGACAGGGTGAGACCATTGGAGTATCTTAGATGGCCACTTAACAAGCTTTTAAAACCCCAGACGCTACTCACTGAAGTAGGATGTAGAACATTTTCTTTATAAACTATGGTATGCCAGTTGAGTGAGATGTCCCCTGAGATTGACATAATACTTCTATCTACTTTAGTATCCATATTCTAGTTTTGTCAGCTGACCCAATAGTCTTATTTTTGCCTCCTCAGTACAGTTTTATGTATTGCATTTAGTTGTCAAATCTCTTTGGTCTCCTTTAATCTGGATCAGTTCTTCAGCCTTTCATGACATGATTTTGTAGAATACAGGGCCCACCCCCTCTATACAATTTTCCTCATATTGGATTTGGTCGGGGTTTCCTTATGATCAGATTCAGGTGCCTTTTTTTTTTTTAATTAATTTTTATTAAGCTTCAAGTGAACATTTACCATTCCAATCAGTCTGTCACATGTAAGTTTACATACATCTTACTCCCTTCTCCCACTTGCTCTCCCCCTATTGAGTCAGCCCTTTCAGTCTCTCGTTTTGTGCCAATTTTGCCGTCTTCCCTCTTTCTCTATCTTCCCATCCCCCCTCCAGTTAAGAGTGGCCAACACACTCTCCAGTGTCCACCTGATTTAATTAGCGCACTCTTCATCAGCATCTCTCTCCCCGCCGCTGACCAGTCCTTTTCATGCCTGATGAGTTGTCTTCGGGGATGGTTCCTGTCCTGTGCCATCAGAGGGTCTGGGGAGCATTGTCTCCGGGATTCCTCTAGTCGCAGTCATACCATTAAGTATGGTCTTTTTATGAGAATTTGGGGTCTGTATCCCATTGGTCTCCTGCTCCCTCAGGAGTTGTCTGTTGTGCTCCCTGACAGGGCAGACATCGATTGTGGCCGGGCACCAACTAGTTCTTCTGGTCTCAGGATAATGTAGGTCTTTGGTTCATGTGGCCCTTTCTGTCTCTTGGGTTTTTAGTTGTCGTGTGACCTTGGTGTTCTTCCTTTGCCTTTGCTCCAGGTGGGTTGAGACCAATTGATGTATCTTAGATGGCCGCTTGTTGGCATTTAGGACCCCAGACGCCACATTTTGAAGTGGGATGCAGAATGTTTTCATAATAGAATTGTTTTGCCCATTGACTTAGAAGTCCCCTCAAACCATGTTCCTCTGACCCCAGCCCCTGCTCCGCTGACCTTTGAAGCTTTCATTTTATCCCGGAAACCTCTTTGCTTTTAGTCCAGTCCAGTTAGACTGACCTTCCTTGTATTGAGTGTTGTCTTTCCCTTCACCCAAAGCAGTTCTTATCTACTGATTGATCAATAAAAAACCCTCTCCCTCCCTCCCTCCCTCCCCCCTTTGTAACCACAAAAGTATGTGTTCTTCTCCGTTTTTTCTGTTTCTCAAGATCTTATAATAGAGGTCTTATACAATATCTGTCCTTTTGCCTCTGACTCATTTCGCTCAGTCAGGTGACATTTTTTGTTGTTGTTGGAATACTATGTTAGTGATGTGTCTTTCTCAGGATGTAAATCTTGCCACTCATTGGCGATGGTGATTTTGATCACTCAGCCAAGGTGTTGCCCAGTTTCTTTACAGTGTTGTTACATTTGTCCCCTTACAGCTTACAAACAATCTGTAGGGAGACACTTTTAAGACCAAACAAATACTCTGTCATCAAAATTTTCCCCGCATAGATTTAGCCTCCATTGGATCTTGCCATATTAGTTTTTCTAGGCATTCTTAGTTTCAGGTATCTATTTTGTATGCACACAACTGAAAAATTGAACCTGCTTTGATAGTCGTGTTGTAATGGATTTTGTCAGCTGAGTTTCCCTGAGATTTTGTTTCCTTGGATGTTTTCACTGTTTGTTTAACTAGATCTGACCAGGATTGGTTTTTAACCTTTTCTTTAGCAACAGTTTATTGTTTTACATTATTTTCGGGCTACAAGTGGATACAAAGATTGAAAACTACAAATTGGTAATACAGTAAAATCCGTGAAAGCTGGAACCTGTGTAAGGCAGAAACCTGTCAGAGAAGGAAAACACAAATATTTTCCACTAATAGAGAGTGATAGGACAGTGGTGAGACTACCCCCTGTCAGAGGTGGAAAACTTGAGGGATCTGGAAAAACAAAGTCCTGGTGAGCTCTGGCTCTTAACAGGTTTCACTGTAAAGGCAAATGATTAAAAAAAATTCATCACTGTTCTAAGCGCTTGACATGTTAAATTGATTTAGCTGAGTGAGAATATTGCCCAGATTTTATATTATGAAGCCATACCTTTTATCAGATACGTCTGTTGTTTCTGTTCTGATAGTGATCAGTGTGCTGTTAAGCTCCATGCTTAGTTGACTTAGCACGTTAATGCTATGAGGACACACAGATTCAGTCCCTGACTTCTTTCTGTTTTTTCCCCCTAGGGCAAGAGGATTATGACAGATTACGACCGCTGAGTTATCCACAAACAGATGTATTTCTAGTCTGTTTTTCAGTGGTCTCTCCATCCTCATTTGAAAATGTGAAAGAAAAGGTGAGTTGGTCAAGCATTCTTTTCCCTGAGAAAGGTTGTCCCAGAACTTCTGTTGACCTGCTGTAAATTGCTTTTGAGGATTATAGAGTAAAATTTTTAAATACCTTTTCTTTAGTGGGTACCTGAGATAACTCACCACTGTCCAAAGACGCCTTTCTTGCTTGTTGGGACCCAAATTGATCTCAGAGATGACCCCTCTACTATTGAGAAACTTGCCAAGAACAAACAGAAGCCTATCACCCCGGAGACTGCTGAAAAGCTGGCCCGTGACCTGAAGGCTGTCAAATATGTGGAGTGTTCTGCACTCACACAGGTGAGAGCTGTTTAACCATCATCTATTTGTTACCATTGAGTAGATTCTTAGAGCACTAGGATGTAAGGGTTATGTCTAGCAGTTGTCAGCAGTGCTCAGAAAAGCTGCCCAGGAAGAATCTGACCAGCTTCATAATGTATATTATTTTGCTTGAGGTCTCTCTAAAGAAATTATTAGTCTCTAAGTAAAGCTCTGGAAACCCTGGTGGCGTAGTGTTTAGGTGCTATGGCTGCTGATCAAAGGGTCGGCAGTTCGAATCCACCAGGCACTCCTTGGAAACTCTACGGGGCAGTTCTACCCTGTCCTATAGGGTCGCCATGAGTCGGAATCGACTTGACGGCACTGGGTTTTTTAAGTAAAGCTCTTATGTTCATAAGCTCCTGTGTTGTACTGAATGATTTGCAGTGCTTAGGGATTGCATTAAAAAAAAAAGAAATTATGGGAAAAGTCCAGATCAGTGTAAATTTAACACAAGAGGTTGTGATTTTTTTTTTTAGACTTAAATTTTCTTCTAGATATATCTAATATTTTCTTACCAGTTCTGACGATTGATGTTACTGTTTCTGGAGTAATTCAGCTGGGAGAGGGAATTATTCATAATTACTGAGATTTCCATGTAAGAAAGCTGCCTTGACTGTTCTGCCAGTTATCAAGCACGCTTTGCAGAGTGTCTCTATTTCTATTTGTTTTTGGAGGTGTTCTCCTTTTGTGGCCCTGTCCTTCCTTCTGTCCAATTCTGGGTGACTTAATTAGAACACCTTTCTTAGTTTGATGGGAAGCAGCAAATTGTGAAAACAGGGGGACAGTGTTAGAATATTTAGAGTGAGAGCTGTAACTGACTTGTATAATCCTCACCTTCATGGTATTACGGATTCCCTCCTTTGAGTACTGTTCTTGGGGACAAGGGAAAGAATTATGGAAGCAATTAGCATAGAACCTTTGTATTTTACTGGTGCTTTGAAGCTTGACTAATGAGCAAACATGCTTAATTAAAATAGGGCAGGGATGAAGGGTAGAGGTTTCTAATACACATATTAAATCCACCTGTATTTATCAGGGAAACCCTGGTGGTGTAGTGGTTAAGAGCCATGGCTGCTAACCAGAAGGTCGGCAGTTCAGATCTACCAGGCACTCTTTGGAAACTCTATGGGGCAGCTCTGCTCTGTCCTCTTGGGTCACTATGATTTGGAATCAAGTAGACAGCAGTGGGTTTGGTTTGGTTTTTTAATATTTATCATGCTTATTTTTTCAGGTAATTGTTCTTTTTAAACTTTTTTTTGTTTTTTTACACTATTGGAGTCTTGATTATATATACACTAAGGTAGATGACATATGTGATTACTTATTATATATGCATTAGGTGTTTAGTATATAGAGCCTAATGCATAATTTAAGAACTTCTAATTTTTTACTTGGTTGGTTATTTCAAGATAAAACTTTCTATGTTTACCTGGATATTTCATAGGATAAATTCAGAGCCTAATACCAGGTAATTTAAACGCGTTCTCCCAAGCCCAGTTTTTCTTGGCAGCTTAACGCCATTATAAAGCAGATATTTTAAAAGTTCAGAAGAATTTACGTTCTTGCACACAAAGCACTGATTAAGCTTTAAAAAAAAATTTCTGGTGCTTCTCTCTGGTGTTTTGATGCTATCCTCAGGAGAATATGGTGATGTGTGTTGGGAGGAATGGATGGGGAGCAGCGTGTCACCACTGAATGAGCTCTTTCTGTATCTACTGCATACCCCAGTTCTCTAAATAAGGGATGCCTTTAGGGAAATGGAGACAGGTAGGCCATGTGGACCCAAGTAAAAGTCACTGTTGAAGCTTATGTTAGATAATGGATACTTCCGTAGAAGATTTTTACGATGTGAACAGGTTTATATATGTATAGTAAGTCGTTTTGCCAAGAATATTCAAAAGATCACCTTTAGCAGGTATGTTTTTCTTAGATCAGATTTTGAAGTTTGGAGACGGCAGAAGAAGAGATAGGAAATGGGGTCTATGGTTGTGTTTGAGGGATAGAACTTTGAGGATTTGATTCCGTTTGTTGACTCCTCTAAAACTAAACTCTATAAAACAGATAATAGGTAAAGCAAAGATTAGTTTTATTCTATAGGGTATTTATTGATCTTTGTCCAGAATAAGCAAGAAACAATTTGCTTCTTTTTAAGGGATATACAGTAAAATGATTTCCCTTTGTACTCTCCCTCCTTTTTATATTTGACCATCAATCAGAGTTTGTTCCTAGATGTGTAGAAAGCATTTCAGAGGAACTTCAGAACTCTTGTTTAGCTTTTCTACTTTGTAAGTGATATAGAAGGATTTTTTGACCTGTTTTTTTAAAAAAAGTACTTGTTGATATTTCTCATTTATCTTGTATCTAATGGAATGTGTGGGTACCAGTCCCCTGGGATGCTGAGGTGGGAATAGTTCGGTGTGTGTGTGGGGGGGGTGGGGGTGGGTGTTTGACTTGGGGTGGCCTGGGGCTGGTGTTTGACTTGGGGTGGCCTGGGGCTGGTACTTGTTACTGGATCTGTGTTATGGGACTTCTGGAAAATTTTTACTTGGGATGAAACTGACCTAAAGAACATGTGAAACTCTTTGGGTGGTAAACCTGTGGCTTCAGATTTAGGTGAGTTTAGGTGAGTCTATAGACCTGGGCCCAAAGTACCACTACTGCTGAGTCACACTGTCACGGTGGAGTTTCTGGCTGTGGTGTAAGTGTATTTCTGCATCTTAACCCCCGTAGACCTGAGAATAGTCTTTGTTTTCACTCCATGCTTTATGCTCTGATACCCATGCGGACATCTTAAAGCATTGGACTGCTTGCTAAAAGTCATTCTAGGACCCCATTCTTTGTTTTCCTGTGACTTGGGTGGTGGTTACTTGCTCAAATAACATTACTGAATAACTGAAGTGTGTGCTGTTTCTAGAGTCTGGTCTTTAAATGCCTTCCATTTGATACTGTTGAATAATTAACACTTTCTAAACGTCTAAAACTTTTTGTTCTAAGAAACCACTTTACTCTGAAATCCTGATATAATCCCATCCTGATATGTCATTGAACCTAGAAACATGTAGCATGCCTGTTAGTCTGCTGTCTGTGTCCTTCAGTTATTCAGGGGCTGAATTCACATAAGCTTGAAATTATAATAAATTTATTTCCAAAATGTATATGCTATTGTTATTAGTAGAGATACTGAGGAATTCCGCAAAGCTTAATTTTCCAATTACTTCATTTAACCAAATATATATCTTATGTTTACATATTTTTTTCTCGGCATTATTGTAATTAAAATGCTGTAATGTTAGATTTCAGTGTGCTGTTATTATTTCAGAGGTCAGTGTACTGCATTTTCATAAAAATTGTTTTCTTGCTCAATTAACCTTTTTTGAGGTAGGGAGTTTCTCCTAGTAATAGATTTAAGATCTAAAAAAGCTTTCTGGAATTTATTCTTGACATAGATTGCTTCTGTGAATTCAGCTCATTTGATCCGGACTGCTATGTGTATCTGCTAGTCTTTCTAATCCTCTAACCTGGCTGCTATTCTCTCTCCTCCCCTCTGTCTTGTAGAGAGGTCTGAAGAATGTGTTTGATGAGGCTATCCTAGCTGCCCTCGAGCCTCCGGAAACTCAACCCAAAAGGAAGTGCTGTATATTCTAAACTGTTTTCTCCTTCCCCTCTTTGCTGCTGCTTCCTGTCCCACTACTGTAGAAAGATCGTTTAAAAACAAAGGAATAAAACTATCCTGTTTGAAAGCCTCTGCGTCTTTTTACTCACTACCTTAGAGCACCTCTGTATTAGTTTTTGGTCAAGAATGCAATATCTTATAGAATATTTTTTGTGATCAGTAGTCAAATTGGACTTGTTTTACTTTCTGCTGCTTGAGTTGCCTGATGCTCAGAGCTTTTTGGTTTGGATTACTGTTGCAAAAGGGAACTTGGTCTGGCATTAAGAATGTCCTCTTGGAGAAAATAAGAAGAGTTTTAAATACTTCTAGATCTTAGTTCTAGATGGAGAAAATGACACAAACATCATTTTACTCTTATGATCGATTGTTAATTGTAATTGCATGACAAATCTTCATGGAAAAAAGGTGACCTGCTAGTAGAGCTGTAATGGGGAAGGGAAGATTCTTTTTCGGTTTTCCTTCATGCAGTGAAACTTTGTGTTGCTGTTGCTTTGGCTGTCTGTGCTGTGGCGGAGTGTCAGTCTGGGGTGGGAAGATACTGATGTATATGCTACTGCTTTATGGGATCGTTTGTTACATTATCTTTTAAGAATAGCATCCGTTTTAACAGTTGACTGAAGGTTTGTTAATGTTGAGATGTAAAGCTGCCACCTTTATATTTTCCTGCTTCTGATTTTATTGTTGTGAGGGAAACATACAATTGTGGTTACCTTAAAATTTTGAAATTAAAAAAAATACAGTTGTTTGTATAAATGCCTGATGAAGCCTTCTTCCTGTTGCACTGACTGGCTCTAGTTTTACATTTGTACCAGGTTCCCACATTTTTGCTTCCTTAAATCTCCGTGGCTCTGTCTGATTGGTGGGATAAAGGGAGTTCAAAGTGAATATCTTTGACACAGCCGCCATAATTGCTCTTTCCATCTTTGCCTGCGCCTTCCATATAATAAAGTTGCTACTCTCGTGCTGGTCCTCTCAGTCCTGTTCCACATCCAGCTGGTTCATTTGAATGCAGAGCTGCTTCACTTCTTTTTATGTAAAATGTTTCAGCAGCACATTACAAAATTTATATTGAATGAGCAAATGACACATGTGCTTGTTTGCTTCTTGTGACATACATTGGTCTGCAGAAAGCTTTCTCAAAGGACCACTGTCTCGCTCATGAATATCCGCTCCTCTGCTCCTGAATTGCTGGATCCTTCCAGTGCCCTGCCTGGACAAAACTTGGTGAAGTGAGATTACAGTGTTGAGATTCAGGGTTGTTTTTAATGTTTCATTCTTTGCCGTCTCTTGAGGATTTGAATGTTTTTTATTTGATCTTCGACTTCACTGAAAATCAGACTGCCCATTTTTTCTTTCTACCCCTTTTCAGAAAGGCCTAAAGAATGTATTTGACGAAGCAATATTGGCTGCCCTGGAGCCTCCAGAACCGAAGAAGAGCCGCAGGTGTGTGCTGCTATGAACATCTCTCCAGAGCCCTTTCTGCACAGCTGGTGTCGGCATCATACTAAAAGCAATGTTTAAATCAAACTAAAGATTAAAAATTAAAATTCGTTTTTGCAATAATGACAAATGCCCTGCACCTACCCACATGCACTCGTGTGAGACAAGGCCCATAGGTATGGCCCCCTTCCCCTCCCAGTACTAGTTAATTTTGAGTAATTGTGTATTGTCAGAAAAGTGATCAGTACTAGTTTTTGTTTTGTTGTTTCCAAAAAAAAAAAAAAAAAAAATTTTTTTAAAAAAAAATTTTTTTTTTTTTTGGTTTAAAAGCAAGGCATGCTTGTTCATGACTCTGTTAACAGAAACTAATTCAAATTGTTGAAGCTGCTCCCTGGTTCCACTCTGGAGAGTAATCTGGGACATCTTAGTATTTTTTTGTTTTCCTTTTTTGGGGGGGGTATGTGGGGAATTCGTTTTATTTAGTCTTGTTTTTTAATTCGTTAACCAGTGAATAGCCCTTGAGGGGAGGAGGACGGATTGATTCCACATTCCACTTCCTAGATGTAGTTTAGAAAGCATGTTCCCCACCTGGTGCTCTTAGGAAGGAGTATGGTAAATGCCTCATTTAATAGCATACTCCTTTTTGAAAGTTGCCTTTCTCTCCACCCTTGAGTAGGTCCAGTATTTGATGAAGCTCATGAAAGTGGGTGGAACCTGTCTTGCCCCTCCTCTTTTCTAGGATGCACTATATTTGTGACTGTGACTTTCAAGGAAATTTGTTTGCCATTTGCTGATTTTTTTGGAAGTTAATTTCTAACTTCTTTTACTGATAAATGAAGAAAAGTATTGCACCTTTTGAAATACACCAAATGAATTGAGTTTATCATTAAAAAGAATTTTTTTTCCCTGTCAGTCATTGTCTAATATGCTTAGCTTAGATATGCAGCTTAATAGTGTATGATGTGGTGTTCCTAGAACACAGCCGAAGACCTGGTGTATAGAGGAAACATGAGGGGTGGTGCTAGCAGACAGATGTCTATGGAATGATTCACATCCTCTTTCAAGTGATGAGGATGGAGGCCTGCTTCAGTAAGAAGCTAGGGGTGGGGGTGGGGGTGGGGAGAACATTTAACAACATGGGGACCAGTCAGGGGAATCCCCTTATTTCTGTTTTACGTATGAGGAACCCTAGAGCAGCCAGTTGAGGCTCTCTAGTTTAATAAAAATCACAGAAAGGGTCTTATGAAGACTCTTCATAAGTGTTAATACGGATTTTATTGGCTTATTTTGGTTGCAGTTTCCAATTTTTTTTTTAAATGTTTAGGTAATCTTTTTCATCTTCCCAAAATCCTAATTCTTGTAGATTCATCAGTGTTGGACAGTGCTTTCTCATGTCTCAATTCTTTGTATATGCATTCTTTTCAGATGTATTAAACAAACAAAAAAATCCTTTACAAGCCAGCCTGAGGGTTGTTATTTTCCCTCCGCCTCCTTTCAGGTATATAGGAGTGGGAACTTAACTCTTAACATCAATTTCTAACAGATTTGGGCATAAAATTTTCAAGCTCTAATATTTTTATTTATTTTGTTTCTTTTCTGGCATTCAGTTTGTTTTCCGGACAGTACATTCAGGTTTGTGCTTTCTCCCCCAAGTTTGGCAGGCAGCCCAGAAACTCCTTTCCTTAATACCACATGAGTTCATAATAGTTCTTAATGAAGAAATGTTCAGGAAGCTTACTGCCCATGTTGTTGCAAGAAATAGTAATATACCTCTAATCCATAGATAAGTTGGCATGTTTTCTGCAAAAACTTTACCCCAAGCTTTCTGTATCAGTGGTTCTCAGAGTTGGCTGCATACTGGAGTGCAGCCTGTGTAATGGAAATCTTAAAAGCTTTTCAGGTATTTCAAAAGTGCAGCCAATTTTGAGAACCACTACTCTTAGGTTGTTACCTCAAACTATATCTGTCAGGTTCCAGCTTCTGCTGTGGATCTGAACACCAGACACATTTTCTTAAAGTGGCAGGAATGATTCACTTACCTTAAGAGCAACACACTGATCTGGGACTCTGAGAAACTCAGGACTGTGATTGCAGGCAGGATGATACAGTGCAGCCACATTTTCCTCTACGTGGAGCCATGTTTGTCTTGGTTTCATACTGTCTGCTAGAATCAAAGTGGGTTGGAACGGCGTTAGGAAGAGGCAAGTCTAAGCATTGCCTGTTTTAACCGTGTGTCTTATTATTCCTTGTTGACCACACTGGGGAGAGATACCTGGCTCATGCTGTGAGGCCCTGGGCAGCAGAGACTATATATCCCTAGTTACTAACACAGTGACATATAGGACCTTAAGATATATTTGAATACACACTGGTCGTTTTTCCACGCATGAGTGACCAATTGAATGCTTATATCCTCATTTTCTATGTCACTTTCTTCTAGGAGAAAGTTTACTGTTTTCTCTTTTCCCCTTCTGAAATAATTTCTCCTCAAGCTAATCCTTGTGCAGAGTTCCTAAATGCTCTTAAAAAATCTTGTTCTCTTAATAAAAAATTTCAAAAATTGCAGGAAGTGCCTAGTAATCAAATTTAACCTATTTTATGTACTACTCAAAGTTTGCATTTCTTAGAAGCAGTTTCCTAAAGTAGATGCATGAGATTGACTACATCAGCAGATAAAACAGATGGGAAGTTTTAGCATAGTTCAGTGTTTTGCAACCTTTTTTTCATTTTCTCTCCCCTCACCCTGATCGCCACTCCTTTCTCCCACCACGAAGTTAAATTTAAGGAATAACGTTTTGTGGAGTGGGGTTAAACTTGGGGACTGGGAAGGGGCACAAATGATTATAATATCTAAGATTTTTTCACTCTCCAAGAACCAGTGTTTGCTACATTGGAAGCAGTATTAAACCTGTTAATACTGCATGAAGAGGAGCCCTAGTAGCACAGTGGTTAAGCTCTTGGATGGTAACTGAGAGGTCAGCGGTTTGAAACCTCCAGCTGCTCCATGGGAGAAAAACGTGGCATTCTGTTTCCATAAAGATTTACAGCCTTGGAACCTCTATGAGGCGGTTCTCCTCTGTTTTAAAGGGTCATTATGAGTTGGAGTCGACTTGACAGCAACAGGTTTTTCATACTGCCTGGGTTTAGCTGTTCTCACTTCAAAGTCATGTTTGTAATTCCTGATAGCCATCCTGGTTCTTTTGGGTGGGGCTGAATAACTAAACTGGCAGGACTTTGGGTAAGTGATGAGCAGCGCAAATCCTCTTACTATCCAATTTAAGAGTATCTGCCTGTGCATACGAAATTTTGGTGCCATCTTGAAGTTGTTTTCAGAATTTCAAAACAGTATATTTTTATCCTTATGTTATGGACATTTTTCTGCACATGGGCTTAAGTAGAAAGATATGCAATAAGAGATTTTAGAAACTTGCCAATCGGTGTAATTCAGGGCAGGTTTGACAGAATAACTTTTTGTATTTAATATTAAAGCCTACAGAGCTTGCTTCTAGTCAGTATTGGCCTTTAATGGCTGTGTTTTGCATCATAGAATTTCTTAGTTGAAGAGTATGTACTGACAATCCAGTTGTTACACATGCCCAGTTGTGTACAGTTTGCCCCTGATGTATCTAATGCTGACTTTTCCATAATCCCTTTTGGATAGGACATTTAAATGACTTTATTAGTCTCATTACTTCATGATGCGTACTGGGTGCCTGAGACAGTATTGGTCAGGGAAGGTAAAGAGCCAGTGTACGTTCTAAAAGGTGAGGAGAAGTCTTGAATATCTGAGAAGATGGCAAGTTTTTTTGATTTAGGAGGCAAGAAATAACTTGTAAAAAGTATTTTTCCATGAGTATTTATATGTGGTATATCAAAAGATTCAGTTCTCTTCCTTCTTACTGAAGAGTACCATTTAGTTGAAGCTAAGTCATCTTTAGTCTAAAGTGGGTAGATCATAGACAAGTTGTTTACATTTTGTGGAGACTGACTTCTCAAGTGCTTCTCTGATTCTTGAAGTTGTTCGCAAAAGCAGACGTTCATTGTGAGATTTAATGCATATAGCAATATACAACATGTCCCCCGTTTTCCTTCTTCCTTATGGGATTCTAATTGTCAGAATATGATCCAAGTCTGAACTTGGCTTTTATCTAATTCATCTAATTTTCTATATATTCAGAATTCTGTGTTTTCATAGTTCACCTGTATCTGGTAACTGGAAGCACAAAGAAAGAACCTCATTCTTTTCAGCATTTGAAGCAAAATTGCCAGTCACCAATAGTTACCTGCTAATTAACTTTTTCAAGCCCCCAATAGGGACACTTTTTTTTATTATTATTATTCCTTTCCTACACGTTCTGTGGGATAGGATCATTGCTCTGGGAATACACTTTTTACTTTATACATGTTTAGGTGTATACTCATGTCTTTGAAACATGGTGTGTGATTCTAGCCATAGTTTTCAGAAGAGGTCAAGATTTGCTCCCAACCAGCATACTGCTAGCTGTGTATTGGTGTGAATTCTACTTTTATCATACTTCTGGTTAATGCAGCTGTTGCCTGTATTTGGGGAGAGAAGGATTGTAGGTACTAGACAGTGTCCTCCCTCTGAAGAGATGGAGTTCTATGGACAGTGGCAAGTAAGCACCAAGAACTGAAAGGGGAATAAAATCGAATGTTTAGAGAGTATGGGAGGACGCATTAAAAAATGTGTAGAATGTCAAGTTTGATGAGTATAAGCTGAGGAAAGATAAGGGCGTTAGGAAAACTGTAAGTGTGTAAAATGTAAAGTTTGATGAGTGTAAGAGGAGGAAAGATAAGGTGGTAAGGAAAAGTTGGGGAGCACTGAGGATATAGGCAGAGGACTCTCAGCCATTTTGTGAGGAAATAATCTGCTGTACAGAATCCGTCATGGGAATTCTGGAAAGCCCAAAATTGGTAGTGCTGATTACTTGGTGATATTACAAGTACTACTTTTGCCTGTAGTTGCCCAGTCATTCTAAACCAAAACGAAACCCATTGCCATCTGTTTGATTCCGACTCATAGCAACCCTACAGGACAGAGTAGAATACTTGCCTTTGGTCCTGAAAAGCTGTCATTAAATTTAATAGTGTCTTAGTAATTGTTACATTCTTAGAATGGATAAAATAATGTATTTTCTTCATTATTAAGTTTGGACTATTTTTTTTCTCCTTCCATTTTGAGGTTATTAATAGCTGTTTGGGTGTTGAGTACTAAGAAACTTGATATACAGGGCCCTCCCTGCTCAAGGATTGGAACTTAGTCCCTGCTGGGTACTGCTAACAAATGTTGGAGAATTGTTATATAACAGTGTGAGGAAGGTACAGCATTTCACCAGGAAGTAGCAACTCCGTTATCTTTCAGGGCTTCATAGTTATGGTATCTCTGAACAAGGGAAGTGGCTTTGTTATATGTGCTGCTGGAGTGAGCACGAGGGAGGTGGCTTTAAATCTCACACCTATTTTAGCTCTTCCTGTTTGTGTGCTGCTTGGAAACTCAGTGGGGCAGTTCTACTGTGTCCTATAGGGTCGCTATGAGTTGGAATCGACTGGATGGGAACGGGTTATGAGGAGCCCTGGTGGCACAGTGGTTAAGCTCTTGGCTGCTAACTGAAAGGTCAGTGGTACGAACTAACCAGCTGTTTCCTCGAGAGAAAAGATGTGGCAGGCAGCTTCTGTTAAGATTACAGCCTTAAAAGCCTATGGGGTAGTTCTGCTCTGTCCTGTAAGGTTGTTAGGAGTTGGAATCAATTTGATGGCAATAGGTTTGGGTTTTTTGTTGTGTTTTTTTCTCTGTGTGAGCCTTACCATGTGTTCAGCCAGCTTCAAAGAATGGTGATTTAACTACATAGAAAAACAGAAAACCTCACTGTGTTATTTTCTTTCCAGGGCTTCTTTAATACCTTAAGTTTATGTGCTGCTTTTAGGTTTTTTTCTCAAGTGCTTCCGACCTTATTTTTTTTTTTTTAAATAAACCTTGTATTAGCTATTGCTGCAATAATGTTGCATTTTAAACCACTGGCCCTCAGTAGCTTTCTATAGTAAACATTTATTTTCCTGACTCATGGGTCTTTTGGGCTTGTCTCTAGGCTTCAGGTTGAGCTCAGGTTGACTCCTTGTTTCTCAATTCAGGAGCCCGGCTCTAGAGGCCAGTGGTTACCCGAGAGTGAACTTCTCATGGTGAGCCTGGTGAAGTGCAGGGGTGCCAGGTCAGGCAGTTTAAACACGCCTTTTATATTCCATCGATCAGAGCATGCCATATGGCCAGGCCCAAAGGTAGTACCATTCATTCAGGGCCATTCATTCATTTGTTCATGGGTACATTTATTTAACAGATTTCATTCTAGCTAATTATTTTAACACTTAATAAGGTACTGAAGATAGGGCAGAGAATAAAATAGATGTAATCTCCTGACTTTTAGTTGGGATTTTCTTTCCCTTACAGTTTTGATAGCTGCGTATTCTTGAATAACCATGTCGTCTCATTCTTCTATGAATTGCTCTCAAGAGAGTAAATGTGTGCACAAGCCTGTGACACACATTCATTTGTCACTGTTTATCGGGCATCTGTTTTGACCTGGGCACTGGAAAGATCAGAGAATGACAATCTCAGGCAATTGGAGATGTAAGCAGGCTAAGGTAAGGGCTTCCATGTAACCATCCCATATGGTATTCAGTCCACTGTGTTGTGTGTGTGTGTGTACTGCTGTGCTATGGGTTAGCTGGAACCCCTGCTGGGTACCTGGGCCAGTGGTAGCTGATGTTGAGCCTTGGTGCAAATTAGAAAAGGCTATTTCAAAGACGCTTTACTCATGTGTTACAATACACTTTTTTTTTTTTTAAAAAGAGTACAAGAATTCTGGTTACCCTTTGCTAGAATTGTCTTAGTAATTATACAAATCACTTTGATTGTGAGTGTTGCCTTAGATGTAGTGCTCTGATATAGCATGTTGGAGTGACTGTTGTTCCCTGTTCTTGTGGGGTTTAGAATGGGCTAAGAAGGAGAACTGGGTGAAGAAGCGGTTTTGTAGTCCATTCATTTTGCTGGCAAGCTAAAGGTGAGGAAGTTCATATGATTTACCTACCATTGCACAGTTACATAGTTGCAGAACTGGCCTTAAAATCCATGTTCCTGGCTTCTCTTTTTATTGTGTTTACAAATGCCGTTCTCACTAGGATTAGGCCCAGGTTGCGCCCTCTCAAAGCTAAGGGCTGTCTTCCTGCACTAGTTAGTTTCTCCCAGGATCTATCTTTCTCATCTTGCTGCCCTTAGGTAATTTGGGCATTAGAGCTAGTTTGTGACAGAACTCTTAAACTTTTGTGAAATCAGAGACTTGTCTATTTGAGGCACAGCCAGTGAGTCATTAAAGTCTTCTGTTAGAAAACTGTAAAATATGTTTAAACTGTAGAGTGAGTAAGTAGGAGATTTAAAAGCACTTTGCGGATTAGCGGGCTCAAGATGGGAGAAGAACCCTGAATTTAATGAAATGCTGTAGGGGTATAGGTGATTTACCAAAAAGCATGTGCTTTTTCCCAAAAGTAAGCAGACTTGGGGTTCATTGTTGTATTCTTCTCTGTGGTAGGAGTGACATTTCCAAGTCTAAGGTAAGTGTGTCATTTTCTTCGCCCTATGAAAGTAGAATCCAGGGTCACGGTGAGCTCTGATGGCACTGAGGCATCCCACAGAGCAGTGTTTTTCTCAGCGTGAACTGTAGACCACCTGCCACAGTCACTGAGATTCCTGGGCCCCACCGAACTCACGGAACCTCAGGGAGTCGAGGAGCCTTTATTTTAAGCAAGCATCCATTTACTGTGATGAAGTTTAGAACCCACTGCTGAGAATTTTACTTGCAGTGCTGCTCCTAACTTAGCATGCCGTTTGGCAGTTACTTCCACTGTCCTGGACTGAATGTAAAATAATTGTGAATTTAGCTATTTTCGAGGTCACAAATGCGAGTCAGGTACCTGGTTCATCAGTTACCTAGGCATTTAAAAAAATTCCCCTGAAATTCTCAAGATATAGTATGGAGTGAGACCTAGAAATCTAGTTTTTAAAAGCTCCTCAGATATAACTTTGATTAGCCATATTTGGGGACCAGTATACACCTCAGTCGATCTTATCTCTGGCTATGTGTCACCGAGGGAGCGTATTTTTTAAAATTGAAGAAATACTTGGGGCCATTTTAATCAATCTGTAGAGGTGGGATCAGGGCATCACTTAAAATTATTCTGTAAATGTTTTGGGGGGACATCTTTAAAGTTCAGCAGAATATTTTAAAGTGCTACCAGGTTTGAGAACCATAGCACTAGATGATTTTGTAAGGTTTCATTTAAGTCTGACATGAATTTTAGAGTAATTCCTGGATTATAGGTCTTTACAGCTTTATCTGTTCTTTGAGGAATAAGGTTTTCTAACTTGTGGTCCCAGATCACCATTCAGCCTTGATAAAAAAGTTTTCCAAAGTTCATAGTCAGGTAATCTTATTGGTGAACTGGCACTGAGGTCGTTTGGGCAGATTCTTAAGAAATTACTTAGGCAGCAGTTTGAGAGAGGACAGGTATTTGAGTTGCAGAGATCAGTTGAAGGTTTTCTAAGTCAAAGTCAGAACGTAGAAGAAGGCTGCATTTCCCGGATAACTTCAAGAAATTGTTCCAGGCAAGTTTCACTGGAGATGGATATCCTTTTTACTCCTCTGCAGTATTCTGAAACACCTGCAGAGAGTATACAAGATCAAATTCCAAATAATGTAAGGTAGTGCTAGAAGTTAATACGAAATTGAAGCTATTCCAACAGGCTAAAAATTGAACTTGATCACGTCTCTTGCTAACTTAGACACATGGTCTACTTTGTTCTGTTGTGGACCCCCTCCTACTCCCATTTTTCTGATTTGCCAGACCTTTAGGCCGGTGTGTGGTTTTACTTCTCCATCTCCTGTAAGTGGATATATAGTTCTAATTGGATTGCTTTTTTAAGCCGGAGTGATTAAACAGCTGCGATTCCTTTGTGTATTGGCCTGGTACTGATGAATTAGTTCAGGACTTTGAACTGGCTCGAACTGGTTCATTCATGGCTTAGGAAGTGAAGCCAAATAGACCTGAATTTTTACAGTTTGGGTGCTTCAGAATGATAAGGAACAGGAAAAATTATGGGTCGAAGCCCTGGAATGGGAGACTCAGAAGAGGCCTAGTGAGCCCTTTCTCCTGATGCGGGAAATGGGATTATTGGCAGAGCTGTGGAGAGTGACACATATTCAAAGCTGTGTGGTGGGCTGCCTTCTTTTTTTTTAAATTGTACTTTAGATGAAGGTTTACAGAACGAACTAGCTTCTCATTAAACAATTAGTACACATATTGTTTTTTTGGTTACCAGCCTCACGACATGTCAGCACTCTCCTTTCTTGGTCTTGGGTTCCCTATTACCAGCTTTCCTGTTCCCTCCTGCCTTCTAGTCCTTGCCTCTGGGTTGGTGTGCCCCTTTAGTCTTGTTTTGTTTTATGGGCCTGTCTAATCTTTGGCTGAAGGGTGAACCTCAGGAGTGACTTCTGAGGGCCCTACTCTTGGGGGGTGTCTCTGTCAGGCCAGTAAGTCTGGTCTTTTTTTGTGAGTTAGAATTTTTTCTACATTTTTCTCCAGCTCTGTTTGGGACCATCTGTTGTGATCCCTGTCAGAGCAGTCAGTCAGTGGTGGTAGCCGTGAACCACTGTCTTTTGAGTGGTGCACTGCTGTTTCCGACTGCTCAAAGTCCAGCGGACAGGAGATTTGGTTGCTCTATAACACGTATGCTGCTCTTGTTTTCGAAGATGGAGATTAGGTTTCTAGCAGAGCTTTGACCCACAATCGTTCTGGTTCACTCAGATTTAAAAAATTCGGGTCTGTTCTGGTTTTGCTTTCTCAGCTGTGACTGAACTGGGAAGAACTGGTTCGAAACCCTAAATTACTTGCTGTATCTTTGTGGTTTAGCTGTAAATTGATGCAAAGTCACTTGACCAGTTTTCACAGAGGCAGGAATTGGAGAAGGGCACTTGGGTGGATTTACAAATTTTTAGTGCTTTTTGAGCCACAAAATTTGAACTGTAAAAAGTTCTCTTAACTCCCTGGCTGTTGGGGTGTGGCCTTATGAAGGTGGAGAAGTTTGTGCCAGTACCACACTATCTATTTCTTGCTTCTTTTAAACCATTGAGCTGCTTCTAACTCCTGCCAGTCTTTGCTCCCTCTCCCAAAAAACTAGCCCATGAGCTTCTTGGATGGTCAAGATTAGCTCCACCTAGTGGTGAATTTAAGTTAAAATTGGAGGTTGCATCCGGGGTGCGCTTTACCAAATAACTGGATACCACTTCCTTATGGGGTCTTGATGGATGGCAAAAGGGTGGGGAGAAGGTGGTGAGAGAGAAGGGAATAGAGGCTGAGCCAATACTTTGGTGGGTAATTATTTAGGAGAGGTGGTTAGTCACCCGGAGACTTAATAGTCCATCAAAATTTTAAATCCAAGGTAGTATCTCCTGTAGGGTATTAACTGCCGAAAGCCTTGACTCTGCCCTTACTAGATGTGTGATCTTGGATAAGCCTATGAATGTCCCTGTGCTCCATTTGCTTCATCTGTAAATTAGGAATAATGATAGATTTCAGGGGTGTGTGTGAGGATTGAATGAGATCATATAGGTGTAAGTTTTTTGTAAACACATAAATGCCATGCAAATATTAGCAGTTACCAGATTTACATTGCAATGGGAAGAATTTAGGTTATATACGAAGTAGTATTTACTGATACCATTGTGACATGTTACTGGACCTATGTGAGAGATTTTGTGTTTCAGTAATTACAGGAGTACAGATTCAGTATTTATGACACTAGGATTTAGAGTTCAAGGTGGTTTAGGAATTCCTTTAAGAAGAACCTAAGACCCAGAGAAGAGGTTTCACCCAAACTCTTTAATTTCACAGAAGGACTTCATGTACATAGTACATTGTTTCTTAGGAACTCTAGATGCTCTACCTCCTAAATTGATTTTGTCTTTTTAGGATCCTGGGAGTCAGGGAAACAAGAAACCCCTGAAGATCAGGTCCACTGGGCAGTTTCCTCTGTGTCCCAGAACTATCAGGACTGTTTTCCTTAGATTGAGGCTGTCATCAGGATCCTTTTGGTCCAAGCCAGTTTAATGAACAACAAGGGATAAGATATGTTCAGAAGACATCACAATATTAGGAACTCTAAATCTCCCAAATGCTTTGTCTTGTGTAAGGTCAACTTAATAGATGTTTTTTTTTTTTTTTTAGCACTGAGATGCCTGCCGCAAGGCCCTGTGTTAGCAAAATGGTTGACTGTAGTTCTAGAAAGAATGAAATTAAGGGGTAGGGGTAGCTGAATACATCAGGATGAAGAGAAATCACATTTAGTTGTTTCTCTATATTGAAGTGGAATGAGGGGAAGGAAATCATGAAAGGCTTCTTGAAAAAGGCGACATTTAGTTGTACCTTGAAGGATGGGTCTGATTTGGACATGCAGAGATACGTAGGTGTTCCAGTGGACAAGTATGGACATTCTGGGTAGAAGGAATGTGAACAAACATGGCAGAGTCCTGACATGTTTGGGGAGTAGCCAGGAGCCCTGCTTAGCCACAGTGTAGGATAGGTCTAGTAGGAAGAAAGCTAGCTTTCAAGACCCCGATTAACAAGTGAGTGAGCTAAAGAGGGATCACTGATCACATTCAGGGACAGCTCTGCTCTAGGTGCTGAGGATCATAAAAGGAACGGAACATACTCTTTGCTGAAATTATAGCTACATTTATTGAACACTTACTGTGTGCTTTGGACTGTGCTAAGTACACAGTATTATCACATTTAATCCTCAAACAGCTCTGTGAAGATACAAGTATCTTCATTTTATTAACAAGGACTTGGAGTCTCTGAGACTGCATAATTGCTCAATAGCTTTCTTTAGTTGGCATTTGAACTCAGGTCTGACTCTGGAACCTGTGTGCTTAACCATTATGCAGCTTCTTGTAGAGTTAAAATGGGCGTGACTAATTACAAAGCTGAGCACTGTAGCTTCAGTGACATGTAATGCCCAGGGCAAGCATAGCAGTATAAAGCTTCATCTGTAAAGGTAGGTTAATCGGGGAGGAGCTTTTTGGGAAGGTAATTTAGTGTCATTTGTAACATGAGAGAATGACACCCTTTTCCTTTGAGAGGATGTACTGTGCCTCTTGAGGTACCTTTGCCCATTGTGTTATTTGGTCTTTTTTTTTTTTTAACATTTGAGTGTTTATTTTGTACCGACAGTCTTCTAAACCCTTAAGTGTGAATAAACCATTTAGTTCTCACTGCAAATTTCCATTTTTAGATGTGAAGACTCAGGCAGGCATGAATAAGTTAAATAACTTGTCCTAGGCTTTAGAACTAGCAGATGACGGAACTGGGATCTGAATTTGGATCTCTTGCCCCTAGAGTCTGTGCTCTTAGCTGTAATTTTTCATTAGAGCAGCCCTGTGAATTAGACAGAACAGGGGTCATTTCGTGAGAAAGCCAGACCTTAGTGAATACCCAAGGTCAAGAGGATGATGGGGGGATGCTGGCTCTGGAACTGAACTCCCTTTCTCTTTACCACCCCACCGAATGGCAGCTAGCACAGCACCATTGTTTCCCATGTATCCAATAGGGGCGGTCAGGAGAAAGGTAAGAAAACTTCATAAGCTTGATCGAAACACAGGGAGGTCATTGGGGCTCTGGAGCTACATCTTCTCGCCAAATATCAAGGGTCTTCCTACTGTTTTGAGTTAGGTAGTAAACTCATAAACTTCAAATCATGTTTGCATTAATGATTTCACTTGACCTTTAGTACAACCCTATATCGGAGACAGGATACCAAACCAAACCAAATCCAGTGCCGTCGAGTCGATTCTGACTCATACCAACCCTATAGGACAGAGTTGAACTGCCCCATAGAGTTTCCAAGGAGCGCCTGGCGGATTCGAACTGTTGACCCTTTGGTTAGCAGCCATAGAACTTAACCACTACGCCACCCGGGTTTCCAGGAGGCAGGATAGGTGGTTTCATTTGTCAGATGGGAAAACTGAAGTAATGAACTTGGCATTGTGGTGGTGTAGAAAGTGCATGCAAAGGCTTTGGGTCTGAGTTGTGGCTCTGCCACTAACTTGATCTCCGACCTTAGGCAAGTAACTTAAACCTTCTGGGCCTTGCATTCTCCTGTATAAAATGGAAATACCTTGTTTCTTTGCCCTGAGAGTTGTGATGGTTAAATGAAATGCCATGTGTAAAGAACTTGGCTCAGTACTTGGCAAGTAGTAGGTCCTCAGCAGGAAATGGATAGTGGCTATCATCACCATTGTCATCATTATGTCAAACTACAACCAGAAAACCTGTTGGCTTCTGGGTCCTTAGATTGCTATATGAGTGAGGGGCCCTCAGCCCCATTGCAGGAATAGGAAAGGGCTTTAAGGGAGCTTGAGAGTCTATCATACTCCCTTATGTCTTATTTCTAAGAACTCTGTGATAGGGCTGGAAATTTGCCTGGAGCTCCGATCTACCATGAACCCTCAGTGTCAGTTTCTTGGCCCTTCTTTGGAAGGCTTTATAAGATTTGCACTGGTTTAATGGAGAGAATTTAGGTTTGATTTGAAGCTCTTGTTTCCTAAAGAACTGCAGCTTTTTCTTCTTGTAGAGTTAGAGATGTTAGGCAGTCAGGAACAGGCACCTGTGAATTCTTCACTTACCTCAGGCAACAATGACTTGTTTAGAGGATGTGGGGTATGTGGTTACCTCATCTGTTACTACAAAACTTCCCTGTCATGGATGCCAGTTTGGTCTAAGACCAGTCTTTTGTTAGCCCCCAAGGGACTTTGTACCCTGGTAAAGCTAGTATGGCTAACCAAGTCCTGTTTTTCCTGTTAGCTTGCATTGTGGTGATTGGTCTTACCTCTTCGTTTCTCCTGCAGTAGTAATATCACTACTGGGAAATGCTCTGGATTGGAAGTTGGAAACCTAGGTTCTAGTTGGGACACCAGAATTTCCTTGATCAAGTTCCTGTAACTCTCTGTGCCTTTGTTTGCCCATGTGTTCACAAAATGGTTTTTTTGGTGTGTGTGTGTGTGTGTATGTCTTTAGCTGTACACCTCCTTTTTTCCAAAGAAAAATCTTAAGTAGAGCCCCATTATATAAACAGAAAAGGTATTATATGAAACAGCTGCTATAGTTGAAGCAAGCCCAGGGGTTTCACTCCCTCCCACTGCTTTGCCCCAAACATAAATACAAACTTTCTGCACCCTTATGGGGCTTCTGAGGCTCTGCCAAGAGATTTGACCATCGTACGATCCTGACGTAGGATTATTTCTGCAGCCTCTCCTATAGCTATAAGAGTTTTTGTTAGCTAGCTATTGACAGGTAGTTAATAAAAACCCTATAAAACCTGTATACTTAAATATAAAAACAACCAGGTACTGTTGAGTTGATTCTGACTCCTGGTGACCCCATGTGTGTCAGAGTAGAGCTGTAGGATTCTCAGTGGCTGGTTTTTCAGAAGACGGTCACCAGGCCTTTCTTCTAAGGTGCCCCTGGGTGGACTTGAGCTGCCAAGTGCATTAACCATTTGTACCACTCAGGGACTAGATACACAAGTACAGGTAGCCCCCAACTTGCGATGTATTTGAGTAACGAACCCCACTTATGACTGTTTTTTTTCCTCCTTTCTTTTCTTGGGTACATCTTATCATCAGTCATAAGTACTGCATCTAATGTTGCAGTGCATAATTGGCTGATGTTGTCATGCCAGCCCCCTAAAATAAAGATCAAATTTATGAAGATATTGGTAATAAAGGGCAATAATGAAAACTTTAAAAAAGAAAAAAAGATACTTAGAACTGACTCGTGATGGAGTCGTTGGAACAGGACCCTGTCATAAGTTGGGGACTACCTGTAGACTGTTGAGTATTTAGGAAGATTTTTGTGATTATTACCTATTTTCTTTGATGAGTTTAGATTTTCATTGGTATATTTGAGAGGCCCTGATATTTGGTTCAATCTCTTGTGTTTTGTATATTTGTAGTGTTCCATAAAGACTGACTTGGTTTTTGCTTGTAAGATAAATACGGTTTCTTAACAGTGGCAGACACCGTATCTCCTTATCTGATGGATCACCCTTCTGGGAGTGCCAGTAGGATCCAAGCATAAATATAACTAACTCAGTGGTGAGACTAAATCCCTTTACAGGGACCGCTTTTCTTAGAAGTATTCTGGCATTCTCCATTACAGCTTATATAAAAAAGCACGTTTACTATAGTTACTTGTGTTTTAGAAATCCTTCTAGTGCTAGTTCTATATAGAACTTTTTAATTTTAAAGAGAAATAATATTGAATAGTAGGAAAAGCACATGCAACTTCGGACTAAAAAAAAACCAAAGCCATTGCCATCGAATCGATTTTGACCTAATGTTGAATCTGACTTTGTCAGTAACTGGCTGTGTTTGGGGAGCTTTGGTGGTACAGTGGTTAAGCGCTTGCCTGCTGTATGAAAAGTTGGTGGTTTAAATCCACCAACCACGCTGAAGGAGAAAGATGTGGCAGTGTGCTTCTGTAAAGATGACAGCCTTGGAAACCCTGCGGGGCAGTTCTACTCTGTTCTTTAGGGTTGCTATGAGTCAGAATTGACTTGATGACAATGGGTTTGGTTCGGTTTGTTTTTACATATCTGTAAAATTGTGCCAGTAATACCTTCCAACATTTTGCAGAATTGTCATGAAGATTTAGGGATAATGTGTTGTTCCTTCTTCCCTCCCACAGTGAACACTCAGGCAGACAGATACGTAAAATGTGTGACATGTCAGAGATTGTGCTAAGTACCAACATAAAGTAGGGGACTCCGTAGTCTCGTCAGGTCTAATTCCTTAGACTTAGGAATCTTTAAAAAGAAGGAAGTCCTTGAAATTCTCAAAAGGGAAAAAATTGCTTCTCAAAATCTAGGTTATGTATGACATAGAATTGCAAGCATTTTAAAGAGCTTGAAGAAGACTTTTAGATTGTTATGTTTATTTCCCCTCTGGTTTTTAGTTGTTTTGAGGATGTATTTTACTATTAGGACTATTTAGGACCCTCCTAGGGGTTTTTGGAAACACTGGTAGCGAAGTGGTTTAGAGCTACGGCTGCTAATGAAAAGACTGGCAGTTTGAATCCACTAGGTGCCCCTTGGAACCCTATGGGGCAGTTCCACTCTGTCCTGTAGGGTTGCTATGAGTCGGAATTGACTCGACAACAACAGGTCTGGGTTTTGGTTTTGGGGGGGGTTTTAAAAACTGGGGTGACAAATCCTTTCCTGATCCTGGAGAAAGAGGAAAGAGCCCACAGTTGGAGGGAGGGCCTGACACCAGTGATAAAAAAAAAAAAAATAGAGCTGAATATTTAGCAAAGTTGGCAGATCTGACCCTTACAACATATTTCTGCTTTGTGGTTTGAAGAGTCTTTTCTGCCTCATTTTAAGTGCGTTTTTTTTTTTTTTTTTTTAATAAAAGAGGCCACAGGTTTTATAGGAGGGTCTTGTACACCTAGAAGAGATCTAAGATTATCTTCAGAACTTCATTTTACACTTGGAGGGGGGAACGTGCTTGCGCAAGGTGTCCCATACACACAGTTCTTGGGCAGAGCCCATCTTTATCTTAGGATGCATAGTCCAGAACTGTGTCCCTGTTACACAACAGAGGGTACTCACTTTCTTCAAGATTGGGTGAATAATTCTTGGCCAGTGCTGGTGGAGAGTAGCAAAACTTAGTATTTAATAAGTTACAGAAAAATAAGGAATCTGCAGACATGGAAGAGTTTTTTTCCAGAGGTCCTGGATCATGAGGCTCTATACCTGCTTGGAAGACTGATAGGGAAAGTACAGTGAGATGGAACTGTCAGATAGTACTTTTCAGAGAATGGAATTCTTGAGCTAGGGCTCAAAAGAAAGGTTGTGTTCCTGATGTCTTGTATAGTAAGCCTAGCTTGTTATACAGGAAATTTACATTTACAGTAGCTAAGTAACTTGCCTGAGGTGAGGCTTCTAAATAGTGAAACCAAGATTCAAATCCATCTACTCCCAAAGCCAGTGTATCTCCCACAGTGCATGCTGCCTCCCAGAGGACGAATGGATATACTCGGAAGGGTTGAGCTCAGGCTGGATTCAGGCTCATGGAGGATGTCTGTAAAAAGAGGAAGGACCAGAGCAGGAGGTGGGATGCATTTGTTCTGTTTTTCTTTCTTGGAGCCAGTGGGTATGCAGAAGTCTAAAGTATAGGTTGTTTAACGTAGAGAGAGGGGGCATCCACCTCTTGTAGGCAGAGAAGCTGCTCTGCGCTTGGAAGGAGGGCATGTAGGAAAGTTATTCAGGTGGCATTGATGGGACTGGTCTTAATACCAGTTTGAGTTAGTTTAGGCCAAGTTTAGGCCAAGTTGTTGATGCTGGTAATGACAATGATAGATGACTCAGTCAACTAAAAAGACAGCTGGAATAGCCTTTAGAGCTTATTTAGATCAGTCCTCTTTTTTTGTTTTTGGTGACAGCCTTGTTGATATAATTCACATACCACACAATTCATCTATTTAAAGTGTACGGTTCAGTGGTTTTTATTATATTCAGAGTTGTGCAGCCATCACCGCAGTCAATTTTAGAACATTTTCATCACCTCAAAAAGAAACCTAGTACGATTTCTAACCTCCTATTTACCTAGCCCTAAGCAGCCAATAATCAGCTTTCCGTGTCTATAAACCAAAAACCAAACCCACTGCCCTCGAGTTGTTTCCAACTCATAGGGATCCTGTAGGACAGAGTAGAATTGCTCCATAGGGTTTCCAAGGCTGTAAATCTTCCCGGAAGCAGGCGGCCACATCTTTCTCCCACAGAGTGGCTGGTGGGCTCGAACCACTGACCTTTTGATTAGCAGCTGAGCGCTTTAATCACTGTACCATCAGGGCTCCTCTATGTTTATAGATTTGCCTATTCTGGGTATTTTATATAAGTGGAATCGTATAGTATGTGGTCTTTCCTGGCTTGTTCCACATAGCATAGTGTTTGCTGCAGCATGTATCAGTACCTTGTTCTTTTTTATGTGTGAATAATATTCCATCGTATGGATATGCCACATTTTGTTTATTTAGGTACAGTTGCTAGACATTTGAGTTGTTTACACCTTTTGGCTGTTATGAATAATGCTGCTGTGAACATCGTGTACACTTTTTTTGTGGCTTCTCACTTCAGATGGTGAAATTGAGCAGGGTGATTTGCCCAGTTCACAGTGCTATTTCCAAGGTATCCTGGGGCTGGAGGAAGCTCTGGTGCAATATACTTGACCAGGATAGTAACTAACCATTTAAATTATTTTTAGTTTTGGAAACTTCTCTTCCTTCAGAGATGATACAGTGGCATAAGGGTAGACTTTGGTATCACATTTTCTACTGACCTTTTCTCCGTTTTACCCTGGACAAGTGACTTCTGTAAGCCTAGGTTTTCCTGTTTGGAAAATAGGATTAATTCTCACCTTGCAGTGTTATGAAGATTAGCAGTAATTTAGGTAGAGCACCCAGCATAACGTGGGAATGTCTCTAAGTGGTAGTAGTATTTAGGAAAATACTGAAGGGGCTGAGAAAAATGGCTAGGAGATGGGCCTGTAGTGACCCAGAGCAGCCACTAGATGGCAGAGAAGCAGCAAGAAAAGCCTGGCGGTTGTGCACCAGGCACTTAGAAAAGTTCTTGAGTTTCTGCCTTTCTCATTGTCCCTGGGAAGAGAGCGAAGACTTCTAAATTGCTAGGGAAAGAGCTTACTGCCCACAGTGTCTCCTCACCTGTACCTGCAGCCTGCAGTTCAATTCTGAAAACCATTACTACCTTCCCAAGCCAGTGATCTTGCTTCACATTTCTCAAATAATTGGTGCCGGTTCCCTAGACCCCAGTCTGCTTGATTCTCATGGAACTGTATACCTCTCAGCTAGCCTTCAGGAAGGCATCAGTCTTCATCCTTCTCCCCCTGCCCCCGTGTGTTTTTCTTTTAATTACATCATAAACTAAGCCTTGGTGCAGACTCTGGGGGAGCTTACAGACCAAGACAGCTCCTTTGCTATGTATACACATGACACATGCTGCCCCTGCAAGCAGCAGCATCAAAGTTGGGCTGTCAAGGAGTAGTGAGTGCCCATGTGTGGGATCAGATTTGAGGGGAATTGGCTTATTTCAGGGCTGTAGAGAAAGTTTGCATTGGTTGGAATGTGTGCAAGCAGAGAGCCCCCTTTAAGGGTGCCCTTGGGGATCGCTGTCCCTGGGTGGTACAGATGGTTAAGTACTCAGCTGTGAACTGAAAGGTTCGTGATTGGGGTCTACCGAGAGGCACCTTGGAAGAAAGGTCTGGTGATCTACTTCTGAAAAATCAGCCATCAAAAGCCCTATGGAGCACGGTCCTACTCTGACACGCGTGGAGCTGCCATGAATTTATAATCTACTCCATGGCAGCTGGTTTGATTTTGCTTTTAATTGGGATTGTTAGGCCAGATGACTTCCATATTCTCTTGCAATGCTGAGCCTAGCGGGCCAGGATGGGTATGTAAGGAGAATGTTTAGCTTTCCCCATGGCCATTCAGAAAGATTTCCCACAGCTTGGTCTCTCCCAGCCACTTTTTGCTCCCAAGTAGGGCAGTTTTGTCTCTCACAGAGCTGAGGCTCTCCATTTTGCAAAGGCCCATGAGTAAAGGATGGAAAAAGCAGGTGTGCTAGGGCCGATAGGTGAGATTTTGGGGCTGGGAGGAGCCTTGAAAGATCATGTGGTCTGTATCCTTGCCTTTGGGCAGATGAATGTCTGAATTAGAGGGTACCTAAGCCTCTGTTCCTGAGGTCCCTCAGCCAGGCAGGCCTGAAGCTGAAGCAGATAGAAGTGAATGGACCCCGGGCGTTCCTGTGCCTGAGCACTTCAGCACGTCATTCCTTCAGTTCATTGGTAGCCAGTTGGTTCTGGTCTCACAGTGTCTAATCATCTTACGTCTCTCATCTTTTCTTAATGTGAGTGGGAGCCTCTCCTGGTATCCAGCATGGTGTTGAGCACACAGTGAGTTCAAATGTTTGAAGAGAAGAAAGGCAAGGAGAAGAGGGGGAGTCAGGAATGTAAAAGAAACCAACAGGGAAAAAAGCATGCACAGGCCATAATACCATCTATTTATAAAGCTGCTGATACTAATGCTTTCGTGCTCATCCTCCTAAAAGCCTGTGAGAAAACTGGATTAGAGTTGAGCTCCTACAAGGTTTTGCAGATTGAACCGGAGTCTTGGTTCTGAGTCCAGTACTCCTTCTCCTCGAGCACTTAACTTGTGTGTGGGAAATTCGCTCATCCATCCAGTGGGTTCCGTGGTTGAGAAGGCTGGGACTGGCCGCCTGCCAGTTCACAAATTGGGCAAGGCTCATCCTCAGCACCTCTCACGTCCCTCTTCTGCCCCCACGAAGCCACATACCCTTGGGACAGGCCTTCGCCATCACTTGGTCAGGTTGAGGTAAATGACTCATGAGAGACCAGGCTGGTAACTGCTGCTATGGCTTCCAGATTAAGGAGTCTAGGTTTTACTTTCTTCATGAATTTTCCCCTTCAGATATTAAAGGGAAACCAGTTCCACCCTTTTGGGGCTGAGAAACCAGAAGTTGGGGAAGAAGGAAAACACACAGAAAGGCAGTTTTGGAGTTAGAGCAGCAGAAAGGCTTTGGAGTGAAAACATCTAGGTTTCTAGCCTCCTGTCCCATCTGTTAGCTGAGACTTTGAACAGGTACATTAACCTCTCTGAGCTTCAGTTTCTTCATCCCTAGAATTAAACAATTGTTGGGCTGATAAGAATTAGAGATGTGTGCACAGAGAATGGTGTTATCTCCTGTGTGCTGCCACGGGTTGAACCCCTGATTGCCTTCTGCTTTAGTGAACTGATAGCAGGCATCCTGGACCCAGGCCTGCTTCTTGGGAAGTTCACCCCAGGGGCTCTAGGATCTGATGCATTTGTACTTTCCCAGTAGAAGAGGAGGTTGTCTTTGAACTTCTTGCTGGCTGCTGAGCCCTGGGACAAAGAGGAGACAAGCCCCAGGGCTGAGACAATCGTGTCTTTATTATCTCAGATGTCTCGGGCCTGTCCCCCGCCTGGAGATATATGGCTGGGAAGGCTAGCTCCGTGGCCTCGGCGCGATTCCAGCTCCTAGGAATGTCTGGCTGTTTTATAGCAAACAGGATCACGCACAACAGCCCAGCATCCAGCATCTCCACCCCAGAGAGCTTATTCTCTCCGCCAGCTTGTAAAACAGTGGGACCTACAGCAGTGTGACACAGGCCTCATGGCTTTTCGGGCCCCAGCATCCTGGCACAAGGCAGCAATCCTAGGCAATGGCACATCCGCCCAGGGCTCTGGGCACAGGGCCGTGGCATTGCCATACCCAAGGGCCTCTTTTTACACCGGCTCAGTTCTCTTAAACATGGGCTGCCCTGATTCTAGACTGTTTCTCCCTTTTGACCCTTTGGGAAGCAGCTGCAGAGAGCCACTGAGAAGGCTTGTTTACAGATGCACTTGGCACAGAATGGAGAGACCAGCAGCGATGAGTCCTTGAGTTCCAACCTCCAGCTGCTCCCAGGTGCTGGGGAGCCTTCCACTCTGGGCTTCGAAGAAATGAGTCCACACTGTTGTCTTTGGCTAAGGCTTCAGGAACTTGGAGATGAGGAGACCAGCAGACAATGGGTCAGATGGCTGTCCAGGGCATCATTTATAACAAAGCCATGTGGGCTGGCCCTCCAGGGAGGCCTTGCACAAGGACCAGGGGTCATGAACCCAAGCTGAGACTCTTCTCTGGGGCCCTGAAAGAGGAATTGGTTCCTGATATCCAGGGTCCAGTAGTGGGTGGAAATGGTTTAATCCTTCCCCGATTCCTTTATCTTGGAGGGGGAGCCCGGAGTTACAGCCATAGAGCTGTGGCATTTTAGAGCTTTAAGAGGATTAGCGCCCACTTCCGGGCCACCTTTCATCTGGAAGTCAGTCCACCTTGTACCTAGCTAGTGCTCAGTAGATGGTTGGGTTGGATTGCTTCTAGTGCCTCACATCTTTTGGCATTTATTCAATGCTTCCTGCCCTCTAGCCCCATAAAATAGAAGATTCAGATCCCACCCTCAAGGGGCTCACAGTCCAGAAGGAATATGAACATGTGAACAGTAATGTGGCACCAGGACTGGGTGGCATGTACCTGAAAGAAGCACCAGCCCTTTTTTTTTTTAACCCCCTGCCCAACTTAAGTGTGGAGAGTCTGCCCTGAAACATCTCCTGGCTCAGTGATTCTCAGGACGGGGGCTGGGAGGTGGAGGCAGGTACATTCTCGGATGTTAACAACAGCAGTAGTAACAGCTAAGGACTGAGCGCCACTGTGTAATAGGCAATGTGCTAAGTGCTTTGTCTTCACAATAGCTGTGTGAGGTAGGTGCTGTTTTTATTCTGATTTTATAACTGGTTAAATGACTTGCCCAAGGTACACAGCTGGTGGAGGTGGGGTTATTTGACTCCAGAGCTTTTAACCACTAGACACCACTTGAGGGGAAGTATCAGAATAGCCAGTAGGCAAGAGGTGTGTATAATTTGAAAATACTTACTTTGAAGTCACCGTAGCTTTGATTGTTTTTAGTCACAGGATTTACTTTGAAATGTCAGAATTAACAGAAGGCAGGGGTTTTGTCTCAAAGTCAGGGGCGTGGGTTAGAGATTGAGAAGCTCTTTCTCGCTAATGAACTTATACCTCTGCTGAGTAAGCTGTACTGAGCTCTGACCCTTGAGGGTGTATTGGAGGGGATTAACCTGCCTTTCCCTCACTGTACTGGGTCTCCCCAGCAAACTGAAGCTGCTGTGTGGTTGAAAATGGCAGCTGGCAGCTGGGGTACCAGGCATCATATACCGCATTGAATGTGCCCAGGTTTCTGAGAGGAGAGGACTGGGGCGTGTGTGTGGAGTGCTGCTGTCAAACATCTGGCCAGGTGGGAAGGTGAGAATGGGTGTTCCCGAGCAGAAGTGAAGGGAATGGGAAGGAGAACTGTTAACCTACCTGCATACACTTCAACGACAGCAGCAAAAAAAAAAAAAACAAAAAAAAACAAACTTGTTGCGGACGAGTCAATTCCGACTCATAGAGACCCTATAGGAAAGAGCAGAACTGCCTCCTAAGGTTTCTAAGGAGTGGCTAGTGAATTCGAACTGCTGATCTTTTGGTTAGCAGGCAAGCTCTTAACCACTGTGCCACCAGGGCTTCATGTTACGGTTCAGTTCTCTCAGCAGCCCTTTGAAGGGGTATAGATGGGGAAACTGAGACAGGGCTTAGCTTATCTGAGGTCACCCAGCTAGGGAGGGGCCTAGAAGGGGTTCAAACCCAGATGTGCGTGCCTTAAGCTGTCAGACTTTATCACATCATGACTGATCTTTTGAAGAGCAAGTCTAAACCTCCCCTCCTCATCCCCTTCTGATTTGAGTGATTGAGCTGCCCCTCTCTCAGCCTCCGTCTTCCCAGACTGAAGCGGTCTGAATTCATAGCAGCAGCCCTGCATCCTCTTGGTCACCTCTCTGGATCCACTCTGGCTCCATGAAGAATCAGAGGGGCAGCAACTTACCCTGTCCTGCCTGTGATAACCATTAGCTATTCCTGAAGCTTCTAACCTCTGCCCAAGAAGGTGGGGGAGGAGGCCCAGGCTGCAGGAGGTGCTGGAAGGATAAAGGAGGAGGAATGGAAAGACTCCAAGGAGAAAAGACACCCAGCAAATTCTAGTGCCATCTAAACCCGACGGGACCAGGAGCCATTCTGAACCTACAGTACTGTCTCCCACATTCCCTCTTTCTTAAAGAAGACTGCCATCAGCATCCCTTACAGCTCTCCACAGTCCTCAGAGCACTTCCCCATTCACTGCTGCACTGGTCCTGCAATAGCCATAGGTATGGAGGCTTTGGAATTACGTCTGGGTCCAGTTGTGGCTCTGCTGGTTATTTTCATTTCTGTTCACAGATGGGATTTGGAGGTTTACTAACTTGCCTCAGATTCCATAGATCATCAGCAGTGGAGCTGGAACGAGAACCCAGATCTTCTGATGCATAGAAAGAGGTTTCATGAAGAGGAAAGGGAGAAGCAGTCTCTATAGGGCTCTGGTTAGGTGCTTGTTAAAGTCCTGCTTCAGATCTTCTTGTTTCTGTGTACTTAGGATCTGTTGAGCTTCCTTCAGTTTCCTGGTAAAAGATCTTTTTGGAAAGTATTTACCTCTCGGCTGAACTGAAGAGGAAAAGGACTCGTCTACACCTTGGTCCAGGATAGATGTCTAGAGCCAGATGTGGGAGCAGCCCACAGGGTCCGGACCATAGATTGTCCGCCTCTTCCTACTGTGGGCAGGAACTTAACAGCGTGTCTGGTGGGCTCAGGGCTGGGTCTCAAGTCTTGTGCCACTCCAGCCAGCCCCAGTGGTGGGACTCCAGCCTTCCTCACCGCCCCTCTAGAGAGGAAGCTGTGCCTGCAGAGTGATATATAGGTCCCCAACAGAGCAATGTAAGGCCTCCATCAGAGTGATAGACTTTAGCTTAGCCCAGCCAGAGACAGATAGGACTGCTTTGTGTGGACGAGTGGCAGGGGTGGCCTCAAGGTTCTGAGGTGCTTTGCCCAGGAAGCATCAAAGAGCAGGGACAATAGTGGGGTAAAGGAAACAGGCTGGTGACTTGTGATACCCGAAGACCTGGGATTTGACCCTAGGCAAGTCTCTTAGCTTCTCTGGGCCTGAGTCTCCTTATCTATAAAGTAGGGACAAACCACATACCTACCTCAGCTTAGGGAGAAATATTTACGGTCAGTTCTTTGCATGTGACCGTGACATGGGATAATGCTGGTAGAGTGGTGGTTTAATGGTCTGATCCACAGCCAATAGGTGCTCTGTGAATGGTGGTAGTGTTGTGTTGATGATAGTGATGTGCTGTGGGGGCATTGAGAAGGCTTCCCAGAGGAGGCTGTGTCTGTTGCTTTCCCAAGAGAAGCTCCAAGGAAGCTTCATTTTTACCTTTAGCCCTGGCAAGGGGTCTTTGAGGACTTGGAGGGTAAGGAGAAAGGGGTACCTAGGTAGGTGAAGATGGAATCAAGAAGGGGAGGGGTGGGGAGTAGCATTAGGTTAGCCTCATCTGGGGTCTGTGCTCTCCCAGTTGTTGCTGACTTGAGCTAATTAAGCCCAGAGGAGCCACTCCCTGGTCCAGGACTAGTCATTGGCAAAGCTTGTCCCGGTCCCCTTCTGCCTCCCTGGATACCATTTTCCCAACTTGTCAACTTGTGGGTCTCAGTTTGTTTCTCCCCCTGGGGTCCTCTCTACCTTCTCTGTTTTGGGGAGTCCTACACCAGCCTTTCAAAGTCTGGGGGTTGCTGCTTGGGGCTAAGGCTTGGTTCTGCCCCAAGGTCAAGCACAGGTCTCTTCCCTCACTAGACTATGAGCTCCTTGAGGGCAGGGTTCAGGTAGGAATTGCCTCTGGGCTTCCTTCCTCAGCGTGGAGCCTGCATTCCTTGGGTCCTGAGCAGAGGGTACAGCTCCTCTTGGTTTCAGTTGTTGGCCTGGCCAAGGTGAGTTGGGCCTTCTCCCTCACAGGTGGCTTGGGTGGGTTGGGGGTGTGTGCTGATTGAGAATACATGGTTCCTTGTGTCCAGTTTCCTCTTCCCTGCTGGCCCAAGGCTTGGGAACAGTGGCTGCCTTTCTGGGGCAGCTAGGGCACCTGGCCAGAGTATGCTCTGTCAGGCACTGTCCGCTCTTCAGCAGGCCCCGGTCCTCCTCTTAACCTAGCGAAGGCCCTGGGTTATTGGTGTTGTTCTTGGCGGACCACCGGGCCCCTCAGCAAACAGGGAGGCGAGTGTGCACCCGGCCTGGGCCTGTTTGTGTTGGCCTTGCCAGGCGGGGGATTAGCTCAGCTGGGCTGCTAATTGCCTTCGAAGTGCCGGCTGGGATGCTGACAAGGGCTGGGCCCTTAGTCCCCTCCTCCCTCAGCAGGCTCAATGCCAGGCTTGGGGGCCTGGCCCAGAAGGGCCCCTTTTCTCCCCTGTCAGTGCTTGCTTGGCCTAGAGCCTTGAGATGCGGGCAGGGGGTCACCAGGGCTGGCGGCTCAGGAAAAAGTGGGGGAGATGCCTATGAAGTCATCGCATGGGCCAGGCCAGGCCAGACTCCCCATGCCCCTCCCCCACATCCCTGAGAGTCTCCCTTCCTGAATCAGCTCCACTTACCTCACACCTTCTCTTGAAGCTCAGCACTTTCTCCTCTTACTAGGAGGTTGCTAGGTACCTCTGCCCAGATGTCCTCTACCTAGTAACTACCCCATGGTCTCTCAGCCTCTCTTCTCGTCTGTCTCCCTCTCTGTTCCTCTGTGTCTGTCCTCCCACCCTCTGCCTTTTCCTCACTCTATTTCTCAGCACCCCATGCTTTCCCTTCTGTCTTTGGTGTTCTCTGGCCCTTCCTAGGCCTGTGGTTGACCCCAAACCCTGCCTGTGGTGTTCCCCAGACTTCCCAGGATGCCTGCTCTCAGGAAGAGGCTGTGAGGAGGGCCACTTGATCACTGTGTTCCACTGCTTCCCAAGAGCTCTTCAGGCCTGAGCTCAGGGCAGCTGCCAAGGATAGAGTCTTCCTGTGTAACTGCCCACTCTAGGAGCCTTGAATGCCCCCTAATCTGCCTGTCTGTGGCCTCCTCCTATCGTCACAGGCTGAGCCGTCTGGGCCTTGCTACATACTCTTCCTGTTGCTCTGACATTCCCTCCTTGGTCCATGCTTCTGACCTACATTGGGACCTTGGTTTAGCCTCTATAGCTGGTGCCTAGGGGCTGCCTTGCCATAGCCTTGCTTACTGCTGCCTAGATATCTTCATGCACCCCTCCCACCTTGAGTCTCCGTTTTCTTGTTTGGAGATCTCTGCCCTGAGAGATTTGCCTACCTTTGTTCCTGGAGATGAGTCCAAAGTGGAATCACAGTCTGGGGGCACCTGCCTTTGGTGTTCTAAAGGCTCTTCATGTTCTAAACCCTCTCCCCCCTTTCCCCCTGCCTTTTCTGGCATCTTTTTAGCTACTTTAACTGCATCCTGAATTCCTGAAAAGGGAATAATTATAATAATTATAATATTTATAATAGCTGCCATTTATTGAGCTTTGCATACGTTACCTTACTTAACATCCCCCCCTAAATAGGATCAATTATTATTTAGCCCCTTTTGAAATGGGGGGTGGGGGGGCAATTCCATATTACAGATGAAGAAAATGAGTCCCAGAGATGGGAAATGAGTTGCCAAGGTCCACTTATATCAAGGAAGTGGCAGCACTGAGATTCAAAGCCTGACTCCTTTCACAGTTCTAGAAAACGACTGGGCATGGACAACTTTACCATTTTGTTGCCATCTTGGACTTTCTACATCACCGGTCCCCGTCTCTTTGCCTTTGACATCTTCACTTGAGGATGGTGTGTCTTTTTCCGTCTACCTGTACTCTAGACCCATTCCCTTTGTCCTGGCTCCTCCTCCTGTGTGATATTCTTTCTACCCCTCCCCCAGTTTTTTCACAAACTCATGTGTGTCCCCTGCCATCCTGAAAGCACTTTCCTTCAGCCCTCTTTACCCCCACTCAACTTCTGGAAAGGGAAGCACATAGCAGTCTGCTGGACTTCATGTGACCAGCTGTTCCCAGACTGGTCCAGATTTACTGTAGTGAGGTGGAAGGGATACAGGGTGGGTGATGGGCGCAGGCTATGGCCTCCCTTGGTAAGGATGAGCACTTTGCCCACCTAGGCTGGAGGTTCCTGGAAGCCACCTTGGGTCACCCCGGCCGCAGGGTCCCCCCTTGGCTGTGACTTTTGACTGGAGTTATATGAAGTTACTCTACCCACACTCCCTATCCTGACTGGGCTCGAATCCCTGGGGTTTATTTCCAGCCACAGACCTTGGGTCCCTGTATGCCTGGGCAGGAACTAAGTTTTTTCCATTGTCCCCTACCTCTTCTATCAGTACCCAGACCCTCTTCACCACAGCAACGCTCAAGAAAGGTTCTGATCAGCTCGTTCCGGCCAAGGTTTAAATAACTGGTCATGGCTCAGCGAGATGCAGATCTAGCCCCTGTGTGTTACTGGTGGAATTTCAGATGGTGTGCTGGTGGGTCCTTTCCTTGCCCTTAAACCAGTTAGTTATTCAGAAGAAATGGGGGTCACCACATCTACAACTTGCTACTGTGAACCTGCTTTTCCCCTGTTTTTCTCCAAGTTTCTCTTCCCTCTTCTACAAAAAAAGTCACTGCCACAAGTGCGAGATAAAGAAATAATCTTTTTATCGTGCATCAGACTATGTCGTGGGGATGTCACAATGGCAAGGAGCCTAGTATAAAAACTGGACGATGGGGGTGGGGACAGCAGAGATGGGTAGCAGCATCCAGAGCTGGGGCTTATCTAGCCCTAGGCCTCAGAGGGCATGACCATTGCCTTGGGACAAGGCTAGTAGAGAGGGTTTCAGACAGGACAGGGACCCTCTGGCCAGCTTCCAGGCCTCTGTGGGATCAAGAATGGGTGGACTATGTCTGGGACCTGTGCTGGTTCCTCTTCTCCTTTATTGGGACAGCTTGGAGCTGCCTGTGTCAAAGGAAGCTCCATTTTCCTGGGGCTGTAGATCCCTTTGGCCTTTGGGGGAAGTGGTAGTGGTAGTGATGGTGGTAGGGCTAGTGCTAGGCAGAGGTGCCCAGAATCTGGTCCAATTCTCCTGGGTCATAAGGCTTCAGAACCCCAGGAGGGTGAGCTTTGAGCAGCCCCCAGGCAGGCAGCAAGGTGAAGCCTGTGAACAGGCACAGACCCCTCCCACGACCACTACACCAGCCTGTACTCACTCCTTCCTCAGCTCTGGGGAAAAGACCTGGGGGTGGAGGGGAGTGGCTTAGCCCTATTTTCTGGGGAAAGGAGTCCCCACTGCATCTTTTGGGTCTGGCTTCTGCCAATGAGGGATAGTGTTTTCCCTGGTGCTGAGAGCCAGCTGAACTGAGCTCCACAGAGGAACAGTGGGCCCAGCCGGGCAGCTGTGGGGATACTTGGGCAGCTCAGCTTTCATACACATGAGAGCCGGCCTGCCCCAAGATTATCCCCACATTCGGCTCCAGCATCTCACTTGGTTTCGACCTCTTTTCTGGATGGACATTGAGCAGAGAGCTTGGCTGGGGGCCAAGGGTGCTGACCCTCTCTTCTTGAAGGAGCCAATACCAGGAGGCACAAACCACAAGGCCTGGAGGAGTTTTTGCAGGCTGGAGCCATATTCTGAATCTGGACTTTGAATTCAGACACTGAATACTGGAGCCTAGAGCCCTACTGTGGTAGCAGCTTGGAGGCTGGGCTGGGGGCTGAGCGGGAGCCTCTCTGACAGTGAGCTCCTCTGGTGGTTGGAAGCCCAACTGGGAAGTGACCACGTCAAGGGCCAGGTCTTGCTCTGCACATGTCCCACTCGCTGAAGTCTGGGCCAGGCACCTGAGGGTTTGGCTGGGACACAGGGTCAGGCCCAGGCTGCTGGTGCTGTGTCTTGGGGACTACTCATGGAACCTGGGACTTCAGAGGTTTGGAGGTCCAGGAGGTGGCGGGGGGAGAGGGCTCAGCAGCTCATTTTGCCAGCCTTCTAGCGGTGCACCTCATCCCTCAGAGCCTGTCCTACCCTTAGGAGCCACGCGGGCTCTGGCTCAGACGGTGTGGCTCCTGTTGCTGTCTTGCCCTTGCCCTTGCCCTTGCCCTCCAGTCGGAGCCCCCTTCCCAAGGCTCCTATGTGTGTAGGTGGAGAGTTGTAAACTCTTTTTTTCCTGGGGGTTGGTGGTGGTGGTAGTTGTGGTCGTGTAACTTCCGTCATGATGGCAATGATTTTTCCCTGCCACAGGGCCACCTCCCCTTCCTAGATAGCAGGGCCAGTAGCCATGTGGCTCTAAAACTCCTTGTTACCCACCTTAAGTCTGCAAGTAGAAAAATGGGCACGGATAAGGGAGTGGTCAGTAGCAGCCCATGTGACAGCCAGAGGCATGAGCAAGGTCCCTTTGGTCAGTGGCAGCCACAAAGGCCTAGGCTTCAGGGAGACCCTGTTTGACCTTGGGGTCGCCTGCCTGGTTTCGGCAATAAATAACATGAGGACCCAAAAACCAAACCAAAACAAAAAATAAAACCAGTATCTTTTGGGGTAGGTGGTGGGTGACTTTAAATTATCGGCCTTCCCCGGGCCACTAGGTGGTTGCTGGGCTTGTGGCCGGGCAGGCAGTCATCGGCACGTGTGCAACTCTACGAGCCGCTGGCACTGCCGGCACTTGACGAAGCAGCACCAGTGGAATTTGCAGCTGCAGCGTTCAGCCAGCTCCACCTGGGCTGTGTGGAAGCCGCGGCCACAGCACAGCAGCTCACAGCCGTCGATGGCCTTGGATGTCTTGTTGCATGTGCGGCCTCTTGTGCCCAGCACGCCGCTGCGTATGTCTTGCTCACAGAAGTCTGGGCTGGGCTCCAAGTACACCAGGTCCTCATCTGTATGTGGCTTGAACTGTGCGTTGCGCGGCACCAGTGCCCTGGAGGAGCCCACACGACGTGGCTCCACCTCAGTGGCGCCATCAAACTTCTCCTTCAGTGCATGGCCCACCTGGCGGAAGGGCGGCACGGCCCGCCAACACGTCTTTACCTCACAGGAGCCTGACACCCCATGGCACTTGCACTCTACCCGCATGTGTGACAAGATAGCCTGTGGGGGAGGGGCAGAGAAGAGGTCAGTGGAGGCTGGAGAGGGAGCCGTGGGGACACTTACCCTGCAGATTGGAAGTCTACTGTCATGCTTTCTCTGCATCACCACCACCACCAGTTTCGACTGATGGTGACCCCATTTGTGTCAGTGTAACACTGCTACTATAGGGTTTTCATGACTAATTTTTCACAAGCGGATTGCCAAGCCTTCCTTCCAGGGTACCTTTTGATGGACTCAAACCTCTAGCCTTTCAGTTAGCAGCTGAGCTTGTTAACTGTTTACACTACCCAGGGACTCCCCTTTGCATTAAGCACCTAGTGGTTAAGAGCTCGGCTGCTAACCAAAAGGTTGGCAGCTCGAACCCACCAGCCGCTCCTTGGAAACCTTATGGGACAGTTTTACTGTGTCTTTTAGGGTCGCCATGAGTTGGAATTGACACAACAGCAATGGGTTTTTTTCTTTTTTATATGCTGTGGTGGGGCCGTAAGTAGTGTTGGGAACAGATGGACAAGATAATTATCTGTCCTTGGGGTACTCAGAGTTGATGGAGGAGAGACACTTAAGGGCAGTGTCATGTGAAACAGTGAGTGACAAATGGTATGAGGAGGAAGAACACTGCAGCATTTAATCTTCACAGGAACCTTGAAAGGAGGTATTGAGAAGGCAAATGGTATCATAGTTAAGCACATGATTTTTACTGTGACACTGAAGTGTTCATATCCTGGCCCTACTCCTTACCTGGGGGTGTGTGTATGACAGAGGAATGGGCACACACATGTACATATGTGTGGGTGGGGGCATGTCCGCTGTGCTGGGGGCTGTTTACACTGTTCTGTGACACCTACTCACCTGTCTACTTCCCGCACCTGCTAGCCTGGGGCCTTCTTGCCCACAGGTTCTGGGACTTGGTCCCAATGTGCCCATCACACAGCTCAGTTCCTGGCTTATAGGAGGTGCCTGGTGCTGGGTAGAAGCTTAGCACATGTTCTCCGAGTGGCTGTATGAGTGGGGGAGTGCTGTGGGGCCTTCCCCATGCCCATCCCTCCCCTAGTGGTGATGGGCAGTGGGTTCCACACTACCTTCCTGCCGGCCTCATTGTTGTGGAGGTTCATGAGGGCCCGGCTGGACGAGGCTCCCTTGCTTCTCTCCCGCACGTCCACAAATGATTGTGAGAAGGCCACGCCATAGGCGATGTTGTCCGAGCATCCTGACCACTGGAAGCCTGGGGCACAGTGGGGCATAGAGAGGGCCACAGGTGGGTGAGGGCCAGGACCCTGCCCTTCCACTCTGGGTAGTGGAAGGGCAGACGTGAGGGTGCAGCCCCAGCCTGCATCCTGCACTTACCCTGTGGGCTGACCCCGTGCACTGTCCGGTCACAGCCGCACTTTTCTAGCTCCCCACTGCTGCACGCCCGTGTCACCGCAAAGGCCACACCTGCTGAAGAGATGGCGTACACGAAGGCCGCCTCCCGTGTCCCTGGGGGAGGCAAAGGGAGGACAGGGCTAGGTCTTGGTGCTACCCCCTTGCACCCTCCTTTTCAGGTGGGGAAGGGGTACCTGGGGCCTCGTGAATGATGGAAGCCCATGGTGGGCGAGGCAGGTGGAACTCACGTGTGCCAAGCACTGTGCTGGCACTTGTTCTTATGCCTGTAGCTGAATGTGCACTTACTGTACGCCAGCACTGCTCTGAGTTCTTCATATGTTCTGATCTTTTAATCCTCATAATCACTCCATGAGCTAACTACTGTTAGAGGTTAGGCAACTTGTCTGCGGTCACGCAGCCCGTGGTTCAGCCAGCAGGCAGTCTGGCTTCAGAGCTTGTGTTCGTAGCCACCGTGGGATACTGTTCCCACAAGCCCTCCAGAAGATTAGTGATGTTAACATCATTTTACAGGAGACAACAGCCTGGAGAGGTGAATTTACTTACCTGAGATGACAGGGCTATGAAACAGCACTGCTGGACTATAAATCCAGGGCTAGCTTCCTCTAAAACCTGTTTTCTTTTTCTCTGTTTCCCAGCTGGCCCCACTGTGCTCTGAGTGGGGTCCCCTGGCCCTCTGTTCCTGCCCCTACCCTTCCTCCTGAGGCTGGGCCTGTTTCTGAGTATGTCATAAGTTTCTCTAGTAGGCTAGAAGTCCGAATTCAGGGCGTCAGCTCCAGGGGAAGGCTTTCTCTCTCTGTGGGCTCTGGAGGAAGGTCCTTGTCATCAGTCTTCCCCTGGTCTAGGAGTTTCTCTGCGTAGGAGCCTCAGGTCTAAAGGATGTACTCTGCTCCTGGCACTGCTTTCTTGGTGGTATGAGGTCCCCATGTCTCTGCTTGCTTTTCTCTTTTTTATCTCAAAAGGTATTCGGCTTAAGATCCAACCTAATCTTGTAGATTGAGTCCTGCCGCTGTTAATTCCATCTCATCACATCATATAGGATTTACAACACAGGAAAATCATATAAGATGACAAAATGGTGGACAGTTCACACAATAGTAGGAATCACAGCCTAGCCAAGTTGACAGATATTATTTGGGGGTGGGTGGGGAGGCACGATTCAATCCATGACAGTTTCCTTATGACTTTAAGAATAAGTCATAATGTCACTGAATTGTACATGTAAAAAATGTTGAAATGGCAAATGTTTTGTTACATATCTATCTACTGCACACACAGGTGCGCGCAAATCATAGTAACACTGGCTCCTCCTACTTACCACGACGACTGCGGGTTACTAGGTGTCTGTTACGCACAAGCCCTCCACCACCAGGGCTTTATCTACCTCCATTTTACAGATGATGGAATGAAGGCTCAGGAAGTGAGGGAGCCTGGACTCAAACACAGATCTGTCTGCCTGTGCTGCCTGCTCTTTCCCTTCCGCCCATGACTGCTCAGAGATTTCTATTTTGGTGCCTGCCCTCGTCCCCTGCCTGAATGGGTGTTTTTATCCTCCTAGGAACTGTGCTGTTTAGAACTGTGCCTCCGGGTGTGTATGGGGGGTGTAGCGGCTCTAGAGACTCTTTCTGGGGGTGGGGCTGGGGAAGAATGTGCAGAGCATGTGCACATGGCTGGCTGGGTGTGCGACCAGACAACCCTGCTCCCCTCCTGGGCCCTGTGAAGGCCTCTGTGTACCGTGACTGTCCTTCTGTCTCTTGCTGGACTGCCTATGTTCACAGGAGTGGAGGGGGCAGGTTTTGGCCCTGTGGTTGGCAATTACCTCTGCGACACCCAGGCCTGTGCTCTCGGCTGCCCCAGGGAGCAGTCATCGTGGTCAGACTAAACAATCACCTCCTCTGTCCCTGCGTCTGTGGACAGAGGCAGCAGAAGCCGGCACTAGGGTGGGAGGCAGCTCAGTCCTCAGCGACTCAGGACACCCAGTTCTTGGTTCGGGCCTTGAGCTGGGGATACCGCCCACCATCCCCTCTCCACTGCTCACTCTTTGCCCTGGCCTGGCCACTCTGGGCCAGCACTGGGGGCTTGGCTGGAGCAATGGGGCCTTGACAGCTTGAGACAGAATCTTCTCCAAGTTAATTGAGGTTAATAGCAGGATCATGTTGGTTGGTTTTGTGCTGTGGCCGCCCAAAGACAGACGACTTCAGTTTCTGGTATTTCTGGTATTTCCAGGCCTGAACCAGCACACATCTTTGCCCCAAAGACAAAGGGGGAAGGGAAGTCAAATCAGGAGATTGGGCTGATGGGACCTAGCGGGTAGTTCTAGCTCTTGACCTCGTGTGGTCCTCTCTCCTCTGCTTCTTGTGGCTCTTTGGCAGCCCCACGTGCACCCCTAGCTCTGGGCTGACTTCCTCCCCTAAGTACTAGTAGCTCCTGGGGTGCAGGGCCCCCGTCAGGTTGCTCAGGGAGACTTCTGCCTCTTTCCCCAAGCCAACATCCATCCGCTGGGACTCTTGGACCTCCTTGCCCCGACCTCAGGAATAAAGACACCATGGCTTTCTCAGCATGGGAGTGGGCCTGAAGGAAGAGATTCTGGAAGAAGATCATAATAAGAGCTAAAGCTGAGAGATACAAAAGTCAAACCTGTTGCTGTCAAGTGGATTCCGACTCATAGCAACCCTACAGGACAGAGGAGAACTGCCCCATAGAGTTTCCAGGGAGTGCCTGGTGGATTGGAACTGCTGACCTTTTGGTTAGCAGCTGTAGCTCTTAACCACTACACCACCAGGGTTTCTGAGAGCTTACAATAATATGTTGGGCTAGCACCTTACATATATTAATTTGTATACTCTTTACGACAACCCTATGAAGTAGATGCTTTTAGTCCTCATTTTACAGATGAGGAAACCTAGACACTGGTTGTCCAAAATACCCAGAACTTGAATTCCGGCAGTCTGGCTCCAGAGCTTTCAACCTCATTATCCTGCTTCGTGGAGGCCCTGAGCCTCCAGGGAGTATACAAGCAGCCCATCTCTTTCTACCTCCCATGTGTTAAGTTGAGAAGGGCTTCTTTAAGTCTACCCTGAATCCCATGGGCTGTAGGATAAGCCCAGTTCCTTTTGTGGGTTCTTTACCAGGGATGGTGAGCAGTTGGCCTCTGTGTTCAGCACAGGAGGCTCCAGAAGGCCTAGAGAATGTGGTTAAGCCATCTTGCCTCTAAAACTGATGCCAGAGGCTTCTGCAGCCTTCTTTAACCAGCCCTGGTCCCAGCCCTTTGATTCCAGTGCTGTGGCCGCTCGCAGCTCCCACCTCTGCCTGGTGTCCAGGAGCTCAGGCTGGATGGAGCCTTGCTTGCTAGTGGAGGACCCTGGCAGGGCCTGCTGTCCCCTGAGGCTGAGGAGACAGAGTTGTGGTGAGTCTGGGAATGTTGCAGTGGGGCTCCACATCGAGGTGGTGGATAACTGCTCCTGGTGAGGAGGTTTGATGTCCCAGCCACAGGAAGAAGGCAGTCCTCACTTTATCCTTTCCTGGGACAGTGAACTGGGCCCAAGTAAGGCAGAATTCTCTAAGGTGCTGATGAAGTTTGTTCTTTTCCATAAAGCCACTCACCCTATCCCACACCCAACTCTTTCTTCCTGCTGTTTGCTCTTCCCAGATCACATTCCTTCCCTGGCTCCGTGGGTCCGAATCTTGCAGGTACACTGGGCCTGGCTTCTATGCTATCTTTTTTGAGATGCAAGACTGTCTGAGACTGGAAATTCAGCACTGTCCTGTGGATCCAATGATGGCTACCCTTTCTGAGGGCCACTGTGTGCCAGGGCCTTTCCATATGTGTCTAAGGCACATGACAACTGGCAACCCACTTCCTCCAGCTCTGCTCTCCAGAGGAGGAAAATGAGGTTCAGTGGCTTGCCCAAGGTACTCTCAGCCAGTAAGTGGCCAAGCAGGAATTGGATCCCAGGCCTGTCAGACTCAAGACTCATGCTCTTCTGTCTCTCCCAGATATTGGAACAAAGGACATTGGATGGGAAGGAGTGTTTGGGGGAGAACAGGCTGAGGCTGAGTTGGGCTGGCAAGGAAGCCATGGGCATGGTGATCCCCTGGGCACCAAGGCAAGTGTCCTGGTGGAAGTGACGGAACAGGCACAACTGAAGTTGTTCCAGAGCAGACCCAGCTGATGTCTGAGGGAGGTAGGGCAGGACAGGCACACGGCTCAGAGAAAGACCTTATCCCCTGCCCTCTTTCCATCCTTGCCCCGAGACCGCTTTTCTGGTTCCCTTTGTCCCTCTCTCATCTACAAAGGCTCACCTTATTCTGAAACCACCTCCAAGAAGCCTCATTGGATTTAAGTAAAGAGCAAAGGCTTTGGAGTCAGACAAAGCTGTGTTAGATTCTTCTTAGCAGTGAGGCCTTCCTCTCTGAACCTCATTTCCCCACCTCTGATGCGGGACTGGTAATGCTGGCCTGCAGGCCAGACTCTAGCTCTTCTCTGCATTTTGCTTGCACCCTCACATGCTTCCCAGGACCCCAGGTGCTCTTGAGGGCATGCCTGCCCCATGTGATTTGTACCAGCCTGCAGGCTATTTTATCTTCCGATTTTCTGGTGTGTTTGGCCTCTTCACCCAGACTGGAAGCTCCTGGGGCCAGACTGTCCCTCATACGTCTCCTCTGGAACCCCCACAGGGCTGGCAGGCCAGGCCCTTCACAGCTACTTGGAGACAGTTGAGCACTGGGAGAGAGCATGGGTGCTCAGCCAGGCAGGCTTGAGTTCTAGTCCTGGCTCTGCCACTTCTTAGAGGTGTGATTTCAGTTTTCTTGTCTATAACATGGGGTCAGTATGAGTACCTACTCACCGGTGATTGTGAAGATTTAATGACATAAAATATGGAAAGTGCTTATAGTCCAGTGCTTAACACATAGTAGGCACTCGATACATAGTAGCTATTGTGATTGTTAGTGGTGGTGGTTAATGCCCTTTTATTCATTTGCTAACAGAGATCAGCTGGGGAAGGACACTTTGAAGGTCTTTGAGTTGACCACTTGTTTGCATTGACCTTTTGGCTTCCTCAGCAGCATCTTTTGCTCGCTTTTTGCTGATCGTCTGCTCTGAGCAAGGCCCCATGCACTAGGTGTACTGAAGTGAATCCTGTCCTCAGTGAGCTCCCAGTTCAGGAGCGTGTCTGGGGTGCTCCCTTCCCTCAGGCCTCCTGTGACTTATCTGATGGCACCGAAGAATGTTCTCACCCAAACTGGGTCTGACTTGATGACAAGGTTGATGACAAAGGTAAGAACACAGGTTTTAGTGGGTTGCAGCCCAGGACTGAAAAGCATTTACTTCTGAAATCTAGCCTGGTGCCAAGTCAGTAAGGTGTCCTAGATGGTGTCAGGTTCACAGGGAGTGGAGAGGTTGGGCTCTGGAGTCAAAGATGGGCCTGGGTTTGAGTCCTCACTTTGCAAGGCCAGGGCACACATGGCCTCCTAACCATAGCAGTCAGAGCCTGAGGAGGCATTGAGCTCATTGAGTTCGTCTTTCCGGAGGGAGACTTGAACGAGGTCACATGATAGAGGTAGGAGGAGGCCCACTGTTGTCTACAGATGGGGGAAAGCAGGAGGAGTTTTTCTCACCTTTCCTACTTCTGTCAGTCCCCACTGGGCAGCCCACTCTGACCCTCCAGCACTGCCCGCTCACTGCAACCTTGAACTTTTGCCTGCTCCTCTCCCTCCCACCCTCAAGCCCTTTACATTCATTCATCAAGTATCTGTCGATTACCTCCTTTCAGCAGGTCGAGGCACTGGGGCCAGGCAGTGACCAAAACACACAAAGGCAATCCCTCATGTAGCCCTAATGCCTGCTCAGTCAAGTACTCACCTCCCCTTTTCCCAGCCACTCCAGACACAAATCTACCAAATTTTCAGCTTATAGCACAGAGTTTGGCCTCAAATTACACAGAGTCCTTATCATTCACCATTACTTCATCACCTGTCTTGGCCCTGTGGGCCAAGAGCATGGGTAGTAGCCTCCACTACAGGGAACTCAGGGAGCATGGAGTTGGAGGCTGAGACCTTGGGTAATGCTGGCAGTCATGGCATTGCCCCTGCGAGCCCTGGGCGGGTGAAGGAGCCCCTCATTTGCATCATCTCCAAATCTAGGAGGTTGGTCCTACGATTGTCCCCATTTTACAGGGAGGAGGTCACTGAGGCTTAGAGAGGGGATAGAACTTGCCCAAGACCTCATAGCCAGGAGGTGGCAGATGCAGGGTCTGGGCACGTGACCACCCTCTGCTGGCTGAGCCTCCTTTCCCAGGTGTACCATGGGAACATTACAACCTCACAGAGTTGTCGTGAGGATGTCTGATGCAGGAGCACATAGTAGGTCCTCGACAAATGTCTCTTTAATCTCTAAGGAGTGCCTGGGTGATGCACATGGTTAAGTGTCCGTCTATTAACTGAAAGGTTGGCAGTTTGAATCCACCCAGAGGCACCCCAGCAGAAAGGCCTGGAAATCTACTTCCAAATGTTCATAGACATTGAAAACCCTATGGAGTGCAGTCCTACTCTGACACATGTAGGGTCGACATGAGTTGGAGTCAGCTGGATGGCAACTGTTGGTTATTTTTTCTTCTCTAACTATGGCCTGGATCGTGGGTGGGATCTGTTGGCTGTGTCTTCTTCCACAGCCTGAGGCCATGACCCCAGCCAGGCTGCTCATGTGTGTGGGCTTCAGCCAAACTCCCTAACACCAATAGCTCAGGAGTATGAATGAGCTGGCAGGCTGAAGCCCATGATGATGAGGATGGCAACATTGATTACTGACGGCTCCTCTTAGGTCAGGGTCATTGGATCTTTGTGACAACCCTATGAGGTAAGCACTAGTGCCGGTCTCATGGACAGGTGAGGACACTGAGGCTCTAAGGAGTGAAGTCACTTGCCCAAGGTCTTACTTGCCCCTGCTCCCGTCCTCCTGCCTCATCAACCCCTGCATTTCCTGAGGCCAGTGCTTTGCCCTCAGGCCTCAGGATTTTTCCTCTTGGCACTCCCTTTTCCTCTTGTTCAGTGGAAAATATAGAATTTTCCAAGAGGAATTTTACCAGGGAAAAAAACCAGAAAATACAAAAATGGGGAGATGGGTGAAAGGGCAGAGAGCTCAGACTCCAAACACGATGGACATGTGCCTGGTGGGGCTGGCCTGGGTCAGGGTACCTTGACTGAGCTCTGAGGGGACTGGATGCTTGACCTAGCCACTCAGACATTAGCCTGGTTTAGGCTCTAGCCAGAACTGGTAGGATTCTCAACATCTCCAAAACTTGCTGAGTCAGGCCTGGGTGCCCCCTCCTTGGCTTCTGTGGCCACAAGTAAGGCAAGCACTTCTCTACTGGGTCTTGAGGATGCTTACTGGATTCAGGCCAGCACTGGCCCATGCAGCTGTGCCCCTTCAAGTCCTTGCCCCAACCTGTCTCCTGTCATTAGATGACATCCGTTGACTGTTCCATACCAGCCTCTGCCATGTGCTGGGGAAACAGGTACAAGAAACCTCACTTTGGCCTTCAAAGACCTCAAGGTTTAGTGACTGGGGAGTGGGAAGAGGGGGGAAGAGACAGGTATCACAGTTCAGTCCAAAAGATGTAAATAATAAAACAGTGTGAAGCAAACGGCTTAGAAAAAATGTGCATATGTATAAATACATAGAGAGCAAACCATAAGGCAAATGGGTTAAGATGTAAACAGTTGTTGAACCCGGATAAAAAGTATATAGGAATTTCTTGTACTATTTTTGCAACATTTCTGTACTCTTTTCAAAACTTTGTACCAAAACAAAAAGTTACCAAAAAAAGGAAAGGAAAAAAAAAAAAATCCAGCGAGAACAAACAGCCACGGGAACCCCAAGGAAGGAGCCACCACCTGCCTGCAGGAGCTGGGAAGGGTTTGTGAAGCGGGGATGGCTGAGCTGGTTGAGAAGAGGTGTGGGCATTCGGGGTAGAGGACTTAGCGTGGACTAAGACGTGGACGGGAGGAAGGGTCTGGTCTATGAAACCCTGCGCCTTATCCATCAATTCATGCCGAACACTCACTGAACACCTGCTGTGTGTGAAGGGTTGTCCTGAGCTCGGGGTCATTGCTTGAGGCTTGTATCTGGGCCTCATCAAACGGGCAGCCACCGGCCCTCAGGAGTGGGCACCATCACCCCGAAGATCCTCCACCGCCAGGCCGTTCACTGGGTCTCCACCTCTTTTCCAGAGCAGCAATGTTCAGCAATGCCAAGCATGAACATGCCTTTTTGGCCCTGCCAGCTCCTAGGAGAATGGCTTCCAAATTTCTATCACAGTTGGTTTCCAACAACATCCACTTGGTTTGCCACAGCCCAGCAGCCCTAGCCATCCAGGACCACAGGTGCCAAGACAAAGGTTGGCTCAGGCAACCTCTTCCTGCAGCCTGAGCAAGTCAGAGGGCCCTGCTGACTGTTGGTGGCTCCGAAGTGTCAGTTTCATGCTCAGAAAGTAGAAAAAGCGGCAGCTGGTTTAGAGCACTCCCTTGAGGGCAAGGAGCCTTCCCGAAAAGTCAAAAAACAAAACAAAAACAAAAAAACCCGTTGCGTTTGAGTCGCTTCCGACTCATAGCAACCATATAGGACAGAGTAGAATTGCCCCATAGAGTTTCCAAGGAGCGGCTGGTGGATTTGAACTGCTGACCTTTTGGTTAGCAGCCGAGCTCTTAACCGCAGTGCCTTCTAGTTTCATGGAATGTTCTCTGTGCCCTGGCCCACCTTCCTTTGGCTTAATGCCTTCTCATCTTTCTGGTCTTAGCTGAGCGCCTACTTCCTCCAGAGAGCCTCTGCTGATCACCCCACCTGGCCAGGAGAGGCGTCCACCTTTGTGCTCCCCCAGGCTCCTGTGCCCCCACCATGACGGCGTTTTCCCATCATGGGTAAGAGCACAGACTCTGCAGCGTTGTCTGTGCTCAAGTTCCGGCTCTGCCACTTCCTAGCTCCGTGACCCTGGACAAGTTACTTAACCTGTCTGTCCCTCAGTTTCTTCATTTGTAATATGGGGGCCTATCCCAAAGGGCTAGATGAGTTAATATTATTAAAATGGTATCTGGTCCATAGGTAGTGCTCTAGATGTGCAAGCAGCTAACGCTACTATGTTGTAATGCACTTATCTGCCTCCCCCCGGGACTCTGAGCCCGAGAGAATAGGAGCTGGGTCCTGTTGATCCCTGTGTTCAGGGTCAGGCACGGCAGAGCTACTCAGTATGGTTTGTCAGATGCACAAATGAATGAGATGCACAAATATGTGAGCAGAATGCTAAGGTAGAAACAGCACTCGACCGGGATCTGGAGCGCCCCATTTTGCATTCTGGGTCTACTATCAACTCTGAGGAAGCCTGGGCAACTAAGTCTTGTTCCTACCTGAGCCTTGGTGTCTTCTATAATGTGAAGCTGGGACTGAATACATTGCACACTAACGTGCTGCGGCCCAAGCACCAGCCCACTTGCCCCACTCACCTCCCGCTTGGGTCCGTCTACCCCAGGGTCCAACGACCGCATTGTTTATGTTCCCCATCATAGTATTCCCCACCCATCAAAGTGGTGGTTTCTTTGGGCGGCCCAGGGCCCAAACCCCTGGCACCATGGCCAGCCCCAGGACCCCCCACCTCTCAGCGGCTTCCCTCACCTTGCGTTACCACCTTGCCAAAGACTGGCAGGGAGTCAAGCGTGGAGCAGTTCCAGCGCCGGTTCCGGAACTGGTACTGGCACTCCTCAATGGCGAGCTGGGCGCCGCGGCGCACTGAGTCCATCACCTCCAGGTTCCGCTTGCACATCTGCACCTGCCTCTGGATCAGGCCCTTGAGCTTCTCGCACGTTTCCTCCTCCGAAATGCTCCCCACCGATGACAGCTTGGCCAAGTACCTGGGGAGAGGGCGGCAGGAGGTGGGACGCCATGCACAGCCGGCCCCAGGGCCCCTGCCCCTCCTCTTTCCATTCCTAGACAAGGCCTAGACCCCAGCCCTGGGGTCTGGAAATGACTGGTCCCAGCAACTGGTCCTGGTGGCTGACTTCTTTCTGGATGCCGTGACAGGCCCTTCTGCCTGGGGGGCCAGCAGGGCAGGAGTGCTGTCTTCCACAAAACGGCCCGTCTCCAGACAGAGCAGGCAGCAGGGCCCCCAGCCATGGGCTCCCTCCTCACCCCGGGGGCCTCCGCACCAGTGTCTGTCTTCCTGATGGTATCCTGTATCTCACTGACCTATGGACTCCTACACATCCGGGGGGGCTGGAGCTGCTGTCTGCCTAGGCTATCTGTTTTCCCACACCCCAGACAGGGACCCTGGTGACCTTAGTCTACCTTCTGGCTGCCAGCGAGGCTAAGTTCCTCACTGCCAATTGTATCCCAGGATGGCCAGATGCAGGCTAGTGTCATTGCTGCAGCCCTCAGAGTTGGCATAATGAAGGCCAAGATGGGCTATGGGGTTGAGGGGGGGGGACAGGACATGGGTGTCTGGGGGGCTTTTAAAGATAAGGTTTGCTGTGCTATACCCTCCACTTCTTGAGCTTTTTAGCCTTAAAGTGGGGGCAACGATGCTTGCCCCACCTCATAGGGTTAATTGTGAGGGTCACAATCCATGTGAAGGCTCTGTGACTAGGGAAGGGGTTGTAAATGCTTCAATTTCAGGGGAGGACAGGAGTGAGCACACTGTTTATTGAACACCTACTATGTGCCACACACTGCGGCAGGCACTTTGCCCTGTTGCACCCTCCCCACAAATTTGTGAGGTAATAATTATTCTGCCCGTTTTATAGTTTCTGAAATAAAGGCTAAGAGAGTGATGTGCCCAAGGTAACACAGGTAGCAAGTGCTAGAGCCGTGCTTCAAACCCCTTCTAGCCCCTTGGGCCTTCCTATGGCCTGTCCTCCTGGGTGGTGGGTTGAGGGGCCCAGGAAGGTCTGCTCATCTGGTGACATACACTTTGAGAGCCAGCCAGAAAGTAAGAGGGCCTGGATCGAGGCTGCAAAAATGCTCACTGGTATGGGAGCAGAGCTGGGGAAGGCTCTGTGAGGGAGGAGCAGCTCCCCTCTCGAGGGAAGCCGATCCCTCATTAACTGAGCACCTACTAAGTATAAGCTGCTTTTCAGAGAGGTGACATGCCTGGGTCCTGGTCACCCAGCTTGTAAGGGCAGCCCTGGATTGGAGCCCAGGTCCAGATGGCCCCTTGGCTCGTGTCCTAAGCACTGCCTCTACCTTCTCCATCGTCCCGGGCCAGGGCCAAGAGCACATCGAAGGTGCCCAACAAAAGGCAGCAGCAGCTGGCAGTGGGAGGAGAGCTGAGGGGTGGCCTTCTCTCCGTCCCCTGCCTCCTTCCCCATGTGTCCACTGGGGAGGTGTCTGAGCATCTTCTGGGCAGGGCTGCCAGGCTCTTGGAGGAAAGCAGAGTGCAGAGAACGACAGACTTAGGGAATGCTCCCTGGCAGTGGTCTGGCCCAAACTCTCATTGTACAGGTGAGTGTGCTGAGGCCCAGAGAGGGAACAGGGCCTTCCTGTGGCCTCCCAGGAGGAAGCTGAGGCCCTGACTCTACCTTCAGCCTCAGCCATCCAGGTCAGGGGTTCGGGACAAAGGAGAGTGAGTGTCCTGCCACCCTGGACTCTGCAGTGAACCAGGCCCCCAGAGACTTCTCCAGCAAACTGGGGCTGCCAAGGTGGGGGCCTTCTGGGGGTGAGAGGTAAGGATGACGTTGCACCTGATAACCAAACCAACCAAACTCAGTGCCGTTGAGTCGATTCCGACTCCTAGCAACCCTATAGGATGGAGTAGATCTGCCCCACAGAGTTTCCAAGGAGTGCCTGGCGGATTCGAACTGCTGACCCTTTGGTTAGCAGCCGTAGCACTTAACCAGTACGCCACCAGGGTTTCCTTGCACCTGATAAGCTGCATAAATTTCTTATCCTAGAAAAGACCATGGGAGAGGCAGAGCCGAGGGGCTGAGTCTGAGTCCTCAGGCAGGCAATGGCTTTCTGGGACTCAGTTTCCTTGTCTGTAGCATGGAGAAGATAGCAGTGGTTCTGCCTGTGTCAGGGGGCTACTGTCGGAGGCCAAAGGGATCCTGTGGGTGAAAGATGGACTGATGTAGGGCCTGAGGCCATGAGGCAGGAACTCGAATTTGTTTGCTGAATGAAGCAATGAATGAATGACAACCGAATGGAAAAGTACATGGAAAGTGTTATTAAAATAGGAGACATATTTATGACTGTGGTAATAAGGACAGCTAAATTTTATGGAATTTAGCTAGGACTAGCCTAGGTACTCAGCTATGAGTCACAACTGACTCGACAGCAATGGGTTTGGTTTGGTTTTAGCCTAGGTACTTCACTTACAGTATTATTTAATCCTCTCAGCAAGTCAGTGAAACTCCAGAGGAGGAAACTGAGGCACAGCCAGGCTAAGGAATTGGCTTTGTGTGCAAGGTTACACAGCTGGTAAGGGGTGGAGCCAGGATTTGAACCTGGTCGTGCCTGACTTCACAGCCTTCGATGGAGACAGTAGTCTTTTATATGCAGCTCAAGGATTAGAATTGGGACCGGTGGGCAGAAGTCGTAGGGAGCTGGGGTGGTTCACCCTAAGGTTAAGGGCCAGGGTGGGCTGCCTGAGGTGTGCAGGATTTGATCAGTCAAGCATGTGAGTTGGACCAGAGCAATGGTTCTCAAATCCAACGGTGCATCAGAAGCATCTGTGGGATTTGTTGAAAATGTAGGTACCTGGGCCCCACACCAGGTGAGGCCTGGTGGGCATCTCGGTTTTTAACACTCTCCCAGGTATGGTCACCCAGCTGAGCTGGCACTGGCCTGGAGGGCATTTAGGGGGATGCTCTGGGTAACTGCTGGTGACATTTCCTGCTAAGCCCGAAGAGGGAGACCTAATTCAGGGATACTGCTCTCCTCACCACTGAACAGGCCTCCTGAGATGCTTCCTCACCCCCCTGGACGTGGGCTGGTCTGAGTCTGTCTTTCCTCATCTGCCTGTGGAGATAACAGCTCCTCTCGCGGAGGGCGGCTGAGAGAAATGGACATCTGGCTCTCAGCAGGCACACTGTAGGGATTTGTAATGGTGAAGGTCTCTCCTCTTCTGGCAGCACGGGTGAGTGGGAGGTGGGGGGCAGCCCAGTTCCCCTCTTCCCCTGTACTCTTCGTCTTCTGGGCCTTCTCTGTCTTCACCAGGCCCTGCCCAGAGGAGGCAGAGACTGGCAGTGTCCTGAAGTGGCCCGAAGCTTTCAGAGGGGAGATGAGGGTGGAAGATGACTGAGGGGCAGGGAAGTGTGCATCTGAAAGGGAAGGAGGCTGGCCTGGCTCCTCAGCCCTGCCTGGTTACTCCCCCTTCCTGGGCTAGCTGCGGGAAGGGGTCTCCTAGGGACCCAGTCCCACCTGCTGTTCTTGGCCTGCAGGGGGCGCCAAGAGCCCAGCTACTGGCGATGGGCCAGGTCCATGTTTGGGAGGTCAGAGGTGTAGGTTGAGTGACAGGACAGGAGTTGCACCTGAAGTTGGATCCTACTCTGCTCGGACTCAGACTTGGCCTTTTGGAGGGGGGTGGGGCCCTATTCCCTCTGACATTGGGGCACAGAGCAGGCCTGTCCTCATCCCAGCCTCTGCTCCCTCTCTGTTCAGCCGAGGTGGCCAGGTCAGGCTGTGCTAGCCCTGGCCTCTGGTGATGGGGGTAGTGGTGAGGCTTCTTCTGGCAGGGAGGAGCAGGCTGTGTGACCTCGGGGAAGTCCCCACTGCACTCTGGGTCTCAGTCTCCCCACGGGTACAATAGACTAGTGGGCCTGTCCAGCCTTGGCCTTTTCTGCTGTCTGAGTTGACAGTCCTCCTTCTACAGACTGAAGTGGGGGTCCAGGCTGAGAGATGGAAATCTCGTCATTGAGCAAGGAGTGAGCTGCCCACCCCCTCTGCCCTCAGCTCAGAACTCCATGAGGGGAGCTAGGCTGAAATGACAGTAGCAGGGATTTAGGGGTGAGCGCAGGGCTGCCACGGCCATGAGTCACTGGGACAGCTTCCAGGAAGAAACTGAGAAAACTCTTCTGCTGAGGAGCCTCCCTGTCCCCATGCCTGGCATCAATGCCCACCACCCCCAGCCCCTGTCTTCATCTGGCACAACAGCTATCCCCTTCCACGCCACATAAGGCACAGCCCCATCCCCGGCCTGCTCTCCCTGATCCCAGGGTCTTGCCTGCGAAGGGCTGGGTGCTGGAGTTGGGAACAGAGGGTGGAGGGAGGTAGGATCCCAGGCATCACAGACCCTTGTGTGCACTGCTTCAGCTTGGGTGCCTGACCTAATTTTATAGGTGAGCAAACTGAGGCCGAGAGAGGCAAAGTGGCTCACTCAGAGTCACACAGCTGGACAGTGGCAAAGCTGGGATGCAAGCCCAGCCTGGTCTGCTTCTCATCGCTTCACTGTGGCCTTGCCCTGTTTGATGGCTGAGAGGGGCCCACTTCACCTGTGTCATATCTGTCTGTTTGTCCCTCAGCCTCCTCAGTGCCTAGCACAGATGTGGCCCGCAGGAGGTGTTCAATACCTCCTTGCAGCAGGAATGGAGGGCTTGTCCTGCCTTGGTCCCCTCTGCTCGCCTCCTGGCAGAGCACACAGCATAGGGAGAGCAGGGGCTGAGGACTGAAGACAAGGCTGCCTCTGGAGCCCTTCCTGCCCTTCGCCTTCAGCTGCCGAAGGCTGGGAGACCCTTTGGGGCTAGGCCCTACTGGTCCTGGGGACCCCAGGAACCTCTCCCTGGGCCCTAAGGTGGCTCAGCCTTTCCTCCAGAGCCATGCGTGCCACTCGCCGACCCTGGCATTGGACCAGGCTGAAATATCCACTGCACCATCCATTTCTAGGGGAGACAGAGTGCCTGGGCGTGATCAAAGGTGGCCACAGCTGGCCTGGGCTGAGCCTGGGAGGGCCTCGACCATCCCTGCTTTTTCTCTGCTTCTGGTGGCACTGCCCCACTTTAGACTTCTTTCTGCCACTGCTGAGCAATTTGCCACTGGCCACTTGGCCACCCAGGCCTCTCGACATGGCCATGCCATCAATTGGGTTACCCTGCCAGTGTGGGCCGCCCCTGCCCCAGAGCCTCTCTAAGGGGGACTGCAGGTCCTTGAGGCCCCTCCCAGGAAGCCCCCCCTGCACCCGGCCTGTGCCTGCAGCCTCCAGGCTTGAGGGCCCTGCCAGGGAGATCAGATCCTCTCGGCCACCTGCTGTTTTCATTAGAAACTAAAATTAGCTGGGCTTGTCCCAAGCTTTTCCAGGTTTGCTTGCTTTTTTAAAAAAAACATACAAATTCCTAGAGGAAAACCTGCACCTCTCGAACTCCTCCCTGGCTCTTGCTCTGTGAGTCCAAAGGAGAGGGGACGGGAAATAGCTGGAGCGTTTGGGAGGCCAACCAGATCAGTGTCGTGGGTCCTGGCCCGCGGGCGTCCAGGTGGGGGCTGGGACGCCGGCCCAGGCCTCTCTGCCCCCTCCCTTTGGCCTCTCCGCCTGCCCGGGCCACATTTAGAGCCTCCTCAGGAGCGGTCGTGCCTGCGATACCAGGGTGGAAGGAGGCCAAGGGGCGGGAGGAGGAGCCGGAAGGAAGCCCAGTGCCTACTGAGCAAGAGCTACCGTGGGAGCCGAAGACCAGGGTGAAAGCAACAGCGACTACAGCTCCATCCAGGACTGTGTTCTGGGGTGAGGGTACCTGCTCCCCCAAGGCCCTTACGGCACCTGCTCTCCTCCAGTCATTTTCAGGCTTCTTCCCATGTCTATAACCATGGTCTTAGACTCCTGTTCTCCTCTCCCCCAGGGCACCCTAGCCCCTTGGACCCTTGTCCCCAGCATGGCACACTGGTTCAGGGGATGCACCTTGGAGCCCGGCAGCTTTGTCAAAATCCCATCTCTGCCACTATGGACTATGTGACCTGAGGCAAAATAGTAAACATCCCTGAGCCTCAGTGTCTTCATCTATACAATGGGGGTAATAACACTTTTCACCTCAGGAGGATGAAATGAATTACATGTCTGCAAAGCACTTCATAGAGTAGGTGCTCTCCCCCTACTGGCAAGATTATTATATTATCATTATGAAGAGGTTCACCATCACCTTCATCCCAAAGCCTACCCACAGTCCCTGTAGCTGGCCTCTCTACTGGACCATCACCAGCCACTGGGTTCTGTCCCTTTGTTCTTCTTTTGCTGGCCTCTGACAGCCACCTAAGGCCCGAGCGCACTAAGGGTTGGAGCACACTCCCACTAGGAGCGGTGGATCGCTTGAGCCGTGATTCCCAGCTATAGATTTTGGTCAGAACTTTCTGACAGAGCACGCAGAGTTACAGAACATGTTTCCAGAGATTCTGACCCACCAGTCAGACCCTCTGAGGACCAGGTGTATGAAAGATTGGGTGGGGGCGATGGTGCTCTTGGGAAATCAGGGGCTGGTGACACTGGAGAGAAGGACGGGGACAGCAGGGGCTGGAGACACTGGAGAGAGAAGGACGGGGACAGCAGGGGCTGGGGACACTGGAGAGAGAAGGGCGGGGACAGCAGGGGCTGGGGACACTGGAGAGAGAAGGACGGGGACAGCAGGGGCTGGGGACACTGGAGAGAGAAGGACGGGGACAGCAGGGGCCGGGGACACTGGAGAGAGAAGGACAGGGACAGCAGGGGCTAGGGACAGGATCAGGTGTGCCAAGGGGACTTGGCTCAGTTGTTTCTGGGCACGTGAGATGACAGGAAGAGTGGGACCTATGTTCCCTTGTCACTTGTGCTAGTCAACAATAGTCACATGCCTCAGTATATCCTATTGCAACAATGCAGGGTTGGCCAGGCAGGTATGGCCACCTCCATCTTACAGATGAGGAAACAGAGGCTCAGACAGGGATGTGTTCAAGGTCATACAGCCAGTCAGGGTGGGTCAGGATTTGAACACAGGCCATTCTGGTTCCCAAGCCTGGGGACTGGCTGGTAAGGACCAGGCTCCAAAGATGGCCCAGGGCACCCAAGGGTGTGATGGTTTGGCAGTCAGTGGACTTGAGGGAGGTGGCCTGATTTTCCATTGATGAGTCCCTCTAGAGCCCCATGTATTTTCTGAACCACAGTGAGGGCCTGTGCCGTAGGGGCTTCTGAGCTGCTTTTAGGAGTGAGCAGTGCTGGGGAGGGCCATGTCCTGGTAGTTATGTGGCTACCTGGATGGCGCCTGGACCTGTGGTCTCTGCAGCTATCAGAGCCATGGAAGGAGTTGTTGCTCCTGGCCTGAAGCCCCCCAGCCAGTGAGGAGAAACGCACATGGTAGTTTACAGGTGGTGGGTGCTGCCTCCCTCCACCTTCTTCCCACCTTGGCATAGCTCTAGGGTCTCAATACCCAGTCAAGTTCTCTTTGCTCCAAGTACATGTCTCTAGCTGGAGGCCTCCTTTGGAGCCGAACCCCCACTCCTGTGCTGAGGGCTCTAATTCCTCGCTTTCCTACCTCCTGGCATCCCCAGCTCCTCAGAGGCCTTAGCATCCCATTTCCTGTCTCTTGGCTTCCCAGTCTTCTGTACTTCCAGTACCCTGGTGCCCCTGCTCTTTTATGTTTCACTCTATGTCCCCCACTTCCTGTTTGGGAGCCCCCTCACTGCCATTTTCCAGCGGAGCTGGTGGCTAATCCAGGGCCAGGAAGTGGCCGCTCAGACCTGATGGCTCCAGAGCTGTGCCCGAGGTAAGAATTGTCCATTTCCTGGGGCATTTGTGGTTGTGGGGTGAGTGGGCGTCACATTTTGGGAGCACTTTTTTTGACCTCACCTTGCCCCCTAATTTGCCAGCAGAGAGCTTCTTCTTTGCAAAGACCTACCCAGCTCCTCATTCCCAGACTACCTTTCATGCCCTTGTGACTGACTATTGAACCGTTGAGACCTTGAGCTGTCCTCCCTAGCTTGGGGGAGGGAGCCCTGGGTGTGGGGAGCAAGAAGGGATGGATGAAACCACAGCTGACCCATCCAGAGCCAGTGCTGGCTTCCTGGAGGGAGGCTCATACTCTGCTGGCCCCAGGTTTCCAGCAGGTTACTCTGTCTTGGCGTATCCATTCTAAATACTCAATTCAGGGAGCGTCTATGACCGAACCCCTCTTCCCCAAACCAGGACAGATGGGGAAACCTTGCTCCTCCCTTGCTCACCACCTCCAGCATAGAAAGATTGGCTAGGGGTAAGGGGGTACAGGCCTGTTTTCATCTGCTCCAGAGAAAGTTCTGGAAAGATAGTCAGAAGACCTGGGATCAAGGTGCAGCTCTACCACTAATATACTATGTGACCGGAAGTGCCTAGGACAGTGCCTGACTCGAGTAGGTCTTGACAAGTGCTTGATGTGTTCGAATGGGGCACACTAGGCCCCCCACTGGGAGCTGATCATCCCTGAAAACCCTCTAACTCTGATGCCTGTGTAAGCCTAGGGTGCAGGACAGCTGGGTGTCTCTGACTTGACAGGGAATATGCTGCTGCCTCTAGCCCTTGGGGAAGAGTTCCTGGACCCAATCCTGAGATGATAGGATTTGGGAACAGAGTGAGAAATAGGGTCTGAGAGGATGATTGAGAGTCACAGCAGGGAAGAGGCCCCTCAGCAATTCCCTGCTGCTTCCAATGGGCCTCTCAAAAGATACTTTGTGAGCTTCTGGAGGCTCCTTCCCTCCCCAAAGACCATCCCTCCCTCCCTCCAACCCCCTCCTTTCCTCTCTCTCCTCAGACCAGGTCCCCTCCACTGTGGGGGTTCGGACTTGGCTGGGGAACTTGTAAAACATAGTTTGGTTTCAAGTTTGCCAGGAGATGGGGAAGGTGGAGAGAGGTTTGGATGGGGAAGGGGGGAGCTGGCGGGTTCACGGCAGGGAGCGAGCCTTCTCTGAGTTTGGCTGAATCACAGAAGATGCAGTTCAGGACTCTGGAGATAAAACCTGGCAACCCCTGTGGAAATCTGGAGAGCGAGCATGGGGTCGCAGGTTCACCTTCCAGCTGGGCTCACCCAGCACGCACAGCTCTTGCAAGCTTGGTTGGAGCGCAGGGGTGGATGGAGGGGCTGACAGCAGGCAGCTGTCACCCCTGCCAGTGGCTCCCTGGCCAAGTCCATGCCCGGCTGAGCCAGCCGACGCTTTTCTCCCCAGAGGGAGGAACAAGAGGAGGGAGGCTTGATGTAAATGCTTAGCTTCCCAGATGCACCCACAGGGCCGATCTGGGCGAGTTTCAACAGGTTTGGGGAGCACTCTCTTGTCAGAGGCTTGCTGAGTTGCTCAATTGCTAATCCGGGGTTGAGGGAATAAAGTCAAACCATAGCAGACAGCTGGGTAGGAGCTGCTGCCTGAGCAAACCCCCCGGGCAGAACCCGGTCATGGGGCCCCGTGACAGAGGTGTAAGAAGCTCAGCCTGGCTCTGAGGAGTCTGCTCTAGCCGAGGATCTGGGGGTCGAGCAGCAGACGGGCTGGCTGACCCACCGCACACCTGGACACCCACAGCCCTGACACTCACTTTGGCCCATTTTGGCATCACTGAGATGTAGGGCAATGAGGCTGAACCTCCTTCCTAGTGAGGGCTTTGAAGACGGGCTACCATTTGATAACAACTTCAAACCCTCTGTGGTGAGCAAGCCCTTTTTTTGTTCATCCATCAAATACTGACAGAGCACTTTGACGTGTCAGACATAAACTAGGCACTAGGAGGTTATTCAGAGGTGTTTATGCCACGGCCTTGGCCTCTAGATACTCAGAACCTTGTAGAATAAGAAAAGAAGTCACACTACTGGCCTATTGTTGTTGTTAGGTGCTGTCGAGTCGATTCTGATTCATAGCAACGCTATGGGACTGAGTAGAACTGCCCCATAGGGTTTCTAAGGCTGTAATCTTTAAGGAAGCAAACTGCCACATCTTTCTCCCCTCGGAGATGCTGACCTTACGGTTAGCGTTCGAGTGCTTGACCACTGCGCCAGCAGGGCTCCTTAAAGATAGCTTAGGAAACCCTATGGGGGCAGTTCTACTCTGTCCTATAGGGTTGCCATGAGTCAGAACTGACTCAACAGCACACAACAACAATCTTTACCGCAACAGATCCCCAAGTCTTTTCTCCCTCAGAGCCTCTGATGGGTTCGAACCCTCAACCTTTATGGTTAGCAGCTGAGTGCTTAACAATTGTACCACCAGGGCTCCTACAGGGCGTAGATATATATAATATGAAACTGTTTTATAGGTAGGGGATAAAAACCATGAGATTTGGATGTGTGAGAATAAGTCAAATTCAAGTCCTGCTTCTGATGTGCAAAATGAAGCTGGCTGGCTCAATAGGATGAAGGGTGTGAAAGTGCTTTGCAAACCGTGATTCTCAACTAGAGTGTGATGTTGCCCCCAGGGAACGTTTGGCAACGTCTGCAGACATTTCTGGTTGCCCCAGTGGCGGGGGTGGGGCGGCGGGGTGGGGGAGTACTATTGTATTGGCATATTGACATCTGGTGGGTAAAGGCCAGGGATGCTGCTAAACATTCTATGAGGCACAGGGCACCCCCCACAGCAGAGAATGACCCAGTCCAAAATATCAATGATGCCAGTTGAGAAACCCGCCTATAAACTGTAAAGTGCTATGAGTGTGTTAGTGATTATAATTCAATGCCCAGAGCTCTGGGAGGTGCTCCAAGGAGCTGGGTTTTCACTATTTAGAGGGGCAGGAGGAGTCCTTTCTAGCTGGGAACTAGGGGACACTTCCTGGAGAAGACAGACCACACCTTTACCTGTGGGGCTGGCACTGCACACCTGGGCCAGCTCAGCCCCACACCTGGCCTAGTCATTGTGGCCAGAGTGCCAGGCCTCCCTCTGCCCTCAGCCAAGGGGGCTACACACCCCCCTGCTGGGCAAGCAAGTGCAAGGGAGCAGGCCCAAAGACACAGACCCAGGGAGGAGTGCGCCTGCCTCCTTCACCTCCCCTGAGTGGCACTAAAGGGTGCTCCCAGCCACAATGCCTCTGGCCAGCAAGCTTTGCCTGTGAACCAGGCTGGGCCTCCCTGGCTCTGTGAGGCTCTTGGGGGGCCCTGGTTCAAGAACAGGGAGGTGGCAGCCCAGGATCCTACCTGTGTGACCCATGTAAGATCATGGAATCCAGACAGAGCAGTTTGGGATGAAAGGGACTTGGGAGCAGCAGCCTGAAGCCCATTCTCTCCATCATCCCTGTAGACAGGGACATAAGTATCCCAGCCCAATGACAGCAGCCCTCAGCGTCCAGCAGCAGCTCTGGCATGGGGCTTGGTGTCCTACCAGCACAAGCTCCTTCTTTCCTCACCAGCCCCCACAAGTGGGTATCATTTTACAGATGAGGAACTTGAGGCTCAGGGAGGTTAAGTAACCTGTCCAAGGTCACTCGGCTGCTAAGTGGCAGTGCTGGCATAGGACTCTGGGCAGTCTGTCCTGGAGACCCAGTTCTTAGCCACCCTGCTGGGCTGTCTCCGAGAGCAGCAAGGACTCCCTGCCCCTTGCCTCATGGACCTCTCGTAGGGCTCTGTACCATAGCCTTCTTTCTGGACATCCATAATAACAAAACCTTAGCTTATCTATTCCCCAACTCTTCCCAGTACTCTCATTTGGGGTTCAGAACAATCTGCTGAGGACTGTGGCCCAGCAGCAGGGAGAGACCCGCCCCAGGCCACCCAGCATGTGGAGCAGAGCTGGGACTGGAACTCAGGTCTTCCAATGCCAGTGCAGCTCAGTGCCAGGGAGTGGGGTAGGGGGGCATTCAGAAATGTTTCTGAGCCCAGGTCTGTGGCAGGACAGCCTCCTTGAGGGCAGAATCAGGGCCTGCAGGACTTGGGGATTTCTACCGACCGACTGCGTTCATCCATCCATCCCTCTCTCCATAGTGGAAGCTGCCACAAGCTGTCAGCTTGTTCCGGGTGCCAGATGCAAGTCTAATCAACAGCTTCCAGCTTCTCTGGACTTGCCCAGGCCTCAGGCTGCAGAGCCCTCCCAGCTCCAGGCTCTGTCCTGCCCAACAGCTGCACACAGCAGGACACCTGGTCTCCCCACCGGGCCACCCGCCCTTCTAAGACAACAGACAGCACCGGCACATGCAACCAGCCAGCCGACCAACCCTGGGTGCTAGGAGGGGACCGGACACTCAGGCCTTTCCTCTCAGTGAGCGCTGCAAGCCATCCTCTGGCTCACACTTAATAGGCACAGTGGCAGCCTTCATGCCTGAGTGGATATCTGCTTGCCCAAAGCTTTTCCTTCTAGAGGCAGCTTTTGGGTCAGAAGGTTCTGCCATTTACTAAGAGAGTGATTGTGGGCAATTACGTCTGTGATCTTCAGTCTTCTCATCTGTAAAATGGGATTCTAATGTTGCCGGGATTTAGAACATGCAGTGGAAGCTATTATATTATTCTCATGATGCTACAACCTCCTGGCCAAGTCCCCCCCCTGTGACTGATCCACCTCCCACTCCACTCCTTCCTCTGACAGCTCTAGCACAGACACTGACCCACCCCATTCGTGGTTTTGCTTTTACCTTGTCTGTCCACCTAGACCCCAAGCTCCTTGGAGGCCAGGCTGTAATATCTCTTTCCCCAGGGCTGGCTGAGGGGTAGAGGCTGATAAATACAAGGCAAAGGACCCAACCTGGGAATGTGCCCAGTGATCATCACAACCTCTCTTGTTGGGTGGGGTCTTGGGAAGACCCCTGCTCCTGTGGTCCCGGGCTGAGCAAAGACCCTTGGCTAGAAGTCCGGGGTGCAGCAGGAGTGAGCTGGGTCATCTAGAGACCTGCTTCGTGGCAACCTGAACCATCACCATTGCAGAGAACAGGTCTGCCAACCTCTCTTCTCCCTCTAGGCTGCCCCTCCTCACCCCACCCCCCATGTTGCAGGCACAAGAGCTGAGCTCTTGGAATTCCCTACTGTTTGTGTGACCCAAAGCTGGGGCTGCCTCCCTGGCTAGGATTCTGGACTTTAATGTGGCTGAAGGTGAGTGGTGACACTACCTGGGCCACAGTGGCTCAATACTGGGAGGGCTTCAGGGAATGGGGTGTGGTGTTACTGCCTGGGAGCCAGGACACCTGAGTTCTGGTCTCAGCTCTGAGCTAGGTCAAGTAGCTTCCCCTCTCTGGTCCTCAGTTTTCTCATCTGTAAAATGAGCCCAAAGACTAAACACTCCAGAAGCACTGTCCGCTGCAGATGCCACTGTCTTCCCTGAAGGCCTGGGTCAGACACTTGAGTTGCTGCTTTTCTCTCTGTTCCTTGCAGCTCTCAGGGCTGGGTGGGTAGGTCAGACTCACTTTGGAGTCCACAGCTCTGAACGCAGGCAGTCAAGAGCCAGCTCCAGGGGCTCCAGGCTCCCCCAAGTCCAAACCAGCTCCCCCCTTCAGCTCTGTGCCCTGGGCCCCACTCAGGGGGCTAGCCTCCAGGGGGGCAGCAGGAGGAGGTGGCGGTGCCCTGGTTTCTGTACACCCTGCCACTGCTCCTGAAGTGTTAATCAAATTAAGGCTCCAAGAAAAACAAAAGCTCTGCAGCCACTTCAGACTGCCTTGGAGTCGCTGGCTCTCAGAACAGCTGGGAGAATTCCACGTCACCTCCGTCCCCCAAGCCCTGGGTGGCTCTGACCCCAACTGAACACTCTCCTTCTAGCCCTCCAGGTCCCGGCTGGCTGCAATGACCTCAGAGCAACAGGCATTGGACACTTGGGGCAATTTCATGGGAGATATTTGTTCTTTGGTCTTGATGCAGAGAGAGAATTTTTTCCTCTCCCCCTGTTTCCATGGAAACCCAGCTACACTGCTGGCTGTCCCCCTTCCCACCTCATGCTTCTCAGATCAATATTGGAGCTAAGCTGCCACTGGCTGCCCACAGCGAATGGGGGCAGAGCTATGGGGAGGGGGATTGCTGCCAGGGTTAAGACTGGGGTATGGGGGCAGCTACAGAGGGGGCTTAAGGGGTCCAGGGTCCTCTTGCTTCCCTGTTCACCCACTCACCTAGCTCATCCTCCTACGCCCCATCCCCCCAGTGAAACTTCTGTGCCTTCCCAGGAGCCGCATGAATGCAGGCCCAGTCAAGGAGAAACAGACAGACAGACAGGTCACTAGCGGTCACCACCCCTCCCTCCTTAGGCGAGCCACAGGGAGGTGGGGGGCTGTTGCCCCCTCAAAGGGCTAGACAGAGTTTCTTCCTGCCCCAGGGAGAACCAAGGCCCGGTCAGCGCCAGCTGGGGCTCTCAGAGGCCCCGCGCCCCGGCCCCTTCCCTTCTTCTACCACTGGCCCCCGCCTCCCAAAGAGAAACAGGTCCCTGCACGCCTCCAGCCCAGCCCGCAGCGCGGCGCAGCTCGGCACGGGGAGCTCGGTCTCGGACTTCTCGGGATTAACCTGCTGTTATGTCCGAGCCCTTCCCTGGAATGGGCTTCCTCAGCGACCTGTCAGCCCAGCTTGGGTTGCGTCCCGCGCCCGGCACCTCTCCCCGGCCGCCGTCCGGTGCTCTCACCCCTTGCGCCCTCGGGCGACCCGGGACGCATTTAGGCGCGGACGCCGCCGCCACCGCCTCTGGACTGGGAGTCGGACCCGGGTAGGGGGCGACCCGGGGGTTCCGGAGGGAGGCCCGGGCACCAGCGGTGACAGCGGCGAGGGAGAGCGAGCTTCCGTCCCGCGGCCAAGACACCTGCCGGGTGCCCCGCGCCCACTGCCCCGCGCCGCCTGGCACGGGCTGCTGCCCTGGGCCCTGCCCCGCCCCACCCTGCCCGGCCCGGCCGGCCCGGCCGGTCCCGGCCCCACTTACAGCCAGTTGCTCGCAGCGGCCGAGAAGACGGCGAAGACCAGGAGGCGCAGGGAACGCAGGCACGAGCGGGGACTCATGGTGTCGCCGCGGGCGCCCGGCGCGGGGCAGCGGCCGTGGCCGCGGGGGCCCTCCCGTCGGGGTGGCAGGTGGGAGTCCGCGGGCGGGTGGTTCGGGCGCGGCGCCGGGCGCGGGCCGGGGCGCGCGCGGCGGGCTCTGCCTCGGAGCTGCCGGCCGCCCTGCCCGCTGCTGCGCCCGCTGCCCGGCGCGGACCAGACTGTCAGCGCCGCCCCAGAGCCGGGATGCGGCGGCGGCGGAGGCGGGCGGGTGGCGGGGGGGCGGGCCGGGGGCGGGCCAAGGATGGGGTTACCTGGGCGGGCCCAGCGGCCCGGGACACCCCCCCGGGGGCGGGCCAGAGCCGCAGCGGCTGCTGCCGCCGTAGCCCGGGGGACTGGGCTTCTCCCCGGGCCTCTCCGGCCGGGCGCCCCGGAGGACTTAGGGCCGGAGCCCGCTCCAGGCACGCCTGTCTGCGCTCCGCCTGGCCCGGCTCGGCGAGAGGCGCGGCGACCCAGCTGCCTGGTCTCCGCCCGGGCTCTGGGGACAGGCGGGCACAGCTCCCCCAGCCCGCTGCTGCGGGCACTGCAGCGCCGCCCTGGTCGTCTTCCCCCTCCCCCCGCGCTCCCGCCAGCGCCTCGGAGCCGGGCCCCCGGCCGGACCGTGGCAGACGGACCAGAGCGCGGCTCCCACTCGCGCGCACCCAGCCGCTTGCGCTCCGGCGTCCCGGGCTGCGCACTCCAGCGCTGAGCGCAGCAGGCCGCCCCCCGCCAGGCTCCTCCCTGCCTCTCGGCCCGCGAGTCCTCCGGGCCAGCCCCTCCCTGGCGCTTACCTCCCTCCAGCCTTCCGGGAGCTGGACGGGGCCTCCCCAGCTTTGGGCAGCTTGGGACAGTGGCCGGAGACTGCGGAAATCCGAAGCCTCTCTTCTGGCTAGCCGCAAGATCTGGGCGCGCCCTAAGCGGCAGGGTCTGGGCCAAGCCCCTTACCTCTCTGAGCCACCGTTTCCCCATCTGAGAAATGGACATACGACCCTGGGGTTGTGAGGATGGAAAGGTAGGGACGGTCTCATTTTAGAATACTCACCAGGTCCTACTTGCGTTTTGGCTTTTTCTATGTGCCTGTTTTACTTACACTCCCCGACCTTGCAGATTCAGCATCTTGCTGGTCTCTCGGCCCCCAGCGCCTTGCTCGATCCCTGGCACAGTGAGTGGCTGCCGGTTTGTGGGATGCATGCATGGAGTGGAGTTGGCTGCCACGACCCACATCTAGAAAACTCAGTTCCACGTGATGATAACCCGCAATAGTTATCTGGCCATGCCCAGGTCATACCTGGATCTCGTTCTGCCTTAGGCTTTGTCCCACAGAACCACAGCTTCTCAGAGCTGGAGGCACCTCTTGTCTAGATGGGAACACTAAGGCCCAGACAGCGGCAGGGCTCTGCCTCACCTCACCAGGGCTTGGGGACAGAGCCAAGGACCAGGCCTATACCCTCACCCCTGACTGGGTGCTCTTCACTGTTTTAGGAGAATGAGGGCAATGGATGGTCATGTTTGGGTGCTGGGATGGTGCCCTTCACTATATAGAATCCCCCTGGGCTCAGCACAGGGGGTGAGGAGCTCAAAAAGCACTTGGGATTGAGACTGGGCAGAAGGTGGCAGAGATTTGAAGGACCTCGCAGGAATACAGATGGAGGTTCATGTACCATATGTCTAAATATTTGCAAATTATAAATCAAGGTAACAAAATGTGAAATAAAATATGTTTTATTCTCCTATCTTGACAAACACACTTTCATAACAAACTAGAAGCTTTTGAACGTAGAATTCTCACACTCCTCGGACCTTGCAACGGAACATGGTGGTGCAGGGGGAGGGGGCCCACAGTGTCTGACCAGTGCTCTCCCCCCCCAACTTCTGCCTCTGTCCTGCCCTGCAGGGGGCCTTGTGCACACGCCAGTGAACATCTCAGCCCGCACATGCAAACACTGTCCACACCCCACAGAGAGCTGGCCCTTGGCTGTTGTTCAGGCCCAGGGATGGGCACACAAGGGGTCAGTCAGTCCTCGGTGGAATGGAGCTGGGAAAGGCCCCCACACAGGCCCATCTGGGCAGGCAATTCCAGGGTCTCGGGTATCTGAAAGTCCCTGGGTGGTGCAAATGGCCTGCTCTCATCTACTAACCTAAAGGTTGGTGGTTTGAACTCACCCAGCGGCACCAAGGAAGAAAGGCCTAGTGATAAAAATACATGTTGGTAAAGATTAGAGCCAAGAAAACCCTAAGGAGCAGTTCTACTCTGTAACACATGGGGTCGCCATAAGTCAGAATCAACTTGATGGCAATTTTTTTTTTTAATGTTTGTTTTTGGATACTCAGAGTGTGACCTAGAGGAAGGTGTACAAGTGGGCATGTCCCCTTGGCCCCTGGTGACTTTGAGCCGACATATTTGCTTCCTGGAGATTCAGTGCGTTGTGGTGGGAATAACAACAACAATAAAAATTTAAATAGCAATAGGCAGTTACTTTAGGGTGGCCAAATAATTTTCTTCCAAACCAGGGCATTTTTGAGAGTGACAAGAGACTCAAGCTGAAAGTGCTGCTGGGGTATCAGGCAGAAACTGGAACTGTGCCAGACAAACCAGGATGTACCATTCTGCTAAAATATCCAGCCTTTATAGGCCAGGCATTGTTCCAAGTGCTTTACGTTTTCACTCACTCAATCCTCACAACAAATCTATTATTTTCCCCGTTTTTACAGATGAGGGAACAGCAGCTCGGAGAAGTCAGTGACTTGCCCAAGGAAAGTGGTGGAACTAGAATCCCAGAGCCATGTCCTCAGCCTCCACGCTGCCCTGGGCTTGGGCGCAGGCATTTGGGTTTGAGCCTGTGCCCCACGGCACATGCCCCTTGACCTTTGGGTAGCTGCTGGACCTTCAGTGTCTGTACCTGTCAGATGGGGACAATGTTGCCTCACTGGCCTCGTCCTGGGGCTGCTGGGAGGCTCATGTGCATGAGTCCTGTGAGCTGTACAGGCAGTCCTCAGATTACGAGTGAGACCCGTTCCTGAGTCTGTCTTCAAGTCCAGTTTGTAGGTAAGTCAGAACAGGTACATACGTACGGTTGTTATTCAGCGTCAGTCAAATGTTTGTCTTCGTATATAGTATGTATTTTTATCTTTCTATGCATCTAAAGGAAACCCTGGTGGCGTAGTGGTTAAGTGCTATGGCTGCTAACCAAAAGGTTGGCTGTTGAAATCCACCAGGTGCTCCTTGGAAACTCTATGGGGCAGTTCTACTCTGTCCTATAGGGTCACTATGAGTTGGAATTGACTCCACAGCAATGGGTTTGTTTTTGTTTTTTATGTGTATAAAACACTTAAGAAACACTTTTAAACCATGCAGTGTTTTCATGAGCATCACAAAGTAGTGTGTGTGTTTGTTATTATGAACCATAGTATTTAAGCCAGTTTTTTAATGTAATAGGCTTTATGGCAGTCCGTTCTTAAGTACCAGTTGTCCGTAAGTCAGTCGTTGGTAACCTGGGATCTGCCTGTAATGAGCTGAGCTGAGGGAGGGAACTGGAGCCCAAGGCCAGAGAGGACCACCCTGATCTGTGATAACGCTGAGGAGGACCCCTTTGGTCTGAGTCAGTGGAAAGTCTTAATGTGAAAGTCTTTTTTTGAGGAACTGTCTGAAGGTGAAGTTATAAATGCAAATTAATTTTAAAGTTCTATTGTCAATAGCTCTTTAATATGGAATAAAATATCATAATAGTAGCTAATGCTTATCCAGAGCTTCCTGTGTGCCAGCGCTGTTCTGAGTGCTTTGCCTATTAACTCTCTTACTCCTGGCCACAGCCCTGGGAAGTAGATAGTGTTAACTATTCCCTTTTTTAAAAAATTGGGCCCTGGTGGTACAGTGGTTAAGTACCCGGCTGCAAATCGAAAGGTTAGCACTACACGGGAGAAAGATGTGGTAGTCTGCTTCCGTAAAGATTACAGCCTCGGAAACCCTACCGGGGCAGTTCTACTCTGTCCTGTAGGGTCGCTATGAGCCGGAATTGCCTTGATGGTAATGAGTTTGGTTTTTATTCTCATTTTACAGATGGTGAAGCCCAGGTGCTGCTCTGAAATGGTTTAAGATATAGCCGTGACACTATGGCATAGAAGGACCCGAATATACCAGCAATTGTGAAGATGGAGCAGGACCGGACAAAGTTTTGTTTTGTCATTACACGAGGTTGTCATGAGTCAGAGCCAATTCGATGGCAACTAACAACAACAATGGCATAGATACTATTAGTACTCCCATTTTACATAGGGAGAAACTGAGACACAGAGAGGTTAAACAAATTGCCTAAAGTCACACAGCTAGTACGTGGCACTGCCAGCGTTTGGAAGCAGGTGGTCTGCGTGCTGAGCTACCTACTAAACTGTTCAATAGACAAGAGTCTTCCACACGGAAGAATTAACATCTGGGTCCTGAGGGTAGATCTGGGACGTTCCTCTGAGCCCCTCCTAGAAGGTACCATAAGTCCTTCAGGCCTGAGGCTGCTTCACTCCATACCCCCAACCTTGCCCAGTGCATTTAGTCCTCCTCCCTGTCCATAATGGAATCCGAGCACATTTTTGCCAAGGAACCAATTCCTTAACTTTCTGAGGGATCCGTTTTCAGAGTAAATTCTCCTTCCTTATGAATAAAACTATGGAAATTCACTGAAGAAGGGAAACTTTGCCAAGTGTTTAATCAGAAAGAATCACATACACCGTGTCTAAATTAGCACCAGCTCTCAGTGAGCGAGTCCAAGGCAGTGTGGTGGGATTCGTTTCTAGTCCAATCCTAGGGGCACCTGCTAGTGGAGTGTCTGTGCTGAGGCTCTCAGTATCAGCTGGTGATTGGAACTTCCCCCAATTTCTCAGATTTTTAAGGTGGAGAAACCAAGGGCCTAGGCTTGGGCTCTTGTTATCAATGTTAGCTGCTGTTCAGTTGGTCCTTGGTTCATGGTGACCCCACACACAAAGGAATGAAACACTAACTGGTCCTGTGCCATCCCAATGATCAGTTGCGGATTGGACTGGTGTGATCCATAGTTTTGTTTTTTTTTTAATTTATTTTGTTGTTGAGAATATACACAGCAAAACATGCACCAATTCAACAGTTTCTACATATACCGTTTAGTAACACTGATGACATTCTTCAAGCTGTGTAACCATTCTCGCCCTCCTTTTCTGAGCTGTTCCTTCCCTATTAACATAAATTCACTGTCCTGTAAGGTTCCTGTCTCATCTTTCAAGTTACTGTTGTCAATTTGATCCCATATAGATAATTCTTAAAAAAGCGTAATGCTCAAGGCAGACATTTTTTACTAGTTAAGCTAAACTATTGTTTGTTTTTAAGAAGACTTCAGAGGATACTTTTGGTTTAAGGTTTAAAGATTATTTCAGGGCAATAGTTTCAGGGGCTCATCCAACTGTCATGGCTCCAGGAAGTCTGCAATCCATGGGAATTTGTAATTCTGTTCTAATTTTCCCCCTTTGGTTCAGGATTCTCCTATAGAATCTTTGACCAAAATGTTCAATAATGGTAGCTGGGCACCATCTAATTCTTCCAGGCCTGTGGCAAAGGAGACTGTTGTTCATGGAGGCAATTAACCACACATTCCATAGCCTCCTCCTATTCCTGACACTTTCTTCCTCTGTTGCTCCAGACGAATAGAGACCAGTTGTGCCTTGGATGGCCGCTTGCAAACTTTTAAGACCCCAGGCACTATGCAATGAACTAGGAGGTAAAACAGAAGCACTAAGCAAGTTATCAGGTCAGTTAACTGGGTTGTCCCATGAAACCATGACCCTAAACCTCCAAATCGACAAACAAAATTCCATGAGGATTTTGGTTGTACATAAGCAGCCTCAGCAGCTGCTCCTTTTTTTTTTTTTTTTTTTTGGTCGTTGTTGTAAATACGTCCCTCTTAGTTATCTAGTGCAGCTATAACAGAAATACCACAAGTGGATGGCTTTAACGAAGAGAAATTTATTCGCTCACAGATTAGGAGACTGGAAGTCCAAATTCAGGGTGCCAGCTCCAGGGGAAGGCTTTCTCTGTCTGCTCTGGGGGAGGGTCCTTGTCATCAGTGTTCCCCTGGTTGAGGAGCTTCTCAGTGCAGGGACCCTGGGTCTAAAGGACATGCTATTCTCCTGACTCTTGTTTCTTGGTGATGTGAGGTCCCCATATCTCTCTGCTTGCTTCTCCCTTTTACATCTCAAAAGAGATTGGCTTAAGACACAACCTAATTTTGTAGACTGAGTCCTGCCTCATTAACATAACTACTGCTAATACCATCTCATTAACAGCATAGAGATGGGATTTACAACACACAGGAAAATCATATCAGATGACAAAATGGTGGCCAATTCACACAATACTGGGAATCATGGCCCAGCCAAGTTGACAGATATTTTGGGGGGGGGGGGTGTGCATAATTCAATCCATGATGATATCTATCACACAACTTTCGCCAATTCAACTATTTACAGGTGTACAATGTATTCACAGCTATTACAATCATCTCGATGGCACTAGTTTTTTTTTTTTTATTATTACAATCATCAGCTGTACCACCGTAGTCTTAACCAATGCGATAGTTCCGTCAGTGTTAACACCCCTTTCCACCTCCCTCCTGCCCTGGCAACCACTAATGAACTTTGTTCTCTATACTTTTGCCTCTTCTTGTCTTTTTATATAAACGAGGTCATACAATATTTGTCCTTTTGTGATTGACTTATTTCACGCAACATTATGTTCTTCCAGCTCCATCCATACTGTAGCATGTATCAAGCCTCCATTTCTCCTACTGGCTGAACAGTGTTCCATTGTATATATGTGCCACATTTTGTTTATCCATTCATCTATTGGTGGACTTTAGGTTTTCTCCACATTTTCGCTATTGTGAATAGTGCTGTAATGAACATTGGTGTGCAGATCTCTGAGTCTCTGCTTTCAAGTCTTTTGGGTATGTACCTAAGAGTGGAATTGCTGGATCATATGGTAGTTCTATTTTTGGTTTTCTGAGGAACTGCCACACTGTTTTCCACGATGGCTATACCATTTTGCATCTCTACCAGCAATGGTTTAGGGTTCCAATTTCCCCAGATCTTGCCAACATTTGTTATTTTCATTTTTTTAAAATCTGAACCATCCTAACCCATTGCCATCTAGTCAATTCCCACTCATAGCAAGCCTACAGCCATCCTAGTGGGAATGAAATGGTATCTCACTGTGGTTTTGGTTTGCAATCTCTGATGGCTAACGTTGACCATCTTTTCATGTGTTTGTTGGCCATTTGAATGTCTTCTTTGGTGAGATGCCTATTCAAGTTCTTTGCCCATTTTATGATTGGGTTGTCTTTTTGTTGTTAAGTTGTCAAAGTTTATACATATGTTTTGGTTATTACATTCTTGTCAGATATATGGTTTCTGAATATATTCTCTCAGTTGGTAGCTTGTCTTTTTACTTTTTTGATTAAGTCTTTTGATGAACAAAAGTTTTTAATTTTTATGAGATCCCATTTATTTGTTTTGTCTTTTGCTGTTTGTGCTTTTGTTATTATGTTAGATAAATCCATTATTAAAAGCTAGGCCTGACAGCTTTGCTCCTGCTTTTTCTTCTAAGAATTTTATTGTCTTAGTTTGCACATTTAGGTCCTTAATCCATTTTGAATTTATTTTTTTGTGCATGGCATAAGGCATGGATCCTGTTTCATTTTTCTCTGTGTGTAAATCCAGTTTTCCCAGCACCATTTATTGAAGAGACTGTTCTTTCCCCATTGAACGGATTTAGCATCCTTGTCAAAAATCGATTGACTATAGATGGTGGATTTATTTCTGGACCCTCAATTCTATTCCATTGGTCTATGTGTCTATTGTTATACCAGTACCAGGATGTTTTGATTACTGTAGCTGTATAGTGTGTTTTAAAATCAGGAGGTGTGAGTCCTCCTACTTTGTTCTTGTCTTTCAACATTGCTTTAGCTATTCAGGGCCCCTTTTCATTCCATGTAAAGTTGAGGACTGGTTTTTCTATTTCTGTAAAGAAGGCTGTTGGAATTTTTATCAGGATTGCATTGAATTCATAGATTGCTTTGGGTAGTACTGATATCTTAACAGTATTAAGTCTTCCAATTGATGAACATGGAACATCTTTCCGTTTATTTAAGTCTTCTTTAATCTCTTTCAGCAGTGTTTTATGGTTTTCATTGTATAAGTCATAGGGTTTTCATTAGCTGATTTTCAGAAGTAGATTGCCAGGCCTTTCTTCCTAGTCTGTCTGGGTCTGGAAGCTCCACTGAAACCTACTCAGTGTCAAGTAATGCGCAAACCTCCACTGAGAGATGAGTGGTGGCTGTGCTTGAGGTGTATTGGCTGGAAATCAAACCTGAGTCTCCTGCAGGGAACATGAAAATTCTGCCACTGAACCACCATTGCCCAGGTTGAGGTCTAGAACATTCTTAAGCCTATACAACCATTTTTCAAGAAGATAAAAAATACAAGGTTTGTGCCCTGCCACCATAGCCTGCACTGTCTCGAGCTTGGCTGAGTGAATCCGCACAGCCATCCAGAGTGTTACCCCAGGGCCCCAACCAGGAAGGGAATGGGAAATGTGGTGTCTGTCCCTGCTGGCCACTCGTGTTTGTGTGCTGCTGGGCAAGTTACTGCTCCTCTCTGGGTCTGGTGTTTGTTCCCTAGAACGATGCCTAGGCCCCCCTAGGAATTTAGAAGAGCATTGAAATGGAAAGTGAAATTCTCAGGAAGACCTGCATTTGTTGCCAGCCCTACCAGATCTCTTTACCACTCTGAGCCTCAATTTCTTCATCTGTGCAATGGGATAGTAAGAGTTGTTGAGGGGAATCAATGAGATCATGTATGTAAAGCCTCCTGAGCATGGGGCCTAGCACCACATACGGCTTCAATGAATGTTAGCTCTTTGCCTGTTCTTTGGTTTAAACCAGAAGTCACACATCAGTGGTCAGCAGATGTGTATTGTTTGTCCCACCCAGTGTTTGAAAACATAAATTTGTTGACATTTTAAAACTAGATTTCCCATAAGAAACTCATCCTCAGCTTCTCTTGAAAAATGAGGAGATTTGGCAATATGGGGCTTACATTCTTGGGTGAAGAAGAGCGACCTCTGTCTTTATATGATGACCACATCTCTGGGTACTCACTCACATCCCTGCAGCCCCTGACAGAACCCTATGGGAAGGATCCAGGAAGTCGGCATTTACTGGTCATCCTACTATGTATCAGGGATCATGTCAGAAGCTGTGCCTACATATCACATTTCATCCTCCCCATAAGTTATCAAAAACCAAAACGCACTGCCTTCGAGTTGATTCTGACTCATAGTGACCCTATAGGACAGAGTAGAACTACCCCATAGAGTTTCCAGGTTGCAGCTGGTGGATTCGAACTGCTGACCTTTTTGGTTAGCAGCCAAGTTCTTAACCACCATGCCACCAGGTCTCCCCATAAGTTATTACTTCCCTTATTTTGCCAACAAGGAAATAGAGGCTCAGAAAGTTGGGGTAAGTTGCCCAAGATCACACTGTTAGCAGGTGGTATAACCAGGACTTCCAATCAGGACCTCCCACTGCTTTTCTCTCTCTCTTTTTTTAATTTTAATGTAATTTATTTTATTTTTGTTGTTGTTGAGAATCTATACCACAGAACATGTGCAAATTCAACAATGTCTACATGTACAATTTAGTGACATCGATTACATTCTTCGAGTTGTGCAACCATTCTCACCCTCCTTTTCTGAGTTGTTCCTACCTCATGAACATAAACTCACTGCCCCCTAAGTTTCCTGACTAACCTTTTGAGTTCCTGTTGTCCATTTGATCTCATATAGATAGATCTTGACTTGACGACACTGGGTTTTGTTTTAGATAGATCTTAAAAGAGCGCAATACTTCAGGCAGGCATTCTTTACTAATTAAGCTAAACTTTTGTTTGGTTTTAAGAAGACTTGAAGAGGTATTTTTGGTTTAGGGTTTAAAGTTTAAAAATTATCTTAGGGCAATAGTTTCAGAGGTTCATCCAGCCTCCATGGCTCTAGAAATTCTGGATTCCGATCGATGAACATGGAACATCTTTCCATTTATTTAAGTCTCCTTTAATCTCTTTCAGCAGTGTTTTATGGTTTTCATTGTATAAGTCATAGGGTTTTCATTAGTTGAAAATTCTGTTCTATATTTTCCCCCTTTTGATCAGGATTCTTCTTTCTTTTTTTAAAATGATATTTTATTGTTTTTGTTGAAAGTTTACACAGCAAGTTGGGTTCCCATTTGACAATTTCTACACAACTTGCTCAGTGACACCAGCTACATTTTTCACAATGTGTCAACATTCCCTTTAATTATGTTCTGGTTGTTCCATTTCCAGTACTCCAGTTTCCCTGTGGAAACCCTGATGGTGTAATGGTTAAGTGCTACGGCTGCTAACCAAAAGGTTGGCAGTTCAAGTCCACCAGATGCTCCTTGGAAACTCTTTGGGGGCAATTCTACTCTGTCCTATAGGGTCACTATGAGTTGGGTTTGGGTATTTTTTTGGTTAGTTCCCCTGTCCTTTTACATTCTCATCTTTGCTTTAGAGTAAATGTTGTCCTTTTGATCACATACAGATTTTTTTTGGTACAGTACCATTCTCACAGGTAATATCCTATTTGTGTGCCACTCTGCTATTTTGCTAAATGGTGATCTCAGGGGATAGTTTTGGTTCAAGATTTAAAGAGTGTTTCAGGGTGCTAGTCTCAGGGAGTCCTCTGGTTTCAACTGTTCCAGTTAATCTGGCCTTTTGAGTTTTGTTCTACGTTTTCTCCCATGCTATTTAGGACCATACATTGCAACCCCAGTCAGAACGGTCAGTGGTGGTAGCTGGGCACCATTTAGTTCTTATGGGCTCAGGGTAGATGAGGCCGTGGCTTGAGTAGGCTATCAGCCTAGTAGATCTGTTTCTTCTGTGAGATTTTGGTTACCTTCTTACTCTTTTGCTCCTGAAGAGTAGAGACCAATAGTTGTATCTTAGATGGCCGCTTGCAAGTTTTTAAGACCCTAGATGCTACTCACTTCACTAGGATGCAGAACTTGCATTTCATAAACTATACTATGCCAATTGACTGAGTTGTCCTATAAGACTATGATCCAAAGCCTTCAAACCCAGAAAGCCAGTCTCAGAAGGTGTTTGGTTACATCTGAGGAGTATCTGTAGTTGTGTCTCCAATGAATATATGTGTCTGCACATGATATCTGTATTTGCACACACATAGAGCTGCTTCTATCTATTCTCACATATGTATACACCTGTACCTACCTATATACCTATATGTCTATACCCATCCATATGTGATCTTACACTCGTTTTTTGGTCTTTGTTGGAGTTGTTGTTCTCTTACATTTGTCATATTCTTTAGTACCAGCATCCTTTTCTCTTGAGTGGTTCTCAGTGACATCATTTACTTTCGTCACGCTGTGCTCACTGCACCCACATCCAGTGCCACTTTTCTTATCACCAAAAATAACAGGTATCAAGCATGCTTTACCTCCCTACTCTCTCTCTGGTAACCAGCAATGACTATTAGTCTCTTTGAATATAACCATTCTTGCCTTCTTGTAAAAGAGGGATCGTACAATATTTGTCCTTATGTGCTTGACTGATTTCACTCAGCATTTTGCCCTGCAGGCCATCTATGTTATAATATGTTTTGCAGACTCATCATTGTTCTTTATGGTTGCACAGTATTCCATTGTCGGTATGTACAGGTAGTCCCTAATTTATGACAACGTTCCTTTCTGATGACCCTGTCATAAATCAGTTCTGACATAAGTAGAATATCTCATTTTTTTTTTTTTTTAGTTTTCATTATTATTGCCTTTTAGTATCAGTATCTTTATAAATCCAATCTTTATTTGGCTTTGGGAGTTGGAAACATTACATATAAACTTACAAATATTTTAATACATACATAAAAAAATACACAAATCATAAAAATTCACTCCAGCAATTAGATGATGCTGGCATTTTGCCAGTTGCAGTAATAACTCTGCTTGTGCAAGGTTCTGGACCATCTGGATTATCCTGGGGAATGGGGATGGTGCTTCTAGTCAGAAAATTAGTGGACATTTTCCGTATGGTGCTTTTCTTCTTTTTTTTTTTTTTTAACTCTATTTCTTGGTAACATCTCACTGCTTCCCGAATATGCTTATCCACTTTAGCAAAGTGATCAGTGTTTGGGTCCATGTTTTCAAGCAAGCTCCTGATTTAGTTTAGAAAACTAAATCTATACGGCAGTGTTTTGAACAGTAAATCATAAAATTGAATATCTGAGAGTAATAACGTCAGCTAATTATGTGCCTCACCAGTGTATGTAGTGTTGTTGTTGTTGTTAGGTGCTGTCGGGTCAGTTCCGACTCATAACCATCCTATGCACAACAGAAAGAAACACTGCCCGGTGCCTGCACCATCCTTACAATCGTTGTTTTGCTTGAGCTCATTGTTGCAGCCACTGTGTCAGTCCACCTCGTTGAGGGTCTTCCTCTTTTCCACTGACCCTGTACATTGCCAAGCATGATGTCCTTCTCCAGGGACTGATCCCTCCTGACAACATGTATTTTGACCCATACAGTATGTAAGACCCAGTCTCGCCATCCTTGCTTCTAAGGAGCATTCTGGTCATACTTCTTCCAAGACAGATTTGTTCGTTCTTTTGGCAGTCCATGGTATCTTCAGTGCTCTTCACCAACACCAAAATTCAAAGGTGGCAATTCTTCTTCGGTCTTCCTTATTCATTGTCCAGTACATATTGCTAACCATGAGATGTACTAAAAAAAAGGCAGTCATAATTGCGGTTCATTATAACTTGAATATGTCATGAGTTGGGACTACCTTACCAGATTTTTCTTATCCATTCATCCATTGGTGGGCACTTCCGTTGTTTCCATTTTTTTGCTATTGTGAATAAAGCTGCAATGAACATAGGCATGCATATGTCTGTCCATGTCACTACTTTTAGGTCTCCAGGGTATATACCTGGGAGTGGGGTTGCTGAATCATGGGGTAGTCCTATTTCTAGTTTTTTTTAGGAAGTGCCATAACATTTTCCATAGTGGTTGTACCATTTTACAGTCAGAGGCATAACTACGGTATGGCAGGTAGGCACGTGCCCTGGGCACTGCTTGAGGAGGGGCACTAATGAGCAGTTTCTATTGGCCATAGCAGTTCCCATCACCAGCTGTGAGAGATCATTCACCAGTTTAAAGCTAATTGCCATAGGCACTAGTTTACGGTCCCAGCAGCAGTGGATAATGGCTCCAATCTCCTCACATCCTCGTCAACACTTGTTTTCTATTTTTTTTTTTAAATCAGTGCCATTTTATCTGGGGGTGAGATGATATCTCATTGTAGTTTTGATTTGCACATCTCTAATGATGTTGATCAGAATTTTTCTATAAAATCTTTGATCAAAAGGTTCGTTAGTGGTAGCCAGGGCCACTTTCCTCTTTTTGGGGCTCTCTTTTCATCCTCAGCCTAGCATAAGGTCCATGGAGAAACCCCAGTTATGACCTGATGATGGATTGGTAGACGGATTTAGGCATGTGATGTCGTGCCTGTGGTTCCCATCCTTCACCTCCAGCCCCCACGGGGCTGTGGAGTTCAGGCAGGGGCCTAAGAATCAGTGTGCACACTTAGGATTCTTGGAATAAAGGTCTCCCACCTATGCACGAGATGATTTTAGTTTAAAACCTTGTATTTGGAAAATGTTCAAATATATACAATAGAAGAGAGTAATAGTATAAACTGAAAAATACCCCAAACCCATCGCTATCAAGTTAATTTCAACTCATAGTGACCCAATAGGACAGAGTAGAACTGCCTCATAGGGTTTCCAAGGCTGTAGTCTTTACAGAAGTAGACTGTCACATCTTTCTCCTGTGGAGCGGCTAGTGGGTTTGAATCTCCAACCTTTTGGTTAGAAGCCAAGCGCTTAACCACTGCATTACCAAACCAAAAAACCAAATCCAGTGCCGTCGAGTCGATTCCAACTCATAGCGACCGTATAGGACAGAGTAGAGCTGCCCCATAGAGTTTACAAGGAGCGCCTGGTGGATTCAAACTGCCGACCTTTTGGTTAGCAGCTGCAGCACTTAACCACTACGCCACCACGGTTTCCACTGCATTACCAGGCCTCCTTAAATAATATAACGACCCCTCATATATGCATCACCCAGATTCAACAATTATCAATATTGCTTTATCTATTCTTTTTTGTTGTTATTCTTTTCTTTACTGAATTATTTTTAAAACATGTGCTTTTGTCATGTTGTTGTTGTTAGGTGCCATCGAATTTCTTCCAACTCATAGCGGCCCTATGCTCAACAGAACGAAACAGTGCCCGTTCCTGTGCCATCCTCACGATTGTTGGTATGCTTGAGCCCATTGTCGCAGCCACTGTGTCAGTCTACCTCATTGAGGGTCTTCCTCTTTTCCGCCGACCCTGTACTTGACCAAGCATGATATCCTTCTCCAGGGACTGATCCCTCCTGACAACATGTCCAAAGTATGTAAGACGCAGTCTTGCCATCCTTGCTTCTAAGGAGCGTTCTGGTTGTACTTCTTCCAAGACAGATTTTTTCACTCTTTCAGCAGTCTATGGTATATTCAGTATTCTTCACCGACATCACAATTCAAAGGCGTCAATTCTTCTTTGGTCTTCCTTATTCATTGTCCAGCTTTCACATGCATATGATGTGATTGAAAATACCATGGCTTGGGTCAGGCTCACCTTAGTCTTCAAGGTGACATCTTTGCTTTTCAACACTTTGAAGAGGTCCTTTGCAGCAGATTTGCCCAATGCAATGCATCTTTTGATTTCTTGACTGCTGCTTCCATGGATGTTGATTGTGGATCCAAGTGAAAAGAAATACTTGGCAACTTCAATCTTTTCTCCATTTATCATGATGTTGCTTATTGGTCCAGTTGTGAGGATTTTTGTTTTCTTTATGTTGAGGTGTAATCCATACTGAAGGCTGTGGTCACTGATCTTCATTCATAAGTGCTTCAAGCCCTCTTCACCTTCAGCAAGCAAGGTTGTGTCATCTCCATATCGTAGGTTGTTAACGACTCTTCCTCCAATCCTGATGCCCCATTGTTCTTCATATAGTCCAGCTTCTCGTATTATTTGCTCAGCATACAGATTGAATAGGTATGGTGAAAGGATACAACCCTGACACACACCTTTCCTGACTTTAAACCACTCAGTATCCTCTAGTTCTGTCAGAACAACTGCCTCTTGATCTATGTACACGTTCCTTATGAGCACAATTAAGTGTTCTTGAGTCCCCATTCTTCGCAGTGTTATCCGTAATTTGTTATGATCCACACAGTCGAATGCCTTTGCATAGTCAATAAAACACAGGTAAACATCCTTCTGGTATTCTCTGCTTTCAGCCAGGATCCACCTGACATCAGCAGTGATATCCCTGCTTCCATGTGCTCTTCTGAATCCGGACTGAATTTCTGGCAGTTCCCCGTCTATATACTGCTGCAGCCGCTTTTGAATGATCTTCAGCAAAATTTTGCTTGCATAAGATACTAATGATATTGTTCGATAATTTCTGCATTCAGTTGGATCACCTTTCCTGGGAATAGGCATAAATATGGATCTTTTCCAGTCAGTTGACCAGGAAGCTGTTTTCCAAATTTCTTGGCATAGACGAGTGAGCACTTCCAGCGCTGCATCCGTTTCCTGAAACATCTCAATTCGTATCCTGTCAATTCCTGGAATCTTGTTTTTTGCCAATGCCTTCGTGTAGCTCGAACTTCTTCCTTTAGTACCATTGATTCCTTATCATATGCTACCTTTTGAAATGGTTGAACATCTTGTAATTTTTTTGGTATAATGACTCTGTATATTCCTTCCATCTTCTTTTGATGCTTCCTGCGCCGTTCAATATTTTCCCCGTAGAATCCTTCGGTATTGCAACTTGAGGCTTGAATTTTTTCTTCAGTTCTTTCACCTTAAGAAATGCCGGGCGTGTTCTTCCTTTCTGGTTTTCTATCTCCAGCTCTTTGCACATGTCATTATAATGCTTTACTTTGTCTTCTCGAGCTGCCCTTTGACATCTTCTGTTCAGTTCTTTAGCTTTATTATTTCTTCCTTTTGCTTTAGCTGCTTGACGTTCGAGAACAAGTTTCAGAGTTTCCTCTGACATCCATCTTGGTTCGTTCGTTTCCTTCCTTCCTTCCTTCCTTCCTTCCTTCCTTCCTTCCTTCCTTCCTTCCTTCCTTCCTTCCTTCCTTCCTTCCTTCCTTCCTTCCTTCCTTCCTTCCTTCCTTCCTTCCTTCCTTCCTTCCTTCCTTCCTCCTTTCTCTCTTTCTCTCTCTCTCTTTCTTTTTTTTCTTTCTTTCTTCTTTCTCTCTCTCTTTCTTTTCTCTCTCTCTCTCTCTCTGTCTCTCTCTCTCCTTCTCCCTCTCTGCCTCTCTCCCTCCCTCCCTCCCTCCCTCCCTCCCTCCCTCCCTTCCTTCCTTCCTTCCTTCCTTCTCTTTCCAGTGACCTCTTTCTTTCTTCGTATGATGTCCTTCCACAACGCGTCTGGTCTTCGGTCACTAGCGTTCAATGCGTCAAATCTATTCTTCAGATGGTCTCTAAATTCAGGTGGGATATACTCAAGGTCATATTTTGGCTCTCGTGAGCTTGCTCTGATTTTCTTGAACTTGCATATGAGCAATTGATGGCCTGTTCCACAGTTGGCCCCTGGCCTTGTTCTGACTGATGATATCGAGTTTTTCCATTGTTTCTTCCACAGATGTAGTTGATTTGATTCCTGTGTGTTCCATCTGGTGAGGTCCATGTGTATAGTCGCTGTTTATGTTGGTGAAAAAAGGTATTTGCAATGAAGAAGTCATTGGTCTTGCAAAATTCTATCATTCGATCTCTGGCATTTTTTCTATCACCAAGGCCATGTTTTCCAACTCCCAATCCTTCTTCTTTGTTTCCAACTTTTGCATTCCAATCACCAGTAATTATGAATACACCCTGGTTGCATGTCTGATCAATTTCAGACTGCAGCAGCTGATAAAAATCTTCAGTTTCTTCATCTTTGGCCTTAGTGGTTGGTACGTAAATTTGAATAATAGTTGTATTAACTGGTCTTCCTTGTAGGCATATGGGTATTATCCTATCACTGACAGCGTTGTGCTTCAGGATAGATCTTGAAATGTTCTTTTTAATAATAAACGCGACACCATTCCTCTCTAAGTTGTCATTCCTGGCATGGTAGACTATATGATTGTCCGATTCAAAATAGCCAGTATCAGTCCATTTCAACTTACTAATGCCTAATGCCCTATCACCTATAAATATTTCGGTGTACATCTCTAAAACCTGTGGTGTGCTGGAGCCAGCTGGTTCCGGCTGCCAAGATCTGATTATGCACATCTCTTCTCAACTTTGCATTCGGTGATACCATGTTGGTAGCTTGAAATCAGCCATGAGTTTTTACACCGTGGAAATTGGCAAACACTACAAACCAGGGCTTTCCTGCACCCCCAACCCAACACTGGAGACCTGGTTGTTAAACATGCCCCAGCTTACCACTGACTAGAACACATGGATATTTTCTTACATAACCACCTAATGAAATTAACACTAAGTCCCTAATTATATGTCCCCAATAGTTTCCACAAAATGTCTTTACAGACGATTTGTTCTAATCAGGAATCAGACAAGGTCCACTCATGACATTGGTAGTTATGTCTTTTGATTTTTCTTAATCTAGAGCAGTGCCCTCTAGCTCCAGCTTTTTTATGCCTTGATTTTTGCAACCCCTCAGGTCGATTGATCCGTAGAGGGTCCCCATTCTGTGTTGTCTGTGCTGTCAGTTGACATATTCCTCTGTCCCTGTATTTCCTGTATGTGCTCCAGCATCTGAATAGATTTAGTTCAACTTTTTTTGGCCAGAAGGTTTCATAGATAGTGCTGGTTTGTAGAGTTAATTTTTTGATGTTTGTAGATGATTTTGTGTTGAATGAAATGCAGTCATTGAAAAGCATTTTTAAATATTTTTATTGTTGTTAGATGCTGTTGAGTCAATTCCGACTCATAGTGACCTTATTTACAATAGAATGAAACATTGCCCAGTCCGGCGCCATCCTCACAATTGTTGTTATGTTTGAGCCCATTGCTGCAGCCACTGTGCCAATCCATCTCATTGAGGGTCTTCCTCTTTTTCACTGACCCACTACTTTAACAAGCAATGATGTCCTTCTCAGTAACTGGTCCCTCCTGATAACATGTCCAAAGTATGTGAGACAAAGTCTCCCCGTCCTTGCTTCTAAAGAGCATCGTGGCTGTAGTTCTTCTATGCCAGATTTGTTCATTCTTCTGGAAGTCCATGGTATATTCAATATTCTTCACCAACACTGTAATTCAAAGGCATCAGTTCTTCTTTGGTCTTCCTTATTCATTGTCCAGCTTTCGCATGCATATGAGGTGATTGAAAACACCATGCCTTGGGTCAGGCACACCTTAGTTCTTAAAGTGACATCTTTGCTTTTTAACACTTTAAAGAGGTCTTTTGCAGCAGATTTGCCCAATACAGTGTTTGATTTCTTGACTGCTGCTTCCATGGGTGTTGATTGTGGATCCAAGTAAAATGAAATCCTTGACTTTAATATTTTCTCCATTTATCATGATGTTGCTAATTGGTAGAGTTGTGAGGATATTTGTTTTCTTTATGTTGAGGTGTAATGCATACCGAAGGCTGTGGTCGTTGATCTTCATTCGCAAGTGCTTTAAGTCCTCTTCACCTTCAGCGAGCAAGGTTGTGTTATTTGCATTTTGCAAGTTGTTCATGAATCTCCCTCCAATCCTGATGCCTCATTCTTCTTCATATATTCCCAAAAAAACATATATTCCAGCTTCTCAAATTATTTGCTCAGCAAACAGATTGAACAGGTGTGGTGAAAGGATACAACCCTGACACACACCTTCCCTGATTTTAAACCATATGGTATCCTCTTGTTCTGTTTGGACAACTTCATGAGCACAATTAAGTGTTGTGGAATACCCATTCTTCACAACATTATCTATAATTTGTTACGATCCACACAGCTGAATGCCTTTGCATAGTCAATAAAACACAGGTAATCATTTTTCTGGTATTCTTTGCTTTCAGCCAAGATTCATCTGACATCAGTGATGATAGCCCTCGCTCTACGTTCTCTTCTAAACCCGGCTTGAATTTCTGGTAGTTCTTTGTGGATGTACTGCTGCAACCTCTTTTGAATTATCTTCAGCAAAATTTTTACTTGTGTATGATGTTAATGATATTTTTCAATGATTTTGCATTCTATTGGATTACCTTTCTTTGGAATGGGTACAAATATAGATCTCTTCCAGTCAGTTGGCCAGGTAGCTGTTTTCCAAATTTCTTGGCATAGACGAATGAACACTTCCAGCGATGCATCCGTTTGTTGAAACATTTCAATTGGTATTCTGTAAATTCCTGGAGCCCTGTTTTTCACCAATGCCTTTAGTGCAGCTTGGACTTCCTCCTTCAGTACCATGAGTTCCTGATCATATGCTACCTCCTGAAATAATAGAATGTCAACCTGTTCTTTTTGGTACAGTGGCTCCGTGTATTCCTTCCATCTTCTTTTGATGCTTCCGGCATCGTTTAATATTTTCCTCGTTGAATCCTTCAATATTGCAATTCGAGGCTTGAATTTTTCTTCAGTTCTTTCAGCTTGAGGAATGCTAAGCATGGTCTTCCCTTTTGGTTTTCTAACGCCAGAAAGTGTTTCATTAAAACCCTTACTTTGTCTTCTCAAGTCACCCTTTGAAATTTTCTGTTCAGTTGTTTTATTTCATCATTTCTTCCTTTCACTTTAGCTACTTGACGTTCAAGAGCAAGTTTCACAGTTTCTTCTGACATCCATTTTGGTCTTTTCTTTCTTTCCTGCCTTTTTAACGACCTCTTGCTTTCTTCACATATGATTTCCTTGATATCGCTCCACAACTTGTCTGGTCTTTGGTCATTAGTGTTCAATGTGTCAAATCTGTTCTTGAGATGGCCTCTAACTTCAAGTGGGATATACTCAAGGCTGTATTTTGGCTCTCGTGGACTTGTTCTAATTTTCCTCAGCTTCAACTTGAACTTGCGTAGGAACAACTGATGGTCTGTTCCACAGTTGGCCCCTGGCTTTGTTCTGAATGATGACATTGAGCTTTTGGATCGTCTCTTTCCACAGATTAGATACCTGTGTATTCCATCTGGTGAGGTCCACGTGTGCACTTGCCATTTATGGTGGTGAAAAAAGGTATTTGCAATGAAGAAGTCATTGGTCTTGCAAAATTCTATCATGCGATCTCCAGCATCATTTCTATCACCAAGGCCGTGTTTTCCAATTGCTGATTCTTCTTTGTTTCCAACTTTTGAATTCCAATCACCAATTACCAGTAATTATGAATGCATCTTGATTGCATGTTTGATCAATTTCAGACTGAAAAATTGATAAAAACCTTCAATTTCTTTGGCTTTCGAGGTTGGTGCGTAAATTTGAATAGTAATCGTATTAACTGGTCTTCCTTGTAAGCATATGGATATTATCCTATCACTGACGGTGTTGTACTTCAGGATAGGTCTTAAAATCTTTTTGACAATGAATGCAACACCATTCCTCTTCAAGTTGTCATTCCTGGCATAGTGGATTACATGATTGTTGGGTTCAAAATGGCCAGTACCAGTCCATTTCAGCTCACTTATGCCTAGGATATTGATGTTTAAGAGTTCCATTTCATTTTTGGCTACTTCCACTTTTCCTAGATTCATACTTCATACATTCCACGTTCTGATTATTAATGGATGTTTGCAGCTGTTTCTTCTCATTCTAAGTCATGTCACATCAGCAAATGAAGGTCCCCAAAGCTTGACTCCATCTACGTCATTAAGGTCGACTCTACTTTGAGGAGGCAGCTCTTCCCCAGTCGTCTTTTAAGTGCCTTCCAGCCTGAGGGGTCATCTACCAGCACTATGTCAGACAGTGTTCCACTGCTATTCATAAGGTTTTCACTGGCTAGTTTTTTCAGAAGTAGCCAGACAGGTTCTTCTTCCCAGTCTGTCTTAGTCTAGAAGCTCAGCTGAAACCTGTCTACAATGGGTGACCCTACTGGCATTTGAAATACTGGTGGCATAGCTTCCAGCATCACAGCTGCACACAAGCTGCCATGTACAACAAACTGACAGACACTTGGAAGATTTTAAATGTATAATGGCTTGTTTGTTATCTTATCATCAACGTTTACTAAAAGTACATCCACTATGGAATCTTTTGCTGTTCTGAGGGGTTGTGAGATTCAGGAATGCTGGGCTAGGCTCCTCTGGTTGGGTCTCACCAGTTGAGCAGTTTTTTTTTACCCTCTGATCTCAGGGTTAAAGAACCTGAAGCTGCCTTTGGAAGTTCATTCCGGGATGTCTAACTACAGCATCTCCTGCTTTAGGTGAAGCCCATTTATTTTCTCTACCTGGAACCCTGGAATTTTTCAGGCTCCTCTCTCTCAAGTCTCATCTGCACTGAGGAAAAGCAACAACAACAACAAAACAGAAACAATGGAAAGTGTATTGTGATTCTAGGATTCTAAATACTATACTTGAAGTGGTAATCATTTCACCCTGGAGCAATTACAGCCTTGTTGTGCCCCAGCTCCTGCCCACGAGAAGTTGTGCATACCTTCTCTATCTGCTTGAAGGATGGGAATCCTCATGGATCAGGACAGAGGGCATCACCTTTGCCTGTTGTCCTGGGATGCCTCCTTACGCCCTAGCTGCCTGATCTGGGGTCTTGTCCAGTGACCCAGCCTCGAGTTGTGGTTCTGATGTCAGGTGGGCTCCTGTCCCACCTGGTCTCCATATCTTGAATGAGTCCTGGGTGCTGATTCCGCTCAGTCTTCAACCTCTTCTCTCCTCCTTTGGGTACTGACCCTGTCTTCCTGGGCCATTTGAGAGCTTGTTCTTTCCTTCCAGAAGCAGAGAACTATGATGGAACCACTCCTGCTGCTGAGCCTTCTGCTTGAATCTTGAAAATGGGTTGGGCTAGAAGAGATGCTGAGGCATTGATGATTCAGTAGAGAATTCTCTCTCTCTCTCTTTTTTTTCTTTCTTTTTTATGGGCCTGTCTAATATCTAATCTTTGGCTGAAGGGCGAGCCTCAGGAGTGAATTCATTAATGAGCTAAAAGGGTGTCTGGGGGGCCATACTCTCAGGGTCTCTCCAGTTTCTGGCAGGCCAGTCTCATCTTTTTTTGTGTGTTAGAATTTTGTTGTACAATTTTCTCCAGCTCTGTCCAGGACCCTCTATTTTGATCCCTGTCAGAGCAGTCTGTGGTGGTAGCCGGGCACCATCTAGTTGTGCTGGACTCAGTCTGATGGAGGCTGTGGTAGTTGTGGCCCGTTAGTCCTTCGGCCTAACAATAGTAGAATTCTTGCCCTCCATGTGGGAGAACCAGGTTTGATTTCCAGCCGATGCACCTCGTGTGCAGCCACCACCCGTCTGTCAGTGGAGGCTTGGATGTTGTTATGATGCTTATTAAATAGGTTTTAGTGGAGCTGAGCTTCCAGACTAAGATGGACTAGGAAGAAAAGCCAATGAAAATCCTATGGATCACAACAGAATGTTGTCTGAGCTGCAGTTGATCATGGGACTGGCTCAGGATTGAGCAACATTGTGTTCTCTTGTGCATGGGGCCACCGTGAGTCAGGGTCTCCTCGATGTCAGCTAACAATAACAACAGCAGAAGATATGCCGACCCCTTCAGGAAGCAAAGCAGCATCTGGGGACATGTAGCCTTCATGAGTGCTGTGCCCTGAGCCAGAAGTTTGAATCTGAGCCTGTGGTGAAGCTGCTGTTAGGAGAACAGCTGTATTCAACAGGACCCGACCTGTTGCTGTTATTGTTAGGTGCCGTTGAGTAGCTTCCAACTCATAGCAGCCCAATGTACAACAGAACACAATACTGCCCAGTCCTGTGCCATCCTCACAATCGTTGTTATGCTTAAAACCCATTGTTGAAGCCACTGTGTCAATCCGTCTTGTTGAGGGTCTTCCTCTTTTTCGCTGATCCTCTACTTTACCAAACAATGATGTCCTTTTCCAGAGACTGGTCCCTTCTCATAACATGTCCAAAGTATGTGAGATGAAGTCACACCATCCTCGCTTCTAGCGAGCATTCTGGCTGTAGTTCTTCTATGACAGATTTATGCGTTCTTCTGGCAGTACAAGTATATTCAATATTCTTCACCAACACCGTAATTCAAAGGCATCGATTCTTCTGCAGTCTTCCTTATTCATTGTCCAGCTTTCATATGCATATGAAGGGTTTGAAAACACCATGGCTTGTCTGGCGCACCTTAGTCCTTAAAGTGACATCTTTGCTTTTTAACACTTTAAAGAGATCTTTTGCAGCAGATTTGTCCAACGCAACGTGTCCTTTGATTTCTTGACTGCTGCTTCCATGGTGTTGATTGTGGATCCAAGTAAAATGAAATCCTTGACTTTAATCTTTTCTCCATTTATCATGATGTTGCTTATTGGTCCAGTTGTGAAGATTTCTGTTTTCTTTATGTTGAAGTGTAATCCATACTGAAGGCTGTGGTCTTTGATCTTCTTCAGTAAGTGCTTCAAGTCCTCTTCACTTTCAGCAAGCAAGGTTGTGTCATCTGCATAACGCAGGTTGTTAATGAGTCTTCCTCCAATCCTGATGCCCCGTTCTTCTTCATATAGTCCAGCTTCTTGGATTATTTGCTCAGCATACAGATTGAATAGGTATGGTGAAAGGATACAACCCTGACCCACACCTTTCCTGACTTTAAACCACTCAGTATCCCCTAGTTCTGTCTGAACAACTGCCTCTTGATCTGTGTACAGGTTCCTCATGAGCACAGTGAAGTGTTCTGGAATTCCCATTCTTCGCAGTGTTATCCGTAATTTGTTAGAATCCACACAGTTGAATGCCTTTGCATAGACAGTGAAACACAAGTAAACATCTTTATGGCATTCTCTGCTTTCAGCCAGGATCCATCCGATAACAGCAATGATATCCCTTGTTCCACATCCTCTTCTGAGTCCAGCTTGAGTTTCTGGAAGTTCCCTGACCTAGGAAGCAAATTATCCAGAGGTGGGAAGGCCTGTTAGACCATCTCTTGTACAGGGATTGAGCTTTAGAACAGCTCATTGCCCTGAAGGGAATTTGGGGTGGGGAGTGTGAACCTGACTTTTTGCAAAGATAATTCACATGACCTTGGGTTAAGAAATTACAACTGGGAGGAACGAAAGCTAGCCCTGTTTTTACCATTATGAGGGAAACAGACAGCCTGGGAGGCCTCTGACTCCTGCAATCTTAGCATCTCAGAGAAAAGGTCTGACTTATAAGAAATATTCAAGGTAAGGTAGAAGAAGAATTCTTTCAAGTTCAAGGTAACAGGATTGAAACTAACAGCTAAGGATTACTATACAAGGTGCCAACTTGCTCTTAGATGTTTATTTTCTTGACTTGTTATTGGGATCTATAAAAAATGATTGCTAAGATGCCTTAATAAAGAACTTGATTTTATCAAACATTCCCAAGTGGGAATCTGTTTGACATGTTCATTTCTGAAATCTGTTTTTCTGGACTTGGGGCAATAATGGAGACAAATTCTGGTGATGTTTTCCTCTAGTAGTAACTTGTCATCATGGTGGATAGGTCCAAGTAAGGACTCTGGAGTTGGCCGGGATTGAGGCCTGACCCAGGCCTGCTCCTAACTGGCTGTGCGGCTTTTGACAAAACATCTACTCTGTGCTTCTACCTCCCATTCATCTCCCCTCCATCTCAACCTCCATCACTTCTCCATCTTCCCTCTATCACCCCTGTACCTCCCTGTGTCTTAACCTCCACCTCCCCTCCATCTCCCTTCCATCTCAACCTCCGTCTCCCCTCTACCTCCCTCCACCTCCCTTCTACCTCCCTCCATCTCTCCCCAACCTCCCCTCCATCTCAACATCTACTTCTTCACCATCTCACCCCAAACCTTTGCCCGTGCTGTTTCCCCTGCCAGAAATGGCCCTCGACTACTCTCCATTAGGTTAATTTCCTTCATGTCTTGGCTTACGGGTCATCTGAGAAGGCTTCCTTGGGCTCCTGATTATATATTCTCTCTCAGCCCCTGGACTTTTCCTTTGAAGAACTATCAATCAAAATGATTATTAAATAGGTATTTATCAGATTATCTGTTTAATATCATCTCCTCCAGTATAATTTCCAAGAGGGCAGGAATCAAGCCTTTCTTGCTCATGACTGTGTCCCTAGTGCTGTTGTGTGCCTCGCACATAGCAGGAGCTCAATAAATAAGTGTCGAATGAATAAATAAGGCATAATTCTCTAAGCCTCAATTTCTTCATCTGAACAATGGGCCTATGAATGCCTCTCCTATAGAGTTATTGTGTTTAAATGAGAACATATGTACCTGACAGACATTAGTTTCTTTCCTATCCTCATCCTTTGCAAAAACACTCAGAAGAAATAAGCCATCTTTTAAATTAAAAAAAAAAAAAAATTTCTTTTTTTTTTTAATCTTTTAAATTGCTAGCCTGAAAATCCAAATCTCAAGAATGGGAATCTAAAGCTGGAATTTAAATCCTGAAGTGATTTAGATATCCACGGCTTCTACAACAGGGGGATGATTAAATGACCCTCTCAGAGCCTTCGGGGAGGAGCCCGTTCTCCTGGGGACGAGACAGGTGGTTTGCGTGTGTGTGCAGAGCTCAGGACTGGCCTGAGAATCTGTAGAGAGCTATGGAGGCTCCATCCTGCCCTGGGTGTGGCTTCTAAGCTTCCCTTGGCCTTTGAGGTGGGAGGTGGGATGGCCCAGAATACCTGCTCCCCTGTTCGGGTGAGGGGAGACTTCCTGGAGGAGGTCACATCTAAGTGAAGGGTTAGCTGGGCAACGGGTGGGAGGAAAAGTTCCAGGTCAAGGGAACAGCATGTGCAAAGGCCTGTAGGTGAGATGGCATGGCATGTCTAGGAATGAAAGAAGTTCAGAGTGGAGGTGCGGATAGGTGGAGGGGTGAGTGGGTCATGTGATGAAGCTGGCAGAGGTCAGCATGGGCCAGGGCAAGAGCAAAAGAAGGAGGCCACCAGGCATATGGGGGAAGCTGTGGAGGAGGCTAAAGCTTCTGGGACACTGTGTGCATGCACACATCTGTGTGTGTATGTATGAGTGCACATGTGTATGTGTGTGCATGTGTATATATATGTATACTGCACATGTGTACATGGGCATGTGCACACACGTGTATGTGTGCATGTGCATGTTTGTGTGAGTGTGTGCACACACATGTATATGTGTGTGTGTGTGTGTGTTGTATGGGTAGTTGGGCAGTCAGAAGGGCATAGTCCCAGGCCTCCAGCCGGGAACCACGCACACAGATGCCCATCAGTCATCCCCACAGATGCAGACGCCCAGGCACTGGAGTGTCAGAAACCCGTGGAGGCAGAAGCAGCTGCTTCTAAATCAAGGCCAAAGACAGCCGAGGGGCCGGGTTGGGTTTGGTGGCTCTGCCGTATGGGCCAGTGTGGGGGCAGGGGCTGAAAGGGGCTCTCCAGCAAGGATTCTGGGCCAGAATGAACCCGGCTGGTTTGAGGAGGTTTATTTTGGAAGCTGAGATGATGCAAAATTAAGTGGGGAGGAAAAAATAGATGAGGCGACCGCGAGGGTCTGTCTGTGGCTGGCAGGGCTGAAAACGTCCAGCAAGAAAAGCGTGGTTGGGTAAACAGGTGGGGGTGGCAGCTTTCTGCATGTATACTGCTATAAATACCCCACAGCTCGGCCACCCCGCTGGGGTTTCCTGGCACCGTGGGCGTGGAGATCAAGGTGCAGACAATGGTGCTTCCTGGAGTAGCAGGGGGTGGCTAGGACGCTGCTCAGATCCCGGCTGCCATGGCGGGTAGAGTGGGTCCTGTATGTGAGCATGAGCGGGGTGTGCCTTTGCTCCTAACTGGCTGTGGATCTTAGGCGAGCCCCCTCATCTCTCAGAGCCTCAGTTTCCTCAGCCGTGAGATGAGATAACATTGGCCCAGGCAGTGAAATACGGTCTCAGCGTAGACACACAGGAAATGATGTCTCCCGTGGTCACACCTCTCAGGAGCTGTGTGACTTGTGAGCCGTCTCACCTTCCTGAGTCTTGAGCTCCTCATCTAAGATACGGGGAGAAGAGTTAATGTCTGGAAGGATGAGGTGGAATTGTGGGTGAGGTTGTGGACTGCAAGTGGGGCAGTGAGCAGATTTCAGGGCCAACTGTGGGCAGGGCACGGGACTGTTCTCATAGCTATGACTCTGTAGTACGCATTGTTGGTAGCTGACGTTGACTTGCCCCCGACTCATGGTGACTCCATGTTTAACGGAGGAACCTGCTGCCTGGTCCTTCTCCATCCCCATGATTGGTTGTGGATTGGACCACTGTGCTCCACGAGGTTTTCATTGGCTGATTTTTGGAAGTAGATCACCAGGCCTTTCTTCCTAGTCCATCTTAGTCTAGAAGCTCCACTGAAACCTGTTCAGTATCATATCAACACACAAGCCCCCACCGACAGGCAGGTGGTGGCTGTGCATGAGGGGCATAGGTGGGGAATTGAACCCGGGTCCCCAGCTTGGAAGGCTAGAATTCTACCATTGAACCACCAATGCCTCATTCACTATAGCACTTAGTAGTAATGACAACAATGGTGACAACAGCCGTGCCCACTGCTGGCCTGTGATGATCCAGGGGCTCGGTGACTGTTATTTCAGTATGTCCTCCTAACCTCCTGTCTTAGAGATAAAGAGCCTGAGGCTCAAAGAGAGGAGATGGCCTAAAGACCACACTGCCAGAAGGAACAGAGTTGGATTCACAAGTTCGTTCATTCAGTCAATAAATATACATTGAGGAACAGCCATGTGCCAGGCCCTGGACCAGGCACTGGGGATTTAGCAAGGAACAAGACAGACCAGGTCCGTGCGTCCACGGAGCTCTGTGTGGTGGGGGAGACGGGCTATACGCCAGGAATACATAGACAAGCTTCTAGCATCTAGCATGGCCCTGGGACCCTCCTGCTCTCCTGCACCTTTAACAGATGTGTTTGAGCTCCTCCTTAGACCAAGAGATTTTGTCATCCAGTCACCCACAGTGCTGGCCCTAGAGTTGACAGGTACCAGCCTGAAATGAATTGTTGTTAGGTGCCCTTGAGTTGGTTCTGACTCACAGAGACCCTCTGTATACCAGAACAAACTGTTGTCTGGTCCTGCACCATCCACACAATCATTGCTATGCTTGAGCCCATTGTTGCAGCCATTGTGTCAATCCATCTCTAAGAGGGTCTTTCTCTCTTTGGCTGACCCTCTCCATTGTGCCAGGATGCCTCTTTGGAGAAGGCACACACTTCTGTCTGCCTGCCTGAAACCTCTCTGTTCACAAGGACCTGCTCAGCCCTCCCACTTCCAGGAAGCCATCTCTGATCTGCTCCCAGCCTCAGCCAGGTGTGTCCAGGGATCTGGAGAGGCTCACAGGACCCTGACCACAGCAGCTAGCCCATAAATGTGTGTCGGCCAAATCACAGCTTGGAGGCACAACTGCACTTACAGAGAGAGGTGAGGCGTCGTGGGATGTACCAGCAGGGACGCTGGATCCCTCATTGCCCCAAACGACTCTAATTTGATGTATCTGGGACCCTGGTCCTCGGTAGGCCTCATGTGTCCATTTTGGGTTTGATGAATGTGATCATCCTAGAAATGTTCCCCCCGGCATCACAGCCCTGCTCTTGGCCCCTCCAGGGATCAGAGTGGCCCTGGGCTCAACCATGAAACGCAGGCCTTATTGTGAAAAAAAGAGGAGGATGCTTTGATTTGGGGGAAATTGAGTTTTAGTGAAATTGTCAAATAACTGGTTGGTTAGGGGAGCCACCCAGGCCTCTGGGGTTTCTTCTGGGGTCTCCCCAGCAGCCCTCACTGGAGTGGTGAGAGAGCAAAGGCTTCTCTCAACCTTGAGGGAAGGGCAGCCTAGTGGTAAATGCATGGGCCAGGGCTTGAGTCCCTTCCTACCTCTGTGTGGTCCCAGAGCAGGGACTTCATGGCTCTGAACCTTGGTTTTCACAACTGTAGAATGGAGGTTTCCTCAACTTGAAGGGTGGTTGTGAGAATGTGAAGTGATAAGGGAAGTATGACAGTGGGTGGGCAGTAAGTTATAGCTGCTCTTGGTGCTTTGGACGGGGCCTCACCATGTGATGAATGTGCAGAGATTTGGTGGCACGGCTCAGGGTGATGCTAGTGATTTTATTTTTGGACTGAATAAATCCAGGTTCCCTTGTGAAGGAAGCTTAACCCCTGGGTTAAATGTTGGAACTAGAACCAAATGTGTAATTCAATTTGTATTTATTAGGGCAAGAGAATTATTCTTTTCTAAAACTCCAGGCTTTGAGGTATCAGAGTCTGTGCATTACCTCTTAGGAGCCTCACATGGGCTCTAAGAGATATCATTAGTGCTGTTTTACAGACGGAGCACCTAAGGCTCAGAGAGGCCAAGTGTCTGCTTAAGGTCACACAGTGAGTAAAGATACAACAGAGATTCCAGCCCAGGTCCCTGCCCACCTGAACACCTGCTCTCTTTCCTGAATAGATGGTGCTCAGGCCTCTGTTTTGGTCACATCCTCCACCATCAACCGAGAGCTGAGGCCCAGGATGACAGTCTGAGCAGTTTTGGCAAAGCCTCTCCTGGCTTCCACAGGAGGCTGGCCTGTGTTTTGGGGTACGATTTTGGGTGCTACCCCAGGCTGAATATAGGCTCAGGTCTGCTCTGGAGTAACTAGGTCAAGTTCCCCGGGGTCCAAGGGGCAAAGGAAGTTGGCAGAATGTGGGCCAGTGGGCAGCACGTGGTGAGGCCGCCAGAGAGTCAGTAAGTTGGTTCCCAGCACCTCCTCTTCCTCCCCAAGGCCCTTTCCTCCTCTTTCAGCCCCTTGCCAGGGCCACAAACATGTTCTCTCTGAAGCTCATACCCTCTTGCTGGGTGGAGTATCAGCCCATGGGCCCCTGGACTTGGTCTAGACCATACTCCCCATTGTAGAGATAAAGAAACTGAGGCCCAGGGAGAGGAAGGGAGACTCACCAAGGACCTACACTTGTAAGAGGCTGAACCAGAACCAAGAACCTGGCCTCTGAGTTCCCAGCCCAGGGTTCCTTTCTCTATAAAACTACTCTTGTTGATAGCTGCGGTCGAGTCGGCTCTCAAGTCATGGCGACCCCATGACAGTGGAAAAAAATGCTGCCCGGTCCTGTGCCATCCCCATGGTTGGTTTTAGATAGGACCATTGTGGTCCATAGGGTTTTCATTGGCTGGTTTCCAGGAGTAGATTGCTAAGCCTTTCTTCCTAGTCTGTCTCAGTCTACAAGCTCCACCGAAACTTGTTCAGCGTCATAGAAACACGCAAGCCTGCACTGACAGACGGGTGGTGGTTGCACGTGAGCTATAACTCCTAGGACGGTCTTATTTCCCAACAAGACACTAGTTGGTTCCCATGGAAATTGGGAATAGACGATCTGGAGTCAGAACGTTCAAGGAAAATCCAGGGCACATCAGCACTATGATGTCACAGAGCCCCCACTCCCCCTTCCCCATGTTACTGACTGTATGCCTTCTTCTCCCAGGGGTGACGAGGTAGGGCAATGCTTTACCCAGACCCCTGGCTCTGATGGTGGAATTTCAGGCACTATGGCACCTGGGCAGGGTAGAGATTTTGGAACGAGGTGATAGTCCTGGGTTGCCTCCAGTCTTGCCTCCCTGATGGCCTTCGGGAAGGCTAACCAGAGCGCTTGCACCAGGCCGGCCCCCTTCGGAAGCCCATTCCAATGCCTTCCTGTTGCGGTTTTGACTTTGGAGAAATGCTCTGGCCTTGAACTCATCGAGGGCCGGCCCCGTGTGAAGCTTGAAGTTTGTTCAGCCGTTTTGGGCTCCTGTTGGCCAGGAGCTAGGCCTTAAGCAAAGTCCAAGCTGACCGCAGTTTTCCAGGGCGACTCTGGAGAGGACGGGACTATTTATATGTGGTGGGTATTATATCACCACTTCCCTCCACGCTTAGTTTGTGAAGGTTTTTCTCCAGGGTGGGGTGGGGGGGAGGCATGGCTCTCTTTCCATCATCACCCTTACTCTCCCTGGCCCTCAGGGCAGAGGGGATAGAGGGCAGCACTGCTGCAGAGCAGCTAGAGTGTGGATGCAGACAGACCTGGCCTTGAATCTTTAGGTCTCAGCTCAAATGCCGCCTCCTCCGAGAGGCCTTCCCTGACCACCCTGTCTTTCGGTCCTCGCAGGATTTACCGTGATCCGAATTATCATGTTCCATATTTATTTGTCTTAGTCTTTGTCTCCCCCACCAGAAGTCAGCTTACTGAGGTTTGGGACCATGTCTGTTCACAGATGCATCTTCAGTGCCTATAACAGTGCCAGGCACACAGTAGGTGCCCTATATATGGTTGCCGAAGAAATGCATGAATGGGGTATGTTCCTTCCAACAGTGGTTCTCAAACTTGGAGGAAAATCAGAAGGTTCCAGGGTCTTGTTAACCACGTGGATTTGGGGACCCCACTCACAGAACCTGAGTCAGTGGGTCTAGGGAGGCCCAGGAACCTGCACCTGGTCTTGGGGCCACTCCTTGGCAAACACTGTCTGCAGAGACCCTGGACCCCAGTGGGGCCTGGAGTATGGCAGGGCTGGTGCTCGCTGTGGGTGGCTCCTAAACACCCTGGCCTGGAGGTCTTGGGGGAGGGAGCTTGGCAGCAGGAGGGGCCTTAGGGGCCTCAGTTGGGATACTGGAGGGTAAATTCCCCAGGCAAAGCCAGGCTCTCTCTTCCTAGGCATTGGTATCACTGATCCCACTTTCTTATAATTCTTTGCTTAATGTCTGTTTTCTCAGCTAGACTGTAAATGTCCTGAGGGCAGGGACCAAGTCAGCCTTTAACCGCCCTTAGATCTAAGCTAGTGGGGCCCTAACCTTGACCCTGGACCCTGCTCTGGCCTTCTTCTGCCCATACCCCATCCACAGCCCATGCCACACTCCCTTCTAGAGCACCCAGTTGTATTCCCACCACCTGGCTCACCCTCTCCTAACTTCTCCCTGGGCTTCTCTGCTTCAAGCCTTCACCCCCCACCCCCTTAGAAAGCAGAAGGGGAAGGGGCAGGGAAGAATGGAAATCCATCGATTTCCTAACCGCATATGGTCCTCACTGATCTAAGGCCTGCTGCTCTGTGTTCAGGAGCCCTGCTGGCAGAGTGGTTAAGCACTTGGCTGCTAACTGAAAGGTGGACGGTTTGAACCCACCAGCTGCTCTGCGGGAGAAAGATGTGACAGTCTGCTCCCGCAAAGTTACAGCCTTGGAAACCCTATGGGCAGTTCTACTCTGTCCTACAGGGTCACTATGAATTGGAATCGACTTGATGGCAGCAGGTTTGATTTTGGGTTTTGGCTCTGTGTTCAGAGCTTCCTTACATTTCAATATTTAACCCCTCATGGTGTCCTGGGAGTTAGGTATTGTCTTCCCCATCCTAGAACACTTAGAGTAGTGAGGTGATTCACCCAAGGCCACAGCCAGTAGAACAGCCTCACTCTTTTGACTCCAAAGCCAGCGCTCACAGGTGGTGGTGGTGGGGGTTTAGTAAACGGCAAAACTCTGGGGAATTGGGGTGGGGTGTGTGTACTGATGAACGTCCATTTCTGGAGTGGTGATGGGATGATGGGGGGAAGAGGTGGGGGTGGCTCTGAGACTTGTCCCGAAGAGGGCGAGGACAGGCCCCAGATCATCCGGCAGGCTGTGGCTAGCCGGGTGTCAGCAGCGCCCAGGGACAATTTGAGAGCCCTCCTAGAGCCTCCCCAAATAGACACCAGTCAAGTTAATGAAACAGTGCTGGCTATGCCAATGAAGCGTCAGCTCAAACCCTCTGGCTCCCTGCCAACCGAGTAGCTGCCCCTAAAAGTGGGGCGAGGTAGGACCCTTCCAGCCCCAGTGTCTCCTCAGGAAAGGAATAAGTCCTCTGGGCCAGATCCCTTTAGTCAGTCAATGCTTAACCATGAGCCGGGCAATATACCAATTTCATTGTCATAATAGCCCAAGGGAGTGGTTACAGTTACTATCTTCATGTTACATATGGGGAAACTGAGGCTTCGAGAGGTGAAGTGACAGAGGCAGGATTTGAACCCAGATCTACTGGACTCCAGAGCCCAAGGATTGTCCTTCTGTATTCCACCTGGGTGTGTGCTGAAGCCTTGGGCAATGTGGCCAGAGGAGCTAGAAGAGGCAAATTCTGGCTCCCGGCTCCTCTTGGCTCCCAGACAGATCAGAAAGTGAGTGTATGGGACACAGGTTGTGGAGACCTGTGGTGGACAGGGAGCAGTTATGGGGAGGTGGGAAGGAAATCTAGTCTGGCAGTGCCAACTTCTAGCAGGAAACACCTTTGCTTATTCGGCCAGGCTGTGGGCAGAGGGCAGCTGTGTGGGGTGCCCACTGCCACAAGCCAGAGATGGTTTCTAAGGGCAGAGGGTAAACAGTTGCCGTGGCTACTTGGGCGTGCCACTGGGGCGATGGGTCAGCTCTGGAATATTCCCGGAGGTGAAGGAGGGACGCTGGAGGCCTCAGGTGCCCTTCCACAGGGCTTGAGCTGGAGGGCCCAAAAAGATCCTGCTGCCCCAGAAGCCGGGCCCAGCTGGGAGGGCTGTAATGACCTTCTTCCCAGGGAGGAGGGTCCTGGAGCTGGGGCACCAGGGAGGTTTCTGCTCAAGCTGGTGGTGTCCCATGTGACAGGAGAGAAAGAGGGCTTCAAGTTTCTTAACAATCACTCCACCTTTCTGATCACATGTTACAGACTACCCACTTGCCATTTCATTTGTTGATCCAAAAAAGAGAAATTGAGCTGGGCCCTGAGCCAGGCCTTGGGGTAGAGTAGTGAACATGACAAACACACAGTCATTATCTGCCTGGAACCGGCCATATAGAAAGGCTGTGTTGTTCTCATCTCATCTTTCCCTTGCAAGTGGTGAAGCCCAGGTGAAACCAGCTTTGGCAAAAAAAAAAAAAAAAGAGGGAGAGGAGGGAACGTGTCATTGGGAAAAGCTTCAGACATGGCTGGCTCCAGGGTAAAGAACATCTTCAGGTTCTCTCTCCATCCGCTGGCTCTGCTTTCTCTGCCTGGAGCTTCATTCTCATCTGGGCATTTTCCATGGGGTGGGGAAGATGGCTGCCCAACCCACCTCCCAATGGCTCCACCCTCCTCTGTCAACATCCATGTATCCAGTCTTGTCTACTTTCTTTATTGAGGTGAGAGTCACATAGCCTATAATTAATCATTTTAAAGTGAATAATGCTGTGGCATTTCGTATGTTGAAATTGTTACATAACCATCAACTCTACCTAGTTTCAAAACATTTTTATCATCCTAAAAGGAAACCCTGGGCCCATTAGGCAGTTGCTCCCCATTCCCCTTCTGCTTCCTGTCTCTGTGGATTTACTTATTCTGAATCACTCAAAAATATTTCATATAAATAAAATCATACAGTGTACGATCTCTCGTGTCTGCCTTCTTTCGCTCAGCATAATGTTTTCTGGGTTCATCCTCATTGTAGCATGAATCGATACTTCGTTCCCTTTTTATGGCTGAGTAGTATTCCATTCCATTGTATGTACGTACCACAGTTTGATTATCCACTCATCTGTTGATGCATACTTGGGTTGTTTCTACCTTTTGGCTATTGTGAATAGTGCAGCAATGAACACTGGCGTACAAGCATCTGTCTGGGTCTCTGCTTCCAAGTCTTTTGAGTATATACCCAGCAGTGGAATCCTGGGTCATGCGGTAACTCTATACTTAACTTTTTGAAGAACCGCCGAACCGTTTTCCACAGCAGCTGCACCATTTTGCGTTCCCACCGGCAGTGGATAAGGATTCCAATTTCTCCACATCCTGGGCAACACTTATTTTCCACCTTTTTTTGGGATAATAGTTATCCTAAAAACCCATTGCCATTGAGTTGATTCTGACTCATAGTGACCCTATATGTCAGAGTAGAACCGCCCCATAGAGTTTCCAATGAGTGCCTGGAGGATTTGAACTGCTGACCTTTTGGTCAGCAGCCATAGCACTTAACCACTACGCCACCAGTGTTTCCATAGTTATTCTAGTGGGTATGAAACAGTCAAACGACCAATATTAACCTGGACTCATCTCTGTGGCTTGGGGGTGGGGAACACTGAGTGATAATCCCACCAGGAACATTGAGGGTGGGGGAGAAAATAGTTCTATTGAAGAAGAGGCAAAAATTTGTCTGCAGCTGAAGAAGACACACATTCAAGGACTAATTCAACCAGTGCAATTATGATTGGCACTACAAAGGAGAAGCACAGGTTTAAGAGTGATAAATGGGGGATCTGATCTGAGAAATCAAGGTAGGCTTCCCTGAGGATGTGACCTTTGAACAGATATTTGAAGCATACGAAGGAGTTAACTGGGGAAGAATGTTCTAGACAGAGGGAACAGAGCTGCTGTGAGGCTGGGTGCAGAGAGCCCTGGAGAGAGAGTGAGAGATGACCAGGGAGGGTGAGTGGGTCAGCCTGTGAGGACCTCTCTGTGGAGGTGCCAGTAAGAGTTCTGGAGATTCCTTGGGAGCAATGGGAAGCCATGGGAGGGTTTTGGTTGGGGGGTGGCATCACTGAATACATGTTTTATAAAAGTCTCTATGGCTGCCCTGTGGTGAGTGGATTGCAGGGGGCCCGTTGATGCCAAGAGACCAGTTGGTTGGTGAATGCAGTAGTCCAGGCAGGAGGTGATGGTGGCTTGGATGTGGGAAGTGACATAGGAGACAGAGAGAAAGGGATGAATCTGAAATATATTTTGGAGGTAAAATGAGCCAGGCTTTGTGCCTGGTTGGATGGGGGTGGGGTAGGGATGGGGAGGAAATTCAAGGATGGCTTCTAGGTTTCCGGCCTTCACAGGAATCTTATGAAGTAGAGATTATTGGCCCTCAATTAACAGCAGTGGAAACTGAGGCTCAGAGACAGCAGACAGACTTGCCCAAGGTCACATAGCATGTGAATGGTAGAGCCAGGATTCCAACTCAGGTCTGCCTGTCTTCAAAATGCTCTTCTTCTCCAGGGTTTTCTGTCTTCACTGCTTCCACTAGGGCTTTGAGAAAAGAGTGGCAGATCCAGAGAGGCGTAGGGAGCCCAGCTCCCTGCTAAGGGTGTTCCCAAGGCAAATGAGTTGCCTGAGAGTTCTAGAAAGTCCACAGCCATGAGCCTAGGTCACAAGGCTGGGCACAGAAGCCTGGGGGAGGATGACTCAGGAAGGACACCAGCCTCTCCCACCCCTGACAACCACGTTCAGTAAAACTGGGGGTGGGGGTATGTATATCTTGATAGGCTGGGGAATTTCAGTGTCTCAGGATGGTAACTCTGGAGTCAGGCTGGGAGTTGAATCCTGGCCCTGTGACCGTTAAATCTGGTCTCTCTCTAAGTCTTAATGTCCTTGCTTGTAAAATGATGTCTACAGTTCCAACCTCGCAGGGTAGTAGCAAGCAAGCTTTGGCACCAGGTTTAAACACACATGCACACACACACGCACACACACACACTACCAGTTGCTGTTGAGTTGATTCCAAATCTGTGGGATTTTCAATGGCTGACTTTTCAGAAGTCGATGTCCAGGCCCTTTTTCCGAGGCACCTCCGGGTAGACTCAAACCACCAACCTGTTGGTTAGCAGGTGAGTGTGTTAACCATTTGTACCACTCAGGGACTTCTTGGTACCAAGTAAGGGCTTGCCAATTGTAGCTATTAAAATTCTCTCGTGCTAACCTAGGGGTTTGAGGAATCTCAAGAGAGTCCAGCAGGCTTCCCTGTTGAGGATTCCCAGAGGTGGGAATATTGCAAAGACAAATCCCTGGAGCACTTGTGGAGGTGGTTGGCCTCAATGCCAACCTGAGCACCTTGAATTTGTACCCTCACTCTCCATGGCTCAGCAAAACTTGTTCTTCCTCCAGGAAGGTTTCCCCGCCCACTGCAATCCACAGTGTGCCTCCTCTCCTCCAGGTTTTGAATTCTCAGTGGGTTTGCACCTTTCACAGCTGCCTTCTTGCTGATATGACCTCCCATTTGGGGAGGTCCTCAGCTCCCAGAGAGACCAGGCAGAGCACCCAGCCAGCTGAGTGATCCTCATCCAGAGGAGATAAGACTATCTTCCCCAGAGCCTTGCAAGATAACATATGTGAAAGGCTCAGCGCAGCGATTAATAGCACTTCCTTCTCGGGTTGTCCTTATACGTTTGTGCCAGTATCCCTTCCTCGACCACGAGCCTTATAGAAAGTAGGGATTATACCTCAACCGCCTCCCACTCTTTGGAGCCTGGCAGGACGCCTGGCATGTAGTAGGTACTCAGTTAAGGTTCATTGAATAAATGTGCTCCCTTTCTTGTGCAACCTTTCTACCTGGGGTAGAGGTTAGGAGATTGGATTTTGGGGTCTGGTAGACCTGGGTTCAAACCTTGCCTACTCATATGAACTGTGAAGTTTCAAGCCACTTCACTGAATCTCAGTTTTCTTATCTGTAAACAGGGTTAAAGGGCTCCCCCACAGGAGTATGTGAGGATTCATTAATCACACAACTAATAATGCATGGGAAATGAGTGCTTAGTACAGTACTCGGAACATCGTAGTAGCTGTCATTATGCTGATTAACCAACTAACTCCTCTGTGGCCACTAAATGCAGTGGCATGTGTGGATGGCTTTCCTAGTACCTTCCCCACCCCACCTTTCCCCAAAGCCTTGATTTTGGTTTGGGGACCCATGTAGTTCCAGGAACTGACTCCACTTCTGGTGTGGTTAAGTCAACAGAGGCATTTCAAACCCCTGGCTCAGTGATTGGTTTGGGTTTGGGCTTATGACCCAGACCTGTTACCTCAGAGTTAACCTCAGGACTTCTGCTGGGAATTCTGGGACAAAGATGCTTCTCTAATTCCCTGCTGAGCATAAATGAGCCAATCTTTGTCTTGGGAACAGCTGGCAGGTGTCTTGAGACTGTAAGGGAAGCCAGCCTTAAAAAAAGCAAGCAGAGTATGAGAGAATGAAACTAGGTCCTTGCTAACATTGTTAAGTTGCTGGATCAAGCCTTTCCTGAAGGACTTTTCAGTAATGTGAGTCAATAAACTGCCTTCATTATTTAAGGCTGTTTGAATTGTTTTTTCTGTTCCTTGTAACCAAAATCATCCTTATGGATACACCCAGTATATTTCTTCACCTTGTGTAGCTGTCACTTCCTTTCAGTGGGTGGGGTGACATCGGTGCAGGCCACATTTCCTCCATGAGCACACGGACTCTGTGAGAACCAGCTGACGCTGCTGCCTGTCGGAAACCAGACCACCCGGGAGCCGAAAGATTATGGAAACATAAAGAAAACCAGAGCAGGGAAAAATCCAAGAGAATGCTTCCAGAATAACCAAAAAGAAGAAGAAAAAAAAAAATAGTGGCAACTTTAATAGCAAAATAATAGATCAACACACTCAAAGTGGGTAGGTTCCTGCCTGAGGAGGGTGTACCCCGATCTGAACTACCACCTGCAGGGAACTTTCGTTGCTTCTGGCTCCCAGCATTCATTCCCCTGCCTGTCAGCATTTTGATTTTCTTTTCTGGAATTATCTCAGGGGTCCCACGTTCCCTTAGCTAAAGGTGGGCCAAGCCTTTAAATTGGGCTACCCAGAAGCTCCTTCACTGGGATTGAATTTTGAGCTGAAGGTAAAAGAGACTGATCTGCACACCCCTGAGCGGGATCCCTGCCATATCATCCGGTTGTGAACTCAATATTGTATCTCCTGCTTTCTAACTTTCAAGGAGTCCTTTGTTCCCAAGTCTGGTGCTCCAGTCCTCTGTGGATCTTTTAAGCCCCCAGTACCTACCTACCAACCAACTGGCCAACCGGCCGACCGGCCAACCAACCCACTGCCATCCAGTTGATTGTGACTCATAGCGACCCTGTAGGACAGAATAGAACTGCCTCATAAGGTTTCCAAGAAGCAGCTGGTGGATTTGAACTGCTGACCTTTTGGTTAGCAGCCACACGCTTAACCACTGAGTCCCCAGCAGCCTCTCAATATATCTCCTTTTGCTGAAGTTAGCAAGGGTCATTTCTGTGGCTTGCGACCAAAGAATCCTCTGTCACACTCACTGGACAGCCTATGGCAAGGTGGGGAGGGCTTGTCATTCACTGAGCAGCATGTCAAATGCAGAGAGGCTGGGTTAATTTCCCACAAGGCTCTAATTCTTCTTTGGAGGAGTCTGTTTTGGGGAGGGCAGACTGGGGTAATTGTGACCAGTAAACCAATTGCCATCAAGTTGACTGTGACTCATGGTGGCCCCATGCGTGTCAGAGTAGAACCGTGCCCCATGGGGTTTTCAGTGGCTGATTTGGGGGAAGTAGATCACCAGGCCTTTCTTCCAAGGCACCTCTGGGCGGACTAGACCCTCCAACCACTCAGTTAGCAGCCAAGTGTGTTAACCATCTATGCCACCCAGGGATTCTCGGTAATTGTGAGGGTCCTTAAAATTATACGTGCCCCAGACATTTTCTATAGGCCAATTAAATAACACAATAAATAACATATATAATATGGATGAAGTGAATAAAATACAATAAAATACAAATCATTTTTAAGGAATTCCTGAGTTCACAGTAGGTTTTTTTTTCTTTTTAAATCATTAGTTTCTCTGCTGACATTGAGGAGTGCTCCCCTTGAAAAGCTCAGAACTGCAGCTGCAGGGGTGTAATGGGCAGAGCGTGTGTCTTGCAGGGCCATAGTGGTCCTCTCTCCATTTATTGCCCAGGATGAACCCTCCCTCCCTCCATGACTGCACCGTGATGGCGCTCTTGGGAACTAGCTCCCGACTATGGAATCCAGAGGTGAGCATGTGACTCAGATCTGGCCAACCAGAGTGCTGGATTTCTCTGGCCACAGTGATTGGTTTAGGCATGTGGAAATGACCCAATCAGTCGAGAACAAGCAACAAGGGTTTTGCTGGGGCTGCTGGGAAGGAATCTCCCAGTCCGGCTTGGAGGGTCTTAGCCTGAAGTCGTGCAAAGGTGTGGAGCACCTGAAGACGACTCACTGTGAGGGGAAGCCAGTCTGTGAGTGGCGCCAGCACAGAGGAGAGGGGGAGCTGAGCTGGAGAGAGAGAAGCTGGGTTCTGGTAAGGCCTTAGGCCTTGCATGGGGTCAGCCCACCTTGGACTCCTCAGTTACAGAAGCCAAGAACTGCATCTCACTTAAGCCATTCACGGGCTCTGATGGATCCAGGCAGAAAAACAGAGGTGGTGTTTTATCCCGAGACTTATTTAGAAAAGCATACCTTTGAAATCACCCCAGGGAGATCTGCTGCTTGGGAAAGGGTACCAAAAAACCCAAACCAAACCCATTGCCGTCGAGTACGTTCCACATAAAATGTAATTCACCAAGACGAATCCTGTGAAGGGACCTGCTTCCCTTGTGGGTGTAAATTCTTCCAAGACCACCTCTGAAGCAGGGGGTCCATTTTAGGGTTGCCAGATTTAGCAAATAAAAATACAGGGCATCCAGTTGAATTTGATAGGTAATGAATAATTTTTTAGTACTGGTAAGTGTGTCTTGTGCAATATTTGGAACATATTTATACTAAAAATGATTTGCTGTTTATCTGAAATTCAAATTAACTGGGCTGGCAACCCTTCCTCCTTTCCTCCTGGACAGGTTTGTTCCTGAGATGAGAAGGAGGCAGGAAGGCTTGTGAGCTGTCACTGGATGGATGGGAGCCTGGGGATATGAGAGGTGTCAGCAAATGGGGAAAATGAGGCCCAGCAGGGGGAAGTGTACTTGGCATGGCAATGGCCTGCAAGGCCGGAGCCCCCTTGAAGAGGAAGCTGTCTGTCCACATCCCTGCTCAAGGAAGCCATGTTTGTACCTCGTGATCCCCCAACTATGCTTGGTTGAATAAAGATGGCCCCTGATCCAGCCAGTCAAAGGCCAGCAACTCTAAGTCTAGTGAGAAGAGTTGAACTGGCCTAGTTGGATCCCCATGCCCGAGCTTAGACAGCGGAGGGCAGAGGCGGAGATCTGGAGCTGAATGGAGATACCATGAGAGGCCACGAGGGGCCTGGGCAAAGGGAAGTCGAGAGGGAGGGAGGCTGTGTGTACACAGAGCTGTGAGGCCTGAGGAGATGGGGGTGGAGCGTGTGGTCAGTGCCGAGAGGAGGGCATGGAGACCAGCTCAGGTGTGTTCGTGGTAGTGGGTTAGGGGACAGTGACTCCCTCAGCCTCCATGAGGCCAACTCCATAACTGCATGTTCCTGATTTCCCTGGGATGTGCCGTCCTCGCTGACCCCCTGCATTCCAGAAATCCTGACGTGAACAAAAGTGACACACACAGGTTGCAGGGAGAGTTTGGGGCAGAGCCCTTGGAGTTTTGTGAGAGGAACTGACGGGGTGAGAAGCACCAAAATCCCAGGGAATGACTGGATGGCCTGACACTGATTTCACTTTATAGAGCTCCAGACCCACCTCCGTATTGACTGGAGATTGGAATCAGAAGAGTTTTGTGTGTGTGTGTGTGTGTGTGTGTGTGTGTGTGTGTAGTTTCTTTTAGATGTTGACTAAAAAGGGCTTGTGGAGGACTGGGGGATGGGTATAAATCCAGCTGACACTCACTGAACTTCTGCCCACGGCCAGGGCCTGCACTAGGCCTGGTATGCCAAAGATGACTACTCCTGAGAAGCTCCCAGTCTACTGGGGAGCAGACCCCTAAGGAATGAATACTGTGTTGAGTATGAGGATAGGGAAATGGCAAAAGGTGTTCTTGGGACGTAGAGGAGGAAGATTCCCACTTGGCCTGGCCTGTTGAGGAGGACTTCCTGGAGGAGGTAGCCCTTGAGCAGGGCCATGAAGGAGGAGACGAAGTGTGTTGGGGAAAAAAGGCAAGGAAGGCATTGGAGGCAAAGGCACCAGGGAGTGCAGGTTCCTCATGTGTGGAGTTCGGCTGGAGGGTTAGATTAGACAGGAAGACTTGGGAGTTGTCTAAGAGGCGACATGTGGATGAGGCTGGCCAAGGAGAGGGCAGAGACCAGGGTCACAGGCTGCTGCTTGTGGGGGCCAGGTGGGCATGTGAATGAGCTGAGTGGATCAGGTGTGATAGAGGGGGACTTCAGGGGCGACCTCAGTCTGGCTTCTGTTTCCCACTTGTGAAAGGGCTAATTGTTCTGTTTTATTTATATGTGTATAGTAAAGCCACAGTGCGATGATAAAAGGAAAACATTATAGTGGCCAACTAGAAAGTCCACGGTTTGCCTGAAGCTGAAGTTCTTGACCTTGGCTATGCACTAGAATCACCGGGGCGCTTTGACAACAGGGATGCCAGGGCCCACCCAGGAGATTCTGACTTGATTGGTCCAGGGTGGGGCCCAGGCAACAAAATATTTTAAAAGCTGCCCAGGTGATTCTAATTTGATTCTAAGGTGCCGCTGGGGGGTGAGAGCTGCTGGTCCAAAAGGCACGCCAGTTGGTGCCCTGCAGGACCATGTCCTACATCTTTTGATTTTTAAAGAAAACCTAGAAATCTGGATTTTTCAGTGAAATCTCCTTATTTTTAAATGTTAGCTCAACTTAAAAAAAAGAAGCCAGAATTGAGGAGTGCTTACTCTGGAGCTCTTTATCTTCACAATTAACTATGAACTACATGACTATTATCTCCATGTTGTAGATGAGGAAACGGAGGCCCAGAGAGGTTGTATAACTTGTCCAAGGTCACACAGTTAGAAAGCACCAGACCGAGATCTCTAACTAGGCATTCTGGCTCCAGAGCCCATGTTTTACCCACCAAACCCATCCATGGCCTGGATCTGGGCCCTGGCTCGGCAGTTTGTGACCTCTGGTGGGTTTGGGCTTGACTCCTGGGGACACCATGTGAGAACGAAGGGTGGAGGTGCTGGGGAGAGTCTGGGAAGAGACAGGCAGAGTGGATGAGCTGCAGGACTACTGCCATCAGACACTTGTTGAATGGATGAAAGAATGAAGGAACAGCCCTTTGCCATCTGTATCGGAAAGGGGGCCTCCAGGTCTCTGAGGTTCCACGTGGCCCTGCCCAGGGAGTGGAGCTGGGCGGCCCTGCTCCCTAAAAGGCCGGGCAGGTTCAGACTTGGGTGTTCACTGAGGGCCCTGGAGGCGCTAGCTGGGCAGAGATGCTGCAGATAAATGGGCCTCACCTGGTGGTGGGGCCGTTGCCGGGGGAAGCAGCAGCAGACTTTGTTTGTTGCAGTGACTCAGGGTAGGCCATCACCTGGCGGCAGCCATCATCTCATGCCCATGGGCTCCAGGCTGGACCCCAGGAGGCTGGCTGTGTCTGAGGCTGGTCTGGATCCACCCTTTGAGTCCTGCTCCTGGAGTCACCTAATAAGGGGATGTTATCTGCCCGCATGCTTTGAGGATGGGGTTGGGGGGCACTCTGGGTAGTGGGCAAGAGAAAGGGCTCAGTTAGCCTGATGGGCTGGGAGAGGAAAGAGGCCATTTCCTGTGCGCCCACTGTGTGCACCGTCTGTGCTAGGTGCCTCTGTATCCAGTTTCTTCACTTTTACAGCAATCATGAGAGGTCAGTGTTATTATCCCTGTTTTACTGACGAGGAGGCTGAAGCTCAGAGAGGTGAAGTGACTTGGCCGAGGTTTTATGCCTTGTAAATAGAACTGGGATTTGAGACCAGGTTGTTCTGATTCTAGAGCCCCCACCCCACCCTGCCCTGGAATTCTCACTCCACCACCCTGGTGGCCATTTACCTTCTCTAGATGTGCCGTAAGGCTCCTCTCTCAAAACCCAGCCAAATCCCACTCAGTCCGGGCCTCAGGGCCTTAACTGCCCTGCCCTGATGGGTCAGGGCTGCGTACGCCTCGGTAACATAGGTTACAGGCGCCTTGGACAGACCTGACCAAGAGATAACAAGTATATGGAGGAATGTGGCCCTCTGGACACATCACTTGCAGAGAGATTTGGGCTGCAGACCAAACCAAATCATATATAGCAGGTCTGTGGCCATCAGGCCAAGAGTCACTTTGAGTTTAAAAAAAGAACGAAGTTATATGTTTTTATTTAGTTAAAAATTATTTTGTTTTCCAGCCCATTTTTAGCTCCATAAATGCAGTTAAAAAATCGACACCGTTGTGTTTTCTTCTCCGCTAGGCATTCCCCTTCCTGCCGCTCTGAGACAGGCTGGCTGGGTGGCGTCTGGTCCACGTTCTTCCAGGGAGGGCAGTCCTCAGTGTCACTCAGCTCACCCTGCCTTCTCTTCTGCTCTGCTCGTGTTGGGCACAGCCAGGTTCAGATGAAAACCACTACATGCAGGGTCTGAACTTGGGTGCCAGGGATTGTCCCAGAGGAGCCCCGGGGCCCAGGCAGGGCATTCCCTGGAGGGCCCGATTTTGGGGGTGGGCTAGGGAACAGGTACCTGGAGCCTGGGCCCCACTGGGAGGGAGGAGATCAGCCCAGCCCTATTGGCTGCCCACAGTCTTTAGTGAGAACCAGCTCCTTGGCCTGGAGTTCCAGGCATTCATAGTCAGCCCTGTTTATGCTGCAGCCTCTCCCCTGCCCTGTTCCCCTTGCACCCTCTGCTCCAGCCAGGATGAGCCATCTCTCACCCCTCCGTACTTTTGTGTAGGCTGCCCGTTCTGCGAGCATCACCTTGCCTCACTTGCAGGGATAATCTGTGTAAGAGCCCAGTGTTAGGTTAAACGCCTAATCAGTGCTTTAATAAAGACTCTTCTCTCCCCTCCACCTCCCTCCCTCCATATGTGGGAAGCATGACCCTTCCTGCTGTAGGGGAAATCTTAGGATGTTGGAAGAGGCACAGCACCACACCAGAGAAGCCTCTAGGTTAGACTGAAGGGAGAAACAGCATTTGAGGCCCATTGTCCAGTCTGTTGCTTGGGCTTTGACTATCCAGCATCCAGGATCCTTGGAGATCCCTCCCAGTCTGCTCTTAGTCTGGCTGCTTTGGGTGAGGCTTGTCCGTCTTAGAGGCGGATCATGTGACTTGCCTAAGCCAACTGGGTTGTTATGTTCCTTTAGCCACAGGAATTGGTTCAGTGACGGGCATGTTACCCATTGAGAGTCTGTGGTGCCTTGGTGAGATGTTGCTGGGGCTGCTTGGATAGACCTAAGCCCTCCTTTGACTGGACTTGATCCTGGGGATGTAGAGTCTGAGCCTCGTTCTCCAGCCTGCCCCCCAACCCTGTGAGCTCTCCACAGCCTGCCAGTAAATGCCTTTTGAGCATAAGGAAGTCAAATTCATTTCTGTTGCTTGCAATCAAAGAGTTCTAAGGGAGGCCCCCCTCAAATCTACAAATGTCTACCCCCACCCCTGGGGTAGAGGCGCCCTAGGATTCTCTAGCTGCAGCTGAGACCCCAGTGAGGAGGACAGGGTGGTGGTGAAGGATGAGACTTCTCCTACCTGGAGGAAGGGGAATGCCCCCTCTTGGCCTGGATGGGACCAGCTGGTCCAAGCCCTGGGTGGTGCCCAGTGCCCACTGCCCAGCTCCGGGAGCAGCCTAGGCCTGGCAGCTAAGACTTGGTCCAGAGGAGCCTCCCAGCCCCAAATCTAATCCTTTCTGCTGAGCCCTGGGAGTGGGGACAGACTGCTTCCTGCCAGGTTGTCACCTGACTAGAACCACTCTCCCAGCTGCAGGGTCCTCAGGTGCCCAGAAGCGAATCCAAAAGTGGGAAAAAGTTGCTGGGGCAAGAGAGGAGAGATGGACTCTGTGCTCACTGTCCCAGCAGAGAGGGGTCACATGGGGGCTCTGTGGAGAGAGCATTGGCTCTGAGCCAACTGGATCTCACTCTATTTATTTATTTTTAATTTTATTTATTTTGCTGTTATTGAGAACATACACAGCAAAATATAGACCAGTTTAACAGCTTCTACATGTACAAATCAGTGACATTGATTACACTCTTGGAGTTGGGTAACCATTCTCACCCTCCTTTTCTGAGTTATTCTTACCCCGTTAACATAAACTTTCTGCCCCCTTAGGTTCCTATCTAATCTTTTGAGTTGCTGTTGTCAATTTGATCCCATATAGATAGTTTTTAACAGAGGGATCTGGGTTTAAATCTCCCTCTGCCATTAATCAGCTGTGAGAGCTTGGGTAGATCACCTTACCTCTCCAGCCTTGATTTCCTTGCCTGTCAAATGGAAATAGCCCTACATGCCTCCTGGGATTATGATGAAGAGGAAATAAGATGAATAGTGTGAAATATTCAGCCTTATGCATGGCACAAGCAGAGAGTCCACAAGTGTTTGCTTTTACTGTAGTTACCAACAATTAGAACCTTACTTCAGACGAAGCCAAGCTGGATTAATTTCCTGAAGAGTGTAAGCCTGGGTTGTAATTCCAGGTCCGAGCTGAGGGACCTCAGGGCAACTGATTCTGGACTTCTTCTTCTAGTGTCAGTTTTCTCAACTGTGAAATGGGGATACTAGCAGTTCCTACTTCAAGGGTTGATATAAGGATTAAATGACATAATGCACATAAATTACTTAGCACCATGCCTCGCACATAGTAGGTGCTCAGCAAAGGTCAGTTCCCTTCTTCCTGCCTCTCCTCCTTGAGCTGGATGCAGAGGAATGGGTTGTGTGGGGAGTAGAGAAGCCCCCGACCTGGTGTGCAGAGAACCAGTTCCACCCCAGGCCTGGTACTCAATTGCTGGGCTTTCTTTGGTTGGGACTCTGACCTCTCTGGGTCCCAGTTGGCTTCTCATCTGTTGAATGATGAAACTGGACTTGATGGTCACATTTCTGACTCCAAGGGTCCTTACTTTGAAGAATAAAAGAAAATACTACTTAAATGAAGAGCTGAGGGCAGCTGCTCCTTGCCTTGGGGGGGGCTATAACAGAAGGAGCCTGCGCTTTTGCTTGGGAAAAACCCTTGAGAGAACCCCTTTTTGGTTATGAAAGGGCAGGAACCCCCTCCTCCCATGTTGGGCCTGGTCCGGAAGGAGAAGGTCACCGCAGAGTGAAGGACGTGGCTCTGTGTAATCAGGAGCAGGAGTTTGGGAGTTATCTCTCGGCAGCTGGAGAGCGAGGCTTTGGGAGGCCCTGGGGACTTGGAGGAGAGATGGGTAGGGGGGTTCCTGGGTAGAGAGGGGCTCAGGAGCATGGGAGGCAGCCAGAGCCAAGGAGAGGGCTGGCGGGGAGGACCCAGGGACCTTCTGGACAGTAAGTGAAAGCCCAATTTGATGGTGCTGCTGGTTAGGTGCTGAAATCTCTCTCCAAGCCTTCATTAAAGTCTGTTACCCACATAGCCTGTGTCTGTGGGGCTTTGGGGAATGAGGCCATCAGCACAGAGGCCACACATGGGGCAGAGAGAGGCTGGCAGACAGCAAGATAGGCTGGAGAAGCAGCTTAAGCCAGGAGCAGAGCTCGAGTGAAAAGCAACAGGGACCCTGAGCCCTACGTAGGAGGGCTGGACTTTTCTGCAGTATGGGGTGTGGGGCTTGGGCTATTTTATTTTTTAAATTAAGGACACTGAGGCTATGGTTTTATATTTGTACAATTTGGATTATCCAAGTGGAAATTGCATTCCACAATGGATATGTGTAGGGGTGGGGATAGCATGACCCAGGGCCTGGAGTTGAGAAAGCATGAGATTGGGGTGGAGGACTCATGGATGGTGTGGCTGTAGAGGGTTATGGGGGCCAGGTCCAAGATGGGCAGAGGTTGACTTTTTTGATAAACAGTGGGGAGTCACAGAAGACTTTGGAGCAGGCAAGTGTCAAGGAGTGAGCTGGCTGTGGGAAGATGGCTCCATCAGCGTGCAGAGGATGGACAGGAGTGGGACAGAGACGAAGGCAGGGAGGCTGGGAATGAGCACTGGGGCTTGATGACGATTTGCTATAGAGGGTTTGTTGTGACCTGATCAACACAGGCTTGTTACCAAGGGCGGGATGTGATACAGCCTCTTGTGAAAGAGGGCACCTTTGTAATGGACCTCCAGGCAACCTGGCTTCACCTGCATCAATCACCAGCTGCCTCCCGCTCTCAACCTCCCTGTGACTCAGTCCCCTGAGGACTCAGCACAGGGTTGGGGAAATTTGGAAAGTTCTGATGTTTTGGAGGTGACTCAGTTAAAGGGGCAAGGCTGGGGCAAGGGGATCTCTCACTGCAAGAACTGCTGTGTTGTCCTCAGATCTTCATGGATCGCAGCTAAGGTCCAGCCACCTCACCGCCAGATCTCATATTATGGGTGAAAATCTGAGGCCTAGAGAGGAGAGTGGCCAGAGTAGAGGCCTGGGTCCAGTTCAAGTTTGGTCACTAACTCTTTGGGTGACCCAAGGTAAATTACTTCCCCTCTCTAGGCCTCTGTTTTCTCATCTGTAAAATGGGATAACTAAGTCGGCCCTAAAAACTCCATCTTTTCTCATGCTCTCATTTCCTTGCCTCCTTCCCCTCACTGTAGACACCATCCTTGCCTAAGCCTTTGATTCCAGGTACAGGTCCCAGATCTCTTTACACCCCTGTCGCCTCCAGCCTGACACCAGCTCCCCACCACTCCTAGAACTCCACTTCCCCTGGGGACACTCCTTCTAAACCCTGCCATACTTTGGGGCTTTGGGACCAGCCTGGGGTCCTCCTCGTTGATGTTCCCCCACCAACCTCCCTACCATGAAGACTTGGCTTTTACCCTTCCCCTGCACCCCATCCCATCATCATCCTGGGTGACTTGGGTGACTTAGGTGACTTTACCAATGACCCACCCAGCACCCTGGCAGCTCAATTCCTGGACCTTTTCATTCTAGTGACTCTATTCCCTTCTGCTGCCCACTGCTATGGCAACCCTGGGCCTTGCCATCTCCCAAGACTGCACCCCTCTGATGCTAAGCCCTATTCCTTGATGGTGAACACCTCCCACCATCCTGTACCCTTGCCTCACTACATCTGCTCTAAGGCATCTGGTCCCTTGAGTCTCCATTTTCCTCCTGTGTGTCAGCCTCAGGTCCTTCCCTTTTTGGCCTGGGCCCCTCAGCAGCCTCCTGAACTGCTTTCTGGAGCATTCTTTCTCTTCCCAGGGCTCCTTTGACTCCATCTGCCCCCACAAGTCTCCACCTTCTCTGCTGCTTGCTCCCTTGAGCATCACTGAAGAAATTCATCTAACCGGTGGGTCACAACCACTATAGATTCTCGGTTTCCAGTGCCAGTGGGCTGTAGAACCTGCCTCTAAGCACTTTCCTTGTTGTGGTTGGGTTCCCTCTGTAGGCCCTCAAGACAGCCAGCCTAACCTTCATCACCCTTCTCAGGGGGTTTTTTTTTTTTTGGTCTTGATGAAGCCATTGTTACATGGGGCTTCTGCTGCATACAGCAGAATCCAACCCTGGATGACGCTACTTCCATGGAATTGTGTTCCTTGGTTGCTCTTATCTCTCAGGCTACTCCTCCTCTATCTCCATTTGTGGGTGCCATTGTCCCACTCCCAAAATGTGGGGACCCCCAGACTCTGCTCTGGGTCTCCTTTCTGTATCCATACTTCCTCCCTAAGCAATCGTGTTCTTCCTCATAGCTTCACATCATACGCAGGTGTCTTAGTCATCTAGTGCTGCTATAACAGAAATGCCACAAGTGGGTGGGTTTAACAAAAAGAAATTCATTCTTTCACAGTCTAGGAGGCTAGAAGTCCGAATTCAGGGTGCCAGCTCCAGGGGAAGGCTTTCTCTTTCTGTTGGCTCTAGGGGAAGGTCCTTGTCATCAATTTTTCCCGGTTGAGGAGCTTCTTAGTGCAGGGACTCAGAGTCCAAAGAACATGCTATTTTCCTGGCTCTGTTTTCTTGGTGGTATGAGGTACCCATGTCTCTCTGCTTGGTTCTCTCTTTTATATCTCAAAAGGTGTTGGCTTAAAACACAACCTAATCTTGTAGATTGAGTCCTGCTTCATTAACATAACTGGCTCTAATCCTGCCTCATTAGCATCATAGAGGCAGGATTTACAATACATAGGAAAATCATATCAGATGACAAAATGGTGGACAATTATACAATACTGGAAATCATAGCCTAGCCAAGCTGATATACATTTTTGGGGGGACACGATTCAGTCCATGACACTAGGTGACTTCCAATCCACAGTATACACTCTCCCCACACCTCCAGACCCTGATACCCAACTAGAATGTCCTATAGAACCCTTAAGCTCCATGCCTCCAAATCCTTCCTCATTCCTGCTTCCCCTCCTAGGGCCTCCAGGTCAGTTGTGACATCCATTTTCAGCCACTCAGCTGGCCAAGTTGCAAACCAGGAGTCATTCTTTGCTCTTTCCTCACCCTTCTACCTCTTCATCCCTCACATATCATCAAATCTGGGAGTTTTACTTCTTAAATTGTCTCAGATCCATTCCTTGTGTCCTTTGCTGCCATTGGCTCTCAGCAAATGTAGCAGCCTTGTCTTTGGTCTCCTAGCCTTCAGTCTCACTCTCAGCATCCACAGTCCTTCCCCCCTCAGAATGTTTTTTTTCTAAGCCTCAAATCTGCCCATGTCAATTCCTTCCATACAACCCTTCATGGCTCTCCATTGCCTAGGGGATAAAGTCTAAGTAAGCCCCCTTGCCCGACCTTCTAGGCCCTGCCTAATCTGCTCTGTTTATGTCTGCAACCACCACCTCCCCCTCTATGGTCCAGTCATCCCTGGGCTCCAGGTAGTTTCCTACCTCTGTGCCTTTGCAGGTGCTGTTCCCTCTGCCTGGAGGCTCACATGGACCCCTCTGCTTTCTTGCCTTTGCTAAACCATTCATTCATCCTTCCAGACTCTGTTCCCAAGAGTCCTCCTCAGTGATGCCTTCGCTGAGCTGACGCTCCTGTCCTCCATCTGGCTCCCACGCATCTGTTACCACGTACGTCATCCTGCGCTGTGATCGTTTGCTTGCATGTCTGTCTCCAGAAATTCCTCTACTTCCCTCCTCTTCCTCCAGGAAGTTTTTCCCAGCTTCTCCAGCTCACAGTGATGCCCACCTCCTCAGAGCTCACGCTCTGTCACAACCCATTGGAGGCACCACTTTGGCATTTGATTGGACTCTGTCTTGTCTTTAGCTCTTTCTGATGAGCTGGTACAAAAGTCCCACAGGTTCTGGGTGTGTGACCTGGTCTCCTGTTTCTCCCAGACTCCAGCTCAGGGCTGGCTTCCTGGAAGAAAGGCAGGAGTGGACATTTATCAAACAATTTCCTTGGGCCAGGCCCTCTCATGCATGCCATGCCCTTTCATCCCCCCAGTGACTCGGAAATGATCATTACCGTTCTTATTTTACAGATGAGGAGTCCGCAGCTCAGAGAATCCAGGAGCTAGGATCACTCAGCACAACAGTGGAGGAGCCAGGATTTGAACCCAGGCCAGCCAGACTCCTAAGCGTGTGCCGTGCTGCTGGCTGAAAGGCTAGACTTCAGAAAGACCTGCTGGGTTGGACTGGGCTGAATGGGCACCCGTCCAGTCCATGTTTCCTGCACATGTGGCAGTATTTGGTTTTTCCAGCAAACTTGAGTACACACAAGTTAGAGGTGGCAGGGAAGGGAAACAGCTCATGTTGGTCCTGGCTCTGGGTCTGGGGAGCCGTCCAGGGCTGTGGAGGCCAGGCAGGGAGTTGGGCAGCAGCAGGGACTGCTGGTCACTTCAGGAAACCCACGGGCATGGCCCTGCTCTGCTCTTCACATTTTTCAGGATTTTTTTTTTAGTGACCACTCACCAGTTGCTAAGATCACGGGCAACTCCTGTTAACTGTCTGACAGTTTCCTCATCTAAAATATTTGGGGGCACATCCTTTGCAAGGATGGCTGTGACAGTGCCTTGATGACGAAAAGAGTCTTGTGCCCTTTGGAGTGCCTTTGTCATCTTCTCTGGGACCCTCATGACATAGAGGCAGAGGAAGATTGCTAGTCCCAGTTCACAAATGAGAAAAACGGGAGGCCCTGGCTGTGGATGGGTTTGATTTTGTGGCAGAGCTGAGAGAGATCCAGGACTTAGGCTAAAGTTTGGAACGCAGTCCAGCAGCACCTTCTATTTGACTTAATGCAATAGAAACAGCAGATAAGTGGCTAAATAACTGGAATTGAGGGCCAGGGGATGGAGCGTGTAATAGTGAGGAAGGGAGCATTGGAAAAAGATCATCGTATTATTTTATTACTAGTTTTGAGGACCAGAGAGGAGATGTCAGTTGCCCAAAGTCATAGAGCAGATGGGTGGCAGAGTTGAAGCCAGAACTTAGCTATAATGACAGGGCAATGATCAAAAAAAAAAAAGAAAAATTCTCCCAATAATCATGGTTTATTACGTTTACTTAGTAATAGGTGCTCTCCGTGTATAAATGTAGTTAATCCTTCCCAAAGGGGTAAGTACCGCTATTACCCATTTACACGTGTAGAAATGGAAGCTCAGTGAGGTGGCCCCACTGTCCAGAGCTCAGGCTTGGTTAGGGGTGAAGCCAGCATTTGAACCCAGATATGATGTCAAAGCCTGTGTTCTCAGCCTCACTATCCTGCCTCACACTTGTGCATGTGTGTGTAAATTTGTATAGATGGGGCACATTGACCAGGGGCTTTGGAAACCCCAGACAACTGGGTCAGGGCAGACAGCCAGGCTGCGTGCTAGAGGCTAGAGTCAGGCCTTCATCCTCTGCACGGTCAGGTGTGCAAAGACTCCATCGCAGGGCAGTGTGGGGTGTGGGCTCAGTAGGCCAGGTTCTGTGTGACCTGGGGCACATGCTCAGCCCCAAACCTTGGTTTCCCCATCTGTAAAATGTAGATGTTGATTAATACCCATGGTGCTTTTCAACCCCACATTCCTGGCCTCACCTCTCAAGAGGGTTCTAGTGTTCAGGTTTGGGTGGGGGGAATTAGCCAGGCCTCTCCCTCTCCCCCAAGGTGTGAACCATCCAGGGAACATGGGGCTGGCTGTCATGGCAACTGTGTGTTGCGAAATGACGTAATCGAAGTTCCAAACGTGTGAAATCAAATACAACATCCGCAAACACAGCCTGGGGGTCGGCATGGCAACCGCAGGGCACCAGGGCAGGCAGGCAGGCAGGCAGGCGCTTCCCGCCCTGCAGCCGGCCTGGCTCAGCCACCTGGGTGGCACGGGGACTCGGTGGGCATGCTGCCCCTCCTTCACACAGACCCTGCCACCCCCCTCTCCTGGGGCCTCTGTGAGACCCTCTGCTGCTGCCCCTCCTCTCATCTTCCTCCTCCTTCCTCTTCTCACTTCTCCAGGAGGCAGTGTGCTTAGGTGGTTCAGGGAGTCGGCCCTAGCATCAGACCTGGCTGGGTTCATGTCCAGCTGTGAGGTTTTGGGCAATTAGCTTCACCTTTTGAAACTCACTTGCCTCACCTGTAAATAATAAATAATAATAATAAAACTCACCTTATAGTTTCGCTGGGAGGCTGATGAATGAACACAGGTGCCGGTTACATGGTATTCTGAACTGGGCTGCCCTGTGTGTGCGGTCAGGACTGACAAGCCACTTGCCTATCTGTGCCCTAGTTTTTTTCCTATGTTTAATGGGGCTAATGATTTGATCATGACAACATCTTGCCATGCTCGGGCAAGTGAGGCTCGGGTGACAGTATGGCAAGGACACATCCTCTAGAGACCTGACTTCCCTGGCCATTCTGCTAGGTGCTTTGCATGTTTAGCTCATTCGATGCTAACAGTACATTTTAAGGTGGGGTCCACTCCCCTCCATTTTACGGCTGAGGACACTTAGGCTCAGAAAGGTGCCTTAACTCACTTGAGATCACTCAGCAAGTAACCAAGTTGTAATTTAAACTCTCTCTTGACTCAGCATGGTGCCCTGGTGGCCCAGTGGTTAAGAGCTCAGCTGCTAAACGCAAAGGTCAGGGTGTTCAAATCCACCAGCCGTTCCCTGGAAACCCTATGGGGCAGTTGTACTCTGTCCTATAGGGTTGCTATGAGTCGGATCGACTCGATGGCAGCAGGTTTGGTGTTTTGGTTTTGACTTGGCATCACTGTAGCTACTGTTCTCCCTCTCCCCCTCCCTTTCCTCTCTCCATCCCTTCCTCCTCCTTCCACCCCCTTCTCCCTCTTCCTCATCTCTTTTCATCAAAATGTCTAGAGAGAGTTTTTTGCACTCACTGTGTCCACGTCACTTGACAGTCACTCCTCAGCCCTCTGCAGTCTGCCTCCTCCCTGGCACCTAATCCCCAATCCCACCAAGGTAACCAAGGACCTTCTTGGGGCAAAACCCAATGATTCTGACCTCTCAGCAGCACTGACATCGAAGGTTGCTCCCTGCTTCTTGCAGTCCCGCCTTCTCCTGGGCTCCATTTCCCCTGACCTCTCCTGTGTTTTCTTAATCTCTTAATTTAAAGAGTTTAAAAAACCCAAACATTTGTTGAGCACTTGCCATGTGTCCCCTGTACTGAGTGTGGGGGGTATGTGGTGGCAGGCCTGCAAGGCCTTGCCCTCCTGGGCTTGGAGCACAGTGGGCTGCACCTCCTCCTCTTCCTCTGGGCTGGTGGAGGCTGGTGTTCTCCTGCCTTGCTTTCCTGCTGCCTGTTCTTTTCTCTGCTGACTCTTTCTTGACAGTCTTGTCTGCTCCCATGGCCAAGGTCTTCAGTTCAGAACACTTCAAGGAGCTCTAGCCTGGGGTATCCACAGGCCACATGGATACCACCTGCCCCTAACTGTTCTCTGGACTCCAGGTAGCCCCCTCCAGTCCTTCCTCCCTCCTCCATGGAGTTGCCATGGTGCTTTCTTTAAAACACTAGTCCAACTGTGGTTCCCCAGTGCCACTGGTGGAGTCCTCATTCTTTCAGTCAACTCTTACTCAACCTATGAGACTCAGCTCAGGTGTCATCTCCTCCAGAAAGCCCTCCAGGATTAGTCGAGTGGCTCTGCTCTGTGTGCCTCCAGCATCTGGGGCTCCCCTCCAGCACTGTGCGCTCCTTGAGCCCAAAGCCTGGCACTTCAGTCCCCCTAACACCTAGCCCAGGGCCTGGCAAAGAAAAGGTCCCAGTGAATGTGCCTTAAATGGAGGCCAAGTGGCTGTTAACAGTCACAAACAATCTAGTCCAAACCTTGTTTTACCAGCAGGGACACTGAGGCCGAAAGTCTGAAATGGAATTAGCAGCTAAGCCAGGACTCAGTCCAGTGCCTGGATCACATTTCCATCACAGCACAAGGCTGGGAAGGTGAGAGCAGAAGCTGTGGAGAGACCGTGATGGGCCAGCACTTGGTGTGCTGAATGACCCCACAACCCCACAGTCAGATCTGGGCTCATTTTCCTCTGGGTGGATGGACTCAGTTCTTTGAACTTGGTCCAGCGAAGTGTTCCTCACAGTGGAGAGATACGGATTCCCAAAGTGCCTACCATGCATACTTGGCCTGGTGCTTTCATCTACATTCTCTCACTCCTGTTGTTTTGGGGGAGGAGCCAGGAGAGATGTGGGGATCAAGCACGGGGCACCTGGTCTCTTCCTTGCGTCTGGGTGCATGCTAGATGCTTGTTGGGGTTTGCACTGCACAGAGGACCTGGCGGTTGGGCCACAGGTTGCAGAGTAATTGCAGCATCAAATACGTTGGGGCCCGGACTCTGGCTCCTTTCATCACCAGGGCCAGCCTGAGTTCCACCTGGGTGGTGCCTCTAGGACTGGCTCTGACTCAGCATGGTGCTTCAGTGCCCAGCGGGGGGCCAGCACTCGAGGCCCCCAGACTGAGTTATTACATGGATTGAACTACCCGTGTGACTTCAGGGTGGCCATGTCACATGCACCTCAGGCCCCTTGTGGTAAAACAGGGGTCCTTCTGCCTCCAGAAAACACTGCTTAAAGCCCTTAAGGGTGAATGTTTATTGACCACTTATTGTATGCCAAGTCCTGTTCTAGCATTTCACGTGTGCTAACTCTGGTCCTCACAACTACTCTCTGAAGTTGGCACTGTTTTGGGCCCCATTTTACAGATGGAGAAACTAGGCCCAGAGAGGTTAAGTAGCTCATCCAAAGTCCTACAGCTGGTAAGTGGCAGAGCTAAGATTCGAACCCGGGTCATTTGGCTCCAGAACCCCTGCTCCTAACCACTAGGCCCTGTGGCCTTTTTAGTTGACTTCCCATTGATACGGGATAAAATCCTACTTCCTTACATTGGGTGGCCTCTGGGGTTCTGCGTGCTCTGGTTCCCATCTATCTTGGGTCTTGCAATTCTGCCGCCTACACTGCCGCTGTAAGCCTTGCTACCAGTTGCTATTTGTTGGACAAACAACAAATGATTCGAAGTATACAAATGATTTGAAAAGAAATCAGTTTAAAAAATCATTTAGGATTCGTACTCCACCTACTTCCAGAAGGTTTTGGGGATCGCTTGTAAAATAGAACGTGATGAAAGCAGACGAAGATGAAATTGCAGCAAAACACACCGAAGGTAGCAGAGGTCCAGCTTGCCAAGCCCTGCCACACAGGGATCTCGGCAGTCAGATGCTGAATTTAGCAGAGGCCGTTGACAGTGAACTCGAAGAGGGGGCCTTTAGACACTTGTGTGTCTCAGTTTCCTATTTGTAAAATGGGGCTATAATAATATTTACCTTAGAGACTTGTTGAGAGGATTAAATGAGTTGTTATATGTAGAGGGCTTAGAACAGCACTGGGCATAGAGCTGATGCAAAATAAAAGTCGCTGTTGTATTATTAAAAGGCAAACGTACACGCGTGGCTAAATGTTTTTGTTATCTAGCGTGGCTGTAACACAAATACCACAAGTAGCTGCCTTTAAAGAACAGAAATTTATTTTCTCACAGTTCTGGAGGCTAAAAGTCCAAATAAGGGTTTTGGCTGTGTCATATTTTTTCCTTGTAGGCTGTCGTCATGTGCTGTCGATTTAATTTTTGACTCGTATTGACCATGACAAAGTAGAACTGCCCCATAGAGTTTTCTTGGCTGTAATCTTTGTGGGAGCAGATCTCCAGGTCTTCCACCCGTGGAGCCACTGGGTGGGTTTGAACTGCTAACCTTTTGGTTAGCAGCTGAGCTCTTAACCGTTGTGCCGCCAGGGTTCCTTTTCCTTGTAGGTGGCTGTTGTGTGCCATGGAGTTCATTCTGACTCATAAAAGAAAAAAAAATTTTTAACTCATAAAAAAAAACTCATAGCAACCCTAAAAAAACCCACTGCCGTCGAGTCGATTCCAACTCATAGCGACTATAGGACAGAGTAGAACTGCCCCGGAGAGTTTCCAAGGAGCGCCTGGTGTATTGGAACTGCTTGCCTCTTAGTTAACAGCCAAAGCACTTAACCACTACACCACCGGGGTTTCCATAGCAACCCTATTGCCAGCCATTTCTTGGTTCCTTGGCTTGTGGACAAGACTCACATGGCATCTGTCTCCCCCTATGTGTGTGTCTCTGTGTCTATTCTGCTCTTTTTATAACTCAGAAGTGGTTAGGTTTAGGATCTACCCTACACTGGTATGTCCTGATTAACATAACAAAGAAAAACCCTATTTCTCAACAGGATCACATCCACAGGTATAAGGGCCAGGAATTTAACACATACTTGAGGCACACAATCCAACCCATAACACTGGAGAGAGAACTTTTTTTCTGGGTCTTGTTTCAAGGGAGGATATAACATGGGGGCATGGGAATTAGTTTGATCAAGAATTTGCAAAGGGTAAATACATTTAAGACATAAATCTAATCCAAATGTGATTTTTATTTCTATCTTGTCCTTCACTTGGCCTTGGCCTCAGCTCCTCTTCTCCATTCTTCTGTGGGGCGTCGGGGGACGGTGGGAGCCAGCCCTCCTCTCAGGGCAGTGGGGACCTGCCTTTTCGGGGACTAGCCCCTGTTCAGACTGGGGAGCCTGGAAGCCCCTCAGCTGCCCAGTCAGGGCTCATCACACACTCTCCAACTTTGGCAGCTGGCCCTGGGGTAGGTGGGAGGGCAGGAGTGCCAGTGGGGAAGGGCCAGGGCTGACCCATGGCAACTTTGTTCCTGTTGATCTCCAGGCTTTTATTTGAACAGGAGATTCAGTGGACATCTGGGCAGACTGTGGACCTTCTCATCTGGCTAAGGTTCCTGGAGGGCTCTCCTGGTATTTGGGAGGTGCAGAGTGCTGGATGATGGCAGGGACTAGTGGATTGGGGCACGGATTGAGGAAATGAAGGATGGGATCAGGGAGGCAGGAGGAGGCTAGCCTGGCTAAAGCTGTGAACATGGGAATCAATTCTGATCCTGCTTCTCCCACTGACTGTGGGAAAGTCAATTCCCTGCCCAGAGCTTCCTTTCGTGGTCTCTAAGATGGGGATGCATTTGAATTGTGGTGCTGGCGAAGAATATTGAATATACCATGGACTACCAGAAGAAAGAACAGATCTGTCTGGGAAGAAGCAGAGCCAGAATGCTCTCTAGAAGCGAGGATGGTGAGACTTTGTCTCCTGTACTTTGAATACGTTATCAGGAGGGACCAGTCCCTGGAGAAGGACATCATGATTGGTAAAGTAGAAGGTTAGCAAGAAAGAGGAAGACCCTCAGTGAGATGAATTGACACAGTGGTTGCAATGATGGGCTCAAACATAGCAACAATTGTGAGGATGGCCTGGGACTGGGCAGTGTTTCATTCTGTTGTTCATGGCATCGCTATGAGTTGGAACTTTTTTTTTTTTTTTAAGAGCAACAACAAGGTGGGATACTAATCCTGCCCTTGCAGGATCCTTGTGAAGATTAAATGGGACCACGGATGTAGGGACTGAATGTAGGATCTGGACCATACAAAGCCTAGAATAAATGATAGCTGCTGTTATTATAATTCATATCAGGGCTCTAGCCAACTGAGCCAACGTACTGGGATTACTTCCCCCAAGAAGTGGAGAGAGAGACTGAGGGCTCATGTAATGGCTTGGTGCTCTGGAGCCAGTCTTACCTAAAGCCAAAGCAGACTCATGTATGTGAGTCAATAATCTTTTCTTTTTAAAGCTCATTTCTGTCGCTTGTAACCAGAATGGTATGAACTAGTGAGGGTCACTTCCAGGCCATGACAAACCTGGTGGATTTTATTCTTGAAATACCTGGTTTTACGGGAGTGGAGTAGACAGCAGATGAGCCAAAAATATCCTTTCTAGAATGTAATTTGGAAAGGGACCTTTCTTGAAGGTCACGTGATGAGGAGAGTGTGGTGACTGTAAGCACAGCCATGTCATTAATTCATTAATTCACTCAACCATTCTGAAGTAGTTATTGAGTACCTACCGTGTGCGAGACAGTGGGCATGACACAATCACCGTCTGCATGGAACTTAGCGGGAAGATACATGGACATCCAGTGATGACACTGGGTGGCACTGGAGAAGAAGGGCAGGAAGCTCTGGGTGGGTGAAACGAGGGGTAGGAAAGGCTTTTCTGATAAAGTTGTGTTTAAGCTGAGCTCTGAAGGATGGGAAATTATCTAGGCAAGGAGTCTGGTGGGGAAAAGGGGAGGAAGCCTTGCCAAGCAGATTGGCTGGCATGTTTGAGGGACTGGAAGAAAGGTAGTGAGAAGCTGGGTCTTGTCCCTAAGAGCAGGGGCAGCCAGTGGTGTGCTCCCAGCAGGGTAGAGCAGGGTGTGGGTTGTGTTCTAAAATGCCTCTCTCCATCTGCAGTGGGGAGATGCGGGAGGGAGTCAGACTGGGATTGGGGGATTCTGGGAGCTTCAAAGAAAAGATAGTGGCAGAAATGGAGAGAAGTGGGGCTACTGCTGGTCTGGGAATTCAGGGAACAGGGAGCCAGGGGTGGGAGAGGAACAGAGGGACCAGGAAGGGGGCCACAGTGAGGGCCACAGGTTGAGGCAGACTTCAGCTGGAGAAAGTTGACTAAGAATCTTGCCATAGAGTGTGGAGACTGGAATTGGAATCTGTCAGGAAGGGAGGATGTCCAGGGAGAGGACTCAGGCAGGTGGGCGGTAGTGGAGCATGGGGAGGAAGGCCAGGTGAGAGCGAGCATTCTCTCCCATGGTCCCTCACCCAGCACGAAGATCAAAGATATCACCAGCACCCCCAGAAGCAGGCCTGGTGCCCCATTCCATTTTCTAGCCATCCCTCGAAGGAAACCACTACCCTAACTTCCTACTTTTGTACTTTATATAAATGGAATTGCATGGTATATACTCTTGTGCCTGGCTTCTATCTCTCAACCTCATGTCTATGAGAGTCATTCACATGGCTGTGTACAGCAGTTGTAGATTGTTCATCCTCACTGCGGAGTAGAATTCATGGTATGACTGACTACACCACATGTTATTTAACCATTCGACTATCAAAGGACGTGTGGGTTGTTTCCAGGTTTTGGCTATTAAGAATAATGCTGCAAAAACATTCTCGTACATGCCTTTTGGGGCACAGGGGGACTCATTTCTATTGAGTCTGTACCTATGAGTATGCGTGTGTTCAGTTTAGCAGCTGCCAAACAGTTTAACAAAGTGATTGTACACTTTTATACCCTACTGTCAGTGAATGAGAGTTCTTGTTGCTCCACATCCTTACCAATACTTTGTTAGTCTTTTCATTGTAGTTATGGGTTTGAAACAAAATCCCATTGCGATTTTAATATGGTCATTGGATAGCCTCTTTGGTGAGTTGCCTGTCCATTTCTTCTGCCCATTTTTATATTGGGTTGCTGCCTTTTTCTTATTGTTGTAAAAATATATAGAACACAATATTGGCCAAGTCTACATCTTTTACATGTACAATGCAGTGACACTAATTACATTAATCATTTGTACAACTGTCACCAGTAGTCACTGCCAAGTTTTCCATCACCACAGACACTCAATGCTTCCTAAACAATGACTTCCTGCCCCCTTTGGTCTCTATACATTTGCCTATCCAGATGTTTAATGTAAGTGTGTTCGTATTTGTCCTTTGTAATTGGCTTACTTCACTCAGCACAGTGTTTTCAAGGTTTATCCGTGTTGTAGCATGTATCAGAGCTTCATTTCTCTCTCTCTATAGATGAGTAATATTCTATTGTATGTGTATACCTTATTTTGTTTATCCATTCATCTATCGATGGACTTTTTGGTTGTTTTCACCTTTTGGCTATTGTCAATAGTGCTGTAATGAACATTGGTATACACGTGTCTGCTTGCATTACTGCTTTCAAGTCTCTTGGGTATATACCTAGGAGCACAATTCTGGGTTATATGGCAGTCCTATGTTTAACTTTTTGAGGAACTGCAAAACTTTTTCACAGAGGCTATACCATTTTGCATTCCCACCAGCAATGGATGAGGGTTCCAATGCCTTTTACTTTTTGATGGGTATTCTGAATATGATTCCTTTGTCAGATAGATGTATTGCAAATATTTTCTCCCACTCTTTAGCTTATCTTCCACTCCCTTAGGGGAATCTTTTGATATTCAGAAATTCTTAATCTTAGTGAACTCAAATTTGTCAGTTATTTTCCTTTATGGTTTATGCCCACCACTCATCTGTCAGTTTGTTTACTGTGGTGGCTTGTGTGTTGCTGTGATGCTGGAAGCTATGCCAGCAGTATTTCAAATACTAGCAGGGTCACCCGTGGTGGACAGGTTTCAGTGGGGCTTCTAGATTAAGACAGAATAGGAAGAATGACCTGGTGATCTACTTCTTAAAAAATTGGCCAGTGAAAACCTTATGAATAGCAGTGGAACATTATCTGATTTAGTGCTGGAAGATGAGCCCCTCAGGTTGGAAGGCATACAAAATGCCTGGGGAAGAGTTGCCTCCTCAAAGTGGAGTTGACCTTAATGACCTGGATGGAGTAAAGCTTTTGGACCTTCATTTGCTGATGTGGCACAATTTAAAAAGAGAAGAAACAGCTGCAAACATCCATTAATAATCAGAACATGGAATGTAAGAAGTATGAATCTAGGAATTTGGAAGTTGTCAAAAATGAAATGGAGCACTTGAAAATAGATACCCTAGGCATTAGTGAGCTGAAATGGACTGGTATTGGCCATTTTGAATCAGACAGTCATATGTTCTACTATGCCAGGAATGACAAATTGAAAAGGAATAATATCACATTCATTGTCAAAAGGAACATTTCAAGATCTATCCTAAATTACAACATTGGTGCTGATAGAAAAATACCCATACGCTTACAAGGAAGACCAGTTAATACTGTTATTCAAACTTATACACCAACTACTAATGCCAAAGATGAAAAAACTGAAGATTTTTACTAACTTCTGAAGTCTAAAATCGATCAACCATGCAATCAAGATGCATTGATAATGACTGGTGATTGGAATGTGAAAGTTGGAAACAAGAAGGATCAGTAGTTGGAAAATATGGCATGGGTGATAGAAATGATGCTGGAGATCGCATGATAGAATTTTTCTAGACCAATGACTTATTTTTTTTTAATGACTTATTTATTGGAAAACTTTTTTTTTTTAACAATACAAACAGTAACTACACATGTGGATTCTACCAGGTAGAATACAAAAGAATCAAATTGACTACATCTATGGAAAAAGACCATGGAAAAACTCAGTATCATCAGTCAGAACAAGGCCAAGGGGTGACTGCAGAACAGACCATCAATTGCTATTATGTAAGTTCAAATTGAACTTGAAGAAAATTCGAACAAGTTCATGAGAGACAAAGTATGGCCTTGAGTATATCCCACCTGAATTTAGAGACCATCTCAAGAATAGATTTGAAACATTGAACACTAATGACTGAAGACCAGATGAGTCATGGGAGGACATCATACATGAAGAAAGCAAAAGGTCATTTAAAAGATAAGAAAGAAAGAGAAGACCAAAATGGATGTCAGGACAGGCTCTGAAACTTGCTCTTGAACATAGAGTAGCTAAAGTGACCGGAAGAAATGATGAAGCGAAAGAGCTAAACAGAAAGTTTCAAAAGGCAGCTTGAGAAGACAAAGTATTATAATGAAATGCGCAAAGACCTGGAGTTAGAAAAAACCAAAAGGGAAGAACACTCTGGGCATTTCTCAAGCTGAAAGAACTGAAGAAAAAATTCAAGCCTCCAGCTGCAATACTGAAGGATTCTATAGGTAAAATATTGAAAGGTATAGATAGCATTAAAAAAAAAAAAGATAGAAGGAATACACAGAATCATTGTATCAGAAAGAATTGGTTGACGTTCAGCCATTTTAGGAGGTAGCATATGATCAAGAACCAATGGCACAGAAGGAAGTCCAAGCTGCACCGAAGGCGTTGGCGAAAAACAAGGCTGCAGGAATTGATGGAATACCAATTAAGATGTTTCAACAAACAGATGCAATGCTGGAAGTACTTACTCGTCTATGACAAGAAATTTGAAAGGCAGCTACTTAGCCAATTGCCTAGAAGAGATCCATATTTGCACCCATTCCAAAGAAAGGTGATCCAACAGGATGCAGAAATTATCAAACAATATCATTAAATATCACAAGCAAGTAAAATTTTGCTGAAGATAATTCAAAAGTGGTTGCAGCAGTTCATCAGCAGGCAACTGCCAGAGATTCAAGCTAGATTCAGAAGAGGGTGTGGAATGAGGGATATCATTGCTGATGTCAGATGGATCTTGGCTGAAAGCAGAAAATACCAGAAAGATGTTTACCTGTTTTATTGACCGTTCAAAGACATTTCGGCTTTGTGGATCATGACAAATTATGGCTAACATTGAGAAGAATGAAAATTCCAGAACACTTAATTGTGCTCGTGTGGAACCTGTACATAGACCAAGAGGCAGTCATTCAAACAGAACAAAGGAATACTTAGTGATTTAAGATCAGGAAAGGTGTGCGTCAGGGTTGTATCATTTCACCCTACTTATTCAGTCTGTATACTGAGCAAATAACCTGAGAAGCTGGACTATATGAAGAAGAATGGGGCATCAGGATTGGTGGAAGACTCATTAATAACCTGCAATATGCACATGAAACAACCTTGCTTGCTGAAAGTGAAGAGGACTTGAAGTACTTACTGATGAAGATCCAAGACCACAGCCTTCACTATGGATTACACCTCAACATAAAGAAAAGAAAAATCTTCAAAACTGGACCAATAAACAACATCATGATAAATGAAGAGAAAATTGAAGTTGTCAAGGATGTCATTTTACTTGGATCCACAATCAACACCCATGGAAGCAACAGTCAAGAAATCAAATGAATTATCACATTAGACAAATCTGCTGCAAAAGTGTTTAAAGTGTTAACAAGCAAAGATGTCACTTTGAGGACCAAGGTGCTCCTGGCCCAAGCCATGGTATTTTCGTTTACGTCTTTTGCATGCAAAAGATGGATAATGAATAAGGAAGATCCAAGAATTGATGCCTTTGAATTATGATGTTAGCGAAGAATATTGAATATACCATGGATTGCCTGGAGAATGAACAAATCTATCTGGGAAGAAGCACAGCCAGAATGCTCCTTAGAACAAGACTTCATCTCATGTACTTTGAACATGTTATCAGGAGGGACCAGTCCCTGGAAAGGGATATCATGAGGTAAAGTAGAGGATCAGCAAAAAAGAAGAAGCCCCTCAAAGAGATGGTTTGACACAGTGGCTGCAACAGTGGGCTCAGACATAGCAATGATTGTGAGGATGGTGCAGGACCGGGCAAAGTTTTTTTCCATTGTACTTTGGGCCACTGTGAGTCAGAAATGACTCAGCAGCACCTAACAACATCGACATTGTTTATGCTTTTTTTGTCCTGTTTAAGAAATTTTTGTCAGCTCAAAGGTCATGATATTATTCTCTTACATTTTAGAAACTTTGTTATTTTATTGTTCACCTTTGTATCTATAGTTTATCTGAACTAATTTTGTGCACATTGTGTGAGGTAGGGATCAAGACTTTTTTTCCCACGTGGATATCCAGTTGATCGGTTTCTTAAAAAGACCTTCCTTTGCCCACTGCACTACAGTGTCTCCTTTGTTGTACATCAAGTACCACATGTGTGAGTCTGTTCCTGGACAGCCTATCCTGTTGGCCTGTGTCTTAGGCTGAGTTCTCTAGAGAAGGAAAACCAGTAAAGCATATAAGTATATAGAGAGAGGGAGATTTATATCAAGAAAACAGCTCATGCCATGGTAGAAGCTGGAACATTCCAACTCCACGGAGCAGGATAGAGGCTGCTCTCGATTCACGTAGCCAAAGGGGCTGGTGAACCCAAGATCTGCACGTCAGTGAGGGGTGCTCCTGCTCTCAGGCTGTAAAGATCCAAGAATCTCAACATCGGCAGATAAGCTGATAGCTCCAGTCCCAAGAGCTGGAGGTCAAATGAACAGGAGGTAGCTGCAGAATCCCGGGCAAGCAAAAAACCCAGAACTTCTGCTTATATTCGGATGCAGGCCACACCTCCAAGGAAACGCGCTTTAGCTGATTGGCTACTCACAGCAGATTCCATCCTGGGAGTGATAACATATAAACTCTGAGAGTCATGGCCCAGGCAAGTTGACACACAGTCTTAACCATTATGGCCTGTCTCTCCTGGCACCAATGCCATGCTGTCTTAATTGCTGTAGCTTTACAACAGTCTTGTGTCTAGTAGTATAAGTCCTCTAGCTTTCTTTTTCTTCAAGTCTAACTTGGCTCTTCTTGATTCTTTGCATTTCCAAACAAATTTTAGAATCAGCTTGTCTCAATGTCTGTGTATATGTATGATGTTGTTAATTGTTGCCGAGTCAATTCCAACTCATGGCAACCCCATGCGTGCCGAGTAGAACTGCTACATAGGGTTTTCAAGGCTGTGACCTTCTGGAAGCATATCACCAGGCCTATCTTCTGAGATGCCTCTGATGGGTTCAAATCACAAATCTTTTGGCTAGTAGTCAAGCACTTAACTGTTTGCATCATCCAGGGACATATGTATGTATATGTATGTGTGTACGTATATATGCACATGCATGCTGGCACACACACTGCTGAGATTTTTATTGTGAATTCACTGACTATGTTAATTTGTGGAGAATTAACATCTTTATGATATTGAATCTTCTGATCTATCTTATACTTCATTTTAAAAATAAAGTTGATTGTATGTTTTCTAATACGAAATATGGAAATGCAGATGCATAGAAATAAGTCATTTTCTGTTGTAGTTATTTAACTACATACCCATCAGTGCTATTGTGATGGCAAGTTCCCTCATCTTTTTTCTATACTGTTTATTATGCGTAGTTGGGCCATACTTAGTAGACAATTATGCGTTCCCTTTTACGCTTAACATTAGAATGTAAGTTTTTAAATGTTATTTCAAACTCTTTATAAACATAGTTTCAGTTACTAGAAAGTCATTTAAGAGTTGATATTCAATAGTTTACCTAACCGCTTCCCTCTTGTTGGACACTTAGATTATTTCCAAACATTTGCTTTATAAATGACACAGTGATGAATGTCTTTGTGTGTGTGTCCTCATCTGAGTTCTGATTATGAGCTTGGGATAGTCTCCCAGAAATGAAATAATTGAGTCAAAAGTATGAACATTTTAAGACTCTCGACTCTTATTTATTATCAGGGAATCTTTAGCTCAAGGAGCCAGCCAGTGGCAGAGCCAGAATTGTAAGCCACAGCCCTGAACTCATTCAGTCTTCTCCCTTAAAGGGGAAGTGTGCTGACCTTGGAGCCTCCAAGCAGGGGAGTAGACATGGCTTCCTTCGTTGAGGGATCATTCTCAGTGGCCCTACCCCAGACTTGTCCAACCTTTCTGCTCAGGGCAGCCATGGCCCAGGGAGGTGGATGGAGCTTCCTTCACTGGCCTGGGCCATGGTGGGAGAAGTCAGTCTACAGTGGGCCCCTGCGGATGTGCGGCTGAAGAATAGCATTCCTTTTGGGGAAAACTCTGCCAAGGTTTCCTGCACACTTTCTATGTGGTGGACATTGTGGGGGAGTGGAAGAGGTGTAGGACATGGGGCCAGAAGTTCTAGGGAAGAGTTCTGGTCATTTATGACCTGTGGATGGTGCACATAAGGTGATTTTAGTTCTCTGAGCCTCAATTGCCTCATCCATCAAATGGGACAATACACCCACTTTGAAGGGCTGTTGAATGAATGTTTAAACAAGATGATGTGGAAGAAAGGGCTTCGTAAATGACTCAGGCCAGGAACTAAAATGCAGATATTCATGAGTGAAAACCTTTGTTATAGCTAAAGAAGAATCTTATATCTTACCATAGTCTCAGATTCTATCCTCCTCTCCCCCCATGCCTGCAGCTAGGAGACTTTCATGGGCTTACCCAAGGAACGGTGGTCATTGTTCTTCATGCTGTGGATGTGTGTCTTCCCACTCTGAAGACTCCCAGACACTTGGAAAGAGTTTAAGGGCCCCAGGTCATCAGCTCTGTGGAGTTTGTCAGTTGACCTAGCACTCCTGGTTCCTACTCAAAGGTAGTCTTGGTGATTTCCATGGCAGATGTCACCTCTCCATGAGCTGGGGCCCCTTGGTCACAGTCATGATGGAAGGTGGTGGTGTTTGGTGGTGGTTGGACCTGATGCCATTGGAGGTCCCATTTAGCACGGTCTTGCCATGCTGGAAGAAGTGGTGGTGGCAGCACAAGGTTATGCCCACACCCTGTGTTTCTGATCTATTTGGTGCCATGGCAACTGGGGCAAAATTCAGATTCCCCATCATGCGCTACATGTCTGGTCTGCGCATTGACTCACCTCTTGGCATTGAGCCAACTGGATGGGCATGGACGTCTGTAGACACCTCCTGGGTTCCTTGCACATAGAAGGTGAGGACTGGTGAGCAGGAAGAAACAGTGTAGGCTGCAGATTGCAGAAGAGCCATAATGCAGGGATGTATGTCTGTTCCAAGTACTGCTAGGTTCTGGGCACCACACCCTGAGGGTTTTCTGGCTACCTGTCCACTAATCAAAGCTTGATCTTGCCCCTTGCCAGCTGTGGGACCTTGAACAATGTACATAACTTCCTTGAACTTCAATTTCCTCTTCTATGAAAGAGGGTATATAAAATATTTCTTCTTAAAATGAGGGTGATAATAATCTCTGTATTATGTATGTGTGTGTGTGTATATATATGTCTCTATATTATACACCTATTCGATTTGTACGCTGAGCAAATAATCTGAGAAACTGGACTATATGAAGAAGAACGGGGCATCAGGATTGGAGGAAGATTCCTTTACAACCTTCATTGTGCAGATGACACAACCTTGCTTGCTGAAAGTAGAGGATTTGAAGCACTTACTGAAGAAGATCAAAGATCATAGCCTGCAGTATGGATTACACCTCAACATAAAGAAAACAAAAATCCTCACAACTGGACCGATAAGAAACATCATGGTAAACAGAGAAAAGACTGAGGTTGTGAAAGATTTCATTTTACTTGGATCCACAGTTAACACCCATGGAAGGAACAATCAAGAAATCAAAAGATGCATTGCATTTGGCAAAATCTGCTACAAGAGATCTCTTTAAAGTGTTATAAAGCAAAGATGTCACTTTGAGGGCTAAGGTGTGCCTGACCCAAGCCATGGTGTTTTCAATCGCATCACATGCATGCAAAAGTTGGACAATGAATAAGGAAGACTGGAGAATTGATGCCTTTGAATTGTGGTGTTGGTGAAGAATACTGAATATACCATTGACTGCCAAAAGAATGAACAAATCTGTCTGGGAAGAAGTACAACCAGAATGCTCCTTGGAAGCAAGGATGGCGAGACTATGTCTCACATACTTTGGACATGTTATCAGAAGGGATCAGTCCCTGGAGAAGGACTTGCTAAAGTAGAGGGTCAGCAAAAAAGAGGAAGACCCTCAGTGGGATGGATTGACACAGTGGCTGCAACAATGGGCTCGGACACAGCAACAATTGTGAGGATAGTGCAGGACTGGGCCGTGCTCCGTTCTGGTGTGCGTACGGTTGCTCTGAGTCAGAATCCCCTTGATGGCAACTAGCAACAACATATTATATATTATAGAGATTTGTAAATCTGTATAAAATCTCTACTATATAAAAAAAAGAACTATACAGGGTTTAAAAATTAATAGACTATTTTTTAAACAGTATTAGGTTTATAAAAAACTTGAACAATACTGCAGAGAGTTCCTATTTTAACCTCCCACCAACAATTTTCTCTATTATTACCATCTTCGATTAGGCTGCTGTTGTCACAATTGAACTGATATTGATACACTGTTATTATTAACTGAAGTCCATAGTTTACATGAGGGCTCACTCTTTGTGTTGCACAGTTCCGTAAAGCTTTGACAAATACATAATGTCATCTATCCACCACTGCAATATCATACAGGATAGTTTCACTGCCCTAAAAATCTCCTGTGCTTCCCTCTTCATCCCCATCCTTCCCCCAAGAACCTCTGGTAACCACCGGCCTTTGTACGATCTGTAGAGCAATACTGTTAATATTGAATTGCCTTTGCTCCTTTGTCAAAGACCACTTGACCGTATTTGTGTGAGTCTGTTTCTGGGTTCTCTATTCTGTTCCAGTGATCTACTTGTATATTCCTTGCCTTGTGCCCACTGTCAGGGGAAAAGCATCTAGTTTTTTACCATTGTGTATGATGTTAGCTCTAGGTTTTTCGTTTTTTTTTTTTTTGTAGATGCTCTTTATCAAGTTGAGGAAGTATCTCTCTTTTCCTAGTTTGCTGAGAGTTATTTTTTTTTTCATCATAAATGGGTGTTAGATTTTGTCAAATGCTTTTTCTGCCCACATTGGGTTTTGAAAGGGTCGAAAGAGCTCATGCGCCCCGCACAGGGACTGGCACGCGGCAAATGTCAACATACATCGTAACTGAAGGGCGATATTGCATGTTGGTCAGCCTCAGTGGCTCCAGAGCCACGTTACTTGGGTTCAAATCTTGGTTCTACCATTTACCAGCAATGTGAACTTGAGTAAGTTATTTAATTTCCCTGTGCCTCAGTTTCCTTATTTGTAAAATAGGGATGATAATAGTACCTCTTTCTCTGCTTGAGTTTAAATGAATTAGTATTTGTAAAATGCTTGTAAAAAAGCACCCAGTACATCGTAAATGCTATTGTTGTTGTTAGATGCTGTTAAGTTGGCTCTGACTCATGGTGACCTTATGTATAACAGAATGAAACCCTGACTGGTCCTGCCCCATCCTCACAGTTGCTGCTATGTTTGAGCCCATCGTTGTAGCCACTGTGTCATTCCGTTTCATTGAAGGTCTTCTTCTTTTCTGCTCACCCTCTACTTTACCAAGCATGCTGTCTGTCATGGGTTGAATTATGTCCCGTTCCCCCCTCCCCCCCACCAAATGTGTGTATTAACTTGATTAGGCCATGATTCCCGGTATTCTGTGTTTGTCCTCCATTTTGTGATTGTAATTTTATGTTAAAGAGGATTAGGGTGGGATTGTAACACCCTTACCAGGTCACATCCCTGATCCAGTGTAAGGGGAGTTTCCCTGGGGTGTGGCCGGTACCACCCTTTATCTCTCAAGCGATAAAAAGGAAAGGGAAGCTAGCAGAGAGTGGGGACCTCATACCACCAAGAAAGAAGTCCTGGGAGCAGAGTGCGTCCTTTGGACCTGATGTTCCTGCGCTGAGATGCTCCCAGACCAAGGGAAGATGGATAACAAGGACATTTCTCCAGACCCGAACTGAGAGAAAGTCTTCCCCTGGAACTGGCAGCCTGAATTTGGACTTCTAGCCTACTGGACTGTGAGAGAATAAACTTCTCTTTGTTAAAGCCATCCACTTGTGGTATTTCTGTTATAGCAGCACTAGATGACTGAGACACTGTCCTTCTCCAGTGAATGGTCTCTCCTGATGATGTGTCCAAAGTAAGTGAGGCTAAGTCTCATCATCCTTGCTTCTAAGGAGTATTCTGGAGGTACCCTCTCCAGGACAGATTTGTTTGTTCTTCTGGCAGTCCATGGTATATTCAATATTCTTTGTCAACACCACAATTCAAAGGCATCAATCCTTCTTCGGTCTTACTTATTCATTGTCCAGATTTCACATGCATATGAGGGATGGAAAAACACCACGGTTCGGGTCAGGCGTACCTTAATCCTCGAAGTGACATCTTGGCTTTTTAACACTTTAAAGAGGTCTTTTGCTGCAGGTTTGCCCAATGCAATACATCATTTGATTTCTTGACTGCTGCTTCCATGGACAGTGATTTTTCATTCAAGATAGTGAAATCCTTGACAACTTCAGTTTCTTCACCATTTATCATGTTGTAAAACAACGAAAAAAAAACCCAGACTCGTTGCCATCGAGTGATTCCGACTCATAGCAACTCTACAGGACAGACTAGAGCTGCCCTATAGTGTTTCCAAGGCTGTAATCTTTATGGAAGCAGACTGCCGCATCTTTCTCCTACAGGGCAGCTGGTGGATTTGAACTGCCAACCTTTTGGTTAGCAGCTGAATGCTTAACCACTACACCACAAGGGTTCCTTATCATGCTACATCTGTATCAAATATTATTGTTAATAATACCATTGTCATTATTAATCATATTACAGTTATTATTATGAATGATATTATCTATCAGGATCCCCTCCTTTTCATTGCAGCCAGATTTCTACACACCAGAGAAGCAGTTGAAAACGGACAGACACTCTGGACCTGAATACTGGTTTTGCCACTTATAAGCTGTATAATTATGGGGAAGTGACATAAACTCCATATGCCTTGGTTTCCTAATTTGTGAAATAATAACAGTACCTACTTCATAGAGTTACTGTGTGGATTAAATGAGTTACATATGTAAAGTGCTTAGAAATATGCCTGGCCCAGAACTGTTAGCTATTATCATGAATCATTATTTTTGGAGGCCGACTTTTCAAGGCCTGTCCTCTAGCCAGGTCACTCAGAGATTGTGGTGGGTGAGGTGGACAGACCCTGGATACATGATCTAAGAAGGCAAACTGTAGATGGTGAATAATCTAACCTTTACGGTTGCCCCAGGGACTGTCCTGATGAGGAGCTCTGATGGGGAAATGTCTGAGTGCTTGGCTGCTAACCAAAAGGTTGGTGGTTTGGAGCCACTGGTTTGAACCCACCCAGGGGCTCCGCAGGAGAAAGACCTGGCAATTTGCTTCTGTAAAATGTTACAGCCTAGAAAATCCTGTGGGGGCAGTCCTACTCGCTATCTCTTGAAAATCCACTGATGGCATCTGATAACAACAATAGAACAACAACGGGCTGTCCAGAGGTAATGAGCTCTCCATCACTGAGGTGTTCAAGCAACGGCCAGGAGTTTGGCTGAATGACCTTGTCTAGGCTGAGAGTCTGGGAATTCTTAGTCTGGGTGACAGAGAAGATGGAGCTCAAGGTTATAAGGGTAGGGTGGGGCTGTGGTGTCCTTTGGTGAAATTGCTGGACTCAGCTCTGACACTGTTCCCTGGCTTTAAATTAGAGCTAATCCACTTGTATCTGTTTTATGAGTCTCCAGAGACAGCTTGAAAAAAAAGGGGGAGAGGCCAGGTCCTGCCACTAGGAACTATTTGAAAGCTTTAGTTAGTAGTCCAAACCCTGTAAAAAAGCAGGGGAAACTGAGGTTCAGAGAGAGGAAGTTGTTTACCAAGATCATGCAGTCAACCAGAGGGAAGAACTGGTCCCCAAACCTGGGTCTTCTGGTTCCTAGTCTTGAAAAGAAAAGAAAAAAAAAAAAAAAACCAAACCCATTGCTGTCGAGTCAAGCAGAGCGGCTCTAAAGGTTTTCCAAGGAACAGCTGGTGGGTTTGAACTGCCAAACTTTTGGTTAGCAACCATAGTTCACTGTAGCTCTTAACCACTGCACCACCAGGGCTCCATTCCTAGTCTAGCACTCGCTTTATCCTGACCCTCTGAGTCTTCCTGTTGCTACCACTCCCAGCGTCTGGCTGGTGCTCTACCCCTCATTTCCCTCAGAACTGGTGACACTGGTCCTGGCTTCACCTGGGCTCAGCTCCCTGGAGTGGAACCTGCAGAGGCTGCTCTCTCTTAGGCTGAAGCTTTAAGCTAAGCCTCCCACCCTGGACTGGCTCCTCTGGACTCTGGGATGCTGCAGTGTCCCATGGTGATGAGAGTAGCCCACCCTATCCACTAAGGCTGTATTCATTCATCTATTCATTCAGCTAACAAACATTTACTGAGTTCCTAGTCTGTGCTGGCCTAATGTTGACTTCTGGGAATATGGGGTTGTGTGAAATAGACAACTTTCTGCTCGTGTGCATTTTACAGTCTAGCGAGGAAGACAGACAAATAAACAGTTAATTCCATCTGAGTATTGGTTTAGTCAGGATAGGCTAACTCTTATAACAAACAACCTAAAATTTTAAGGGCTTAAGAAAACATGGATGCTTCTGATTGGGTGGCTGTCTTCAGCCACACTCCTCCAGGCAGTGACTCAGATATGTAGGCTCCATCCATCTTGTAGCTCTGTTCTCTTGTAGATCTTTGACATCCTCTCCATTCAGCTAGACGATGGGGAAAGAGCATGCAGAATTGTTTGGGAGGTTTTTACCTGCCAGGCCTAGAATGCTGTCCATCACCTCTGCCCTCTTTCCACCGGCCACAACTCAGTCACATGGTACCACCTAACTCCAAGGGCGGCTGGGAAATGTAGTCTAGCTGTGTGCCCCAGAGGAAAAGGAAATGGGGTTTGGTGAACACATGGCAGTCTGTGCCACAGGTATGGTACTTCTATGTTAGGAGTAGGCTTGAGGTGGTGTGGGAACATCTCAAGATGGTGCCTCAGCATAGGTGACATCTGACCTGAGGCCTGAAAGATGAGTAAGAGTTGGCCAGGGAATGAGGAGGGAGAAAAGTGTTCTTTGCAGAGGGAAAGATTGAGCATGGTACATTTGGAGAACTAAAAAATGTTCAGTTTGGCTAGAGCTGAAAATGGAAGTTGGGGAAGACAGCAGTGAGGTCGGACAACCAGTGGAACCCAAAGCATGAATCACTTTGTGGAAGCTGGTCAGGACAATGGGAGCCAGGAAAGGGGAGTGACCTGGTCAGACTAGTGATTTAGACAGATCTCTCAAGCTTCTGAGTGGAAGATGGACTGAAGGGGCAAGAGGTAGAAAGCAGGAGGCTGTTGGAGGGTCCAGGTGGGTGGAGATGGGGCTGGACCAGGGCAATGGCTGTAGGGTGGGAAAGAGGGGATGTTATTTAGAGGGAAGAATCTATAGGACCTGGTGACTCATCAGATGAGGAGGTGAGGTAGAATCAAGGACACAGCTGAGGTTACATGGTTCAACCAAAGGAGGCTGGCCAAATCTGGCCTGCCACTTGTTTTGTAAATAAAGTTTTATTGGAACACAGCCACACCCATTTATTTATGTACTGTCAATGCTGTTTTTGCATTACAATAGCAGTTGTACATTGATCACAGACCGTATCGTCCACAAAGCCCTAAATATTTGTTATCTATTCCCTTACATATAAAGTTTGCCAACCTCTGAACCAAAGAGTAAAATTGACCCATAGAGTTCCCAAGGATCGCCTAGTGGATTCCAACTGCCAGCCTTTTGGTTAGCAGCCATAGCTCTTAACCACCACACCACCGGGATAATCCACCAGACGCTCCTTGGAAACTCTGTGGGGCAGTTCTACTCTGTGCTATGGGGTAGCTATGAGTCAGAATCAACTTGATGGCAACGGGAACCAAATAGTTGGTCATTTCAGTACATTAAAAAAAATTAGTTAAAATAGTTTTATGACTTATGCTATCATAGCTTTCATTCATTCATTCATTCATCTCCTATTTTTTGGGTCCTCTCCGTGGTCCCCAGCCTACTTGCCTGCCTGTGTCCCGACAATTGGTTTGTGAGGTTGCTGTGGTTGTTGTGGGCAGCAGTCTCAGAGGCAGAAGCCTGCTTTCACACATCAGGATGCGAGGCTGAGTGGGGTCTGTAACACATCTGGCTGATACTGTTGCCGGCCCAGATGTGGGGCTGCATGAGCCAAGCAGAACTCTGAGGCCGGGCTGTTCAGGCGGATGGTCTTCTGGGGTAATCACATTTACGTGAAGCTTTTCTCAGACATGGTGTCATTTACTCCAAATGATGGTCCCTTGAGCTCAGCATTACCATACCTCCTTCGTGCAGGTCAAGAAACTGAGACCTAGAGAAGTGATTTGCTCAAAGGAAGAAGCAGGCAGACCTTTTCTGGGGCCGAGCTGCAGGTTCAGTTGGGTCAACTTGTGGCCTCAATTGCTTCTCCCTTGAAGGCCTCAGAAGTAGGACAGGGGTGTCCACTGACCAGCACCTCCACCCCCCTGCCAGCTGGCACCCCCTCTACTTTGGTCCCAACCAGGGGTTACAGATGTGAGCAGGACAGTGTGGGAATGCAACTTCGCGGCAGTAATTAGTTTATTCCTGAGGTCAGCAGTATAAATAGTAGAAAAATGTATTTCCTGTTCCAAGCCAAATAAGCAAGTGGCAGCCAGTTGGCTGGGTGCCATCGATGGGATTTCAGCCGTGCGTGCGCCTTGCCCTTGGCCACAAGTTCGGGCGGGAGAGCAGGAGGAGGAGCGTCCCTCCACAGGCCCTATCCTGCCGGGGATGGGTGACTTACTGCGAAGACTCTGGCAGCCAGGTGTCTACCCAGGTCACTCCAGGTTTCTGCTGTGATCATGGAGACCAGCAAAGGCAGACGTGTTTAGCAAGAGGGTCAGTGCCACACCTGTCTTTACTGCTTCACCCACACTCTGTGTGTTGGCACAGTTCCTGGCACGTGGCTGGTGACCCAGAGGTGGTATTGAATAAGTGAGTGGAAGGGGAGAATCAGGCCCCTTGAAGCCTTCTCTGAGAGCAGAAGTCACACTGGTGTGTAAGGGGGCAGAACCATCGTCTCCTCCTCAGGGTTTGTTGAGGAAATTGGAAACCAGAGGCTGGGCCATTCCATAAGATGCTGAAATAGCCAGAGGGCTGGGTCCGCCTTGTAGGAAGCGCTCACTGTCCGTTAGGATTTCCTTTTCTTTGCATTATTACATATTTTGGGTACTTTTTTTCTGGAATGCGTATGTTGGTATCCCCTCCACCTTTCATTCATTTACTTTATTCATTCTTCTGTCCACTCACCCACCCATCCGTCCGTCTGTCCGCCCGTCCATCCATCCTTCTATACATCTATCCACTCACTGGTGCAGGAGTACACCATGTGGTTAAAAGGAGAGGGAGGCAAAGAGGGAGATGCTCCAAGCCTTTGCAAATACTAAGCCCTCTCCCTAGCTCCCTTCTGACCACCTCCACGTTGCTTGGCTATCTCTTCCTCATCTTTCAAGCTGGGGGTTACTTCTTCTAGAAGCTTCCTTGACTGCCCAGCCTGAGTTCAGGCCCCCTTCTCTAGGCTCTGTAGCCCCTTGCTTGACCTCTGGTAGAGCCTCCATCACCATGATAAATCATTGTTTATTTGTCTGTATCTTTGAGAGGAGGGGTACCTGGTTCCCCACTATGTCTCTGGAGTGGGACTGGCTTATGGTAGGAGCTCAATAAATAGCTGTTCTATGGATGAATGAATGAATGAATGAATGAATGAATAAATGACCAGCCGCTGTAGATGATCTTAGTGTCCCAATCCATATCTTCCATCCCATTCTCAAAACCCTTTCTAATGAAATAAATGCCACCATTCCTTCATTACAGGGACACAGTGCTCTCTTCCTCCTGAGTATCATTCACCGAGCTCTTTTCCGTGGTGCAGAAGAGCCCTGCTCAAGTCTCCTTCTCCTCCTCCTCCACATTTTTCACACAGTGAACTAAAAGCACAGGGAGGGTGAATAACTCACCCAGGCTCATACAGCCAGGTTAGAGTGTGATTGGAAGCTGGGTGGAGCCCTGGTGATTATTCTCATTGTGGGAGCTGGCGATTCAGGGAGTCCTGGCAGAGAAGTGGGTGGGTGCTCTTACTGCTGCCTTTGGGGTCCTCCTGCAGGAACTCTCCAATGTGATGACATGGTTCCTCTCTGCCTGAGCTCATGCTGCCGCTGACTCCCTGGGGCCCCACTTCCTGCTTGTGAGCAGAGCTGGACACTTGTTGCTCTAGCCAAGGATGTGACTCAGGCCCAAGCAAAGATGTTCTGAAAAGTTTATGGGGTCAGCCTGGGCGCTGCTTGTCTGCTACACGGGCAGGATGTAACTCTCCCTCTATGAGGCAGGATGCCCCTCTTTTTCAGCCTCTTCAAGAACTCCGTTTGGAAACCTATGGTGACTTTCCCTTCCACAGTCTGCACCCTGGCACCTGGACAGCATTCCCTTCTAGAATCTGCTCCCTGACATCCACCCAGAATTCCATTCCAGTGTCTTTGGGCTCATCCACACTGGTTCTGTGAAGGCTCATCTACTGTTCCCATGTGTGGGACCCCCATCAAGCTTTCCCCTGTGACCGTTAAGAATGAGGGCAAACACTGATTCACTTCTTGTACTTCTTTTATTAACAAGATATATGATTCCCTTTGCACCTGAGTAGGTCTGTGGTGACTGAAATATAGAGTAACTGAAACCACCCTCAATTTTGTCTCCCTGCTCTGTTTCTCCTCCCTTTCCCTTTCCCATCGCTGTCTGGTTTGGATCCACGTGATGCTGAGGAATCGAGATGTTGTAAATTATGGTTGGGGCTCCTGGAGGGGCCTAGATCGAGGCAAAAGCAAGTAGGGACCACAGGCAGTGCTAGCTGAAGCACCCCCACCCCCATCTGCCTTGTCCAATCTGGTAATGAGGGCTTTGCTAAGGAAGCAGCTGCTCAGAGCCAGGCTTGGGGAGCAGACTCCTGAGCCCCCCTTTCCCACCTCTATCTTGTGGGTGGTGGCAGCAGCAGCAGCAAACTCAGGGTGTGTGGCTGGCAGCCAGGCGTAGGGGCCTGTCAGCAGCTCTGGGTACCCCGGGGGCAGTACTTTCCCCACGTCTGTCTCAGTCTCTCGTCAGCTGCAGCGGCAGACATGTCTCCTCCAGCCCCCAACCCCCAGGCCCCCTCCTGTGCCAGAGTGCCTCTCACTGTGGCTCATCCACAGTCTGTGGCCTGCTGAGCCCTGCGGCCAGGCAGAGGCACAGACGCGGTCCCTGCTGTCTGGCACGGCCTGATCTGGGAGGAATTCGCCCGGAGAACAGGGCTCAGGCAGCTGGTGTGTGTGTGCTTAGCTGTAACCGAGACGCAGCTGGTTGGCACTGGTTAGGGCCTTCCCGATTGGGCCGCTGTGTTTGGAAGCTCCAAATCCTCAGCTCTCCTGGAACAAGGAGGAATTCAGGATGCTGACCTCACTGAGGATGAAAAGGCCACAGGATCCCAGACATCCCACCCCCCTCCCCAGGGGAGTTTGGCTGAAGCTGCCATCAGGGCTGGAGACACAGTGGCTGAGGCTGTGGGGGCAGATCACCAGCCTGTATAGCTGCCAGTGCTACCTGGGGCCAATTTGGGTGGGAGCGGGAGGCTGAGAGTCGTTACAGGGCGCCAGCTACTGGCCAGGTAGTGCCTGCTGGTTGTTGCTCTTTCATAATCTCATTGAATCCCCGCAGTTTCCTTTTGAAGTAGGTCTTATTAACTTTCTTTTCACTGAGGTAACTGAGGCCAGGAAGGGACGTGGCTTCCCTGAAAGTCCCAGAGTGGCAGGGACTAGTCCAGCTTCCAGGCCAATCTCTCTGCAAAGACTACTTTGAATATGGGCGTGTTATGAATCTCATCCTCCTCCTATCTACCTCCCCACCTCCCCAGAATCTCCTAGGATTGTGACAAATTGAAAATCCTATTAGTGTTAAATTAATGGGCTTTTCTTGTGGGTCAGCGGGCCGGAACAGCAGCCCAGGGCTGAGAGCATTCATCGGCAGAGGGTGTGGGCAGAGCTGTGGTGGCCCTGCCCTCGCAGAGTCCTCCTCCCAGCCGTTATTAACCAGCTCATCTCTCTGGCTGAGAGGCCTTTTATCTGGGAAGGGGCAAAGATGCTTTGAACCTTGGAATTAAAATCTGTTGGGGCTTGGGACAAAGGACAGAGCCCAGAGGCCAACGCCATCTCCTCCTCCGCTGCCGCAACCTGGAAACATCTGAGGGCTTTGAGGCCTGGGGTGGTCTTCTCAGCTTTGTGACCCCAAGCTGCCTGGCAGGGTTGGAGGGGAGCTTTGTGCTTTTCCAGGCTGTGAGAAGGCTCAGCAGGGCAATCCTAGAGCACTGCTGCTGCTGGGGAGCTGGCATTCAGGGAGGGTTCTGGAAACTTCTCTGCCCCACCCCACCTTGCCTGCACTGCTTGTAAAGAGCTACAGGCACACGCTAGTCCTCATTCATTTATTGAGTGCCTACTCTGGTCAGGCACCGTGTAGGTTCTGGGGATACAGCTATGAACAAAACAGATACCATCTCTGTCTCATGGGGTTTGAATTTTAGTGAGTGGAGACAGATTGTGTATAAAATACCAATTTTGATAAGTGCTATGAAGAAAAATAAAATAGGTTCAGGTGAAAGATAGCGATGAAGGTGGCTAGGGAAGGCCCCTCTGAGGAGGCGACATTTGAGTAGAAACTTGGCTGAAGTGAGGAATGGAATCCTGAGCATCTGGGGAGATGGGCCTAAGGAGGGTCCTGGACAGACGGAACACAAATGCAAATGCTTGGGGAGCAGAGCATGCCTGGAGAGTATGAGAAACAGCAAGGAGGCCCAAGTGGCTGGAGTGAAGAGAGCAAGAGAGGAGGAGAGAAGAGAACAGAGAGAGTAAGAGTGAGAGAGAACGAGCAGAACGTGGAAGCCTTCCCTTCCAATCTGAGGAGGTCAGGGCAGGAAGGAAGTTTCATCTTAATCCCCCATTTCGTAGTTCAGGAAGCTGTACCAGGGCGAGGAAAGGAACTGCCCAGGGTTACGCTGCTAGTGGCAAGACTGAAACTAGAAATGGGTCTCCCAACGCCTAGTTCAGTGCCCTTACTACTACCCTACAGCTAGCAGCGGGATGATAACAACAATTTATAATAAATATGTTACATTGAACACTTACTCCATGCCAGGCTCTGTGCTAAGCCACTTTTTTTTTTAATAATACGTTTTTGTGCTTTCAGTGACGTTTTACACAGCAGCTTTGTTCAGTGACACTGGTTACATTCTTCACACAATGCATGAACATTCTCAATATTTCTGTTCTGGTTGCTCCATTTCCATTAATCTAGTTTCCCTGCTCCCTTAGGTTCTCATCTTTGTTTTAAATTAATTGTAGGCTGTTTGGTCTCATATAGATTATTTTTTAAAGGTGCACGTTAATCACGGGTGATATTCTTTATTTTGTGAGGCCATCTGTTATTTAACTAAAAGGTAACCTCAGGGGCTAGTTTTGTTTCAAGGTTTAAAGCGTATCTCAGGGCAATGGTCTTTGGGAGTCTTCCAGTCTCAATAAGTCCAGTAAGTCTCTGTGTGGTGTATTTTTTTTTTTTTTTCAGGAATTTGAAGTCCTGTGCCACATTTTTCTCCCATTCTATCAGGGCCCATCTATTGTGGCCCTGGTCAGAACGGTCTATAGTGGTAGCTGGGCACCACCTAGTTCTTTCAGTCTCAGGGTAGATGAGGGCATGGTTCGTGTAGGCTATTAGTCCTGTAGACTGATTTCTTCCTTGAGCTTTTGATTTCCTTCTTTCTCTTTTGCTCCAGATGAGTAGGAACCAATAGTTGTATTTTACGTGCCAAGACACTTATATGCATATTGGCTCATATATGTTTGCATTTATTAACCTCAAGAGAACTAGTCTATACTCATTTTACAGATGCTGAAGCTGAGGCTCAGCTAGATGGAGTGATTTGCCAAGGCTAGCTGGGTGGTGACTGGCAGCGCTGGGTCTGAGCCTGGTCTGCTTGAGTTCAGAGCCCCTCTTGTATCATTCCAGAATTCTGTAAGCTCTCATTCGAGGTGGCAATTCAGAGCCTGTGGGGAACAGTTAGTTCAGCTGGGTTACAGCACAGGCCACGCCCCCTCCTGTGGACACCTCCCTACTTCCTGGAGGGCAGGAAGTGAGCTCTGACCCTCGCCCCCCCACCAGTGGCCACTACCAACCCCTTTGCTCGATGTTGAGGTGAAGTGTTGGGGGTCTGATGGGATTGCTGACTTTTAGAAACCAGCGTGCAGTGTTCTCACCTCTCTGAACTCCCTTTTCTTAACACTAGCTCCAGCTCATGCTGTTCCACCTTGTCTGCTGGGGCAGCCAGGGAAGGATGAGAGGGCCCCAGCTGCATCATCATTTCTACCTCTATGACCCCAACTCCAAGCCCAGGGCCCAGCTCTGACTCAATGTCCAGTGTCAGTGAAATGAACTGACTGTGTGTTGTATGAGTTCTGGGGAGGGGCTGAGGTATACAAAGTGAGGGAGGGAGAGGTGGAGAGGGACACACACACAGACACAGGTAGAGAAGACCACAGAGGGGAGCTATAAGCGGAAGCTGAGACCTCCACGCTGAGATGAAGAAGATGTGGAGGACAGTTTGAGTGTGGATGGAAGCAGAAAGGGGCAGATGGACACAGAGGCCTGAGGGAAAGGGAGATGGAGAGAGGCAGATACGCAGCCAATGCCAGGGCTGAGGATTGGGCTTCCCAGTAGTGGGGCCTTCAAAGCAGGCTTCTCAGGAAGACCTAGGTGTTGGCAGGAAGTAAGCATGACAGGGCAGTCAGGGCAAACCTGGAGGAAGCAGTGAGCAGGGCTTGTTTGTGGGGTAGGAGGGTGCAGCTGGGTGGAGCTGAGGGGGTGTGTGGGAGGGGAGGTGGCAATACAGGTGGTGGGCTGGGAAGGACAGGCGATGTGGAAGCCAGAGAGCCAGGGGCTTGGATGACATGGTCTCCAGTCCTGATGTCCCATCTCCCTGGGTTATCAGGGCCTCTGAATCCCCGTCCATTTATCTCCAGGCTGGACACAGGGTGATAGTGATGGGTGGGAATGGGGACCACAAATAGCATGAGGACCATTGGACATCCCGATTACTTGCCTTACTGTGTGCTGTGATGGGCAAATGGCCACTAGAAGCAGAGGGATTGTGCCACCATCATCTAAAGTCCCTGTTCCCACTTATCTTCTACCCCCATTGTCACTGCGCAGCATCTTTCACCTGGGCTGTTACAAATGCCCCCAACTCCGCCTTGCATCCAGCAGCTTCCCCCTAATTCAGTCTCTACTCGACAGCACAATCTGACCATACCGCCTCCATACCTAAAGCCTTCAGTGACTCCCTGGTACCTATAGGCCCTGATGACTTGGCCCTGTTTACCCTTCCACCCCAATCACACTCCTCTTTTCTCAAACCTCTGTTCCAGCCATGTGGAATCACAGGTCAGCTTTGTACTAGCATGTAGTCGCTTCTGCAGATTGTGCTTTTCTCACCTGGCACACCTGAGGAATTTCTAGCCATGCCTTTTCTTGTAGAAAGCCTTCTCCCACAACCCTCATTTCCAAGACTGGGTTCAGGACCCACCTCTGTTCCTGTAGGCCCCTATCTTTCCCAGTATGGCACTTTGTAGTATGCATTGTAATTGTTGCCGTGCTCGTCCACCTTCCCTTTAAGACAATGAATCCTGGTAGGGCCATATGTCATTACTTGTAGTTTGCAAAGCCTTATTGCCAAGTACAGGGTCTTGTACAAACTACGTTCTTAGTTAATGTTTGAAAGAACAGATGAATGAAGAATGGTGGGATGTGGGAATCTGGGAGGGGTCTCCAGGCTGACTGGGTTGATGCAGGGTCCTGGAGCAACAATGATGGGCATGGGGGTGGGATGAGCCAGGAACTCAGCCTTCCCCCAGTAAGGTTATTTTGGTCTTGGCAAATAAACTCCTTTGGAAAATGTGACCAGCTTCTGATCCCTGTGTCTTTACTATTGACGCCCTCCTTTCAACGTGTAACGAAGGCAGCAGCCTCTGTTAATAAAGAATAATTATGGGGCTGGATTAGAGAGATTATCGGGAACAGGTGGAGCCCCGTGCCCCGCCTGCTCTGCTTGCCGGTGGTGGCAAAAATGAGCTCACACTTTCCCCCTCTCTGGGGAGGATGTGCCACTGGGGGCCTCCCAGCCACGGCTGCTAATCCTTGGGGTGGGGTGTGGCGGATGAATTCTCCTACCAGTCACTTCCCACTGGTCCCAGGTGGGATTCCAGGGGATCAGTGGTATCCCCAACACAGCAGGGGACCCTGATGCTGCCTCCCTGCTCCCCATTCAAGAAAGCTGATGATGGAGGGTGAAAGTGGGTTGGAGGGAAAAGCCCTGGTAGGGCAGCAGGTGATGTAGTTCTTGTCCTGGCTCTGTCACTGGCCCAGTGTGATGGACCCTGGTGGCTTGGACACATTGTGCCTATCTCTGGGGCTCAGATTTATCTGAACAAGAGGTGGTTGGACTATATCAGCCTTCCCCAAATTTGCTCTGTAGAACTCAGTTCCAGTTTTTTAATATATAAGAACTCAGAGAATGGAAGCCCCATGATATCTCTTTGAAGAAACAACCAGAAGATGAACTTTGAAAGGAAAAACTATGGAAAAAGGACTAAGGGAATTGAATTATTTTGTCTCTAGGACTAAGACAAAAACCAAGATGAAAGACACTATTACAGAACAGAATGAAACGTTTAAACCTTGACTATGTAGAAATTATATAATTGACAAATATTGGAAGGAAAAAGGGGCAAGAAGGTACAAAGTAGTGTCAATATGCAGATTTCCTCATCTTTTATAGCTGAGGGGGTATATCAGTTAAATAAGAAAAATAAAGATTGAAGATATGAAGTTAACCCTTTCATCATCATTGGGGCATATGGTTGCCCACCCACATTTTCTGCCTCTCAGGTTTCTTAGGAGGTAACTTTTCCCACTAAAAGTATTTGCAGCTATCCAGTGGGGACTTGTATAATGGTGAAAAATGAAAGAAATGTTTGTTGGGGCAAAATAGCTGGGGTAGAAGGCTTATGTACGATGCAGTGCATCCAGGATGCGTGATTAAGTTAAATTTTTGTCTCTTTTGGCTTTTGTACAGCTAGATAAGCCTTATAAGCATATTTATGGTTTTCTGTGTGATAGTTGGTGCCCTGGTGGCTCAATGGTTAAGCACTTGGCTGCTAACCAAAAGATCGGCAACTTGAACCCACCAGCTGCTCCACAGGAGAAAGATGTGGCAGTTTGCTTCCATAAAGATTACAGCCTTGGGAGTTTTGCAGTGTCTTACAGGGTCACTGTGAGTCAGAATTGACTCTATGGCAGTGATTTTGGTTTGGTGTGATAGTTAGGGAGGACTAGTGGGTTTGGTTTTTATTTTTTTGTGTGGCATACTTGGAAAACCAGAGGTTCCCAGTGTAACAAAATGGAAGGCTCCAGCAATAGATCCTGCCTCCTAGGATTGTTGGGACAGATTTTGTCCCACAAATCATGGCCCCAGAGTGCTAGAGTGCTACTAGTGATCAATGGGAATATGTATTCCCATGTATTCCTCAAAACCTATATTGTTGTTGTTGTTAGGTGCCATAGAGTCAGTTCCAACTCATAGTGACCCTATGTATAATAGAACAAAACACTACCAGGTCCTGAGCCGTCCTCACAATCATTGTTATGCTTAAGCCCATTGTTGCAGCCACTGTGTCAGTCGTTTTCGCTGAGGTCTTCCTCTTTTCTGCTTACCCTCCGCTTTACCAAGCATGATGTCCTTCTCCAGGGACTGATCCCTCCTGACAACATGTTCAAAGTATGTGAGATGTACTCTTGCCATCCTTGCTTCTAAGGAGCATTCTGGTTGTACTTCTTCCAAGACAGATTTGTTCTTTTGGCAGTCCGTGTATATTCAATATTCTTCTCCAACGCCACAATTCAAAAGCTTTGATTCGTCTTCGGTCTTTCTTACTCATTGTCCAGCTTTCACGTGCGCAGGAGGTGACCGAAAACACAATGGCTTGGGTCAAGTGCACCTTGGTCTTCAAGGTGATGTCTTTGCTTTTCAACACTTTTAAGAGGTCTTTTGCAGCGGATTTTTTTAAGATAAAAAATCCATATTACCAACCAAAAATCTAAACACAGTCTATTAATCTGCTTGCATTCCACTACTGAAAACACATGCCACCAACAAAAATTCACAACACAAAGAAATTTAGTTATAAAAGGGATGAGCACTAAGAAATGTAAAATAATAAATATGGGTCATAGGTGGGTAAATGGAGGAAGAGGGAATATGCTAATTTCATCATTGCTCCCCAAAATGGTTACTAATCACAATTCAGTACAATAAGAAATTAACAACAAAACATAACACATTTTACCACTTGGAAATTAAAATAAAAACTCTTTCTCTTAAACATCTGTTGCATTAAAAAAGAAATCAAAACTGAGATTGCAGAATATTCAGAAAACTGAGATAACAATGGCAATCCATATCAAAGCTATGGAATACAACTAAAGCAGAGCTCAGAGGAAAATTCACAGCTCTAAATACTTTTATTAATAAATAACAAAGATTAAAAATACATCAATTAAGCATCCAATTTGAGGTTAGAAAACAACAATAAAACAAAGCTAAAGAAAAAGAGGATATTGATGAATTAGAAATCGGAAAAATACTAGAACTAATAAAAATTATTTGAAAATAAATGCAAGTAAAATAGATAATATGTTAGATAATCTAATCCATAAAAAAGGAAAAAGCATAAATTAATAAAATAAGAAATGGTAAGTAAGTTTCAGAGGAAAAGAATCTGCAAATATACTTGAGAACATGGATGAAATGGATGATTTTCTAAGAAAACATGACTCATAAAAATGTACCTAGAAGAGACAGAAAATCTGAACAGATAAAAGACTGTAGAAGAAACACAGTTCACTCCTAAAAATTACTAGCCCCAGATGGTTGCATAGAGAAATCTACCAAAGATTTAGAGAACTATTTAAATTACCTATATTGTTACTTAAATCATTCCAGGGCTAAGTTCCTTTAAGTATAAAAAATCTCTGGCAAATCAATAAGAAAATGCTGACAACTCAATAGAAAAATAGATGAAGGCGATGATCAGATGATTTAGAGAAGTAAAATAAATGGCTCTTAAGTATAGGAAAAAAAAAAGTTCAACACTCCTCAAAATAAGAAAACTGCAAATTAAAACTACAGTGTGATGCCATACTCACCTATCAAATAAAAATTACAAAATTGGGAAAATCGCCAGGTTAGTGAGGGTCTGGGGAAATGGGAATGCTCATAAAATGCTGGTGGAAGGGCAAATAGTTCAACCTCCGTGGAAAGCAGTTTAGCAATATCTATCCACATAAAACGCTTGCAGAGCCTTTGACCCAAGAATCTTACTTCTAGGGATTTTCCCCCAGATAACCTCACACGTGTGTGAAATGACATTTCAGTGACGCATTGTGATAGCAAGAAATGGGAAAGAATCAGGGCCATGATAGATGAATCCTGATAGCATGGGAGAAGAATTTGGAGTAGAACCTCAAATTCTTAAAAAATTCAGACCTACTGGACTGGTTGAGACTGGACGACTCCCTGAGACTATGGCTCTGAGACACTCTTTAAACTTTGAACCAAAACTATTTCCCAAAATCACCCTTTAGCTAAATAACAGATGGGCTCACAAACAAAGAATAGCACCCATGAGTACTGTGCTCCTTTAAAAAAAATCATTTATATGAGACCAAATAGTCAATTACTTTAAAAACAAAGATGAGATGGTAAGGGGACAGGGACATTAGATTACTGGAAATGGAGCAACCGGAACAGAAATAATCAGAATGTTCACTATTGTGAAGAATGTAAACAACGTCATTGAACAATTTGGGTGGAAATTATTGAATAGGAAGCTAATCTGCTGTGTAAACTTTCACCAAAAACACAATAAAATATTACTTAAAAAAAAAAAAAAAAAAAGGGAAGAGTCTAAGTCTTTCAGGAGAAGAGTTTGTGTCCCAGTGGAACATTATGGGACCATTAACAAAAAAGGAGGCAACTCTTTATGTGTCAAGATGGACGACTGTCAAGATATATTACTAAAAAATTCAGGAGTGCTGCAGCAGTAGATAGATCATATGCTATCACCTGTGTAAAAAAGAACATGTGTATGTATTTGCTAGTCTACGCTGAGAATAAACCTGGCTGGGGCACACACAGAAAGCTTCCTCTGGGGAGGTGAGCTGGATGCTGGGGACAGCAGCAAGAGGGGAACTCACTTTCCAGCATCTGCCTTTTCATACCTCTTGAATTTTGTGCCATCTGAATGTGGTATCTTTGAAAATATGCAATAATCAAGACATTTAAAGATGAGTAGGAGTTAGCTGGGTAAGAAGGAGTCAAGGGAATAAGCATAAGCAAAGCTGTCCAGACCCACTAATATCTGGGAAATGAAAATGAGAATATGTTTTGCTATCCCTGGTTCATTGTTGCCGTCGTTGTTAGCTGCTGTTGAGTCAGCCCCCGACTCGTGGCGATGCCATGTGTTGCAGAGTAGAACGATTTTGTAGGGTTTTCTTGGCTGTAATCTTTATGGAAGCAGACCACTTTTCCCATGGAGCTGCTGGGTGGGTTTGAACTGTCAACCTTTCGATTAGCAGCCAGTTACAAACTACTTGAGCCACACAGGCTTCTTTTTGGTTCGTTAGTCTGTCACAATGAGTCACTATGAGTCAGAGTCAACTTGATGCCACCCAACAACAGCTCAAATTTGAAAACAATTCTTAACCTTCAGTGCAAAGTTTAGACTTTACCCTCAGAACAATGGGAGCTCTGGACAGGCTGTGAGCAGGGGAGTGATGGGTGAATTAGAGGAGGAGCAGGAACGCCGGGAGGAGGCCGTGTGGTCACCCAGGCAAGACTCAGGCACTGGACCACAGGCAAGGGCAGTGGGGTTGGAAAGGAGGAGGGCGATTGGAAAGCTTTAGGAATATGGAATCGACAGTGGTGGAGCTGAGTGAATGGGTGGGGGGTGCTGTTAAGGGTGAGGCCCAGGCATTTCCCAGAGGTGCCCTGGTGCTGGTCAAGGTCAGCCTTGGATGTAGGCTGGAGTCTGAGTGGCTACTCAAGGAACTGACCACCATCTCTCCTGCTGCTTCACAGCTCTTGCAACTTGTACTTCAGCTTGTTCAAGCCTCCCTATCTTTGCAATGAGGCTAGTGCTGGGCTAGTGTCCCATTGTTCAGATGAGCAAACCGAGGCTCAGAGCAGGTAAATGACTTGTTACGGTCCCCTCAGCCAGACTCCCCTGGTGGCCTCTCTGCCTGCTCTCTAGGCCTTATGGGTCCCTCTGTCCATGACGGCTTTGTGTTGGGGGCTAGAGCAAGTAGTCCCCCAGAAGCCCAGGCAGACACCTTGTGTCACAGTCAGTCACCAGGGTCCCTGGAAGGCTCCTAGAGCCAGCAAATTCCATCAGCAACTCCTCGACCTGAGCAATCAGAAGTCGGGGTGAGCTCAGCTGGGTTCTCTGCTTACATCTTGTAAGGCTGAAATTAAGGTGTCAGCTGGGCTGGGTTTTTATCCAGAAGCTCTTGAAAGAATCCACTGCCAAGTTCAAGTTCATTCAGCTTGTTAGCCAAATTCGGTTCCTTGCAGTTCCCTACGTCCCCATCTTCTTTCTGGCTGTTTGTTGGCTGGAGGTCACTCTCAGGTCCTTCCCCGTGACCTCCTCCACCTCACCAATGGAGAACCTCCGCTGTCAGATGCTGTCTATGCTTTGAATCTCCCTGACTTCTGCCCAGCTGCTGGAGAAAACCCTGCTTTTATAGGGCTCATGTGATTAGATTTGACCCACCTGGATAATCTCTCTCTTGCCATGTGATGTGATAGCTCATCGTATTCACAGGTTCAAGTCACACTCAAAGGATCATTGGGGATCATTCTTAGAATTCTCCCTACCACACAGACTTACACGTACGCACAAAATCAACATGTTCATTAAATACTAATTTCTAGGATTCTACAGGGAAAATGTTGAATGACGTGAGAAGCATCAAAAGAAGATGGAAGAAATACACAGTCACTGTTCCATAAAGAATTGGTTCAACCATCTCATGAGGTAACATATGATCAGGAACCGATGGTATTGAAGGAAGAGGTCCAAGCTAGACCGAAGGCATTGGCAAAAAACAAGGCTCAGGAATTGAAGGAATACCAGTAGAGATGTTTCAACAAATGGGTGCAGCCTGGAGGTGCTCACTCATCTATGCCAAGAAATTTGGAAGACAGCTTCCTGGCCAACTGACTGGAAGAGATCCTTATTTGTGTCCATTCCAAAGAAATCCAAAGAAAGGTGATCCAATGGAATGTGGAAATTATTGAACAATATCATTAATATCACAAGAAAGTAAACTTTTGCTGAAGATCGTTCAAAAGTGGTGGAAGCAGTGCATTGACAGGGAACTAGCTAGAAGTTCAAGCCCGATTCAGAAGAGGACATGGAACGAGGGATAGCATTGCTGACGTCAGACGGATCTTGGCTGAAAGCGAGAATACCAGAAAGATGCTTGCGTTTTATTGATTATGCAAAGGCAAAGGTAGCTATTATACCTATTATTGGAGTCAGGGTGGTGAAATGGGTAAGAGCTTGGCTGCTAACCAAAAGGTCAGTAGTTCAAATCCACCAGCTGCTCCTTGGAAGCTCTGTGGGGCAGTTCTACTCTGTCCTATAGGGTTGCTATGAGTTGAAATCGACAAGATGGCAACGGTTTCTTTCTTTCTTTCTTTTTAATACCTATTATTAGGCAGTCGTGGTTCATTAGTAGAATCTTCTCCTTCCATGCAGGAGACCTGGGTTGGATTCTCAGTCAGTGCGTCTCATATTCAGCCACCACCTGCCTGTCCGTTGAGGCTTGTGTGTTGCTGTAATGCTGAACAAGTTTCAGTGAAACTCCAGATTAAGACGGGCTAGGAAGAAAGGCCTAGAAATGAAAACGCTGTGATCCATAACTGACCATGGGGATGGCTCAGTACCAGGCAGCATTTTGTCCTGTTGTGCGTAGCGTTGCCATGAGTCAGGGACCGGCTCAATGGCAGCTAACAGCAACAAACCCTCTTATTATCCTCAGTTTACAAATCAGAAAACGGAGGTTCACAGAGGTTAAGTAACTTGCCCAAAGTGAACTAGCCAGAAAGAGGAGGGGCCTGAATTTGAACCCAGGTCTGTCTGATCCTGAAGCCTGTGATCTTATCCAGTGCTTTGTTCTGTCTCACACACGCACACATGCATGGAGGACCATGCCCACACATGCAGCGGTGCACACACCTGTGCATACATACATACATCAATGGGGCGGATTAACCAGTTAGCAAGAAAAACAGGTGAAATCGTGCGCTACAGACTAGTAAGTAAGCACAAGTACGCCTATGCATAACTTGCTTATTGGGTAATCCGTCCCTGGCATCAACACACCTGGACAGGTGCATTCATGCACTCCCAGAAGGGTCTGTGCACAGATACGCACGCATACCTCCCCTGCCGGCCTGGCTCTCTGGAAGTTAATGAAGATGAGTGGTGAGCCCACGCAGGGCCACCATGGGCAGAGATGAAAGGCGGGTGTGCCTACCAGCCCTTCAGGGATTTGGTTACCCAGGGCTGTGGCTTCTCAACTGGGTGGTTAATTGCCCGGCACTGCCTCAGCCCGGTCAGCTTCCAAGGCTCCTGCCCTCTTGTTAAAAACATCCCTTGATGTCACCCCGCTAGGGAGATCAATGAAGGCAGCCGAAGGGAGTGGGGCTTCCGGAGGACAGGGACTCAGTGGCCTCTCCCCGGTGCCACCTGGTTCTCTCAGTGCTCAGTCCTCTGGGGGTGGGTGACGGGGTCCTGGGAGCTCGCTGGGGCTGATGTTCCCAAAGAAACCTCCTGAGCCTGGGTCCTAACTGGCTGTGATTCACGTGGCATGGTCGTTGTGATGGACAGCAGGCTGGTGACTGAGGTCAGGGAAGGCCAGAGGACTTGGGCCTGTGGTTTGGGGCCTGGGAAGCTAAGAAGGGTCTGGGGTCCTCTTTCTGGGTGGTCCTGACATCAGGCCCTTCTGGATTTGAATCTGGACCAGCTGTGTGATACTTGACCTCCCAGAACCTCTGTGTCCTGTCACAGGGATGGATTACCCAATAAGCAAGATACACACGGGCTTATTTGTGCTTACTTACTAATCTGTAGTGCCCCATTTCACCTGTTTTTCTCCATGTCTTTGGGAAATGCGGCACTATAGATTAGTAAGAAAACACATGTAAGCCCATGCGTGCCTTGCTTAATGTAAGCTTATGCATACCTTGCTTACTGGCTAATTGGCCCCTGGTGCTGTGTAAAATGGGGAGAAGAGAACTCTCTTGCAGCGCAACCAGTTTGCCTTCTCCAAATGCCTTCTCCTCTTGATTTGGCTGAACCTGCTCACTCTGGTTTACCTTCTGCCCCTCTGGCCACACCTCATCTGTCTTCTTTACTCACTTCTAGCCTGCAGAGCTTTAAGCAGGGGTCTGAGCCACTTACTAGCAGGGTGACCCTGGGCAAGTGCCCAACCCTGCAAGCCCTCAGTTTTCTTATCTCCAGAACGAGGGAGATTCTGGTGCCTTCCTCAGACAGTTGCTGCAAGACTTCAAGAAGTTAAAAGCAAAGCCCTTTGTACTGTGCCGGCGCTGGCCGACACTGGGCAGGCGAAGTGCTAGGTCCATGTTGGTGCTCTTCTAGGCTGGGTTCTGGTGCTCAGGGCTTTGCCATTTGGCTCTCCTCACTCTGCCCGTTCTTCTTGGGTAACCTTACCCCTCCGCCAGCTCCGCAATTTCTGGTTCTGCCTCCTGAACCACAGGGTTCCAAGCCCGTCTGGATGCTCAAGGGCATCGCCAACTCGGCAGATGCCAGTGGAACTCAAGTCTTGCCTGCTCCTCCTCCTGGGCCCCTATCTCAGTGCCACCATCTGCCACATGGTCCTCCCAGCTAGAAACTTTTGTCTCAGCTTGGATTCCTCCCTCTCCCTCATTTCCCATATTCAAGCCATCACCAGGTCCTGTTGGGCTGATGTCTCCTAAGCATCTCTTGAATTGTCTATCCCTCAGGTGCTGCCTGGGCCCAGGCCATTGCGTCTCTCACCTGGACCATGCAGTCACTTCCTTCCGGGTCTCTCTGCCTTCAGGCTTGTCTCCTGTCCAATTCACTGTCCACTTACCAGCCAGGATGATTCTTCTCAGACAGACATTTGGTCATAATCATGTCACTGGTCCCCACTGAGCATTCTTCAATAGGGTTCTATGGCTGCTGGGTGAAAGTCCAAACTCCCTGATGTTTTATGGAGCCTCCAAGGCCTCCACCCTAACCCCACTCCAGCCAGCCTCCCTCTCTCTCTCAGCACTCCAGAGAAGTGGGCAGCCTTTCTTTCCTGTCCTGCCTATGGGCCTTTGCACATGCTTCTCCATCTTTGTGGAACATTCTTCCTCCCTGCATGGTCTGTACCCCAAAATGCCAGTGGTCTAGAAGTTGTCTTCCCTGGCCGTTTATGGCTCCTATGGGTTAGTGGCTGATCTTTCAGGCTTGAGCATCACACACACCTGAGTTCACATACTTTCCAGCTAGATTCCCTCTGAGCCTCAGCTATACCATCTGTAGATTGGGCTGATAGTACCTACTGATGATGCAGGGGATTAAATAAGTTAAAGCATGACATGTTTAGCCCACAGTGGCTGCTGCATAAATGATCAGTAATGGTGACAGTGATGACATCTTTTGTGATCATCCCATTCCAGGCCCAGACATAGGCACGATCCCACCTTTACTTTTCCCTGGAGGCCTGGGAGGCAGAGAGGATTACCTGAATTGTACAGAAGGGAAACTGAGGCTTTAGCAGGAGAAAGAACCATCTTAATATCACACAGCTGGAGACCTAGCCATCTGCTAAGTCCTCTTTGGCTCTCACTGCCTGGGGCTCCTAGTCCAGTGCTTCCTCTGCAGAAAGCGGCCTTTCTGGGCCCCCTTCCCTTTGTGCTCAGCCTTATTAGCAACAGTGACAATTGTAAAAGTACTTGTTGTGCCATATACTGTTCCAAGTACTTAGCATATGTTAACAAGAGTTCTGCTGAGCCCTTATGTTCTTATGTTCCATCTGTTGTTCTGTGCCACTGAGTTGATTCCGAGTCACAGTAACCTCCTAGGACAGAATAGAAATGGCCCATAGGGTTTCCTAGGCTGTGAATCTATGTGGCAGCAGATTGCCAGGTCTTTTTGCCTTTTTTTCTGAGGAGGGATTGGTGGGTAGGAACCTCCAATCTTTTGGTTGGCAGCCTAATGCTTTAATCATTTTGCCGCCAGGGCGCCTAATGTTTCATTTACATGCATTTAGTCCACACAGCAAAATTCTATGAAAAGGCTATTATGGTCCCTGTTTCACATTGGTGGTGCAGTGGTGAAATGCTCAGCTGCTAACTGAAAGGTTGGTGGTTCAAACCCAGCAGTTGCTCCATGGGAGAAAAATGGGGCAGTCTGCTCCCATAAAGATCCCAGCCTTGGAAACCCTGTGGGCAATTCTACTGTGTCCTATAGGATCTCTATGATTCGGAATCAACTCAATGGCAATGCACTTTTCGTTATTTTGCAGTGGGTAAACTGAACTGAGTGAAGTTAAACTTACTCGTTCAAGGGCACGTGGCTACCTGGTGGCAGGATTGGAAGCTGCGGTTCTGTCCTCCTCAATATCCAGGCCTGCCTTTCTCCTTGGGCTTCTCCTCATTGCAAGGCTCCACTTCCAAGTTCATTGAGCTTGTTGGCCACGTGTAGTTCCTCGCACACACACTCCAGCCTGCCTGGCTCAGGCAGTCCCTGCCTCTTAAGAGCTGTGAGTCTTGCTTCAGTTTGATTTGACAAGTGGTTGGTGCAGAGAGAAGATCCTGGCAATTTTCATGTGCATATGAGTTAAAGTTTTTTTCTTTGGAGAAGGAAAATTTGTTTTTCTTTTGGAGAATTTCACAACAGCCCTTGGGATTGAAAGAGATCCCTGGGGTATTGCAAAACCGGTGCCCTTCAAGCTTTCTTCATCTGCCTTCTGCCTCTCCTCTCCGTCTTCCCTGAATTGGTTTTGTACTCCTGTGTGCTGGTCCCACATGGTTTTAGAGCTACTTTAGGGTTCACATACACAGGCACACACATACACACAGGCACACTCACTCGTGTACAAGAAAACCAGTACACACGGAATCCTGTTAGATTGGGGGTAGGCTGTGTCTTACTCAGTGGTGTGCTGGTAAATGGTTAACAGCGGACTCTCTGGGGGAGGGGGTAAACACCTCTGATTTGGCATTTGCCCATTTTCATGGTGTAAATACTCCCACCGTGGTCAATGTCAAGCTACCAACATGAAATTGCTGCATTTGGAGCTGAGAAGAGATGCGCAACTGCACCTGTGAGCTGGTTCAGACTGGTTCCAGCATACCACACCCTTATCCATCACTGTCTCTCCACTGTCTGACAGTGACCAGCACATAGTTAGTGGTTAGCCCATGTCTGTCAAATGAATTGTGTGCACCTGTGAGTGGCACAAGAGGCTGCTGACTTGCCCCAGATCTGATCGTTGTCTACACATAGGTATGTAGAGTCAGACATGCCCTCTATGGCGCACAATCACTGGTGTGCTCCTGCAAACACACTCTTGCACACACCTGCTCACACCACCATGTGCACACAGAAGTCACATACACAGTAGACGCAGGCACACAGCCCCACTCACGGTCATAGTCACAGTTTCTCCTGCACACAGACTGGCGAATACACATAGCCACAGTCATGCAGCCATGGTATTTGCACATATACTCGTGTTCACCCTTGATTGACACTCACGGGTGCAGCTACACACACACACACACACCATGGCACCCACATGCACACACATGCACACACATGGTGGCTCAGAGTCACTACGTGCATGTGCGTGTGCACAAACATGCATTTTCCGAGTGAGCAGACGCAGGGGTGTGAACACAGTTGCTCTCCTTATGAACAAGCAGTAGCTCAAATTCCACTCAGCCCTTCTCACCTCCATGTGTGCACACCACGGCACACCCAGAGCTCACTCATCACTGCCCTCCCCCTGTCCCCGACATCCCCTGCAGGCATCTCCCCCACCCTGCCAGAACCAGGGAAGCTGGCCGGGCTGGGTTGGTGGGTGTGGTGGTTGAGAGTTAGAGAGGAATTCCAGGCGGGCCCCTTCTGCTCCCCTGGCCAACGTTAAGTGCCTTCAGACTGAAAAGAACCGTCCAGAGAGGCTTTTCTGGCTAGAGATTAATGTCACTGAAAAATGTGGGTCCCGGGCGATTAATGCAGCCTTCTTTGCCACACATTATGTGAGTGCACTAAAGCGAGAGGGGGCTCATTTTTGGCGTGTTTTGAATCTGCTTGGCTCAGAGTGAAAGAAGAAAAGAAGAAGAGCCTGGGGCCCAGGAAACCTGAGGGTAGAGGCCCTCATGGGCAGACAGAGCCCCAGAGGCCAGGTCGGATGAGGCTAGGTCAGCCAGGCTCTGGGCTTTGGGGGTTCCCAGTCAAGACTTGAAGGGGGAGGTAATACGGGAAGTAATAGGGGACCCCACCCGCGGTCCCCAAGTTCTAGGTGGCGTAGCTGTGGAGGTGTGCAAGGGCTTGTGGCTGAGTGGCATCGGCTGAGGGAACTAATCCCTCATGAGTAGTCCCAGAACAATTGGAAGGACCTGGACTCAACTACTGGCTCTGCCGAGTGACCTTGGGCATGTGACTCCACCTCTCAGAGCCTTATTTTCTCCATTTGCAAAATGGCAAGATGCAAGTATCTTCTTAAGAGCTGTGGTGAGGGTTAAATGAGATCATCCAAATGAGCATATTAAATGCTCAATAAGAGGCTTATACTATGTTGTGATTGTTGTTGTTAGCTGCTGTTGCTGTTGAGTTGACTCGTACTCATAGTGACCTTATGTACAAGAGAACAAAATGTTGCCAGTCCTCCATTATCCTCGTGGTCACTGGCATGTTGGAGTCCCTTGCTGTGGCTACTGTGCCCATCCAACTCACTGAGGGCCTTGCATGCCCTAATTGGCCCTCCACTTCACCAAACATGATGTCCTCCTCCTGATGGCATGACCAAAGCAAATGAGCCAGACAGTGTTCTGCTGTGATCTATAAGGTTTTCATTGGCTAATTTTCTAAAGTACGTCTCCAGGCGTTTCTTTCTGAAACCTATCCACCATGGGTGACCCTGCTGGTATTGAAATACCAATGGCATAGCTTTGAGTATCACAGCAACATGCAAGCTACCCAGGTATGACAAACTGATAGGTGGGTGGTGGAGTTTACACTATAACCCATGCTGTCAAGTTGATTCTGACTCCTAGCAACCCTATAGGACAAAGTAGAACTGCCCCCTAGGGTTGCCAAGAAGGGGCTTGTGCATTTGGACTGCTGACCTTTTGGTTAGCAGCCGAGCTCTGACTCACTGCACCACCAGGGCTATTATTGCCGCAGGGATGGTGGTAGTGATGTGTGGTTGCCTGAAGGGGCGCCCCTGAGTGTCTGTGTGTGTGTGGTGGTGGGGTGGGGCAGATGATGCTTTGACCCAGATGAACCTGGTCTTAAGACCCATTATGTGACCTTGAACAAATGATTTGTGTCCCTGAGCCTCAGTTTTTTCACCTGAAAGATGGAATTAAATAATACCCCTGTCTCCAGGTTGTTTTCAGGATTAAAGGTGCTCCCATATATAAACTGCTTGGCACAGTGCCCAGCCCTGACTAGGGGTCCTAACACACGAGAGTGATGGGGAGTAGGCCAGAGTGCCAATGCGATTAGCACTAATTACCTCCCTCCACTGCCTGGCAGATGTGCTGGTAGTCAAACTGGTTGAAACTCACACGATACCTCTAGCTGTCAGTCCCTGAGAGTTGAGTGGAGAGGGTGGGTGACACGGGGGGAGAAATAGGGTGGGGGCGAGGGGAGAGGGTGGGAGCCTCCATGCCAAAGCAAGGTGGGGGAGAAAGAGCCAGTTAGGCATCTGGAAGTCGATGAGATGGGGCAGGGGAGGTGATTTGGGGTGGGGGTGCTGCCAAGACTGTCATCTGTGGCACCGGAGGGCGTGCCAGGCACCAGGAGATATGCTCAGCATTCCTTCCCTCATTGGTTTCACTCTGAAACCCTGGAGAGTGGATCTTGTCCAATGGGGAATTGAGGCACAGAGTGGGTAAGTGACCTGGCTCAGGTCACACAGCCAGTGAATGGCAAAGACACAGGTTCCTTTGGAGCTGATGGTTCCTTGGCTGGGCAGGAATTGCCAGAACTTTGAGGGAAACCAGGAACACACTGAAGAATGCCTTCCTCATATATTTAAAAGCACAAAGCTGATTATTTCTTGGCTTAAATCTTGTCGGCAGCTTCTCCTGCTGTCAGGACAAAGCCCAGGTGCCTGACTTGACAGCCATGTGTCCTGGGCCCTTGCAGCCCTCCAGCCTCAGGTAGCACCACAGTGACTCTTGATGTCTGAATTCCAGCCACCAAGGCCTCCCCATCGCCCAGGATTCCCCACCTCTCAGAGCCTGGCTCCAGGGAGCCTCCCCCTACCCGCCTCTCCACCTGGGCAAGGCCAGGTGCCCAGGTTTAAGCCGTCACAGCACTGGTACTTGGCCTTTGCAGCAATCCTCACACTATAAAGTGATACGTGACTGTGGCATGAGTTGTTTACAGTTTGCCTTCTCTTTAGAACTTAAGCTCTGTGAGGGCAGAGGCTGCTTTTGCTAAGAATCAGCAGCATCTACAGTGCCTGGCATGTAGTAGGTGCTCAATAAATGTTTGGTTGAAAGAATGGACTGAGCCAGTCTATTATTGGCTGTTGGCTTCTAGGCATAAGAGGAGTCCAAGGGGAGTTGGTGCTCCTTGTATTTAGGTCTCAGTTCCACCACAGCCAGGTGGTGGGGTCACTGGCATCTCAGCACTCACCCCTGCTCGTGCAGGAAGGGAAGACTATAGGGTTTTTTAAGGAGATGTGCCTGATTTATTTTGGCATTTAGCTCAATTTCACACCAAGGATTATAAAATAATCACCATCATGGAATGGAATTCAGGGATAAGGGGATTTACCTGGTTGAAATTCAACCATCAGAACAGCCACAAAGTGGACGCTATTATCTCTGTTTTCATATGGGGAACTCGGGGCCCAGAGAGGCTCTTGATCAAGCTGAGACTAGAACCTGGATCTGACAGCAGAACCATGCCCTTTCCCAGCAAGCTCCATTGTCTCCTAGGTGCTGATTGAACAGAGGAAGGTGGATGGGGAATGTTGTTTGTTGCCGGTGAGTCAGCTCTGACTCCCCGCGACCTTATGTACAACAGAAGGAAATCTTGGTGTTGGCCATCTTCACGATCGTTGGTATGCTCAAGTCCCTTGTTATGGCTACTGTGTATTTTGAGTATGTTCCGACATTGGCTCTTCATCTTCTAGCACAACATCAGACAATATTGTGTTGCGATCCGCAGGGTTTTTTTGGCTGATTTTCATACGTAGATCGTTAGGCCTTTCTTCCTAGTCTGTCTTAGTCTGGAAGCTCCACTGAAACCTGTCCACCACAGGTGACCCTCCTGGCATTTGAAATACCTGTGGCATAGCTTCCAGCATCATAGCAACACACAGACCACCCCAGGATGGCAAACTGACAGATGGGGATGCGGATGGGGAGGAGGAATGTCGACCTCATTTCCCGAGACTAAAGAGATTGAACTTGATGCAAAAAGGTTTTCAGATACGTCCACATGTTTGATATTCCTTCCTTCGAGAAGGAGTTTTATTCTCCTCCCTGTGGGTGTGGGCTGGACTTGGTGACTCTCTTCTATATAAATATAATATGGCAGAAGTGATGGTGTATGACTTCTGAGACCAGGTCATAAAAGGCATTGTGGCTTCCTCTTGCTCTCTTTTGCATCACTTGCTCTGAGGGAAGCCAATTGTCATGTCATGAGGATGCTCAAGCAGTCCTGTGGAGAGGCCCACCTGCTGAGGAACTGAAGCCTGTTGCCCACAGCCATGTGAGTGCGCCATCTTGAAATTGGCTGTCTCAGCTCAAGTCAAGCCTTCAGATGACTGCAGCCCTGTCTGATGTCTAGACTGCAACCTCATGAGAGACCCTGAGCCAAATCACCCAGCTAAGCTGCTTCCAAATTCCTGACCCACAGAAACTGTGAGATAATAAATGTTTATTGTTGCTCCAAGTTGCTAAGTTGTGGGGTTATTTGTTATGCATCAATAGACAACTTACACATCCATTCTGGTGGGAACTGCTCAAATGCCCCTCAACAGTAGAATGATTTGTGGTATAGTCACGTGATGGAGTTCTATACAGCAATGAGAAGCAATGAATTATCACTGTTGGCAATGAACGATGTGATAAATCTTACAGACATGACGTTGAGTGAAAGAAGCCGGACCAAACAGAGCCGTACCATGTGACTTCATTCACCTGAAGTTCAAAAACAGGCAGAACTAATCTGCAGTGATAGGAGTGAAGATAATGGTTACTCTTGAGCAGGGGTGAGTGGAGTGACTGGGAGGGGACCCGGTGGGGGGCACTTCTGGATGCTGCTTAAACTCTGTTTCTCCATCTAGGTGCTGCTTATATGGGTGTATTCAGCTTGGGAAAACTAATTGAGCTGTTAGTTGTTGTTAGTTGCTGTCAAGTCAATTCCGACTCATGGTGGTCTTCTGTACAACGGAATGAAACGTTGCCCCATCCTGCGTCATCTTCATATCATTGGTATGTTTAAGTCCATTGTCATGGCTACTGTGTCGATCCACCTCATTAAGGGTTTCCCTCATTTTTGTTGGTCCTCTACTTTACCAACAATGACGTCCTTTTCTAGTGACTGGTCTTTCATTGAGCGGTGCATTTATGTTGTACATATTTTTGTATTATAACTCAATAAGAAAAATTTTTAAAAGTGCTACCAGTCCCAAAACGAAAACCATTTTCAAGGCCAACTCTTCAAACAAAGATTAGGCTGGACTAAACAGAAAATGATACCAGTGAGGAGCGTGCCTCTTGGCTCAAGTAGACACATTAGACTATGTGGGCAGCACCTGTCTGGAGGGGAGATGAGAGGGCAGAGGGGGACAGGAGCTGGTTGAGTGGACACAGGGAAGGGAATATAGTGGAGAGAATGAGTGTGCTGTCTCATTAGGGGGAGAGGAGCTAGGAGTACATAGCAAGGTGTGTATAAGTTTTTGTATGAAGAGATTGACTTGAATTGTGAACTTTCACTTAAAGCACAATAAAAAAAAAAAAAAGAAGAAGAAGAAAATATGCTACCAGTTTGGAACAGGGAACACGCAGGGTTGACTGGGCAGATCAAGAGTCACACCTGGCTGTAGGATGTGCGATAGTTTGAAGGCTACAGTCCTGGAACCCTGAGCAGGTCAGAGAGGGGAGGGCCAGCATTCGCTTTGAGGGTGGAAAGAAAAAGGGTTGGGGTGGCTGTGCTGGGACCTCCCACGCCCCAGGGCTTTGGCCTAGTGTCTCCCCTCAACAGCTCTTTGTGCTGGATGGACAGGAAGGGACAAAAGCTCAGCCCCCTACAGGGTTGGGGTCAGCCGAGGGGGTTTCCGGGGCAGTTGTGAGGGCAGGGGAAGCCCTGCCTGGCTTTGTGCTTTAGCCCTTCCCTGTAGCCTGTCTAATCCCCACCCGTGGGGATGAGCCTTTTCAAGATCTGACTTTGGCCTGAAAGGCTCCCAGAGAGGCCTGCATTCCTGCCCATGGCATCCCCGTTCCTAGGAGGGGACTCGCTAGGGTCTTGTGCCTCCTGGGACAATATGCCTCAGCCTTGGAGAAAAAGGCTTGACAGCTCTCAGAAGTTCAGGAAAAGTGAAAATAGCTGTGGGAGAATTCATTGTGTCTGGCCTGCTTCCTCGAAGGAGACTGGTCTCTGCTCATGATCCTGGGCCTTGTCATGCCATCTGGAAAATGGGTAAAGAGGACACTGCAAAGAATGAGACCTGACTGGGGGAATTTAATGGCCTCCAAGGTTTGATGTGAGCTTCCTCTTTAACCTCACCACTCACTCCGTTACTCCAGCCACCTGGGCCTTTCTCTCCCTAAAACCCATCAAGCTTATCCCTGCCTCAGGGCCTTTGCACAGACTTTTCTTCTGTTTGGAGTGCTCCTCTCCCATCCCTGCCTGGCTGTTTCTGTTTGTTGCTCAGCTCTCAGTTCAAATGTCATCTCTCCTAAGAAGCCATCTCAGAGGCCCCACAGGCACACACTGTCATATTGCTGTGTGTCCTGGTCTGTCTCCCCACATCGAATGTGAGCCCCTCTGCTGTGTTCACAGCATATCCCTTCATTCACAGCAATACCCCATTCAGTGAATGAATGAATGAATAAATGAGAAAGGGTAAAATTACATGAGGGAGAGGAAAAAACCTGGCAGGGAAATACCCAGCTTCATCTGATTATCACATACAATATCCCCCTTAGCATTTAAAACTACCCTGTGAAGTCAGCATTACTACCTCATTTTTCAGATGAGAAGACTAAGGCCGAAGAGGTTTAATACCTTGCCCAAGACGAGCCTAGAAGTGGTAGTTTACCCCAGCCGGTGACCATGGCTTCTGTGATACAGAGTAAGCATAAAGGAAAAGAACCCTTGCTGGCCTTGAATTCTACATTGAAATGCCCAGCACCTGAAATTTCACTCTTAGACATGTATTCTTTTTGCTTAGACGTTGTCCTCTTGAGAACTTTCTTTTCACCTTTTCTCTTAGTATGAGAAAACTTTGTGTGAATGGTTGCTGTAGATGCACACAGCATGGTAGCTCTGGAAGGAATGTCAGAGGCTGTATTCTAACCCGCCCATTTTACAAGTAAAGATACTGAGGCCCAGAAAGCAGGAATAACTTTCGTAAAGTCACCCAATGCTTACCAAATGTCTGTTAATTTAATCAGCATAAATACATATATTACAGACAGAGGGAGCATGGCTTAGTTGCCAAAGCTCAGATAATACCGTTTGGACTCCCAGGATATGTATACCACTTCACAGGGTCCAAAAGTAGATTCATTTACGTGATTACAGGTAGGCATTTTTATTACTCCTATTTTACAGGTAGGGACAGTGAGGCCCAGAGAGGTAAAGTGTCTTAACCAAGGTCCCACAGCAGATTAAGACGAATTGCTGAGATTTGAATTTTGTTATTGTTGTCAGTTGTCATCAGATGGACTCTGACTCACAGTGATGCTATACTGTGACCATTGGTATGTTCGAGTCCATTGTTGTGGCCACTGTGTTAGCCCAACTCATGGAGGGTTTCCCTCATTTCCACTGACCCTCTCCTTCACCAACCATGATGTCCTTAGCTCTTACATAACCTCTGGGGTTTTTCTGGGGCTCTGGCAGAAGGTCTGACAGTTTCTCCTGACCCCTGCCCAGTGGCCCCTGGGCTGGTCCACCGGAACGGAACGTTGGCCTAGGGGCCCAGCTGGCACTGAGCTTGCTCAGCCAGAGTGTGTGTGTGTGTGTGTCTTCGAGCACAGATGTGAAGGATGAGGCGGTGGCCTCACCCCTGCTGCTCCGGAGAGGGTTTCTGGCAGCTGCAGCTCATGGTTTGTCTGGGATCCCTGCCCGCCTGGCTGCCACCTGCCTCCCCTCCCTGTTGTTCTGGGCAGACAGGCAGACCCTGTGCTGGGACTTGCCGGAGTCTCTGCATCAGGGGAGGCCACAGGTATATCCCGCCTCTCTGGGACCCTCCCGCGGCAGCCGGGGGGCCAGGCGCTGACTAATTCTATACAAATTGGCTAATATTCCGAAGAATGCCATTCTGTAAGAAAGCAAATATTTGAAAACCTAAGGCTGGGCCCTCTCCACCCCTGCACCCCAGCCCTGCCACCTGCCCGAAGCTTCGAAGCCTCTGGGAGGCATCTTGGGGCTGCACACCTGGTGGCCCCTCACAGAGCCCTGCATCCCCTCGACTGGGGTCAGGGAATCTGGCAGATGAGCCTCCTGAGGCAGGGCCCCAAGGGGAGCTGCCCTGATGTCCGCCAAGGCAGGTGTTGTCTGGAAAGGGGGAGATTTGGTGAGATCAGGACTGGGAATCAGGAACCCAGTTCTCACCTGGACAATTTGCCGGGTTGCCTTGGGCCCCACATGTCAGCTCCTTGACTGAATCAATGGGTCCCCAGCCTGACTGTGAATAAGCATCACCTGTGCCCAGCCCAACCTCCTGGAGCAGACTCCGAGGGGACAGGGCCCAAAACCAAGCCCGCTGCAGTTAGGTTGATTCTGACTCATAGTGATACTATAGGACAGAGTAGAACTGCCCCACAGGGTTTCCGAAGCTGTAATTTTTAGGCAAGCAGGCTGCCACATCTTTCTCCTGCAGAGTAGCTAAGTGGGTTTGAACCGCTGACCTTTTGGTTAGCAACCGAGCACTTAACCACTGCACTGCCAGGGCTCCTGACAGGGCCCAGGAATCTGAATTTTTACCAAGTCCTGTTGTGGGAACAGGATGCGGCTGGTCCATCCCCCTCTGGCTGTTCATGGCACATGGGGCAGAGAGGATGACTGTGGGCGGGAGTCAGCTCCAGGTGGAGGGAAGGGCACGCTCACAGAGGGAATGGCAAGAGCAAGGCCAGGGAATCTGTATGGCCCTCTGGGAAAGTGGTAGGTTGTGGGGGGCTGGTGGGAAAGGAGGCCGTGCAGGTGTGGATGGAAGGGCTCACCCTGTCCTCCTCGGGGCATTTGTGGTTTAGCCCAAGGCCTCAGAGGCTTTCTCCATCTCAGCCTCATTTGTGGGCCACCCTGATCACCTTCTTTCAATTCCCAGGCACCGACTCCCTTCCTTTGTGTCACAATTGAGCTGTAAGTTACACAGCCTTACGGCTTGCATTGTTATTGCTGTTAGTAGACACTGAGTTGATTCCAACTCATGGCGATCCCATGTGTGAAGAATAGAACTGCTCCATAGAGTTTTCAAGGCTATGACCTTTCAGAAGCAGACCACCAGGCTTGTCTTCCGAGGTACCTGTGGGTGGGTTTGAACCCCCAACATTTCAGCTAGTAGTAGTCAAGTGCTTAATCACTTGTGCCACATTTTGCATCATGTTATGCATTTCTCTCTTAGTGAGGACAACGACATCGCTGGGCACACACATCAGGTCCTGTGCTGGCCATTTGTTCTGCATTACCTCACTTTCCCTTCCCAAGAGGCCCGTGAGGCGGGTTCTGTTACTATCCCTGTCTGACAGAAAGGTAAACTGAGGTGCAGAGAAATGATGTAGCTTGCCCAGGAGCACACAGCAAGGATATGTAGAGCTAGGGTTTGACTCTGGGTCTTCCAGCATTACCTGGACTTGCACCTACCATCTCCACAATCTTCAGCTAGATGGCAAGTTCCTCCAGGGCAGGGGTTATGACATCTTTTCTCTGTGTCCCCAGCACCCATTGCCAGGTGGGGTACGTTGTTGACCCTGCTGAGTGCTAAATTCATGAGTCTGTTGTGAATGTTAAATAATTACCCCCATTTACAGATCCAGAAATTGAGGCACAGGAAACAGAATGACTTGTCCAAGCTCCTAGAACAGGCAAGTGGCAGAAGTGGTTATCTGAAATTGGGTCCCCCCAAAGAGGGCCCTGAAACAAGGATTTGAGTATAAACAGTTTTCCTGGGAGGTGGTTTCTGAAGTGAGACAGTGAAGCGAAAGAAGTTGATGAAGGGTGTGTCAATGAGCAGGTGAGCACTGTAGGCGATTGGGCTCAAATCCCACCGGGGACCTCTGGGACAGTGTGCAGAACATGCCTCAGGGTTGTTCTTCCAAGGGGTGCGATGCTTGGGTATTTGTCCACCAACTCCAATCTGTCTTTGGTTGAGGCACTTCTGACTCAGCATGTTCCTGTGCCTGGGGAGGGTTCTCAGGCAGAGAGCCGTGGGTATTATCAGTGAGAAGCCCAGGGGGATGGTGAATACTGAGAGAGGACAGGTGGGGTACCGACTGCCTCTGCTACGGAAGTGTTCATAATTCGGATTTTCAGGATTCAAATCTATCTGTTCACCTGTCCACCCATTTATCAATCCACCCATCCATCCACCCGTCCATCCACCCACCCGTCCACCCGTCTACCCGTCCACCCGTCTACCCGTCCACCCACCCATCCATCCATCCACCCAACCACCCGTCTACCCATCCATGTATCCATCCATCATCCCTCAGGCCCTCCTTGGTGCTGATCCAGCCCCAGGCCCTGGGGTACAGAGATGACTGCATCGGCTTATTCTAGTCACTCCCATTCTCTGAAGGGGCTGCATTCCTGGCACCTGTTGTGAGATGAGCAAACAAAGTGAGAGTGAGCAGGCTGCTCCTGCAGTCAGCAGCCCCCACTCGCTGCCCCAGGATGACTGGACTCACAGCTCCCCAGCTCCCTAGAGGCTCCCAGAGAGAGCTGGTGCCACTGTCATTCCAGTAAGCCCCTCTCAGGAAACATAACTCCCATTCACGAACAGCTGCCTGTATCCCGAGAGCCTGGTTGGCGCAGGGATTAATGCAGGCTCTACCTGCCCTCCTGCTCCCGTAGCTGTGGGGCTCTATGTCTAGCTCCCCTGCCAGGGCCAGGTGGTGGGGACGTAGGCCTGGCCAGGCTGAGGACATCCATTGGATCTTTGCTGTGTGACCTTGAGAAGCTGGGGCAGGGACTTGGGTGCACCTGGGATCAGGCCCCGTCTCTGTTATCCCAGCACCAGAGGCTGCCTGCTTGGACAAGTGTTTGACATGGCCAGGTTTGCCCTGGGCTTGTGTCCCTGGTGAGGGTTCTGGGGGGACAGAAAGCCTGTCACCAAGCACCTACTATGTGCCAGGCCCTGTGCATGGTGCAGCTCCCTGAGCCCTCACGCCAATGCCAAGAGGTGGGATCACCCCACACTGAATACTCCAGGAAACTGAGGCTCAGAGAGGGCAGGCGCCTGTCCACGGCCACATAGCTGATGAGTGTCACTGCAGGAATGAGTCCAGGTCTCCTTGATTTCCAGTCCCAGTCTCTTCCGCCTACTGCACATCTGGAACAGATATCCTGGGTCTGGCTTCACTGGGAATTTCCCCACTTTCTTGTCTTCCTTCGTCATCACCATCACCAACCAGACCAGACAGGCATATGTCACACACACCTGACAGAGGTCACAGGGGCCACATGTAACCCACCAAGGGCTGGACTGTCACCTGGCAGACAGCACAGGTCTGGAGAAGGACAGACCAGGTTCTCGTCTTGGCTTTGCTCCTTCCTTGCTGTGTGTCCTTGGGTAAGTTACCTCACCTCTCTGAGCCTCAGCTTCCTCATCAGTAGATGAGGGAAACACACACACACTTTCCTGCAGGGAGGGTGACAGTAAGGAGTGGGATAAAATGTGCAAAGGGCCAGGTGCTTGGTGTCTAGCTTGTAGATGCTGCATAAATAGTAGCCACACTGGAGAGGAATAAGACTCAGACCCTGTGTGTGCATTTAAGGCCTGGGGGTGCTCATTACAAACCAGTGTTCTTAAATCATTCCAGTCATCTCTTCCCAGCCCAGAGAGACTCAGAGGAGCCTGGCCTTGTGGCTTTCACAGAGTTTGGGGCATAGGTTCCTTTGTCCAAATGAAGCCACACCTGAATTCCAATATATTAAGCAGGTAACAGTAGACTTGACCCAGTAGAAGCTGGAAGACTGTCCTATCTGTTGGAACCCCCTGACACTCCTTGGCAGCCCCTGAAGCATTTGTAGGGACCGTCAGGCCCCAAGAAGCACAGCATGAAGAACCCTGGAGTCCCAGCCCTTGGAAGGATGTGAAGAGGAGGCTGCATGGAGAGGAGGGTTTGGCTTGGAGGACATTAGAAGGGGCTTCTCCAGGCTTGACTCTGAGTGTGTGTATGCGTGAATGTGACTGTGCTTTGCTCCAGCAGGGCTGGGGCCTGGTGATGAGGGGGCAGCCCTGTCACTCCTGGCTCCTTCCTGCCCCCTGAAGGCCTCCCCCTCCCCAGGGCTGTCTTTACTCCCAAAGGCCTGGGGTGGGGCACTCTTGGGTCATCTCTGGGTTTTGTAATGATGATTTAGAAACTGCACTGTCTGGTGTCTGTGGGGAGTGCCGCAGCCCTCAGGCCTGAGTCTCTGCCAGGAAGAAAGTCCCTTTGACCACCTTTGGTCCTCCTCCCACAGCAGCCCCCTGGAGCTCCTGCCCTGTCTGCATCTACCACCCCATCATCTACTGGCAGGGCGGGGACATGGAGGCCCAAAGAAGGAAGGGATTTGCCAGCGGCTGCACAGCACCTGAGTGCCAAGTTTGGGTTTGGGGGCCAAAGCTAGGTCTGCTTTGGCAAAGCAAGGCCTAGCTGCTGGGGTGGGGGTGGGGGACCAACCTGGTCTCAAGTCTTGGGGTGTAGTGGGACAGGAGCCTAACAGTGAGGGTCCCCAGGGGCACCTTTGTTCATTCAGCAGCTGCTGAGGCCTGCTGTCTGCCAACCCCTGTGCGTGGGGGTGAGGATTCAGAAATGTGCACACAGCACGGGGTCAGGCGGGATTTCCAGCTCTGTGACCCTGGGAACACTGCTTACCCTCTGGGCCTGTTTTCTCCCCAATACAATGTGGTCATCGCTGTGAGGCAGGAGGGAGCAGACCTGGTGCCACGCCTAGGTAAGCTGTTGGGTGCTAGTTGTTATCCTTATTACGGCAGTTATGGCTGTCGCCTGTATGGGTCAGGCACTTTGGTCCGTATCTGTGTGCCTCACCACTGACTTTGAGAGGTAGGAGTTACAGAAGGGGAGTTTGAGGCCCAGGGTTGGGAGGTACCCTCCTTGAGGTCACATGTCCAGGAAGTCGTTGGGCTGGGGTTTGAACCCAGTTCTGTCTGCCACGTACCACTGGCTCCCCTGTGGCCCCTCTGGGTGTCAGCAGAGCTTGGGGAGAGTAGATCCGCCCTCACAGGGCAGCTGTGGGGCCATCGGTGCCCCTCCATTCAGGGCTCCCAGGGGTCCTCAGCCCCTGTGATGGATGGGTCTGGGGTTGTTTCCTTCCGGGGCAGCTGCCAAGGCCAAGGGCCCTGCCAGGGTCTTTTCTGGTTTATGTCCCCCCTCCCCCACAGCTTTCCCCAGGGGGCCGCCCCATGACTGCCCGGACCTGCCTGCCCCCTCCTCCCTCATAACTTACATTCCTCCAGAAGCTTCTCCCCCAGGCTGGTGGGTGGGTCAGCACCTCCCTGCAATAGCCCTCCCCTCCTGCACTGCTCCCCAGCTCCTGGCAATGAGACCCAGAGCTCCACGGGCTTCCTCAGCCCCATCCAGCTCCTGCCTGGCTCTCCCAGTCCACCCCAGAGCCCTTGCTCAGCTTCCTGCACCCCAGCCGCACATGCGCGGCTTTGCCTGGGCAGGACATTGCTTAACCCAGAGGAGTGGAAGCGCAATGCTTGAGTCCAGGGCACAAGGAGGGAAAACGTGACTGGGCAAGGAAGATGTTCTTGAAACCAAGCCAGGAAGACATCCACCCACCTGGTCTATGTGGAAGGCAATCCCTGGGGCATAGTTTGTTCCCCTCCAGGGAGGTCACCATTCAACTGACAGACCTTGTCAAGCTTCAGTTTCCTTATCTAAAAAATGGGACCAAGAACATCTACCTCACTGAGTCCTGAGGCTTCAATGAGATTCCAGTGCTGTCGTCAAAAAGAAGGGATTAAAAAAATCATATCATCTAGACTATTGAGAAAAAAGTGGGAGTTTGCCAGGAACGGGCATTCTAAGCAGAGAGAATGGCTTGTGCAAAGGCCAGGAGGTATGGCACAATATGAACGGTAAACTCATTAGAGAACTGGAGCCACTGTGTACTAGCTCATGAGAGCTGATAGTTAACATTCTCAGCAACTTGCAAACTGCTTGTTAGGCACAGGCATTGTGCAAAATTAAATTGTACACACTATCAATGAAACAAATTATATTACAAACAAAGGTAATAAATACTTGAAGTCATTACTTCCTAATTATTTTACTATTATCTATCTATTCTCTTAAGGGAAACCCTGGTGGCATAGTGGTTAAGAGCTATGGCTGTTAACCAAAAGGTCAGCAGCTCGAATCCACCAGGTACTCCTCGGAAACCCTATGGGGCAGTTCTACTCTGTCCTATAGGGTTGCTATGAGTCGGAATTGACTCGATGGCAACGGGTTTTTTTTTTTTTTTTTTTTGGTGTTTTCTTAAGGTTATTTACATCTATTGTATCTGTATGGTGGAAATACTATGTAACCATGTGCTACTTCCCATCTCTTCCCAACTTCACCTCTGGAGATGTAATGTTGATAGCTTGAAATCGGCCATGGCAGGAATATTTACACCATGGGAATTGGTCAGTGCTACAAACCAGGGCTCTCCCTCCCAGAGCCCATTGTTAAGCATTTACCAGCACACCACTGGCTAACCCTTAGCAAGCCCTTACTGTGTGCCAGGCACTGCTGTCAGGTTTGGCATGCATTATGTCCTCCCATTTTCACAACAATCCTATGAGATTGGCACTGTTATTATCCCCATTTTACAGTTGTGAAAAGTGAGGCACCGGGAGGTTAAGTCATTTGCTCAAAGTCATATAATGAGCCGCAGAGTGGAGGAGTGTTCCCGGTGTAAGGGGTGTGTGGGTGAAGGGTGGTGGGGAATGCTCTAAGTTCCGATCTTTCCCTTCTCCTCTTCTCCCCACAGAGGAGGCTGAACTTGACATTGGAAGAGATGGAGGCAGGAAGAGCCTCAAAGTTGGCCTCAAGGGTTCCTTCAGACCTAGCTCTGCCTCATAGCTGGGGGACCAGAGGACCCAGGGCTCTGAGAGAGTGAGGATGGCTCTGCCCCAGCCTCCTCATGGAGCTGCCGTCTGAGTGTCACTTGCCTGTCTACAGTAGCCCTGCTCAGCCCTTAGCCTCCGTGGCTCAGATGGTGCCAGCAGAGCCCCAGTCCTGGCCTGGGAGCCACCTTGAGGCCCGCCTGCCAGGCTGTGTTTTGCAATCACCCTGGGCTGCGGCTTGGCCAGTGGCAGCGGGTTTGTAAATACATGTATTTTTGACACCTTCTCCCCGTTCAGCTGTGCAATTGCTTGGCACCGTGCTTGGCTGATATGGTCTTAACAGGGCCCTGCTGACACAGAGCCACAGCCCAGAGGTTCCCTGGGTGGTGATGCGCTCCTTCCTGAGGTGCTGGAGCATGGGAGGCCCAGAGGACCATTACCTTTAGGGAGCTCCTACTGTATGGGGGGCACTTTCCTCCCTGAGAGGCAGTGTAGGGTAATGGTTAAGAGCCTGGGCTGTGAGTTCACTCAGGTTGAGAGCTGTGTGACTGGGGCAAGTGACTGCCTCTCTGAGCCTCAGTTTCCTCATCTGTATTATGGGCACAGTCATAGCTGCTACATTGTTGTGGGGAGGATGGCATGAGGGTCATCTGTGCCAAGTATAGGAAGGAGAGCCCATGTGCAGGGGGCACTCTGCTTCCCATTCTGCAGATGAGACACTGAGGCGCAGAAAGGGGGAGCTGCAGCCTGAGGCCATGCAGCCCCACAGCCAGGGCTTTTTCTACGCTGGCTTGTGGATGCCTTCCTCACAGACACTGGGGCTGAAAACTTGTATTTTGGAGGAGACATAAAGGAAGGGATCTTTTATTGTTCAAAATCAGCCAACATTTGCTGCACTGCTTCTCTGAGCTCCTTAAGCAGCTTCCAGTCTGGTGTGGAAGGCAGCTTAGAGCAGGGGTTCAGAGAGGTTAAGTGATGAGCTGTGGTCACACAGCAGGGAAGGCAAGTCTGAAAGCAGAGTGACCTGTAGGGAAGGGTGGTACAGACCCAAACCAAGGCTTGGGAGACCTTGGTCTTGCTGAGGGACTTGGGCCAGGTGATGTCCTCTGGGCTTCAGTTTCCCTTGGAACTAGATTAGCAAGGAGGAAGGAAAGAAGGGCCTGGAGGGAAAAAGCACGAGGAGCTTGGGGGCCCAGGCCGAGTATTTCCCCTGACCCCACCAAGCCCAAAGACGTTGTCACACACATGTACACACACCTGTGTGCCTTCTCACACACAGAAGCACATGCATGTGGTTCCAAGGCTGCTTGAATTTCACCTCCCAGGCCCCAATGAGGAGCCGTAGTGGCACAGTGGTCAAGTGGTTGGCTGCTAACCAAAAGGTTGGCAGTTCGAATCTACCAGTTGCTCTGTAGGAGAAAGATGTGGCATTCTGCTTCTGTAAAGATTTACAGCCTTGGAAACCCTATGGTGGCAGTTCTTCTCTGTCCTATAGGGTCACTATGAGTTGGAATTGACTTGATGGCAATGGGCTAATGGGTGCCCTCGATCATCAAACACCAACAAGACCACATGGACCCCTGTGCACACATGCTTATGTGGATGATCATACAGGTACATGGGCACACACATCCCCTTCCCTGACCCCCAACCAAATATACCACTTGGTGGCAACTCATTCACTCTCTCCATCACCTCTTTATTTCCCAAAAGATTTCCAGGGAAACAAATGAGAGAAGAGATCAAAAACAGTATAGAAAGAGGTTTCTGGGATGCAAGTAAGTACTTAATTCAGTCTTTGAGCTTCCTAGTGGCCAAGGTAAAAAGGGATGTGTGGGCTTTTTATCTCACCTCCCTTATGGTATTGCTACAGGGACCAAGATTCTGATTGCAAAAGTGCTTTGTAAATCATGGGACCTCTGTTAAGATGGGGTGAGAGTGACACTTATTAACAATGTCCATGTGATATCATGGCTGGAACACAGCCTCGGGCTTTAAACCCATACACCAAACCTGCCACTGATGCTGAAGACCTCTCTAGCCTCGTCTCCCATCATTCCTCACCCTGGCATGGACTCTCAGGTAATACCAGGCCTTTGTCCAAGTTGTTCTTTCAGCCCAGAGCACCAGGCTCACGGTTTCTCAGGAGCTGCATCTCTGCACCACCCTATTCCAGGAATATTTCCCTGGCCACCGCAGGCTGGGGCTGGGGCAGGGGCCCCCCTCTGGATTAAAACCTCCATGTATGTGATCCTCTCTTGCCAAAGGTCTTGAGGGCAGAGGTGGGGTCCTGCCGGTTTTGGCATCCTCAGTGCCTAGCACAGGCCCTGGCACAGAGCTGGTACCTAGAAGCGGTTTGCTGAATGTCAGTAATAAGCCCACACCCTGGCCTCTGATCTACACCTGTCCCTGTCAGGGCAAAGCACCTGGGGTTCTGGGTGTCGCCTCCCCAGGAGCCCCAGCTCTGCGGAGCCTGCCCTTGCCCGCCCAGGAGGGTGGGTCCAGACCCCAGATGTCTCCTACCTCCCTGAGCTGCCTGGGCAGGGAGAGGACTGGAGCCTCGAGCTTTTTGGGGCCTGGGCTGAAGGGAGGGAGAGTGGGGTAGGGCAAAATTGGGGCTGGGGTTTGGGCTCCTGACCAGCCTCTCTGTCCAGTCATTCATTTATTCATTCATCTGGCTGCATGTTGCCATTTATTCTTATTGACGACTCACAGAAACCTCCTGATGTACCCCCCCAAAAAAAAAACAACAAAAAAAACCCATTACCATAAAGTTGATTTTGACTCATAGGAACCCTACAGGACACAGTAGAACTGCCCCTTAGGGTTTCCAAGGAGCACCTGGTGGTTTTGAACTGCTGGTCTTTCGGTTAGCAGCCGTAGCTCTTAGCCACTACACCACCAGGGCTTCCATCTCCTGATGTAGGAGCTACTTTATCCCCATTGTATAGATGTGTAAACTGAGGCTCAGAGGGGCAGTGCTTTCCCACAGCTTCACCATTTGCAAGAGGTAGAGCTGGGATCCCAACCCCACGTAGGGTTGGGCATGTGGGCATAGAGAAGAAGTGTCTGTTCTCTGAACATGGACTAAGGAGGAGTCAAGAGGGAGAGGCTGGGCAGGACTGGAGGGGGATAGCCCATTTGAGGAGAAGGTGACACAGACCCTTGTCACACAACCCACCTGCTCCCTCACTCAGAGTGGTTCTCCCACACACTTGTGCCACGTCTAGTCACCAGTCTCCCACACCCTCACATGTCCCCACACCCAGTGTCCCCGTGCTCATACTCACAGCCTTACACACTCACTCACTTTCATCTCCTTCTCTCATTTTCTCAAGACCCAGACATGAAACATCCAGATCCTTCCCTCCCTCAAGCTGACACACCCTTCCTCACACACTGTGGCATCTTCTTCTCTGGCACTTTCACACACATGCATGCTCACACCCAGAGTGACATGGGGAAACATATAAGCACGCATTCCTGAAACTCCAACCCCACACACGCATATGGCCTGAGCCCCCTCACTGGTATACACTTCTGTTTGGCCACCATGCCACCCTGAAGGGCACCGGGCTCCCGGGGCACCCGAGGTGGTTCCCATCAGATGGGGTAGGTGCTTCCAGCTGCTTGGGCTTGCCCTGAGGGTGAGGACATGGCCCCGGCCTGGGGTGCAGGGCTAGGCAGCAGCTGTGTGGGCAGAGGCGGGGTGCTGCGCCTGTGCTGACCTGCTGGGGGCTGGTGCCAGCACAGCTGCGTCTTCCTCTGCCCTCCAGCCCATCAGAGGGTGCCTGTGCTGGGCTGACTGCTGGCTGGAGACACCAGCCTCAGATTCTGGGAGTGTTAGGGAAGCCCAAGGAGGGGCCAGGTGGGCAGGCCCGGGCCAGGCCCATCTCTCTGACCTAAAATCCAGCTTCCCAGTTGCGTGGGCTTGGGCTGCATGTTCTGAACCTCAGCTTTCTCCTCTGTAAAATGGGTATGATGATAACCTTCCCTGCGTAGTTGGTGGGAGAACAAAGTGAGACATTGTGAAATCCAGCCTTGGCTTTTCTGCTGGGCCCGCCTCCTTGTCTTTGTCTCCCCGACATGGAGGCCTGCTCCCTTCCTGCCCTCACCTGCTTTTCCACTTGGTTCTGTCATTCTCAATAATTTTAACCTCTGACCTCTCCATCAAGCCCAGAGGCAGGGACTCACTATCTGAGGCTGGTGGGAGAAGGTAGCTGGCCCTAGGGGGAGGAGACCACCCTGTCTCTCCTCTCATTACCATTTGGTTGCTTACCTTCCCTCGCCTCTTGTTCTTTCTTCCTCAACCTTTTTGGTGGTGACAATCAGAGACAGCATTATATCAAGGCCTTGCACACAGCATGTCAATGGATCCTCACCAAAAAAACTTAGTGAGTATGCCCAGTTTACAGACAGGGAAACTGAGGCTGCTGGGGGCCTGGGCCCTTAACCATGCTCACCTCAGAGGACCAGACAAGACCCCCTCCTTTCTTCCCCCCCCACCACCTTGGGTCTCAGTTCTGCCCTAAGGACACATTGCCGATTCACTTCAGTTCAATCCACTTTCTCTGTGCCCAGGTGCATGCCAGGTCAGAGCTGAGGAGGGCAAGGGCAGAAGTGGTGGCAGGGCCTTGCTGAGATTTATTGGGTGCCAACCCTGGCTTGGGCCCCAGGATCTAGGTCTGAACAAGACACCATTGCTGGAAGCTGAGGTAGAGGGTGTAGATCAAGGCCGGGCTGCCACGGGAGACCTGGTGACCCTCTCTGGGTGGGGGTGCTTAAGACATGTTTCCTGGGACAGCAGTCCTTGAACTGGACCCAGACGGCTCCTGAGGGAGGGGGCTTCCGGCAGAAGGAGCAGTGGGAGCAGAGCATGGAAAGAAGTGAGATAAAGGATCCCTGGCTTCCACACCTACAGTGGTGCTGTGAGCAGGAGCCCACAGATGCTGGGAGATGCTGATGGATGAGATCCGAGAGGTGGGCAGGGGCTGGACCTGAAGGGCCTAGAATACCATGGACCTTCTCCCATGGGCAATGGGGAGACATTGAGGGGCCTAAATACCATCGAGTAACTGGGCCCCGATATGCATTTGGAAAGCTGCTCTGGGGTGGAGACAGGCAGGGGGCTGAGGAAGGGGCTGACGGGGAGGGGAGCTCAGAAGTGGCCATGGCAGGAGGTGGCACTGAGACAGGGCTGGGGTGAGGACAGGGAGGGGTCAAGGGTTTGAAAGAATCAGAAGGTAAATCGGCAGGAGTGGACACACAAGAGCCCAGAATCCTCTGGTCTGAAAAGATCCTGGGGTTTTCAAACCAGTTTTAGCCAGGGAACTCTCTTTTCAGGCGAAATCCCCCACAGAAACCCAGCATCTCACATGACTATGGGCGTTACGTTGTGTGTAAACGACAGAGCAGGCACCGTGCTAGAGTCGACCCTGACTCATGGTGGCCCCCTGTGTGTCAGAGCAGAACTGTGCTCTGCAGGGCTTTTAATGGCTGGTTTTTCAGAAATTGATGGCCAGGACTTTCTTTCATGGCACCCCTGGGTGAACTCAAACTCCAACCTTCTGGTTAGCAGCTGAGCACGTTAACTGTGCCACCCAGGGACTCCGCGTGAAGTTCTAGAAGATGCGAAACCAATCTGTGGTGGCAGAAGGCAGATTCCGTGGTTATCTGGGGGACGAGGAGGTTCATGGGAAGAGGCAGGAGAGGACTTACTGGGATGATGACTATGTCTTGTGTCTTGACCGTGGTGGTTACTTGGGCATAGATACTTGCCAAAGCTCGTCAAACTGTACATTTAAGGTCTCTGTGTACATTGTACTGAAGGTAAACTGCACCTCATAAAAAGGACAAAATCCAGTAGCTAGAAACTGGTCAAATAGAGCTGCTCGGAGTGAGGCAAAGGTGAAGGGTGGATCTCCTCCCTTGGCTCCCAGAGCAGGCCCTGAGCCACTCCCAGGCTCCTAGGGCTCAGCAGTCCAGGGTGTATCCCCGGTCCCCACAGCCCAGGCTCTGCCGAGAGGTCACGAAGCTTCTAGTCCACCTTCCCCATTGTCTCTGAGTGTTTCCAACCATTAGCACCCACCTGCCCTGCTCAGGTTGCTGCCTGCAGGGAGGGTCCACCCGGCATCCCTCCTGCAAATCCTGAATTAATGAATCCCAGGAATCTGCTGCCGGTGAACAGCCTCTTTTTTGGGGTTTTGGTGAGAACGATGGGGATTAGGGCCTGGCAGGCAGGGCGCCTCCTCCCGGGGGGCTCAGCTTTCACCCCAGGAGAAATCTGAACTGGCCCCCGACCCCCCATTCTCCTTTCCCCTTTGCAACAATCCCTTGTTCTTACAAGAGGCATTATCTGCCTAATCCCTGCCCGCCCTGGCTGGCTCCCGGGGCGTGGGGTGGGAGGGGAGCATGCTGGCCCCCTCCCAGCTGCTCCCTCTCTGGGTGCCCGGGAGCATCCCTTCCTCAGTCCTTCTGGCCAAGGTGACTGTCCCGTAGGGGGAGGGGGAAATGACAGACCATGGGTCTCATGTACCAGCCCAGCACCACCCCAACACACACAAGTATACACACGTACACACTCCTGCTCACTCTTACCTACTTCTTGGGGTTCTTGGGATTGGCTGACATGATTAGAATGGGTGGGTGGCTGGTACCTCTGCACCCCCACCCATGCTTAGTTATCAAGAAGTCAGCCGTACAAAGGGCAGAACAGATATTGCCAGCAACAGGTTTGATTGGTGGGTTGTTAAACATTCAAAAATGTTACATACAAAAATGTATATCAAATGTTAAACATTCTATACACAAAGTAAGGGTGGACTTTGAATCCAAACTCCACCACTTATTGGCCATGTGGCCTTGGGCAATGACATGTCTTCTCTGTGACTCAGTTTCCACTTCTGTAAAATAGGTATAATGAGAATCTTTCCTCCAAAAAGAGCCCTAGTGGCAAAATGGCTAAGTGCTTAGCTGCTAACCAAGTGGTCGGCAGTTTGAATCCACCAGCTGCTTTTGGGAGAAAGATGAGGTAGTCTGTGTCCGTAAAGATTACAGCCTTGGAAACCCTTTGGGGCCGTTCTACTCTGTCCTATACTGTTGTTATGAGTTGGAATCAACTCAATGCCGACCGGTTTGTTTTTCCCCCAAAGCAAGGAAAGCTTAAATGAGGCAGCACAGGCAGAGCTCTCTGAGTAAGCGCTTGGTCAGTGGTGGTGGTGATTATTTTTATTAATGAAGACAACTCTCCTGGACCCAGTCCCACCTCTCTGCACACCTCCTGTTGCCCACATCTCAAGCAGACACTGTCTGGTTGTCTTCATATTTCATGGTGGTGGAGTACCTGTCCCCAGAGATCCCCCTCACTGGACAAGGTGCCTAACATGGCATCGTTGAGGACTTGATCTTTGGGCACTTGAAGGCTGTGGTGTCTCCATGAGCTGTTGCTGGCTGTGATCACCTCTGTGAGAATTGCCTGATAGTCTGGGTAGAATGTGCGTGTGGGTGATGGGGGAGGAGGGTGAGACCGGCGGGGGGTCAGGAACAGGAGGACCGAAGACAACCTCAGCCAGTGCCACACCTTTGCCATGGGCTGATCCCCTCTAGGGGTCCAGGGATGACAGCAGAGAAACCTGGGATAAGTAAGGCCCAATGGCCAGGTGGCCCTGACCCCAGCATCTGAGGCCACTTGGCTGGCAGCAGGGCCAGAGTTGGCAGATTTGGGAGAAGATGCTGAGCGGGGGCCCTGAGGGGCCTGCTTAACTTTGGGAAGGCCGAAGGGATGACACGGGATGGACCGCCATCCTTACTGAAAGCTCTAGGTCAACCCTCCATTTCAGTGCAGTGGGGGAGGCTGCCCTGCGATTCCAAAAGCCCCTGTGAGCTGTCATATTGCCCTGCAGGGCTCTGGACCCCAGCCACGGGAGGAAGGCTAGGGGTTGTCCTCAAGGCTCCCCACCCCCACCCCCACCCCTTTCTAGAGGCTGGCTTACCTTCGGGGGCCCTCCTGGGGTAACATTCTGTGCTCAGGACAAGGGGTGACTCCATGCGGTTGGTTTTGTGCTGGACCAGAAGACGTGGAGTTTGGCCCCAGGTCTGCATCTCGCTTGCTATGTGCCCAGGCAAACCAACCCTCCCTGGGCTCAGTGTCCTGTCTGTCCATGAGTAGGGTGCTCAACTGCCCATGTCCCCTTCAGCAGGCTGTACAAGAAGGGGCTCTCTGATCTGTCCATGAGGGCCCCCTACTCTGGGGCATGCAGCCCAGGACAGAAGGCACCCTCTGGGCAGCCGCTGGGCACAGGAGCACTGGGCCGGGAGTCAGGGGACTGGGTTCAGGCTCTGCCTCTCTGGGCCTCGGTGTCCTATCTGCAAAAAGAGGAGGCTGGGCTCTCTCAGCTGGGATGCTGGGCCATCAGGGTCTGGGGTGTGTGGGCAGGGAAGGGAGGGAGGGCAGTGGCTGGGTGGGATGGGGCAGGAGTGGCCCTCACCAGAGGCTCACAAAGGGGCCGTGTGTCCTCGGTGGGCAGTGAGGGGTGGGCCTGGGTGTCCGCTCCAGGGATGGGGATTTGGCTTCGAAGCAGGGCTTTATTATGTTTCCTTTTTAATTACGATGGTCCATGCTCCTACAAGGGCAGCTTTTGTTGGGACAGCTTAGGAGAGTGAGGGAGGCAGGCTGGTAAGTCTTAGGCTGGAGGAGCTGGGGGGAGAGGGGACAGTGCTCAGACCCCCCTCTTAGGGCCCTGGGAAGGGAGGTGTCGGGGCATGAGGGAGGGGGCCGTATCTGGGGGGTGGGGCAGCTAAGTTGGAGCCAAACAGACACTTCTCCTCTGCTCTATCTCTTTGCCAGCCTCCAGGCTCTGACACGCAATGCTGCTAGGCTCCTGGTGGCCCACAGGTACCTCAAGTTCGACATCAACTTTCCCCTAAACTGGGTTCACCTCCTGGGTTCTCTGTCTCAGAGAATTCATTAATTCATTCGCCAAATATTTATTGAGCACCTACTATGTTTCTGAGTCCCTGGGTAGCGCAAACAGCTAAGGCACTGACTGCCAACCAAAAGATTGAAGGTTTGAATCCACGCAGCAGTGCCTCAGAAGAAATGCCTGGCAATCTACTTCCAAAAAACCAGCCACTAAAAAGCGTATGGAGTACAGTTTTACTCGGACACACGTGGGGTTGCCAGGAGTTGGAATCGACTCGAAAGCAACTGATTTTTTTTTTTTTTTTAACCATGTGGCGGGTCCTGTTCTTGGTGCTTGGGGTCATGAGTGAAAAAACAGGCCAAACCCTCTGTCCTGTGGAGCCGGCAGGCTAGTATCTATTTCTGCATTCATCCTTGTGATCTCCAGGGAGGTGGGGCTGGCGGTGAACCCACCCAGTGCTCATGACAAAGCTTGGCACATAGTAGGCTCTTAGAGAATGCTTCTTTACCCAAGTAAGAAAGAACCATTGGGAAGGCAAGCATAGCCTGATGACTGGGAGGGTGCTTGGGCCTGGAGAAAGATGTGGAGGGGACCCACAGGCTTCCAACACCTTTTACCAAGGGGTGGAAGGCAGGGAGGGGGAAGGGGTAACCACCTTGCCTTTATGCACCCTGTATGGCACTGTGTCACTTGTTCCAACATGCCTTTGTTATTTTGTATCTTGAAAAAGCAAATAAGAAAATCTTCAAATAAAAAACAGGTTAAATAAAAAAAAAAGCAGCTACTTAAAAAAAAAAAGTATAAGATTTCAAAAATAGAATTCACCTTTTTTTCTCCTAAAAAAAGAAAGCATGTGAGCATTGTACTCAGGCAGCCACTTCTACAACTACCCAGATGTGTGCCCTTGAGCAAGTCACTTAGCTTCCTGAAGCCTCAGTTTCCTTATCTGTAACCTCTCAGTTTTGTCGAGAGGATTAAATGTCAGTCTGTGAAGTCTGGTTGATATTTTTACTGGTTTAAATTTTCTGGAAGTCTCTGGGTGGTGCACAGGGCTAATGCGCTTGGCTGCTGAAAGGAAAGTTGTTGGTTGGGGTCTACCCTGAGGTGCCTCAGAAGAAAGGCCTGGGGATCTACCTCTGAAAAATCAGCCGATGAAAACTCTGTGAGCACAGGTCTACTCTGACACACAAGGGGTCACCATGAGTTGGAATGGACTGGACGGCAACTGGTGTTTTAAAATTTTCTGGAGTAGCAGGGGTGTGGCCATAGTCGGAACAGCCGCTTGGCACGGGATCCTCACTGGCCCCACCTATCGTGACACTAGAACCTCTGAAGCTCCAGGACCCCAACCCTGTGCTGCAGGTGTGTCCCCAAGGCTGGTGGCCTCCCGCTTACTCCCCAGGACTGAGGTGAGAAGGCACCTGGGACTCCAACTACTTTCTGTGGTTTTAGGGCTGGAGTTGGGATTCCTGGGCTACAGAGGCCCTTGGACCTTCACTTCTCCAGCCAGTTCTAGCTGGGTTCCCTGGAATTGCAGGTGCCAGGCACTGCTGATTTCAGAAAAATGGCAGGTGGTTGTGCATCTGGCTGAGTCCAGCTGGGATCTCTCAACAGAAGGCTGCACTCCCCTCCTAGAGCCCTGGGTTTGAGGAGTGTGGTTCCTTTGGCCCCACCCATGACCCCCACCCTCTGATCTGGGATGGGGGTCTCTGCTCAAATCCTCAGAGAGGGCTTTTTGGACCACCCTAAATAAAATAGCACAGTCCTCAGCTCCCCAGTGCCCACTGGTGTGGAACACATAGGCTATCATACAGGTTCTGGAAGCCGGCTGCCTGGGTTGGAACTTGCAGGCCCCAGAAACATGAGCTCCTGAGGACAGGGACTCTCTGTTCACTTCTGTCTCCCAGCCCTGGAGGAGCCAGAGCACGCTCTGCATTTTATAGACAAGGAAACAGGTTCAGAGAGGGCATGTGACCCTCCCAAGACCACACAGCAGACCCATGGCAGTAAAAGAGCCCCCAAGTTGCTCTTCTTTCTGGGACTTGCCCTCAACATTTCTTCTGTCACTGATAATCAACCCCCTCGACAGCCCCCACCCAGCCCAGGCACGGCTCCCATTGCTCCTATCCTTTCCAGAAAGGGCTGTGTCCTCGGACAGAGGCTGTGATTTAGGGCTTGGCCCAAGCGCCGGCGTGTGAGGGGGGAGCCAGAGGAGGCAGCTCGTGGGGAAACGCTTCCCACCCTGCAGGAGCTGCATCTGGACAGCGAGGCTGAAACCTGATCTGTGGGCTATTTCAGGGTGGCACCGGAGGCCCAGGCACCCCGGCTGGGGGAAGAGGTGCCTCCTGCCCCTGCTGCGGGTTTGAGGTATAGGCCCTGGCCGGTGGCCATCCTAGGGGCTGGGGCAGAGGCAGGGCTTCTCCTCCTGTGAAAAGCAAGTCTCCTCCCTCAGGGGCCTGGAGGCCCCAGGGCCACAGACTAGGACAGAGAAACCACACACCCAGCACCTTGTCCCAGCTCTGCCACCAGCTTGCTGTGTGACCTTGGGCAAGTCACTTTCCCTCTCTCAGCCTCAGTTTCCTCATTTGTATTATTTGGGGGCTCCCTGCATGGCACAAACAGTTAAGCACTTGACTCTTAGCTGAAAGGTTGGTGGTTTGAACCTACGCAGAGGTGCCTTGGAAGACAGGCCTGGTAATCTGCTTCTGAAAGGTCATAGCCTTGAAAACCCTATGGAGCAGTCCTCTGCACACATGGGGCCATCACGAGTCTGAATCTATGTGGCGGGAACTAACAACCACATGGTCATTTGGGGACCTCAGATCCTATCCAGCTGTGGGCTTCCATCACCTCAGCAACAAAGGAAAATGTGCTCATGCTCTCTGGCTCTACGGACAAAGGGGACAGTTCACAATCTGAGATTAGAGAAATAATTTCACCTCTCTAGGATTCTAAGAATGAAAAGAGTTATTCAAACACTTTGGGTTCTGGAGAGAGGTGATTGGAGCAGCCAAGATTTGAGAAAGGGAGCTCCCCCGCCCCTGACCGTGGAGGTGTTGGCGTTATTACTATCACCAGGGTGGTCCAGAAGGCAGGTTTGCCCCCAGATCCAGCCCACAGGAGTGGAGCACCCCTGGAGAGGGGGCGATGGAAGAGTCAGCAGGGCCAATTGGTGCCTGGTAGCCTTGGTGGGCACAGGTGGGCCCCAAGGACTATCTGCTCTGGTCCTGAGTTGAGGCCAGGAGAGCAGCTGCCACCCCTGCCTGCCCTGGCGTTTCTGCCAGGCCCCACCCAGCTGCTGTTTGTGGGCAGTGCCTGCCAGAGGTTAGAGTGAGATGGTTAGCCAAAGCATAGGTACCTCTGAGGATGGCTGGGCTCCTGCCCTTCCCTGCAGCCTCCTGGTGGGTGCTGGCCACCTTCCTAGCATGGCCTGGGCCCTGGGGAGAAGGGTATTTGGGCACAAGTGCCCACTGAGCCCTGCTGAGCCAGGGCTTCTGGGAAGATGGTGAGACTGCACCCAGGCTGGGCAAGGTCCGGAGCGGGGAAGGTTGGGAGAAGCTCTCAGGCTGTTGGCCCTACACATGTCAATGCCTTGCACACGTGGCTTCTTCCTCCTGGAGCCCCTGCTGCTTCATCTGTGAAATGGGGACAATAATATTCCTGGGTGAGATGAGAAAAAGAGTGAACAGTGCTTTGCAAACCCAGTGGTCATGGTCACCTATGGGGCAGAGGTAGGGCAGCTGAAAGCAAGAGGGATCTATACTCTGTGGTAGCCCCAAGGAAGGGGGGCTTCACAGGAGAGGTGGCTTGAACCTGAGACCCCTGTGCCATCCACAGCCACAGGGCCAGCTATCAGACCTCCTGTCCATGGCCCAGGGCTCAGTCCAGAGCCTCCACACTGCCTGTCCTCCTGCCCCAGAGTTTTTAAAAATGGAAAATCCCCATTTACCGGTCAATGAAAACCTGGATCCTGGGCTGGGTATAAGGAGGCTGAAGATGCCATTCTAGGTCCAGAAGTATGGGGCAGAGAGCATGAGGGGACTTCCCTTTCCTCAAGCAATTCTGAGACCCTCGGGAAGCAGGAGGTTGTGTGGGAGCTCTTGAGCCCCCAGAATGTCCTAGGGCTATGTTATTTCACATGTGTGTGTTTTCTTTCTTTATATCAGTTGTATTGTCTCTATCTATCTACCTGTCTATCTATTGTTTCTTTATCTAATCATCTACTTTGCTTCACTATATATGATTGTCTGATTCAAAAGGGCCAATACCAGTCCATTTCAGCTCACTAATGCCTAGGATATGGATGTTTATGCGTTCTATTTCATTTTTGACGATTTCCAATTTTCCTAGTTTCATACTTTGTACATTCCAGGTTCCAATTATTAATGGATGTTTGCAGCTGTTTCTTCTCATTTTGAGTCGTGCCACATCAGCAAATGAAGGTCCCGAAACCTTTACTCCAACAACGTCATTAAGGTCGACTCCACTTTGAGGAGGCAGCTCTTCCCCAGTCATCTTTTGAGTGCCTTTCAACCTGGGGGGCTCATCTTCCAGCACTATATCAGGCAATGTTCCGCTGCTATTCATAAGGTTTTCGCTGGCTAATGCTTTTCAGAAGTAGACTGCCAGGTCCTTCTTCCTAGTCTGTCTTAGTCTCTAAGCTCAGCTGAAACCTGTCCTCCATGGGTGACCCTGCTGGTATCTGAATACCGGTGGCATAGCTTCCAGCATCACAGCAACACGCAAGCCCCCACAGTACAACAAACTGACAGACAGGTGGGGGACAACAACAAATAAGAAATATTTATAATTCAAAAGAAAAAATATAAACATTAAAAACCCTGGAGTTTCTATAATGAATGGGAACATTCTGGAACTTCCGGAGGAGACCTGGAGCTGTGGGAAATGCAAGTCACTCTACCTCTCTGGGCCTCAGTTTCCACACCTGGAAGTGGAAAGTTTCTGCCTTGTTGCTGGGGTATGGAGATTCAAGGAGTTAAGGTTTGCAGAGGGCTACCCACCCAGAGCCGTCTGGGCCAGTGAAATGGCCCTACGCATGGCCAATGCCCCCAGCTGAAGCCATGGATCCCTGGAAGTACTCCTTGCAGTTTCGTGCTCAATTTGCATTGGGAATGAGTCATTCAGATAGGCTTATGGAAGGAACTGTAGGCCGGGAAGCTGTTCTAAGTCAGAAACCAAAACCACCAAACCCAGTGCCGTAGAGTTGATTCCGACTTACAGCGACTCTAAGTTAGAGTCTAGGTGGAAACCTATGGAAACGGGACTGGGAGGAAGAAGCGGTTGTGGGCTGCGGGCACCTGGGGTGGGTTCCGGGGAGCTCAAGGAGGAACTGGCAAAGCTGAGGGGGTGGGAGGAAGGTGACATGTGGGGCTGGGAGGATGGCCTTGCTGGATCTGCCCAAAATGGACAGTGTAGGGGACAGGGGAAGAGGGAGGGAACAAGCAGTCTGGACACCCAGTCTCAAGATCTCCCAAAACCCTGTGTGGAAGACACGTGGGCAATGCCCGTTTTCATAGCTGTGGAAACAGAGGCCCAAGGAGGAAAGAGGAAAGTGTAGAAGCTCTCTGGAGTGAGGGAGACGACTCAGGCCAGCCATTTGCCTTTATTCAGTTTTAGCTTGTGGTGTGTTGTATGTCCAATCAAAATAAATAAATAAAAATAAAAGGTAATTTGAAAAAGAAGGAAAAGAGGCCTAGAGAGCTGAGGGTACCAGCCTGAGGTGGCACAGTCAGGCCTGTAGGGACCTGGATTGGAATCCCACCATTCCATCTAGGAGTCTCAAGCTCCTCTCCCACGTCACCCTGCTGCCCCCAAGACACAGAGAGGGGCCGGACAAGCAGGGGACTCTTACCCTGGGGCCACTTCCCTCTCTGCAGCCCCCTCCCCGGCCCTCTCAGAGTTTATTGGGTCCTTAATGGGCTCTCAGAGACCTGGCACCTGCTGCCTTTTCTGTTCTAATAAAAGGCAGATGCCCTGGTGGTGGATGGGGGGTGACGTGTGGGGGGCTCTGGCTCGTGGCCACTCTGGGCGACACATTCCTGGGTCCTGACTCACAGGGAAACGTCTTCGTGTCTCCTCAGCACTTTTGGACCCTGCAGCTGTGGCCACATTCTTCCTCACCCCCGCCCCCCCACCATACTTCCAACCCAGTGCTGCTGGCAAAAGGCAGGGACCATCCTGCCTTCTGCTGTGTGGGGCAGGGGCGTTATGCACCAACGGGGGGTGGGGGGGGGGCGGCTGGCAAACCTCGACCCATGGACTAAACCTGGTCCTCTGCCTGCTTGTGTAAAAAAGTTTTATTGCAACGTAGCCGGGTCCATCTGTTGACGTATTGTCTGTGGCTACATCGGCAGAGTTGAGTAGTTGCGACAGAGACTGCCCCTCTAATCCTAAAATATTCTCTATCAAGCCTTTTACAGAAAAACCCGGGGGCTGCAGAGACTGGGAGAGTGATGAAGGCAGAGTGGCAGATAGGAGAGCACCTTCTTGTACAAGGTGTGCTTATACCCTCGGCTTGGTTTTTTTTTTTGGTTTAGGGCAGCGATTCTCAACTGGGGGCGATTTTGTCCCCCTGGGGACAGACAGCAATGCCTATAGACATTTTTGTTGTCATAACTGAGGGGAATGGTGTGCGTGCCATCCCACTGGCATCTGGAGGATAGAGGCCAGGGATGTAGCTAACATCCTACAGTGAGCAGGACAGCCCCCACAGCAGAGAACCTGGCTCAATATGGCAGTAGTGCTGAGGCTGAGACACCCTGGCTTGGACCTGGGGGCTTGGTGTGCTCATTCCACACACTCTGCCTAAGCCTCTCTCTGTGGGGATCCTGGGCTGGGCCCTGGAAATCCTGAGATGACCCAGTTTCAAATCCTGGTGCTCAAGGAGCCCCCCAGTGCAGTGTAAAAGGGCCCCCAATCAATCCCAAACCACAACAACGGAACTGAGAGAGGAACCAGCAGGCCACTTCTGTGCTCAGAGGATGGGATCCATGATGTAAAGGAAGGAGCACTGGACAAGGAGTCAGGAGTCCCAGCTCTGATCAGCCGGAGAAGCTTGGCAGGCCGTGTCCCCTTTCTGGGCCTCAGTGTCTCCCTCTGGTTAGTGCTGAGCTGAAGTCCCCAACTAACTCTAAGGGCCCTTCAGGCTCTGGCAATCTGGATTCTATGGTCAGTGCTTTCACAGTGTGGTGCAGGGGCTTTACACACCAACAGGAGGCTTGGCAAACCTTGACCCATGGGCCAAATCTTGTCCTCTGCCTGCTTTTGTAAAAAAGTTTTATCACAACATAGCCAGGTCCATCTGTTGACATATTGTCTGTGGCTACATCAGCAGAGTTGAGTAGTTGTGACAGAGACTGGCCCTCTAATCCTAAAATATTCTCTATCTGGCCTTTTACAGGAAAAATTTGCTGACCTCTGCACTAATGGGTGCATTTCAGGCATAAGATAGAAAAAATAGCCATAACCACTCTCGTGCACTGGGGTCTCATTCTGCTTTGCTCCTATTTGTTCAGTTAATCCTAACAACGTGCCGGTGAGGTAGGATTATTATCCCATTTTACAGATGGGGAAACAGGCTCGAAGTTTTTTTCTCACTTCGCATGTGCGTAAGCATTTTGGGGACCCATGGAAGCGTGTTTATTTTTGGGGGGTGGAGTAAAGGCATATTTTCAAGGAAGCTCTTTCTAGTGTTAGGGTAGGGTCTCAAACTCAAATTCCTCTAGGGCCACACAGGTAAAAATGTGAATGAGAGAAATAGGGCTTGTGGCCAATTGGGGACCACTTGCCCCATCAAAGGGGGGCAGCTGTTACTTGACTGCAGCCAACTGTTGCCATGTGAGAATGGACCCAGTGTTCCCAGGATTTTCTAGAGAAGCTAGAGGTCCAGGTTTTTATGTGAAGTATACCGTGTTTTTGTGTTGGTAGCTCATTCGAAATTTTCTAAGACAAAGTGTGGGTCCAAGGAAGTTGGTATGCCTTCTGCCCATCAAATTCCAGCATGTGACCTCTGACCCAGGATTTAGAGCTCGCTGTGGACCCGAGTTTGAGTTCCAGCTCTTCCTTCCTCTGTGGTGGCTCAGGCAGGTCGTCCCCTACTGTGGCCTCAGGTTCCCCCTGTGTAAGTGGAAGTGGCCAGCCCTGCCTGGCAGGGCTGTGCTGAAGCCCAGCGTGATGGCGGGGAGGAGAGAAAGCCGTGTGCCCGGGCCAGGCGGGCTGAGCCTGGTTATTTATGGGTTTCCGACGGGAGGGGGGCTGTGGGCTGCAGGCCGTGTCTGACCTGAATTCTTACACTTACAGGAAATTAGAGCCCTCGGAAGCAGGTGCGCTGGCTATCCCAACACTGGGGTGGCCGAGAGGGTGATGTGGCTGAGGCGACAGGGAAGGGGGGCTGGACCAGGCTTGGGGTTTGAGGAGGGGCCAGTGCAGAGGGGACAGGGTGTCCACCCCACCTTCCTGCCATCGTGGAGAGGAAAAATAGTCATAACCACTCCTGTGCACTGAGTTCTCGCCCTGCTTTGCTTTTGTTTGCTCAGTCAATCCTTACAACATGCCTGTGAGGTGGAGTTATTACCCCCATTTTACAGATGGGGCAACTGAGACTCAGGGAGGTTTACTCACTTCCCATGAGCTCAGAGCAGGTGCTAGATTCAGCATTTGAACCCATGGAACCAAAACCAAACCAAACCCGTTGCTGTCGAGTTGATTCTGACTCATAGTGACCCTATAGGACAGAGTAGAACTGCCCCATAGGGTTTCCAAGGAGTGGCTGGTGGATTCGAACTGCTGACCTTTTGGTTAGCAGCTGAACTCTTAACTACGGTGCCACCATGGCTCCCCAGGAAGAACTATATAATTCTAATCCTCATGTTCTCTTATCAATACCAGGTGCCCCTGGCAACAAGGCAGTCTCCAAAGACTTTCCAGAGTGCTCTGTAGGTTTCGGCGGTTTCCTGCTGAGGTGGAGGTGGGGTCCACTGTAGAGCAGAGTCAAGGTGCTTCCAGTTGCAGAGTTGGAGTGGGGGAGAGTGCCAGTATTTGTGGGGAGTAGCTGTGTGGTTTTGTGAGTGCTGGGGGGTAGGCCAGGGAGCTCCAAGTGTCCCACTCAGAGGGGTGGGATCCTGGGTGGGAGGGGAGTGCTGGAGTCTGCCCTGGGTCCAGGTGGACTGGAGGTGCCCTGGACTGCCTGCCTGTCTGACAGCAGAGTGGGACGGCAGGTGTGAGAGACTGTGTGTGTACGGGGCATGGCCGACACTGTCTTTGATTTATGAGAGTCTGTGTGGACGTGAAAGTGTGTGCAAGAGAGAGTGTAAGAGAGGGCGGGTGGGATTGTTTGAATATTTCGATGTTTGCAGGGGGTGGATCCAGACATCGTGAGGCCCCAAATGGATTTAATTTGGGGGAGCTTCTTTATGAAAAAAGAACACAAAATTACAAATCCTAAAGGGAATCTTTAAAATGAGAAAAGAAATCACAACCAATGACAAAATTTTAAAAGCTGACAAATACCACCACCATGACCAAATCCAGAAAAATATCATAATGTTTTTATTAATTAACTTCCTGGCACACCTCTATAGTTCGTATTTCCCTACCTTCTTTGGCTTTGAGCACCATGTGAACACACATTGCTAGGGGCCTCTGGGGCCTTGGAAGGAGGCTGTAGCTTAAGGCTCCGGATGTGTGAGTTTGTGTGGGTGACTGAGGGGGTGTGTGTGTGCGCGTGTGTGTGTGTGTGCGCGTGCACGTGCAAGGGTGTGACCAAGTGCATTGCAGTGTATGGGACTGTGTTTCACAAAAGAGTGAGAGATGGAGACAGAGGCTATCATAGCAAACTGCTTCAATAGGTGTTTATCGAGTGACTAAAAGAGAGTTTCGCATATGTAACTGTGTTGACACACACCTGCATGTGTAAGCATGTGTGTGCACATGAGAACGCATAAGTGTGCGGTAACATTTGTGAGGAAAGAGTGTGTTAGTCTGTGTGTATTTACCTTGGTGTCTTTTCTTTGGCATTCCAGTTTCGGGGAACCTCTCCCTGCATGTCTTCCCCCCATGCCCTGCCCCAGAGGCAGATGGGCACAGACACGCTGTGGCATTCGGTCCAGGCCTTGTGGGGACAGGCTCGGTGCACGGAATTCACAGCTCCTTCCCCTGCCCCGCCTCCCTTCCTCCTGCCGATGAGATGTTGGTAATTCAATCCACGAAGCTCAGTGGAAGCTCAGTGTCCTGGGGAGAGGCTGGCACCGGCCCTATGCGCATGTGCATGTGTGTGTTGTGGGGTGGGGGTAGGGAGTGTTGCACAGTGTCTGCACTGATAGCTGTGGGCTCCCAAAGAGCATGCTGTTCATACTTTTTCTTATACAAATGGGGAAACTGAGGCTGGGGTAACAGATGGGACTAGAATTCAATTGCCAGCCTCCCAGACCAGTGGTTCTGATCCAACTAACAATTGTTGAGTACTTACTGTGGGCTAGACATCGGATCAGGCCAAGGGGTGGGGTGGAGGGTGATTGGATGGAAAGAACCATTCCTTACTTGGAGATGCTTCTAGAAAAGTAAGGGAATATATGTGGGAATCTGGGGAAAGGGGAGATTTGTATGGGGGCAGCAATGGAGGCTCAGAAGGGGCTAGATCCTGGGGGTCCAGAATGCCAGGGTAGGGAGCTTGATCTGTTCCTGAGGGAACAGGGAGAGTCTAGAAGGTCCTAGGCTGGTGGGGAGTGGGAGGAAGATGCTGATTTGTGTTTCAGAAGGAGAACCTGGCTGCTGTGAGGAGATGGAGGGGCTGCTGGGGCCCGAGACCACCAAGGAGGCTAGCGTTCCATCTGAGCAAGATGGGGTGGGTCTGAAGGGATGGGGGCTCAGCACTTCAGGGTGGAGGCAACCCCAGGCTCTGGCCTTTCTCAGCACTCACCTTCCTTCCCTGGCTTTCCCCTAACAAATAGGTCTTAGCCCAGCTGTACCCAAGGAGCTTCAAGGAAGCTGGCCTCAGGTAGCTTCCTTCCTGCCTAGTGGGGAGATGGGCAAGATGGAGCAAGCCTGAAAAGGAGGCAGGGCTAGGCAGAGGGCAAGAACAAAGACTCTCTAGAGCCAGGCTACCTGGCTTCAAATGCTGACTCTATGGTTGTGTGTCCTTGGGTGAGTTACTTAACTTCTTTGTGCCCCAGTCCCCTCATCAATAGGGAAGATAATAGGAATTACTTTATAGACTGGTTATGAGGACTAAATGAATCAAATAAGCCCATGTGGTTGGCATAGTAAGAGCTATATATGTGATAGCTATTATTCTAATCATATGAAGCATACCCGAGACAAAGGGATTTCTTCTCACTTGAGGAACCTAGGAAGGCTTCCCGCAGAAGATGGCAGCCTGGTGCAATGAAAAGAACACCAGCTATGGGGTAAGAGCAGGGCTGTGATCCCAGCTGGTCCCTGGTATGCTGCGTGCCCTGAGTGAGTCCTGGCCCCTCCTGAGTCTCTGTTTTCTCCTCATGGCAAAGGTGAGCATAGTCACAACAGTTAACAAGTCCTGGGCACACCCTATATTTCAAACACAATGCTAGTGCTCAGGGACTTATTCAATCCTTATCTACCCATGGCAGAGGTGGGATTATTTCAGATAAAGAAACAGTGGCTCAGGGAGCTGAGGACACTTGTCTGAGCTCGCGCTGCTTGGGAAGGGTGGAGCCAGATTTTTTGAAAGATAATTCTATTTATTTTTTATTGTTGTTAAAATGTACACAGAAAAAATGCACCGGATTCAACAATTTCTGCGTGTCAATTCTGTGACACTGATTACATTCTTCACGTTGTGCAACCATTCTCACCCTCGTTTCCCAAATTATTCTTCAACTATTTACATAAACTCACTGCCCCATAAGTTTCTTCTCTAATTTTGAGCCCATATAGACAGTTCTTTAAAAGAGCACAATGCTGAAGGCAGATATTCTTTACTAATTAAGCTAAACTACTGTTTGGTTTAAAGAAGACTTCAGAGGGTATTTTTGGCTTAAGGTTTAAAGATTATCTCAGGGCAATAATTTTGGGGGTTCATCCAGCCTCAGGGGCTCCAGGAAGTCTGGATTCCGTGAGAATTCTGATCCTTTTGATCAGGATCCTCCTGTAGAATCTTTGATCAAAATGCTCAGTAATGGTAGCCAGGCACCAGCCAGGTCTGGTCTCGTGGCAAAGGTGGCAGTTGTTCATGGAGGCAATTAGCAAGGCATTCCATTTGCAGAGCCAGATATAAAGTCAGGTCTGACTGACTTCAGGTGATCTTAACCATTAAGTTTGGAGCCTGGTACCTATTAGTTGTTCAGAAAATAGCTGTTGTTGTCAATGAATATTGATATTCATTGGAGCTGGGCCTTGTAATAAGGATTTCCACAGGGAGAAGAAGGAAACCCAGTAGCAGGCAAGGCTTGAACAAAGGCAGGGAGATGGGGAAAGATCTTATTCCTTCAGTGGTCTGTGCTTTTTATCTTCCACAAGGGAAGAGCTTGGAGCCCCTTGACTTATTCCCTCAGGGAACAGAGCTACTTGCTGCCAGGGGTCTTTGGGAGGCCTGGAACTTTAGGTCAAGGCTGTGGTAGACCTTAGGACTGGGGTCAAAGATATGGTAGGCTCTGCTCAAACTCTATCCTTCAGGAGGATGAGGCCTCAAGCCCGTATGACCTGTTTGCCCCTCAAGACCCACTCTGCCCCTTTCCTGGACCTGCTCTGGGACCTGGGCCTGACAACTCCAGACTCATCACTGGGGCTCTTGACTCACTGACTGCTGGTTGGGTTCAGCCAATGGGACGGCAGGAGTTGAGGGGGGTAGTGGTGTTTATTCCCAGCTCCCTCTCTGGTGAGTCACCACAACCGTCTACATCCCTTTACAGCTCTCAATACCGTTCCCTCTCTGAGTTCTAGAAAGTGCTCCCTCCTCTTGTCCTTCAGGCTGAGGTGAGGGGTAGAAATAAGCCCCACTACCAACAGTCCTTGAGTGGGCGGCATCCTTGGTTGTTTCGCTTAATCTCACCCACACCTCTGCAAATTACCTGCCTGCCATTAGCCCTTTCTCAATGATGCTTTTCAGTGGATCTGTTGCCTGATGGGACCCTGACTACATTTCCCCTCACTCTGTCCCCAGCTGCCCTTCCCTTTGCTCTCTCCTTGGGCTCCTGCCCTCCCCTTAGCTGGGTTGGGGAATGTCATTTTCAAGTTCTCGGTGGAGCCCGGAGCTCATGGGAGGAGAGTCCAGCATCATTTCAACAAACTCAACAACCACAGTGTTAAATAAACAAGGTCTTGTGGGCGGGCAGCTGCTCAGCTCCAGGAACTTCGGGGAAGCCTTTTGCTTCTACCCTGTCAGTCTGGTCTGGGCACACCATGGACTTACCAGTGGTCTGATATCTACACTCTCTGAGCTCTTCTGGGAATGCCCTCTGCCTTGGCCCTACTGAGAGGCTAGATAACCCCCTCAAAGCAGAACTTAAAAATTGGACTCTCTGAAGTTCCCTGAAGATGCTTCTTCCCTGCAGTCAGAAAGCCCTTCCCTCATTTGACCACATCCTCTCCAGCTTTGTGTCCATTTCTCCTAATTCATCCTTTCATAGGGTTCCCTAAGCCAACCCAACCACCCTTGAGGTGTAGGAACATGCTAGTTACTGTTAAAAGACTATGGCTGGCAAGGGAGAAAGCAGAGGAACCAGGTGGAAAGCTACTGGAATAGTCCAGGCAGGAGAGGATGGTGGCCTGAACTGGTGTGGTAGCCATGCAGGTGGTGAGAACTGGCTGGATTCCAGAAATTCTCCCATGTTAGCAACCAGAGCACAGGCGGGTAACAGCATAGAGTTCGTTGGCCAAACTTGACTCTGGGCTTTGGAAACTTGCATCCTGTCCCTGTGGTGCTCCATCCATTATTCCCTTTGGTCGTGTGGGCAAACAAAAGTCAGGAGAGGGCTGTTGTGTACCTCGTCATTTGGTGCATATTTATTGATTTTTTTTTTTTTAACTCAGTGTGGGCACTGTGCTAAATGGCCCTGTCACTCTGCTGCAGCCAGTTCCTTGGAGTGTTGTAGGTAACCATGTGAGACTGTTCTACCCCCACTTCATTTTCCCTAATAAAAATATCTGCTGCTTGTTTGCTTTCTTCTCCACAGAATCTCAAGAGCTTAGACAGTGCCTAGCATAGAGTCAGTAATAACTGAACACCTACCCTGTTGTTGGCACACATCACCTCATTGAAACCTCCATCAGCCCTGAGAGGTTGGGGAGTTAATAGCACCATGTTTCCAGGGAAACACAGAGAAGTGAGGACCCCTGCTCAGGGTCACAACACTGGGCAGTGGCACGGCTAGGATTTGAAGCGAGGCTTGCCTAACTCCCAGCCCTGCCTCTGTCCTCTCAGGGTCTGCACCCTCTCTCCCGCCTCCGTCCTCCCTCCCCACAAGGTTCCCGTCCGCCAAGCAGGGCTGAGCCAGATATGAGACAGGGGTTCCAAAGACCTTCCTCCTCCTCAGTTCAGAGACAAATATTTGTTTCTCCCAGTGTAAATACCCCTTCGTGTTTAATGAGGCAATCTCAGGCCATTTCCTGGCACAGCTCAGTGCCTGGAAGTCTCTTGCACTCTGGGAGGAACAGGCCTAGTAAAAGGCCTAGTAGGAGAGCCTTAATTGAGGGACTCAGAACCTCTCAGCAATTCCTCCCAGTTACACATGAGGAAACTGCAGCTCAGCGTGGGCAACTGACTCATCTAAGGTCACACAACCAGGACTCAAACCCATGCAATCTGACTCTTGTTTACAGGCTATGCCACCATTGTACCATGACTTCCTGTTGCTCCTGGACACTTCCCTGGCCCTCCCAGCCCTTTGTGTCACGAGGGGCTTGACTAAGCAAGCACTGAGACTCTGCCCTGCCCCCCTCCCAAGCTTGGATCTTGACATCTCCGGGCAACCTGAGTTCCCTCTGGGCATGGACCCCCTCCTGCCATCCCTACTTAAAGTGATACTTTAATAAATTATGCTTTTATGTTATTACACGTGGAGCTATAAAAGCAAGAGAGTGTGCAGCCGGGCTGAGGTAACACACCCGCGACTTTGCAATTTCCTGGTCTGGCCTGGCTCTGCTCCGTGCCGTGAATTTTTCATTAAAGTGTGCAGGTGACACCACAGGGGTAGATGCAGGCCAGGTATGCTCCCATGGCGGCCCTGTCCCTTCTCGGAACCAGACTGAAGTTGGACTGGTGATGGCAGAGTGGGCTCACACCAACAGTTATTGGAAATAACATCACCCTGGGGCTCAAGATAAAGCTCTGAATTCAAACTGCAAGTGATAAGAAGCATTCTACATCCCGGAGGAAGGAAGAGGCTTCCATTGGCAAATCATCTGTCCCCTGCTAGGCCCTGGGCCCGGCATTTGGCACATAGTGCCACGTTTCACCCTCGAAAGTCACCAGCTTGGCTTTATTAGCCCCGTTTGATGGGTGAGGAAAATGAGGCTCATGTCGTAAGTGGCAGGGTCAGGCCTGAACTCAATCTGATTCCAGAACCTGTGCTTGTAACTGCTCTGTTGTTCTCATTCATTTCTCTCTCTTTTTCTTCCCCAAACATGCAGATTCTTTCCAGGCGTCGTAGTTAATTATTGAGGCAATGGGCACATCAAATAGAGACAAAAACCCAACTTAGAATTTTGCGGAGCAGGAAGCCTCCTGGACTCCATACCTTGGCTGTGTGTTCTCTTCCTGGCGTGCCTTTCCTTCCTCCTACTGGGCTAGAAAACTGGTCTCCTGCTCAGTAGCCTCCCACTTGCCTCGCTCCTCCCTCTGCGTGCCCACTGATCAATGACTTGTTCACTGAAATGTGAGTCCTGAGTCCCAGCACATCTGAGGAATGTTAGTCTTCCGATCTGTGAAATGGACTAAGAATGTCCTGCCCTGTTGCCCTGTGTGTTTACTTCAAGGAAAGGCCTTGGGGAGTCTGTGAGGATGCAATTGTTGTCCCTGCCTTAGCAAAGAGGTCCCTGGGTGGTGCAAATGGTTTGCACTTGGCTACTAACCAAAAGGTTGGTGGTTTGAATCCACCCAGTGGACCACAGTAAAAAGGCCTGGTGATCTACTTCTGTAAGATTGCAGCCATTGAAAACCCTATGGAGTGCAATTTTACCTTGTCACACTTGGGGTTGCCATGAGTTAGAAGCAACTCAAGGGCAACAGGTTTTTTTTTTTTTTTTTTTTGCCTTGGTAGAAACCATGACTGTCCTGGGAAATTGTGCTTTGTCCTCCACCCATCACTAAGCAATTCCATGGACCAGCCAGGTGTTGGTGGAGCACAGTGAAAATGGGTCCAAAGCAACCCATTGAGGTGCTATGTGGTTCTCAGATGATTCTGGAAGGTTCTAGAATGAGAGAAGCAACACGAAAGCAGGAGCACTTGGCTGGTAATTGGATAAATTGTGTGTGTTCGTCTGTAAAGTGGGCTCTGGAATCTATGTGGGGTCAAATGAGAACAGCTCTGCCTCCTAGTGCACAGGCCAGACAGCCCCTCACTCCCAGGCTTTTTTGGGAAACCTTCCCAGGAGCTGAAGAGAAAGCTAAACTCAAAATAAACACCGGGCTCCAAACACCCCACCATTCTGGGCGAGTGAACCTTCTCCCAAGCCGGCTCGCCTCCACACCAGGCCCCAGAGCAGTCAAGAAGCAGCAGGGGCGGCTGGGGCCTCTAGCGCAGAATTAGTGAGATTAGCTGCGTGCTGGGCTACAGCAGATGTCCCCTCTCTGGACCCAGTGACTCACTTGCCTCCTTGGTTGAGAAAGGGATCCAGCCGGGCCTGAGACGGCCTGGTGGGTGGGGAAACTAGATGCAGGGCAGAGGTCGGGGTAAACACCCTGGCCAAGGTGGGAGGTCGGGTGGGGGTGGGGGTAAGAAGGAAGACAGAAGATTTCCACTTGCAGAAGGCAGAATTCTGGGAGGCTCCAGCTGCCCTAGGGCTGGATGACCCACCTGGAAAGACGGTGAGGGCCCAGTCCCAGAGGTATGCAAGTAGAGCCGGAGGACCTTTAAGGCCTAGAGGATTCCAGTGAGCACTAGAAGACAGATCAGCCATTGCAGGAGGTGGCCTATGATCAGAAGTGATGGTACTGAAGGGTGATGTCCAAGCTGCACGGAGGGCATTGGCAAAAAACAAATTTCCAGGAATTGACAGAATACCAATTGAGATGTTTCAATAAATGGATGTAACACTGGAAGGGCTCACTCGTCTATGACAAGAAGTATGGAAGACAGCCACCTGGCCAACTGACTGGAAGAGATCTGTATTTATGCCTATTCCCAAGAAAGGTGATCCAACCGAATGTGGAAATTGTAGAATAATATCACACGCAAGTAAAATTTTGCTGAAGATCATTGAAAAGCGGCTGCAGCAGTATATCGACAGGGAACTGCCGGAAATTCAAGCCGGATTCAGAAGAGAATGTGGAACCAGGAATATCATTGCTGATGTCAGATGGATCCTAGCTGAAAGCAGAGAATACCAGAAGAATGTTTACCTGTGTTTTATTGACTATGCAAAGGCATTCGACTGTGCGGATCATAACAAATTATGGATAACATTGCTAAGAACGGGAATTCCAGAACACTTAACTGTGCTCATAAGGAACCTGTACATAGATTCAAACAGAACAAGGGGATACTGTGTAGTTTAAAGTCAGGAAAGGTGTGCGTCAGGGTTGCATCCTTTCACCATACTTATTCACTGTGTATGCTGAGTAAATAATCTGTGAAGCTGGACTATACAAGGAAGAATGCGGCATCAGGATTGGAGGAAGACTCATTAATAAATCCGCATTATGCAGATGACACAACCTTGCTTGCTGAAAGTGAAGAGGACTTGAAGCACTTACTCATGAAGATCCAAGACCACAGCCTTCAGTATGGATTGCACCTCAACCTAAAGAAAACAAAACTCCTCACAGCTGGCTCAATAAACATCATCATAAATGGAGGAAAGATCGAAGCTGTCAAGGATTTCATTTTACTTGGATCCCCAATCAACACCCATGGAAGCAGCAGTCAAGAAATCAAAAGACGCACTGCAGTGGACAATTCTGCTGTAAAAGACCTTTTTAAAGTGTTAAAAAGCAAAGGTGTCACCTTGAAGACCAAGGTGCACCTGACCCGAGCCATGGTATTTTCAATCGCCTCATATGCATGAGAAAGCTGGACAATGAATAAGGAAGACCAAAGAATTGATGCTTTTGAATTGTGGTGTTGGGGAAGGATATTGAATATACCATGGACTGCCGAAAGAATGAACAAATCTGTCTTGGAAGAAGTGTAAACCAGAATGCTCCTTAGAGGCAAGGATGGCAAGACTATGTCTCACATACTTTGGACAAGTTGTCAGGAGGGATCAGTCCCTGGAGAAGGACACCATGCTTGGTAGAGGGCCAGTGAAAAAGAGGAAGACCCTCAAGGAGATGGATTGACTCAGTGGCTGCAACAATGGGCTCAAGCATAACAATTGTGAGGATGGCGCAGGACCGGGCAGTGTTTCCTTCTGCTGTACATAGGGTCTCTGTGAGTCGGAGCTGACTCCATGGCACCTAACAACAACAACCACATCAGAGGGACAGGCAAACTTTTCCTGTAAAGAGTCAGATAAACATTTTAGGCCTTATAGGTCACTGGGTCTCTGTTGTTGTTGCATAAAGGCAGCCATAGACAATAAATAAATGAATGAGCGTGACTGTGTGGCTATAAAACTTTATTTATAAAAATAGGCTGTGTACCAGATTTGGCCCGCAGGCCATAGTTTGCCAATCCTATAGAGCCTATGAAGCCCAGTGGCGAAGCGGTTAAGAGCTTGGCTGCTAACCAAAAGGTTGATGGTTCGAATCCATTAGCAGCTCCTTGGAAACCCTATGGGAGAGTTCTGCTCTGTCCTATAGGGTCGTTACGAGTCGGAATCAACTCCACAGCAATGGGTTTTTATAGAGCCTATGGTTCTCGGGCCTGTTGAGTGTGGGGGAGCTCTCCTGGAAGCTTTTGGATGGGAGGGCACTGACATGCTCTCATGGATTTGACCCTGCCCTTCCACTTGGACAGAGTATTTTTTCTTCTTCCTCCCTTAATTCCTTCCAGTCCATTCACCCACTCTATCCATTTGCCCATTTACTTCATTGTTTCAACAAATATCTAATTCATGTTCTAACTCATTTATTTGCTCACTAAATCATTCACTCACTAACTCACTGACATAAATTCATGCATTCACTTATTCATTCACTCATTCATGTATTCCTCTGCTAGAAGCTTGGGTTCTATAAATTGAAATACAGAAATGCAAAAGGAACCAGGATTGTTTTACTTGGAGAGAATCCGAGAAAACAAATAAGCTTGGTTATTGTCTTTTAGGCTCTGTCAGGTGTTATGTGAGGAAGATTCTGAGGAGTTATTTATTTTTTAATTAATTTAGGCATGGTTCAGGTACCCAAAGCCTCCTCTTTGCAAGGTTCTGAACAAGGAATACAAAGACATTGTCCTCGTTCTCCTGGAGACCACGTTCCAGCCGAGCCACAGACTGCAAGTGGCAGGATTTTTCCAGGCAGGGCAAAGAGCACAGGCAAAGACAGGGAGGTGAAGCAGAGTGAAGAATGTTCCAGAAAGAGTCCGGCAGGAGCATAGTGTGTGTGCATTTGTGTGTGCATGTGTGTGCCTGTGTATGACAGGCAGCGAGAAATGGGGCTGAATCCTGAAGGGCCTGGAATACCAGGCTAAGGAACTTGGCCTATATACTGAGAACAATGGGGAGCCATGAAAGAGAGCTGTAAGCAGGGGAGGGCATGGTCAGGTTCACAGTTTAGAAGCATCAGCTTGGCCATCTGTAGGAATGGGTCATTTAGGTGTGGGAGTGGGGAGGACCTCAGCGTGGACATCCCAGGGGAGGGGGCATGTCATCGGGGACAGAACAGGTAGGATGTGGGCTAGAATAGTCCCACATTCCTGGTGTGGGACTTCTCCCACTCATAGTCCCTCCCAGTTTTAGCTCCCCCTCCTCCCACCAAGCCTTTCCCCCCAAATGGAGGGGGTGGAGATGTAGGTAGTAACAGTGCATCCTGGGATTCCAGGCTGCATAGGCAGGGGATGGGGCTGAAGGGTTGCGAGGGTGGGGGTGCCTCGCTCCTCTCCTCTCCTCCACAAACAGTGCTGGCCGGAACTTGCCCCCATGCCTTTGATCTCACCATTTTTGCCTTTTCCTACCTTCTTGAACTCCTACCCTAGACTGAGGTTGGGGGGGTCAGGATTGTCAGTTCTTTTGGAGCCACTCCCAGGACTCCCGCCCTGCCCTGTTGGGCTTCTGGAGAGGCAGCCAAGAGTAGGAGCCTCTGCTCTGACAGAAGGTGCTGTGTGACCTTGGACGGAAGCTCTGCCCTTCTTTGGACCTCAGTTTCCTCAGATGAACCACAGCACCAACCTTATAGGGCAGCCGTGAAGTTTACTGAGCACTTGCCACAATACCTGGGTTCAGCACATGCTAGTTATTATCAAGTGCTAGTAATTATTGGGAGCAGTGGTGATTCAGGGGTAAAATTCCCGCCTTCCATTTGGGAATCCTAGGTTTGACTCCCAGCCAATGCACCCACCTCTTGCATAGACATCACCCATCTGCCAGTGGAGGCTTGGGTGTTGTTATGATGCAGAACAGGTTTCAGTGGAGCTTCCAGACTAAGAAGGACTGGGAGAAAAGCCTGGCAATCGACTTCTAAAAATCGGCCAATGAAATCCCGATGGATCACACTGGTCTGATCCACAACCGAACATGGGGATAGCACAGGAAGGGGAAGCATTTCATTCCATTGTGCAAGGGGCTGCCATGAGTCAGGGCCTGACTCCACTGCAGCTAACGGCAGTAGCAATGACTATTGGTCACTAATGATTGTTATTTATATTGATAATAATTACTGTTGTAGTTAGATGCCACGGAGTTGGTTCTGACTTGTAGCGGCCCTGTGTACAACAGAAGGACACTGCCAGATCCTTGACCATCCTCAGAAGTGTTACTATGTTTGAGTCCATTGTTGCAGCCACTGTGTCCATTCATTCCCTTGAGGGTCTTCCTCTTTTTTGCTGGCCCTCTACTTTACAAAGCATGGAGTCTTCATCCAGGGACTCGTCCCTCCTGATAACAAGCCTCAAGTATGTGAGATGAAGTCTCATCATTCTTTCTTTTAAGGAGGATTCTGGCTATACTTCTTCCAAGACAGATTTGTTTGTTCTTCTAGCAGTTCACGATATATTCAATATTCTTCACCAACATCATAATTCAAGGGCATCAATCGTGTAATAAGTTTATTGTCCTGTGGTGGCTTACCTGTTGCTGTGATGTTGGAAGATATGCCACTGGTATTTCCGATACCAGCAGGGTCACCCATGGTGGACAGGTTTCAGCAGAGCTTCCAGACTAAGACAGACCAGGAAGGAGGGCCTGGCAGTCTACTTCTGAAAAAATTAGCCAGTGAAAGCATTATGGATAGCATGGAACATTATCTCATATAGTGCTAGAAGATGAGCCCCTCAGGTTGGAAGGCACTCAAAATATGACCGGGGAAGAGCTGCTTCCTCAAAATAAATTATTATTAGGTAGATGAAAAAGGTTGGGTGTGTTGTTCCCTTTTGGTTTTCTAACTTCAGGTCTTTGCACGTGTCATTATAATACTTTACTTTGTCTTCTCAAGCAACTGAGTATTTGCCAAAATCCCATAGGTCCTGCCAGTTTGGCTCTTCACAACTGTTGCTCTCATTCTTCATGGCAGAAGAGGCCAAGGCTCAGAGAAGTGGTGTGATGTGCCCCTGGTCACACAGCTGGTTGGGGCAGGGATGGGATAAAGGAGAAGTGGGGAAGGAGGACCACTGAGAACGAAACACTGCCAGTGACCACCCCTGCCCGTCCCCAGCCTCAGGCCTGTTCCTGGCAAGATCCAAGTCCGTCCTGTTACTCCCAGGGATGCCTCAGCCTGTTTCCCACGCCCTCCTGCCTGACCCTCCTGCCCCACTGGGCTCCTGGTGCCCAGAGTCTGGAAAGTTCCCGGAGCCTGGGAGAGATAAGAGATGCCTTGCCCAGGCCCGTGGGCAGCGCTTGCCGCGGCCCCTTTGATCACAGACCAGATGGTCCTGGCAGCCCAGCTGCTGCAGAAGCAGGCTGCAGTGATAGGAGTGGCCCAGGAAGGGGCAGGGCCTGGTATCAGGCACCTGGAGGGGCACCTCCTGCCATCACCACAGCAACGGGCGCCCAACCCTGCAAACAGGAAGCTGCTCCTGTACTGACGGAGGGATAGACGGGCGTGATAGAGTCTGAGACCCTTTAATCTCCCAGAGGAAGTGGCTCAGGGAGCAGGCATGGCCCACCAACCTCCTGTCTCCTGATGGATGTGGGGGTGGGGCACAGCAGGGCCTTCCAAACCACACAGCTGCCCAAGTCCTGACTGAGGATAGATGGTGGGAAGAACTTCCCCACGTATCCAGGCTCACCACTCTAAGGTGGCTGGACCGACCCCAGGTAGGATACTGCTGGGCTCTGCTCTCCTGCTGCCCCATGAAGGTGGCAGCATCAGGTCCAGGCATGCAGCGTGGTGCCCGGGTTAGTACCACTGAGCTCATGGCCTCAAAATACCCCTTAGAGCCCTCTGCCCTGCTGAGGAAGCCAATCATCTTGCTCTTGGCAAGGCAACCTTGAGAAAGTCACTATTTGCTTATCTGTAAAATGGGGACACAGACTCTCACAAGGCAGGTATGAAGCTTTAATCTAGGAAATGTGTCTGTCTGTTGTTGTTAGGTGCTCTCGAGTTGGTTCCAACTCATAGCGACCCCGTGCACAACATAAGGAATTACTGCCTGGTCCTGTTTCATCCTCATAATTGTTGCTATGCTTGAGCTCATTGTTGGAGCCACTGTGTAAATCCATCTCACTGAAGGTCTTCCTCTTTTTTGCTGACCCTCTACTTTACCAAGCATGATGTCCTTCTCCAGGGACTGATCCCTCCTGATAACATGCCCAAAGTATACGAGACGTAGTCTCACCATTCTTGCTTCTAAGGAGCATTCTGATTGTACTTCTTCCGAGATGGATTTGTTTGTTCTTCTGGCAGTCCACGATATATTCAATATTCTTTGCCAGCACCGCAATTCAAAGGCATCGATTCTTCTTCCATCTTCCTTATTCATTGTCCAGCTTTCTCATGCATTTGAGGCAATTGAAAACATCATGGCTTGGGTCAGGTGCACCTTAGTCCTCAAGATGACATCTTTGTTTTTCATCACTTTAAAGAGGTCTTTTGCAGCTGATTTGCCAGACGTGATATGTCTTTTGATTTCTTGACTGCTGCTTCCGTGGGCATTGATTGTGCATCTAAGTAAAATAAAATCCTTGACAACTTCAATCTTTCCTCCATTTATCATGATATTGCTTATATGTCCAGTTGTGAGGATTTTTGTTTTCTGTATGTTGAGGTGTAATCCATACTAAAGCCCTAGTCTTTGATCTTCATCAGTAAGTGGTTCAAGTCCTCTTCACTTTCAGCAAGCAAGGTTGTGTGATCTGCATAACACAGGTTGTTAATGAGTCTTCTTCCAATCCTGATGCCCCGTTCTTCTTCACATAGTCCAGCTTCTTGGATTACTTGCCCAGCATACAGATTGAATAGGTGTGGTGAAAGGATATGACCCTGATCCACACCTTTCCTGACTTTAAACCATGCACTATCCCTTGTTCTATTCGATCGACTGCCTCTTGATCCATGTACAGCTTCCTCATGAGCATGATTAAGTGTTCTCGAATTCCCATTCCCCATAATGTTATCCATAATTTGTTATGATCCACACAGTCAAATGCCTCAGCATAGTCAATAAAACAGAGGTAAACATCTTTCTGGTATTCTGTGCCTTCAGCCAGGTTCCATCTGACATTGGCAATGATATTCCTGGTTCCTTGCTCTCTTCTAAATCCACCTTGAATTTCTGGTAGTTCCCTGTCAATATACTGCTGCAGTCACTTTTGAATGATCCTCAGCAAAATTTTGCTTGCATGTAATATTAATGATATTGTTGGATAATTTCTGCATTCAGTTGAACCATCTTTCTTGGGAATAGGCACAAATCTGAATCTCTTCCAATTGGTTGGCCAGGTAGCTGTCTTCCACATTTCTTGGCGTAGACAAGTTAGCACTTTCAGCGCTGTATCTGTTTGTTGAAACAACTCAATTGGCATTCCATCAATTCCTGAAGCCTTGTTTTTCTCCAATGCCTAACATCCGTTTAGGTCCTTTCTTTCTCTCCTGTGTTTTTAATGACCTCTTGCTTTCTTCATGTGTGATGTCCTTGATGTCCTTTCACAACTGGTCTGGTCTTTGGTCATTAGTGTTCAGTGGGCCAAATCTAATCTTGGGATGGTTTGCAAACTCAGGTGGTATATACTCAAGGTCATACTTTGGCTCTAGTGGACTTGTTCTAATCTTCAGTTTCAACTTGCGTATGAGTAATTGATGGTCTGACCCGCAGTCAACCCCTGGCCTTGTTCTGACTAATGTTATTGAGCTTTTCCATAGTCTCTTTCCACAGATATAGTCTATTTGATTTTGGGTAGTCCATCTGGTGAGGTCCATGTGCATCGTAGTGGTTTATGTTGGTGAAAAAAGGTATTTGTAACGAAGAAGTCATTGGTCTTGCAAAATTCAATCTTGCCATCTCCGGCATCGTTTCTACCACCAGGGCCACAGGTCAGGAGAAAAGGAGCTTAACTCTTAGCTTCCCCACATCTGGAGCCCCAACACCGGAGAAACACCAACAGCCCTGCCTCCAGCAGCCATGCAGGGTTGGAACGAGGAGCTGGCAGGCTGGGGGTTGCTAGGTCCTGAGCTGGCTTCATTCCTGCTATCTCTCATATCATCCTTCCAACAGCCCTGAAAGGCAGGGAATATGATCCCCATTTTACAAACAAGAATATTGAGGCTTGGGGCCTTCACTATCTGACTGAGTTCTCCTTGTGTCTTGGGCTTTCTAGCATTCCCTGAAAGTTCTGAGAATTCAGGTTGGAGGCTCAGCTCAGCTCCTGCAGAACAACTTGGGGATTAGGACAGAAATTGTTTACCTGGTGACTCTGTTGGTCCTGGGCAGCTACCTCAGAGGGCAGCCACATTGGAGGGTCATTGAGATCATCCCAGACTTTGGACCTTGCCCTATTCCAGCCTTCTCCGTTGGCTAGGCAAGCTGGAGTGGAGAGGATCAAGTTATGGGAGTCCTTCCTTCCTTCCATCCTCAACGTGGAGCTTCTAGAATGTGCCAGGTTCTATGCTGAATGATGGAGGTCCAGAGAGGAAAAAGATACGGCCCTGCCCTGCAGAAGCACAAAGTCCTCTGTGTGTATGTGTGTACATGCACGCACACACAGAATGATGTAAGAATTGTGTGAGGGATGGGAGAGATAGTACTGTTGATGAGGGTGGTGATGGAGCAATAATGGGGGAGATGGTAGTGGTGGTGATGGTGGTGGTGCTGCTGGTGATGGAGCAATAATGGGGGAGATCGTGGTGCTGCTGGTGATGGAGCAATGATGGGGGAGATGGTGGTGCTGGTGCTGTTGGTGATGGTGGTGGTGCTGGTGGTGGTCTTGCAGATGGTGTTGACAGTCTTAGTGATGGTGCTAGTTGCAATGGTACTGGCGTACGAGTACAGAGGTGTGCGGGGCAGCACTAGCTCTCACAGTTTCCCCCTTCAGCTTCTGCCTGGAGCGCCCACCCTCAGCCCTGAGGGCTGTGACTTGCTATCTCCTGGCCATGGCAGTTCCCTCAAGGCTCCATCTCTCCCTCTGGGGGATCAGTGTCACTTCACAGCCCTTCGGAGGCCTCAGTGCGCCCAGGCTCTTGGGAATGGTAGGCCAGAGAGACCAGGTGACTTGCTCCAGATAGTGACTGATCCAGGACTTTGGGCACCTAGTCCTAAACTCTGCGTTACCTGCCTGCTCCCTTCCTCATGTTCCACAAGCATTTCCTGGGCCTGTGCTCTGTGCCGGGCCCCATGCTGGGGTCTACAGCATAAGTGATCTACAGCATCAATGATCTTCTATTTGGAAAGGCAGATATCTCGACAAGGGTAACACACAAGGGTGAGAACAGACAGAGGGTGCCGTGAGCCCCAGTTAGGAGGTGTCAGGGACATCTGACTGAGGCCTTGAAGGATGCAGAGAAGTTCATTATTTGGGAAAGTGAGGGGAGGGCACTCAGCAGAAGGCACCGCAGGTGCAAAGATGGGGACGTTTGAGAAAGTGGAGTGTTTTCAGGGGACTGAGTCTGGAGCAGGGCCAGAGCTGCCCCTTCCTGCAAGGACTCCCCTCTACTTCCCCACCAAGCCCCTCCGGGGAGTCCCAGCATCCCTCTCCCCACCCTGAAATGACTGAGATTGTTTCAAAGTACCCAGCAAGAATTCAGCCCAGCAGGTTATACTGGTCAGGAGAAGAAGCTGCAGGGGGAGGGTAGGGCTCAGTGGGACTTCCTGGGAGAAGGCGAGACGTCCCAACCTCAGGCCAGGGCCTGTACCCCTGTGAGTGCTGATCTGTGAGAAGATTACAAAGGAGGCCAGAGTCAAATCAGCTTTGAAAAAGAGCTGGCGGGGCTCAACTCCTCTCTCAGTGAGGTTGCCTGGAAAAGCTCTGCTCCCTGCCTGGGAAGCTGGGTGTGGGGCCAGACCAGATGGAGTGCTGGGGAGAGTATCTGTGCGGGTGTGCATGTGTGTGTGTACGTGTGTGTGAGCATATCTGTGTGTGTGTGGCTGTGGGTGTCAGTATATAGCAGTTGGTGCATTTATGTTCTCCGTATGCATGCACGTGTACTGTATGGATGCACGTGCTTGGGCTTCAGTGTGGGCACATGAGCGTGTGTGTGCGTGTGTGAGAGAGAGAGAGCGAGGGAGGGGTGGGTCTGATACTGCCATCTTCGTATGCCTATCCCCCTCCTTTCCTTTTCTCTTCCTCTCCCTGCTTTTCTAGCATTGCTTTTTTTCCTTCTGTCTTCTCTCCTTCCTACTGTCTGTCCATCCCTTTGTCCCTCTGTCCCTTCCTTCCTTCAGCAAATATTTATGGAGGGCCTACCATGTGCCAAGTACTGTTCTAGGCTCCAAGGATGAACAACAGATGAAGAAGAAAAGATCCTTGCTCTTACAGAAACACATATCTTCCTGGGGTGGGGTAGACGTTAAATATTCAACAAGCAAACATGTAATATGCCAGATGGTGACAAACACTAGGGGAAAATATTAAACATGGTGAGAAGAGAGGGACTGTAGGGCTGAGAGGGCTCTTTTTCACAGGCTGGTGAGACAGGGCCTCACTTGTAAAATATCTGAGCAAAGACCTGAAGGACACGAGGCAGAGAGACATATGACTATGTGGGGGAAGGGTGTTCCAGGCTGAGGGCACAGCAAGTGCAAAGGCCCTGAGGTGGGAGCATGCTCAGGGCGTTGGAGGACGGAGTGGGGGAGTGGGGGATAGGTGGGAGGAGAGGAGCCGGCAAGGCCACAGGGACCAGCGGATCATGGAGGGCCCGGTGGGTCCCCATGGGGGGCTTTGGCTTTGAGTGACGTGGGGCGCCAGTACAAGGCTTTGAGCAGAATCACTCAGGGATGAGGGGGAGGCAGGGAGACCAGCAAGGAGGCTGGTGCTAGAATCCAGTAAGAGGGGAGGGCAGGGGAGGTGGCAAAGTTCCCGGTTTAGAATGTTACTTTTGACATAACAATTAGACATTGGGGGGATTTGATAACCCAGGCCTAGGGCTGGAGATCAAACTTGGGAGCTGTTGGTACCTGGAGAGCATTTAAAGCCAGCTCCTCTGAGGGCCACATCTGAGCATTTGCTTTTGTGTGTCCATGTGTATGCACACACATATGTGACAGGAAGCTGACCCAGAAGGTCCCCATTCACAGGCCAGTGCCCCACCCAGCTGTAGCCCCAGGATGGGTAGAAGGGTGGGAGGTGAAGGCGGGTAGAGGTAGGTTCAGGGCTGTTTCCGCAGGCAGATGAAAGGCACAGAGGTGTTGGTGTTGGTGTTGGACAGACCAGGTTTGCGTCTTGGTGTGACCTTGGGTGGTCCTTCACTGCTTGGAGCCCTCATCGGTAGTCTCCTGTATACAGTGGGGGTGATAACAGTGCCTCTCTCACAGAGTAGTTGTGAGGATTGAATGAGATGGCCATACAAAGAACTCAGATATAGATGTGGTTTCCTTTGTTATTATGGCACCCAGATGTGATAATTGTGTTGTTTTCCCCTGGGTGGGATTTAGGACAGTGCCTTTATTATGTTGCAGGCTCCTCTAAGGAGCTCTGGTGGTGCAATGGTTAAGCACTTGGCTGCTATCTAAAAGGTTGGTGGTTCAAACCCACCCAGCAGCTCCTCGAGAGAAAGACACTGTGATCTGCTGCAGTAAGGATCACAGCTTAGAAAACCCTATGGGGCAGCTCTCTGTCACATGGGGTTGCTATGAGTCGAAATTGACTTGACCGTACCTAATGACAACAATAACAACAGGTTCCTCTACAGCTGATAAATGAGGTAACTGAAGCTCAGAGAGGTTAACTGACTTTCCTAGGGCCACATAGCAACAGTGAAGGCGGCATTGGTACTGACCCCACGGGTGCTCCCCCATGGCTCCAGGCTGCCGCTGCCCAGGAAGCTTCAGGCAGGTGTGGGGAGGGGGGGGACGAGGGCTGAAGGCAGACCCACATGCCCAGCAATCTGCCCCAGGCATGAAAACGAGGCTGATGCAGCCTCATGCAATCTTGATTCTCCCATCGGCAGGGCACTGCATGTTCATTTCAATCTGGTTTTACTAGAAAAAGCAGTGACTTTTGGACACAGCCTTGTTGTTGTTACCGGTTGCTGTCGAGTCGATTGCGACTCATGGTGACCCCATGTATGCAGAGTGGAACTGTGCTCCATAGGGTTTTCAAGGCTGTGACTTCTCGAAAGCAGATCACCAGGTCTGTCTTCCAAGGGTGTCTCCGTGTGGATTCGAATCACCAACCTTTTGGCTGGTAGTTGAGTGCTTGGCCATTTAGGTCACCCAGGGACTCCTGGACCAGTATATGGGCAGAAAATCCTGTGGAGCCCAAGGTCCAAGGCACATTGTCCCTCAGAGGTGGCCCTGGCTTGGGCGGGGATGCTGGAGATGGTCGCTTCCCATACCAGAGTAGGGCCTGCATCGGCTCCTGGCTCGGTAATATGTGGACATCACCTGTGCATGACTGTGTGTGCAAATGTGTGTGCGTGCCCATGTGTATGCATATGTGTGCATGTGTGTCTGTGTGTGGCCACGTGTGTGTGTGTGTGTTTGTGTGTGTGTGTGTGGTGTATGGGGGGTTGAGGTGGGAGGCCAGAACTGTGTGGATGAAAGACTCCTTGAGGACCATCTCCCCTGCCCCAATGCCCTCCTCCTTGGCAGAGGGGACAGGGCTGGGGTCCCAGGGGCCCTTGAACCACATCGAGCTGCTATGGGAAGGTGCCCTGGTGCGTGGAGAGCAGAGACCGAGGCTCAGCTGGTGATTTATCAGCTCCTGCTCCTTTTGATCTTCTTCCTTCCCAGAGAGTTCCCTCCTCCACACCTGGGGGCTGCAGTGGGAGGCTCTGAGGGGGATTCCAGCTGGCCTGGGCAGCAGGGATTGGTATCCCTGACTCAGAAGCTGCTTCTCTCTTGCATGGCCTTGCTGTTTCTCTGTCCATGCCACTAAGTGGCATCACAGGCATCATGAGGGCTCCCAGTCCCTGTCCAGCATCCCCCTCCCTTCACCTGGTTCTGCGTCCAACCTTTCGGGGTACAGTTTGCTGATTTTCTGTCCTTCTCTTTCTGCTGAGACCCACGGGGTTTCTTCCTCCTTCCTCCCTGCCTGACACCCCTAAACCCCACTCCATTGTAATGAGCTGTTTTAAGCACTTGGACACACCAACAATTTCACCTTCTTCTCTGGTTTCAAGGGGCTGAAGAGGTCCCACTTTCAGACTGGGTCTGGGTATGGCTGCAAGCTGGACCTCGTGGGCGGATCCAGAGTGTACAGCTGGTTCCAGTCCTGGCTCTGCCCCACCCAGCTGTGTGACCACAGGTGAGCAAGCTGCTGAGGCTATGGAAGACCTCTTGGAAGGTTCTGGAAGAGCACCCAAACCCTGAGACCCAGCCCTGTCTATGAGGGAGGGGCCACCGTCAGGGCTCCCTCAGGCCTCACCATCTTCAGGAGGAACTCCAGCACATTCAGGTGGGGTTAGGGGCCTGGGAAGGTGGCCAGGGAGGAGGAGAGGCGGTGTTCTCAGCACAGTGAGCGCAGCCCTAGGCAGGGGCACCTGTCCAGGGCTCTGGGCCTTCAGAGCCCAGGTGACAAGCCCCACCACCTCTCTCAAGGTCAAGTACATGGGTGGGTGTGGAGGCAGAGGAGAGCTGACCAGAGTCCTCTTGACTGGGGCAGTGGGACTGAGAAGGGAGGGGCCTCGGGCACTTCCCCTGGGACATCTCTCAGGCCTGGGCAGGGGCACAAACAGGATGGGTGACAAGGGGGAGGTGGGAATGGCAGGACCAGGAATGGTGTGAGCTTGGGGACGACAGGGCATGGCTGTGTACGCGGCCCCTGTCTGTCCACCGTCTGTCCAGGGGGTTTTACAGGTCCGTGGGCACCATCTGCCTGTGGTCCTGGTAGTTTATTTCTTTCACCCTTCTGGGCTCCTGACCTCTTTCTCCTGCTCAAGGCCGGCTTGTTCCTCAGGCTCAGTGTTTCCATATTCAAATTGACCCTTCTTTCCCTTTATGACTTCTGAGTTTTATGACTTGCTGAGGAAGGTCTTCCCTATCTGAGATTATGAAAACATATTTTTTATTGATTATAGTTCTGTTCTCTAGGTTTGGTTTCTTTTCCTTCTTTCCCGTTGATCATTTTATCTGTTCCTGCCTCTATACCCATGGTGATTATATATTTGGGGCATTGACGATTCAGTGGTAGAATTCTTACTTTCCATGTGGGAGACCTGGCTTCGAGTCCAGCCACCACACATCTGTCCATGGAGGCTTGCATGTTGCTATGGCAGTTTTAGCAGAGCTTCTAGACTAAGACCTATCAGGAGCAAAGGGGTTGGCAATCCACTTCGGAAAATCAGTCAGTGATTTTCAGTGATTACAGATCACAATGGCCCAATCCTGTTGTGCATGAGGCTGCCATGAGTCAGGGACAACTCGACAGCAGCTAACAACCCTGTATGCTTACTTGTTTATTGTCCATCTCCACCCACTAGAATAGAAGCTCCTTGAGGACAAGGATTTTTGTCTGTTTCGCTCAATGCTGTATCCTGAGCATTTAGAAGTATGCAATACATACATGTTGAATGGGGACCAGGACCTGCACCAGAACTCCCAGACCCAAGACTGAGAAGGTCTTCATCTCCTTGGCTCCCAGGCCTGTCTCCTGCTCTTGCACCATGCATTTCCCTCCTGGTCCTGATCAGCGCTCCTTACTGTCCAGAGGCCTCTGCTCCAAGTGGATGCCCCCTCCCATCTAGAATCCCTCCTCCCGCCTCTTCTCACACCCCATGCTCCTCCACCCTCCACTACCTTGCCTCCTTCCTAACTAGGGGTGCATGGAAGAATGCTGATGCAATCCTTTCATAAATGCTTGTTGGGCGCCTGTGGTGCTCAGATCTGGGGTGCAGAGATGAGGAGCTACCACTCCTCTGGAGCTTCCCAGGGGGCAGGCCAACATCCTCTCCCTCCTCAGAACTACCCCTCCCCTCTGAGGACCACAACAAGGGTGAACACGTGCTGTCTGGGCTGTGGCTGGACACCTCTTCTGAAGAGACAGTTTTACTTCTCATGACTCACGTGTAATTGGCCCCAAAGTTGTTGCTCGTAAGCCCAGTAGTCTAGAAGGAACCATTAGTTCCTAGTACAATTGCTGGAGAGGAGTGTCAGGGCTTCCCCTAAGGGATAAGGAAGTTCCAGCCTCAAGGTGCCAATCAATAAAATGAGAGCATAATTATATCCCACCGAACTCCATAAACTCACGCATCACATGAATACAAGATGAAAACATCAGGGCCCATGGTTTTGCCGGGAATCCTGTGTCTGCACAAATCGAGGCTGATAACCATAACTCCAGATCACATTTATGGAGCATTGACTTGTGCTGTGCGGTCTTGCCTGCATGGGGCAGTAAGATTGAAGAGGCGTGGGTGCACTGAGGGGTTAGCCCCACCAGACTCAGGACTGTTGGAAAGTGGGGCATCCTCTCAGGCCAGGCTCCATACACATTGGTTTGTTCACACAGCCACTTGTTTATGCGTTTATTCACTCACACAGCACTCATTCATTTAGTCACTTATTCATACATTCATTCACTACCACAGTCATTTATTCACTCACTTATTTGTTTATTAACTCATTCATTTATACAATTGCTCTATCATTCACTTGTTCAGTCATTCCCTTATTCACCCATTCATTCATTTACTCTAGTTAGGCCGTCGTGAGCTGTCTACGAGTCAACTCTGACTCATGGTGACCTTATGCACAGCAGAACAAAATATTGCCCAGTTCTGTGTCATCCTCACAATTGCAAGCATGTTCCAGTCCATTGTTGTGGCAACTGTGCCAATCCATCTCACCGAAGGTCTCCCGTGGCCTTGTTGGTCCTAAATTTCACCAAACATGATGCCCTCCTCCAGGGATGATCCCTCCTGATGATGTGTCTAAAGCGAGTTGGACAATGTTCTGTTGTGACCTATAAAGCTTTCACTGGCTGGTTTTCAGAAGTAGATCACCACATCTTTCCTCCTCGTCTAAGTCTGAAAACTGCTGAAACCTGTCCACCATGGGTGACTGTGCTGGTATTTGGAATACTGGTGGCATAGCTTCCAGCATCATAACAACATGTGAGCCACCACAGTACAATAAACTGAAAGGCGAGTGGTGACCAGTTGGGTAGGACAGACAATAAACAAGATCATAGACAAATAAGTAAAACTAGTATAAATTGCCTAAGTGTGATGAAGTAAACCAACAAGGTGCTGGGGGTGGCAAATAACATTGCCAACTACTTTGGATGAGGTAGTCAGGAAAGACTTTCTGAGGACTTGACAATCAAGCCCAGACCTGGATGATAAATAGGGGAGTGCTATGCAAAAAGTGGAGGGGTGGGAGTCCTGGGCAGAGGGAAATGCATATGCTAAGGCCCTGGGGTGTGAGAACCTTGGTGTGTATGAGAAATAACACGGCTAGAGTGAATTGATGGTGGGGAGAGTAGTGGAGAGAAGGCTGGGAAGGGGCCTGGGCCAGAGCTGCAGAAGGGGGTGGGTCAGGACAGGGATGAGCTGGACAGGTCAGCCCCTTCACAATAGGAAAGGGCCCAGAGCCAGCCCCTTCCTTGCATCCTGGGCAAAGGCAGGGCAGGCCCACCCAGCCTCCTGCCTGGGAATTCAGAACCTCTGCCCCAACCGATGCATTCGAATGTGATGCTGATGAAGAGTGTTGAACATACCACTGACTGCCAGAAGTCCAGCCAGAATGGTCTTTAGAAGGGAGGATGGCAAGACTTCAACTCGCTTACTTTGGACAGATCATGAGGAGGGACCAGTCACTAGAGAAGGACTTCATGCTTGGTAAAATAGAAGGTCAACTTAAAAGAGGAAAACACTCAACAAGATGGGTTGACACAGTGACTGCAACAATGGGCTCAAACATAACAATTGTAAGGATGGTGCAGGACTGGCAACATTCGTTCGGTTATCCATAAGGTCGCTATGAGTAGGAGCTGACTCCACGGCACCTAACAAACCCCGACCCCTGGGCCCACCAGACTGGACCCTCCAGCATGTCCTGGCAAGGGACCCTGCAGGGCTTTAGGAGACACACCAGTACCAGCTTCAGTCTGCCCTTCCCAAATGCCATTCCAAATAGGCTTGACGAAACCAGAACTGTGAAATCCTGTCAAGGCAGCTGGAGGTGAGCAGAGCAGTGGAAGAATTTGGACCACGTTGAAAGTGCCCATGCACGAGAAGGTGAGAACTCCTAGACTCCCAGGGAAAAGCACAGCCTGGAAGGTGAAGCACGACATCCCGCCTCAAACCCACAACCAAAATATTTCATAAGAGCCCCCCTTTTCTTCCTCTCTCTTTATGTCAAGTAAAGGATACACACGGCCTTTCGACTTGTCACCGGGCCAAGAATAATTTGTGGCAGGAAAGTTTGAGCATTTGTAAAAATAAAATAAAAACTAAAAAAAAAAAGAAAAGAAAAGAAAAAATGAGAACGCTTGAGTATACATTCGTGTGAAACTAAACAGAGGGCAAGTTATTTAGGTGGTAAAACGTCTCCGTGGTTCCCTCCCGTCCCCTGCACCCTGACACACGGCCCCTTGCCCAAGTGTTGAAATTGAGATTGTTCGAGTATTTGTTTTGTTAATCTCCTGCCAGGGCTGAGGGGCTGTGTGCTGGGTTTCTTCTTGTTCACGCAGGGCTCTGGCTGCCAAACGAGTTTCCCCCTCTCCTAGCCCAGAGCAAGGGACCTGTGCACCTGTTCCCTGCCTGTCTGGGGCACCGGTGGGCTGCGAGACCTTGTTCCTCATCCCAAGAGTGTAGCTCCACCCACCTGAGAATCCTTGCTCCTTGAGTGTACCACAGGCCAGGCCCTGTGTGAGGCACTTTCCCCTCGGTGATCTCCCTGCATCCCCAAAATGCTTTTTCAAATAGATCTTAGCGGTCCCATTTTTTCAGGTAAAGAAACTGAGGCTTGGTGAGTCAGCAGGTTAATGGTAGAGGGGGAAGTGGGGCCCAGGTTTTTCTGATGCCTGGTCAGGATCTTTCTGTAAAGGCTGAGCCCTGTATGGGCTGGACCAGACCAGAAGGAGGGGATAGATCATGATGATGATGGTAGGATTTTTGTTGGGGGAAACCCTGGTGGCGTAGTGGTCAAGTGCTACAGCTGCTAACCAAAGGGTCGGCAGTTTGAATCTGCCAGGCGCTCCTTGGAAACTCCATGGGGCAGTTCTACTCTGTCCTATAGGGTGGCTATGAGTCAGAATCGACTCGATGGCACTGGGTTTTGGTTGGGTTATATGGTGGGAGCTGTGGGGAGCACATTAAATATGTTATCTTGTTGGCTTCTCCCAGTAACCCTGTAAGGTAGGTTTATTGTTCCCATCGGACAGATAAGGAAAAAGGGGCACAGAAAGATAGGGGAAACAGCCCCCTGTACAGCATCTGCCTTTGGAGGCCTGTGCTGGGTACCAGGCACATTGCACATGCCCAACACACAGCTGTTCCCATTCCCGTTTGTTCACCTTGCGCTCACTCTTTTCCCTAGAAGGGTCAGACCATGAGAGCTGAAAGGCCAAATTCAAAGCCCAACTAACTCATTATACGGATGGGGAAACTGAGTCCAAGATGGGGGAAGGAACTTGCCTAAGGATGGGCAGAAAAAACAGGTCAGATGGTCAGTGGGGGCCTAGCTGGCTCCCGGGAGGTAGCAACTGGGATGGAGTAGGAGCTAGAAGATGTAGCCTGGCCTGGGGCAGAGCCTGGCTGTGGCTTGGAAAGGGGCTCAGTGGGGAGGGCCTGGGGAGAAGGGGATCACTATGAGCATCCCCCACCTCACAACTTGACTGCCTCCCATTAGCCTGCTACCATTGAGTAGATTCCAACCCGTAGTGGCCTCACGTGTGCAGAGCAGAACTGTGCTCCATGGGGTTTTCAAGGCTGCGGCCTTTGAGCAGTACGCCTTTCTTCCCAGGCACTGCTGGGTGGGTTCAAACCACCAACCTTTCAGTTAGCAGCAGAGGGCTTAACTGTCTGCCCCACCCAGGGACTCCTGGCTGCCTGCAGACTTCCCTGCACACCCTCCCCATCCCTCCTTTGGTGAGACTCCAGGCCTGGGATTGCAACCAGGTCCCACCACTCTGGGAACCTGGGCAAGCCCCTCCCTTCCCAGGTATCAGTGAAATGGGGGACAGTGGCATGTACCTCCCCCAGCAGGTGCAAGGACAAGTGAGATAATGCAGGTGAAAGGCCAAGAAAGAAGACAGAAATGAAAGTTGTTGTTATTTTTATTATTACTACATCAGATAACTGGTTGGGCTGCATTTTTCCCCAGTTGCCCCGGGGCCCTGTAGAACTGGCTTTAAACTGGGTTGGAAATTGCCGAGGATACAAATCAGGAAATCTAGGTTCTACCCCAGCTCCCACGCTGATGTGCAGGGGTCCTTTGGATGAAACCCTCTCCCTCTCTGGGTCTCTGTCTCCCATCTGGACAGTGCAGCGTGGCTGAGGTGCTCTGTCTCGGTGTCTGAAACTTTGTAGATGGCAATTCTTGGTGTGGTTGGGTTTGGGGAGACAGAGAGAAGGGAAGCCAGGCAGGGACAGGTCTTTGGCATCTCCCTGGGTGTCTGACCCTGAGTATGAGTCTTCGGCTCCCTCCTTCCCATAACATTTTTGGGAGGAGGGGGCACCGTCCCAAGGCCCCAGCGTGGTGATGAGCATCAACCAGGGGGATCCTAGTCAATGGAGCCGAGACAGAGGCTGCAGGGAGAGGAAGCTGGGTGAAGGCGAGTAGCGCCCGTTCAGAAGGCTGGATCAGGAGCTGGACGTAGACGCCCACAGGGGCTGGGCACACAGAGTGTGCACATCGCCACCTAGGCCCCGAGGAGGGCAGCGCAGCCCAGCCGGGCTCCAGGGCGGCGGCCTGCTCTCTCCACATCCAGAGCACCCATCGCGAGCCCTGCCTGTGCTGGGGTGTGGGGGCAGATCGCCACCCTAATGCGACCCACCACCCCTGTGTTCAGGGTGTTCACAACATGGACCATGGCCGACATAGAGTGGGACTGCCTTGATTTCCTGTTCCTGCTTTCTTACTCACCAGCTGACTGCCTGACCTTGGGCAAGAGGCTTAACCTCTCTGAGCCCATTTTCTCATGTGCGAAAGAGGGAACTATTCCTCCCCTGCAGAGTCGCTGAGAGCCTGAAGTGGGATATTGCATGTGAAGTCCCCAGCCCAGGTGCTGGTACAGAACGAATTATCAGTGGCTGGTCGTTCCCTTTCCCTCACCTCCACAACTGAAGTCATAGGAGATCACTGGAAAAGAAGCAACTCGCTGCTTGGGAGAGACAAAGGAGGCTTCACTGAGAAGACAGGGTATTAGAATAGGGTTTTGAGGGATGAACAGGAGTTCCCTAGGTCCAGGTGTCTGCAATGGCAGGGACCATATCTCTCTTGGATCATCCTTGTTTCCTCAATGTTTCCTCAATAATAAGAGCTCAAGAGATATTTGCTGGTTGGATGGGTGGCATTCCAGGTGGCAGCGACAGCATAAGCAGTCAGATGGAGGCATGCATAGGTCTGGAAAAGAAGTTTAGTTCCTCTTCTGGGCCCCCCAGTGCTTTGCCCCTGTAAAGCCTATTGTATGTGTGGGCTGATTTGTCTGTGTCCCCTGGTGGGTTGAGGGTGCCCCAAGGGCAGGCTTCTATTGGTTTCTCCTTACAGTCCCTAAGGCCCAGACAAGGCCTGGCCCAGAGGACAAGGCCTTGGGCTAGATGCTCAAATGAAGGATGAAAGGGATGTCCCTTTTGATGACTGCCAAAATTCTTGCTTTGGGTGAGGAGCGTGTGTGTGTGTGTGTGTGTGTGTGTGTGTGTCACTGCCTTTTCAGCAACCTCCCCCCTCTTCCCAGGGACCCAAGGATGAAGTCCAAGCATTTCATCCTGCCTTACTGGGCCCTTTCTGATTGGCCTCTGTCCACAGCTGTGGCCATAGAAACCTGTCAGATGACCATAAAGGAGGGCAAAGGCAGATGCTGGGCGCTGGCAGGAACAGGGTCTGCTGTTTTAGGTGGGGTGGTCAGTAAGGGGTTCTCCCTGAGAAAGTGACATCATCAACTCCCCTGACCCTTCCAGCTAGCACGTTCTTGGCTCTGGGCTGCCTGGCCCAGCTCCTTTGTAGCCTTGTGACCTTGAACAATTTGATTAGCCTTTCTTTGCCTCAGTTTCCTGCTCTGTATAATGGGGATAAAATAGTACCTGCTTCCCAGGTGGCTGTGGGTATTGCACCTCTTTTCATTTGCAGAAGGCTCAGGATAGCAGGTGGTAAGTTGCCAGTGCCCACTAAATGGGGCTGCATTAGTTATCACTGTTATTGCTTTTATCCCATTTGTATTTATCCATTCCTCTAGCTGCACCATCCGTTGAGTCTTGTCCAATCCTCTGGAAATGGGAGGAACTTCCCAGGGGAGCTTGGCAAGGCAGGGGAGTAAGGATGGTGCCTGGTAACCCTTCCAACTGCTGAACGCTAATGGGGGTGAGTCAAGTTCTCAGTTACTGGCCAGGGCGGCGCCATGTCCTTTACATGGACCATCATCTCACCTAATCCTCACAACTCCCCTGGAAAGGGAAGCCCATCCTGCAGTGGTAGAAACCCCTGAATCAGGAACCAGCAACATGCCTCTGATTCGCAAGGGGCTGAGGTGGGATTTGAACCCTGGTCACCCTCCCTGGAGAAATACCTTTCAGCTCAGGTCAGGTTCACCTTGGCTGAAAGTTTCATCAACAAAGGAGGCCAATGCTGTATTGACTGGATTGGAATTGGAGTGAATCTGGAGGAGACTCTCTGTGGGCCACTGTGGGCTTCCTTTCTCAGGGGAAGACACATCATTGTACATTGATATGCTCACATTTAACTGTCTTTAGGGATGGAGAGATAGAAATGAGGGTGAGGGAAGGAGATGGAGGGAGAGAGGATGGAGTTTGTTCTACTGAGAGGACAGCTCTACCCGTTGTCCCGCCTCAGCTTTGCATGGAGTTGGTGCCTGAGGGCTGAGACAGCACCTCTGCAGTGCTGCTGGCCACCTCTGTTCCACGTGCCTTCGTGCGGGTTAGCCTGTTCCTGAGTTCAGGTGGTTCTGCAGGGTGAAGTTACTGAATTTTTAAACCTGGTCCCCAAACAAGCCCACTACTTCATCTGGTCACCAAAAAGGAATAACCCACGTGGTAGCAAAGCACCATGGTTGGAGGGATGCCCCAAGTGCAGCTCCTTCACAAGGGGGTTGCCAGGGGGGCTAAGACAACCTGTGCTTCTCTTTGTATGGGCACCAGCCCCAGCACAGAAGGTCTCCAGGTGTAAGATGTGAAGGGAAGAGTGCCAGGATGGGGTCAGAAACTAGAGACTGACCTCAGCTTGGACCTGGTGTGACTTTGGGCAAGTCCCTTCCCTTCTCTGGGCCTCGTGATCTCTCTCTGTAAAATGGGTGCACTATCACCAGCTCTAATGCTATATATGGCCAGGTCATTCATTAAGGCAACAAACTTCTATTGAGAGCCATTTATGTGCCAGGCACTGCTGTAGGTATTGGAGTTACAAATGAGAAAGAGAATGAAGAGGTCTGCTCTCAAGGAGCTTGTATCCTTGGTGGAGAGACAGTGAACACACCAAAGATTAAGGTAATTTCAGGTGGTGGTAAGTGACAATAAAACATCTTTTCTTCTTGGTCAAAAGTTTGGGGTTTTCTTTTTTCTAAGAATGATGGGAAGCCATTAGAAGGGGGTGATTTAGAGGGGCAGTGGTGGTTCAGTGGTAGAGTTCTTACCTTCCATGTGGGAGACCAGGGCTCGATTTTCAGTCAATGCAACACATGCGAAGCCAGTCTGTCAGTGGTGGCTTGCATGTTGTTATTATGCTGGCCAGGCTTCAAAGGAGCTTCTAGCCTAAGATGAACTAGGGAGAAAGGCCTGGTGATCTACTTCTGAAAATCAGCCAGTGAAAACCCTATGGATTACAACAGTCCAATCCCCACCAAATTATGGGGGAGGCACAGGATTGGGCAACCGAGAAGCCACTGGTTCTCTCTCCCACAAACTGCCTGAACTCAGGTTGACTGGCCAGACAAGACCGCGAAGTTCTTCACGGGTCCACAGGATTGGCGCGCTTGTGTGTTTGGAACACGTGGCTGCGGGAACGGAGGTGCCTCCTTGATTCTTGAATCTCATCTCTGCCTTTCAGCTGAGGCCAGGAATGTGTCTGGCTGGAGACAACTGGCGTCACAGCTGCGATTCAGAGACTTCCAGGGCTGGGAGGGACCGAGAGGTCTTCCCATCCATCCCCTTGCTTTCAAGCGGGATGTCCTCCCTCCTCCCCCAAAGATCATTCCAGCCAAGGGGAATGTTATCTTTTCCCCAAAGAGCTCCTCTCCTCTCCCTCAAGCCTTCATTCCTGTGGGGAGCAACTTCCAGCCAAAGACCTCTTCCCAAGGACTGTAGACATCTTTACTTCTGTCTGGCCAGTATATACTCTCCCGACTGATAACAGCACCCTGTTTTTCCTTAGGGAACCTCCCTTCCCCCACTCTCAGGGTGGACATGTGGTCCAGTCCTGATCATAGTCTCCTGGTCTCAGTTGGTTTGGGTGATAATGGGATGCAGACAAGGCCAATCAGATGGAATTCTGGGATTTTTGCTGCAAAAGTGGGGAAGCAGTACTCTCTTTCAGTTGGGATTGCTGTTAGGGTGGAAGCCTAAAGCTGCTACCATTTGGGGCAAAGCCTGCTTGGGAATGAATCTAAACAGAAAAGCAGAGTGGGGGTGGGGGGGGGGAGCTGGAGAGAGATGGATTCCTGATGACAGAAGCTGAGTACCTGGATCTAGCCATGCCTGAAGCTGGTGACCCAGGGACTTTTTAGTTGTGTGAGCTAATAAACTCCTCTTCCTGCTTAAGTCAGTTTGTGTTGGGTTTCTGTAATTTGTAGCAAAAGCCCATCAAGTCCATCCTAGGTCCTTGCTTCTGCTGAAAAACTTTTGTCCATTGGCTTTGCTCTCAGGGGGCTGGAGGGTCCCTGGTTTTGCCCTTAGCAGGACCCTTTTCATCTCCCCAAAGTCAGCTGGCCAACTGCTGTTCAACATCTGTGTTTCTGCTTGGATTTAACCCATTCCTCTCTGTTTTTTCCTTGGTCTAATGTTATTCAGAATTCTTGCAGATACAAGTGAGAAAAGCCAACATTATACCAGTTTGAGTAAAAAAGGGACCTTGATGGCTCCCATGTCTGGAAAGTGGCCTGGGGAGGGGAGGTGGATCTCAGAATCATGGCCTTGGGGGCTGGAATCAGAGCTCACAGTGGCCAGGATGCTCTCTGTCCATCACTCAACTCTGCTTGTCTCTGCTTTCCTTTGGATGAAGAAAGGAATAGACAATTCCTTTCATTCTCTCTCTTCTATGGGGTTGGGAACATTGTCGCCATCAGTCCAGCTTAGCAACCCCAGTCCAAAACAAGAAAGCTGCCTTCTCCCAAATTTCATTTGTTAGTCCTAAGGAGGGACTTCAAAAAAAATTTTTTTTTTATAAAAATATAAATAACACAACATCTACCAATTCAACGTCTTTTGTGTGTACAATTCAGGGACACCATTGACATCTACGATGTTGTATACCCATCACCAGTGTCCATTGCCAAGTTTTTCATCATTATCAACAGAAATTCAGTGCTTCCTAAATATTGACTCACACTTGCTCCTTTCTCTCATTCCTGGTGCCACTATTAAATTTTGATCTCTACATATTTGCCTATTCTGGGTATTTTATCCACCACCCATCTGTCAGTTTGTCATACCATGGTGGCTTCTGTGTTGCTGTGATACTGGAAGCTATGCCACTAGTTTTCAAAAACCAGCAGGGTCACCCATGGTGGACAGGTTTCAGCTGAGCTTCCAGACTAAGATAGAATAGGAAGAAGGAGCTGGTGGTCTGCTTCTGAAAAAATTGGCCAGTGAAAACCTGATGAATAACAGCGGAACATTGTCTCAAATAGAGCCAGAAGATGAGACCTTCAAGTTGGAAGGCATTCAAAATACAACTGGGGAAGAGCTGACTGCTCGAAGTAGAGTTGACCTTCATGACACGCTTGAAATAAAGCTTTTGAGGCCTTCATTTGCAGATATGGCACGACTCAAAATGAGAAGAAACAGTTGCAAACATCCATTAATAATCAGAACATGGAATGTACAACGAATGAATCTAGGAAATTTGGAAATCATCAAAAATGAAATGGACTGCATAAAGATTGATATCCTAGGCATTAGCGAGCTGAAATGGGCTGGTATTGGCCATTTTGAATCAGACAATCTTATGGTCTACTACGCCAGGACGACAATTGAAGAGGAATGGCGTCACATTCACTGTTAAAAAGAACATTTCAAGATCTATCCTGAAGTCCATCACTGTAAGTGATGGAATAATATCCATATGCCTGCAAGGAAGACCAGTTAATATGATTATTATTCAAATTTACGCACCAACCCCTAATGCCAAATATGAGGAAACTGAAGATTGTTACCAACTTCTGCAGTCTGAAACTGATCAAACATGCAATCAAGATGCATTGATAATTACTGGTGATTGGAATGCAAAAGTTGGAAACAGAGAAGAAGGATCTGTAGTTGGAAAATGTGGCCTTGGTGATAGAAATGACACTGAAGATCTCAGGATAGAATTTTGCAAGACCAATGACTTATTCATAGCAAATAACTTTTTTCAACACCATAAATGACATCTATACACATGGACCTCACCGGATGGAAAACACGGGAATCAAATCGACTATATCTGTGGAAAGAGGCAATGGAAAGGCTCAATATCATCAGTCAGAACAAGGCCAGGAGCTGACTCTAGAACAGACCATCAATTGCTCATATGCAAGTTGAGGTTGAAGCTGAAGGAAATTAAAACAATTCCATAAGAGCCAAATTATGACCTTGAGTATATCCCACCTGGATTTAGAGACCGTCTCAAGAATAGATTTGACACATTGAACACTAATGACCGAAGACCAGACAAGTTGTGGAATGACATCAAGCATATAATACATGAAGAAAGCAAAAGGTCATTAAAAAGACAGGAAAAAGAAAGAAAAGACCAAAATGGATGTCAGATAAGACTCTGAAACTTGCTCTTGAATGTAGAGTAGCTAAAGAGAAATGGAAGAAATGATGAAGTAAAAAAGCTGAATAGAAGATTTCAAAGGGCAGCTCAATAAGACAAAGTATTATAATGAAATGTGCAAAGACCTGGAGTTAGAAAACCAAAAGGGAAGAACACACTTGGCATTTCTGAAACTGAAAGAACTGAAGAAAAAATTCAAATTTTGAGTTGCAGTTTTGAAAGATTCTATGGGCAAGGTATTGAACAATGCAGGAAGCATCAAAAGAAGACAGAAGGATACACAGAGTCACTGTACCAAGAAGAACTGGTCGATGTTCAACCACTTCAGGAGGCAGCAGATGATGAAGACCCAATGGCACTGAAGGAAGACATCCAAGCTGCACTGAAGGCATTGGCAAAAAACAAGGCTCCAGGAATTGACAGAATGCCAGTCGAGATGTTTCAATAAACAAATGTATTGCTGGAATTGCTCAGTCATCTATGCCAAGAAATTTGGAGGACAGCTACCTGGTCAACCGACTGGAAGAGATCCATATCTGTGCCCATTCCAAAGAAAGGTGATCCAATTGAATGCAGAAATTATCAAATAATATCATTAATATCACACCCAAGTAAAATTTGGCTGAAGATAATTAAAAAAAACAGTTGCAGCAGTACATAGACAAGGAACTGCCAGAAATTCAAGCCAGATTCAGAAGAGGATGTGGAATGAGGGATATCATGGCCGATATCAAACAGATCTTGGCTGAAAGCAGAGAATACCAGAAAGATGTTTACCTGCGTTTTGTTGACTTTGTGTTAGATGGGCATTGGACTGTGTAGATCACAACAAATTATGGATAACATTGGCAAGAATGGGAACTTCAGAACACTTCATCGTGCTCATGCAGAGCCTGTACATGGATCAGGAGGCAGTCGTTTGAAGAGAACAAGGAGATAGTGCATAGTTTGAAAACAGGAAAGGTGTGCGTCAGGGTTTTATCCTTTCACCATGCTTATTCAATCTGTATCTGAGCACACAATCTGAGAACTGGATTACATGAAAAAGAATGTGGCATCAAAATTAGAGGAAGACTCATTAACAACTCGATATGTAGATGATACAACCTTGTTTGCTGAAAGCTAAGAGGTCTTGAAGCACTTACTGGTGAAGATCAGACTACAGGCTTCAGTCTGGATTACACCTCAACACAAAGAAAACAAAAATCCTCACAACTGGACAAATAAGCAACATCATGATAAACAGAGAAAAGATTGAAGTTGACGAGGATTTCGTTTTACTTGGATCCGCAATCAACACCCATGGAAGCGGCAGTCAAGAAATCGAACAACATATTGCATTGGGCAAATCTGCTGTAAAAGACCTCTTTAAAGTGTTGAAAAGCAAAGATGTCACTTTGAGGACTGTGCTGAGTCTGACCTAAGTCATGATATTTTCAATTGTCTCATATGCATGCAAAAACTAGGCAATGAATGAGGAAGACCACAGAAGAATTGATGCCTTTGAATTATGGTATTGGCGAAGAATATTGGATATACCATGGCCTGCCAGAAGAATGAACAAGTCTGTCTTGGAAGAAGTACAGCCAGAATGCTTCTTAGAAGCAAGGATGGCGAGACTTCATCTCATGTACTTTGGACAAGTTATCAGGAGAGACCAGTCCCTGGAGAAGGACATCATGCTTGGTAAAGTAGAGGGTAGGTGAAAAAGAGGAGGACCGTCAACGAGCTGGATTAACACAGTGGCTGCAACAATGGGCTCAAACACAGCAATGATTGTGAGGATGGTGCAGGACTGGGCAAAGTTTTGTTCTGTTCGGCACAGGGAAATGGGGTACAATGATTGTCCAAGTCTAGATTGTGTGCCCATTCCCTTTGGGAGGGGCTGTGCAATTCAGTGATTGACAGAATGGGGCGGGGGGGGGGAGGAGGGAAGGGTACTTTGCCAAAGGAGAAAGAGCGGCTGATATTGGACAAAGGGTGGGGCTTGTGGGTGAGGAGATGCTAGACAGAAAAGAGCAAGAAATATCCACCATAGCCACAGCCACCACCACCACCATCTGCCATCATTTACTTAATCCCTAATACGGGTCAGGCACCATGAGAGCAGATATAGGGGAATTCATTCATTCCTTTATTCATGTACCTGCTCTACACAGGGCCCTAAGCTAAAGACACTTGGTGAGATGGGTAGCTCTTGACTCATAGAGAAGAAAATTAAACAAGCAATTCCATTTTCCCAGAACTAGGGCACTGACAGGGAAATATAAGCTATTCAGAGTAGGGCCAGCTAATGCAGTCTTGGCAGGGTGGTCAGGGAGGGCTTCCAGGAAGAAGTGAGAGATGAGTGGAGAGCTCCAGGAAGAGTAGGAGGTAGCCAGGAAAGGACTGAAGAGAAGAGGCTCCAGGAGCGGTGATACCAGGAGGAGCACTTTCTGCCCCGTGGAGTTCAGGATGATGTGGGAAGGCGGGACATTAACCTCTCCATTTGTCTACACCTTCCCTCCCGCAGCAGATGTTAAGGGAGCACCAGGTGTGGCCTCAGCTCTGGGCTGGGCATGGAATTTGGAGGTGAGACAGCCCCAGCCGCTTTCCCCAGGAGCCCCACAGAGGGAGGCAGGTGTGGGGAGGTAAGTGACTCCAGGGAGGAGGTGACATCTGAGCTAAGTTCACCAGGCAGAAAGGAGGAGCTACAGGACCCTGATGCTCAAGGTGGATCCCTAGATAAAAGGCTTCAACCCACTGTCTCCGTAAATACAGCCTGTGGGTGTCCCACACAGCGTCCTCTCACTTAAGAGAAGCCCCAGAGAAGCCTGTCGCACCAACATTCCTTGGCCCATCCCAAAGTTTCAGTCTTGCTCTCTCTCCTGTTCTCCAGCTGATATGTAGGAGGAAGCAAGTCAGGATGCTGATGAAAAGGGAGGTAGTACCCACCTGGATGGGAGGGTAGGAGCTTGGGGCTTGATCTGGCTTCCAAGTCAGGAAATGGGCATTTAGGTCCTCATTCAGCCACACACTCCCTGTGTGACCTTGGGCAAGCCCCTAGCCCTCTCCAGGCCTCAACTGATCCCCCTGTTTAGATGGAGGAAAGTTTAGGACTTGATAAAGCGCCACGCAGTTCTACATCTTGGGATTCCTGGGCTGCCAGCTGGCCAGGGCCAGAGGATGGAGGTGAGGTTGAAGGGGGGCTCCTGGCTCTGGGCCAGCCTGCAGGTCCTGAGTCATCTTCCAGGCAGCGAGTGACCTCTCCATACCCCTGTCTCCCCCCAGCCCTGTGACCCTGGGCGGCACACAGGGCCAGGCCGTTCCAGGCAGGCGGCACAGTGGAAATCACAATATTGACCAAGAGCGCAGGAAGTGGGGAGGACAGGCCGCTGGGGTTCCCGGCCCAGGGGAGACAGCTCGTTGAGTGATGAGCTCGGAGCCAAGCTCTCCCTCCCTCCTGGGTCACCGTTCTGCTGCGGCCTGCCAGGGCTGCTCCTCCTGGCTCCAGGGCCCCCTCCCTGGACGGCCCTCCTACACATTCCCCTGGCCCAGGACCGGGAGGGGAGCTGCTGTGAGCTCAGCAGCCTCAGGCCCTGCCGCCTTCCAGCCAAAGCAGAGGCTCCCTTGTGCTTCCTGGGCCAAGACCCAGACTAGAACTGCTTCATCACAGAATGCAGGCTTTTGGAATAGTTCTGCTTCCCATTTAACAGATGGGAAAACTGAGTCTCAGAAAGTCACTTGGCCGGTTGTGTCAGAGCCAGGATTCAAACTCAGATCTGCCTGACTCTGGCCAGTGCTCTGCCCACCATCCGTGAGTCAGTTACTACTGTTAATTATAATAGTATGAATAATCAACTACTCAGTCCTTACAACAACCCTAAAAAATAAAAACAAAAACCAAACCTGTTGCTGTCGAGTCGATTCCAACTCATAGCGACCGTATATAGGACAGAGTAGAACTGCCCATAGTGTTTCCAGTGAGAGGCTGGTAGATTTGAACTGCTGACTTTTGGGTTAGCAACCAAGCTCTTCACCACTACGCCACCAGGGTGGGGTGCAATTATTGCTCTGATTTTACAGATGGAGAAATTGAGGCTCAAACAGACAAACAAAAACCCATTGCCGAGGAGTCAATTCCGACTTTTAGTGACCCCGTAGAAAAGAGTAGACCTGCTCACAGGGTTTTCCAGGCTGTAATCTGTATGGAAGCAGACTACCACATCTTTCTTCTGTGGACGGGCTGGTAGGTTTGAACCGCTTACCTTTCAGTTAGCAGCTGAGAGATTAACTTTCCCGAGGACATGGCTAGCAAGCAGGAGTGCCAGGATTTGAGCCGAGGTTGGCTTGCTCTCAAAGTATGCTTTGTTATTGCCAGGCTCTGGGGCAGAAGAGGCCCATCCTTGAAAAAAAAAAAAAAAATTGGTCTACTCAAATGCTACCACCCCCACCAAGCCTTAGGATCACACTCTCGTCCATGGTACCATGGCTATTTGTATTTGCAAAGAATACCTTGGGGCAACCTAACCCAAAACCTGGAATTCCAGGCATCAGTGCTGTTGCTTGGGGGTGAGGTGGGGACCCATAGGCTTCAGTCATGCCCATGGGTGCCCACCCACCCTGCTGAGGGGTCAAGCTGGACCAGGAAGTGCTGCTGAGTGGTAAGCAAACTGAAGGAGGGGCAGTGCGGTAGAGCAGAAAGACTCCAGGATGGCTTGAAGTCGGGAACCTGGAGACTCCTTCTTACCCCCTCGGGGGCTTCATCTCCTCAGCTACAGGGGGAGAGTCTTAGAGTCCACTCGAAGGTTAGTTCCCAGACCCCAGAAAGTTAGTAGGAGATTTGGGTTCCTGTTAACTCCCAGGACTGTCCCCTCAAGCTGGGCAGGGGTGAGGGACAGGGTTTACCTCCAAGTCTTTGTATGCATGCTTCCATTGGGTTCTACTTGGACTTAATACCCTGGGATTGCCCAGTGAGGAGTCACCAGTCAAAACCTGCTGACGTGTTTATCCTGGGGCCACCGCAGAGGGTGCTGATTTATCTCGTGGCCCATTGTGGGGAACCACAGGAAAAACTCAGACTTCAGTGCTAGGCGATCTGCACGGAGTCGGAGCAGCTGGTGTGATTGCCATGGACACTGTGTGCGTGTGTGTGTGTGTGCGTGCGCGTGCGTATGCACATACAGCTGAGTGTTAACTTCTTTGTTTTGCCATCCATGAAGTGCAGGGCCAAAACTGTGACTCACTGTTTAACAACAGTGTTGGACCTTCTGATTCATCTTACCACTTCTGCTACCCTCCACTGTCTCCAAATTATAATAATTACCATTTATTGAGCACCTACTATATAGCACGTAAGCTAAAACTCTATAAAGGTTTTCTCATTTCCTTTGTACTGAGATGGAAACTGACTTCCAGAATACGGACAACACGCGTCATGGATCCCATTGATTAGTAATGTCTGTCATGGTCACAGAAAAGGAAGTACTCATATTTGCCCTCCCTCATCCATGTATAAAATTTTATATAGTCATATTTTTTTATTTAACCATATGTAATTCCATAAGCTCATTAAAACCTCTGTGAAACAAGACTAGGCATAAATAAATAATGATGATTCATTACAAATAATTATGAGGTACTTTCACATAGAATATATGACTATGTCTTCACCACATTCTGTAGGAGAAAACAGAAGCGTCATTACAGAGGCAGAGAGACTCAGGTTCAGGTTCAGGACCTCTATTATCCCAAAGGGCACCTTTGTGTATATTAGAAAAACTTGCCCCTCTAGGTGGTCATAATCTTGGGTGGTCAAAATCTTGGGTAGATTCACCTTACGGCTCACAGTGTCTTTGTTCAGTGCACAACCTGAACAACCATTCATAGCAGTCCTGTTCAGTGTTTTGCCAAAGGTCCCAGTTAAATCCTCCACTCCAAATCTAGTGTTCTTTCCCCTGTATGCAGCACAGAGACCACATTCAGGGTTTTGGACCCCCATTCAGACTCCAGGACAGATGGCGTTAGGTCTGAGGTCAAGTCAGAGGGTGGAAGGAAAAGCAGCATGAACAACTCAGCCCGTGTTGCTGCCGCAGACAAGCAGCTCACTGCTGGCAGCTGCCCTGCCTCCCAGGTGCCACGGGGGATCCTGGGCTCTGAAGAGTCCCAAAGAGGCCTTCTCAGGGAACAAAATGACTCCCCCCAGGCCTGATGCTCGGCCTCCACCCCAGGCTGGCCTTGGAAAATCAGGGGTGAGGCTCCTCATGGGTGTCTCCATTCGCACGTTTCTTCCTGCTTACTTTCCGCCCAGCATTACCACTGGGGTTGGGCTTCTGCACACGGCTGACGCTCAGGCCCCCACACGGGATGCTTGACAAACATCTCTCTGAAAGCAGAGAAAGTGTGAGCTGTGGAGAAGCAGGGTGTGGAAGGAGAGAGGTCCTTGGAGAAGGGGAAATTTACAGCATTCATTTGGCCCGTTCTAAGGACACGGTGAGGCCTGTGTAAAATGCCTTCCCGAGGTGAACGCCGGTATTTTACTGCTGAAAATGGGGTTTTAGAGTCTCGGTGGCCTTGGTGATTACCTCCACCACTTCCTGCTTTGACAGGTGAGGAAACTGAGGCCCAAGCGACTTGTCTAAGCCCAAACAGCTGAGCAAAAGCTATGTTCCGGGGCATCACGTCCGGGGGCTGAGACTTGGGGACAATGTGGCTGCTCAGCTTGGCTTCATTAACTACCAGCCTTCTGTGTTCCACTTCACAACAGTCCTGTGAGGGTACAGCTACTATCCACCTTTTACAGATGAGAAACCTGAGGGCCAGAGAGGCTGAATCACTCGTTCAAGGTCACCCTACACCCTGGCGAAGGAGAAGTCCACATCCTAGTGCTAGGAACACAGCCTCTGGAGTCCAACAGTTCTGGACTCTGTTGCCACCATCCACTGGTTATGTGACCTTAGATAAGTGATTTTGTCTGTCTGAGCCTCAGTTTTCTCATCTGTAAAATGGGGGTATAACTGTGTTTGTGTTCAGTAAAGAGTAGTGCCAGTGTGGTTATCACTGTCAACATTTTTAGGGGCTATTGAAGACATTTGTTGGGTTGGCTACCAGAGTCCAACTCAACCTCTGGATTCCTCAGAGCAAATAGGCCCTGCCGTCTGTGTGTCATCTCGGTGGCGATGGTAGCAGTGGGGTAATTTCAGGTGCTCCCCTCCCTCAGTCAGAGTTATTGTTAGGTGCCAAGTTGAGTTTTGACTCATAGCAACCCAATGTGACAAAGTAGAACTGCCCCAGGGGGTTTTCTAAGCCGCAACCTTCACAGAAGCAGATTGCCAGGTTTTCCTCCCATGGAGCTCCTGGGTAGGCTCGAACTGCCAACCTTTTGTTTAGCAGCCAAGTGCTTAACCGTTTGTACCACCAGGGCTCCTTTCTACCAGAGTAGAGGGGGTCACAGTGACCCAGTCCACCCCTAGCACAGCACACAAGCCCAGTTTGGCCAGCTGGTTGTGCTCTGCTGAGTCTTTGAGTTTGGAGTAACCTAAGGTCAAAAGGAACAATGATTAGGGACTTTTTTTTTTGGTATCATGGTTGTAGCGATGTCTGATCAGAAGTTTCCTGCTGGCATATGCTCATTTATATACTCATTTGGTGGCTGTTCCAGGAGCCCTGTTCTGTGCCAGGCACCAGGCTGGGGGCTCAGGGTACAGCCATATGCATGGCAGGCGCTCCTGCTCCCCTGATTCCAAGTCTTCTGAAACTCCCTGGTACCTGCCATTCCAGAGCCCTTTTGTTGGTTCGGAGAGCCCGTATCACCCTTCCAGGACATTCCCTTCCACTTATGTCAGCCAGAGTGCTTGCAACAAAGGATGTCTGGCTTGTCCTGGGCAGTGATGGCATTGAGCCACAAGCTTCTCCGTCCTTAAAGTCTGGCCTCTTCCCCGGCATCCCTCTGCCTCCAAGTAGCCATAGTTAACCTGGATGCCCAAGCCCTGGGGGCCCTAAGACTGCCTTGGGTAGGATCAACCCAGTTACAAAGTCCATCTGTCAAGACCCAGGGTATGGCCAGGCCTTTGAGATGCCACAGAATTGCCTAACAACAATGGTTTTCAAACTATATCCCTTAGAGTGAGGTATCTGCAGCGGTACCTCAGGGGTTGTCGGGATTTGGGGAGTGGTTGAGTGGGTGGTCAAGTGGTGAGGTTCCTCTCTCTTCCCACTGCCATGCTTATTTTAACCAGAGTGGCTTATTTAGTGCAGTATTTAAGAAGCCTGGGCTCTGGGACATTGTTACCTGGGTTTGAATCCCATCTCCACCACTTGTGAGCTGTATGACCATGAATAAGCTGCTTCATCACTCTGTCCCTCAGCTTCCCCACCTGTAACATGGGAACGCCTCAGAGAGCTGCTGCGGAGAGTGAAGGGATGCACGCTGAAAAACCCCCATAGTGAGTGTTTGATACACATTAGCTACCGCTACTACCTACTGGATTTTGATGGAATATTCCATAGGGGGAAAATGAGTTATTTTCTTGCTTAAAAATGGTTGAAAATCAAGCCACAGACTGAGAGAAAATATTTGCAAACCACATATCTGATAAAGGACTTGTATCTAAAGTATACAAAGAACTCAATACTTAACGATAAGGAAACAATCAACCCAGTTAAAAAGTGGGCATAAGATCTGAATAGACAGCTCACTAAAGATAGACAAATGGCAAATAAGCATTTGAAAAGATGGTTAACATCACATGTCATGGTTGCTATTGCATGCCCTCAAGTCGATTCCAACTCCCAGTGACCCCATACGACAGAGTAGAACTGCCCCATAGTGTTTCCTAGGCTGTAATCTTTACAGGGGCAGATCACCAGGTCTTTTCTCCCTTGGAGCCGCTGGGTAGATTTGAACTACCAACTTTTTGGTTAGTAGCTGAGTGCTTAACAATTACGCCAATCGGGGCTCCTTCATATATCATTAGGGAGTTGCGAATTAAAACCAGAATGAGACACCATTACACACCTGTAGGTCCGACTCATAGAGACCCTATAGGACAGAGTAGAACCATCCCATAGGGTTTCCAAGGAGCAACTGGTGGATTCCAACCGCCAACGTTCTGGTCAGCAGCCGACCTCTTAACCACCGTGCCACCAGGGCTACACACTTATTCAAATGACTAAAATTCAAAACCCCGACAACACCACATTCTAGAGAGGATATGGAGCAACAGGAACACTCATTGCTATTGGGAGTGCAGAATGGTATGGCCACTTTGGGAGACAGCCTGGCAGTTTCTAACAAAGCTAAACATAGCTTTATTCTGTGATTCGGTAATCTCACTCCTAGATATTTACTCAAATGAGTTGAAAATGTGTGTTCATACAAAAACCTGCACACAAAAATTTATAGCAATTTTATTCCTAATTGCTCTACTCTGTCCTATAGGGTCACTATGAGTCAAAATAGACTCAATGGCAACGGGTTTGGTTTGGGTTTGAGGAGTTTGCCAGGTGGAAGGGGGATCCAGGCAAGTAGGTGTAGAGGCTTGGGATTACATGGTGTGTTGGAGAACAGCACTTTTCTTGAAAGGTGGGATGAGAGGATGGAGGGAAAGCATGTGGAGGGAAGGCTGGGAGGTGAGCAGGGCCTTGTGGCTGAGTTAAATTTACCCTGAGGGTACTAGGGAACCATGGAAGTGTCTGAGTAGGGGAATGGCCTGGTCATCTTTAAGTTGTAGAAAGATGACTTGGTTGCCACATGGAGAATGGATTGGAGGCGGGTCCTGTGGCCTCTTGAAATCGTCCAGATGATGAGACCCAGAAGAAGGACATGGGATGTCAGCAATGTCCTTCGACCTGGGCCTGGCTGTCCCCACTCTGGTCCCATCTGGTCAGGCTGGCCGAGCTGACCTCCACTGTGCAGCTTGAGGCCACTGCTCTGAAGGCCTGCAGAGCTGGCTGGAGAAGAAGCAGACTCCAGCCTGCAAAGGGGAAGCAGAAATATTTGCTCAGCTGCTGGGACAAGCTCATGACTCTCTCTTCCCACCTGAAGGGGAAAGACGCTGACCCGGGGTGGGGGCTCGGCCTTGGTTCTCTCTCAGCTCCCCAGAGTTTGCCCCCCACCATTTCTGCCTTTGAGCCATCCAGAAAAATTGTCCTTCCTCCCTGAGACAACTCCTCTGAGATCTGAAGTCAGCGACCATGACCTCCTTTTAGAATCAAACACACCCAATTCTTTCATCTTTTCCTCGCGTGACAGGCACTGACCTTTACTTTTACTTTTAGAGAAATGTCCAGATTCAGCAGTCATGGTTCAAATCTGTTTTCAACTGGCTAACACAGAGAAGGGATTAGAGTCTGGAGTTTGATGTGAGGCAGGCTGAATTTGAACCTCAGCTCGGCTACCACTCCTGTGTGACCTTGGCCAAGCCACTTAATCTCTCTGAGCCTTGCTGGGACTCCTCTCTAAGCAGGTATGCATAATGCCTCTCTCCTGGGAATGCTGTAAAGACTAAATGAGAAAATATTTATAAAGCACTTAGGGCAGTACCTGGTGCAGAGTAGGTGCTCACTAAACAGAATCTATCCTTTTCTACATCCCTGGACACCTCAGCATTGCTTCAACTTCCTCTAATGCCACTATTTCAGGTGGTTGTAGACTCATCCTGTGGCTTTGATGAAACACTTCTGTGGTGGGTAGACTCTAAGATGGCCCCAGTGATCCCTGCCTCCTTGTATTCATGCCTATATAATTCCTACCCCTTGTGTGTGGGCAGGATCTGTGACTTGCTTCTAACCAACAGAATACAGCAAATGTGACTGGATGTCACTTTCCTGATTATATTACATAAGCTTATAACTTCATTCTGTTTATTTATGAAAATATGCACAGCAAAACATATACCAATTCAACAATTTCTACGTGTGCAATTCAGTGACATTGATTATGTTCTTCAAGTCGCACACCAATTCTCACTTTTTCTGAATCATTCCACCACCATTAACATAAATTCACTGCCCCCTAAGCTTCTTAGCTTCTTATCTAACCCTTCTAATTGCTGCTGTCACTTTGATCACATATAGCACGATGCTCAGGGCAAACATTCTTTAATAATTAAGCTAAACTATTGTTTGGGTTAAAGATGACTTCAGGGGATAGTTTCAGTTTAAAGCTTAAAGATTACCTCAGGGTGATAGATTCAGGGGGTCATCCAGCCTTAATGGCTCCAAAAAAGTCTGGATTCTATTAGAATTTGAAATTCTGTTTCATGTTTCCCCCCTTTTGATCAGGATTCTTCTAGAGAATCTTTAATCAAAATCCATAACTTCCTTCTTGCTAGACTCTCTCCCTTGCTGGCTTTGATGAAGAAGCTGCTACATTATGAGCTGCCCTGTGGATAGGTCCACGTGGCAAAGGACTGAGGGCAGTTTCCAGCCAACAGCCAGCAAGGAACTGAGACCCTCAGTTCAACACCCTGCAAGGAACTCGATCCTGCCAACAACAACATAAACTTGGAAGCAGACCCTTCTCCAGATGAGCCTTCAGATGAGACATCAGCCTGGCCTACACCTTGATTGCAGTCTTGCAGAAGACCCAGCTATGTCCAGGCTCCTGACACACAGACACTGTCAGATAACAAGTGTGTGTTGTTTTAAGTTGCTAACTTTTTGGTAACATTTTTATGCAGCAACAGATAACTAACACAACTTCTGAAGGTACATTAGGGAAAAACCACAGTGAGTTGGTGAAATTATAAACTCTTGAAACCAGCTGATGGTGGCATCATGAGGGTGCACCAAAGTGGCTTCACTAACAACAGTAACAGCAACAACTACTGATTATCAGAGGTTTGCTTTACTCCTTGCTCTGTTCCAAACTATTTTCATGCCTTGTTTCCTTTAATTGGCACCACAACTGCAAGAATAGCATCTATTACCCCAGTTATTAGGTGGTAAAACTGAGATTCAGAGAGGTTCAGCCACTTGCCCATTAGAACACAGGCTTTATATTTCTCTCCTTCACACTATGGGGGGTTTCAGAAATTGGCACACTGAGGAAGGCTGAGGCATAAAAAGTTCCCTGCTTCCATATCCACACTGCAATGGGGTCTGAGTCCCATGCAGAGGGTTGTGATAGAGGCAGCAAGATGCAGGGACCAGATAGACCTGGGTTTGTGTTCTGGTTTTGCTGCTTCCTAGCTGTGTGAGTTTGGGCAAGTCACTGCCCCTCTCTGAGCCCTTTTTCTCTTCTGAAATATGAGGCTGATAATTGTCTTGGGGACTAGATTTGTGCCAGACACCACCAGCTGGCCCTTGCCACTCTTTGTCTCTTCTTCCTTTTAGTAATAGACTCCTTTGAGTTTGGCAGGACACACATTCATACTTCTAGAAATTATGTCTCCCATCCTTTGAAATATCAAAGGTATAGGGGAAAAGATGACAAATACACACAGGGTTACATTGCAGAGGACTTGACTCTGTTGTGTGGCCCTCGGAAAACCACATAACCTCTCTGACCCATGTTTCACACGGTTGTTATGGGGTCTAAGAACAGCCCCTATCTTATAGGTGGTTGTAAGAAATAAGAAAGATATTGTATGTGTGGTCCTTACGCAGGGCCTGCTCCTCCTTGAGCAAGGCTATTTTCCTGTTTATTTCCTTCATGCTTGGAGGTTCTAGAATTCTAAATGTCATTTTCTCCTGAAGTTGAAATCTGTCCTGGGCCCTGATCAACTCCTGGACTTGTAGGAGATCAGGCAGGGAGACCAGAGATGGAAAGGACATTCCAGAGTCCCACCCTCTGAGTCTCCAGGGGTCTGGAGCTTGTGCACATTTGCCAAATGAAGATGATCTCTCTGCAGGGTCTGACATGACTCTCTGGAGTCTTAGAGTCCCACAATTTCTGAGCAGCAAAGGACCTCTCAACTAACCCTCTCATTTACTGATGAGGTAACTCAAATCCAGAGGGTGACGTGGCTTAGACAGGTCATTGTTCTGGTGATCTACTGCTGTGTTACAAACCTCCCCAAAACCTAGTGACTGAAATAACAATTTTTTATTATCTCTCATGGTTCCTTGAGTTGACTGGGCTGAACTGAGTGGTCTAGCTTGGGGTCTCTAATGTGGTGGCAGTCAGATGGCAGGTAGGGTTGGAGTCATCTTGGCTGGGTGTCCAAGATGGCTCACTCTCTTGGTAAATGGCTGGAAGTGCAGGTGGGGCAATGGGGGTGCCTGCCTGTGGCCTCTCCCTAAGGCTTGGGCTTCTCACAGCCTGTATCTCTGAGAGAGACAGGTAGAAGCTGCCAGGCTTCTTCTGACCTGCTCTTGGAAGTCACACAGTGTCCCTTCTACTATATCCTATTGGTCAAAAGTGAGCCACTTAACTGCCTCCATGAACTACTGTTTCTCTTGCTATGAGACCAGAAGAACTGGATGGTCCCTGCTACCATTACCGAACATTTTGATAAAAGATTCTATAGAAGATTCCTGATCAAAAGGGGGGACATGCAGAACAGAATTTTAAATTTTCATGCAATCTGGACTTTCTGGAGCCATGGAGGCTGAATGGACCCCCAAAACTATTGCCTTGAGATAATCTTTAAACCTTAACCTAAAAATGCCCCCTGAAGTCTTTTTTAAACTGAACAATAGTTTAGCTTACAAGAATGCTTGCCTTGAGCATTGTGTTCTTTAAAGAACTATCTATATGCGATCAAACTGACAACAGCAATTCGAAAGATTAGACAGGAAATTTAGAGGGCAATGAGCTTATGTTAATGGAGGAGGAACAACTCAGAAGAGGAGGGTGAGAATGGTTATGCAACTTGAAGAATGTAATCAATGTCACTGAATTATAATTCATGTAGAAATTGTTGTACTGGTGTATGTTCTGCTGTATATATTCTCAACAACAAAAACAAAATAAATTACATATATATATATGTATAAAAGCGAGCCACAGAACCAGTGCAAATTCAAGGCAAGAGGACCACAGAGGGTGTGAATAATGGGAAGCATGCTGGGCGCCATCTTAGGAAACCAGTGACCTCAACCACACTGCAAGCTGGCTAAATTAAAGCACTTTCTAATCTCTATTTTTGTCCACCCTGGGTAGCTCACAGGCATTGGCACAGGAGTAGTGGCTCAATAAATTTTTGTTGCATTGGATTATATTGGAAGGGGTCAGCTCCGTCAGCAGGAAAGTGACAGGGACCACCCCCTTCCCTAGGTGACTCTCTGCTTCCTTGCCAGTCCCTTTTCCCAGGAGCCCGAGGTTGCTGGGGGCCAGGTCCCGGGACCTTAAAGGCCCAAAGCTAGAGCACAACAGGCTGCTTTTTCCTGCCCACACACCTGGGCCTGGCACTCAGGGGAAAAAGCCCCCCAGGCAGGGTGGGCTTGCCAAATCCTGAAAGAGAGAGATCTAATTTGAAATGTTTTCTAACTCCTCCAGACAGAGGTTCTGCAGCCCCCGGGGAGAGAGGAAAGGCAGTGAGAGGAAAAGAAAGGGTGGGTTTCTACTCTGTTTATATTTCAGGCTATTTTGAAACTCCTGAAGGCGTGCACACACAGGGTCGCATTTAAATGCACCAGGAAGTGCCCCCGGAATGGAAACTCGAGGATTCAGAGGAGTGCCAAGGCACTGCATTGCCCGCTCTGTTCTGCTGTCCCTCAAACAACCACCAATTCAGCCGCTTCAATTTCCAAGTCAGAGTCTCTCTGGCCGGAAGGGGTTTTAAAGGTCATCTAACTCTCTCCTCCCCCACCCAGCATCGACTGAGCATCTCAGCATCTTTGTTGTCTCGGTTTTAGAATTCTTTTGGCTACAAGATATAGAAAAAAGCACCCAAGCTTATCTAGATGAAAAAAAGAGGGGATTTGGTTGGCTCAGTTCACTTCAAAGTCCAAGGAGAGTTCGGCTGCAGATATAACTCCAGTGGTACCAAGCATGTCACCCAGACCATCTCTGAATATCACTCAACTTGGCCTCCTTCCATGGTAGCCTCATTCTCAGCACTACAAGGAGGCAAGATGGCGGCAGCAGCTCCAGGCCCTCATCTTCAAGTCCTGCAGAAGATCTTGGGATGTAACGTTGCAATTGGCCAGGCTTAGTCATATGCACCCCTCCCCTCCAATTGGGAGTGAAGTCAACTCTGCCTGAAGCTCAGCCCCATCTCACCCTCATCCCTAAACACTAAGCAGCAGAAAAAATAAGTCATCCCAACAAGATGGTACCCATGCTGTTATGGATTGAATTGTGTCACCCCAAAATGTGAGTCAACCTGGCTAGTCCTTGATTCCCAGTATTGTGTGATTGTCTACCATTTTGTCATCTGATATGATTTTCCTATGTGTTGTAAATCCTACCTCTATGATGTTAATGAGGCAGGATTAGAGGCAATTATGTTAATGAGGCAGTACTCAATCTACAAGATTAGATTGTGTTTCAAGTCAATCTCTCTTTTTTTTTTAATTTATTTATTGTGCTTTAGGTGAAAGTTTACAAATCAAGTCAGTCTCTCTTACAAAAAGTTAAACACAGCTTGCTGTGCACTCCTAGCTGCTCTCCTCTTAATGACAGAGCACATTCTTCCTCTCCACCCTGTATTCTCCGCATCCATTCAACCAGCTCCTGTCCCCCTCTTCCTTCTCATCTCGCCACCAGACACAGGAGCCGCCCCCATAGTCTCATGTGTCTACTTGAGCCACGAAGTTCACTCCTCACCAGCATCATTGTCTATCTTACAGTCCAGGCCAGTTTCTGTTTGTAGAGTTGGTTTCAGGAATGGTTCCAATCTTGGGCTACCAAAGGGACCTGGGACCATGTCCGTCAGGGTCCCTCCGGTCTCAGTCAGACCATTAAGCCTGGTCTTTTTACAAGAATTTGAGATTTGCATCCCACCGTTCTCCTGCTCCATCAGGGATTCTCTGTTGTGTTAAGTCAATCTCTTTTGAGATATAAAAGAGAGATGAAAGCAGAGAGACAAGGACTTCATACCACCAAGAAAGCAGTGCTGGGAGCAGGGCATGTCCTTTGGACCCTGGGTTCCTGCATGGATACACTCCTAGACCAGGGGAAGATTGATGATAAGGACCTTCCCCCAGAGTTGACAGAGAGAGAAAGGCTTCTGCTGGAGCCGATGCCCTGAATTTGGACTTCTATCCTCCTAGGCTGTGAGAGAATAAATTTTTCTTTATTAAAGCATCCACTTGTGGTATTTCTGTTATCGCAGCAGTAAATAACTAAGACAAATGCTCTCTGCTCACACTCCTCCAGTGATGGAGAGGTCACTACCATACGGGCACCTGGGTCCTTTGATACCTTTATTCAGACTTCTGTAATCTCTCTTACTATGTGGCAGTGTAACTTATTCATACATCTGTCTCCTTTATTGAGCTGCTTTCTTTCTGTATCATTAGCACTTAATGCAGAGATTGACACAGAGTAGGTGCTCAATAAATGTTTATTGGATGAAGGAATAATATCTACCATTACTAAGTGCATACCATGTGCCAGGTGTTTTTGTTAGCTGCTCTGGAGTTGGCCCCCGACTCACTGTGACCTCACACTCAATGGAACAAAATGCTGCTCGGTCCTGCACCTTCCCCACCATTGGTTGCAGGTTGGACTGTTGTGATCCATAGGGTTTTCATTGACTGATTTCAGAAATAGACCATCAGGCCTTTTTTCCTAGTCTGTCTTAGTCTAGATGCTCTGCTGAAAGCTGTTCAGCATCACAGCAAAACACAAGCCTCCACCAACAGAAGGATGGTGGTTGTACACGAGGTGCATTGGCTGGGATTTGAACCTAGGTCTCCCACATGGAAGGTGAGAAGTCTATCACTGAACTACCAATACCCTCATACGTTCCAAGTGCTTTATATATATTGTCTCACTTGATCCTCTGCTTTATACGACAAAGTAGAACTGCCCCTTAGGGTTTCCAAGGAGCGGCTCGTGGATTTGAACTGCTGACCTTTTGGTTTGCAGCCATAGCTCTTAACCACTGCACCATCAGAGATCCTTATATATATTATCTCATTTAATTCTTGCTCTTAGGTAAATAGCATCATCCCTCTTTTATGTGTGAAGAATCTGAAGTTCAGGGAAGTTAAGGAGTCACCTTAACCAAGATCACCCAAGAAGAAGGTGGCTGAGCCAGAATTGGAGCCCAAGTTTTCTGACTCTACGGTTTGACCTCATTCAACCTATGATGAAAGCAGAAGAAGCTGGGAGGGAACAGTGGCAATAAGAAAGGAGGACAGTGGAGACAGAAAAGAGAAAAAGGCAGAAGAGAAGGGGAGGAAGGAAGCTTTGAATGTTACAAATTTTTTCCTCTGGTGGTTGGTCTTAACCTGCTTTTTGGTTACTGACCCCTTAGAGAATCTGACAAAACTGAGTCCATTTTAATGTGACAACACATGAAAGCATTATATACATGAGAATATTAAAAAGAACTTAATGTCATCAGTATGGGCATAGCATATTAAGAATATTAAATTGGATACATGAAGAAAAAAGGTGATATTATTTTATCTGGGATTCAGGGTGTAGTTTAAAAAGAATTCAGCTAGGGGCATTGACAGTGGGGCAAGTCGTTTCTCACCTGAATTCTCAGTATCCACATGGGCTCCTCATTGTAATAAGAATGTTCTGTTAACAATGTTACTGATAGAATAATAAGGGAGAAATATAAGACCGAGGCTAGCAAACAAGGATAACCCGTGGCTACACTGGCCCCAGTTCATGGCATTGTAATTGGATTTGTTTTTAAAATTTAGAATAGGTGTTGGGTTAGAGGATGGGGTTTTGGTCTTCATTCTTGTGATGCTGGAGCTATGGAAGAGTCTTGGAAAATAGGTCGGAGGCCTGGATGACAAGGGCTTTTCAGGGCTTTTGAAGATCCCATAAGTTCTATGAGTTTATGTGTGTAGGTAAATTATCCCAGACCAGGGAAGAACCACCCAAAAGTATTAGAGGGAGCAGTATCCAGCACTCACACAGGGTCTGGAAGAGTGCCTGTTTCTACTACCCAGACAGGAAAATCTCATACTCAGGGGGCATTAGGTAGAGTACTCAGAAGGGTCTTGCCTCAGTGGTGGGAATAATTATCCCTATACTAAATTCCATTCTTGTCCCTCATAACAAATTTACAAAGCAATACCTGAAAAGATCAAACTATTTGCAAGTAATTTAATTGTGTCCTAGGACAAAAATCAAGAATTTTCATGTTGTTGTTGTTGGGTGCCATTGAGTTAATTTTTTGACTCATAGTGACCCTATGTGACAGAGTAGAACTGCCCCCATTGAGTTTCCTAGGCTGTAATCTTTATGGAAGCAGATCTCCAGGTCTTTTCACCACAGAGCTACTGGGTGGGTTTGAACCACCAACCTTTCAGTTAGCAGCTGAATGCTTAACCATTGTGCTACCAGGGCTCCTTCATAGAAATACTTCATAGAATTTTTATAGAAATGCAAAAATACCCAGTACCCAATAAGGCAAAATTTACAATGCCTGGCATTCAGTGAAAAATTACCAGGCATGCAAAAAAGTAAGAAAAAAAGATTGAGAAAAATCATTAAAAACCAGCCCAAAACTCAGAATTCACCAACACTGAAACAGTTATTATACATGTTATTTTAAAAAATAAAAAAACTGGAGGAAAGATTGAACATGTTAAGTAGAGTGAGAGAAGATAGAGAAAAGGATCCCAATCAAACTTCTAGATATTAAAATTACAATGTCTGAGATGAGAAATTCATTGTATGGGAGTAACAGTGTATTAGACATTGCAGAAGAAAAGATTAGTGAACCTGAAGACATCAATAGAAATTATCCAAAATGGAACACAGAAAAAAATGAGACTTAAAAATAAAAATGAACACAGCACCCGTGATCTGTGGGACAACTTATATATCTAACATATAGGTAAATAGAGTCCTCAAAGGAGAGGGGAGAAAGAGAGTAAGGGAGAGAAAAAAAAATTTTTTTTTTGAAGAAATAATGGCTGATATTTTCCAAATTTGAGGCAAGAATCTCAACAAACCCCAAGCACAAGAAACATGAAGAAAACTACACCAATTCATATTATAATCAAATTGCTTAAAGCCAGTGATAAAGAGAAAATCTTAAAAGCAGTGGGAGGTTGGGGAAGGGAAGGACATTATATACACAGGAACAAGGGTAAAGATTACAGCAGATTTTTTACTGGAAACAATGCAAATAAGAAGAAAATGGAGCAACGTCTTTAAAGTACTGAAAGAAAAAAACTATCAAACTAGAACTCGATACCCAGAAAAAATATATTTAAAAAATGAAAGTGATGCAAAGACTTGTCAGACACACAAAAGCCAGAATCATTCATTACCAGAAGACTCATACACTATTTAGGCAGAAAAAAAAAAAAAATGGTATCAGTTGGAAATACAGATTTGCACAAAGAAATGAAGAACACCAGAAACGATAACTATAAAAGTGCAATTTTTTCTTATTGTTTAAATTTTCTTAGAAGATAATTGACTATTTAAACAAAAACAATAACAAAGTAATGTGGAATTTATAGCATATGTAGAGGTAAAATATATGAAAACAATAGCACAAAGACAGAGAGGAGGGATGAAATTATGTTATTTTAGAGTTCTTCTACTAGACGTGGGAAGCCCTGGTGGCATAGTGGTTAAGAGTGCGGCTGCTAACCAAAAGGTCGGCAGTTCGAATCCACCAGATGCTCCTTGGAAACCCTATGGGGCAGTTCTACTCTGTCCTGTAGAGTTACTATGAGTCTGAATCGACTGGACAGCAATGGGTTTGGTCTGGTTTTTGGTATACTAGATGTGAAGGAGCCCTGGTGGCACAGTAACTAAAGTACTTGGCTGCTAACCAAAAGATCAGTAGTTTGAACCCACCAGCCACGCCACGGGAGTAATATGAGGCAGTCTGCTTCTGTAAAGACTATAGCCTTGGAAAGCCTAAGGGGCAGTTCTACTCTGCCCTACAGGGTTGCAGTTAGTTGGAATTGACTTGACGGCAGTAGGTTTTGTTTTGTTTTAATACTAGACATTAAGTGGTATAATATTGCTTGAAGGTAGAATAAGTTAAATATGTATACTGTAAACTCTGAAGCAAACACTAAACTATCACAACAAAGAGTTATAGCTAATAACCAAACAAAAGAGATCAAATGAAATCACTTAATCTAAAAGAATGCAGAAGTAGAGGATAAAGGGAACAAAAAACAGATGGGACAATAAGAAAACAAATAGAAAGACGGTAGATTTAAACCTAACTGTATGAATAATCTCATTAAATATGAATAATCTGAACACTCCAATTAAAAGATTTGTTAAAGTGGGCAAAAATAAAAGCAAGACTCAACTATATGTTCCCTACAAGAAACCTGCTTTAAATATGAAGACACAAAGAGGTTAAAAATAAAATTATAGAAAAAGATACACCATGATAATACTGATCAAAAGAAAACAGGAGTGACTGTTATATCAGACGAAGTGGATTTCAAAGCAAATAATTTGACGAGAGATTTAAAAAAAAAGTCCATTTCATAATAATAAAAGTGTCAATTCATCAAAAGAAAACAATTCTAAACATTTATGCAATTAAAAGGTTCACCATATGAGAAACAACAGTGATAGAAGTTCAAGGAAGAATAGACAAATCCATACATATAGTCTGGAATTTCATTAGCCCTCTCTCAATAACTGATGGAACCTGTGGACAGAAAATCAGAAAGGATGTAGAAGGTTGAACAACACTGTCAGTCAACTTGACCTAACCGACATTGATGGAACACGCCACCCACAACAGAAGAATACACATCCTTTTCAAGTGCACGTGGAATGGTAGGTAACCAAGCTAAACTATACATGGGGCCATAAAACAAGCCTCAATAAATTTAAAAGGATTCAAGTCATAAACTAAGTTTTCTGACTACAGTGGAATTAAATTGAAAATAAGCGAAAGATCTCTAGAAAATCCTGCAAATATTTGGAAACTAAATAACACATTTCTAAATAACCCAAAGACCCAAGAAGAAATCAAAAGAGAAATTGTAAAATATTTTGAACTGAATAAAAATGAACCCACGACATATCAAAATTTGGGGGATGATGCTAGAGCGGTGGAAATTTGTAGCACTAAATATCTATATTAAGAAAGAAAAAAATATCTGAAATTGATTATCTTAGCTTCCACCTAAAGAAACTAGAAAAAGAAGAGCAAATTGAACCCAAACTAAGCAGAATACAGGAAATGATGACCATAAGAGGGGACACAAGTGAATTTAGAAAACATAAACAATAGAAAAATCAACAGAACCAAAAGTTGGTTATTGACAAGGTCACTAAATTCAATAAACCTCTACTCAGGCTATTCAGGAGAGAAAGACTTGTCCTATCAAGAATGAGAGAGAGACTATCACTACAGACTCTACGGATATTAAAGGATGTTGTTGTGTTGTTAGGTGCGGTCGAGTCGGTTCCATACTGAAGGCTGTGGTCTTTGATCTTCGTTAGTAAGTGTTTCAAGTCCTTTTCACTTTCAGCAAGCAAGGTTGTGTCATCTGCATAACACAGGTTGTTAATGAGCCTTCCTCCAATCCTGATGCCCAGTTCTTCTTCATATAGTCCAGCTTCTTGTATTATTTTTCTTGTATTATCTGCTCAGCATACAGATTGAACGTTGTTGTTGTTGTCAGGTGCTGTCGAGTTGGTTCCGACTCATAGCGACCCTATGCACAACAGAACGAAACACTGCCGGGTCCTGCGCCATCCTTACAATCGTTGTTATGCTTGAGCTCATTGTTGCAGCCACTGTGTCAATCCACCTCGTTGAGGGTCTTCTTTTTTTCTGCTGACCCTGTACTCTGCCAAGCATTATGTCCTTTTCCAGGGACTGATCCCTCCTGACAACATGTCCAAAGTATGTAAGATGCAGTCTTGCCATCCTTGCCTCTAAGGAGCATGCCGGCCACACTCCTTCCAAGACAGATTTGTTCGTTCTTTTGGCAGTCCATGGTATATTCAATATTCTTCACCAACACCACAATTCAAAAGCATCAACGCTTCTTCATTCTTCCTTATTCATTGTCCAGCTTTCACATGCATATGATGTGACTGAAAATAGCATGGCTTGGGTCAGGCGCACCTTAGTCTTCAGGGTGACATCTTTGCTCTTCAACACTTTGAAGAGGTCCTTTGCAGCAGATTTACCCAATGCAATGTGTCTTTTGATTTCTTGACTGCTGCTTCCATGGCTGTTGATTGCAGATCCAAGTAAAATGAAATCCTTGACAACTTCAATCTTTTCTCCATTTATCATGATGTTGCTCATTGGTTCAGTTTTGAGGATTTTTGTTTTCTTTGTGTTGAGGAGCAATCCATACTGAAGGCTGTGGTCTTTGATCTTCATTAGTAAGTGCTTCAAGTCCTTTTCACTTTCAGCAACACGGTTGTGTCATCTGCATAACCCAGGTTGTTAATGAGTCTTCCTCCAATCCTGATGTCCAGTCTTCTTCATATAGTCCAGCTTCTCGGATTATTTGCTCAGCATACAGACTGAATAGGAATGGTGAAAAGATACAACCCTGATGCACACCTTTCCTGACTTTAAACCAATCAGTATCCCCTTGTTCTGTCTGAACAACTGCCTCTTCATCTATGTAAAGGTTCCTCATGAGCACAATGAAGTGTTCTGGAATTCCCATTCTTCACAAAGTTATCCATAATTTTTTATGATCCACACAGTCAAATGCCTTTGCAAGGTCAATAAAACACAGGTAAACATCCTTCTGGTATTCTCTGCTTTCAGCCAGGATCCATCTGGCATCAGCAATGATATCCCTGGTTCCACACCCTCTTCTGAAACTGGCCTGAATTTCTGGCAGCTCCTTGTCAATATACTGCTGCAGCCATTTTTGAATGATCTTCAGCAGAATTTTGCTTGAGTGTGATATTAATGATATTGTTCTATAATTTCCACATTCAGTTGGATCATCTTTCTTGGGAATAGGCATAAATATGGATCTCTTCCAGTCAGCTGGCCAGGAAGCTGTCTTCCATATTTCTTAGCATAGACGAGTGAGCACCTCCAGTGCTGCATCTGTTTGTTGAAACACCTCAACTGATATTCCATCAATTCTTGGAGCCTTGTTTTTCACCAATGCCTTCAGAGCAGCTTGAACTTCTTCCTTCAATACCATCGGTTCCTGATCATATGCCACCTCTTGAAATGGTTGAACATTGACTAATTCTTTTTGATGTAATAACTCTGCGTATTCCTTCCATCTTCTTTTGATGCTTCCTCCATTGTTTAATATTTTCCCCATAGAATTCTTCACTACTGCAACTTGAAGCTAGAATTTTTATTTCAGTTCTTTCAGCTTGAGAAATGCCGAGCGTGTTCCTCCCTTTTGGTTTTCTATCTCCAGCTCTTTGCACATATTTTTATAATACTTTACTCTGTCTTCTTGAGCCGCCCTTTGAAATCTTCTGTTCAGTTCTTTTACTTCATCAATTCTTCCTTTTGCTTTAGCTGCTGGACGTTCGAGAGCAAGTTTCAGAGTCTCCTCTGACATCCATCTTGGTCTTGTCTTTCCTGTCTTTTCAATGACCTCTTGCTTTCTTCATGTATGATGTCATTGCACAACTCCTCTGGTCTTCGGTCACTAGTGTTCAATGCATCAAATCTATTCTTGATATGGTCTCTAAATTCAGGTGGGATATACTCAAGGTCATATTTTGGCTCTCGTAGACTTGCTCTGATTTTCTTCAGTTTCAGCTTGAGCTTGCAAATGAGCAATTGATAATCTGTTCCACAGTCAGCCCCTGGCCTTGTTCTGACTGATGATATTGAGCTTTTCCATCGTCTTTTTCCACAGATGTAGTCAATTTGATTTCTATGTGTTCCATCTGGCGAGGTCCATGTGTGTAGTCACCGTTTATGTTGGTGAAAGGAGGTATTTGCAATGAAGAAGTCGTTGGTCTTGCCAAATGGTATCATTCGATCTCTGGCATTGTCTGTATCACCAAGGCCATATTTTCCAACTACTGATCCTTCTTCTTTGTTTCCAACTTTTGCATTCCAATCGACAGTAATTATCAATGCATCTTGATTGCATATTTGATCAATTTCAGAGTGCAGCAGCTGATAAAAATCTTTTATTTCTTCATCTTTGGCCCTAGTTGTTGGTGCGTAAATTTGAATAATAGTCGTATTAACTGTTCTTCCTTGTAGGCGTATTGATATTATCCTATCACTGACAGCATTGTACTTCAGCTTGAAATATTCTTTTTGACGATGAATGCAACACCATTCTTCTTCAAGTTGTCATTCCCAGCATATTAGACTATATGATTGTCCGATTCAAAATGGCCAATACCAGTCCATTTCAGCTCACTAATGCCTAGGATATTGATGTTTACGTGTTCCATTTCATTTTTGACTATTTCCAATTTTCCTAGATTCATACTTTATACATTCCAGGTTCCGATTTTTAATAGATGTTTGCAGCTGTTTCTTCTCATTTTGAGTCATGCTGCATGAGCAAATGAAGGTCCCGAAAGCTTTACTCCATCCACGTCATTAAGGTTGACTTTACTTTGAGGAGGCAGCTCTTCCCCAGTCATCTTTTGAGCACCTTCCAACCTGGGGAGCTCATCTTCCAGCACTATATTAGACAGTGTTCCACTGCTATTCATAAGGTTTTCACTGGGTAATGCTTTTCAGAAGTAGACTGCCGGGCCCTTCTTCCTAGTCTGTCTTAGTCTGGAAGCTCAGCTGAAACCTGTCCTCCATGGGTGATCCTGCTGGTATCTGAATACCGGTGGCATAGATTCCAGCATCACAGCAACACACAAGTCCCCACTGTACGACAAACTGACAGACACGTGAGGGATTAAAAGGATCATAAGTGAATATTATGACTAAATTTCTGCCAATAAGTTCAACAATTTAGATGAAGTAGACAAATTCCTTGAAAGACACCAACTACTAAAGATCACCTGAGAATAAAAAAGTAACTGGTATAGCCCTACGTCTATTAAAAGATTCCATTATTGTTATAAACTTTTCTACAAAGAAAACTTCATGCACCACTGGTAAATTCTAACAAACATTTAAGGAAAAATAATACCAATTGTACACTAACACTTGCAGAAAACCGATGAGGAGGGAATGTACTTTCCTACCCGTACTATGCTGGTGGCACAGTGGTTAAGAGCTTGGGTGCCAACCGAAAGGTTGGCAGTTTGAATCCACAAGCCTTTCCTTGGAAACTCTATGGGGCAGTTCTACTCTGTCCTATAGGGTCCCTATGAGTTGGAATTAACTCAACAGCAAGGGGTTACTCATACTATGAGGCCACTCTTGCTGTTATACCAAAACCACAACATGACATTATAAAAAAAGACAACTATAATCAATATCCCTCATGAATATAGATGTAAAAATTCTTAACACTTTTTTATGAAATTGAATTCAACAATAGATAAAAAGGATAATACATCAAAACGAAGTAGGGTTTATACAAGGAATGGGTGTTTTAACATTTGAAGATCAATCAATGTAATTTGCCATCTAAATAAACTAAAAAAGAAAAGGTCTGTGATCATCTCGATAGGTACAGAATAAGACAAAACCAAAAACCTTTTGCCATTGAATTGATTTGGACTCACTTTAGGAGAGAACAGAACTGCCCCCATAGGGTTTCCAAGGCTGTGAACCTTTACGGATGCAGACTGTCACATCTTTAGCTCATGGGGTGGCTGGTGGGTTCTAACTGCCAACCTTTCAGTTAGCAGCCAAGTGCTAAATCACTGAACCACTAGAGCTCCTTGGAATAAGATAAGAATGCCTGTATTCTAAAGATGCATATCTAGAATAAAGATAAGGATATCTGCCCCCACTATTTCTATTCAACACTGTACTGGAAGTTCTATCCAGTGTAACAAGGGGAAATAAAGAAATAAAAGGCACTCAGATTGGAAAGGAGGAAGTAAAACTATTGCAGATGACATGATCTTCTATGTAGAAAAATACAATGAGCTGTTAGAATTAATAAGTGAGTTTAGCAAGTCTGCAGGATACAAGATCAATATACAAAAATCTATTGTATTTCTATTTCTAGCAATGAATAATCAGAAATCAAAATAAAAAAATACTATTTATACTAGCATCAAAAATATGAAAGATTGAAAAAAGATATTCAAGATCTCTACAGTGAAAACTATAAAATATTGCTGAGAGAAATTAAAGAAAACCTAAGTAAATGGAAAGATATACTATGTTCATGGGAAGGAAGACTCAGTATAGTTAATATTCATTTCTTTCAAAATGGATCTATAGAGTCAATGCAATCCCAGTCAAAATCTTAGCAGGGCCATGTTCTCCTGGCACATTCTGGGGAAGATTCTTTCTTATCTTTCTCAGCTTCTGGTAGCCCAAGGCATTCTTGGTTTGAAGTCATATTCACATGCCCGTATATCTATGTCTGTTCTCCTCTTTTATAGGACATCACTCATTGGAGTAAGACCCACTCTACTCTGGTACGAACTCATGTTAATTTCATTGATAACATCTTCAAAGACCTTGTTATGGATTGAATTGTGTCCCCCCAAAATATGTGTTGTAAATCCTAACTTATATGCCTGTGGTTATAATCACATTTGGGAATGCGTTGCATCTGTTATGTTAATGAGACAGGGTTAGTGTAGGGTGTGTGTTGAGTCAATCTCTTCCGAAATATAAATGGAGCAGATTAAGGAAGCAGAGATGGGGAAGAGAGATGCCAAGACACACGAAGACTGCCCAGGAGCAGAAGCTCAAAGAGACAATGACTTTCCTCAAGAGCTAACAGAGAGAAAGCCTTCCCTAGAATGGGCACCCTGAATTTGGGCCTCTAGCTTCCTAAACTGTGAGAAAATAAATTGCTGTTTGTTAAAGGCACTCCCTTGTGCTATTTCTGTTATAGCAGTGCTGGTAACTAAGACAGAATTTGGTACTGAGAAGTGGGAGTACTCCTATAACAGACACCTAAAATGTGGAAGCTGTTTCGGAATCGGGTAATGAGTAGAGGCTGGAAGATTTTTAAGGTGCCTAAAAGTAAAAGCCTAGATTGCCTGGAAGAAGCTGTTGGTAGAATTATGGATGTCAAATGCAGTTCTGTTGAGGGCTCAGAAGGAAGTGAGGAGAGCTATAGAGAATGTCTCTATCATCTTAGAGAATACATATGGTGCCAGCAACAGAATGTTGCTGCTAGAAATGTGGGCATTAAATGTGCTCCTCTGGTCTTCGGTCACTAGTGTTCAATGCATCAAATCTATTCTTGATATGGTCTCTAAATTCAGGTGGGATATACTCAAGGTCATCTCAAACTTCGGTGAGGTTTAAAAGAAAATGATGAGCATGTGATTGGGCAATGGAGGAAGGGTGATGCTTTTTATGCAGTGGCAAAGAACTCGTCTGAATTATGTTCAAATGTTTGATGGAAGGTAGAACCTCTAAGTGATGAATTTGGATATCTGGCTGAGGAGATTTCTAAGCAAGATCTTAAAGGTGCCACGTGGTTTCTTCTGGCTGCTTATAGTAAAATGTGAGAGGAAAGAGATGGAGTTAAAATGAACTGTGCAAAATGAAAACACAACTTAAAGATTTGAAAATCCTTTTGTATAAACTAAGGACATATGTCCTAGAATGTTCACCAAGGACATGGCTATGCAAGCTTTTGTTAAAGAGATTAAGCCTGTGACTGATGGGTTTAACCAACTACCACAGCAGAAGACTCATCAGCTTAGACTGAAGGGAACAGAGAAAGAACAAAAGGAAAGAATGCTGTCTGCCTCTCTGAATTCTACGTGCAGGAAACAAGCCAAAGAAGCTACATCTGTTGTCTTTCAAGAAAAGAAAAGGACCATCCCTGGAGCAGCTCAGAGAACAGCAGAACTGTTGGAAGGAGCACAGGAAGCAGAGCTGCCTCTGTCTCCATGCACGGGACCATGGCCTCTGGGATCTCAAAGGGTAGCACCATGGCCTCCTAGGTTTCAAAGAGTTGGAACTTCACCAACTTGGTTCTGGAGCATGAGGCTGCCATTCAGTTTGGCCAAGAGGATGAGGCCACTGTCCCAAACTGAGAGGGCAGTGCTGCCATGACCAAGGGGCAGAAGAAAGGGGCCTGCCAGGGCCAAAAGTGTAGGCTCAGATGGACTAGGAGAATGGGACCACCCAAAGCCAAGGGAACAGATTTGCCATTCCAGCAGGCCAAGAAGGCAGAGGTGAAGTTCAGGGCCAAGGGGCCTCCACCCAGAATCCAGAGAGATGGCCAACACCCAGAGTTGGGAGGGCAGGGCCATTGCTCAGATGGCCCCAAAGAACAGAGGATTATTTTGAAGACTTGAGAGCTAATGTAAATTTTTCTTCTGGGTTTTTAACTTGCTTGGTATCTGTTATCCCTTCTTTTCCTTCAATTTCTCCCATTTGTAATGGAAATGTCTACCTTATGCCTGTTGTACCATTATACTTTGGAAACAAGTAACCTGTAGTCTACACTTCACAGGCACATAGATAAAGAGGAATTTTGTCCCAGGATGGAATATACCTGAAGTCTCATTGATATTTAACTTAGAAGTTTCAGAAGATGAGATTTTGGACTTGGAATTGATTTAAGACCTTTGGGATGATGTGATGGAATAAGGTGTTCTGCATGTGGGAAGGGCATGAGTTTTGGGGGGCTAAACTGTGGAATGTTATGATTGAATTGTGTCTCCCCAAAATATGTGTCGTAAATCCTAACTTCTATGCCTGTGATTATAATCCCATTTGGGAATGAGTTCTTTGCTCTGTTAATGAGACAGGATTAGTGTAGGGTGTGTCTTGAGTCAATCTCTTAAAATATATAAAAGGAGCAGATTAAGGAAGTAGAGATGGGGGAAGAGACACACCAAGCCACATGAAGATTGCCCAGGAGCAGAAGCTCAAAGAGACAAGGACCTTGCTCCAGAGCCAACAGAGAGAGAAAGCCTCCCCTAGAGCTGACATACTCAATTTGGACTTCTAGCCCCCTAAACTGTGAGAAAATAAGCTTCTGTTTGTTAACGCTACCTACTTGTGGTATTTCTGTTACAGCAGCACTAGATAACTAAGACAGACTCTATTTCCAAACAAAGTCACATTTGCAGGTACCAGGGTTTAGGACTTCAACATAAACTTTTGTGGCATACAGTTCAATCCATAATGTTATTAATACTCCAATCCTGGAAACACCCAAATGTCCATCAACAGGTGAATTGATAAACAAATTGTGGTATATCCGTATAATGGAACACTACCCAGCAATACAAAGGAACATGTTCTGAAATAGAAAACCGTGGTGGCATAGTGGTTAAGTGCCATCGCTGCTAACCAAAAGGTCAGCAGTTCGAATCCACCAGGTGCTCCTTGGAAACTCTATGGGACAGTTCTACTCTGTCCTATAGGGTTGCTATGAGTTGGAATCAACTCAAGGGCAATGGGTTTGGGTATTCTGAAATATGTGCAACATGAATGAATTTCAATATAGTTATACTGAGTGAAAAAGCCAGACAAAAAGAATACATATGGTTTCATTTATAGAAAATGCAAACCTATTGCCTTAGTTATCTAGGGCTGCTATAACAGAATTGCCACAAGTGGATGGCTTCAACAAAGAGGCATTTATTTTCTCACAGTCTAATGGCTAGAAGTCCAAATTCAGGGCACCAGCCCCAGTGGAAGGCTTTCTCTCTTTGTCGGCTTTGGGGGAATATCCTTATCAATCTTCCGCTGGTCTAGGAGATTCTCAGCACAGGGAACCTAGGTCCAAAGAATGTGCTCTGCTCCTGGCACTACTTTCTTGGTGCTATGAGGTCCCTCTGTCTCTCTGCTCACTTCTCTCTTTTACATCTCAAAAGAGATTGACTCAAGATACAACCTAACCTTGTAGATTGAGTCCTGCCTCGTTAACATAGCTGCCTCCAATCTTGCCTCATTAACATCATGGAGGTAGGATTTACAACACATGGAAAAATTGCATGAGATGACAAAATGGTGGACAATCACACAGTACTGGGCATCAGGGCCTAGCCAAGTTGACACACTTTTGGTGGGGGCACAATTCAATCCATAACACCAATCTTTATTGACGGAAAACAGATCAGTGGTTGCTTGGGGAAGAGGGTAGGGCTGGAGAAAGAAGGATTACAAAGGAGCTATCTTGTTTGAGGAAACCCTGATGATATTGTGGTTAAGAGTTTGGCTGCTAATCAAAAGGATGGCAGTTTGAATCCACCAGGTGCCCCTTGGAAATTCTATGGAACAGTGTTGGTTTCATAGGTACATACATACATCAAAACTTATCAAATTGTACACTTCAAATATGTGCAGCTTATTATAGCTCAATAAAGCTGTTTTAAAAAATCACATACACTTATTGGATACCTACCATGTAGAAAGCATTTGGGGACTATAGAGACACATTCATTTATTCAACAAGCATTCTTGGAGCACCTACAATGTGGCATATACTGTTATAAATATAAAGTATCAGGAATGCTTTAGTAGACATGATAGACAAAAAATTTCTGACCTCTTAGGGCTCACATTCTTGGGGAAGAGTAGTAGGTGGGGAGACAAACACCAATGAATAAATATTTAATATATCCTATGGTGGTAAGGGTTATGAAGAAAAAAGGAGGACAAAGGTATAAAGAGTGTGGGGTGGGGGTGGGTTTCCAATTTTAAACAGAGTGGTCAGAGAAATGATAGCATGGCATTGACATTTGAGCAGAAACCTGAAGGAGGGAAGAGAAGAAGCAAGGCAAGTTGACAGCTCGGTGAGGGTGAGTTCTAAACAGGAGGAAGGGTACGTGCAAAGGCCCTGGGGCAAAAATATGCTTGGTGAATAGAGAAATAAAAAGGAGGCCACTGTGGTTGAAGCTGAGTGACTGAGAGAGGTGAGTAGTATGAGATGAGGTCAGGGTCAGGGCTGGTCAAGTTCAGTCATTGGAAGGACTTTGGCTTTTATGAATGTGCAATAGACCCCACCTCCTAGGAGAAGGTACAGGAAATGAATTAGCATTTTCTGTGGACCTACCATATGCCTCCTGCTTCAGAAGTCAGAAAGGCCAGGGGCCTGTGTGATCTTACTGGGTAATACATGGATGGCACATAGCACCATGCCTGGCCAAAAGTTAACTTCAAAAAAAGTTAACTATGATTGTCAGGTTGGGGGAGTAGATTGAGGCAGGCTTCCTGGAGGAAGGGCATCTGAGCTGGGCTTTGAAGAAGCAGGTACCCAATGCATGTTTTCTGAATAAATGCAAAAAAAACAACACAGTGGTGCACGTGAGGCACAGCCAACACAAACCTTCCTTTTCTATCCAGGGATTGGCCAATATACTGCAAAAACCTCAGGTTTTAGAATCAGAGAAACCAGGGATTAAGTCCAAGCTCCAACCCTTTTCCTCTAAGACTTTTGGAGGCTACTTGACTGCTTGGAATCTCAGTTTTATCTTCAGCAAAATTAGGACAATAATAACCTCTACCTCACAGTATTATTCAAATTTACCACCAACCACTAATGCCAAAGAAATTGAAGATTTTTACCAACTTCCACAGGCTGAAATTGATCAAGCATGCAACAGAGATGCATTGATAATTTCTGGTGATTGGAATGTGAAATTTGGAAATAATGGAAACTATTTTTTTTATGGCCCTGGTGATAGAAAAGATGCTGGAGATCGCATGATAGAATTTTGCAAGAACAATGACCTATTCATTACGAATAACTTTTTTTCAGACACATAAATGGTGACTATACATATGGACCTCACTGGATAGAATACACAGGAATCAAATCAACTACATCTGTAGAAAGAGACAATGGAGAAGCTCAATATCATCAGTTGAAACAAGGCCAGGGGCTGATTGTAGAATAGACCATCAATTGCTCATATGCAAGTTGAAGCTGAGGAAAATTAAAACAAGTCTGACAGAGTCAAAGTATGACCTTGAGTATATCCCACCTGAATTTAGAATCTCGAGAATAGATTTGATGCATTGAATGCTAATGACCAAAGACCAGACAAGTTATGGGATGACATCAAGGACATCATACATGAAGAAAGCAAAAGGTTATTAAAAAATCAGGAAGGAAAGAAAAGACCAGGATGGAAGTCAGAAGAGACTCCAAAACTTGACCTTATATGTAGAGTAGCTAAAGGGAATGGAAGAAATGATGAAGTGAAAGAGCTGAATAGAAGATTTCAAAAGGGCAGCTAGAGAAGACAAAGTAAGGTATTATAATGAAATGTGCTAAGACCTGGAGTTAGAAAACCAAAACAGAAGAACACCTTCAGAATTTCTCAAACTGAAAGAACTGGAGAAAAAACTCAACCCTTAAATTGCAATATTGGTGAATTCTATGGGCAAAATATTGAATGATGCAGGAAGCATCAAAAGAAGATGGAAGGAATATAATAGTCACAGTACCAGAAAGAATTGGCCTATGTTCAACCATTTCAGGAGGTAGCATATGATCAAGAATTAATGGTATCGAAGGAAGAAGTCCAAGCTGTACTGAAGGCATTGGCAAATGGCAAAAAACAAGGCTCCAGGAATTGATGGAATACCAATTGAGATGTTTCGAAAAACAGATGCTACGCAGGAAGCACTCACTTACCTACGTTGAGAAATTTGGAAGACATCTACCTGGCCAACCGACTTGAAGAGATCCATATTTGTGCCCATTCCAAAGAAAGGTGATCCAACTGAATGTGGAAATTATCAGACAATATTATTAATATCACACTCAAGTAAAATTTTGCTGAAGACAATTCAAAAGCCATTGTAGCAGTACATATACAGGGAACTGTCAAAAAATCAAGCTGGTTTCAGGAGAGGATGTGGAACAAAAGGATATCATTGCTGATGTCAGATGGATCTTGGCTGAAAGCAGAGAATACCAGAAAGGTGTTTACCTGTGTTTTTTTGGCTACACAAAGGCATTCAACTGTGTGGACCATAACAAATTATTGATATCATTGCAAAGAATGCTAATTCTAGAACACTTAATTGTACTCATGCCGAACCTGTACATACACCAAGAGGCAGTCATTCGAACAGAAGAAGGAGATACTGTGTGGTTTAAAATCAGGAAAGGTGTGTGTCAGGGTTGTATCCTTCCACCATACTTATTCAATATGTATGCTGAGCAAATAATCCAAGAATATGGACTGCATGAGGAATGGGGCATCAAGATCAGAAGACCACGCACTAACAACCTACGCTGTACAGATGAAACAACCTTGCTTGCTGAAAGTGAAGAGGACTTGAAGCACTCCTGAAGAAGATCAATGGCTACAGTCTTCATTATGGTTACATCTCAACATAAAGGAAACAAAAATCCTCACAATTGGACCAATAAGCAACATCATGATAAACGAAGGAAATATTGAAGCTTTCAAGGATTACTTTGATCAACAATTAGCCCTCATGGAAGCAGCAGTTGAGAAATCAAATGGCATATGGCATTGGGCAAATTTGCTGCAAAAGACCTCTTTACAGTGTTAAAAAGCAAAGATGTCACTTTGAGGTTTAAGGTATGCCTAAACTAAACCATGGTATTGTCAATCTCCTCATATACATGTGAAAACTGGACAGTGAATAAGGAAGACAGAAGAAGAATTGATACCTTTGAATTATGGTATTGGAGAAGAATATTGAATATACCATGGACTGCCAGAAGAATGAACAAATCTGTCTTGGAAGAAGTAGAGCCAGAATGCTCTTTGGAAACGAAGATGGTGAGACTTTATCTCCAGTACTTTGGACATGTTACCAGGAGGGGCCCGTCCCTGGGTTAAGACATCATGCTTGGTAAAATAGAGGTGAGTGAAAAAGAGGAAGACGCTCAAGGAGATGGATTGACACAGTGGCTGCAACAATGGGCTCAAACATAGCAATGACTGTGAGGATGGTACAGGACTGAGCAGAGTTTCGTTCTATTGTACATAGGGTCACTATGAGTTAAAACTGACTCAACAGAACCTAACAACAACAACAACAACTCACAGTATGCTTGTTATTGTTGTTAGGTGCCATCGAGTCAGTTCTGACTCATAGTGATCCTATGCACAACAGAACGAAACACTGCCCGGTCCTGAGCCATCTTTAACAATTGTTGTTATGCCTGAGCTCACTGTTGCAGTCACTGTGTCAATCCACCTCATTGAGGGTCTTCCTCTTTTCCGCTGACCCTGTACTCTGCCAAGCATGATGTCCTTCTCCAGGGACTGATTCCTCCTGACAACATGTTCAAACTATGTAAGACGCAGTCTTGCCATCCTTGCTTCTAAGGAGCATTCTGGTTGTACTTCTTCCAAGATAGATATGTTCGTTCTTTTGGCAGTCAATGCTATATTCAATATTCTTCGCCAACACCACAATTCAAAGGCGTCAGTTCTTCTTTGGTCTTTTTGTCCAGCTTTCACATGCATATGATGTGATTGAAAATACCATGGCTTGGGTCATGTGCACCTTAGTCTTCAAGGTGACATCTTTGCTCTGCAACACTTTAAAGAGGTCCTTTGCAGCAGATTTACCCAATGCAATGTGTCTTTTGATTTCTTAACTGCTGTGTCTGTCCATGGCTGTTGATTGTGGATTCAAGTAAAATGAAATCCTTGACAACTTCAATCTTTTCTCCGTTTATCATGATGTTGCTCACTGGTCCAGTTGTGAGGATTTTGTTTTCTTTATGTTGAGTGTAATCCATACTGAAGGCTGTGGTCTTTGATCTACATTAGTAAGTGCTTCAAGTCCTCTTCACTTTCAGCAAGCAAGGTTGTGTCATCTGCATAACGCAGATTGTTAACAAGTCTTCCTCCAATCCTGATGCCCTATTCTTCTTCATACAGTCCAGCTTCTTTTATTATTTGCTCAGCATACGGATTGAATAGGTATGGTGAAAGAATACAACCCTGATGCACACCTTTCCTGACTTTAAACCAATTAGTATCCCCTTGTTCTGTCTGAACAACTGCCTCTTCATCTATGTAAAGGTTCCTCATGAGCACAATGAAGTGTTCTGGAATTCCCATTCTTCACAAAGTTATCCATAATTTGTTATGATCCACACAATCGAATGCCTTTGCATGGTCAATAAAACACAGGTAAACATCCTTCTGGTGTTCTCTGCTTTCAGCCAGGATCCATCTGACATCAGCAATGATATCCCTGGTTCCACATCCTCTTCTGAAACTGGCCTGAATTTCTGGCAATTCCCTGTCAATATACTGCTGCAGCCGTTTTTGAATGATCTTCAGCAAAATTTTGCTTGCGTGTGGTATTAATGATATTCTGTAATTTCCACATTCGGTTGGATCATCTTTCTTGGGAATAGGCATAAATATGGATCTCTTCCAGTCAGTTGGCTAGGAAGCTGTCTTCCATATTTCTTGACATAGACGAGTGAGCACCTCCAGCGCTGCATCTGTTTGTTGAAACATCTCAACTGATATTCCATCAATCCCGGGAGTCTTGTTTTTCGCCAATGCCTTCAGAGCAGCTTGGACTTATTCCTTCAGTACCATCGGTTCCTGATCATACACCACCTCTTGAAATGGTTGAACATCGACTAATTCTTTTTGGTACAATGACTCTGTGTATTCCTTCCAACTTCTTTTGATGCTTCCTGTGTCGTTTAATATTTTCCCCATAGAATCCTTCACTATTGCAACTCGAGGCTTGCATTTTTTCTTCAGTTCTTTCAGCTTGAGAAACGCCAAGCCTGTTCTTCCCTTTTGGTTTTTTATCTCCATCTCCATCTTTGTACATGTTATTATAACACTTTGTCTTCTCGAGATACCCTTTGAAATCTTCTGTTCAGTTCTTTTACTTCATCAATTCTTCCTTTTGCTTTAGCTGCTGGACGTTCGAGAGCAAGTTTCAGAGTCTCCTCTGACATCCATCTTGGTCTTGTCTTTCTTTCCTGTCTTTTCCATGCCTCTTGCTTTCTTCATGTATGGTATTCTTGATGTCATTCCACAACTTGTCTGGTCTTTGGTCACTAGTGTTCAATGAGTCAAATCTGTTCTTGAGGTGGTCTCTAAATTCAGGTGGGATATACTCAAGGTCATATTTTGGCTCTTGTGGACTTACTCTGATTTTCTTCAATTTCAGCTTGAACTTGCAAATGAGCAATTGATGGTCTGTTCCACAGTCAGCCCCTGGCCTTATTCTGACTGATGATATTGAGCTTTTCCATCGTCTTTTTCCACAGATGTAGTCAATTTGATTTCTGTGTGTTCCATCTGTGTAGTCACCGTTTATGTTGGTGAAAGAAGGTATTTGCAATGAAGAAGTTGTTGGTCTTGCAAAATGCTATCATTCAATCTCTGGCATTGTTTCTATCACCAAGGCCATATTTTCCAACTACTGATCCTTCTTCGTTTCCAACTTTTGCATTCCAATCGCCAGTAATTATCAATGCATCTTGATGGCATGTTTGATCAATTTCAGAGTGCAGCAGCTGATAAAAATCTTTTATTTCTTCATCTTTGGCCCTAGTTATTGGTGTGTAAATTTGAATAATAGTCGTATTAACTGTTCTTCCTTGTAGGCGTATTGATATTATCCTATCACTGACAGCATTGTACTTCAGCTTGAAATATTCTTTTTGACGATGAATGCAACACCATTCTTCTTCAAGTTGTCATTCCCAGCATATTAGACTATATGATTGTCCGATTCAAAATGGCCAATACCAGTCCATTTCAGCTCACTAATGCCTAGGATATTGATGTTTATGCGTTCCATTTCATTTCTGATGATTTCCAATTATCCTAGATTCATACTGCATACATTCCAGGTTCTGATTTTTAATGATTGTTCGCAGCTGTTTCTTCTCATTTTGAGTCATGTCGCATCAGCAAATGAAGGTCCCGAAAGCTTTACTCCATCCACGTGATTGAGGTCGAGTCTACTCTGAGGAGGTAGTTCTTCCCCTGTCATCTTTTGAGTGCCTTCCAGCCTGGGAGGCTAAGATGTTCTGCTGCTATTCATAAGGTTTTCACTGGCTAATTCTTCTCAGAAGTAGACTGCCGGGTCCTTCTTCCTAGTCTGTCTTAGTCTGGAAGCTCAGCTGAAACCTGCCCTCCATGGGTGACCCTGCTGGTATCTGAATACTGGTGGCATAGCTTCCAGCATCACAGCAACATGCAAGCCCCCACAGTACGACAAACTGACAGACACGTGGGGGCATAAATATAGGCTAGACTATGGATTTTTTACATGCATATTTGTATGTACAGGATGTATATTCATATACATAATAGAACACAAAGAGGGCACAGTCAGAGAAGCTTCCTAGACACAACCATAAACCTTGAAGGATAGAGTTACTGGGGCTTAAAAGGAGCAAATGGGATAAGCAAGTGCTTTTCATGGTGCCGCCCACATCGTGAGCATTCAGTAGGTGTTAAGTCTGGCTCTTATTAAGTACTGCCAGGTGACAGGCAGTGTGCCAAGGATTTTTCATGGAATAACTCTAAATTTAAGCTTTATAACAACCTATGAGGTAGGGAAGAAACTGACTCAAAATTGACTTGACAGTACCTACAACAACAAAACGAGGTGGATACCATTGTTATATCCCATTTAACAGATGAGGATACAGAAGCTCAGTGTGGTGCAGTGAATTACTTAATACGGTCCTTCTAGCCATAGTTTTGTAACTTCTACCAAATGACTGGGTCGGGCTATGCAAATGAGGTGCTTGTGGCCCACGAAGGGAATTAGATAGCTTGATAATAATGTGAATAAGGTGCATGGCACCTTTGTGGGGGTGGGGCCATGCAAATAAGGTATATGGAACCTTAATGAAGGGATTGGTCATTTTGCCATCCCACTAGGCTTAAAATGAGCCATCCCAGAGGTGGGAGGAGAGGATCTCAGTACCACCAAGAAAGATGAGCCAGGAGTGGAGCGTGTCCTTTGGACCTGGGATCCCTGTGTTGAGAACCTCCTAGATCCAGTAGACACAGAGAGAGAGCTAACACTGGAGATGGTGAAAAGCAGTGGCAGAGAAACGGCAACAGCAGAACCAGGATGCTGGCAGGAGACAGGGTGGTGGGCTTCCCAGCACACAGAGTGAGAAAGCTGAGCACCTTTGGGTAGGATGCTTGCCGGCGGAGTAGGGTGGCCCCAGCACTTGGTGGAGCTAGGTTTGCTGACTCATGGAGCTAGAGCTGAGAACCCTGGAACTGAGGTTTACTGGCAGAGCGGAGAGCCTCTGGGCACTTATTGGCAGAGCTGAAAGAGCTTCGTAATACTTGCCCAAGCAGGGCAGAGGCTTAGGGACCAGAAAGAGGCATACGTGGGGGCACAACTGAGAAGAGGCTGTCCAGATCGAAGAACTGTATTCGGAGCGTTGCTGAACCTGAACTGTGTAACGTGTTACTTCCCTGATAAATCTGTAACTGTGAGTATGGTCTGTGAGTTCTGTGTGGCCATTGCAATAAATTTTCAAACCCAGCAGAGGAGTGTGCTGTGGAGGGACAGTTGTTGTCAGAATTGGTAAAAAAAGTTAGAGGGTAGAGGTGTGTCTGATCTTCACCTCATAGGAATCAGCCTTGGGCTTTTGGTCTTGATTCTCCCTTCCCCTCATGAAGTTAGAGGAGGTCAGACACTATCCTGCATCATTTTTACTCTCAGAGAGGTTCAACAACTTCCCTCAAGTCACACAGCAGGTAAATGGGAAAACTGGGCTTCGAACCAGAGCCTGTGCATATAACTGCTGTACTATTAGGTCTTTTCTCTCTCCCTCTCCCTCTAACCAGGCTGAGGATTCAGACTTTGTTCACTAGGCAGTAGGGAGCTCTTGAGCAGGAAGACGAGGATCTGATCTCTCCCCCTTCTGTTGAAGGCTGGAGTCCCACATGGGAACTAAGGAAACTGGTTTCTGCAAAACAGCTCACTGCAGGCCCCTTCCTCTGCCCCAGCAGGGCTTGCTGTAACCTTGAGGGAAATCGGGGAACATTCCCCCTACAGTCAGGATGCCCCTGTGTTTGGTCAAGAGTCACCAGGGCATGTTTGTCAAGTTCCTGAGAGACCCCTGAGGTCCACGGCCTGCCCTCCATGAGGGACTCTTGTTGGCAGTGAATTGCCTGGGCAGGGAGGAGACCAAAGAGGTACCTCAGTCTGGGTGGGTCTCAGGGCAGCTGTAATTGCCGGGCACCAGAGCCCAGACTGGGCCCTTTTATGAGACATTTATAGCTGGCCATTCTGGGGGACAGTTCAAGTGGTTTTCTTTCTTTTGTGTCCCTTTAATAAAGGAGAACAGACATCAAATTAAAGCTGATTCTGGAGAAACTTGGCTTTGCTGCGAGACTCCAGGGAGGTCAGGGGAAGGTTATTCTGCTCTCTGACCCTGAGGCCTGGAGATTTTACCACATGCTTTTAAAATGTACAGACTCAGATGTCAGAGCTAGTTGGGCCTTTGAGGTCACCCAAACCAACTCTAAGCCTTGTGCAGGAATCCCCGTTGGCACATTCCTGAGCAGCCCCTGGTTGCAGCCTTCCAGGGAGGGGAAGCTCAGTACCTTTCAAAGCAGGCAGGCCATTTTTAGCCAGCTGTCCATATTCTCACTTCTTGGGGGTCATGGAAACAGATGGACTTGGAGTAAAATCCCAGATATGGCATCAACGGTGTCAGCCTCAGACACCAGCTGAGCCAGGGAACCTTAGTTTCCTCCTCCATCAAAGATCGTTAATTAATTCATTCAACAAACATTTTGTTTAAGGCTGAGCTCCCCCAGAAACAGACCTTAAAACAAGGGTTTGAGCACAAATAGTTTATTCAGGAAGTGATCCCAGGAATTACCGGGGAGAAGGGAAAACTGAGCAAGAGAAGTGAATGAACTAATAAGCTAAAAGAAAGTACACAGTTGAGCAGATCACAGCTCTGGGCAATGGGGCTTAGTCCCTCTGAGGGAACTGTGTAGAACATACCTCAGAGTTGCCCTAGCCAAGGAGGAAGGGGCTGGGGCCTGTCCACCTGCTCCCATCTATCCTTGACTGAGGATGCTCCTGGAGGTTCTGCCTCCCTGACAGTTTTGGACAGGGCAGGCTCACTTGGCCAACCCCAGCCCCCACCCCAGGTAAGAATTGCAGGTCCTAGCTGATAAAAATGTCAGGGGTTTGAATGCACAGTAAGGCAGTGCTGAGGGGTGTGGGTGGGGCATCAACAATGTCTGCCACATCTCTAGTGACTGCTGTGTGACACATTCTGAGTACATGGAATACAGCTCCCAAACTGACAGGCCAAGCCCTGCCCTTATAGCACTGAAACTCCCAGAATAAAACAGGTGATAACCTAGTAAACCAGGAGACAGCATTGTTAGGTGCCATCGAGTCAGTTCTGACTCACAGCACCCTATGTACGACAGGACAACACACTGCCTGGTCCTGCGCCATCCTCACAATCATTTTTATGCTTGAGCCCATTGTTGCAGCCACTGTGTCAATCCATCTCATTGAGGATTTTCCTTTTTTTTTGCTGACCCTCTACTTTACCAAGCACAATGTCCTTCTCCAGGAACTGATCCTTTCTGATAACACGTCCAAAGTATGTGAGACGAAGTCTTGCCATCCTTGCTGCTAAGAAGCACTCTTCTTAGAAGCATTCTGACTGTACTTCTTCCAAGATAGATCTGTTGGTTTCTTCTGGCAGTCCATAGTATATTCAATAATCTTCGCCAACACCATAATTCGAAGGCTTCAATTCTTCTTTGGTCTTCCCTACTCATTGTTCAGCTTTCGCCTGCATATAAGGTGACTGAAAACACCATGGCTGTGCCAGGCACACATTAGTCTTCAAGGCAGAGAAAAGGGCTCCCTACTGTGGGATGCTCACACCTCTTTCTGCCTGAAATTCCACCATTCATCCCTTGGGAGGCCAGAGAATGGACAGCCAACATTCTTTTTAGTGCAGGAGAGTCATTAGTTGTCCATCTAAATGAAACAACATTTATATATCTTTATGTATCTTAATCTACCAATTAAAAAAAAATCTCTTTGGGAATGAATGAGACCCCTGGAAGGAAAGAATGAATGGGAACAACAACTCAGCAATAAAAAGACAATCACCCAATCACAAAACGGGCAAAGGACATGAACATACACTTCACCAAAGAGGACATCCAGGTGGCCAACAAATACCTGAAAAGATGCTGGCAATCATTAGCTATTAGAGAGAGGCAAGTCAAAAGCACGATGAGATACCATCTCACCCCTGCAAGAATGGCGTGGTCAAAAATTCAGAAAATGATAAATGCTGATGAGGTTGCAGGGAAATTGGAACTTTCATACACTTCTGGTGGGAATGTAAAATGGTACAACCACTATGGAAAATGATATGGTGCTTCCTTAAAAAGCTAGAGATAGAAATACCACAGAATCCAACAATCCCACTCCTGGGGATATTTCCTAGAGAAATAAGAGCCTTCACATGAATAGACATACGCATGCCTATGTCCATTGCAGCATTATTCACAAAAGCAAAAAGATGGAAACAACCTAAGTGCCCATCAACAGATGAGTGGATAAACAAACTATGGTACATACACACAATGGAATACTACACAACAGTAAAGAACAACGATGAATCTGTGAAACAACTCACCACATGGATGAATCTGGAGGGCATTTTGCTGTGTGAAATAAGTCAACCACAAAAGGACAAAAACTGTATGAGGCCACGATTATAAAAACTTAAGAAAAGGTTTACACACAGAAATACCATATGATCTAGCAATTCCACTCTTAGGAATAGATCCTGGAGAAATAAAAGCCTTCACATGAATAGACATATGCACACACATGTTCATTGCAGCATTATTCACAATAGCAAAAAATGGGAACAACCTAAGTGACCATCAACAGATGAATGGATAAACTATGGTACATACACACAACGGCATACTATGCAATGATAAAGAACAATGACGAATTCTAGAAACATCTCACAACATAGATGAATCTGGAAGCAATATGCTGAGTGAAATATGTCAGTCACAAAAGGACATATATTGTATAAGACCATTATAATAAAAACTCAAGAAAATGTTTACACACAGAAGAAACAATCTTTGATGGTTACAAGGGAGGAGAGCAGTGGGGAGGGGAAATTACTAACTAGATAGTAGACAAGTGTTAACTTTGGTGAAGGGAAAGGTAGTACACAAAATAGGGGAAGTCAGCACAACTTGATCAAGGCAAAGGAAGACCCTTAGAGGAACACAAGAATAAAAAAAAAAAAAAGAGGCAACCAGAGTAAATACTATGACATATACAACCCTACAACAACAGTAAAAATAAACAATAACTTACAAGCAAATACAGAGGCAGATATGTATGCTGTATAGGGGAAGGAGGGCATATAGGAATATACCTACATACATATACAGGCTGTTGTCATTAGGTGCCGTCGAGTCAGTTCCGACTCATAGCAACCCTATGCACAACAGAACGAAACACTGCCCAGTCCTGGGCCATCCTTACAATCATTGTTATGCTTGAGCTCATTGTTGCAGCCACTGTGTCAATCCACCTTTTTGAGGGTCTTCCTCTTTTCCGTTGACCCTGTACTTTGACAAGCATGTTGCCCTTCTCCAGGGACTGATCCCTCCTGACAACATGTCCAAAGTATGTAAGATGCAGTCTTGCCATCCTTGCTTCTAAGGAGCATTCTGGTTGTACTTCTTCCAAGATAGATATGGTCGTTCTTTTGGCAGTCAATGCTATATTCAATGTTCTTCGCCAAAACCACAATTCAAAGGCATCAGTTCTTAGGTCTTCCTTATTCGTTGTCCAGCTTTCACATGCATACGATGAGATTGAAAATACCATGGCTTGGGTCAGGCGCACCTTAGTCTTCAAGGTGACATCTTTGCTCTGCAACACTTTAAAGAGGTCCTTTGCAGCAGATTTACCTAATAAAATGTGTCTTTTGATTTCTTGATTGCTGCTTCCATGCCTGTTGATTGTGGATCCAAGTAAAATGAAGTCCTTGATAACTTCAATCTTTTCTCCATTTATCATGATGTTGCTTATTGGTCCAGTTGTGAGGATTTTTGTTTTCTTTTTATGTTGAGGTGCAATCCGTACTGAAGGCTGTGGTCTTTGATCTTCATTGGCAAGCGTTTCAAGTCCTTTTCACTTTCAGCAGGCAAGGTTGTGTCATCTGCATAACCCAGGTTGTTAATGAGTCTTCCTCCAATCCTGATGCCCAGTCTTCTTCATATAGTCCAGCTTCTCGGATTATTTGCTCAGCATACAGATTGAATAGGAATGGTGAAAAGATACAACCCTGATGCACACCTTTCCTGACTTTAAACCAATCAGTATCCCCTTGTTCTGTCTGAACAACTGCCTCTTCCTCTATGTAAAGGTTCCTCATGAGCACAATGAAGTGTTCTGGAATTCCCATTCTTCACAAAGTTATCCATAATTTTTTATGATCCACACAATCGAATGCCTTTGCATGGTCAATGAAACACAGGTAAACATCCTTCTGGTATTCTCTGCTTTCAGCCAGGATCCATCTGACATCAGCAATGATATCCCTGGTTCCACATCCTCTTCTGAAACTGGCCTGAATTTCTGACAGCTCCCTGTCAATATACTGCTGCAGCCATTTTTGAATGATCTTCAGCAGAATTTTGCTTGTGTGTGATATTAATGATATTGTTCTATAATTTCCACATTCGGTTGGATCATCTTTCTTGGGAATAGGCATAAATATGGATCTTTTCCAGTCAGTTAGCCAGGAAGCTGTCTTCCATACTTCTTGGCATAGTTGAGAGAGCACCTCCAGTGCTGCATCTGTTTGTTGAAACACCTCAAATGATATTCCATAATAATTCCTGGAGCCTTGTTTTTTGCCAACGCCTTCAGAGCAGCTTGAACTTCTTCCTTCAGTACCATCGGTCCCTGATCATATGCCACCTCTTGAAATGGTTGAACATCAACTAATTCTTTTTGGTGTAATAACTCTGCGTATTCCTTCCATCTTCTTTTGATGCTTCCTCCATTGTTTAATATTTTCCCTATAGAATTCTTCACTATTGCAACTTGAGGCTTGAATTTTTATTTCAGTTCTTTCAGCTTGAGAAATGCCGAGCATGTTCTTCCCTTTTGGTTTTCTATCTCCAGCTCTTTGCACATATTTTTATAATACTTTAACTCTGTCTTCTCAAGCCGCCCTTTGAAATCTCCTGTTCAGTTCTTTTACTTCATCATTTCTTCCTTTTGCTTTAGTTGCTCGACATTCGTGAGCAAGATTCAGAGTCTCCTCCGACATCCATCTTGGTCTTTCTTTCTTTCCTGTCTTTTCAATGACCTCTTGCTTTCTTCATGTTATGATGTCCTTGATGTCATTCCACAACTTGTCTGGTCTTTGGTCACTAGTGTTCAATGGGTCAAATCTATTCTTGATATGGTCTCTAAATTCAGGTGGGATATACTCAAGGTCATATTTTGGCTCTCGTGGATTTGCTCTGATTTTCTTTCAGTTTCAGCTTGAACTTGCATATGAGAAATTGATGGACTGTTCCACAGTCGGCCCCTGGCCTTGTTCTGACTGATGATATTGAGCTTTTCCAACGTCTCTTTCCACAGATGTAGTCAATTTGATTTCTGTGTGTTCCATCTGGCGAGGTCCATGTGTACAGTCGCCGTTTATGTTGGTGAAGGAAGGTATTTGCAAAGAAGAAGTCGCTGGTCTTGCAAAATGTTATCATTCAATCTCCGGCATTGTTTCTATCACCTAGGCCATATTTTCCAACTACCAATCGTTCTTCTTTGTTTCCAACTTTCGCATTCCAATCACCAGTAATTATCAATGTGTTCTGATTGCATGTTCGATCAATTTCAGACTGCAGCAGCTGATAAAAATCTTTTATTTCTTCACCTTTGGCCCTAATGGTTGGTGCGTAAATTTGAATAATAGTCATATTAACTATTCTTCCTTGTAGGCGTATGGATGTTATCGCTGACAGCATTGTACTTCAGGATAGATCTTGAAATGTTCATTTTGATGATGAGCGTAACACCATTCCTCTTCAAGTTGTCATTCCCAGCATATTAGACTATATGATTGTCGGATTCAAGATGGCAAATACCGGTTGATTTCAGCTCACCAATACCTAGGATATTGATGTTTATACATTCCCTTTCATTTTTGAGGATTTCCAATTTTCCTAGAATCATACTTCATACATTCCAGGTTCCAACTATTAATGGATGTTTGCAGCTGCTTCTTCTCATTTTGAGTCTTACCACATCAGCAAATGAAGGTCCTGAAAGCTTGACTCATCCACGTCATTAAGTTCAACTGTACTTTGAGGAGGCAGCTCTTCCCCAGTCGTCTTTTGAGTGCCTTCCAACCTGGGGGGCTCATCTTCTAGCACTATATTAGAAGTGTTCCGCTGCTATTCATAAGGTTTTCACTGGGTAATGCTTTTCAGAAGTAGACTGCCGGGTCCTTCTTCCTAGTCTGTCTTAGTCTGGAAGTTCAGCTGAAACCTGTCCTCCATGGGTGACCCTGCTGGTATCTGAATTCCGGTGGCATAGCTTCCAGCATCACAGCAACACGCAAGCCCGCACAGTATGACAAACTGACAGACACGTGGGGGCATATATCTAGCTAGACTATGGACATTTTTACATGCATATTTGTATGTACAGCATGTATATTCATATACATAACAGAAAACAAGGGGGCACAATCAGAGAAGCTTCCTAGACACAAGCATAAACCTTGAGGGACAGAGCTACTGGGGCTGAGGGCTGAGCACCATAGTTTTGGGGGACATCTAGGTCAACAGGCATAACATGGTTCATAAAGAAAATGTTCTACATCCTACTTTGGTGAGTTGCGTTTAGGGTCTTAAAAGCTTGTGAGGGCCATCTAAGATACATCTATTGGTCCTATCCTGTCTGGTGAAAGAAGTAAACCAAAGACACAAGGAAAATATTAGTCCAAAGGACTGATGGACCACATGAATCACAGTCTCCACCAGCCTGAGCCCAGAAGAACTAGATGGTGCCCAGCTACCACCATCAACCGCTCTGACTGGGATCACAATAGCGAGTCAGGACAGAGCGGGACAAAAACGTAGAACAAAATTCAAATTCACAAAAAAGACCAGTCTGTACTGGTCTTACAGAGACTGAAGGAACCCCTGAGACTAGGGTTCCCCAGTCGCCCTGCTAACTGAGAACTGAAACCACTCCGGAAGTCCACGTTTCAGCCAAAGATTAAACAGGCCTATAAAACAAACAATAACACATGTGAGGAATGTGCTTCTTACATCAATTAAGTATAGGCAACCAAATGGGCATCATCTGCCCAAAAGCAAAGACAAGAAGGCAGGAAGGGACAGGAAAACGGGATGAATGGAAACAAACCAAAACACCAAACCAAACCCATTGCCATCGAGCTGATTCCGACTCATAGCTATAGGACAGAGTAGAACTGCCCCATACAGTTTCCAAGGAGCACCCAGTGGATTCGAACTGCTGACATTTGTTTAGCAGCCGTACCTCTTAGCCACTATGCCATCAGGGTTTCCAAATGGAAATAGGGACCCCGGAATGGGAAGCGGAAGAGTGCTGACACATTGCGAGGATTGCAACCAATGCTCGAAGCAATTTGTGTATCAATTTTTGAATGAGAAATTAATTTGCTCTGTAAACTTTCTCCTAAAACACACACACACACAGAATTAATGGGAAGGTTGCGATGGACTGGGCCCTTGCCTGAGCCTTCTTTGCACATTTGCCTTTTTTTAAAATAATTTTTATTGTGCTTTAAGTGAAAGTTTACAAATCAAGTCAGTCTCTCACACAAAAACCTGTGTACACCTTGCTACACACTCCCAATTACTCTCCCCCTAATGAAATAGCCCGCTCTCTCCCTCCACTCTCTCTTTTCATGTCCATTTCACTAGCTTCTAACCCCTCCACCCTCTCATCTCCTCCAGGCAGGAGATGCCAACATAGTGTCAAGTGTCCACCTGATCCAAGAAGCTCATTCCTCACCAGCATCCCTCTCCAACCCACTGTCCAGTCCAATCCATGTCTGAAGAGTTGGCTTTGGGAATGGTTCCTGTCCTGGGCCAACAGAAGTTCTGGGGGCCATGACCACCGGGGTCCTTCTAGTCTCAGTCTGGTCTTATGAGAATTTGGGGTCTGTGTCCCACTGGTGTCCTGCTCCCTCAGGGGTTCTCTGTTGTGTTCCCTGTCAGGGCAGTGGTCGGTTGTAGCCGGGCACCATCTAGTTCTTCTGGTCTCAGGATGATGTAGTCTCTGGTTCATGTGGCCCTTTCTGTCTCTTGGGCTTGTAATTGCCTTGTGTCCTTGGTGTTCTTCATTCTCCTTTGATCCAGGTGGGTTGAGACCAACTGATGCATCTTAGATGACTGCTTGCTAGCATTTAAGACCCCAGATGCCGCTCTTCAAAGTGGGATGCAGAATGTTTTCTTAATAGATTTTATTATGCCAATTGACTTAGATGTCCCCTGAAACCATGGTCCCCAGACCCCTGCCCCTGCTACACTGGCCTTCGAAGCATTCAGTTTATTCAGGAAACTTCTTTGCTTTTGGTTTAGTCCAATTGTGCTGACCTCCCCTGTATTGTGTGCTGTCTTTCCCTTCACCTAAAGTAGTTCTTATCTACTATCTAATTAGTGAATGCCCCTCTCCCACCCTCCCCCCATCCCCACTCTCATAACCACAAAGAATGTTTTCTTCTCAGTTTAAACTATTTCTCAAGTTCTTATAATAGTGGCCTTATACAATATTTGTCCTTTTGCAACTGACTAATTTCACTCAGCATAATGCCTTCCAGATTCTTCCATGTTATGAAATGTTTCACAGATTCCTCACTGTTCTTTATCGATGTGTAATATTCCATTGTGTGAATATACCATAATTTATTTATCCATTCATTTGTTGATGGGCACCTTGGTTGCTTCTATCTTTTTGCTATTGTAAACAGTGCTGCAATAAACATGGATGTGCATATATCTGGTCGTGTAAAGGCTCTTATTTCTCTAGGATGTATTCCGAGGAGTGGGATTGCTGGATAGTATGGTAGCTCTATTTCTAGCTTTTTAAGGAAGCGCCAAATTGATTTCCAAAGTGGTAGTACCATTTGACATTCCCACCAGCAGTGTAGAAGTGTTCCAATCTCTCCACAGCCTCTCCAACATTTACTATTTTGTGTTTTTTGCATTAATGCCAGCCTTGTTGGAGTGAGATGAAATCTCATTGTAGTTTTGATCTGCATTTCTCTAATGGCTAATGATCGTGAACATTTTCTCATATATCCGTTAGCTACCTGAATGTCTTCTTTAGTGAAGTGTCTATTCATATCTTTTGCCCATTTTTAGATTGGGTTATTTGTCTTTTTGTAGTTGACTTTTTGCAGTATCATATAGATTTTAGAGATCAGGCGCTGATCATAAATGTCATAGCTAAAAACTTTTTCCCAGTCTGTAGGTAGTCTTTTTACTCTTTAGGTGGTCTTTGGATGAGCATAGGTGTTTGATTTTTAGGAGCTCTCAGTTATCTAGTTTTTCTTCTACATTCTTTATAATGTTTCATATACTGTTTATGCTATGTATTAGGGCTCCTAATGTTGTCCCTATTTTTTCTTCCATGATCCTTATTGTTTTAGATTTTATGTTTAGGTCTTTGATCCATTTTGAGTTAGTTTTTGTGCATGGAGTGAGGTATGGGTCTTGTTTCATTTTTTTGCAGATGGATATCCAGTTATGCCAGCACCATTTGTTAAAAAGACTGTCTTTTCCCCATTTAACTAATTTCGGGCCTTTGTCAAATATCAACTGCTCATATGTGGATGGATTTATGTCTGGATTCTCAATTCTATTCCATTGGTCCATGTATCTGTTGTTGTACCAGTACCAGGCTGTTTTGACTACTGTGGCGGTATAATAGGTTCTAAAATCAGGTAAAGTAAGGCCTCCCACTTTGTTCTTCTTTTTCAGTAATGCCTTATTTATCCGGGGCCTCTTTCTCTTCCATATGAAGTTGGTGATTTGTTTCTCCATCTCATTAAAGAATGTCGTTGGGATTTGGATCGGAATTGCATTAAATGTATAGATCGCTTTTGGTAGAATAGACATTTTTATAATGTTAAGTCTTCCTATCCACAAGTGAGGTATATTTCTTCCACTTATGTAAGTCTCTTTTGGTTTCTTGCAGAAGTGTACTGTAGTTTTCTTTGTATAAATCTTTTACACCTCCGGTAAGATTTATTCCTAAGTATATTATCTTTTTGGGAGCGACTGTAAATGGCATTGATTTGGTGATTTCCTCTTTGATGTTCTTTTTGTTGGTGTAGAGGAATCCAACTGATTTTTGTATGTTTATCTTGTATCCTGATTCTCTGCTGAACTCTTCTATTAGTTTCAGTAGTTTTCTTGAGGCTTCCTTAGGGCTTTCTGTGTATAAGATCATGTCAACTGCAGAGATACTTTTACTTCTTCCTTGCCAATCTGGATGCCCTTTATTTCTTTATCTTGCCTAATTGCTCTGGCTAGGACCTCCAGCACAATGTTGAATAAGAGCGGTGATAAAGAGCATCCTTTTCTGGTTCCCAGTCTCAAGGGGAATGCTTTCAGACTCTTTCCATTTAGGATGATGTTGGCTCTTGGCTTTGTATAAATGCCCCTTATTATGTTGAGGAATTTTCCTTCTATTCCTATTTTGCTGAGAGTTTTTATCATGAATGGGTGTTGGATTTTGTCAAATGCCTTTTCTGCATCAATGGATAAAATCATGCGATTCTTGTCTTTTGTTTTATTTATACGGTGGATTACATTAATTGTTTTTCTAATGTTGAACCATCCCTGCACAAAAGCATACCTGGTATGAATCCCACTTGGTCATGGCGAATTATTTTTTTGATATGTTGTTGAATTCTATCGGCTAGAATTTTGTTGAGGATTTTTGCATCTATGTTCATGAGGGATATAGGCGTGTAATTTTCTTTTTTTGTGGTGTCTTTACCTGGTTTTGGTATCAGGGATATGGTGGCTTCATAGAATGAGTTTGGTAGTATTCCATCCTTTTCTATGCTCTGAAGTACCTTTAGTAGTAGTGGTGTTAACTTTTCTCTGGAAGTTTGGTAGAACTCTGCAGTGAAGCCGTCAGGACCAGGGCTTTTTTCTGCTGGGAGTTTTTTGATTACCTTTTCAATCTCTTCTTTTGTTATGGGTCTATTTAGTTGTTCTACCTCTGTTTGTGGTAGTTTAGGTAGGTAGTGTGTTTCTAGGAATTCATCCATTTCTTCTATGTTTTCAAATTTGTTTGAGTATAGTTTCTCATTGTAATCTGTTATGATTCTTTTAATTTCAGTTGGGTCTGTTGTAATATCGCCCCTCTCATTTCTTATTCAGGTTATTTGCTTCCTCTCCTGTTTTTCTTTTGTCAGTTTGGCCAGTAGTTTATCAATTTTGTTGATTTTTTCAAAAAACCAGCTTTTGGTCTTGTTAATTCTTTCAACTGTTTTTCTGTTTTCTATTTCATTTAGTTCAGCTCTATTTTTTATTATTTGTTTTCTTCTGGTGCCTGTGGGTTTCTTTTGTTGCTCTCTATTTGTTCAAGTTGTAGGGATAATTCTTTGATTTTGGCCCTTTCGTCTTTTTGGATGTGTGCATTTATTGATATAAATTGGCCTCTGAGCATCGCTTTTGCTGTGTCCCAAAAGTTCTGATAGGAAGTGTTTTCATTCTCATTGGATTCTCTGAATTTCTTTATTCCATCCTTAATGTCTTCTATAATCCAGTCTTTTTTAAGCAGGGTATTGTTCAGCTTCCAAGAGTTGGATTTCTTTACCTGTTATTGATTTCCACTTTTATGGCCTTATGGTCAGAGAAGATGCTTTGTAATATTTCAATGTTTTGGATTCTGCTTTATGACCTAATACGTGGCCTATTCTAGAGAATGTTCAACGTGCACTAGAGAAGAAAGTATAGTTGGTTGGAGTTGAGTGGAGTGTTCTGTGTATGTCTACGAGGTCAAGTTGGTTGATTGTGGCATTTAGATCTTCCGTGTCTTTATTTAGCTTCTTTCTGGATGTTCTGTACTTCCCCGAAAGTGGTGTGTTGAAGTCTCCTACTATTATTGTGGAGCTGTCTATCTCACTTTTCAATGCTGATAGAGTTTGTTTTATGTATCTTGCAGCCCTGTCATTGGGTGCATAAATATTTAGTATGGTTATATCTTCTTGGTGTAAACCCATATCGTCTTGGCATATTGTCCCTTTAATCATTATATAGTGTCCTTCCTTATCTTTTCTGATAGATTTAACTTTAAAGTCTATATTGTCAGAAATTAATATTGCCACTCCTGCTCTTTTTTGATTGTTGTTTGCTTGATATATTTTTTTCAATCTTTTGAGTTTTAGTTTGTTTGTGTCTCTAAGTCTAAGGTGTGTCTCTCGTAGGCAGCATATAGACGGATCTTGCTTTTTAATCCATTCTGCCACTCTCTGTCTCTTTATTGGTGCATTTAGTCCATTTACATTCAGGGTAATTATGGATAGGTAAGAATTTAGTGCTATCATTTTGATGTCTTTTTTTGTGTGTTGACAGTTTCTTTTTCCCACTTGATTTTGTGTGCTGAGTAGATTTTCTTTATATATTGTCCTTTTCTCATATTCGTTGTTGTTGATTTTGTTTCTGCTGAGTCTGTATTTTTCCCTTGTATTTTATTTTGATGAGTGGGATAGTTTGTCTCCTTTGTGGTTATCTTATTATTTACCCCTATTTTTCTACATTTAAAACTAACTTTTATTTCTTTGTATTTCCGTATCTTCCTCACCATATGGAAGGTGTATGAGTACATTTCTTAGTCCCTCTTTATTATTTTAATGTTGTCTTCTTTTATATAATAACATCGTTGTTCCCTGTTTGGGACTTTTTTTTTTTTAAGTAATCTTGCCTTTTTTTTGGATTTCCCTGTCTGGGATGACTTCTTGTTGCTCCGCCCAGTGTTCTAGTCTTGGGTTGATACCTGATATTATTGATTTTCTAACCAAAGAACTCCCTTTAGTATTTCTTGTAGTTTTCATTTGGTTTCTACGAATTCCCTCAACTTGTGTTTATCTGGAAATGCCTTAATTTCACCTTCATATTTAAGAGACAGTTTTGCTGGATATATGATTCTTGGCAGGTAATTTTTTTCCTTCAATTTTTTAAATATGTCATCCCATTGCCTTCTTGCCTGCATGGTTTCTGCCGAGTAGTCCAAGCTTAGTCTTATTGGCTCTCCTTTGTAGGTGACTTTTCATTTATCCCTCACTGCTCTTATAATTCTCTCTTTATCTTTGGTTTTGGCAAGTTTGATTATAATATGTCTTGGTGGCTTTCTTTTAACATCTACCTTATGTGGAGTTCGATGAGCATCTTGGATAGATATCTTCTCATCTTTCACAATATCAGGAAGGTTTTCTGCCAACAAATCTTCAACAATTCTCTCTGTATTTTCTGTTATCCCTCCCTGTTCTGGTACTCCAATCACTTGTAGGTTATTTCTCTTGATAGAGTCCCACATGATTCTTAAGGTTTCTTCTTTTTTTTAATTCTTTTTTCTGATTTTTCTTCAAATATATTAGTGCCAAGTGATTTACCTTCAAGTTCAGAAATTCTAGCTTCTACTTGCTCAATTCTGCTGCTCTGACTTTCTCCTGAGTTGTCTAATTCTGTAATTTTATTGTTAATCTTCTCAATTTCTGATTGCTGTCTGTCTATGGATTTTTCCAGCTTATTAAACTTTTCATTATGCTCCTGAATGATCTTTCTAATTTCTTCAATTGCTTTATCTTTGTGTTCCTTGGATTGTTCTGCGGATTGCCTCATTTCCTTCCTGACGTCTTGAAAGGTTCTGTATATTAAACTTTTGTGTTCTGCATCTGGTAATTCCAGGAATGTACTTTCATCTAGAAGATCCCTGGATTCTTTATTTTGAGAGCCTATTGAGGTGACCATGGTCTGTTTCTTTATGTGACTTGATATTGACTGTTGTCTCCGAGCCATCTATAAGTTATTGTATTAGTTTATGCTTGCTTACTGTGTCGTAGCTGCTGCTTTGTTTTGTTTTGGTATACCCCTGTGGGTTGCTTGAGTGAGCTAGCTTGATTATTTTCACCTTTGGAGCTCTGGTGACCTGTCCCCAGCTGGCTAGAGCTGTTATCAGGTATATCAGTCTAGGAGTCCATTCAGTTTTCTTGTATGAATTCAGCTCAGGTTTCCAGGTAGCTGATCATCAAGTGTGTGGTACAGGCTCTGTCCTACAGTCTTAGAGGGACAGGGGTGATTGGCATACATACTGGTGTCTGATTGCAGCAGGGGGTCATGCTCCAAACAAGGCAGGGGGCTGAGAACAGCCCCCAAGTTTTTCTGAGGAAAATGCATCTCTGTTCCCTAGAATGTGCTGGTGGGTGGATTCTGCAAAGGGACCATGGGCACCTAAAGTTTTTGGTTGTAAGGACTGGGAGGTACCAGTTATATTTGGACCCCTGTCACGGGTGGCTGGGTGACCTGAGTGGAGGTACCAGTCCTTAGGTCCCTGATGTGGGTAGGTGAGGACCTTGTTTAATAGGCAAAGCAATGTCAAACGTCAAACACCCACCTCTCCACTGCTCAGCTGAAATGGTTGCAGAAGGGAAAGGTGCTCAAGGTCCACGGACGGTTTATGCCTGACAGGAACTGCTTCTGTCCCGAGCTCCCCTGGTTAATGGAGCTAACAAATTATCTTTTCCCCCCAATTGCAAATTTTTTCCTTCCCCAAGGCCAGGAGGACGGCTCTAGGTGCTCACCAGGGTCTATCTCAGGCCCAGGGATTCGCCGGCTTGGGGGTGGGGGGGGCGTGGTAAAATATACACAAGTACTTAGCTTTTGCGAGAGCGCCGTTCTCCTCAGGTCCCGGAGGTGTGAGTGGGCTGTGTGGCTGGCTGCTTCTCCCTGAGGAAACTGGGGCCGAACGCTGGTACCAGCCCGCCGCTGCCGCCGCTCCAGGAATGGTGCCTGAGGGCTCCCCACGATTCAGGTCCGGTGACTCCTCTCCACTTCTGAACGGCCTCTTCCTGCCCCTGCCCCTCAGTTCGTTGTCTAAGCTTGCCTTTGATGCTCAGGGCTCCCAGATGGTCACAAATATACTCGTTTCACTTGTTTTTCCGGGTCTTTGTTGTAAAGAGGGCTGACGGAAGCGGCTGTCTATTCCGCCATCTTTGCTCCACCTCCTGCTGCACATTTGCCTTTTTAATCCTCACAGCAAGCACGTAAAGTAGGGTTTTTTTAAAATAATATTTTATTGTGTTTTCAGTGAAGGTTTACACAGCAGTTTAGCCTCCCATTCAACAATTTCTACACAAGTTGTTCAGTGGCATTGGTTACATTCTTCACAATGCACAAACATTCTCTTTATTTCCATTCTGGTTGTTCTGTTTCCATTAATTTAATTTCCCTGCCCCCTTACCTTCTCATTTTTGTTTTAAAGTACTTCTTGACTGTTTGGTCTCATATAGGTGATTTTTTAAAGGAGCACAGTACTTTCGAGTGATATTCATTATTTTTTGAGCCAATTTGTTATTTAGCTACGAGGTGACATTACGGGTTAGTTCCGACTCAAAGTCTGAGGAGTATCTCAGGGCAATAGTCTCAGGGAGTCCTCCAATCTCAACCAGTCCAGTAGGTCTGTTTTTGTTTTGTTTTGGTTATTGTTTGTTTGTTCATTGTTGTTTTTAGGAATTTGAGGTTTGTTCCACATTTTTTCCCCATTCTCTCAGGGGCCAACTGTTGTGGTCCTGATTAGAAGGGTTGGTAGTGGTAGCTGGGCACCATCTAGTCCTTATGGCCTCAAGGTAAATGAGGCCATGATTCATATAGACTATTTGTCCTGTAGGCTAGTTTCTTCTTTGAGTCTTTTGTTTCCTTCTTTCTCTTTTGCTCTGAGTGAGTAGAGACCAATAGTTGTATCTTAGATGGCCGCTTGCAAGCTTTTAAGATCCCAGATACTACTCACCAACCTAGGATGTCAAACATACAGGTTTAGTTTTTTTCATCTAAGTTTTTTTGTTACAAAATTAATTCATGCTTATTGGTTTAAAGAATTTCAAATAATTAAGGAGTGTGTATAGTAAGAAATACAAATCGTCCTCCTTCCTGCCTTCCACTACTCCTTCCACTACCTGTTTGGGATGTTTCCTTCCAAACTTTTGTATGCACAGCAAACACACCTGCAGGTTTTTGCCTTGTATGTGTGCGTGCATGTTTCACAAACATGGGATGACACTTGTCCTTTTAATTTAATACCATGGGCATCTTCGCTGATCAGTAACCACAAGATAGACATTATCACCCCATTTTATTGGCAAGAAAATTGAGGCTCAGAGCAATGAGTTATTTTGTTCAAGGTCACACAACTGGTGCATGGCAGGGCTGGGACTAGGACCCAGGTCCACCTGAATCTGGAGCCCTAGGCCTCTCCCCTGTGGTGAAATATTGTCATTAGCCATTCTTACTTAGCACCTTAGAATGACCTGGTAAGAGGAGCTTTATTCTGGAGGCAGACAGCTGAGAGGTGCAGCTGAGAGGGCAGAGCTTTAAAGGGACAGGAGATAGGGCAGAAACCAGGGGTAGCTTGGAACGCTGTTTAGGGAGGTGGGGCTCAGGCTCAGAAAGCCGGGGGAGACACAAGTCTCCGGGTCTGAGCCTGCACCAGGTGCACCAGGAGGAGGGGCTGGGTGCCAGGACCTCACAGGGTCAGGCACCCCAGCCTAGGCAGACCCAGCTGCCCCCTGCTGCCTCTGCCAGGCTCCACCAGGCACACTCACCTCCCTGATGACATCCTTGCTCCCTGGTATGTCTGAGCCTGCCTGCAGCTCTGGGCCCCTCTCCAGCTGGTGCTGGCTGGGGTACAGCTTTCTCCCTGCTTCCGTCCATGGCTCAGCCCCACCTCTTAGCATTTGCCTGCCATCAGATCTGCCCCCCTCCCTGATGTTTCTCCTGAAACACCCCAGCAGGTGGTTGCTCAACTTTTGCTTGGATGACCCCAGAAGTGGGCAGCTCACTCACTACCTTCCAAGAAGCTGATTCCATCTTGGATAACAATAATAGCTGTCTAGGTACTGGAATGAGCTTGAGCCTTGGAGATTGACCCACGTGCTTGTGGTGTGCATGGAGGAAATAATGAATATAAAGTCTGTTCCCCTGTGTGGGGAGGGAGGGCTGAGTGAGCCTCAGTTTCCCCATCTAGCTTCCTTTGGCTCAGCATTTATCTAACTGCAGGTCACAAAGCAATCCTGAGTTATGACATGGATTTCAAGGGCTGGGGCTAGCGTGTTTTAAATGACTAGAACAGAATGGGATAGAAAATACCAGTGTACATCTTAAGCACTTAAGGGTGGGCCTTGTCTGTGAAACTGTCTTCATGGGGGAGGCCTGCTAGAGTGGTGGGCACAGAGGGATCGGTGCAGGCCTGGTGGGGGCAGGGGCCTCCAGCAGCACTGAGGGTGGCCTGGATGGGCTCCTAGGCTCAGGCACTTCTTCCTGCCCACCCGGACCCAAGCGGGGGCCCCAGGGGGCTGGGAATGGGGAGATCCTCTCCTCTCTCCCAGCACATCCAGTGGGCTCTGAGCAGCCCCATAAATCGTCTGCCCGGAGTCAGGGGCATAGAGCTCCCTGATTTATGCCCTGCCAGCCCACCCCACTGCCTCCCTCCCCAGCTTTGTGGGGCCAAGGCCCTGCAGGCTGCTGGCTCCAGACAGCCCCTGCGGTTGCCGTGGTGACCGGCTCAGGCTGGGCCATTATCCCCTCCTGCCCCCGCTCCCTTGTCCTCTCAGCACTGCCGGCTTGTATAATAGCGCCTGTGGGGCTTCTCCGGCCACCAGCCGAGCCCTGCCCCTCACGTGTTCCTATGTCCAGGGAGGCCCATGCCATCAGGTGCCACAGAGAAGTGGGGACTTAGAACAAGCTTAAGATGAGGCAGCATGGGGTGCTAGGCAAATGCCTGGCCTTAGAATCCTACAGACCAGGCGAGGTTTGACACCAGCTGCTCCACGTCAAGGCTGGAAATCACAGTACCCCCCTCATGGGGTTGTCGTAAAGCGTCAGTGCTGGTCCTTTCACTGGCACTTAACGAGCCCCAGTGGCACAACAGTTAAGCCCTCAGCTGTTAACCGAAAGGTTAGGAATTTAAACTCACCCAGCCTTTCCATGGGAGAAAGACCTGACGATCTGCTTCTGTACGATTACAGCCTAGGAAACTCTGTGGGGCAGTTCTACTCTGGAATGGACTCGACAGCACCTAACAACAACAAGTGTCCATCGCCTCATCTGTAAGTGGGGATAATAATAGTCACGGACACTGCTCTCTCCCCAGGGTCTTCGACAGTGTTTGGCCTACAGTCAGGGCTCAATAAAACCAAAACCCAGTAGCTATCAAGTCAACTCCAACCATGGCAATGCCGCGTGGGTCAGAGTAGAACTGTGTGCATTGGGTTTTTAATGGCTGATTTGTCATTTGTCAGAAGCAGATTGCCAGGCTTTTCTTCTGAGGCACCTCTGGATGGACTCAAACCACCAACTCTTTGGTTAGCACCAAGCTTGTTAATTGTTTGCATTACCAGGGACTCCAGGTGCTCAATATGTGTGACTAAATACATGAATCTCACGGGTTATTGTAAAGATTCTGAAATGAGAATGTAAGTGTGATGGTAGATTATAAAGATGGCCTCAGATTCTTTGCCACTCCTTGTATTGAGACGTGGGGGACTGGCTTGGCCTTAGTGCTCTCTTGTAACCAACACAATGTAGAAAAGTGACACTGCTGCCAGACTAGAAAGGCCACGTGGAGAGGCCTGGCCAGCACCCTCCCCCGCCCGCGTCCTTGCAACCCCAGGCATTGGAATCATCCCAGCGGTCCCTACGGAGCCCTGCCCAAATCGCAGATTCATGAGCAAAATAAATAAACTATGTCATTGTTTTAAGCCACGAAGTTGATTTGTTCCGAAGCATGGATTTTTTACAGCAAACTATAAAGCCCTGAGCCCCATGCCTAGCACACAATATGCGCTCAGTGAAGGGTAGTAGTAGCAGTGGTAATTGTTGCTGGGAGGTAAAGCAGCCCAGCCATTCAGAACGGAGGCTCTGGAGTCCGATTATCCGTATGGGAATCCCAACTGCTAACTCCATAATCATGGACAAGTCACTTTAGCTCTCCTAGCCTCAGTTTCTTCATCTGTATAAGTCATCATGGTAGTTGACAGCTCTGTGGGGTTATTGTGAAGAGCAAACAAATGATGTAAAGCACTGCGAAGATGTAAAGCAGGCCCAGAGTGAGTGTTGGTACTGATAACCACTCCATCAGTATCAGCATCTTCGTCATTACCTTCAGTTTTACCTTTAAAGGGTATGCTCTTCTTTGGTAAGGTCTTAAAAAGGTCAGAGCTGGAAGGAGTGCAACCACTGGGTGCAACTCTCCCTTGTGCAGATGGGATTGGGTTGCTGGTGGAGGCTTTGAATTACGATATTTTTATCTTTATAAAGAGCTATGGGTGGCCTATCTGAAAGCCAAATAAATAATAACAACAACAATGAAGAAGGAGAAGGAGGAAGAAGAAGAGGAGGAGGAAAAAAAGAAGGTGAATTTGCCTGGTGGAGCTCACCTATGTTGTTGCTTCTAGAAACAGCCCAAGTGATTGATTCTGCTAAATTGTGTGAGCTCACAGGAGTGGGTGGTGAGTGAGCTGCTCACGTTTTTTTTGGATTTGAGTATCTCTGCCTGTTGGACACAGCTGGAATCTTCCAGATCAGCTGGCCCCATCCCCACATTGTATATATGAGGATCCAGAGAGGGACAGCAACTTGCCCAGGGTCACACAGCAGGCCAGGGGTAGGACTGGGACCAGAATCAGGTCTTCTGCCTCCCAGGCTGGAGCTTTCCAGGCTACTTTTGGCCTTGGAAGCAGAACATTTTGGAGGGTGTCTTGCTTCCAAAGATTTCAGGAGGGAGTTTTACCCTCTCCCTGCCTGCCTACCATGGCCTTTCTTGCATTAAAATTCTCATTGTGGGAGTCTCAGCTATTATTCATTTCTTTCAAAATGGAATGCAGGCATCTGACAAGGGGCCCCTTGTGAACACAGCATGCAGTAACTATCAGCTCATCTCTAGCCCCAACTTGAGCAGGACAGGGGTGGCTTTTTCGTTCCTCTTTAGCAGATAGGGAAACAGAGGCCCAGAACAGGGAAATGAGCCTTTACTTGCTCATCTCAGGTCCCTGGAGGTACAAATGGTTTTTTCTTGTCTGTTGACTGCGACATTGGTGGTTTGAGCCACCTGGTGGCACTGCAGAAGAAAGGCCTGGCCATCTACTTCCACAAAGATTACAGACAAGATAATCCTATGGAGCAGTTCTACTCTGACATATATGGGGTTGCCATGAGTTAGAATTGACTCGACGGTAATGGGTTTTGCTCATCTCAAATGGTCACAGTGATGGCCTGCCTGGACTCTCCCTACAAACAATTAGCAGACGCCCACCTACATGGCACACTTAGAGGACTCCAAGAACACTGGGAAACTCCCCTGCTCAAAATGTGTCTTCTACCATTGGAGTTCTGCCCCTGAGTCAGGAAGGGTTCCTAGAAACTCTCCTGGTTGCCAGGCTGTTGTGCTGACAGGAATGGGGTAGAGTAGAAAACACTCAGGCTTTGAAGTCCCTTTAGCCTGTTTGCTCCTCATTATCTACGTGACCTTGAGCAAGTCATTTTTCCTTTCTAAGCCTCAGTTTATTCATCCATAAAATGAGGGGACTATTGGATCTACCTCACCCTGTGAAAGTGAAATGTGATGTTCTAGTTGTTTACTGCTTCATAACAAATCACTCTATAACATAATGGCTGAAAACACAGTCATTTGTTTTGCTCCTGAATTTGCAATGTGGGCAGGGCTGGACAGGTACAGCTGATCTCTGATCAATGCGGTGTCAGCTGGGACTGGTCGGCAGGGGGTGGAAGATCCCCTTTTGAGATGGCCCACTGACATGACTGGTAAGTTGGTGCTGGCTGTCAGTTTCCCTACGTGTGGGTCTCTCCATGGGGCAGCTTGAGTTTCCTCATGCTATGGTAGCTGGGTTCCAAAAGCATCTCAAGAGACAGAAAGTAGAAAAGCTGCCAGTTTCTCAAGCTTGGGCCAGGAAACCTGCATGGTAACACTTCCATTGTATTCTATTGTCCAAGTGGTCACAAAGCCCAGGTTCAAGGAGAAAGGACATAAAGCAGTGGCCCCTAAGTCAATTCCAACTTATGGTGACCTCACCTGTCTCAGAGTAGAACTGTGCTCCATAGCATCTGCAATGGCTGTGACCTTTTGTAAGTAGATTGCCAGGCTTTTCTTCTGAGGCATCTGTGGGTGGACTCAAACCTCCAAACTTTGGGTTAGCAGCCAAGCGTGTTAACCTGTTGCACAGCCCAAGGACTCCAGGAGGGACATAGGAATAGCATTTACCAGAATTGTAATTAGTCATTCACGTAATTATTTATTGACATCGGTTTCCCCTCCCTCTCCCTAGTTTGTCTTGCTCACTTCTGTATCCCCAGAGCCTAGAAGAGTGCTTGGAAGATGGAAGACCTTTAATAAATATGTATTAAGTATACGGATGAATGAATGGCCCAATTGCCTCTCTCTTGGGACACTCAAGCCCTGGGTCCCTGTGACTGAGTCTGAAGCAGGCCACGTGGGAGGCGAGTGGACAGAGGTTATGGAAGGAGCCCTGGCTCCAGCATCTGAGGCCTGGGTTTGGGCCCTGGCTCTGGCCCCAGGGTGCTGGGTGACCTTGGGCAAGTCACTAACTTCTCTGTGGGTGTCAGCGTAAGCTAATAAAACCAGACCCTGGCTTTTCAACTTGTGTCATCAAAAACTTTGTGTATGACTTGCTTTAATTAAGATAAGAGTGCAGTGAAATGTTTGGACTTGCTGTTCGTCCTTTGATGTTTGGCCTTTTGCATTGTTGTTTTTGATGTCCGGGGGCTTGGAGAACTGGGCTTGGGTTCCTGGCTCTTGCTGGCGGGCTGCCTGCCTTCTGCTGTTTGCCTTGTTAAAAGCACTTATGATCTAATAAAGTGAGATTGATGTGGCCTCCCTGGGGATGAAACACTTTCCATTCCCAAACTCACTGCACTGCTCAGCTGCGCTCGGAGCTGACATTTATTGAGCGCCGACTAAATGCTAGGCCTTGCGCTGAGTTTCATCTGATCCTCAGAACAACTCTATGAGATGAGAAGTCATTTCTTGTCCCATTTTACACATGAGAAAACAGAGGCAGGGAGAAGATGGCTTGCCTAAGGTCACATAGCTGGTAAGCTGAGGTGCCGGGATATGAGCCCAGAGAATTTCTAACCACTGGGCAGCTGTTGGTGGCCCTGGCTTGGACCCAAACCCACTGGGAATCCAGCCTTGTATGGGGGCCTGTAGACAGGAAGCAGGTGGATCTCAGTCCCTAAGTTTACTCAGTGCCAAGCTCTGTAGCAAGCACTGGAGAGAGACAACAGCCCTATGAGAGGTCTCTCCATCACCCCATTCTACAGGTGGGGAAACTGAGAGCCAGAGAGGTTGTATAAAGGGGATTAACTCCAGGAAATGATGATGGCTGGGAAAAGGAAGACTTTGGAACCGTCTGCCCCTCTACCTGGCTCAGTGCCCAAGGTTAAGTCAGGCCAAGAGGATGATGTGTGAGATGTTGGACCAACTGACTTTGGCGACTTACTGCCTGACAAAGAGGGCAGATGGGATGTGACTGGGCCTTCCTGTGGGGCAGCTGGTGTCTGTGTGAAATTGTCCCCAGGGAGATGAAATGATGAAGGAGAAGGTACCAGCAAATCTCAAAGAGGAACTAGTTGGTGCTGCTGATTGGGCGGAATAACCAAAACCAAAGGAACCCATTGCTGTTGAGTTGATTTTGACTCAGAGCAACCCATAGAACTGGATAGAACTGTCCCATGGGGTTTCTGAGGAGCAACTAGCGAATTCGAACTGCTGCAGCCGAACGCTTAACCACTGCTCCACGAGGGCTCTGATGGGATGGGTGGGGGGTTGCAAAGGAACTTGGTACTCCTCCCTGGTGCTCTGCTGTGGACGCCCCAGGAGAGTGAATATCCCAGCACTATTTCCTACCTTCACACTGATGCAATGCCAGAAATTTTCATCATGAACAGCTTCTCCTAGAAGAAGTATGGCCTTGCCGAGAGGAAGGACAGTTGCGTAGGAGGTTACCCTGAGTACAGTCTAGGAGCTTTGGTTTCCTTATCTGGAAAACAGACAAAACACCCCCCTGGCCAGGCTCGAATGCTCCTGGCACAAGGCTAGACACCCCAGATGGCAAAAGAGGTGGCTGATTGTTGCGGTGGTTGATTTTGAACCAAGGGCCCACCCAGTAGACCCTGCGCACTTGAGCCTGCTTTGAAGAGAAGGATGGTGATAGTTCACTGGGACCCAATTGTCCCCAGGACTCCCTGGTCTGCAGGTACCCATGAGGTCACACTGACATTCATACGCAGAGGAAGAAGGTTCTTAGACCCTCATCCCCTGAAAAAATCCCCTCCCCACCTCCAACTGGAAGGCTAGTCCCTTCCTCCCAAGGTGGTGCCCTATCCATGTTCAGGAACAAGTCTGCTCAGATTCTTAAACCTTGATAAGGTGCCTACCCCTGTCTCAGCCATAGTTTCTCCCTCACTCAAGCATCACCAGGTTTGGCCACTCCCCCACCATGATTACCCTGACCTCCCACGTGCCACTACTTCCCTGGGATCCATGGTGGGGTTGGGGTGGGCGGTGGGGGGGACAGGCCTTAGAGCAGCCCTACCCAGGAAACCAGATGCAGTCCGGGTTCAGGGCCCTTGTTGTCTTTTTTCCTAAGCAGGCTCTTTAGTTCTGGACACTAAGTTCACATGGGTCTCTCAGTCTCCGTGACAAAAGGGCTCCCAAATCTCCAGACTAGAGGTAGGGAATAGTGCTGGGCTATTTGCATTCCTGGGGTAACACAGCAGAGCACCAGGGAAGAGTACCAACTTCCTTTGCAACCCCCATCCGCCCCAACAGTGCCTTCTGGTTACCTTTCCATCATTTTCTCCATCAAGGCTCAAAACCAGTGCTGGGGGTAGAAGACACGCCTCCTCCCCCACTGCCCTCCTCTCCCCATCCCTTGATCCCAAGTACCCAACTCCTCCATCCCTTCCCCCCGACTTCCTCCCCGCCCATCAGAAACCAAGAGCCCTCATGTGGACCCATCGGAGGCACCATCACCAGGCCCTGCACCAAGTGTGGGCTCCTCCAGCGTGGTCTGCTCCAGACAGACCCAGGCCCCGCTGCCCTCGCTGTGGGAGCAGTGCAGACAGAGGGCTGAGTGCTGTGGGCAAGGCTCTACCCTGGCTGGGCTGCAGATCCCCCACCTATGGACTAGACAATTCTCTGCCCATCCAGCTCGGACATTCTGAGCCCTGTCTTCCCCATGCCGACCCCAGTTCCTCAGCTCCATTCAGGCCAGACCGCCAGAACAGCCTAGAGCCCCTTATCGGGCAGCTATCTTCATTGCTTGCATAGCACTCATTTCCCCTTGGCTAAGAAAACAGGTTTGTAAAATCAGATTTCCCTGGAAAGCCGGCAGGCTAAAAGGAAAGAAAACAGTTTGAATTCTGTGAAGTGGTGATCTGAAGGCAGGGACCGACCTCTGGGATTGCCCCCACTCTTCTGGGTCCCCCTGATTACAGAAGCCAGGCCTGATCCCAAACACCAGCGCCAAAATAGGCCCCTAAAATCCCCCCAAGTTTATTCCAGGACTCACAGGCAGCTGAGGCCTAGAGAGGCTTAGAGCTTATCTCAGGGTCGCACAGAGTGGAGGTTCTGCTTCTCTAGAACCTTCAGTGGCTCCCCAGTGCTGGCAGGGGAAACTCAGATGCAGCCTGGTGTTCAGGGGCTTTTTTTGCCCCCCGCCCCCCCCCCCTTACAAAGCCCTTTAGTTCTAGATACTCCCAGCTCACTTGGAAAGCTGGCTATGATGAAAAAAGCTTTCTTTAAAACTGGTGGCTTTTATTTGTGCCAAAGTTAAAAAGAAAAGGGACAATTTTAGAATTTTGGTTTTCTCCAAATGTTAAAAGCTGTGTGTATGCCTAGTTAGAACACGGTTTTGCATTTAACATCAATGAACCAGAAGTTATTTATTGGGGAACTAGTGTGTGCCCAGCACTGTGCTGTATATATTAGGTTTTTGTTTTCTTTTTACATAATATTTTATTGTGTTTTCAGTTAAAGTTTACACAGCAAATTAGGCTCCTATGTAACAATTACTACACAAGTTGTTCAGCGACATTGGTTACATTTTCACAAGGTGTCAACATTCTCATTTTTTCTGTTCTGGATGTTTTGTTTTCAGTAACCTGGTTTCCCTGCCTCCTTCCATCTTTGCTTTAGAGTAATCGTTGACCATTTGGTCTCACACAGATGATTTTCTAAAGAAGTGCAGTACTCCTGGGTACTATTCTTCATTTTATGAACCAATCTGTTATTTAGCTAAAAGGTGACTTCAACGGTTAGTTTCATTTCGAGGTTTAAAGAGTATTCTAGGGTGATAGTCTCAGGAAGCCCTCTGGTCTCAACCAGCCCAGTAGGTCTGGACTTTTTTAAGAATTTGAGTTCTGTTTCACATTTTTTCTCCCTTTCTATTAGGCCCTGATCAGAACAGTCAGTAATGATAGCTGGGCACCATCTAGTTCTTCTGGTCTCAGGATAGATGAAGCTATGTTTCATTGTAGACTGTTGGTCTTATAGACTTGTTTCTTCTCTGAATCTTTGGTTTCCTTCTTTCCCTTTTGCTCTGAATGAAAAGAGACTGATAGTTGTATCTTAGAGGCCCCCACCCCCTCTTTTTTTTTTTTAAACAAATACCTGTGATGTTGCCCACCATGTCCAGCACTGGCCTAAACATTTCATGTGTTTAACTCATTCAATCTTCATAATGACCCTGTGCCGTAGGTACCATCATTGCCCCCATTTTACAGATAAGCTAACTGAGGTTAAGAGTTAGGATTCAAGTGCAGGCTGCAGGTGCGCTCCAGAGTCTGTGCTATCAACTCCTTCGCCGTGCTACCTACCCTGTGTTCCGTGCTATCCTGTGCTTACGTATATACTTAACCTAAGAGAAAGAAAAGTCAGGAAGAATGTTCCTCTGGGCAGTGAGTAGAGTCAGGTTTGGAAGGAGAGAGGGCAGGGAGATTTTTATTTCCTCTTCTTATATTCTAAAGAGCCCTCGTGGTGCAGTGGTTAAGCACTCAGATACTAACTGAAAGGTCACAGTTCAAATCCACCAGCCACTCCGCAGAAGGAAGATGTAGCAGTGTGCTTCCATAAAGATTTACGGGCTTGGAAACCCTGTGGAGCAGTTCTACTCTGTCCTGTAGGGTCATTATGAGTCAGAATTGACTCAACGGCAATGGGTTTGGTTTGTGTTTTCTTATATTCTGCATTGTTTGGTTATAACTTAAAATGAATTTTAAAAATAGAAAAAGCAACACATTACTCATTGTAGAAAACTCGGAAAAGAGAAAAGGCCCCTGAAACCTGAGTCGATCTGGCCTCTTGGAGCCAGTACGGATTGTGGAAGGATCACCATGGACATGGGTGAGTAATTGGGGTTATCCCAGGTCCAGTGGCATCAGAATGGGAGGCAATTTCAGCCAATCAGAGCTGTTCTGACATGGAATACAGCAGCCTCGTTAGGCAGTAAGCTGCCTGTCAGTGGAGGCATGCAAGAGGCTGCCAGATTAGTGCTGAACTATGTATCTCGTGTGAGCTAGTCTGGTTCCCACCCACCACCTTCAGCCCAAGCTAGATAGTGAGAATGTACCTGCAAGGACAGCCCAGTGCCTGACTGGTTAAAAAATAAAACAAAACAAAACTTCAAATCAGTCTTCCATGCCTTACAGACACAGCCATTTCATTTGATTTCAGAATGTCCCAATAAAACAGGCCAAAACATTTGACAGAGGAGAAAAACAGAGCTCAGGGAGGGATGGACTTGCCCAAGGTCACTCAGCTGGTCCAGATACCTGGCTCCTATCGGTTGCACCATCCCACACCTGGGCATTTCTGGAAGCAATCATTCATCTTCTGTACAGTGTCTAGCATATGGTAGGTGCTCTGACCCTCCCCGAAATGGGGTCAGAAGCCTGGGTTCTAGCCTAGCTCTGGCCCAATGTGCTGGGTAATGCTGAGCCCGTCCCTATCCGCCTGGTGTTGGGTTGATATTTCCACGCTCTCTTCCAGCTTCAGTTCATCTGCCGTGGACTTTGGTTCCTCAATTTCCTTATCTTGTCCCCTGACCACAGGCCTCAAGGAGTCCTCAGTGGTACAGGGGGAAGGGAGGACCTGTGGAGTGTCAGACACCCCCACACTTGGACCCTTCTTTATTCCATGCAGATTTATAGGGGTGCGTTCCTGAACTTGTCCCAGCCCAGCACATTGGTCTAAAAACAACAGATACGATGAAAGAGATCTCCCTGCAGATGAAAGCAGGAGGGATATTGGCCTCCCACAGCCCTGGCCTGGCCCAGGGCCCACTGCACATTCTGGTCAAGGCCAAGTCAGGCCTGGAAAGTCTAGAGCAGCCCAGAAGAAGGCTCCTGCCCACCCAGGGGTCTGAGGCTTCGAGGGCCCCTGGATGCTAAGACCCAGACCAGGCACCAGAGGAAGCAAAAGGAAACAGAGACCCAGCCCTGTCACAGGGGCAAGTGGACTCCCATGTCGGGAAGAGGGATTTGGCAGAACCTAAAGCCAGCCAAGGAGCCCCTGGGTGGTGCAAACAGTTAAAAGGTTGGCAGTTAAACCCCACCCGGAGGCAACTCAGAAGACAGGCCTGGCCAACTGCTTCTAAAAGGTCACAGCCTGGAATATCCTAAGGAGCAGTTCTACTCTGCACACATGGGGTCACCATAAGTCAGAACTGACTCCATGGCAACTAACAAAGTCAGCCAGGAAGGGAACAAATGACCCCTAGATGCCATCTCCCAACACTGCCTCTGACCACTCTCTGCCTTGCTCCCTCTGCTCCAGCCACTCTGGCCTCTTGGTGAACCTTGGCACTCAGCAAGCTTATCCCCACCACAGGGCCTTTGTACGCGCTGCTCACGCTGTCTGCAATACCCTTCTTCCACCTTTCACAAGACCGCGTCATCCTTCAGGTCTCTGATTAAATGTCACCTCCTCTGACCAATCTCCAGTGAGTGACCCAATCCATTCTCCAGCTCAGTATTCTGTTTCCCAGATGGTATTTAGCACAATTTATAATTATTTGTTTGTGAGCTCCATGTCATGTGCCTTGTGTTATTCCGCTGGATAAAAGGGGCCAGCTCTGCCACCAACTCTCTGCTTTGGGTTCAGGCATCAGCTTCCCTGATAACAACAGCAAACGCTGGTTAGCTTTTATCACATGCAACATACTTTCCATATATGACCTTATTTAATCCTCAAGGCAACCCAATGAGGCAGGTGTGAATATCATCCCCATTCTACAGTGGTGAAGACCGAGGCTGATAGAGGTTAATGTTGCAACTCGGCTGCAGCCCCCAATACGGTTTCGGGTGTACCCAGTGCCTCCCCCCGCTATCTGAGTCTCGATGGGCCTTGGTCACCTGCAGGACCCTTGGGTGCTTCATGTATGAGTACCACTGTGGAGAAAATCTAACTGATCACCAGGCATTAACAGTTTAGGGTGAATGAGTCTGTCTATCCGGAGAAGATTTTGTCCTCTGGGGTTGGGAAGAGAGGGATTCCGGAGGACGCCAGTGTGAGCAACCGCTGGGAAAGGGATGTTTCAAGGGGAGACAGGGTGGGGCACATGGGCTTTCTCTGCACAGGCTCGACCCCCCTGGAGACCCTGCTGGCCCTCTCCTGGTCCTCATAGTACGAGGAGGTCTGCAGAGCAGGAGGGATCTCCAGTGATCCCTAGGGAGAGGGGATCAGACCCTGCCCGGGGTGGCCGGTGGAAGGTAGGTGGGTAGTAAATTGTAAACCTTTCTCAGAGAGGGTGGAGGTTAGCCCAAGGAGCAGCATCCTCCGTACGCCCTGTGCTCCTGTGGTCTAGAGAATTCTCCTTTGAGGGACCCACCCTGAGGAAATGATCAGAGACAGAGACGATGGCGTCTGGACAAGCCGTTAACCCAGACTTACCACCTGGACTAGGAGGGTCAGAGACCAGAAAGAAACAAGTGTCCACGAAGAGTTGGCAGGGCTGGAGTGGGGGCTTGGAAGGGCAGAAAAGCCCAGACCCTGGGGGAGTTGCGAAAGGCTCTCCCCTCCTGCCCAACAACTAGACAAATCACAGGCTGACGTTGACGTCTCAGGCCTCGTTTGTGTATCTGGTGTCTACATCCAGCGAATGGCTGAGTAGTTTATGGGGATGAAAATCACGCCGTGAGTCTTCATGTAGCCACATAAATGAGAAGAAAGACCAGTATAAAAAAAAGGGTTGAGGTTCTTTATACTATTCTCCCTGCTTTTGTATGTGTTGACTTTTTCCATGATTAAAAGAAAAAAAAAAAAAAGCAATGGGTGTAATACAATTCTATTTTTAATAAACAAGCTATATATATATGTTGTTGTTGGGTGCTGTCCAGTGCGTTCCAACTCATCGCTACCCCATGTGACAGAGTATAACTGCCCCCTAGGATTTTCTAGGCTGTTTGGGTTTTTTTAATCTTTGCCAAATCTTTCTCCCTTGGAGTCACTGGGTGTGTTTGAACCACCAACCTTTTGGTTAGCAGCCGAGCACTTAACCATTGTACCACCAGGGAGGATATACACCAAAATGTTAATAATGGTTATCTCTAACTAGTGGGATTATGGGTCCTTATAATTTTTTTTCTTTTTCAAGTTGGGAAAAAAATAACACAGCTAATAAACAAGAAAAAAGAACAACAACAAAATAGCAGGCCTTGGGTTCTGGACTCTCCCCCACCCAGAATGGGTGATATAAATGCAGTGAGGAAAAAGGAGAGGTCATGCCTGAGGAGACACCCAGCACAGGTCCTGGCACCTGGCAGGTGCTCGGCACACAGTTAACCTGAACATGAACACCAGGACCCCTGCCCATAACATACACACAGAAACACACCCATAGAAACACAAAGCACACACCCCCAGGTCTTCTGGAGGACGTGCAGACCTTGGAAGGACAGCAGGCTTCCTGCCCTTGCACATGTGCCCTGGTACACCGACACTGTGCACAGACATACACACACGTGGTGTGCACATGAGCATTCGTGCTGTAACCTGCATGGGGCCACCCTGTCAGCCGGTCGGTGGGTGAGAGGAGCGAGCCCCATCCCTCTCCAAGATAAACACAGGAAGTGAGGATCCCACAGTGTCAGGGCGAGGTTGGGAGTCATCCATAAACTCCAGGCGGAGGGTGGGGGTGGCCCGGGGAGGGAGAGGGGCCCCGAGAAGGGAGGGAGGGTGTGGGAGTCTGGGCAGGGGCCTGACTTTGACATCCGATGTCTTGGGTTCAAATGTGAAAAGTTGAAATGGTGACTAAGCTTGGGGGCTGTCTCGGCTCTGTTGGTCTGTTTGTCTATCTGTCTGAGACAGCACCCCCCACCCCTAGCCCATCTCTCAACTCAGCAGCCCTGTGGGCTCAGAGAACCAGGTATCTTGGCCTGTCGGTGGCCTGAGGTCCCACCCAAGCCCCCTACACTTAGAGAAGCCAGAACCTATGCTCAGCAATGTTAGTGAGCAAGTGGATGGAAAGAAACAGTCATCGTAGATGTCGGATGCGTCTCGGCCCAGCTTTTATCTCTGAGAGATGATGCCAAGAATAGCAGCCGGGGCTGGACACCCCCAGCCTCCTCCTCTGCTTTCCCTGAAGCCCACCAGGACCCAGAGGAGGAGGGGGCAGGGGCCACTGGCAAAGCCGTGGATGTGACTTGCTTGTTCTCCAGCACCGGGGACGCAGAGCTGGCCGCTCAGTAGCTGCTCCAAGTATGTTTTTGGATGAACGAGCACTCGCTGTACACAAGGTACTTTGTTGTTGTGTGCCGTTGAGTTGATTCTGACTCATAGTGACCCCATGTGACAGAGCAGAACTGCCCCTATAGAGTTTCCAGAGCTGTAATCTTTACTGGTGATGCAGTGGTTAAAGCGATCAACTGCTAACTGAAAGGTCATCGGTTCGAAACCACGAGCGGCTCCTCGGGAGAAAGATGTGGCAGTCTGCTTCTGTAGAGATTTACAGCCTTGGCAACCTTATGGGGTCACTATGAGTCAGAATGGACTTGGCAGTGGCTTTGGTTTTTTGTAATCTTTACTGAAGTCGCCAGGTCTTTTCTCCTGGGAGCCACTGGGTGGATCAAACCATCAACCTTTAGTTTAGCAGCCGAGTGCTTAGCCATTGAGCCACCAGGGCTCCTTTTGCATCAGCCTTAATACTTTTCTGGAACAAAGTGAGGACAGAAGGAGAGAAGGGGATGCTTTCTAATTTATGTCCAACTACTCGACGGTTTTGGGTACCCTACCAGTTGCCATTGACTTGATTCCGATGCATGGCGACCCCATGTGTGTCAGAGTAGAATTGTGACCCATAGGATTTTCAGTGGCTGATTTTTTTGAAGTACATCACCAGGTGTTTTCTCCTGAGGTGCCTCTGGGTGGACTCAAATCACCAACCTTTTGGTTAGCAGCCAGGTATGTTAGCCATTTGCAGCACCAGGGACTCAACCACCCTAGTGTCCTCGCTTTGTGATGAGGTTCCCAGCTTGCTCAAAGTCACATAGAGAGAGGCGTGGGATCTGGGTCACTGCACCTTCACCCCCACCCCTGACAATGGATACAGGCTGGAAACAGGGTGCCAGGGTGGTGGGTTCCACCTACGAGGGCCAAGGGACATATGGAAACCCTTCTTTAAACACCCTGCCTGTTCCATTTGAGCAAGGGGGTTGAGTGTAGGATTTCTCATCTGAACATCATTAGCCACTCACCTTCTGCTGTCACAGGGTTGCACCCCCACAGCCCGGACCCCTGAGCAGCCCAGGAGCCAGGACCCACCACCCCCTATTGCTGTGTGACCTTGGGCAAGTCCCTGTCATTCTCTGCTCCAGGGCCCTGTCTCCAGCTGCCTCAGACCCACCTGGATGTCTTCATTCTTCAAAAACCTCCCCTGTGCACAGATCTTCACAAACCATTCCTTCCTTTGCTCCTCCCAGCAACCTGGGAGATAGAAAGATTATGTTCATTTTGCTAATGGGAAAACTGAGGCTTGGGGAGTTCACTCAATGAGAAGCATGGAGCCAGGTCTGCTGCTTCCAAATCCAATTCTTTTCTTTCAGTGCCAACTTCTGCCTCTGCTAAGGCTGCTGGGTCACCAGTGACAGTGTCAGGCTGCAGCACAGAGGCCTGGAACAGCAGGTATTTCTCCTGGTGGCCGAGGACCTGGAGCTCCCGTCAGTCTCTGCTTTTCTTGTCCCTCCACTGCCACCCCACCCCCTTACCAGCTTGGTCTCAGGTTCTCAAGTCACACCACATTGTGGCCCACAAGGACCAGCATGCCTGGCTCCTGCCTATTTCCTCAACCATCTCTCGTTCCCCTGACATTTTCACTTACCAGTTTCAGCCACTTGGTTCTTTTTTCAAATCTTCACATTCTCTGTTTTTCCTTTCCTACCTCAGGGATTTTACTGTTCCTTCCATTTTTCCCTTCTTTTATTTATTGGATAAATGGATGGGTAGGTGGACGAACGGATTGTATGTTGGCTGAGTGGGTGGGTAGTAGGATGGGTGATTGTGTGGGTGGGTGGGTAGAAGGATGGGTGATTGTGTGGGTGGGTAGATGGATGGATGGATGGACAGACGGATAGATGGACGGATGGATGGTTGGATGGATGGGTGAAAGAATAGGTGGGTGGGTAAATGGCTACGTGATTCAATGGGTGGATGAATGGATAAGTTATTGAGTGGGAAGGTAGTTGGGTGATGGATGGGAATATGGGTAGGGGTTGTGTGGATGGTTGGATGGGTTGGATAGATGGAAAGGTGGATGGGTGAATAAATGAGTGGTTAAGTGGATGGATGGGTTGGGTGGATGAAAGGGTGTGTGGGTTAATGTATGCATGGATGGATAAACAAGATGGAGAGATGAGGTGGAAGGACACTCCTTTGGTTCTGCTGAGGTTTCATTGCTCTCTGCCCCCAACTAAATGACTAGGCCTACTGTTTTTACACTCAACTCCAGTTTGCCCTCTTCCACAAGGATGAGGGGTGGGTATGGACAATTAGAAGGCTGTGGTAGCCCTTCTCTTTGACTAATTCTTGATTCTTCTTTGGGACATCCAATCAGTTCCCTCCAAGAGCACTACAGGACGCACAGATCAGGCCTTTTGGGGCAAAGGTCAGCCTCTGTCCTCGGGCAGATGCCTGAGAAGCCCAAGTCACTATCCTATTACAGCGGTTCCCACCACATGCTTGCAATGAGTCGGAATTGACTCGACAGCTATGGGTTTGTTTGCTTTTCTTTTTTTTTTAGAGGTGGTTTTTTACCTTTTCAGTTGTCCTGAAACTAAAATCAAATCTGAGAATTCATCTCAAATAACAATGCAATTTAAATTTAGTTAACCAAATTACGTTGCGATGACTGGATCTGAAAATTTAAAAAACTGGAAGCACTGTCTTGAAGAATACCAAAGTAATTTAAATGCCTTTAAAGAGGACATCCACTCCAAGCCAAAACAAGCCCATCATTCATGTAACACTGTGAAGTTAAGAGATACTTATTAATCATCCCAAATTAAGCCAGAGTGTCTCTAGGCTAATTACTTAAATAATCATCAATAGGAAAAAGAATAAAAGGGGCAAACAAAATAAGATACTCCAATGTCTGCAAAAATACTGGAAAGGGGTAGAAATGTAGGCAAACCACTCATTGGGCCAATAGGGTTTAGGGGAATATGCTAGAAAGGAGGGGCCTTGATCAGACTCCCACCTCCCTTCTTCCAAAATCCCTGAGATCACTTACAGAGATCTTGGAGTGGGACCTTCGCACCTGCGCCCCTGCCCAGGACTGTGTTGGGCTGTCTATATGGGCCCCAGCACTTTCTCGTTGAACACTCCCCAAGCGCCTCCTATGTTTGCCCTGGGCCACGCCCTTTACAAAAGGGCCCCCCTTCAGACATCTAAGTCAATTGGCAAAATAAAATCTATTAAGGAAACATTCTCTACCCCACCTTGGAGAGAGGCGTCTGGGGTCTTAAACGCTAGCAAGCGGCCATCTAAGATGCATCAATTGGTCTCAACCCACCTGGATCAAAAGAGAATGAAGAACACCAAGGACACAAGGCAGTTATGGGCCCAAGAGAAAGAAACGGCCACATAAACCAGAAACTACACAGCCTGAGACCAGAAGAACTAGACGGTGCCCGGCTACAAGCGATGACTGCCCTGACAGGGAACACAACAGGGAACCCCTGAGGGAGCAGGACACCAGTGGGATGCAGACCTCAAATTCTCATAAGACCAGACTTAATGGTCTGACTGAGGCTAGAAGGACCCAGGTGGTCATGGTCCCCAGATCTTCTGTTGCCCCAGGACAGGAACTGTTCCCAAAGCCAACTCTTCAGACAGGGATTGGACTGGACAATGGGATGGAGAAGGATGCTGGTGAAGAGCGAGCTTCTTGGTTCAGGTGGAACACTTGAGACTATGTTGGCATCTCCTGCCTGGAGGGGAGATGAGAGGGTAGAGGGGGTTAGAAGCTGGCGAAATGGACACAAAAGGAGAGAGTGGAGGGAGGGAGCGGGCTGTCTAACTGGAGGGAGAGCAATTGGGAGTATGTAGCAAGGTGTATATAAGTTTTTGCGCAAGAGATTGACTTGATTTGTAAACTTTCACTTAAAGCACAATAAAAATTAAAAAAAAAAGTGCCCCCCTTCATCCTCACAAACACTGTGAGGTGAGCACAATGGCAACCCCCTGTTGCCAGATGCAGAAACCGAAAGCCAGCAAGTGGAAGATCTAGGATCAGGCTCCATCTTAAAGAATATCAATTCATATCACCATGAAGGAGATGAAGTGGCTGCAGTTCAGAGTAGTCCAGGCCACACAGCCAGCGAGGGCAGAGCTAGGCTTCAGTCGTACAAACACTAGTGCAAGTGTTGGGTGAATGGAACAGACAGTTGATGCCGGGGTCTTTACTCAGGGGATCGATTCCTCTGGGGGCAGGCGCTGGGTAGATAGAGGAGGGTAAAGGAGGCTGGTCAGAGAGGACTTCCTGGAGGAGGGAGCATTGATGAACAAGAGGATCCGGCAGCACCAATGTCCTCTTGAATTCTTAGAGAGGGCCAGAGAAAGCAAGCACCCCTCTTCTCTTTTCTTCTTGGCTTTCTTGTGCAGTTGGGGTCAACGGAGTAGCCTCCGGCCCCTCAGCTTTGGGCAAATCCGCCCACCTCCGAGCAGGGCCAAGGAGGCAGGAGCAGCCAGCAGCCTCCCATCAAGCCTTGACAGAAGTTGTCACCAGATGGGGGTAGGGCAGGGCCCTGTCTGGCCCCAGCCCCACTGTTTACCTGTCAGGACTGTTGCTGGAGCCATCCATCTCGGTGAAGGATCACACAGCCTCCCTCCTTCCTGCTCCCCCTCTGCTCCACCATCAGTCAAGATCTGCGCACCACTCCAGGCCCATTAGGTGCTACCTCCCTGTATGTCTCTCTCCTTCCTGGCCAGCCAGCCCCTGCTTCCCTCCTCCCAGGCCCCACACCTGTCCCAGGTGTGTGCTTCCTCCTGTTCTCCACCTACCCATTGAATTCCACTTAATTAAAAAGTTTACTGCAAGCCCACCAACAACAATAGTAGTTTTTGCAGTCCCACTATGTGACAGGTCCTGTGCTAAGTAAGCTCCTCACTTGCACGGCTTCTCTGTCCATGAAGAAAGAAAAAGAGATGATTGTACTTCTGAGAGATCAGTGAGGTGGGGGAGTTCACATGAGATGCTGCCATCAGACCGCAGGTGGTGGAGCCACCAATTCTGCCAAAGGTAGCAAGCAAGGATGGGGAAGCTGTAGAAAGGGGGGCTATCTATGATGCCCTTGAAGAAGAGGTAGGTGTTTACGACGTAGGCCAGAGAGAACAGAGTTGTTGCTAGTTGTCATCCAGTCAATTCCAACTCATGGCCACCCCATATGTTGTAAAGTAGGACTGGATTCCATAGGGTTTTCAAGCATATTGCCAGCCCTTTCTTTTGAGCTACCTCTGGGTGGGTTTGCATTGCCAACCTTTCTGTTAGTAGTCCAGCGTTTAACCATTCGCACTACCCAGGGACTCTGGAGAACAGACAGCACCTCAGAAATGACAAGCACTCAGGTGTGCCAGAGGTGACCATGCGTAGGAAGAGGCCAGAAACATCCTTAAGAGTTTTCTTGAAACCCCCTATTTTTAGAAGCCCCCAGTCACTGGGCCTCCTACCTCCTCTGAGCTCTTGTAGCAGGTTGTACTTGAAAGACACTTAACACAAGTCATCTTCTGGTGTGACTTTCTGAGCACGTGTTTCCACCTCCCAAGGACCATTGGCTCCTGGAGGGCAGGGATCATGCCTTTTATTTCTCTACATGCACTAACCCCCACCCTCCCACCCCCTCTCACAGGCGTACTACAGGTATAATAGATAGACACTCAATAACAATCATTAGATAGACACCTGGTGAATGGGTGGGTGGAGGACATTCGTAGGTGAATGTGTAAGGATCAGATGAGATCATGTATGGCAAGTGCTCAGGCATAACAGGTGCTCAGAAAAAGGTGATTCAGGCCACTGGCCCCTCCCCTCCCCCCCCACCCCCCTGCCACCCCACACGCCTTTATGTAAACAAGTTCTCAGGACCCAGCCTCCCCCCAGAGCTTACAGGGGACAGGGGTGGATGGGGCGTAGGAAGGAGGCACCAACCCCTCCACTTTCCCATTGATGATGGCAGAGTCCTATTGAGCCTCACGTTCTCTGTCTCCCATGATGATGTGCTGTGCTGCAGGGTTAAGCTCATGGACTCCAGAGACTGACAAACCTGGATTTGAATCCTAGCTCTGACACTCACCAACATGAGACTTTAGAACAGTGAGCTGAGTTTGTTGTTAGTTGTTAGGTGCCATCGAGTTGGTTCCAGGCAGAAGGAAAACTGCCCAGTCCTGTGCCATCTTCACAATCTTTGCTGTGTTTGAGCCCATGGTTGCAGTCACTGTGTCAATCCATCTCCTTTACAGTCTTCCTCTTTTTTGCTAACCCTCTACTTTACCAAGCATGATGTCCTTCTCCAGGGACTGGTCCATCTTGATAACATGTCCAAAGTACATGAGATGAAGTCTCGCCATCCTCTCTTCTAAGGAGTATTCTGGCTGTACTTTTTCGAAGACAAAATTGTTCTTTCTTCTGACGATCCATGCTATATTCAATATTCTTCACCAAAACCATAATTCAAAGGCATCAATTCTTCTTTGGTCTTCCTTATTTGTTGTCTAGCTTTCCCAAGCAAATGAGGTGATTGAAAATGCCATGGCTTGGGTCAGGTGCACCTTAGACCTCAAGTGATGTTTGCTTTTTAATGCTTTAAAGAGGTCTTTTGCAGCAGATTTGACCAATCCAATATGTCATTTGATTTCCTGACTGCTTCTTCCATGTGCATTTATTGAAGGATCCAAGTAAAATGAAATCCTTGACAACTTCAATCTTTTCTCCTTTATCATGATGTTGTTTATTGGTCCAGTTATGAGGATTTTTGTTTTATGTTGAGGTATAATCCATACTGAAGACTGCGGTCTTTGATCTTCATCAGTAAGTGTGTCAAGGCCTCTTCACTTTCAGCGAGCAAGGTTGTGTCATCTACATATTGCAGGTTGTTAAAGTGTTCCTCCAATCCTTGTACCTCATTCTTCTTCATATAGTCCAGCTTCTCGGATTATTTGCTTACCATACAGATTGAATAAGTATGGTGAAAGAATACAACCCTGATGCACACCTTTCCTGATTTTAAAGCAAGCAGTATCCCCTTGTTCTGATCAAAAAACTGCCTCTTGGTCTGTGTACAGGTTCCTCATGAGCACAATTAAGTGCTCTGGAATTCTCATTCTTTGCAATGTTCTCCATAATTTGTTATGATCCACGCAGTCAAATGCCTTTGCATAGTCGATAAAACAAAGGTAAACACCTTTCTGGTATTCTCTTCTTTCAGCCAGGATCCATCTGACATCAGCAATAATATCCCTGGTTCCACGTCTTCTTCTGAATCCAGCTTGAATTTCTGGTAGTTCCCTATCCATGTACTGCTGCAGCCACTTTTGAATGATCTTGAGCAAAATTTTACCTATGTGTGATATTAATGATATAGTTTGATAATTTCCACATTCTGTTGGATTACCTTTCTTTGGAATGGGCACAAATACGGGTCTCTTCCAGTCAGTTGGGTAGCTGTTTTTTCCAAATTCCTTGGCATAGACAAGTGAGCGCCTCCAATGCTGCATTCGTTTGTTGAAACATCTCAATTGGCATTTCATCGATTCCTGAAGGCTTGATTTTTGCCAATGCCTTCATTGCAACTTGGATTTCTTCCTTCAGTAAACACTGACTCTTGTCCATATGCTACCTCCTGAAATGGCCAAACATAGACCAATTCTTTTTGTTACAGTGAATCTGTGCATTCATTCCATCTTTTTTGATGCTTCCTATGTCTTTCAATATTTTGCCTGTAGAATCCTTCAATATTTCAACTTGAGGCTTGAATTTTTTCTTCAGTTCTTCCAGCTTGAGAAAGAACTTTTGTTTTTCTAACTCCAGGTCTTTGCACATGTCATTATAATACTTTACTTGTTTTCTCAAGCCACCCTTTGAAATCTTCTGTTTAGCTCTTTTACTTCATCATTTCTTCCTTTCACTTTAGCTACTCTACATTCAAGAGCAAGTTTCAGAGTCTCTTCTGACATCCATTTTGATCTTTTCTTTCTTTCCTGTCTTTTTAATGACCTTTTCCTTTCTTCATGTATGATGTCCTTGGTATCATTCCACAATTCATCTGGCCTTCAGTCCTTAGTGTTCAAAATATCAGGTATATTCTTGATATGGTCTCCAAATGCAGGTGGGATATACTCAAGGTAGTATTTTGGGTCTCATGGACTTGTTTTAATTTTCTTCAGCTCAGTTTACCCATCTATAATTGGGGACCCTGGTAGTCCTTGCCTTGAGAGCTTGTTATATGGAATAAATGGGATGTAGTCTGCATTGGACTCCACACAGTGCCTGGCACATAGTACACTCTCAATAAACGTTACTTATCATGACCATCTTTAAATATTCTGAAAATACTCCCTCCTCCAGGAAGTCCTTTCTGATTGAACCTAAGGGAGGTTAGTCTTTCCTCCTTTTCACCTCTGCTCAGCAGCCTCTAGCTCAGGTTCCTTGGTTCCTCAGTTCAGGACAGAAGAGCAAAGCTTTCTGGGACCTGGCCTCCACCCTGCCCTAGGTACAGAACAGCCTGGCTTGTAAGGTTTCATTTCTACAAGTGGAAGGTCATTTCCTGGGCCTCAGTGGCTTGCATTCAGAAGGAGGCTCCAGGGAAGCCCCCTTGGGATATGGGGCACGATGGTGGGGCCCTCTTGCTGAAGGGGAGACATACTTATTGGTTCTGGTCCTTGCTGTGATGGCAGCCACACTCAAGCATCAGCTGCCTTGTCCTGTCACCGATGTGACACCTACTGTCAGCTGTGACACTTGCTGGATTTGGGCCCGCAGCAATTCTGTCTGCTGCAACCTCTGTGTGAACTCTGCCCTGTGACTCCAGCTGAAGTGGTGGATGCCTTCTTTAGTGACATTCCCTCAGTGACCAGCAGTGGGCCAAGGGTCCTGGCTGAATACCACAGGCAGGTGGGGATGGGGCAGGAGCAAGGGACCACTGGAGGCTGGGCCAGGCTGTGCTGGGGAGAGGGGAGGCCTTGGTCCCCAGAAGACCCTGAAGGAGAGTGCTTCTCCTGTGGCCTCTTTGCCATGAGGCCTGGTCAGGGCACCCCTGGGCATGAAAGCAGAGTCAGGGGAGGGGTCTGCATCCACCACATACCTGCCTGGATGACTGTGGAAGGAGCAACCTCTGGGGGTGTGGGGGTTGTTGTTGTTGTTAAGTGCCATCGAGTCGGTTCCAACAGCTAGTGATACTATGAACAACAGAACAAAACACTGCCCCATTCTGTGCCATCCTCATTATTGTTGCTATGTTTGAGATCATTGTTGCAGCTACTGTGTCACTGGGTCTTCCTCTTTTTTGCTGACCATCTACTTTACCAAGCATAATGTTGCTTTTGCAGCAGGTTTGCCCAATGCAATACATTGTTTGGTTTCTTGACTGCTGCTTCCGTGGGCATTCATTGTGGATCCAAGTAAAATGAAATCCTGACAACTTCAATCTTTTCTCCACTTACCATGATGTTGCTTATTGGTCCAGTTGTGAGGATTTTTTGTTTTCTTTATGCTGATGTGTAATGCATACTGAAGGCTGTGGTCTTTGATTTTCATCAGTAAGTTCTTCAAGTCTTCCTCACTTTCAGCATGCCAGGTTGTGTCATCTACATATTTCAGGTTGTTAATGAGTCTTCCTCCAATCGGTTGCCGTGTTCTTCTTCGTATAGTTCAGCTTCTCGGTTATTTCTCAGCATGCAGATCGAGTAAGTGTGGGGGTGGGTGAGAACTGCATAACTGAGGTAGGAAAAAAGAAGTGACCAAGAGAGAGGCCTTCGCTGGCCACCCTGGTCGGGGAAGCACTTCCCCGCTCTCATGTGATGCTTTTCATTTTGTCTTCTCCAGAGCCTTTTCCACAATCTGAAATTATGTCTTTTGCTTCCCCCACCAAAATATAAACTCCTTAAGGCAGATACTCTGTGTTGTTCATCACCATATCCCCAGTGTCTAGAACATTGCCTGGCACATGGTATCAAACCAGTTGTCATTAAGTCAAGTCTGACTCATGGTTACCCCATGTGTTACAGAGTAGAACTATGCTCCATAGAGTTTTCATGGCTGTGACCTTTCTGAAGCAGATTGTCAAGCCCTTTCTTCTTCGGCACCTCTGGGCGTGTTTGAACCACCAACTTTTCGGTTAGTAGCTGAACGGGTAACCATTTATTCCACCCAGGGACTCCTAGTCGGTGCTCAATAATATCTGCTGGATTAATGGTCACAGTGTATGCATCATCTTGTTTAATCTTTACAACCAGCCTTCAAGGTAGGTATGATCAGCCCCATTTTGCAGATGGAGAAACCGGGCTTCTACAGGTGAGAGAAATTTGTCAAATTACACACCAAGTAATCAGTGGAGACAATTCAAACCCAGGTCTCTCAGCTCTTGATCACAGGCCTGGCTGGGTGTGTCATGACACTGATTGGTCAGTTCAATATAAGAAATGGAATAACATTTGGGTTGGATGGCTTCTGCTACCCCTGCCTTCCCCAGGCAGATCTGAGTAGATGTGTGTGTATGTGTGCATTAGTTGGTGAAAGATTTTATCGTCTGAGTTAAGTCTATTTGTGGGCCAGTCTCTCATGTTGCATCCTTGACCTCTTGCCTTGCCCCGTAAAAGAATTGGTATTAAATTGACACCAGAGACAGGCAGTAGGGGCCAAGGAGCAGGAACAGGCAGGATGCAGGGGTTGGCCTGAGGCTCAAGGATGGACACTTTTACCCTAAGCAATGCCTCCCATTTATTTGTTGGGTTGGTACTGTGTGTACCAGCATTATTCTTAGCACTTGCCAAGCATCCTTTCATTTAATCTTCACAGTCATCCTGTTATTGATGTTGTTAGCTGCCTTCAAGTTGATTCCAACTCATGGCAACCCCATGTGTGTAAAATAGAACTGCTCTATAGGATTTTTGAGACTGACCTTTCGGAAGCAGATCACCATGGTCTGTCTTCCCAGGTGTCTCTGGGTGGATCCAAACCGTCAACCTTCCAGTTAGTAGCCAAGTTTGGACCCTTTAACACCATCCAAGGACATTGTTGTTGTTAGGTGCCATTGAGTCAGTCCTGACTCATAGCAACCCTATGTACAGCAGAACAAAACACTGCCCAGTCTTGCACCATCCTTACAATATGGTTATGCTTGAGCTGATTGTTGCAGTCACTGTGTCAATCTGTCTCATTGAGGGTCTTCCTCTTTTTCACTGACTCCCTACTTTACCAACCATGATGTCCTTCTCCAGGGACTGGTCCCATTTGATAACGTATCCAAAATACATGAGATGAAGCCTCACCATCCTCGCCTCCAAGGAGCATTCCGGCCATACTTCTTTCAAGACAGACGTGTTTGCTCTTCTGAAAGTCCATGCTATGTTCAGTACTCTTCACCAACACCATAACTCAAAGGCATCAATTCTTCTTTGATCTTTCTTATTCACTGTCCAGCTTTCACATGCATATGAGGTGATTGAAAATACCATGGCCTGGGCCAGGCACACCTTAGTCCTCAAAGCAATGTCTTTGCTTTGGAACATTTTAAAGAGGTCTTTTGCAGCAGATTTGCCCAATGCAATACATCCTTTGATTTCTTGGCTGCTGCTTCAGTGGGCTTTCATTGTGGATCCAAGTAAAACGAAATCCTTGACACCGTCAATATTTTCTGTTTATCATGATGTTGCTTACTGGTCCAGTTGTAAGGATTTTTATTTTCTCTATGTAATTCATACTGAATGCTGCAATCTTGGATCTTCATCAATAAGTGCTTCTTGGCTTTCAGCAATCAAGGTTGTGTCATCTGCATACTACAGGTTGTTAATGAGTCTTCCCTCCAGTTGTGATGTCACATGCTTCTTTATATAGTCCAGCTTCTTGGATTATTTGCTCAGCATACAGATTGAATAAATGTGGTGAAAGGATACAACCCTAACGCACACATTTCCTGATTTTAAACTATGCAGCATGCCCTGTTCTGTACAGGCTCCTCATGAACTAAGTGTTCAGGAACTCCCATTCTTTGCAATGCTACCCATAATTTGTTATGATCCACACAGTTGAAAACCTTTGCATAGTTAATAAAACACAGGTAGACATCTTTCCGGAAACCCTGATGGTGTAGTGGTTAAGTGCTATGGCTGCTAACCAAAAGGCAGGCAGTTTGAATGTGCCAGGCTCTCCTTGGAAACTCTATGGGGCAGTTTTACTCTGTCCTATAGGGTCGCTATGAGTCAGAATTGACTCGACGGCAATGGGTTTGATTTTGGTTTAGACATCTTTCTAGTAGTCTCTTCTTTCAGCCATGATTGATCTGATGTCAGCAATGATATCCCTTGATCCTCGTCTCTGGCAGTTCCCTGTTGATGTACTGCTGCAACCACTTTTGAATGATCTTCAGCAAAATTTTACTTGCATGTGATATTAATTATATTGTTCAATAGTTTCTGCATTCTATTCAATGACCTTTCTTTGGAATGGGCACGAATATGGATCTCTTCCTGTCAGTTGGCCAGAACAGCTGCCTTCTAAATTTCTTGGCATAGATGAATGAGCACCTCCAGCACTGTGTATGTTTGCTGAAACATCTCAATTGGTATTCCGTCAATTCTGGAATCTTGTTTTTTTGCCAATGCCTTCAGTGCATCTTGGACTTCTTCCTTCAATACCACTGATTGTTGATCATATGCTACCTCTTGAAATGGTTGAACATCAACAAATTCTTTTTGGTGTAGTGACCCTATATATTCCTTCCATCATCTTTTGGTACTTCCTTCGTTGTTCAATATTTTCCCCATAGAATCCTTCGATACTGCATCTCGAGGCTTGGATTTTTTCTTCAATTCTTTCAGCTTGAGAAATGTAGAGTGTGTTCTTCTCTTTTGGTTTTCTAACTCCAGGTCTTTGCACATTTCGTTATAATACTTTACTTTGTATTCTGGAGCCACCATTTGAAATCTTCTGTCCAGCTCTTTTACTTCATCATTTCTTCCTTTTGCTTTAGCTATTCAGTGTTCAAGAGCAAGTTTCAGAGTCTCTTCTGACATCCATTTTGGTCTTTTCTTTCTTTTCTATCTTTTTAAAGACCTCTTGCTTTTTTCATGTGTGATATCCGTGATGCCAACCCACAGGTCGTCTGGTCTTCAGTCATTAGTGTTCAGTGGGTCAATTCTATTCTTGAAATGGTCTCTAAATTCAGGTAGGATGTACTCAAGTTCATATTTGGCTCTCGTGGACTTGCTCTAATTTTCTTCAGCTTCAACTTGAACTTGCATATGAGCAATTGATGGTCCATTCTGCAGTTGGCCCCTGGCTTTATTCTGACTGATGATATTGAGCTTCTCCGTTATCTCTTTTCACAGATGTAGTCAATTTGATTCCTGTGTATTCCATCCAGTGAGGTCCATGTGTGTAGTCACCGTTTATGTTGTTGAAAAAGGTATTTGCAATGAAGAAGTCATTGGCCTTGCAAAATTCTATTATGAGGTCTCCAGCATCATTTCTATCACCAAGGCCATATTTTCCAAGTACCAAGCCTTATTTTTTGTTTCCAACTTTTGCATTCCAATCACCAGTAATTATTAATGCATCTTGATTGCATATTTGATCAATTTCAGACTGAAGAAGTTGATAAAAATCCTCAATTTCTTCATCTTTAGCCTTAGTGGTTGATGTGTAAATTTGAATAATAGTTGTATTAACTGGTCTTCCTTGCAAGCATATGGATAGTATCCTATCACTGACAGACTTGAAATGTTCTTTTTGACAATGAACGCGGTGCCATTCTTCTTCAATTTGTCACACCTGGCATGGTAGATGAGATGATTGTTGGATTCAAAATGGCCAATACCAGCCCATTTTAGTTCACTAATGCCTAGGATATCAATCTTTATGCTTTCCATTTCAATTTTGATGACTTCCAATTTTCCTAGATTAATGCTTCCTACCTTTTTCACCAATATAAATGGCAGTTATACACATGGACCTCCCCAGATGGAATAGACAGGGATAGACAGGATTCTATTCTGTGGAAAAAGATGATAGAAAACCTCAATATCATCAGTTACAACAAGGCCGGGGCGACTGTGAATCAGACCATCAATTACTCATATGCAAGTTCAAGTTGAAACTGAAGAATATCAGAATAAGTCCTTAAGAGCCAAAGTACGACCTTGAGTATATCACACCTGAATTTAGAGACCATTTCAAGAATAGATTTGACGCATTGATCAGTTGGATTCCTCTACACCAACAAAAAGAACATAGAAGAGGAAATCACCAAATCAATACCATTTACAGTAGCCCCCAAGAAGATAAGTACTCAGGAATAAATCTTACCAGAGATGTAAAACACCTATACAAAGAAAACTACAAGACATTACCAAAAGAGACCTACATAAGTGGAAAAACATACCTTGCCCATGGATAGGAAGACTTAACATTGTAAAAATGTCTACTCTACCAAAAGCCATCTATAGATACAATGCAATTCCAACCCAAACAAATCGCCAACTTCATATGGAAGGGAAAGAGGCCCCAGATAAGTAAAGCATTACTAAAATAGAAGAACAAAGTGGGAGGCCTTACTTTACCTGATTTTAGAACCATTTTATACCGCCACAGTAGTCAAAACAGCCTGGTACTGGTACAACAGATACATGGACCAATGGAACAGAATTGAGAATCCAGACATAAATCCATCCACATATGAGCAGTTGATATTTGACAAAGGCCCCAAATCAGTTAAATGGGGAAAAGACAGTCTTTTTAACAAATGGTGCTGGCATAACTGGATATCCATCTGCAAAAAAATGAAACAAGATCCATACCTCACTCCATGCACAAAAACTAACTCAAAATGGATCAAAGGGCTAAATATAAAATCTAAAACGATAAAGATCATGGAAGAAAAAATAGGGACAACACCAGGAGCCCTAATACATGGCATAAACAGTATAGAAAACATTATAAAGAATGTAGAAGAAAAACTAGATAACTGGGAGCTCCTAAAAATCAAACACTGAAGGGTCGCTCTGAGTCGGAATCGACTCCTCAGCACTGGGTTTGGATTTTTTTGGGGGGGTATGCTCATCCAAAGACTTCACCAAAAGAGTAAAAAGACTACCTATAGGCTGGGAAAAAGTTTTTAGCTATGACATTTCTGATCTGAGCCTGATCTCTAAAATCTATATGATACTGCAAAAACTCAACTGCAAAAAGACAAATAACGCAATTAAAAAATGGGCAAAAGATATGGATAGACACTTCACTAAAGAAGACATTCAGGTAGCTAACAGATATATGAGGAAATGTTCACCATCATTAGCCATTAGAGAAATGCAGATCAAAACTACAATGAGATTTCATCTCACTCCAACAAGGCTGGCATTAATCCAAAAAACGCAAAATAGTAAATGTTGGAGAGGCTGCGGAGAGATTGGAACACTTCTACGTTGCTGGTGGGAATGTCAAACGGCACAACCACTTTGGAAATCGATTTGGCGCTTCCTTAAAAAGCCAGAAATAGAGCTACCATACGATCCAGCAATCCCACTCCTCGGAATATATCCTAGAGAAATAAGAGCCTTTACACGACCAGATATATGCACATCCATGTTTAATGCAGTGCTGTTTACAATAGCAAAAAGATGGAAACAACCAAAGTGCCCATCAACAGATGAGTGAATAAATAAATTATGGTATATTCACACAATGGAATACTACGCATCGATAAAGAACAGTGAGGAACCTGTGAAACATTTCATAACATGGGGGAACCTGGAAGGCATTATGCTGAGTGAAATTAGTTGCAAAAGGACAAATATTGTATAAGGCCACTATTATAAGAACTTGAGAAATAGTTTAAACTGAGAAGAAAACATTCTTTTGTGGTTATGAGAGTGGGGAGGGAGGGAGGGTGGGAGAGAGGTATTCACTAATTAGATAGTAGATAGGAACTACTTTAGGTGAAGGAAAAGACAGCACACAATACAGGGGAGGTCAGCACAATTGGACTAAACCAAAAGCAAAGAAGTTTCCTGAATAAACTGAATGCTTTGAAAGCCTGTGTAGCAGGGGCAGGGGCTTGGGGACCATGGTTTCAGGGGACATCTAAGTCAATTGGCATAATAAAATCTATTAAGAAAACATTCTGCATCCCACTTTGAAGAGTGGTGTCTGGGGTCTTAAACGCTAGCAAACAGTCATCTAAGATGTATTAATTGGTCTCAACCCACCTGGATCAAAGGATAATGATGAACACAAGGACACAAGGCAGTTACGAGCCCAAGAGACAGAAAGGACTACATGAACCAGAGACTACATCATCCTGAGACCAGAAGAACTAGATGGTGCCCAGCTACAACCGATGACTGCCCTGACAGGGAACACAACAGAGAATCCCTGAGGGAGCAGGACACCAGTGGGATGCAGGCCCCAAATTCTCATAAAACCAGACTTAATGGTCTGACTGAGACTAGAAGGACCCTGGTGGTCATGGCCCCCAGACCTTCTGCTGGCCCAGGACAGGAACCATTCCTGAAGCCCACTCTTCAGACATGGATTGGACTGGACAGTGAGTTGGAGAGGGATGCTGGTGAGGAGTGAGCTTCTTGGATCAGGCGGACACTTGAGACTATGTTGGCATCTCCTGCCTGGAGGGGAGACGAGAGGGTGGAGAGGGTTAGAAGCTGGTGAAATGGCCATGAAAAGAGAGAGTGGAGGGAGAGCTCGGGCTGTCTCATTAGGGGGAGAGTAATTGGGAGTGTGTAGCAAGGTGTATATGGGTTTTTGTGTGAGAGACTGACTTGATTTATAAACTTTCACTTAAAGCAGAATAAAAATTATTAAAAAAAAAAGACCTTGGAAGAAAAATAGGGACAACACCAGGAGCCCTAATACATGGCATAAACAGCATACAAAACATTACTAACAATGCAGAAGAGAAACTAGATTACCAGGAGCTCCTATAAATGAAACACCTATGCTTATCCAAAGACTTCATCAAAAAAGTAAAAAGTTTACCTACAGACTGGGAAAAAGTTTTTAGCTCTGACATTTCCGATCAGCACCTGATCTCTAAAATCTACATGATACTGTAAAAACTCAACTACAAAAAGACAAATAACCCAATTTAAAAATGGGCAATAAATATGAACAGACACTTCACTAAAGACATTCAGGTAGCTAACAGATACATGAGGAAATGCTCACGATCATTAGCCATCAGAGAAATGCAAATCAAAACTACAATGAGATTTCATCTCACTCCAACAAGGCTGGCGTTAATCCAAAAAACACAAAATAATAAATGTTGGAGAGGTTGTGGACAGACTGGAACACTTACACATTGCTGGTGGGAATGTCAAATGGTACAACCACTTTGGAAATCAATTTGGAGCTTCCTTAAAAAGCTAGAAATAGATCTACCATACTGTCCAGCAATCGCACTCCTTGGAATATATTCTAGAGAAAGAAGAGCCTTTACATGAACAGATACATACATACCCATGTTTGTTGCAGCACGTTTACAATAGCAAAAACATGGAAGCAACCAAGGTGTCCATCAGTGAATGAATGGATAAATAAATTGTGGTATATTCACACAACAGAATACTATGCATCGATAAAGAACAATGATGAATCTGTGCAACATTTCATAACATGGAGGAATCTGGAATGCATTATGCTGAGAGAAGTTAGCCAGTTGCAAAAGGACAAATATTGTAACCCAGTACCCAATGAGATCACTATTATAAGAACTCAAGAAATAGTTTAAACAGAGAAGAAAATATTCTTTGATGGTTACAAGACTGGGGAGGGAGGGGGTATGTTCACTAATTACATAGTAGATAAGAACTATTTTAGGTGAAGGGAAAGACAACACACAATACAGGACAGGTCAGCACAACTGGGATAAAACAAAAGCAAAGAAGTTTCCTGAATAAAATGAATGCTTTGAAGGCCAGCGTAGCAGGGGCAGAGGTTTGGGGACCACGGTCTCAGGGGACATCTAAGTCAATTGGTATAATATAATCTATTAAAAAAACATTATGCATCCCACTTCAGAGAGTGACGTCTGGGGTCTTAAACACTAGCAAGTGGCCATCTAAGATGCATCAGTTGGTCTCAAACCACCTGGAGCAAAGGAGAATGAAGAACACCAAAGACACAAGGTAATTATGAACCCAAGAGGTGGAAAGGGCCACATAAACCACAGACTACATCAGCCTGAGATCATAAGAACTAGATGGTGCCCAGCTACAACTGATAACTGCCCTGACAGGGAACACAGCAGAGAACCTCTGAGGGAGCAGGACACCAGTGGGATGCAGACCTCAAATTCTCACAAAAAGACAAGACTTAATGGTCTGACTGAGACTAGAAGGACCCCAGAGGTCATGGTCCCCAAACCTTCTGTTAGCCCAAGACAGGAGCCATTCCCAAAGCCAACTCTTCAGACAGGGATTGGACTGGACTATAGGATAGAAAATGATATGGGTGAGGAGTGAGCTTCTTGGATCAAGTAGACACATGAGACTATGTGGGCAGCTCCTGTCTGGATGGGAGATGAGAGGATAGAAGGGGTCAGAAGCTGGCCAAATGGACATGAAAGTAGAGAGTGGAAAGAAGGAGTGTGCTATCTCATTAGGGGGAGAGCAACTAGGAGTATATAGCAAGATGTATATAAATTTTTGTATGAGAGACTGACTTGATTTGTAAACTTTCACTTAAAGTACAAAAAAAAAAAAAAAAAGAATAGATTTGGCCCATAGAACGTGAATGACCAAAGACCAGATGAGTTGTGGAATGACATCAAGGACATCATAAATGAAGAAAGCAAGAGGTCATTAAAAAGACAGGAGAGAAAGAAAAGACCAAAATGGATATCAGAAGAGACTCTGAAACTTGCCTTTGAATGTTGAGTAGCTAAAGCCAAAGGAATAAATGATGAAGTAAAAGAGCTGAACAGAAGATTTCAAAGAGCAGCTTGAGAAGACAAGTAAAGTATCATAATGAAATGTGCAAAGACCTGGAGATAGAAAACCAAAAGGGAAGAACATGCTCAGCATTTCTCAAGCCGAAAGAACTGAAAAAAAAAAATTCAAGCCTCAAGTTGCAATATCAAAGCATTCTATGGGGGGAAACTTTAAATGACGCAGGAAGTATCAAAAGAATTGGTCGACATTCAGACATTTCAGGGGGTAACATAGAACCAGGAACTGATGGTACTGAAGAAAGACGTCTAAGCTGCACTGAAGGCATTGTCGAAAGGCAAGGCTCCAGGAAATGACAGAATACCAACTGAGATGTTTCAAGAAATGGATGCAGCACTGGAAGTGCTCACTCGTCTATGCCAAGAAATTTGGAAGCCAGCTACCTGGCCAACTGACTGGAAGAGATCCATATTTATGACTATTCCCAAGAAAGGTTATCCAACCAATCGTGAAAATTATCCAACAATATCATTAATATCACAAGCAAGCAAAATTTTGCTGAAGATCATTCAAAAACAGCTGCAGCAGTATATAGACAGGGAGCTACCAGAAATCAAGCTGGATTTAGAAGAGGATGTGGAACCAGGGATATCATTGCTGATGTCGGACGGATCCTGGCTGAAAGCAGAGAATACCAGAAAGATGTTTACCTGTGTTTTATTGACTATGCTAAAGCATTCAACTGTGTGGATCATAACAAATCTTGGATAACATTGTGCAGAACGGAAATTTCAGAACGCTTAATTGTGCTCATGAGGAATCTGTACATAGGTCAAGAGACAGTCATTCAAACAGAACAAGGGGATACTGCATGGTTTAAAGTCAGGAAAGGTGTAAGTCAGGGTTGTATCGTTTCACCATACCTATTCAGTCTGTATGTTGAGCAAATAATCTGAGAAGCTGGAGTGTATAAAGAACAGGGCATCAGGATTGGAGGAAGACTCATTAACTACCTGGGTTATGCAGATGACACAACCTTGCTTGCTGAAACTGAAGAGGATTTGAAGCACTTACTGATAAAATCAAAGACCACAGCCTTCGGTACGGATTATATCTCAACATAAAGAAAACAAAAATCCTCACAACTGGACCAATAAACAACATCATGATAAATGGAGAAAAGGTTGAAGTTGTCAAGGATTTCATTTTACTTGGATCCACAACCAACACCCACGGAAGCAGCAGTCAAGAAATCAAAAGACACATTGCATTGGGCAAATCGGCTGCAAGAGATCTCTTTAAAGTGTTGAAAAAGAAAGATAACACCTTGAGGACTAAGGTGCGCCTGACCCAAGTCATGGTATTTGCAGTTGCTTCCTATGCATGCAAAAGCTGGACAATGAGTAAGGAAGACCGAAGAAGAATTGGCCCCTGTGAATTGTGGTGCTGGTGAAGAGTATTGAATATACCACAGACTGCCAAAAGAACGAGCCAATCTGTCTTGAAAGAAGTACAGAATGCTTCTTGGAAGCAAGGATGGGGAGACTGTGCCTCACATACTTCAGACATGTTATCAGGAGGGTTCAATACCTAGAGAAAGACATCATGCTTGGTAAAGTGCAGAGTCAGCAAAAAAGAGGAAGACCCTCAAGGAGTTGGATTGACACAGCGGCTGCAACAATGGGCTCAAGCACAGCAACAATTGTGAGGATGGCGCATGACCGGACAGTGTTTTGTTCTGTCATGCATAGGGTCTCTATGTGTCAGAACCCACTCAATGGCACCTAACAACAACATATTCCATGTTCCTATTATTAATGGATGTTTGCAGCTGTTTCTTCTCATTTTGAGTCGTGGCACATCAGCAAATGTAGGTCCTAAAAGCTTTACTACGTCCACGTCATTAAGATCGACCCTACTTTGAGGAGGCAGCTCTTCCCAAGTCTTATTTTGAGTGCCTTTCAACCTGAAAGGAGACCTTGGTGGCGTAGAGGTTAAGTGCTACAGCTGCTAACCAAAAGGTTGATAGTTCGAATCCACCAGGCCCTCCTTGGAAACTCTATGGGGCAGTTCTACTCTGTCTTACAGGGTCGCTATGAGTCGGAATTGACTCGACGGCAGTGGGTTTGGTTTGGTGGGTCAACCTGAAGGGCTCATCTTCCGGCACTATATCAGATAATGCTCCGCTACTATTCATAAGGTTTTCACTAGCCAAATTTTTAGAAGTAGACCCTTAAGTTCTTCTTCCTAGTCTGTTTTAGTCTGGAAACTCTACTGAAATCTGTCCACCATGGGTGGCCCTGCTGGCATAGTTTCCAGCATCACTTGCCCAAGGTCACGCAGCTGGGAAGTGTTGAAGCCAGCACTGGGGCCCAGGTACCCTCTTCCCAGAGCTTCCCTGCCCCTGTACTAATGACCCCTCCATGCCTGGGGGACGAATATGGGCTCTTTGGAGCTGGGTTGCAATCGCTCTTCCACTATGTACAAGCCGTGTGATCTTGGGCAAGCTGCTTAATCTCTCTGGGCCTCAGTTTCATCAGCTGTAAAATGTGGACTACAATACCCACCTTGCAGGGGTGCTGGGAGTAGTCAGTGAAGCAGTAGACAGAAGGAGCATAGCCCCCAGGTGTGTGGAAAGGGCACAATAGGTGGTGGCGGCAGGGTGGGTGGTTTGAGTGTCTGCCTTGCAGCAAGTGTGCTGTGACTGGCCCTCCCCTTCCATTTCATTTCCAGAAGTATAGGGTCAGTTACCAGCCAGTGAACGACCCCACTCCAATCTCAAACCCTTTCTCCACGTGCTGGGTGGGTCCTGAAATGCCACCATTGTTTCAGCATCCCTTCAACTGGAAGCTTTGTTCCCTGGTAAAATGCTACTTTCCACTGGTGGGATCTGGTGGGGAGGACTCCACATCAGTAGCTGTTCACAGTCACTTTCACCTCCAGGTAAGTGAAGACCCCAGAGTTAGGTGCCTCAGTGAGAGGACCCATGGAAAATAGGCAGGAAGGGGGGAACTTTGCCAACCTTATAGTTCTCTGCTCACCTACAGGCATATTTTGTGGAGATATACCCCAAACCTTCTTTTTTGCAGAGCCAAGTTTAGGATCCTGGGTACTTTTCATTCCACCAGGGTAATTATCTGAATATTATTATTAGCTGATATTGATAGTGGAGTCCCCGGTTAAGGCACTCAACTGCTAATCAAAAGGCTGGAGGTTTTCTTCTACCCAGAAGCATCTCAGAAGCGAGGCCTGCTGATCAGCCATTGAAAATCCTATGGAGCACAGGTCTACCCTGACATACAACGGGTTGCCACGAATCAGAATTGACTTGACAGCAACTGGTTAAATATTGATAATAACTCTCTACTTTCTAAGGAACTCTATTATCATGTTTTTCACCTCATTTAGCCTGTGTATTACATCCCATTTCACAGATGAAGAAACTGAAGACCAGACAGGGAAAGTGGCTGGCCCAGGGCAGCCACACACTCCAGGCTGGGAGCCAAGTCTAGGGCTTTTTCCGGGGTTGGGCCTTCGGAGCCTCTCTGGAGGCACCCCTGCCCCCCTGCCCACACTCCTTCCCATCAGAAAGGCCAGCCCCTCAGCCTGGCTGGGAATGTTGGGGGGTAAGGGGGAGGCTGCTACCTCCACTGGCTCTCCCGCCCTGTCCGCGTCAAGGGCCGTGTGTAAGTGTTTTATTGTTTGCCCGCCGAGGTGTGAATGAAGTAATGGGCCTTCTCGGCACTCCATCCGTCTCCGGCTGACAGGCGCGCTCAGAGCCCGGGCTGCTCTGTATAAACGCTGTCACCCTGCCATCCCCAAGCAGGCAGCTTCCTCCGGGAAACTGTAATCAAGGCCTCCCGCACCCGCAGCTGGCCCTGTCCGCAGCTCATAAATCACAGCTGCCTTCCCGGAAAGCAGAGGGAGAGACAGACAGGGTGACGGGGAGACAGACGAGGCTGGGCAAGGAAGAGACGGTGGGACAGGCGGTCAGGGAGAGAGAGAGGTAACGAGGGCATGCTCCAGGGAGGGACCGTCAGGGAGGGGCCAGCAGGGAGGGGCCCACAGACAAAGCAAGGAGAAAGACTAAAAGAATAAAAAAGAAAAAAAAAAACGAGGGTCAGAGACAGGGAGGCAGAAGGACAGGTCGACAGTGACACATGAGAAAGGAGAAGAAAAAACAGAGACACAAAGAGAAAGAGACTTGAAGAGAGGGGAGGCACACAGAAAAAGAGAGACAGACAGAGACATGGAGAGATAAAGACAGAAACACAGAGATGGAGACAGAGAGAAAGAGATAGACAGACTCACAGAGATAGAGAGAGAGATGGAGATGGAAAGAGACAGAGATACAGAGAGAGATGGAGACAGGGAGAAAGAGACAGAGAGAGATGGAGATGGAGAAAGAGACAGAGAGAGATGGAGATGGAGAAAAAGGCAAAAGTGGAGACTAGAAGAAAGGTAAGGAAACAGCAAGGAGAAAAGCTAAGTCATAAAGATGAAGGAACGCAAAGGAGAAGCCCATAGAGACAAAGACTGAAGGGAGGGGAGAGAGAGAGGGGTGGGCACATGCTGGGCAGGGGCCACAGTTGTGACCAGAGGCAGAGTTCCAAGCAATGGGCAGCTGGTCCAGACCTTTGGCTGGAGGGGGGACCAGGGAGCATCAGCCTTTTCTCCACCCAAACCCCTGACAGGGTCCCACAGCTCCCCTGGCCTGGGCTCAGTGGTACCAGCATTCTGTACCCTCTCCCCGCAGACTTAACCCTGCCATGTTTTGTAGGCAGCCAGGGGGAGGGCTGAGGTAGGGGGAGAGAAGAGGAGGGAGGGTGGCTGCAGCCTCCTGGACGCCCAACCCGTGGGCCTTCATCTCAGATCCACTCGCCCTGGGAAGTCCCAGGATCCTTTGAGGAGAGACAAGGGACTCACCCAGCAGCCATGGGGATACCTGGGCCTTGCAGCCACCCCGTGTCCTACACACTCTCATGCATCCCGGTGAGTGTGTATACATACAGGCCACATGCACACCCATGCACATGTGTGAGGCCCACACACGTTTGCAGGGGAATTCATATGGAGTAGACAGGGAAATGTTGATGCTCAAAGCCCAGCTGGCCAGACAACCAACCGACCAACATCTGAGTGGAGATGGATACGCAGCTTAGGAAAGCCATGGCCTGGGTCCGAGGACAGACACTTGAAGCCAGTTGTCAGGACGTTGTTGTTGTTAGGTGCCGTCAAGTTGGCTCCAACTCATAACTACCTTATGTATAACAGAAGAAAACATTGCCAGGTCCTGTGCCATCTTCATGATTGTTGGTGTGTTTGAGTCCATTGTTGCAGTTATTGTGTTTGCCTAATTTTTACTGACCCTCTACCAACCATGATGTCCTTTTCTAGCAACTGGCCTTTCCTGATGATGTGTCCAAAGAAAGCAAGCCAAACCCTTGCCATCCTTGCTTCTAAAGAGCATTCTGGTTGTATTTCTTTGAACACTGATTCATTCATTCTTCTGGCCATCCACAGGATATTTGATATTTTTCACCAACACTGCAATTCAAATGCATTATTTTTTTTTCTGTCTCCCATTTGCATTGTCCAGCTTTTGCAAGCATATGAGGCCGTTGAAAAGACCATGGCTTAGGTCAGGCACACCTTAGTCATCAAAGTGATATCCTTGCTTTTTAGAACTTTAAAGAGCTCTTTTTGCAGCACATTTGCCCAATGCATTTTATTTCTTGACTACTGCTTCCACGGATGTTAATTGCTGATCCAAGTATCCAAGAATAATTTCATTCTACTGTCTGCATGTAGGTGGCATTTAAAGTCATGGAGCTGATTAAGGTCACTGAAGGAGTGAGTGTGGCTACTCCAGAAACACAGCCTGGGGCTCCATGTCACAAGAGACAGCTGTATCCCAGAGGCCAAGCCAAGGAAGTGTCTCAAGAGGGGGAATTGATCAACAATCAATCCTGCAAGAGGCTGAGAAAGTTGAGGACTGAGAATTGATCATTGGATTTAGCAGCATAGAAGCCTTTGGAGACCGTGACAGGAGCAGTTGTGGGGAAGCTGGAGGAGGTTCACAAAAGGATGAGAGAAGAGGAACTGGCGACAAGGAGTGTGGATATTCCTTTGGAGAGTTTTGATGAAATAGGAAGCAAAAAATGAGGGATATGTTGAATCAAGAGAGGGTGTCTTAGTTACCTATTGCTGTTATAACAGAAATACCACAAGTGGATGACTCCAACAATAGTTTATTCTCTCACAGTCTAGTAGGCTAGAAGTCCATATTCAGGGCATCAGCTCCAGGGCAAGTTTTTCTCTCTCTGTTGGCTCTGGAGGAAGGTCCTTGTCATCAATCTTCCCCTGGACGAGGAGCTTCTCCACACAGGAATCTCTGGTCCAAAGGACGTGCTCTGCTCCTGGCACTGCTTTCTTGGTGGTATGAGGTCCCTATGTCTCTCTGCTTGCTTCTTTCTTTTACCTCTCAGAAGAGACGGGCTTAAGACATAATCTAATCTTGTAGATTGAGTACTGCCTCATTAACATAACTGCCACTAATCCTACCTCATTAACATCATAGAGATAGGATTCACAACACATAGGAAAATCACATCAGATGAAAAAAGGGTGGACAATCACGCAATACTGGGAATCATGGCCTAGCCAAATTGATACACATATTTTGAGGGGACATAATTCAATCTATGAGAGAGGGCTTTTTTTGTGTGTGTGCTTTAGGTGAAAGTTTACAGCTCAAGTTAATTTCTCATACAAAAATTTATACACATATTGTTATGTGACACTAGTTACAATTCCTATAATGTAACAGCACACTCCCCCTTTCCACCTAGAGTTTCTTGTGTCCACCCAACTGGCTCCTGTCCCTTTCTGCCTTCTCATCCTGCCTCCAGATAGGAGCCACCCATTTAGTCTCTTGTATCTGCTTGGACACACTCTTCACAAGTATTATTTTGTGTTTTATTGTCGAATCTAATCTTTGTCTGAAGAGTGGGCTTCGGGAATGATTTTAGTTCTGGGTTAACAGAACATCTGGGGGCCATGGCTTTGAGGGTTCCTCTAGTCTCAGTCAGACTATTAAATCTGGTCTTTTTTACTAAAATTTGAGTTCTGTATCACCCTTTTCTCCTGCTCTGTCAGGGACTCTTTGTTGTGTTCCCTGTCAGGGCAGTCATTTGTTGTAGCCGGGCACTGTCTAGTTCTTCTGGTATCAGACTGATGGAGTCTCTGGTTTATGTGGCCCTTTTGTCTCTTGGGCTAATATTTTCCTTGCGTCTTTGGTGTTCTTCATTCTCCTTTGCTCCAGTTGGGTCGGGACTAGTTGATGCATCTTAGATGGCCACTCATAAGCTTTTAAGACCTCAGACGTCACTCACCAAAGTGAGATGCAAACATTTTCTTAATAAAGTTTGGTATGCCAATTGACCTAGATGTCTCCTGAAACAATGTTCTCCAGACCCCAGACCCTGCTACTCTGTCCCTTGAAGTCTTTGGTTGTGTTCAGGAAACTTCTTAGCTTTTGGTTTAGCCCAGTTCTGCTGACTTTGCCTGTATTGTGTGTTGTCCTTCCCTTCACCTAAGGTAATTCTTGTCTACTATCTAGTTAGTGAATTCTCCTCTCCCTCCCTCCGCACCCTCGTAACCATTAAAGAATGTTTCTTCTGTGTTTAAAACTTTTCTTGGTTTCTTATTATAGTGGTCTCATACAACATTTGTCCTTTTGCAACTGACAAATTTCACTCAGCATAATGCCTTCCGGATTCATCCATGTTGTGAGATGTTTTGCAGATTCATCACTGTTCTTTACCTTTGAGTAGTATGCCATTGTGTGTATGTACCATTATTTGTTCATCCATTCGTCTGTGTTGATGGGCACCTATGTTGTTTCCATCTTTTGGCTATTTTGAACAGTGCTGCAATGAACAGTGCATATATCTATTCATGTGACAGCTCTTATTTCTCTAGGATATATTCCAAGGAGTGGGATTGCTGGATCATATGGTACATCAATTTCTAGCTTTTTATGGAAGCACCAAATTGATTTCCAAAGTGGTTGTACCATTTTACATTCCCACGAGCAGTGTATAAGTGTTCCAGTCTCTCTACAACCTGACAGAGGGCTTTTTAAAATAGTCTTTTTATTTTGGAATAATTTTAGATTCACAGAAAAGTTGTAAAGATGATACAGAGTCCCATATAGCCTTCGCCCACTTTCCCCAAATGTTAGCATCTTCCTTAACTGGGTTCATTTGTTAAAACCAGAACATTAAAGTCGGTGCAATACTACTTACTAAGCTAGAGGCTTTATTTGGGTTTCACCAGGTTTCTCATTAATGCCCCTTTTCTGTTCCAGGATCCAGTCCAATCCAGGATGTTGTTGTTGCTGTGTGCCGTCGAGTTGATTCTGACTCAGAGTGACCCCATGTAACAGAGTTGAACTACCCCATAGGGTTTCCTAGGCTGTAATCTTTCTGGGAGCAGATTGCCAGGTCTTTTCTCCTGTGGAGCTGCTGGTGGATTCAAACCACAGCCTTCTGGTTAGCAGCCAAGCACATATCCATTAGCGCCACCACAGCTCCTCCAGTCCAGGATACCATGTTGCATTTAAAAGAGTCTTTTATTTTATTTTACTTTACTTATTTTTTAAGCATGTGGGACTGCATTAGTTTCCTAGGGCTGTGGTAACAAAATACCACAAGTTGGATGAATTATAAGGACAGGAATCTACTGTCTGGAGGCTAGAAGTCCAAATCAACAAGTCGATTGGGCCATGTTCCTTCTGAACACTCTAGGGGAAGAGCCCATCTTGTCTCTCTCAGCTCTGGCAGCCCCAGGTGTTCCTTGGCTTGTAGATGCATCTTTACATGGTCATCTTCCTTGTGTATGAGTCTGTCTGTGTCTCTTCTCCTCTTTCATAGGACACCACTCAGATTGGATTAGGACCCACCCTACTCTGGAATGATCTCATGTTAACTGATAACATCTTAAAAGACCCTATTTCCAAACAAGGTCACATTCACAGGTACTGGGGGTTGAGACTTCAACATATCTTTTGGGGGAACACCGTTCAACCCACAATAGGGACCTTACAGCCTGTTTGTATGCCGATGAAAATGGTCTAGTAGAAGGGAGAAAACTGATGACGAAAGCAAGAGAGAGGGGATAATTTCTGAAGCTCTGTCCTCACAGTGGTGTGAGGGGATGGGAACAGGGACACCAGTGGTCCTATTAGTTTCTGTGTGGCAGCTGCCTTGAACTGAGGCTATCCAAAATAAGCAGTCATGACTGCTTACCCGTATACAGTGCTTCGTGCTTATAGACTACCTCCGCACACAATTTCATTTTGAAAAACACCCCCAAGAGAAAAACAACCCAAGAGGCAGGTTGAGTGGCTGAGGAAAAAGGTCTGGAAAACAACAGGGATGTCCCCAAGGCCATACAGCAGTAGCGGCAGAGCCAGGCCTTTAGGTCGAGAGTCCTGACTCCAGGACTGAGCCTTCTCTGTCCATCCACTCCCCAACCCCCAGTGCCGTAGAGTCGATTTCGACTCACAGTGACCCTATACGACAGAGTAGGACTGCCCCACCACTGCAGCCAGTATATTCTGGGTATTTGAGGCTGGAAAGGGCTCGACTGGGAGCAAACACAGAAAAAAAGATGTAAAGCCCCCCACACTTGGGGCATTAACTCTGGGACTTGGAAGCTGCAGGTGGGTGTGGTGGCAGTCCAGCAGGGAACCAACAAACAGAAGGGACAGGTTGGAGCCACAAAGCCAGGTGGGGCCAAGCAGAGGACATGGGCCAGGACAGAGCCAAGACATCCCTTTGCGTCCTGGTGAGTGGGGTTTGTGGTTAATCCCAGCCTTCTCTACACTCCTTCCATGTGTTTCCTACAATTTACTGTATGTATAGAGTGAGCTTTGCTCTTTTCAACTAATCAGACTGATGTCTTCACTAAACAAACAGTCAACCAGCCAACCAACCAATCAACCAATCCCCTTTCTGCTATTTAAGGAGTGAGACCTAAAGCCAACATCCCGATGCCTGGTTGTGGAGATTAAGTCAGCACATAGCTAGGCCAGAGGCACTGGCCACCAAACCAGCCTTTATACACACACACACACACATAATCATACATGGACACATAACCATATGGGCACACACATGCAATCACACTTACATACAATAACACACAATCATATACACACGACCACACACACACATGCAATCAATTACACACACACACACACACAGGCATGCTGCAACTTGTTCCCCCCACCCCTCTTCTGGAGACCACTTCACCCTAGCAGAAGTCCGTTATCCCTTATCTGAAGCCCTTGGGGCCACATTTGTTTCCAAGTTCAGAATGCTACAGATTTTAGAAGGGGAATTCAGTATGTAAACTGTAGAATTTATAACAACGCCTGTGGGGCCTGGGCAGCACTCTGTACCAAAACACGTGAGTATTTCTGTAGCAAACTTGAATAGTCACCGTAAATGGGAAAAATAAAGACTATAAGCTCCCTCGCCACAATTTAACTTGGGTTTTACAGAGAGGAGTTAAGAGAAAGCCTACCTTTTGGAGCGTCCTGAATTTCAGGACTGCAAGTAAGGGGTGCCTCTCAGAGACCCCTGAGCTGGTAAGCTGCCCAGCCCTGGTGCACACTGACCACACAGGTGTTTGTTTCTTCGTGATGGATGTCAGGAGCCATGTTCTTCTCGTGGAAGCAGGAGGGACAGGCTAAGTGTATGTGTCTGTGTGCGTGTGCACATGCGTGTGTATATGCCAGGGCCGTGTATTACCCCTCTGAATTCCTGAGTCTTTCTAGCTCAGAACTGGAAGGGGCCTCAGGGGCATCTCTTGAATCTTGTCGACAACATCCCCATCAAGTGGTCACCCAGCTTCTGCAGCTCCCCTGCCCCCCATCCTTCTTCCCAACCATCCCTCCTCCCTCCATCCTGACCACCCCTTTCCTATACCTCCTGGACCTCACCACCCTCCTCCTCCTGCAGCCCAGGAAACAAGGTAAGAGAATGGAGCAGTCCTATAGGTCATCAGCAAAATTCCCCAGTGGGAACTGCTAGCACGTTGTGAACATGGGCCACTTCAGGTTCTAGAGCACCTCAAGCCCCAGCTTTAGTGTGTCCAAAATTCTGGCCAATGAGTCAACTTAAAAACGAGGGTTTCTTGTCGCCTGCCTGCTTAAAAGCCTGCTTAAGAAAGGACAAATCTCCTCAGGCCTATGGATAATCACACGCCCCCCTTCTCTTGGGGTCTTTTTTTATTTTGTATTTTTTTTTTGTAAGGATTTTCTTAATTTTTAAGGTTTTTTGCCTAGCAATTTTTTAAAAAAGTTTTCTAAAAACTTCTTGTTTTGAGATAATTTCAAACTTACAGAAAAGATGCAAGAATAGTACAAAGACCTCTTGTATATAGCCTTTAACCATATTGGGCATTTTTAACATTTTGCCATATTTGGTTTATAGTTCCCTGTGTGTGTGTATGTATATATATACATTTTGTGTATATATATATATATATATATACACACACATAGAAACCCTGGTGGCATAGTGGTTTAGTGCTATGGCTGGTAACCAAAAGGTCAGCAGTTCGAATCTACAAGGCACTCCTTGGAAGCTCTATGGGGCAGTTCTACTCTGTCCTATAGGGTTGCTATGAGTCGGAATCGACTCCACGGCAATGGGTTTTTTTTTTTTTTTTTTTTAGTTTATATATGTATATGTATATTCTTTTTTTTTTTTTTTTCAGGACCGTTGCAGCATAGGCTGTACACATCATGGTGTCCTTCACCTTCATACTTCAGGGTCTATTTTCTAAGAACACGGATCTTCTCTTACATAACCACAGAACATTATACAATCCTGGAAACTTAACACGTATACAACACTCTTATCTAGTCCACAGCTCTCCTGGGGGTTGCGATGTCACTTTCCTCGAGATTTCTTGGACAGGTTGTCTGTGTCTGGGGGAAATCCTGGTGCTGAGCAATGTGAGTTCCAGTCATGGCTTCCTTGGGTTAATCTGGACTTCAGACATGAACTAACCCAGGGGTTTTCAAACCATGCACCACGGAACCCTAGGGGCTCCACTGAGGGAGGGGAGGCAGCACTTTGGAGTGGGATTTGTTTGAAGAAAAAACTCTAAAGAAAAAAGGTGGGAAACCACTGAGATGCCAGTCCAGTCTGCTCACTTCACATTGGAGGGCAGAAGCTTAGAGAGGCAAGCACCTGCCCCATGCCACGCTGGGAGCTAGTGGTCAGTCGAGCTGGGATCTAAAACCAAGTCATTTATTCATTTAACCGACATGTGAAGACGAGCCCCACAGCCTCATTAACTTTGTGAGAATGTGCTCCTGTTCCCTGTACAGCTCTCCCGGGGTAGCCCTGAGCTTCCATTTTAATCCAGCGACCCCAGGGAAGGGGAAATTGCCTGTGAAGCAACAGCAGCTTTTCCCAAGGACAAACATTTGTTCAATCAGCAAACTTTTGAACATTCAACAAACATTGTTCCGTTCAACAAATATTTGTTCACTCGCAGTGTTGACTCAGTACCTGTCTTGTGCCTATTGCTGGGCAGGGGTTGAAGACATGGTGTTAGGCACAGAGAGCTAGGTGGCATGAAGCCCAGGTCTGTCCCTGGCAAGGACTACAGATGGCATAATCTCTTCTTCAATATCTCCCCTGTCCCTGTGTCTGCCACCCCATTATACAGCAGAAGAGGGTGGGACTGCCCCAGCCCCTTGCTCCCAGGGCTCACTCCCAAACCCCTTCTTTATAAACAAAGCCCTTCCCATCAACAAGGGGAACCTCCTGTCCCAGAACAGCTTGAACGGACTCTGGTAGATGCTTTCGAGAGAGGAATTGAGCAAGAGTTATTGGAAATCTCTCAAATGTGTATAAACTTTGAGCGATTCCACTTCTAGGAATTTAATCTAAGGAACTTATCACGGGACATGCTGAGTGTAGCCTCAAGGATTGCTTGTAAGAGTGAAAACTAGAAATCAACCTGACTGTTGACTTAGATAGGAATATTATGGCTCATCTATGCCATAGAACGCCAGGTGTTGTTATTTTCATAATTTTTTGTTGTTGTTGTTGAAAATATACACAGCAGAACATATACCAATTCAACAATCTCTACATGTACAATTGAGTGACACTGATTACATTCTTTGAGTTGTGCAACCCTTCTCATCCTCCTTTTCTGAGTTGTTCCTCCCCATCAGCATAAACTCTCTGTCCTCTAAGTTTCCTATCTAATCTTTTGAGTTGCTGTTGTCAATTTGATCCCATATAGATAGATCTTAAAAGAGCACAATACTCAAAGCAGACATTCTTTACTAGTTAAGCTAAATTATTGTTTGGTTGGAAACCCTGGTGGCGTAGTGGTTAAGTGCTACGGCTGCTAACCAAGAGGTCGGCAGTTTGAATCCACCAGGCGCTCCTTCGAAACTCTATGGGGCAGTTCTACTCTCCTATAGGGTCGCTATGAGTCGGAATCGACTCGACGGCAGCGGGTTTGGTTTTAAGAAGACTTGAGGGGACATTTTTGGTTTAAGGTTTAAAGAGTATCTCAGGGCAATAGTGTCAGGGGATCATCCAGCCTCCACGGCTCCAAACAGTCTGGATTCCATGAGAATTTGAAACTCTGTTCTGCATTTCCCTCCTCTTAAACATTTTTATCAAAATGTTCACCAGTCGTAGCTGGGCACTATTCAGTTCTCTTGGGCTTATGGCAAAGGGGCCAGTTGTTCATGGAGGCAATTAGCCACACATTTCATGTCCTCGTTCTATTCCTGACTCTCCTTCTTCCTCTGTTGCCCCAGGTGAATAGAGATCAATTGTTGTACCTTGTTGTACCATTGTGTCCTCTGATAACAATGGAGAGGAGGATATGAAATGACAGGCAAGAAAGTTCCCAAAATATTAAGAAAAGAAAATTCAAAATAGTTTTCATTCAATGATCCTAGGTTTTAAGCAATTTGCACACACACAGAAAAACATCAGGAGGGATATATCCTGAAAAGTTTAAAAATTAATTATCTCTGCACAGAAGGATTACAAATGATTAACATTTTGTTTTTTTTTAATTATGCCCTCCTGATTTTCTAAAAATTCTGCAATGAACATGGATTAGTATTATAATTAGAAAATAATACACGAAAGTGTAACCTTTTCATTAAATTCAATGAGACACTAGTCATTAATCCTTCCCCTGGTATTTCTTATGCAACATTCAGCTGCAAACCTTTTTTACAGACACGACACCATTTACAGAAATTTGCCCAAGAAAAACATATGACCCTCCACCCCAAGTGACACTCATTATGATCACATCAGCCCTGCTGGGCCCTGGACTTTTTGTTTCACTTGTACTTGAGCACACGTGTGCACACAGATGTATTTCTTAGGCATGGGGCATGCTGCCAGCGGATGGTAAAATAGGAGTTGGGATGGCCATCCCAAACCCAGAGAAGAGAATGATCTTTGAACAGCAGAGTCAGCTCTTGAAGCTACTTCCATCATTCCCTGGAGGATGGACCCTGGGACTCCCTCCTCATTGTTCCCCACCCCACCCCAACCACAAATACACACTTTTAACACCAAGGCATGATTCCTCTTTGCTGGGAGAAGAATGGAAACAAAATGATTAAAAAATATATGGTTATCTCTCATGTCTGCAGAATTCCCACTATGCATGCTCTGGCTGGTGTTCACACACATGTGGTGTGGTACTGAGTACATGGCATTTGTGTGTGTAATACTCACAGACACATGCATTCTTGGTGGGTACATACCTGAGCCCACACATATGGGCAGCCTGATACCATGAAAAGGGTCAGATGTCCTGGCTTCCAAGCCCAGCTTTGCTGCTCACTAACCTTGTGATTTGGGCAGGTCGTGCCTCTCAGAGACACTGTTCCGTCTCCTGTGAAGTAGGAAGGATAGGTGTGGCCACGCTTTATAAACTCTAAAATACCAGCCACACTGGAGGACCCGTTATCATTACCTATATATGAGCTCATATTTAGATAAGTCATAGTAAAATCATGAACCAGGAAACCCGTTGCCACTGAGTTGCTTCTGATTCATGGTGACCCCATGCAAGTCAAAATAGAGCTTGGCTGCATAGAGTTTTCAATAACTGATCTTTCCAGGCCTTTCTTCCCTGATGCTTCTTTCCGGGTGGACTCAAACCTCCAACCTTTCTGTTAGCAGCTGACCTTGTTAATTATTTGCACCACCCAGGACTCCAATACCAAACCCAGTGCCGTCGAGTGATTCTGACTCATAGCGACCCTACAGTAATCATAAAACCTGTTGCTGTCCAGTCAATTCTGACTCCTACCAACCGTATAGGACAGAGTAGAACCACCCCGCAGGGCTTCCAAGGGTGTAATCTTTACAGAAGCAAACTGCCACATCTTTCTCCAGAGAAGTGGCTGGTGGGTTGAACTGCCAACCTTGTGGTTAGCAGCTGAGCCCTTAACCACTTTGCCACCAAGAATCCTTGTAGTAATCACATTGCTGTTGCGGTTAGGTGCCGTCCAGTCGGTTCGGACTCATAGTGACCCTATGTATAACAGAATGAAACTCTGCCCAGTCAGAGTGCTATGCACCTGCCCCTCCCCTGCCTCTGCCTTGAGCCCCCAGATGCTGTTACCACGGACCCCTTCCTCTTCTGCTCACCTCTCTCTTTGGGACTGCACGTGTTAATTACAAGATCTTAGCCTTTTCAAATCTAGCTCTGGAAAGGATCTTGGAAGTTACCTAGTCAAAGAAGCCTGAGCCTTTGCTATCCCAGAGACGACCCCAGGCCTGGGCAGAATCCCTGGTACACAGGACAGAGTCCCTGGCTTTGGGCATGTGGCTTCAGCCCGCTAGGACAGCTCCAGCCGCTCCATGCTGAGCCATGGCAGGAGCTCCCAGGAGAGCGGAACCTGCAGACCCAGGAACTCACACTAGCCTGCCCCAGCAAGCCAGCCCCAGGGACCCTGCTGGCGCAGCCATCCAGGCTGCGATTTATGGGCTCCTTTTGGACACGTTAAAGATCACATTAAGTGCAATAAATGTAGATCACGCTCTTAAATAAGCAAGAGATTTATCCCCGGATCCTCTCCTCAGGGGCCAGCCCCATAAATCCTGCCCGAGCCTGTCCCCCGGCCAACGAATGGGGGAGGGAAGGCGAGAGCGGAAAGGAGTGGGGAAGGGGCGAGGCTCCAGGTAAAGAATGACTGAGCAGAGCGGGGGGCTATGGGGCTAGAGACGGGCTGCGCAGAGATGGAGCCCCAGTCGGCCGCCCTACCCCAGCCCCGGCCATCCCCTCCCTGCCCCCCCTCCCTCCCGCCAGCCCCTTCCCCCTCCTTGCCCTACTTCCCCCTGACCCTCCCCTCCTTGGTGCCCCCGCCCCAGCCCAGCTCCCTTCCCACCCATCCTGCCCTTTCCTGGCCACTGCCGGCTTCCGTCTCCTGTTTGCCCCTGCCTGCAGATGATTTTGTTATAGACATTAAAACAGTAATGACTCTGATGTTGGAAAAGATGAGGAGCTGAAGCTTCTAAAGGAAGCTCCGCCACAGCGAAAATTGCCTTTGTCCATCGTGTGGGCAGGCTCTGTGCTAAGAAAAATGTATTGTAGGAAAATGCAAATTTACAGACCAATAAATTAGGGGGTGATTAGTCACGTTGCAATCCTCCTTCAAAGGATTCTTTAAAGGCCAGGCTCGTTCATTTAAGTGTCTGTTTATAGCTCGGAAACTTCCAGACGGAGAGGCTGGGAGGCCCCACAGGGAAAGGCAAGGGAAGTGGGAAGAAGCAGAGAGTAAGGGAGAGGCCTCCACTTAATTAACCAGCCCGAGGATAAAACGCCCCTGAAAGGTTCAGGCAAGCCATCTGGATCATGTTGATTCAACAAATGCCTGCAGGCACCTACTGCATGCCGGGCATAGTACCTGACACTGGGGCGGGGGGCACCAGACAGGACCCCGGTCTGGAGTTTTCAGCATGGGGGCGGGGAGATGAAGAGCATTCAGACTCACGCTAATTCCAAGTTGACAAGATCTGATTTACAGGCAACTGTGACTGAGCACATCCAGTGCTGAATGTCAGGGACAGTCCCCATACGTGATGACAGAAGGAAGGACAAATCAATAAAAGATGGAATTTTTTTAAAAAGGGAAAATAGTGTGAATGCCACGGTTCCCTGGCTTCCCCAAAGGAACAAACATGGCGTTTGACCTTCATTGAACAAATTGCCTCAAAGTGGTTTCAAGGGAAGTGGCCGTTTTTGCAGAGTGGATAGCGTTCTGGGTAGCTCATGGCAGCCCAGGCCATCCTGGAAGTTTCTGCATTAAAAGGTTTCTTCTTTGTTGTTATTGATGGGTCAGAGCTGACCTTGTTTCTTTCTCAGGGAAAATGTTAGGATACAGGTTCCAATGTAGCTGCATCATTTTCAGGAAAGACAATGGCTGGTAACAGATACAAGCGTATGTGACTTCTCCTATTCTCTCCACCTCCCCTGCCTCCTTGGCCCTCAGCTGCTTGCTAGTGGACAGCATAGTTACCATTGCTGCCACCACCTCATCTCTAGATGGCCAGCTGTCCTGACCTCACCAGGAATAAGTGTTGAGTTCTAGCATGGTCTCCATTGCACCCACCGTGGTGAAGGCCTCGGTAGCCTGACACCCAGGTCAGACCCAACCAGACCCATGGACCCTTGGGTTCCTGTCACTACTTTCAGATTCCAATGAAGCACCATGCCACAGGATGTAGGATCTAGCTTCTCTGATGCCTTCCCAAGGGGACCAGGGGAGCCTCCCAGAAGAGCAGGTAAGTCAATTCTTCATGGGTCCAGTTTTGGCCACTGTGAGACAGGAGACAAGAAACAGCCAGTAAACAAACTCTTCTCCCTTCATCCCTCTGAGGGGCTGTCTTGAGATACAGTGCTTCTCTCCAGCCTGTTGCGAGGCATGTGGCTGAGCAATTGGCTGTGTCTCAGCAGCGCACCATCTGGTCTATTTGCTCCCCAGCTTTCCTAGCCTCAGTCCCTTTTACCCTCACTCTCCCTGCCCTGGTTGCACCTGCCAATCAGGCTCTTAAGCTTTGCCTCCAGCTTATTTTCCTAGGGAACCTTGGCTAAGACTTGCTTGCTTAGTATGTTGCTTAGAGGGTCTCAGATGGAACTCTTACCTGGGGGTTCTGTCCATGGTCTTTATGCAGTTTCCACGGCCTCCAAGGAGACATTTGGTTGATATTTTCTAAGAATCATATGGGTGTGCCCTACTCCCTTGTTTCAGTAGCCAGGGTTAGCCAGACTTGGGGATTTTTGCTTGGTAAGGACAAAGGAAGGAATTTTTCATGTGAAACTATGGATCTAAAATTAAGACAGTGAAGGAGGCAAATATAGTTGAGTCTCATTGAATTCTTTATTTATGAATTTGCCTACTTACTGAAATGTATTTCTAATCCCAAAATCGATACTCCCTGTGCTTTTGTGGTTGTTTTCGGACTTGTGCAAAGCAGTGAAAGGTTTGAGTTGCCTGATGCGCGCCTTCCCAGCTGAGGCTGAACAAGGTGATACTCTGTCCTTTTGCTTCTGCTCTCATATTGAAAACAAGTGTCCTTTTCACAGTCTGTTTAGTGCCATCTTCTTTTCATTTTTGTGCTTTTTGTTGGTGATCTCACTGTTTAAAATTCTGTAGCATTCCTAAGAGCAAGTAGGCTGTGATGTGCCTTACAGAGAAAATACGTGTAAGGCATGAGTACAGTGCCGTTGGCTGTGAGTTCAATGTTAATGAATCAAAAATATATATTAAATGTTGTTGTTAGGTACAGTCGAGTGGACTCCAGCTCATAGTGGCCCTATAGGGTAGAGTAGAATGGCCCCATAGGGTTTCCTAGGTTGTAATCTTTATAGGGTGGCTATGAGTTGGAATCTACTCGATGGGTTTGGTTTGATTTTTTTGGCATCTTTATGGGAGCAGATTGCCAGGTCTTTTCTCCAGAGGAGCTGTTGATGGGTTTAAACCTCTGACCTTTCAGTGATTCGAACCCACCAGCCACTCTGCAGGAGAAAGATGTGGCAGTGTGATTCCCTAAAGATTACAGCCATGGAAACCCTATGGAGCAGTTCTACTTTGTCCTACAGGGCAGCTATGAGTCAGAATCAAATCAATGGCAACAGGTTTGGCTTTGGTTTTAATCCTCTACAAGCAGGAACTTCCATTCTCCCCTATTTAATAGGTGAAGAAACTGAGGCTCAAAGAGGCTAAGTTCCACCCTTCTCCCAAGGTCACACAGCTAGGGCAATGTTGTTGTTGTTAGGTGCCATTTAGTTGGTTCTGACTCACAGTGACCCTATGTACAACAAAATGAAACACTGCCCAGTCCTATGCCATTCTCACAATTCTTGTTACGCTTGTGCCCATTGTTGCAGCCACTGTGTCAATTCATCTTGTTGAGGGTCATCCTCTTTTTCACTGACCCTCTATTTTACCAAGCATGATGTCCTTCTCTAGGAACTGATCCCTCCTGATGACATGTCCAAAGCATGTGAGACATAGCCTCTCCATCCTTGCTTCTAAAGGAGCATTTTGGTTGTACTTCTTTCAAGACAGATTTGTTCATTCTTTTGGCAGTCCATGGTATATTCAATATTCTTCGCCAACACCACAATTCAGAGGCGTCAATTCTTCTTTGGTCTTCCTTATTCATCGTCCAGCTCTCACATGCATAGGAGGCTATTGAAAACACCATGGCTTGGGTCAGGCGCACCTTAGTCTTCAAGGTGACATCTTTGCTTTTCAACAATTTAAAGAGGTCTTTTGCAGCTGATTTGCCCAATCAACGCGTCTTTCGATTTCTTGATTGCTGCTTCTATGGGCGTTGATTGTGGATCCAACTAAAATGAAACCCTGACACCTTCAATCTTTTCTCCGTTTATCATGATGTTGCTCATTGGTCCAGTTTTGAGGATTTCTGTTTTCTTTCTGTTGAGGTGTGTCACGGATTGAATTATGTCCCCCCCAAAATACGTGTATCAACTTAGTTAGGCCATGATTCCCAGGATTGTGTGGTCATCCTCCACTTTGTGATTGTAATTTTATGTTAAGAGATTAGCGTGAGATTGTAATACCACCCTTACTCAGGTCACCTCCCTGATCCAATGTAAAGGGAGTTTCCCTGGGGTGTGGCCTGCATCACCTTTTATCTTTCAAGAGATAAAAGGAAAGGGAAGCAAGCAGAGAGTTGGGGACCTGATACCACCAAGAAAGCAGCAGAGCGCGTCCTTTGGACCCGGGGTCCCTGTGCCTGAGGAGCTCCTGGACCAGGGGAAGATTGATGACAAGGAATCTTTCTCCAGAGCTGACAGAGAGAAAAAGCCTTCACCTGGAGCTGACACCCTAAATTTGGACTTTTAGCCTAGTTTACTCTGAGGAAATAAATTTCTCTTTGTCAAAGCCTTCCACTTGTGGTATTTCTGTTATGGCAGCACTAGATGACTAAAACAAGGTGTAATCCATACTGAAGGCTGTGGTCTTTGACCTTCATCAGTAAGTGCTTCAAGTCTTCTTTACTTTCTGCAAGGAAGGTTGTTACATCTGCATAATGCAGGTTGTTAATGAGTCTTCCTCCAATACCGATGCCTTGTTCTTCTTCATATAGTCCAGCTTCTTGGATTATTTGCTCAGCATACAGATTGAATAGGTATGGTGAAAGGATACAACCCTGATGCACACATTCCCTGACTTTAAATCACTCGCTATCCCCTTGTTCTGTTCAAATGACTGACTGCCTCTTGATCTATGTACAGTTTCCTCATGAGCACAATTAAGTGCTCTGGAATTCTCATTCTTTGCAATGTTATCCATAATTTGTTATGATCCACATAGCCAAATGCCTTTGCATAGTCAATAAAACACAGGTAAACATCTTTCTGATATTCTCTGGTTTCACCCAGGATCCATCTGACATCAGCAATCTGCATCCTCCTCTGAACCTGGCTTGAATTTCTGGCCGTTCCCTGTCAATATACTGCTGCAGCCACTTTTGCATGACCTTCAGCAAAATTTTACTTGTGTGTAATATTAATGATGTTTTTCGATAATTTCCACATACGGTGGTTCACGTTTCTTGGAAATAGGCATAAATATGGATCTCTTCTAGTTGATTGGCCAAGTAGGTGTCTTCCAAATTTCCTGGCATAGACGAGTGAGTATTTCCAGTGCTGCATCCGTTTGTTGAAACATCTCAATTGCTATTCCGTCAATTCCCAGAGCCTTGTTTTTCGCCAATGCTTTCAGTGCAGCTTGAACTCTTCCTTCAGTACCATTGGTTCCTGCTCATATGATATGTCCCGAAATGGCTGAATGTCGACCAATTCTTTTTGGTATAGTGACTCTGTGTATTCCTTCCATCTTCTTTTGATGCTTCCTGTGTCATTTAGTATTTTCCCCATAAACTCAAGCCAAACCTGTTGCCGTTGAGTTGATTCTGACTCATAGGAACCCTACAGGACAGAGTAGAACTACCACATAGGGTTTCCAAGGAGTGTCTGGTGGATTTGAACTGCCGAACTTTTGGTTAGCAGCCATAGCTCTTAACCACTACACCACCAGGGTTTCCATTTTCCTCATAGAATCCTTCAATATTGCAACTAGGGGCTTGAGTTTTTTCTTCAGTTCTATCAGCTTGAAAAATGCAGAGTGTGTTCTTCCCTTCTGGTTTCCCATCTCCAGGTCTTTGTACATGTCATTATAATACTTTGTCCTCTCGAGTCACCCTTTGAAATCTTTTGTTCAACTCTTTTTCTTCATTATTTCTTCCTTTCACTTTAGGTACTCAATGTTCAAGAGCAAGTTTCAGAGTCTCTTCTGGCATCCATTTTGGTCTTTTCTTTCTTTCTTTCTTACCTTTTTAATGACCTCTTGCTTTCTTCATGTATGATGTCCTTGATGTCATTCCACAACTCATCTGGTCTTTGGTCATTAGTGTCCAATGCATCAAATCTATCCTTGAGATGGTCTCTAAATTTAGGTGGAATATACTCAAGGTTGTACTTGGCTCTTGTGGACTTGTTCTAATTTTCTTCAGTTTCAACTTGAACTTGTATATGAGCAATTGATAATCTATTCTGCAGTCAGCCCCTGGCCTTGTTTTGACCGATGATATTGAGCTTTTCCATTGTCTCTTCCCACAGATGTAGTCTATTTGATTCCTGTGTATTCCCTCTGTCAAGGACCAGTGTATAGTCGCCATTTATGTGTGTGAAAAATGCAACAAAGAAGTCGTTGGTCTTGCAAAATTCTATCATGCAATCTCTGGCATCGTTTCTATCACGAAGGCCGTATTTTCCGAGTACCGATCCTTCTTCTTTGTTTCCAACTTTTGCATTCCAATCATCAGTAATTATCAATGCATCCTGATTGCATGTTGGTCAATTTCAGACTGCAGAAGTTGTTAAAAAACTTCAATTTCTTCGTCTTTGTCCTTAGTAGTTGGTGCATAAATTTGAAGAATAGTCGTATTAACTCATCTTCCTTGTAGGTGTATGGATATTATCCTATCACTGACAGTGTTGTACTTCGGGATAGATCTTGAAATGTTCTTTTTGATGATGAATGCAACACCATTCCTCTTCAAGTTGTTGTTCCAGGCATTAGTTTGTCATACTGTGGGGGCTTGCATGTTGCTGTGATGCTGGAAGCTATGCCACTGGTATTCCAATACCAGTAGGGTCATCCATGGCAGACAGGTTTCAGTTGAGCTTCCAGACTAAGACAGACTAGGAAGAAGGACCCAGCAGTCTACTCCTGAAAAGAATTAGCCAGTGAAAACCTTATGAATAGCAGCAGAACACTGTTTGATATAGTGCTGGAAGATGAGCCCATCAGGTTGGAAGGCACTTAAAAGGCAACTGGGGAAGAGCTGCCTCCTCAAAGTAGAGTTGACCTTAATGACGTGGATGGAATCAAGCTTTTGGCGCTTCATTTGCTGATGTGGCCCCACTCAAAATGAGAAGAAACAGCTGCAAACATCCATTAATAATCAGAACATGGAATGTACAAAGTATGAATCTTGGAAAATTGGAAGCTGTCAAAAATGAAATGCATAAACATTGGTATCCTAGGTATTAGTGAGCTGAAATGGACTGGTATTGGCCATTTTGAATCAGACAGCTAGCAACAGAGAAGTTTTAATTCAAACCCAGGCTGTCTAGGTCCAAGTTCTGGTACTTAGCTAGTATACTAGCCTCCATGAAGTAGGAGGGAAAGGTGAGAAGGAGAGGACAAGCAAAGATGACTCACCCTGCTTTGGGTCTGCTTCTCTATCATAGGAAAGGCTGATAGTCAATCCTGTCTTCCTCAGACATTTCAAGGAGATGCCCCAGAGAGAGAACTGGACCTACACAGACACACACACACATTCACACACATGCTCTCCACACACATGCAAACAGCATGATCTGCTCCCAAATCTCTTAAATCCACATCCCAGGACACCCCCAGATCTGGAATGGAGACAAAATTGGGGCATCTGGCAGGATCCAGCAGAAGGACATCTGGATCCCTGCCCCCAGCCCCAGAGTCCCTTGCTCAAATCCTTGAGTCACTCAGCACCTCAAGCCACTGACTACAGGCAGACGGGAAGATATGCACTCACACCCTGGCCACTGGGATCATTGAGGAATCTCCCCCGAGAGGGAAGAGAGAGGCCTGCTGGGCCACCTTTACCTACCCTTCTTGGAGCCAAAATACTTTCACTGTTTCCCAGGCTCTTCCTATCTCCATGTCCCTGCTCCTGCTGCCTCCTTTGCCATATGCCCTCTCCGCTCTTCTCTGTCCAGCAAACTCCTATTCATCCTGAAAGACCCAGCTCACATACCAAGCCTTCCCTTTGCCCACCAGGAACAGTTAGTCATACCTTCCTCCAGGGCTTCTGTCAAGAAGTTATTGCATTATTTTGTGATTTATCCATTTGTGCGTCTGCTGTCCCCACCGGATTGTGCGCTCCTTGAGGGCAAGGGCTAAGTTTTGTTGGCATAATTCTTAGAGCCAAGCACTGTGCCTCAGACGTATTTGCTGCTCTATTTGCAAAATGAGTGGCCTGAATCAATTGAAAATATAAATGATCGTGATCATCACAGCCAATTACTGAGTACTGAGCACTCACTATGTGCTAAGCACCTGAATACATTATATCATTTCATCCGTACAACAGTCCTGGGAGGGCGGTTTTATAATCACTGTTTTACAAGAGGAAAGATGAGCCTAAAGAGATTAAAGACTTGGTCAAGGCCAAAAAACAAAAGGAAAAATGTCTGCTCCTATATACAGTTTTTTAATAGCTAATTTTTTCCCAGAACATTTAAGTAGTTAAAAAACATTGATACATTGAAAAGTAGTATATTAAAAGGTCACAACATTATTTTAAGTTTAAATATTTTTATTTATAACAAAAGCAGAGTTTATTAAGGCTTTGCTTTTCTGGATTTAATGGAAGGAAACACATTAATAAAAATCAAGAGTAAAAATTTACTTCTTTGCCAACTTTGTTTCCAAGTGAGAGTTATAAGTTACAACAAACAAGGGAGAGAGTAACTTTTATAGTATGTTGATGAATGTAAACTTCAGCAAAAGATATGAATATACTTCTCAAATGTTTTCACTTAAAATAATGTTGTGTGTCTTAATACCCCTTCTTTTCATTTTTTAAATATTTTTTCACTGACTTTAATGTTCTGAAACAATTTTTTTTTTTAATACACAAAAAGGTAAATCGAGGGGCACACATTTTTCCTCAGTTTCAACAGTGTGGTAGGCATGGTTAAATCCTTTTTTTTTAATTTAAATTGATATTCTGTTTACCAGGAATTTTTTTGCATTAATTTTTATTTTTGGTGAAGATATTCACAGCAGAACATATATCAGTTCAACAATTTCCACACGTACAATTCAGTAACGTTAGTTACATTCTTCAGGTTGCACCCCCTTTCTCCATCTCCTTTTCTGAATTGTTTCACCATCATCAACACAAACTCACTGTCCCCTAAGCTTCTCATCTATCCTTTGGAATTGCTGTTGTCAATTGAATCTCATACAGATAACTCTTTAAAAGAACACAACGTTCAAGGCAGACATTCTTTTCTGATGAAGCTAAACTATTGTTTGGTTTAAAGATGACTTCAGGGAATAGTTTCGGTTTAAGGTTTAAAGATTTCCTCACGGCAATAGCTTGGTGGAGGAGGGGTCATGATTAAAATATTACTCATCTTAACAACTGAGTTTTTTTGGTGGCCTTTAAATTTTGGAAGGAGTCCTGGTGCAGCAATGGTTAAAAGCACTTGGCTGCTAACCAAAAGCTTGACAGTTTGAACCCACCAGCCACTCTGCAGGAGAAAAATGTGGCAGTCTGCTTCCAGAAAGATCACAGCTTGGAAACCCTATGCGGAAGTTCTACTCTGTCCTATAGGGTCACTATGAGTTGGAATCAACTCAATGGCAATGGGTTAACTTTGTGCCCAAGGTGAGTGCGTTACTCAAACCAAGAAAAACAAACCCATTGCCGTCAAGTTGATTCTGACTCATAGCAACCCTACAGAACAGAGTAGAACTGCCCCATAGGGTTTCCAAGGAGCGCCTGGTGGATTCCAACTGCCAATCTTTTGGTTAGCATCCATAGCTCTTAACCACTATGCCATCAGGGCCTAATCCGACCCTGCTAAATTCCAAAAGAAGGGTGACCTGAAACAGGCCTGCAGCTACCCTACTGGTGGTGGTATGAACTGACACAGCTTTTCTGTAGGGCAGGTCAGTGATATGTATCAAGAAACATTAAAATGCTCATTTCCTTTGGCCTAGGAAAAGTCTACTTTTGGAGATTTAGCTAAAGAAATCTCTAAAATTTAAAAAGATGTGGACAAAGTGTTTTTGTACAAGAATGTTCATTTCGGTGTTATTTATAGCAGCATAATATTGGAAACAATCAGAATGCTCAACAATAGATTAATTAAAAAAAATTCTGTTTACGAGATAAAATGCAACTACTTTGAATTATTTTTAAAAATAACGTTTTTGGAGAATATTTAACGACAGAAGAAAATATTCATGATCTCTTCTGTGGAAATGCAAAATAAAAACGATATATTCCTTCAGTGAAGGGAAAGACAGTACACAATACGGGGAAGTAAGCACAACTTGACCCAAGCAAAGGAAGACACTTAGAGGAACACAAGGAAAAAAAGGTGGGGGAGGGAGGCAGCCACAGTAAATACTGTAGCATATACAACTCTACAACGACAGTAAAAACAAATAATAAATTACAAGCAGATACATATGCTGAATAGAGGAAGGAGGGCATATAGGAGTATACCCATGTACATATATAGGTTAGGCTGTGGATATTTTTACATACATGTTTGTATGTACAGCATGTATATTCGTATATATAATAGAGCACAAAGGGGACACAGTCGTAGAAGCTTTCTAGACACATCCAAACACCTTAAAGGACCTAGTTACTGGGGCTGAGGGCTAGGATCATGGTCTCAGGGAACATCTAGGTCAATTGGAATGGTTCATAAAGAAAACGTTCTACATCCTACTTCGTTGAGTAGCGTCTAAAAAACTGTGAGTAGCCATCTAAGATACACCTTTTGGTCCCATCCTGTCCAGAGCAAACGAGAATGAAATAAACCAAAGACACAAGGAAAATATTAGTCCAAAGGACTAGTGGACTACATGAACCACAGCCCCCATCAGCCTGAGCCCAGAAGAACTAGATGGTGCCCGGCTACTGCCATCAACTGCCCTGACAAGGGATCACAATAGAGGGTCCCAGTCAGAGCAAGAGAAAAATGTAGAACAAAATTCAAATTCACAAAAAAGGCCAGGCTTGCTGGTCTGACAGAGGCTGGAGGAACGCCCAAGACTATGGCTCCCAGACATCCTTCTAACTCACAACTGAAGCCACTCCTGAAGTTCACCTTTCAGCCAAAGATTAGACAGGCCTATAAACAACCAATAACACGCGTGAGGACATACTTCTTAGATCAATCAAGTATACCAACCAAATGGGCAATAACTGCCCAAAAGCAAAGACAAGAAGCAGGAAGGCACAGGAAAACTGGATGAAAGGGAAACCCAGGGTGGGAGGGGAAAAGGGGAAAGTGCTGACACTTTGCGGGGATTGCAACCAATGTCATGAAAAAATGAGAAACTAATTTGCTCTGTAAACTTTCACTTAAAACACAACAACAACAACAAAAGATGAACACAAACAAACAAAAAACTCCCTACGTATTCCATATGATTTCATTTTCTAGAAATGTTTATTTTGAAAAAGACTAAACGCATATAAATATTAACAGTGGTTATCCCCTGATGTTGGGATTCGGGTGAATTTTGTTTTCTTTCTTTTGCTTCTTTGTCTATTTCCCTTCTTCCTGCTTTAATATTCCAGTGAGCTTTTATTAGTTTTATAAAGTGGAATTAAAAATAATATTTTTTAGTTACTCCATCTAATGAGTCTATACTTTGGACAGGTCTAGGAGGACAGGAACCCTGCCTGCCATGTTCCCTGTTGCATTCTCCTGGCACATAGTAGGTGCTCAATAAACATTAGTTGAATGATTGCTTGGAATAAGTGACTCAAACACTCCTTTTTATTAACCAGGACTCTTGGTTGTAAGAGACAGAAACATAACATCAACAGTTTAAGGGAAAGAGAATGTGTTGAGTCTCAGGTGAGGCTCCCAGCTTTGAAGGACCAGGGCCATCGGCATCCATCTGCCGTCCCTGCTTGGCTTCTCTGTTCTCACCAGGGAGGAGGGCTACCGACAGCTCCTGCAGGGTCACCTCCCAGCCCCACCCGAATCCCATGGCGTGGGGGAAAGTTAGGTTCCCGAGGGACAGATCCGAACACATGCCCCTGCGGTCTCACTCACCCTCTTAGCCAGCCCTGTGTCCATGGCTAGCCTGATGTGAAATCTCAGTGCAGCCAAAGCCGGCAGCCTCTTTTCTGCACACACTATACTCACAGGATAACGTTTATAAACAAACAAACAAAAACCAAAACAAACCAAACTCAAACCAGTCGCTACTGAGACAATTTTGACTCCTGGCACCCGATGTGTGTCAGAGTCGAACTGTGTTCCCTGGGGTTTTCAACAGCTGATTCTTAGGACGTAGGTCACCAGGCCTTTCTTCTGAGGCTCTTCTGGATGAACTTGAACCACCAACCCTTCGGTCGGCAGCCAAGTGCAATAACCCTTTGCGCCACGCTTGTTTTAGTAACTTGAGGGGCTCTAAAGTTGAGAGCCAGGCAGTCCAGAGGGTAATTAGGCAGCAATGGCCACTGAACAGAGGTTGCCTGAAGGTTTCTGCTCTTGGCTGACATGACATTTCTCCCCCAGCCCAGAACGTGCACCCCAACTTGTTGGCCAAAGCCATTTGACATTGACATTTACCCTTCCTGAAGCTCCCGGTGACGTAAAGGACCGCTATCTGGAGGACAGCCTTAAGATGTCTGGTGGAAACAGACCTCCACGTTCCCAAAGTTATTAGATTTCTGTACCTACAGAATTTAGTGTGTGGGTGGCAGCTTTTAGCTGCCACCATCAGGGACAAAATGTATGTCCCTTTGATAATTCTTTTGCAAGAACAGAATTTAGTTCAGAGGTTAACTCGTTGTACCAGACTCCCTGCTAGGTGATTTCATATACATAACCCTTATAACAAGGCAGAATAAAGCAGACAAGGCAATAATTATGATTCCCATTTTACGGACAAGGAAACTGAGGCTCAAAGAGGTCACGTAAGGTCTCCCAGGTGGAAGAGCTGGGACCCAAACCCAGGTGTTCTGACCCAAAATTCTATAATCCTTCTATCCTCCCACCATATATTTCCCATAGGACACAAAGGCCACCAGATAATATGTCAAAAAAGAACTTCTTGGGTAAAGTATTTTGGGAAATGCTGCAAACTATTTCTCCCTCTTAAAAACCTACAGTACTTACTCATTAACATATTAAAGGCTCTGAGAAGTCCTGCATGAAAGAAACTGGTTTGGTTTAATCTAGTTTTTGCCTGAATTTATTTGACTGTGTAACTCTTTTCCCTTCCCATAACAGCTATATCTTGTGGAATATACTGTAGGAATCACCATCTCACGTCTCCAACTACTGTGTCCAGGCATTATAACAACACCTTCGAATGTCTACCCCGGCCGGTGATGACCTAGGTGAAGTGTATCTCAGCTGATTTTACACTTTTAGTGGTGTAAATGTCAAAGTCAACAAGATTCAGAGGGAACTCAGAGTTATCCTGCTTCTCACTCACTCCCATTTGGGCAGTGACTTGGGTCAGCGAGAAGGGGTGGAGTTATAGCTGTAGCCCTGGGAACTGCCCATGACTCACAGTCTATCTGTACTTTGTTGTTCTGTGCTGTGCTTTAGCAAGGAACAGTTAAAGACGTCATGACCTGTGTGAAAACAATGGATTGTGATTTTTATACTCATTTCTGTTTTCTTTTAGATTTTGATCAAGGATAACCTTTGGGGAAAAGGTGCAAGGGACATCTCTTGCTATGTCTTCCTGGTTTCCCAACCCATTTGGTTCCGGTGGAAATATCAATGACAGTGCTTCCTACTGTACCTACTGCCTGGCTAATCATGAGATCCATTCTCCTGTACACAGCAATTATCCCAAAGGGTGGGAAGTTGACCCAAACACAGTCCAGATTCGTACAAGAGTTTGGATACATGAACTCTGGGAGAAAACAAAACTTTTAGAACACAAACTTTTAAGCCTATGTGGACATGGGTTTGGCAGAGCCATCTTTCTCACCCCTTGGAGAAAAGCTTGTCTGAGGTTTAAGTCAACAGACAGAAGGAAGCAGAGCTGGGAACTGTAGAGAGAGCGATAGAGAAAGACAGCCAGAGTCTTGGTAACACCATTTGAGTTCCTGGATGCAGCCATGCCTCCATGCCTGATGCAGTTCTACCCCCAGCATTCTCAATTATGTGAGCCTACATATCCCCGTTTCTTTTTTTAATATCCTTTTTAGCTTAAGCTCATTAGGGGTGTGTTTCTAGTCATTAGCAGCTGCTGCAAATCTGAATAACTATTGACTTATTCAGAAAATGGTATCTACAAATGGAGTATTGTAAACGAAAAACCTAAAATATAGAATTAGTTGAGCTGGGATAGGGTGCAAAGCTGTGAGGGTAACATCACCAACAGGGAGGATAAAAGAAACTGAGTTTTTCCTCAGGGACTCAAACCGTTATCCCAGAAGTTCACACCTGAATAAATAAGTTCAGAGAAGATACCCCAGCACCCTCTCCACTATTTTGAATGGAGGACAAGTGCCAGCCTAGGTGTTGGGAGACATGATTCTAGTTCTCATTATTTCTTCACCTTGTTGTGTGACCTTGGACTATTCTTTTTCTGCCTTTCAGTTTCTCTACCTGTGGGAATTGGAGGGACTCTTCTAGCTCTGACATCCACCCCAGCCCCACCTTCTCCTTTAGGACCTCTTTTCCCACCCCTGACCTGCCTCCCACTCCCCTGACCTGGTTCCTTTGGGCTTTCTCGTGACCACTTGAGGTACACCAATTCACACAAAAGTGTTAATGACTAATAAAAAGATGGGTTTACATTTAAATGTGTGCCTGGAACTTATTGAAGAACTATATATTGAGCACCAGTCAATGGTTTAAGACTTATGCTAGGTGCTATTATGGAAGATTCAGAATGAAGGAGGCTAAAGCCCCTTGTCCTCAAACTTGGAACCCAAGCAAGAGAGAACACATTCAGCCCACAGTGTGAGCCAGGGGCTTCCCAGATATTCTCTCTAGACCTCCATTGCAAGACAGGTATATTTTCTCCCTGTTTTTCAGAGGAGGAAACTGAGGCTTAGTCTTCCCAGCAGACATGAGATTAAAACCCAATATTATCCTGGTCCAAAGTCTAAGCACTTTGCTCTGTGCCACATGACCCTCCATTCAATCTTTTTTTTGCCCTTCTCCACACTCCTCAGAAGTGGTATGGCGCAATCCTGGGTATGTCTACTCTGTGATGGGGAGCTCACTACTCATGTGATAGTGATCACAGTTCAAAGGGAGCCAAGAGTTTTTCTTGTTCACAGGTTTCTAAAACTGACTATGCTCAAGTGAAAAACACCAAGGCCCAGCCCTCATGCCAGAATAGGCTGATTCAGTAGGTCTGCGGTAGGCCTGGAAATCGGAATTAGTAAAGGTCAGTCTACAGGCTGGCAGGTTTGGAAACCAGTAAAAACGCGCACCTTCTCCTGGATCCTGGATTCTGCCATGAGAAGGTGGCTTGGGGTTCAGCACACCTGGGGACAAACTCAGCTCTGCTGGTCACTAGCTGTGTGGCTTTAGGCAAGTCATTTTACCTCTCTGAGCCTGTTCTCTCTCCTGAAAAATGCAGACAAGAATACTTGCCCATAGGGAAAATTAACTGAGAAAAATGTGCAGGCACTCAGCAAGTTGTCATTGTCACTGGTGCTATTGTTACTTACTGCACATGCGTGGTCATCTGGTTCCCAAGAACACAGACCCCTCCTGCCTCCCACATCCAGAGCAGTCTCCCCAGTGTTCAGGACGTTTATATCATCAACCCCGGCCCCGGCCTCCTCCCAGCTTCCCACATCAGCAGTGAACCCCACCTCTCCTCTCTCCAATGCCTCCTGAATACTCACTTCTTCCACGTGGCCTCCCAGCACTGACCTCACCCTGGGCCCTATCAGCTGAGCCCTGGGCAGCATCCCTCCCACTATCTCAGCTCCCACACCCAGCGGGGCCTGGGTGGAGCTGGACATTGGCCGGGGCCTTATGTCTGCAGCCCAGCGCTCTGGGAAAAAGTGCCTGCCAGACCAGGCAGTGGGAGGCGTCGCTAACTCAGGCACAGGGGTCGGGAGCACACAGGGTTTGGGGACAGCTTGCTGGCTGGGGGTGCCTTGAGTGAGCCATCACCCTGCTCTGTGATGGGGATGACAGGTCTCCCCTGCCGGCCAATGAGAGAAGTCAGTTAAGCAGCAGGCAGAGAACACTCAGTTAACGGGAGATGTCATCCCTAAAGCTTACTTTCATTGCCAGTTCTTTCCAGAAGCCTGGTATCTCCTGAGGCTAAGACACTGTTGTTTGTTGTTGTTGTTGATGGTTTCAAATCTATTCCAACTCACAGTGACCCCACGTGTGCCGAGTAGAACTGCTCCACAGGGCTTTCAAGGCTATGGCCTTTCAGAAGGAGATAGATCGCCAGGTCTGTCCTTCAAGTCACTCCTAGGTAGGTTTGAACAGCCAACCTTTTGGCTCATAGTCAAGTGCTTAATACCTACCCATAGCGTCATTATGAAGATAATATAATATTTGTTAAGTGTCTGGCACGTGGCAAAAACCAAACCAGTTGTCACTGAGTTGAATTCTGATTCATGGAGATCCTATGTGTATCAGAGTAGAACTGTGTTCCATAGGGTTTTCAGTGGCTGATTTTTTTCCGGAGTAGATTGCCAGGCTTTTCTTCTGAGGTGCCTCTGGGCGGGTTTGAACTGCTAACCTTTCGACTAGTAGTCAAGCTTAACTTGACTACTTGTGCCACTTAACTGCTTGTGCCACCCAGGTACCTGAGGAGTCTTTTCAACATACTTCAAGGTGAGGAAGAAGACAGACACTCCTTTGCATGGTACTGTAAGGAGGTGTGATGGCAGGAGGCTAATTTTCCTGGGGCAAAAGATCAAATTTGTGCCTGTCTGTCTGTTTTTGAATACTCCAGCTAAACCTTAGACCACCATGAAGGTCTCCCCTCACCAACTGCTACACCCACTGAAGATAGATAACGAAGGGGTGGGGTGGGGATGTTAGGAAGAGAAGGAGTTAAAAGAAAGAAAAGAAAAGGAGGCTTATGGGAAATGGAAGAGAGGTTAGAGGGAGAGAGCCCAGGGCGACCATTCTCCAAGACCAGGTGCTGATGCTGTGATCTGAGCCTGGGGACAATGAACCCCATCTTTCCTCCTCTTCACCAGAATGTTCTCATGTGTTTCTTCTCATCTCTCCACTCCTTGGCCTGTCCTCTGGCCTCCGAGGAGTGGCAGCCTTACTTCCTTTGATCCCGCATTAGACTTGTCACCAAGAGGCCCATGTCCCAACTCCAAAGCAGGCCACACCACCCCTCCAGGACCTAACTTCCATCTGTCTTGCAGGCTAGGCTTTGCCACACCCCAGCCCCTCAAAACCCATCGCTGTGGAGTCAGTTCCAACCCCACCACACAGAATTTCTGGCCGTTTCTCTGTTATGTCTGGCTCTGGCTACTTCCTGCTATCTCCTTAGCCTGGGGATGCCCCTGTCCCACCTATTCAGAGGCCACTTACTCTTTAAAAGATCAGCGCAAGCAGTCATGTTTTTACAGACACAAAATATTGGGAACTTCTTAAATACCCAGCAGTAAGGGATTTATTGAACAAATGGGGGGAAATTCATACATTGGAATAGTATTCAGCCATTAAAAGCAACACTGTACACCAACAAAAAAGGCAAACAACCCAATTTTAAAATAGGCAAAGGACTTGAATAAAGATTTCTCCAAAGAAGATATACAAATGACCAACAAGCCCATGAAAAGATGCTCAATATCATTAGTCTCTTGGCAAACGCAAATCAAAACTACGATGAGAAACTGATTCACACCTACGTGGTGGTGGTGGTGTTGGCTTCCATCAAGTCGACCCTGCCTCAAGGTATCCCTCCATACGGCAGAGCAAAACTCTGTGTAGCATTTTCACAATCACCAGCTTGTATGCGTCCCCTGTTGTAGGTGGTGTGCCAGTCCATGTCACCAAGGTTCTCCTTCACTCTTGTTGGCCCTGTACTTCCCTGAGCCTGCTGTCCTCCTCCAGTGGTTGATCTCTCCCAATGCAAGTGAATCAGACAATGTTCTGCTGTAATCTATAAGGTCTTCACTGGCTGATTTTCCGAAGCAGATCACCAGGCCTTTCTTCTTAGTCTATCTTAGTCTGGAAGCTCCTCTGAAACCTGGTCACCATGGGTGGCCCAGTTGGTATTTAAAATACTGATGGAATAGCTCCTAGCATCACAGCAACATGTAAGCCACCACAGTACAACAGTAGGTGGTCACACCTACTAAGCCATTGTCATTGAGTTGATTCCAACTCATAGTGACCCTATAGGACAGAGTAGGACTGCCCTCACAGGATTTTCAAGGCTATAAACCTTTACCCAAGCAGACTGCCACACCTTTCTCCAGCAGAGTGGCTAATAGGTTCGAACCACCGCCTTTTTGGTTAGCAACCAAGGGCTTAACCACTGCACTATCTGGTCTCCTTTCACACCTGCTAGGGTGGCTATAATTAAAAAAAGATAATAACAAGTGTTGACAAGTATGTGGAGAAATCGGAACCCTCATCCATTGCTGGTGGGATTGTAAAATGGTATAGCGCCTATGGAAAACAGTTTGGCAGTTCTGCAAAAGATTAAACAGAATTACCATATGACCCAGCAATCCCTATCCTCCGGTTGCACAACATTTTTGCAATTAATGTCACTGAATTGTACACTTAAAAATTGTTAAAATGGTAAATTCCGTGTTGTATATTGTTGTTATCTGTCTTCTCCAGTTGACTCCTACTCATGGTGACACTATGTGTAACAGAACAAAACATCACCCAGTCTTGCACCATCTTCATGATTCTTGGCATGTTTGGGTCCAGTTGGACAATGTTCTGTTGTAATCCATAAGGTTTTCACTGGCTTACTTTTGGAAGCAGATCACCAGTCCTTCCTTCCTAATCTTTTTTAGTCTTCCTAATCTGAGGCCCTTGTGCAGGGTGAGATGTTAGTTATCACAAAAGCAGAGCTCTGGGCTTGGCTTTCCCCTTTTGGCAGTAGTAGAGTGCAGGGTCTATCAGGCTGTCCTTCAGACATAGATATAGGACATACATATCTATAGCTGTCTTAGTTACCTACTGCTGCTACAACAGAAATATCACAAGTGGATGGCTTTAACAAGGAGAAATTTATTCTGTCACAGTCTAGGAGGTTAGAAGTCCAAATTCAGGGTGCCAGCTCCACTGAAAGGCTTTCTCTCTTTGTCACCTCCGGAAGAAGAACTTCTCAGCACAGAGACCCCCAAGTTCAAAGGACTCACTATTCTCCTGGCTCTTGTTTCTTGGTGGTATGAGATTCCTATGTCTCTCTGCTGGCTTCTCTTTTATATCTCAAAAGAGATTGATTTAAGACACAACTTAATCTTGTAGAATGAGTCCTGCCTCATTAACATAACTACCTCTAATCCCGCCTCATAACATCATAGAGGTTGAGACCGGAAGAATTGGATGGTGTCTGGCTACCTCCAATAACTGCCCTTACAGGGAACAACAGAGAATCCCTGATGGAGCAGGAGAAAAGTGGGATGCAGACTTCAAATTCTAGTAAAAAGACCAGACTTAATGGCCTGACTGAGACTGGAGGGACCCCGGAGATCATGGTCCCCGGACTCTCTGTTAGCCCAAAACTAAAACCATTCCTGAAGCCAACTCTTCAGACAAAGATGAGACTGGACTATAAGACATAAAATAATACTGGTGAGGCGTGTGCTTCTTAGCTCAAGTAGACACATGAGACTATGTGGGTAGCTCCTGTCTGGAGGCAAGATGAGAAGGCAGAGGGGGACAGGAGCTGGTTGAATGGACACAGGGAATACAGGGTGGAGAGAAGGAGTGTGCTGTCACCTTGTAGGGAGAGCAACTAGGGTCATATAATAATGTGTGTATAAGTTTTTGTCTGAGAAACTAACTTGAATTGTAAACTTTCACTTAAAGCACAATAAAAAAAAAATCATAGAGGTAGTATTTACAACACATAGGAAAATCACATCAGATAACAAAATGGTGGACAATCACACAATGCTGGGAACCATGGCCTAGCCAAACTGATACATATTTTTGGGGTACACCATTCAATCCATAACACTATAATAACTGGTAGTATATACACGAAATATTAAGAGCACATCTCTTGAGGTTTTTTGTTTTCTTATCTTTTTGGTAATCAGGGAAGCAAAGGGTTATTAAAGAAGAAAGGAAAATAATTGCTTCTAATACCACTGTGTGGGACAGGGCAGGGACCTGGCAACAAAATGGAACCAGGACTAGAACACAGATCCCCACAATCCTAGCCGTGTGCTCCTTCCTCTGGACCATGTGGGCCCTGAGACATTGCAGGACTAAACGATAACATGTGGGAGGAGGCTGCTGAGGGATATGTAGCGAGTGGTGATCAGTGCGGTTCAGAAGAGCCCAAAGCGTTATGTGTAGAACGCGTGACTGAATGAATGGGTGAACCCTACTGACTGTAGGGAGAAAAGGGAGGAAGAAAGTGAATTGTCTATGACGGCCCCATTTTACAGAAGAGGAGATTGAAGCGCAGTGGTGAAATGATTGGCCTGACTCATTCGGAAGTCATTGCCTGACTCAGGCTTTGAACCAAGTCCTATTGATTCCAAAATGTATACTCTTGACAGTGTTTCCTTTAAATGAAGGAGCTCCACGGAAAGGTGGCTTTGCAGGCAGGGAAAGGGCAAAGGCTCCAAGCTTGGGTCCAGCCTGAGTAGCAGGGATTTCAAGGTTGGGTAGGTGACACCCTTCTTGATAGTCCTTCGGGCCCCCAGAGCTGTTGGCTCTGATTGCAGATAAAAAGACATGAAAACTGCTGTCCCAGAATGGAAAACTGCTGTCCCAGAATGGAAAACTGCTGTCCCAGAATGACCTAGCTCCCAGTTGTCCCTCTAGTGCAGTAAAGCCAAGTTCTCACAGCCCCTGCGGCTCCCAACTGCTTCCAATGGGTTCATTGTCTGGCTTGTTTTGTTTGTCCCAAGTTCAGGCCACCCAGCTTTTGCCTGGTGAGTGGCCTCTTTCAAAGGTGAGCTGGCCTTTCTCTGCCTCTGACAATTGATCCTTTCAAAGGCAGACATGCATCTCCACACGCAGGTCAATGTTGTCACACAGGCAGGGATCCACCACACCTGTGTGCAAATAGGTGTACAGGTAGGTATTTACGCACCTCAATACTGAGAGGTGGACTTTATGCAGGAGGCATCGTAGGAGGTGAGAAAAGACGGCTCCAAGGCACAGGGGAGTGAAGGGCGTCCCTGGGGACAGTGGAGGTTAACCGCAGTTCTACCAAAAATTTGTCCTGCCGTTAAATAAGTTTGAGAAATGCTGGAAGTTATACCTTTTTCTTAAAAATTGCAGTATATACAGTCAATCCTCACTATTCGCAGATTCTGTGTTTGCAAATTTGCCTACTTGCTAAAATCAGTACAGCGCCTTGTTGGCTGGTCGTGGACATGAACAGAGAGTGAAAAATTTGAGTCGCCCAATGTGCGTGGTCCCATCTAAGGTCGAACAAGGCAATGCTCTGCCTGCTTGTTTCAGCTCTCATACTGTAAACAAGGGCCTCTTTTACGGTCTATTTAGTGTCCGTTTTTCACATTTTTTTGGCTGATTTCACTTTTAAATATGGTCCCCAATACCAAAGTGTTGTCCAGTGTTCCTAAGTGCAAGAAGGCTGTGATGTGTCTTAGGGGGAAAATACATAAGTTACAGGGCTGTTGGTGGTGAGTTCAATGTTAATGCCACAACATTACGTATTAAATAAAGTATCTTTAAACAGAAAACACATATCCAATAAGGTTACATATTGACCAGTTGATGAAAATACTGTGACTGGAGGGAGGCTCACAGGAGCCCAGCCCTGTATCTCTCCTAGAAACAATGGTTCCATATTTGTTAATTTAGTGTTCCCGGCAACCTTCTGGAACGTAACTGCCACAAATAACGAGAAAGAATGGGCTGTGCATTAGCATGATGGAGGCTCTGAGAAGGCCTGCAGTAAAGAAAACTTGTTGACTTTTAACTGAAAATTTCCCTGTTTTTCTTTCTTTCTCTTTCCATTTCCTTCCACTCTTCCTTCCTTCTTCCCTTCCTTTCTTCTTTCAGCAAAGGCTCAATGAGTTCCTAATATCCATCAGGAACGGTTCTAGGTGCTGGGGATACAGCAGTGAACAAAACAAACCAAAGCTCCCTGCCCCCATGGGGCTGACATTCTAGCGGTAGGAGACAGACAGGAAGCATAATAAGTTAAAACAAAGAGTATGTCAGAGGAAGGCACATGCTACGGAGGAGAACGAGGCTGCCAGGGGATTAGGAGCATTGGGGTGGGGGATGAGTTCAATTTTTATCTGGAGGGAAGGGGCAGCCTAATTAATATGATGTTTGATCTATGCCCTGAAGGAGGTGAGGAAGCGCTCATGCAGATACCTAGGAGGAGAACATTCCATGTAAAGGGAGCAGCACAGGTTAAGCCCTGAGGTCAGAGTGGGCCTGGTGGGATCAAGGAGCAACGGGGAGGCCAGTGTGGCCAACGAATCTCCCTCCCCTCACAGGACATATTTTAGCATCAACCAAAGCAGTCTGAGAAACTGGCAGAGGGATTAAGAACAAGGCTTAAGAGTCAGAAAGACCTAGGCCTGAGTCCCAGCTTCACCTCCTTTATCAGTCTATGTACATCCATAGGTAAGTGACGTCATCTCTCAGAGCCTCAGTTTTCTTATCTGTAAAACAAGAATGGGAACGTGCACATGCCCCATAGAGCCACGTTGTTGTTGTTAGTTGCTGTCAAGTTGGCTCCAATTCATAGCGACCTTACGTATAACGGAACTAAATGTCGCCTGTTCCTGCACCGTCTTCGTGACCACTAATATGCTTGAGTCCATTGTTGCAGCCATTGTGTCAATTCGTCTCATTCAGGGTTTCCCTTGCCTTCACTGGCCCTCCACTTTGCCAAACATGATATCCTTCTCCACCCATTTGTCCCTTCTAACGACGCATTCAAAGTAAGTGAGTCGAAGTCTTGGACAATACAGTATTCTGTGATCCATAAGGTTTTATGGCTTTTTATGGATCCATAAGGTTGGTTTTCAGAGGCAGATCACCAGGCCTTTTTTCATAGGCTGTCTTTGTCTGGAACCTTCGCTGAAACCTGTCCATCATGGATGACCATGCTGATATTTTAAAGACTAGTGGTGTAGCTTGCAGTATGATAGAAACATGGAAGCCACCACAGTAGGACAAACTGACAGATGGGTGGTAACATAGAGCCATGGTAAGGGGCAAATGAAGTCATGAGTGGAAGTGCCTTCACTGTGCCTGGCCCATAGTGAGCCCCATAAATGTCAGCTCTGGCTACTACTATTCTTATTATGGCTGCATGCAGGTCACCTCACCCTGGAGGACCCATTATCTTCCCAGGAGAACTCCAGACTGAACGCATGCTGGCCAACGGCAGCACTCCCTGCTGACTTCTCCAAGTGTGAGGCAGCATGCAAGAGAGGCAAACATCAGTCCTCAGGGCGCAGGTGAGAAACACTGCAAGTTACATGCCTCCCAGTGATCCTGGGCCAGCTGCTCCCCACAGCAAATAATTCCTCTGCGATAAAGAGAAACAGACCTGTGAGAACCACGGAAGAAATCCAAGATGAATAGCCAAGTTGTAAAACTCACCTAGGTCATAGACCAGAGGATATGAACTTGCCGAATGTCTTCAGAAATCCTTTAGATACCCCCTCCTCACCACCACCGCCACCATCATCCCACCACCCCCTTCTGAGCAGTGAGGATTGCCCTCCTGAAACGTGCAGGCCACGGGATAGGAGTTTTATGTACTCTCTCCCACTACCCTCCCCCGCCTCCACCCAACACACAAATTCTCCCCATTCCCCCTCCTCTTGAGGAATTTTCAGACCAGTGGTTCTCAAAATGAGGTCCCTGGACCAGCAGCATCAGCATCACCTGGGAACTTGTAAGAAATGCAAATTCTTGGGTCCCATCCCAGACCAGCTGAACCTGAGCATGAGGCCCAGCAATCTGTTTTAACAAACCCTCTAGGTGATTCTGATACAGCTAAAGTGTGAGTAGCACTGGTGTGGGGCAGTGGTTCTCAATGGGGGGTGATTTTGCACCCCTCCTTCTCCCAAGGGACATTTGGCAATGTCTGGAGGTATTTGGGTTGTTAGAATTGGGTGGAGGCGGGCGGTGCTCCTGGCATCTAGTAGGAGGAGGCCAGGTGTGCTGGTAAACATCCTCCAGTGCACAGAACAGCCCCTACAGCAAATAATTACCAGGCCCACATGTCAGTAGTGTTGAGGTTGAGAAACCCTGGTCTAGAGAGAGGGAGACTGACTATTTGCATCATTAAATGGATAAGATCATTTCGGATGGTGATAAGTGTGTTGAAGTCAACAATCCAGGGTAATAAGAGAGTGGCGAGTGGTGGTGGTGACACTGAGGAAATGAGCTGAGACCTGGATGACCAAAAGTACCTGGCCATGGAAAACGTGGGAAAAGAGTATTCCAGGCAGAGGGAACAGCCAGTGCAAAAGCTAACGTGGGCAGGAGCTTGGTGTGTTAGAAGTTCAAGGAGAATTCTGGATTATGACCCTGGCTTTTGTAGGAAGCCCTTTGTCTTGGTCATCTAGTGCGGCTATAACAGAAGTACCACAAATGGGTGGCTTTAACAAACAGAAATTTATTTTCTCTCAGTTCAGGAGGCTAGAAGTATGAATTTAGGGGAAGGTTCTCTGTCTGCTGAGGGGTCTGGGTGGGGGGTCCTTGCCTCTGTGCCTAATCTGCTTCTTTTGTATCTCAAAAGTGATTGTCTTAAGATACACCCTACACCTATACAGCCTCATTAACATAACAAAGAAAATCCTGTTCTCGAATGGGAATACATCCATGGTTAAGATTTACAACATATATTTTGGGGGACATAATTCAATCTATAACATCCTTCCTTGATTTCTTCTTTCCTTCTCTCTTTTTCTCCTTCTTCCTTCCCCCTCCCTCCCTTACATCCTTTTTGCTCCTTTTTTTAGTACGTATTTATTAAGCGCCTACTTTGTGGCAGGCACTGTACTAGGTACTAAGCACTGGTGCGCTACAAAATGCCTAGATGACCCAGACCAAGTAGCTGGTCAACAGAGAAGAAATTGAGGAGCAGAAAGTCCTTGGAACTGGGACAAAGCTAGGAGAAGTGGATGGGATATCAGATGATAGTGCAGTAGCTAGTCTCCAAAGATGAACTACCCCTCCTAATATCCACACACTAAGTAGTCCCCTCCCCTTGAATTTGGACTGACTTGTGACTTGTATATTTGACCAATAGGCCAACGCTGCAGTAGTGATGCTTTGCCCCTTTCAAGGAGAGGCCAAAAGAAGCCAGACAGCTTTCACCTGAGTCTCTTAGAATGCTTACTCTTAGGATACCCTCTCTGGGATGCCAGCTGCTATTGTCTGAGAAGCCCATGCCATGTGGGGATACTGCAGGTCAGCACTTTTTCAACAGCTCAGATCAGCTCCAAGCCTACCAGCTCAGCTCCCAGCCTACCACCGGCCATGCGAGTGAGCCATCTTGGAAGTTCCAACCCTGTTGAGGCCCCAGATGACTGCAGCCCCGGGCAGCATCATATGGAACAGAAGAGCCTCCCAGCTGAGCCCAGGCACTCCACAGATGTATGAGAAATAATAAAATGGTTGTTGTTTTAAGTCACTAAGTTTTGGGAGGGTTTGTCATGAAGCAGTGGAGAAGTGAGGCTGACCGGATTCTGACACTGGTGGGTCCTGCCTTGGGAAAGTTCTATTAATGGAAATTCAAATGCACCAGGGCAGTGTGTGAGCATAGCTTGGGGCAGCCGGAAAGCAGCTGGGAGATGAGATGCATGGGTCCTGGCCCTCATTTTTCCACCAAGTTGCTTTGTGGCTTTAACCTTCCTGAATATCAGTGTCATATTGACATTGAAGAGCTTGGGTCTGGTGGTCTCTGAGGGCTGCTTCAGCTCTGCCATCCTAGGCCAGCTGAGTCCCTTGCTGAGCCTTTACCAATCTGCAAATTCCTACCTCCACATTTGCTCATGCTGACCCACCTGCCTGAAATTCCCTTCCCTCTCCAGCCTTCCATTTGCCCTTTCTACCTATACATCCTCTCTGAAGACTTCCTTGGTGCTGCCAACCAACAGCCCACTTCCCAGCAATACTTACAGAGAGCATGGACTCTGGGTCCAGACCACCTGGGTGTGAATTCCAGCTCTACCGTCTCCTAGGTATAACCTTGGATGAGTCCCTTAACCTTTCTGTATCTTAGTTTCCTAACTTATAAAATAATAGTAATTTCTCATGGGGGTCATTTTGCAGACTTAGTGAGACAGTTCATTCAAACCATTTAGCCTTGGGCCTGACCCAGATCAGCTGCTGCTATTATTTCCTCCTCATTGTCTGTTTCATACATTTGTGCTCCAATGAGCGTGTTTAACTTGAGTCTTGTCTTTTAACCATATCCTGTCTCTCCTGATAGGCTGCTGGCTTCTTTAAGGCCTGCAGGCTTCTTTAAGGTTTGACTCAGGCTCAAACCCAGATCATAAGATTTAGCACCAACTAGGAGAGCAGAGAGGAGTCCCTGGGTGGTACAAACGGTTAGTGCATTTGGCTGCTACCCGAAAGGTTGGAGGTTCGAGTCCACCCAGAAGAGCTTCGGAATAAAGGCCTGATGATCTACTCTGAAAAGTCAGTCACGGAAAACCCTATGGAGCAGAGTTCTACCCTGACACACATGCGGTGGCCACGAGGCGGAGCTGACTCTCTGGCAACTGGCAGTGTTTGCAGAACAGAGACTGCACTAGGAGCCAGTTGTCTGCATTCCTTTGTCCAGCTATGGGATTCTGGGCACTTTGCTTAACTCTTCTGAAACTCTGCTTTCTCATCTGTACAATGGACACAATTGTCCCCACTCTGTTCCTCCTGGGGTTGAGGTAAAGAATAACTGAGAGACCGGCTGTGGAAGCACTTTGTAAACTGACAAGTGCTGGACATGTGTAAGGGACTTAGTGGCCCAGGATCAGGACTACAAGACTGGAAGGCAGATAGGGGTCTCATCCTGGCTGTGTGGCCTGGGGCACCTTACCTCCCTGAGCCTCGTTATCCCCAATGGAAAAGCAAGAAGAAGTCACAAAGCCTGCAGACATGTTGGCTCAGCCTCCACTGTGTTGTCAGGTGCCATTGGGTTGATTCCAACTCAAAGCAATGCCATGTGACAGAGTAGAGCTGCCCCATGAGGTTTTCTAGGCTGTAACCTTTATGGAAGCAGACCCTCGGGCCTTTCACTTGCAGAGGGACTAGGTGGACTAGAACTGCCAATCTTTCGATTCGCCGCTGAGTGCTTAACCGTTGTGCCACTAGGGCTCCTTTAGGCCTACTTTGCATCCTTTAAAAAGTTGGACCTATTTTCAAAAACTGGGAGACTTCATTTAAAAATCCAGATTTCTAGATCTCCCAGAAAAATCAGATGTGACGGACTGGGGTCCACGCTTCCGTAAGGCGGTGCTGAGTGGCGGATGCTTCTTGTAGAGAGGGGTCCACAAGCTCCACTTCCCCACAACTTACACCTGGCCTCCTGCCCATCCAGCTGCGTTCACTAATGTCACGGGTCTGGCCCCGGCAGCCATCCGAGTTTGTAGACCCTGCGTGAGATGGCCCCCAGGGTGCTAACAGCCTGAGAATCTCTGCCCACATAATGATGACAGTTACATTTCCTGGTATCCCGCTCGGCCGGCACAGTTCTGGGAACGTGACAGATGCCTAGCAAACACTTTGGTTCCCACCCCTCCCCGACTGCCTGATGACCTCGGTTACCCCGCAACCCAGGAGGCTTGTGTTGTACTCTGCAGGGTGTGTCTTGCCTAAGCCTTGCCCCTGCAGGCCTGTCCCCATGTGGCCTACATCCATGTGGCCAGTGACAGAAATCAGGACCTTGCTCAGCAGGGGGCAGGTCTCAGAAAACCTCCAGTCACCGTGGAAGTTTCTTTCTGATGGGTTCCAAATTGGCAACCCTCCTCTCTCTCTACTCCCTCACCCCAAGCAGGATTGAACTTGGCCTGTCGGCAGCAATTCTTCTTCACCGTATAGAGAGATGGAGAGTGTGGGCTCTTGAATTGAGTAGACTTGGGTTGAAATCCTAGATCCATCACTTGGTAGCTGTGTGACCGTAACTGAAAGTCCTTAACGTCTCTGATCCTCAGGTTCCTTGAGTATAAGTTGGGAAAAAGCTCCCACCCTGCCTACCTTGGGGAGTTGCTGAAAGGATAAAATGGGGCCCTGCCTATAAAATATTTAGCCTGGCATGTAATGACTGCCCAGAAAGTAGTCACCGCCAGTGTCACTATCTCATTCATAGAAAGACATCAGGGTTTGACATTTTCAAAACAGCAGGGGCCTTTTCACCCAACTGCATCGTGACACCAAGAAGAAATCACAGAGACAGGAGTGGATGTGTCTAGAGTCAAACTGGAACTCAGTGGGAAGGGCCATGTAAAAGACGCCTCTTAATTTTTCCCCACCCAGCGTTCATTTTCTCTTCTTCTGGCCAGAGCACCCCAAATTTCCTTGGGGAACTACCTCTCCCCTATGCTCAGTACATGCAATTTGTTGGAGTTGACATTGTCATCCCAGAACCAAGCCTGGCCAATTAGAACTCTGACTCCTCCAGTCATAGTTATTGGTTCAGGATATGCACATGACCCAGACTGGTCCAATGAGTGGCTTCCTTCGGATTTTTGCTGGAACTCTTGGAAAAGAGGCATTGTCTTTCAGCTCGGGTGACTAAGCCTGCAGCTACTGGCTGGCAACTTTAAAAACAATGGGGAAAAAAAAAATCTGCATGAGAGTGAAGCTAACAGAGGAAAGCAAAGCCAGAGGGTTTAGGGAGCGTTTCCTACAGCGACGTCTAAGCACCTGGATCCAGCCATGACTAAAGCTGTATATACCTGTCCTTCGGACATTTCAGAAATAAGTGTCAATAAATTCCTTTTTTCTGCTTGAGCCAACTTGAGTTCTGTTTCTGTCACTTGTAAAAAGATTCCTGACTAATAGAGTCCAAAAATAAAATCAGCTGCAATTAGAGTGATTAAACGAATGAATTAATGAATAATTCAGCAAGCACATGAATTAATTAATGAAGAAGTCAGAAGACAAATGAATGATTGAGTGAAATAGATATTCTGGGAAACAATTCTTTCTTGCTCTCCGGGCTGCAAAAGCTAATGCCTTCTGTGCCCGAAAGGCCTCCTCTATCACCCCAGGTTTCAGGAGGACCCAGCCTGCACTATCTTGTTAGGGAGGACTTTCCGGTCTGTCTCAGAGGGCATCCAGACAGCTTAGGCAAGTCACTTAACCTTTGGATGAGCCCAAGTTCCCCCATCTGTGAAATGGAGAGAAGAGGTCTCATCTCATAGGACTGTCACGATGTTTAGATGAGGCAATGCACATAAAGCACTTAGCACAGGGCCTCGTACTTTAAAGCCACTTGGTAAGTGACAACACAGTTACCGTTATTGTTATTATGATTTCAGGCCCAACTCCTCTCCACCTTCTTCATGAAGCCTTCTCTGACTACCTGAGTCCCCACCAACTGCCTTCCTCCAGAACAGAGCCCAAGCTGGCAAGCTTACCAAGCCATTAGACACTGCCTCCTCCAGGAGTCTTGCTCAGACTTAGGGATATCAAAATCCCTGAGGGAAGTGTGTTTCATATGCAGATTCCCAGGCCCACTCCCCTTAGTCTTGTGTAGAGCCCAGGAATCTGCATTTTCACCACATCTTCCCACTCTTACCCCAGGATGATTCATAGACTGCATGTAGAGAGACACCTCTCCATCACCTCATTTTACAGATGAGGAAACTGAGGTCCAAAGGGAACCATAGATTGGCCCAAAGTCATGTAGTGATCCATTTGCAAAGCCGGTCAAGAACCAGAACTCATGCCTTTGTGTACCTGAGATGGCTCCGCTCCACCTCACAGGGGCTTCCTTTCTGCAGAGTGTTTGCCATGTGTTTTCTGCTGTTGGATATTTCTTTCCATCCATGGCCTGTCTCTTGCCTCCAGAGAATGTCTGCTCAGGGTCCTGAACCTAGTTGGTGCTCAACAAGTGTCTGTCAGTGGATGGGCATGGCCATAGCAGGGCGGCAGTATCTGACTGTTTCTTAGGCAGAGATGTGGGGACAACACAGACGACCTGGCCATGCGAGTGATGGGCTCTCCAAAATGGCTTGAGAGAAGAACCATCATTCATTGTCACAGTCGTTAGTTGCCATCAAGTCAGCTCTGATTCATGGCGACCCCATGTACCACAAGATGAGATGTTGCATGGTCCTGTGCCATCTGCACATCGTTGGGATGCTCAAGTCCATTGTTACAGCCATTGTGAAGCGCCTTCCAACCTAGAGGGCTCATCTTGCAGCACTATATCAGACAATATTCTGTTGTGATCCATAAGGTTTTCATCAGCTAGTTTTTGGAAGTCAACCACCATGCCTGTCTTCCCAGTCTGTCTCAGTCTGGAAGCTCCACTGCAACCTGTCCACCATGGGTGACCCTGCTGGTATTTGAAATACTGGTGGCATAGCTTCCACAACATAACAACACGAAAGCCACCACAGTATGACACACTGACAGACGAGTCATAATTTGTGAAGACTCCCAAAATATACGTAGCTTTTCTTTTCTCTCTCATTGAGAGAGCTGTGATGTTTACAGAGTGCTGAACAAACCAGTGGGCAAGGTTATATCTCCTTTAATCGCTAATGCTTCCCACTCACCTGCCCGATACAATGTAGGTGTTCATTTAGTATTGATGAAATAAGGGAAGTGGAACTTTGGACTCTATTTCCCATTCTAAGTAGTTAATTTCTTGTAAACCAGTTGCCGTTGAGTGGGTTTCTACTCATGGAGACCCCATGGTCTGCACTGCACTCCATAGAGTTTTCATGGGTGTCACCTTTTAGAAACAGATCCCCAGGTCTTTCTTCCAAGGCACTTCTGGGTGGATTTGAACTGCCAACCTTTTGGTTAGTAGTCCAGCGCTTAACCATTTGCACCACCCAAGGACTCTCTTGTAGTATAGATGTTCTCACAGTAACAAAAATGTTGCATTCCCTGAAGCCTTCCCTGCTCCCCTCCAAGCTCCCCCTCATACTGGCCTTACAGCTATGGGGCTGGAAGAGGTGGGGGAAAGAGGTGGTTCTACTTCCCATTCTTGGATCATCTTCTCCAGCACCATGTATCTGTGAGCTGGAGAGAGAGGATGAGGTAAAGAGAAGCTTTTTGTGGAAATCAAGGAGATCACTTCTGCACAGCCGGGCGTGCCGTCACCCCCAGCTGCCCATCCTTCCTCTGTCAGCGCTTTGGAGCCTCGGCCCCTGGCTCAGCCACGGACTGGATTTGATTGATTTTTTATGGGCTGCGGGGTCTGATACCCATGCTGAGCACATGTGGAAGACAAGCCAGGGAGAAGGTGGGGGTGTCAGGGGAGTCTTGTGGTCCAGGCCCCAACCCCTGCAAGACATAGGGCTTCCCCAGGTGTGGCTGAAGAAGGACACCCCTCCTCACTATCCCCACTTGCCAATGCTCTGGCTTCTAGAATTATCCTAAACCTCATTTCCCAGCAATCTCTGATCAAATGGAGATGTCCAAGGCCAGGCCCTTCAGAGGGGGCAAGCCCGGGCCAAACATCCTCCCGAAAAAATGTAATGGGAGCATTGTTCATCTGTTATTGATTGGGAGGCTGCGAGCTCTGAGTCCAAAATCTCCAATAAAACTGGCTTGGAAGAGAATTTCCTGAATCCCGGGTAAGTGGATAAAGATGTTCCAGGAGTCCGGGGTGGTGCTGGTGAGGAAGCTCGCACATCATGTACGGTGGGTTTTCCCCTTTGTTACTTAATGAAGACCAGAGAACAGTCAGCCCCATCTCTCTGCCTCCAGAGAGGGCTCTCTCTCCTTTGCATTAATTTCCGGTGGGAGGCAGAGTCCTGCTCAGCCTGAGGGCCCCTGGGAATCTGCCCCTCTTCTTCTCTTCTGGGTCAGAGGCTGGGGCAGCTCATTCCACTGGGCATCCTGTGGAAGGGCTCTTGCACCTGCAGGTGGCAGAAGGAGGGTAGGAGGCCTCACGGGAGCACCACTAGGCAATTGGGGGCTGGTTCAGTTGCTGGAACAGCCCAGATTACAGAGAAATGGGATCAACTCTGAGGTCCCCCTCTCAGACAGAGCACCCACCACTTACTAGTTGTATGAGCTTGGGAAATGGACTTCACCTTTCAAAGCATCAGTTTCCTCGTCTGTGAAATGGGCGTCATTTCAACCCTTGCCTCACGGCGCTGCTATGAGGAGTCGAGGAGGGCATATATGTAATGTGCTTTGCGTGGTGCCTGGCACACACCAAACACTCAATAACTATGCATTGTTATTACTATTATTCCCTGATATCAGCAACTGGGACTCCATTTATTTCATGGTGAGCCCTAGAAAAGCCAGGAGAGATGGGGTCTCTCCTTCCTTGGACTTCTCCTTCCCTTCCTCCACCCCCACCATATGCTCTGGGCCATGGAATGGAAGGATGAGGACAGGCAATCTGAGTCAGAGTTCTTGTAATCTGGGTGGGGGGTGGGGGTGGCCACCCCATGGGAGTGGAGTCTGAGGCAGGCCAGGAATTAGGAGACCTCAGCTGAGCCAGGGTGTGGCTGGAGAGGTCAGCCCTTGGCTTCGTGTCTCCCACTGTGTGCAGCAAAGATGCTGAGGCAGCCTCCACCTCCAGGCCCGCTGAGCTAGGCCTCCCTCAGCCTTCAGAGGTGGTGATGAGGGACACCCTATTTGCAGCCTTAGCCTCAGAGCGACTGTGTGGCTTTGGGTCCTAAATGCCTCATCTCCTATATATGGAGGTTGGTTTTTGCCTCGGGAATCTCAAAGAGTTGTTATACAGCTAAAATGGGGGAAGGTCTTAGAAAACAGAACAGAGATCTGAACTACCGGGCAAATCTCAGCCAAGCCCTTGAACTACATGTACACTGGACAGGCCTAAACCCATGTGGCCCAAACTGAGGGTCAACCACCACTCACAGAAGCCAAGCAGAACATACATTCTAAACCTAACTGGGTTGTTTGCCTGCTCAAACCAAAACCTCGGCACCCTCCAGAAGATAATGATCCAGAATCTACACAAAGTGGCATTCTCGATGTCCAGGGCACAGTCCAAAACTATTCGACATATCTAGAATCACGAAAATATTAAGGTCCTCAGTCTCATAAAGGACATCTATAAAAAACCTAAATATACCCTGGACTGCCAGAAAAACAAACAAAGCTGTCTTGGAACAAGTACAGCCAGAATGTTCCTTAGAAGGGAGGATGGCAAGACTTCTCATGTACCTTGGACATGTTATCAGGAGGGATCAGTCTCTGGAGAAGGGCATCATGCTTGATAAAGCAGAGGTTCAGAAAAAAAGGGGAAGACCCTCAATGAGATGGACTGACAACACGGTGGCTGCAACAATGGGCTCAAACACAGCAACAATTTTGAGGATGATGCAGGACCGGGCAGTGTTTTGCTCTGTTGTACTATGTCACTATGATTTAGAACTGACAAGATGGCACCTAACAACAATAAATACTCATTAAACATAAAAAATAGAAAAGTTTTAAAGAAAACATGTGAGGAAATATTTGTGACCTTGGGTTAGGCAAGACTTCTCGGGCTCAACACACAAAGCACTACCTATAGACAAAAAATTGGGTAAATCCATCAAAATTAAGAACTTATGGCCTTCAAAAGACTCTACCAAGAGAATAAAAAGACAAGCCACAGACTGAGGGACAATATTTGCAAATCATACACATAAAGAACTCTTAAAACTCAATAAGAAAGCAAACAACTCAATTTAAAAAAAAAAAAAAATGGGCAAAAGATTTGAGCAGCTACTTCACCAGAAAAGATATATGGATGGAAAATAAGCACATGAAAAATCATCCAAATAATTAATCATCAGAAAATGGCAAATTAAAACCACAATGAGATACCATTCACACATATTAAAACCAAAAAACCAAATCTGTTGCCGTTGAGTTGATTCCAACTCATAGTGATCCTATAAGGACAGAGTAGAACTACCCCATAGAGCTTCCAAGGAGGGCCTGGTGGATTCAAACTGCCAACCTTTTGGTTAGCAGCTGTAGCACTTAACCACTATGCCACCAGGGTTTCCAATTCATGCCTATTAGAATAGCTAAAATTCGAAAGACTGGCCATACCAAGTATTGGCAGAGATGGAGCTCTCATACTCTGTTAGTGGGAATGTAAAATAGTATAACACTTTGGAAAATAGTTTGGCAGTTCCGTACATCTACCAAATGACCCAGCTGTTCCATTCCTAGGTTCTTACTCATGAGAAAAGGAACTATATGTACACACAAAACTTATGTACAAATATTCATAGCAGCTTTATTTGTAATAGCTAAAAACTGGGAACAACCCAAGTGTCCCTCAAAAGATGAATGGATAAACGTATTGTGGCATATTCATACAATGGGCTACTACTCAGCAATTAAAAAAAATTATTGATACGTGCAACAACACAAACAAATCTTGAAATAATTACTTTGCGTGAAAGAAGCCAGACAAAAAAGAATACATACTGTGTTATTCTATTTATATAAAACTCTAGGAAATGCAAACTAATTATAGTGACAGAAGGTAGATCAGTGGTTTTTGGGGGTGATGGAAATATTTGTTACCTGACTCATGATGTCTTCATGATTGTATGTGTATGTCAAAACTAATCACATTGTACACTTTAAATATGTGCAGGTCACTGGACCTCAATTATACCTCAATAAAACTGGAGGGGGAGTAGTGGGTTGAATAGTGCCCCCTCAAAATCATATCTAAACTCTAAATATGACCTTGTTTGGAAATAGAGCTTTGCAGGTGTAATCAGATTAAAATGAGGGCATTCTGGTTTAGGGCGGGTCCTAGATACAATGGCTGGTGTCCTTACGAGAGAAGACACACACAAAGAGGAAGGCTGTATGATGACAGACGCAGCTACAAGCCAAGGAACGCCAAGGTTGCTGGGAGCCACCAGAAGCTAGGAGGAGGCAAGGAAAATTCTTCCTAAGAGCCCTAGACGTTCAGAGAGAGCATGGTCCTGCTGACACTTTGATTTCGGACTTCCAGCCTCCAGAACTGTGAAAGAATAAATTGGTGTTTTAAGCCACCAAACCTACCAATTGTGGTAATTTGCAGCCATGGGAAACTAATACCGGGAGAGATGAATAGCTTTCTTCCTGTACTGACATTAAATAACCCATGCATGCGTCACCCCAGGTCATCTCTTGTACTACCTAGGTCCCTCACTTTAGGAAGTATTGGAAAGTGCCCTGTTCGTGTGAGCAGTAGCTTCTTAAAGCCTGGCCAGTGGGAGGAAGCAGACATAAAGTACTGACTATAATGCTACTCAGAACTGAATTTGAACTAGAGAAGTAAAAACCGAGAGTTATGGGAGTATTGAAAGCCATGGGTGGTGCAAATGGTTAAGCACTTGACTATTAGCCAAAAGGTTGGTGGTTCAAACCCACCTAGAGGTGCCTTGGAAGTAAGGCCTGGCAATCGGCTTCTGAAAGGTCACAGCTTTGAAAACCCTGTGGAGAAGTGCTACTCTGCACACATGGGGTTGCCATGAGTCAGAACTGACTCAAAGTTCAGCTAACAACAACAATAACAGCAACTATGAGATGAGAGCACTGAGGAGGGAGGAGGCATATCATTCTGTCCTAGCCCAGGGTCCTCAAAAAGCAGAACCCGAGACAAAGGGCTCATGAGCAATTGCTTTATTAGCAAGCAGCACAAAGGACAAGGAGAGTGAAGCAGGGAGTTGTTGTTAGGTGCCATCAAATTGCTTCCAACTCATAGCGGCCCTATGCACAACAGAAGGGAACACTGCCCAGTCCTGCACCGTCCTCACAATCTTTGCTATGTTAGAGCCCATTGTTGCAGCCACTGTGTCAATCCATGTCCTTGATGGTCTTCCTGTTTTTAACTGACCCTCTGCTTTACCAAGCATAATGTCCTTCTCCAGGGACTGGTTCCTCCTGGTAACATGTCCAACATATGTGAGAAGTTTTGCCATCCTCGCTTTTAAGGAGCATTCTGGCTGTACTTCTTCTAAGACAGATGTGTTCATTCTTCTGACAGTTCATGGTATATTCAATATCCTTTGCCAACACCATAATTCAAAGTCACCGATTCTTCTTTGGTCTTCCTTATTCATTGTCCAGATTTCACATGCGTACGAGGTAATTGAAAATGGCTTGGGTCAGGCACACCTTAGTCCTCAAAGTGACATTTTTGCTTTTGGATAGTTTAGGAGGTCTTTTGCAGCAGACTTGTCCAATCATTTGATTTTTTGACTGCTGTTTCCATGGGCATTGATTGTGGATCCAAGTAAAATGAAATCCCTAACAACTTCAATCTTTTCTCTGTTTATCATGATGTTGCTTACTGGTCCAGCTGTGAGGATTTTTGTTTCCTTTATGTTGAGGTGTAATCCATCTGAAGGCTGTGGTCTTTGATCTTCATCAGTAAGTGCTTCAAGTCCTCTTCACTTGCAGCAAGCAAATTTGTGTCATGTGCATATTGCAGGTTGTTAATGAATCTTCCTCCAATCCTAATGTCCTGTTCTTCTTCATATGGTCCAGCTTCTAGAAGTATTTGCTCAGCATATAGATTGAATAAGTATGGTTAAAGGATACAACCCTGATGCACACCTTTCCTTATTTTAAGCCACGCAATATTCCCTTGTTCTGTCCGAACGACTGCCTCTTGGTCTACGTACAGGTTCCTCATGAGCACAATTAAGAGTTCTGGAACTCCCATTCTTTGCAATGTTATCCATAACTTGTTATGATCCACACAGTCAAATGCCTTTGCATAGTTGATGAAACATAGGTTAACATCCTTCTGGTATTCTCTGCTTTCAGCCAGGATCCATCTGACATTAGCAATGATATCCCTCATTCCATGTCCTCTTCTGAAATCTGGCTTGAATTTCTGGCAGTTCACTGCTGATGTACTGCTGCAACCGTTTTTGAATGATCTTCTGCAAAATTTTACTTGCCTGTGATAGTAATGATATCGTTCAATAATTTCTGCATTCTCCTGGGTCACCTGTCTTTGGAATGGGCACAAATGGGACCAGAGCAGACCTGTTTAATTGCCCTGGCTCCATGAGGAGACATTCTGGCTTCTGTTACCATTTCTAGTGGGCATCCATGGTTTGGCCTGCCCAGAATCCATTCCCTTTCCCTCATTTTCAGGCCCTTTAGCTGAGTTGTGGTTAACCCCACCCTGGACCCTGGGTGGGCACTTGACCTTTGCCTGGCCAATGAGAGTGCCACATCCTCCTGGCCACAGTGACTGGTTAAGGGTTGGCACATGACCAATCAGAGGCAGCAAGCATCAGACCCAGGACTTGTACAGGAACAATTAGGCAAGAGACCTACTCCTTCTGTGGGGGGATTGCTGAACTGGTAGAGGAGGAGCCCAGGGCTACTGGGGTTATCATTGTCATACCTGAGGAGAGCCTGTCTGAGAATAATTCTAACATAGGAAAGAAGAGCCAAGAGATGGAGCAAGTTTTCTTTTTTTATATCATTTGAGGACCTGGATCCAACCATTCCTGAAATTAGGATTTGACATTTCAGTTACTCAAGCCCATAAATTTCATTGTTTAGTTAAGGGAGTTGGTGCTGGGTTTCTGTCACTTGTGACCAAAAGACCTGAAGCTGCATTGTGTCTTCAAGGTCTTATAAGTGTTCAATACAAAGTAAGACTTCAGACTTAGGGTTCTTCGGAACATCTAGAGCGTCTTCTCTCTCTACGCTGACTCCTTGGGCAAGCACGTGGCCCATGCGTTAGGGCGCAGCATATTGGTTAGTGTGTGCGCTCTGGGACCAACACCTTGGTTCAAATCCAAGCTCTAAATGCATTGCCATTGAGTCAATTCTGACTCATAGCGACCCTGTAGAATGGAGTATAACTGCCCCATAGGGTTTCCATGGAGCAGCTGGTAGATTCAAACTGCTGACCTTTTGGTTAGCAGCCAAGTGCTTAACCACTGTGCCACCAGAGTTCTGAGCTCAGCTGGTTACAACCATGGGCAGTTTCTTAGTCTTTCTGTGCCTCAGTTTCCCCATCTATAGAGATTAATAATACTACTTACTTCATAGGGTTGTTGTGGCTTTTAAGGGAGTTAATATATGCAAAATGCTTACACTAAAGCCCAGCACATAGTTTTTATTGTTGTTAATTGCTTTTGAGTTGGCTCTGACTCACAGCGACCCCACGTACAACAGAACCAAATGTTGTTCAGTCCTGCACCATCTTCACAATCCTTGGTATGCTTGAGTCCATCGCTGAGGCCACCGTGTGTTTTGAATGCCTTCCAACCTAGGAAGTTTATCTTCCAGCACTATAGTGGACAATATTTTGTTGTAATCCATAGGGTTTTCATTGGCTAATTTTTAGAAGATCTCCAGGCCTTTCTTCCTAGTCTGTCTTAGTCTAGAAGCTCTGCTAAAACCTGTCCACCATGTGTAACCCTGCTGGTATTTGAAATACTGGTGGCATAGCTCCAGCATTAAAGCAACATGCAAATCATGACAGTACAACAAACTGACAGATGGGTGGTGGAACACATAAAAATAAATAAATTTGCTGTCGAGTTGCTTCCGACTCGTGGAATCCTGTGTGTGTCAGAGTAGAACTGTGCTCCATAGGGTTTCCAATGGCTGATATTTCAGAAGAGATTGCCAGGACTTTCTTCCCAGGTGCCTCTGGGTGGACTCAAACTGCCAGCCTTTCTATTAGCAGCTGAGAGTGTTAACAAGGGGACTCCAACACATATTTTTAACCCATTGCCATCGAGTCGATTCCAGCTCATAGTGACCCTGTGGGACAGAACAGAACTGCCCACTAGGGTTTCCAAGGCTGTAATCTTTACAGAAGCAGACTGCCACATCTTTCCTCTGCAGAGCCGCTGGGTGGGTTTGAACTGTGAAACTTTCAGTTACCAGCTGAGCGCTTAACCACTGCGCTGCCAGGGTTCCTTAACATATAGTTAAACCCATTGCCATTGAGTCAATTCTGGCTTATGGCGACTCTAGAGGAGAGAGTAGAACTGCTCCATAGGGTTTCCAAGAAGCAGCTGGTGAATTTGAACTGCCGACCTTTTGGTTAGCTCTATCTCTTAACCACTGCACCACAAGGGATCCAAAACATAGCTGTTGTTTTTAGGTTCCGTTGAGTCAGTTCCGATTCAGAGTAGAACTGCCCAATAGGGTTTCCAAGGAGCAGCTGGTAGATTTGAACTGCCAACCTTTTGGTTAACAGCCGAGCTCTTAATCACTGCATCATCAGGGCTCCAACACCTAGTGCACAGTAAATAAAAGCCAGTGTGAGTAACGTGGTGCCAACTGTTGAATCTATATCTCAAATTCGAACTGTCTTCTGAGGCCCGGGTCGGTAGACAATTCTGCTCAACAGCACCCAGAGTGAGTCGTCCTTCACCCCATCCCCAATGCTACCCCAGCTTAGCATCTGGCTCCCAGGCTCAGTTAAAGGCCCCCAGATCTTCTCAGTTGCTCATGCCAGAAACCTGGAAATCTTCCTGAATTCTTCCCCATTCCTCAGCCAGTTATTGCCAAGACCTGTTGAGTCTACCTCCTCAATATTATCTCTTGGTACTTGCTACTTAAAGTATGATCTGTGAACGAGCTGCATCAGCATCACCTGGAGCTAGTTAGAACTGCAAACCTCTCCCAGACCTATGGACTAAAATCTGCATTTTAACCAGATTCCCAGATGATTTATATAAATGTTAAGCTTAGAAGTCCTTGCTCTGAAGCTTATAATTTTCTCAGCCTTGACTGCACATTGACGTCATCTGGGGGGGTGGGGTCTTTAAAAAATTACTGATGCCCGTGTCCCACTCCAGAGGTTCTGATTGAGTCTGTCTAGGGCTTGGCCTGAGCACCGGGATATCTACAAGCTCCCCAGGAGAGTCTGATGTACAGCCGCTGTTCTCTCCCCTGTCTACCTCGAAGCCTCGCCACTGCTCCCACCCTGGTTCAGGTCTCCTAAAGGGTAACTGTGATGGTCCTCTGGCCCCCAGGGCAGCCCCTGCCAGACCAGCCCCCAAACTTGAGCCAGTGTGGCTTCCATAGCAGGCAAATATCGTACCCACTGTAATAGAGATGTACCAAACATACACAGAAATCAAAAAGTTATTTTCTGTAATTGACTCCATCTTCCTCATAAGTCTCCTTGCCCTTATCGGCCAGGAAAGCAAACTTGATTTTACCAATATGATTAATGCGTTTGAACTGAGGTGCTGACAGAGAATAGTGAATATACCGTGGACTGCCAAAAGAACAAACAAATCAGTCATAGAAGAAATACAAACAAAATTCTTAGACGTAAGAATGGAGAGACATTAATTGACTCACTATAGACACGTCATCAGGAAAGGCCCACTGCTAGCAAAGGACATCATGTTTGGTAAAGCAGAAGGTCAGCGGAAATGAGGGAAAACCACAAGGAGATGGATTGACATGATAGCCACAACAATGGACACAAACATAGCAATGATCAAGAAAATGGTGCAGGACTGGACAACTTTTCATTCTGTTATATATAAGGTCACCACGAATCGGAGCCAACTTGACAGCAGCTAACAACAACAGTCTCTTTTGGGTTACCTCGGTCTCTTTTGGGGAGATGCTCTATCTTTTAAAGGTTCTTTCCACCTCCCATCCTACTATTCCTTCCTGAGACTGTGTGTGCATTCAAGGGGTGTATGTGTCCTCAGGGTGGTAGGGGAAGGAGCCTCTGGTCAATGTGTGGCCACAGGTGTCCTGACCGGCTTCTCTCTGAGTGTTGGCCTCTGTCCTCACTGAATCTGCTAGTATTGTCCTTGTGGCCTCCTTGTCCTGGTCATCTCAGCACCTTGAGCTCCTCTGGTAGGCACGTGGGGACTTCTGGGCCACCTGCATATCACCCACGGGTCTCGGGAATCAGCAGACTCTCAGAGACTTGCCAGTCTAGACATCTCCCCTGGTGTCGACATGAGCCAGTCATCAGGAAGCTGGGCACCAGTCTAGAGGGTCTCAAAGTCCCCCTTCACTTCCCTGAGGTGCCCATGTGAGTGTCTGTCTTCACTCCTCCCCAACAAACCTAGTCAGGCTTCTATCCTGGGCTGGTCCCCCTTGCTCCACCCCTCCTACCAGGAAGGACTCCCAGGTGACAGTCTCTAGGCTGGACTCTCTGTCCTGCATCCTGTGGGATTCCCTCTACATACAGCTAATGATAAAGCTCTCTGGTCCAAGTTGGGCAGGCCTGGCTTGTGAATTCATGGGGAACTTCGGAAATTAAAAAAAAAAAAATTATTTCTCCACAAGGCTGGCCTTCGAAATTATTGTCTCACTGCAAACTTAAGAAAGCCGGCTTGGCCCCTTTGTTCTAAGGAACACTATGTCTTCCCTTCCATGGGCAATAAGCCTCCTGGACTTTCCTTGTATTAGAAAGGCTGTAGGGCAACATGCTTTAGGGTGGGCTGTTGTGCGTCCAGTCAGTTCCAACCAAGGCTTTGAACCAGTTCATTCCAGTTTGACTCCCTGCTGAGAATTTGCCTTTCTACCACAGATATGGAAACCCCGGTGGCACAGTTGTTAAGTGCTACAGCTGCTAACCAAGAGGTCAGCAGTTCGAATCCACCAGGCGCTCCCTGGAAACTCTATCAGGCAGTCCTACTCTGTCCTACAGGGTCGCTATGAGTCGGAATCGACTCAACAGCACTGGGTTTGGTTTACCCCAGATATACTGAATCAGAATCTACATTTTAACAAGATCACCATAAGAAACGTAGGAGTCACCTAGGGATCTGTAAGAATCACCTGGAGATCTTGTTAAAATGTAGAATCTGTTTCAGTATACCTGGGGTGGAAATGCAAATTCTCAGCCGGGGGTCGAACTGGAATAAACTAATGAAAAGCTCTGATTCCAACTCATAGCGATCCTATATGACAGAGTAGAACTGTCCCATAAGGTTTCCAAGGCTGTAATCTTTACAGGAGAGGACTGCCGCATCTTTCTCCCAACAGCCACTGGGTGGGTTCGAACTGCCAACCTTTCAGTTGTCAGCCAAGTTCTTTAACCACTGTGCCACCAGGGCTCCTTAATGGAACAGTGCTCGGCAGTAAAAATGAGCCAGCTGCTGAGGCATATGACATGGAGGAATCTTAAAAGCACTGTGTTAAGTGAAAGCCACAAAAGTCTATTTGGTGCGTGATTCAATTTATAAGAAATTCGAGAAATGGCAAATCTGTGGAAACGGAAAGCAGATTTGTGGCTGCCGGGGACGGGTGGGTTAGGGGTAGGGGATTGACTGCAAAGGGGGTCTGCGGGTCCATTTGGGAGCTAATGGAATTGTTTTATTTTCTGATTGTGGTAGTATTTACACAACTGTATAAACTTGTCAAAAGTGATTGAATTGTACACTTAAAATAAGTGAATTTAATTGTACATAAATTATTCCTCAATATCTTGTTAGTTGCCTTCGAGTCAGTTCTGACTCATGGCGACATTATGTATAACAGAAACATTGCCCGGTCCTCCACAATGTTCACAATTGTTAGTTTCTTGTAGCCACTCTGTGTCAATCCATCTCATAGAGGGTTTCCCTCATTTTCACTGACCCTCTACAAAACTCATATTGATATATAAAATATATTTTATATTTCACATCTAAAACTCAGATCTAACCATCTCATTCTTAAATCCCGCAATAGCTTCCACTGCCCCTGGTCTGAAGGTGAGTGTCTGCATTGCTCTATCTCCTCCTTCACCTGCTAACTCAAATCTATTCTTGGAAACTCAGTTTAAACCTCACCTCCCAACACAGGCCATTCCTGACCCCCAAGACTAGGTCAGATCCCCACATTCTATGTTGGCAATCTCCACCTCTCCTTTGCATACTTGGAACAAGTTAATTATTTGTTTATTATTATACTATCTATTCTCCCCACTAGACTGGTATCCTTGGGTCCCAGAGCAGTGTCTAGAACATAGTAGAGCCTCAATGAATCTTTGCTGAGTGACTATTATTAGACACTCAGGGAAAGTTTGTTGAATGAATAAATGAACAAACTGAATAGTTTGGAGGGGCTGGGGTGTTGTTTGCATGGAAGGGAATGTACTGAACATAAACTGGGCAGAGATCTAGGGAAAAGCCATGTGAACGAGGAAGTTTAGATAAGTATAACAAGGTTGGACCCTGAAGAATAGAGGGAATATAGAAAGGAGAAAACCAGTAACCAGTTGCCACCAACTCATAGCAACCCTGTTTGTCAAAGCAGAACTGTGTTTCATATGGCTTTTAATGACCGATTTTTTTGGAAGTAGATTGCCAGGCCTTTCTTCCAAAGCCACTGGGTGGAGGAAAAGGTTTACACTCAACTGTTAACCTAACAGATAGATGGAGGTTCAAACCCACCCAGCAGCACCGTAGAGGAAAGACATGGTGATCTGCTTCTGTAAAGATTATAGCCAAGAAATCCTATGTAGCAGTTAGTTCCCCATAACACATGGGGTCACCATGAGTCAGAATCAACTTGATGGCAATGGGTTTGGTTTTTCTTTTTCTTCCAAGGTGCCTCTGGGTGGACTCGAACCTCCAACTTTTCAGGTAGCAGATAAACGCATTAGCCCTTTGTACCGCCCAGAGACTCCTTAGCAAAGAGAAGGGAATATGAAATGAGGTTCTGAGTCAAGGGACCAGCCCAAACAAAGGTGTGGAATTGACACATCATAGCGTGTTCCAAGGGATCGAGAAGAGACTGGCTGCTCCAAACCGGGCTCAGACTCCATTAATGAGTATTTGTTGCTGTTAGGTGCTGTCGAGATGGTTCTGACTCATAGTGATCCTAGGCACAACACAATGAAACATTGCCAAGTCCTGCGCCATCCTCACAATCATTGCTATGTTTAAGCCCATTGTTGCAGCCGCTGTGTCAATCCATCTCATTGAGGGTCTTCCTCTTTTTCACTGACCCTCTGTTTTATCAAGTATGATGTCTTTCTCCAGGGACTGGTCCATCCTGCTAACATATCCAAAGTATGTAAGAAGAAGTCTCGTCATCTTCCTTTCTAAGGAACATTCTGGCTGTACTTCTTCCCAAACAGATTTGTTCCTTCTTCTGGCTGTTCGTGCTGTATTCAGTATTCTTCACCAACACTGTAATCCAAAGGCATCAATTCTTCTTCAGTCCTCCTCATTCATTGTCCAGCTTTCCCAAGCATATGAGGCCATTGAAAATACCACGGCTTGGGTAGCCCCCAAGAAGATAAAATACTTAGGAATAAATCTTACTAGAGATGTAAAAGAATTATACAAAGAAAACTACAGTACACTTCTGCAAGAAACCAAAAGAGACTTACATAAGGGGAAGAACATACCTTGCTCATGGATAGGAAGACTTAACATTATAAAAATGTCTATTCTACCAAAAGCGATCTATACATTTAATGCAATTCCGATCCAAATCCCAACGACATTCTTTAATGAGATGGAGAAACAAATCACCAATTTCGTATGGAAAGGAAAGAGGCCCCAGATAAATGAGGCATTACTGAAAAAGAAGAACAAAGTGTGAGGCCTTACTTTACCTGATTTTAGAACCTATTATACTGCCACAGTAGTCAAAACAGCCTGGTACTGGTACAAAAACAGATACATGGACCAATGGAACAGAATGGAGAATTCAGACATAAATCCATCCACATATGAGCAGTTGATATTTGACAAAGGCCCCAAAACAGTTAAATGGGGAAAAGACAGTCTTTTTACAAATGGTGCTGGCATAACTGGATATCCATCTGCAAAAAAATGAAACAAGACCCATACCTCACTCCATGCACAAAAACTAACTCAAGATGGATCAAAGACCTAAATATAAAATCTAAAACGATAAAGATCATGGAAGAAAAAATAGGGACAACGTTAGGAGCCCTAATACACAGCATAAACAGTATATAAAACATGATAAAGAACGTAGAAGAAAAACTAGATAACTGGGAGCTCCTAAAAATCAAACACCTATGCTCATCCAAAGACTTCACCAAAAGGGTAAAAAGACTACCTACAGACTGGGAAAAAGGTTTTAGCTATGACATTTCTGATCAGCGCCTGATCTCTAAAATCTACATGATACTGCAAAAACTCAACTGCAAGAAGACAAATAACCCAATTAAAAAATGGGCAAAAGATATGAATAGACACTTCACTAAAGAAGACATTCAGGTAACTAACAGATATATGAGGAAATGTTCGCGATCATTAGCCATTAGAGAAATGCAGATCAAAACTACAATGAGATTTCATCTCACTCCAACAAGGCTGGCATTAATCCAAAAAACACAAAATAATAAATGTTGGAGAGGCTGTGGAGAGATTGGAACACTTCTACATTGCTGGTGGGAATGTCAAATGGTACAACCACTCTAGAAATCGATTTGGCGCTTCCTTAAAAAGTTAGAAATAGAACTACCATACTATCCAGCAATCCCACTCCTTGGAATATATCCTAGAGAAATAAGAGCCTTTACAAGAACAGATATATGCACATCCATGTTTATTGCAGCACTGTTTACAATAGCAAAAACATGGAAGCAACCAAGGTGCCCATCAACGGATGAATGGATAAATAAATTACGGTATATTCATACAATGGAATACTACGCATCGATAAAGAACAGTGAGGAGTCTGTGAAACATTTCATAACATGGAGGACCTGGAAGGCATTATGCTGAGTGAAATTAGTCAGCTGCAAAAGGACAAATATTGTATAAGACCACTATTATAAGAACTTGAGAAATAGTTTAAACTGAGAAGAAAACATTCTTTTGTGGTTATGAGAGTGGGGAGGGAGGGAGGGTGGGAGAGGGGTATTCACTAATTAGATAGTAGATAAGAACTACTTTAGGTGAAGGGAAAGACAGCACACAATATAGGGGAGGTCAGCACAATTGGACTAAACCAAAAGCAAAGAAGTTTCCTGAATAAACTGAATGCTTCGAAGGCCAACGTAGCAGGGGCAGGGGTCTGGGGACCATGGTTTCAGGGGACATCTAAGTCAATTGGCATAATAAAATCTATGAAGAAGACATTCTGCATCCCACTTTGAAGAGTGGCATCTGGGGTCTTAAACGCTAGCAAGCAGCCATCTAAGATGCATCAGTTGGTCTCAACCTACCTGGATCAAAGGAGGATGAAGAACACCAAGGACACAAGGTGATTACGAGACCAAGAGACAGAAAGGGCAGCATGAACCAGAGACTACATCATCCTGAGCCCAGAATAACTAGATGGTGCCCAGCTACAACCGATGACTGCCCTGACAGGGAACACAACAGGGAACTCTGCAGCAGGAGAGCAGTGGGATGCAGACCCCAAATTCTCATAAGACCAGACTTAATGGTCTGAGTGAGACTGGAAGGACCCCGGTGGTCATGGTCCCCAGACCTTCTGTTGTCCCAGGACAGGAACCATTTCCGAAGCCAACTCTTCAGACATAGATTGGACTGGACAATGGGTTGGAGAGGGATGCTGGTGAGGAGTGAGCTTCTTGGATCAGGTGGACACTTGAGACTATGTTGGCATCTCCTGCCTGGAGGGGAGATGAGAGGGTGGAGGGGGTTAGAAGCTGGTGAAATGGACATGAAAAGACAGAGTGGAGGGAAAGAGCTGCCTATTTCATTAGGGGGAGAGTAATTGGGAGTGTGTAGCAAGGTGTACATGGGTTTTTGTGTGAGAGACTGACTTGATTTGTAAACTTTCACTTAAAGCACAACAAAAATTATTTAAAAAAAAGAAAATACCATGGCTTGGGTCAGGTGCATCTTAGTGCTCAAAGTGACATCTTTGCTTTTCAACACCTAAAAGAGGTCTTTTGCAGCAGATTTGCCCAATGCAATACATCATTTGATTTCCTGACTGCTGCTTCCGTGGGCATGGATTGTGGATCCAAGTAAATGAAATCCTTTACATCTTCAGTCTTTCCTCCATTTATCGTGATTCTGCTTATTGGTCCAGTTGTGAGGATTTTTGTTTTCTTTATGTTGAGGTGTAATCCGTACTGAAGGCCATAGTCTTTGATCTTCATCAGTAAGTGCTTCAAGTCCTCTTCACTTTCAGCAAGCAAGGTTGTGTCATCTGCATATCACAGGTTGTTAATGAGTCTTCCTCCAATCTTCATGCCCTGTTCTTCTTCATATAGTCCAGCTTCTTGGGTTATCTGCTCAGCATACAGGTTGAATAAGTATGGTGAGAGGATACACACTGATGCATACCTTTCCTGATTTTAAACCACGCAGTACCTTCTTGTTCTGTTCAAATAACTGCCTCTTGGTCTATAGGGTTGCTATGAGTCAGAATCGACTCGAAAGCAACAGATTTGGCTTTGGTTTGGTCTATGCACAGGTTCTGCATTCCATTCTTTGAAATTAAGTGTTCTGGAATTCCCATTCTTTGAAATTTGTTATGACCCACACAGTTGAATTCGTCTGCATAGTCAATAAAACACAGGTAAACGTCTTTCTGGCATTCTCTGCTGTCAGCCAAGATGCATCCGACATCAGCAATGCTATCCCTCATTCCACGTCCTCTTCTGAGTCTGGCTTGAACTTCTGGCAGTTCCTTGTCGATGTACTGCTGCAACCACTTTTGAATTACCTTCAGCAAAATTTTGCTTGTGTGTGACATTAATGATATTGTTCAATAATTTCTGCATTTTGTTGGATCGCCTTTCTTTGAAAGGGTACAAATATGGATATCTTCTACTTGTTGGCCAGGTAGCTCTCTTCCAAATTTCTTGGCATAGACAAGTGAGTGCTTCCAACACCGCATCCGTTTGTTAAAACATCTCAATTTGTATTCTGTCGATTCCTGGAGTCTTGTTTTTCACCAATGTCTTCAGTGAACCTTGAACTTCTTCCTTCAGTACCATGGGTTCTTGATAATATGCTACCTCCTGAAATGGTTGAGCATCGACCAATTCTTTTTTGGTACAGTGACTCCGTGTATCTGTTCCACCGTCTTTTGATGCTTCCTGTGTCATTCAATATTTTGCCCATAGAGTCCTTCAATCACGTAATGCTGGGAATCATGGCCTAGCCAAGTTGACACACATTTTGGGGGGACACAATTCAGTCCATAACATTTACCAAGTGCCAATCATATGCCCAGAACCACAGGGAAGTTGAGAGAAGCCCAGGTTGTTCCCACGTGTGTCCACATCACATTTCACCATCTGCACATTCATCTTTGCCTCATAAAAGATCAGCTCAGTATTGACAGTTTCTGTCTACACACCCAAAGAGGCAGGAAAAACAGCTCCGCTGGGGGGACCCAGCAGCAACTGGATATATGACCACATAGCCAAGAATCCAGAGTGCCAAAAGGCACCAGCCCTGCTGTGGCTTCTAGCACTCTCAGGCGCTTGGTTCCCAATTGGAAAAGCCAAGATTGGTCCAGGCAGATAGGCTCGGTCCAGTCAACCGACATTTACAACGTCTATGCTGCGCCAGCCTCTGAGGATACAGAGAACAGTGAAGCGTCATCCTTGCCATATGCAGGCCTTAGGCCAGCCAACAAACATTACGAATACCTTCCATGTGTATTCAATAATGTTTGTTGAGTTTTAGTTATTTAACAAACACTTACATCGTGTGTACTATGTGCCAGGAAATGTTCTAAGTACTTTGCAAAGATTAACTCAGTTGATCCTCATAACGATCATTATCATTCCCATTTTACTGATGAGGAGACTGAGGCAGAGGAAGATTCAGAAACTTGCCCAGGGTCACCTAGCCAATAGGTGGCAGAGCCAGAGGCAAACCCAGACGGTCTGACACCAGAATCCATGCTTGCCCCTCCCTCCCCCAAGGCTATACTGCCTTATTTTTGTAGATGTAGAGCCTCATTCATTCCACAAATATTTAGTGAGCTCCTACTGTGTGCCACCCATTGGGATGCAGAGAGTAACTCACTCCACTAACATTTAGGGAAGACCTACTATGTGTTTTGGGGTCAGCTGAATGGCACAAATGGTTTGCACTGAATTGCCAACTCAAAAGTTGGTAGTTTGAACCCACCCAAGGCACCATGGAAGAAGGCCTGGCGATCTGCTTCAGTAAAGATTACAGCCAACACACACACATACACACTATGTGCCTCGAAGACAGGACCATGTCTCGCTCATTTCTGTACCAGGCACAGGGCCCAACACAGAGTGGGGCTTGATATTGTTTGTTGAATGACTGAAAATGCTGGGGAGTGTGAAGAGTGCTGAACTTGGAGCTTGGGAAGTTGGCTTCCCTCCTGCAGAGAAGGAAAATATTTTGACATGCTCATCTGTATTCAGGTATGTTATATATCCCAAGGGGCTTATATTTAAAAAGTGGAACTGAGATAAGGCAATAATATTCTCCAAAAGAATGAAGTATTAATGGTGGAATTCCAGGCATCCACAAAGGAGATAATTTCGTGGATGGGTGGTCCCCAGTCACACCCTGTCATTGATGGTCTCCTCTAAGGGCCTGGGAATGCAGCAAACACTGCCTGCCTAGGAAGTGCCAAGCGCTCTGCTCGGGCCTATGAGTCATTGGCTGGTCAGATTGGAACCTGGCAAGGAGGTGAGGAAGCGTTTCCACCCTGCAGACAGATAAGTCCTTGGGGACAAGGCAGGGTCTATGGGAGCAGAGCGGGGGCCTGGCCCTCCACGCCATCAGAGGAAAGCTGCCAGCAGCCCCATTCTTGTGCCTGGCCTGAGCCAGGAAGGAGCTGCGGAGGAGCCCCGAGGAGGCTGGGCTGGGCTGTCCTGAATTAATCCGGCTCCTTACCATCTCCTTTGGGTGTGCCAGGTTCCCTGGCAGGGCCCCCAGCCAGAGGGGCAGCAGGCACCAGGGTCACCATAGGCAGAGGTGGCCACCCCGCTGGGCTTCTCAGCAGTCAGCTGAAGCTCCAGGAATATGTCAACAGTGCAAATTCCCGGGCCCACCCCTGACCTGTTGAATCATACACTAGGGGGACAGGGGCTGAAGGCTGTATCGCTAATATCTCTCCAGAAGAATTTGACATACACTGGAGCTTAGATCCACTACCTAAGGCACACACAGAGTCCACATGTACAGCTTTGTCCCTGGGCCCAAGGCATGATGGGAGCTCACAGGGATAGGATCTTCCCAAACTCCCTTGGCTCAGCCCAGGGATGGGGCGAAGATGTAGGTCCCCTCTGTTGGGTGGGCTTCCTATCCTAATGAAAATGATACCCACCACGTCATGAGCTGTGCCCCAGTACACCTGGCACCTGGGACCTCATCTTACTGATCCTCACCCCAGCTCTATGAGGTGGGACTGTTACTTTCCCCTTTCACAGATGAAGAAATGGTGCCCAGAGAAGTGAAGTCAGCTGTTCAGGGTAGCTCAGTAAGAGTCACAGCCAGGATATGAAACTGCTTCTTCTGGATCTGAAGCCCAAGCCTAAAACCACAGTGCCAAGCTCCATCCACTCGGGAGGGAGTCCAGCCCTCACCACCTGGCAGCTGAATCATTGCCCTAGGCCTGGACCCTGGCATTAATGCCGGCCATCCACACGGCCGTGGTTTTGCCATCATTCCAACACTAAACACCTGCTAAAAGCCCTCCTTGGACCAGACCCGGCAAGTACAGCCCTTAACGGAAGTCAGTTCCTCTCCCCCGTGGCCCCCACCCCACCCCCACATGCTGCTCACCTTCCCCAGTGCCCTCTCCAGCCCACCCATGCCAGTTACATTCCTCCCCACTCTTATCGCCCCCTCCTCACTCCCCAGGAGTTCCTAGCAAGCCGGCCCTGACATAGTCAAATACTCCCCAGCCGCCTCTGAGGTAGGACAGGTGGTGCTTGTAACGTGAAATTGCACCATTAGCAGTTGTAATATTTACAGTTGAACATTACTCTGTCTCCAAATATCGAGCATGTTGCATTTGGTGATAGTTCAGAAAAAAAACATCAGAGACAGCTTCTGTTCTGCTGCAGCCCAGTGGGTCCTAGACAGTCACAACCAGAGAGGCCATTACCTCCAACCCCCTCATTAACAGATGGGGAAACTGAGGCCCAGAGAGGGTCAGGGATTTTTTCCAAGTGACAAGTGGGTGAGCTGGGGCTGGAATCCAGCTCAGTCCAACCCCAGACTGGCGTTAGTTAACTCTCTAGAAGCACCAGGAGACCTCCTGTGACCTCCAGCCCAGATGCCCCTTTCCTGGCATCCCCTCTCCTTGCTTGGCTGGAGGGCAGCTCCTGACAGCTGCTCTTCCTGTCCTGTCCATTGCCATTCGTGTTCCTGGATGCCTTCCCCTCCCCTGCCCAACACACACACAATCCTCTCCTCCCAGGCCTGTAACCAAAGCAAACATTTTCCCATACTTCATTTCATCACCAAATAATAAAAGCAGACATTTTTTTTTTCTTTAATGGAAGTGTTAATTTATTCTCTATCATGCAGGCCAGCTCAACTGCGCTGATACTGCCAAGCCGAGCATGAAGGCCAAGGAGACAGCAGCTTTCCTGAGAGCCAGGGGACAGAGGGGTCTGAGCTTTCTTGGGGAGTGCCATGCTCCATCTCAGAAGAGGGAGCAGGAGAGAGGTGGCTCCAGCTGCCTCCCTGGCTGAGCCTGAGCCAGCCAGGCCCCTGTCCTAACAATCCTCTGGCTGGAAGGCGTGACTTCTCCATGGGTCTGGGCTGGGGACCCTGTCCCAAGGCACTGAATTAAAAGTAAAAAAAGGCCCCAGGTTGGAAAAGAACCCTAGAGTACTCCTGACCTGCCAGCTGCTCAGCATTCAGCCATGGTGGTCCAGATCTTAGGGCTGATGCTTGCCTAATCAGCTGGACACTGCAAAGTTGGACTCCACCACCTCCTATGTTGCAGTTAATCGCTCACCCACTCCCAGACTCCACCTTCAGCAGAGGATTTTGCAGACGTGATTAAGGTTAAGGACGTTGATACGTGGAGATCATCCTGGATTATCCAGGTGGGCCCAATCTAATTATATGTATCCTCAAATCGGAGAATCTTTCCTGACTGTGGTCTGAGAGAGTTTTAACCAACCAGATGTGTGGCCTACATCAATGCTTCTCAAACCTGAAGGAAAACGCCAGTCACCTGGGATCTTGTTAAAATGCAGAATCTGATTCAGCAGGTCAGGGCGGGCCCTAAGGGTCTGCGTTTCTAATCAGCTCCCAGGTGAGGCTGATGCTAAGCTTTGCCCATCCACACTTTGAGTAGCAAGAATCTATATGTCCACAAATATAAGAGCATGTGGAAATTTGCAAATGGCCAGGGTGTTGGCTGGCTCTCTTGGGATTACATCACATGTGAGGGTATTGTGACCCCGGCACAGATCTCTCATAGATCTGTGACCTCCCTCTCACCTCCCAATTGTTAGTCATTCTCAACTCCTCTTTCTCACACCCATCCCTGTATTATAAGTCCTAAAACTAAGATTCAATATTATGTGCTGCCTTGGCATCTGATAAAATTGGGAAGGCCTCAAATAACCTAAGGACAAGCCCTCCTACCCACTCAGCTACCGCAGATAAGGGCCCCCAACCAAACGACCATCCTTATCATGGGGATTGGGCAGAGTACCTGTTTATCCCTGAGTAGTGGGCTTCAGTTCCCTGCTAGCCCACAGAATTATTCAAACAAATCGATCACATCCTCCTGCAGAAACCAAGGGTCACCCCACCCTCTCATTACTACAAAATCTGCCTCCCACAGCCCCTGCTTTTTCACTCTGTTCTCGAGTCCAACCTTGGAGTGCCCTGCATGGGGTGTGGTGTTCTACTCCCCCAGATGTGAGTATATGTGACTAATAAACTGTTGCTGATTGCGTCTGTCCAGTGTCAGGTTTTGGATGTTTGGTCATCTCTATAACCCTGGGACAGGAATCCTTGGTGTAGAAAGCAGTCAATCAAAACACTCCCCAACTTGCAATCTGTCAGCAAACCCCATCAACTCTACCTTCAAAATATATCTGAAGTCTGGCCACTTCTAACCATCTGTACCACTACCCGCCCCCACCCCCATCCAAGCCAGCATTCTCTCACCCGCATTATTATGACAGCCCATCCCTGACCTCCCTGTTTCCACTTTTTCCTTCCTGTGGTCCCTCTTCTATATAGCAGCCAGAGGGTTCTTTTAAAATGGACGTCAGATCTCTTTCCCACCCTGCTGAAACCCTCTAATAGAGCAAAATCCCAAGTCCTCCCATGGCCTATATGGCCCTATGCAATCTGGTTACCACCTATCACTCTAACCTCACCTCCTAGGCTCTCCCTCTTATTCTGTTCACATCAGTCTCTTTACTGCTCCTCACACTTGCTGAACACACTCCTGCCTCAGGGCCTTTGCACTTGCTATTCCCTCAGATATTCCCAAGGTTCATTCTCTCTCTTAATTCAGATCACTTTAAAATTGTCCCTCCTGAGAGACCATCTCTGACTATCCTATCTAAAACAGCACTCCCCACCCCACCATTCTCTGTCTCCTGTCCCTGCTATATTTTTCTTTCAAGCACTAATCATTTCCTGATATTATATTTTATAGAATTTGCTTATATGACTGTATCCCCTCCAGAATGTAAGTTCTTGGAGAGCAGAGGCTGTCTTTGTCTTGTTTCATCTCTGTGCCTAGAACAGTGCCTGCTACATAGTAGGAGCTCAGTAAATATTTGTTGAATATTCTGTCTTGCATAGGTCGTATTTGTAGGCATAGCACCACTCCCCATTTAAATGATGTTCTTTTTTGAAGGAAGGTGCTGTAAACCTCAAAAGCAATTCCCAAAGAGGTGTCCAAGCTGTCACAAACAACAGCGGCTTTGCTGGTGAAAGTCAGAGATGGCAAATGCATTGCATCCTTGCTTCCATCCTTCCCTTCTGTTCCCATGGCAGACATTATTTATAGATCATGGTTAACCAAGCTTTTCTTAAATGAAGATTCAAATCTTGGACAGGTGAAGCACCACTGGGGTAGTCCAAGTCACAGGAAGCACCTTGGCTGTGAAGGTGTGGATATTGTTCTTGACATGACTCACAGCTGGGGGAGACTGCTGTTGTGGCAGAGAACAGAACACCCAGAGGGTCTGGACTTTACATTTAAAATTGACAAGATGAAGTTCAGCAAGGTCAATGTTGTCCTTCATTTAAGTCCCTTAAAAATAAATCATTACAATGGCCAGAGTAGCAGGGGCAGGGGTTTGGGGACCATGGTTTCAGGGGACACCCAGCTCAATTGGCATAATAAAATCTATTAAGAAAACTTTGGAGAGTGGTGTCTGGGATCTTAAACGCTAGCAAGCATCATTCTAAGATGTATCAATTGGTCTCAACCCACCTGGAGCGAAGGAGAATGAAGAACACCAAAGACACAAGGTAATTATGAGCCCAAGAGATGGAAAGGGCCACATAAACCAGAGACTACATCAGCCTGAGACCATAAGAACTAGATGGTGCCTGGCTACAACCAACGGCTGCCCTGACAGAGAACATGACAGAGAACCCCTGAAGGAGCAGGAGAGCAGTGGGATGCAGACCTCAAATTCTCGTAAAAAGATCAGACTTAATGGTCTGACTGAGACTAGAAGGACCCCAGAGGTCATGGTCCCCAGACCTTCTGTTAGCCCAAGACAGGAACTATTCTCAAAGCCAACTCTTCAGACAGGGATTGGACTGGACTGTAAGATAGAAAATGATACTGGTGAGGAGTGAGCTTCTTGGATCAAGTAGACACACGAGATTATGTGGGCAGCTCCTGTCTGGAGGGGAGATGAGAAGGCAGAGGGGGACAGAAGCTGGCTGAATGGACATGGAAATACAGGGTGGAGAGAAGGAGTGTGCTGTCTCAGTAGAGGGAGAGCAGCTAGGGTTACATAGTGAGGTGTGCATAAGTTTTTATATGAGAGACTGACTTGATTTGTAAACTTTCACTTAAAGCACAATAAAAATTAAAAAATAAATAAATCATTATAGTTTATCTTAAGGAAATAATACAAAACGCAGGTAGAGATTTTTGTTTGAAATTATCACAATCTTATTTGTATTAGTAAAAAACTGGAAATGATGGCATTTCCAACAAGAGGGAGCTGGATAAGCCAAGTCTTATAGGTCCTCGTGATGAACTACTAGACAGCAGATTTTCTCAACCTTGGCACTATTGACATTTTGGGCAAGATAATTCTCTCTTGTGGGGATGTCCTATGTGTTGTAGGATGTATAGCAACCAGTAGCAACCCCCTCCACAAAATGTTGTGACAACCACGATCTCCTCTAGACGTTGCCAAATGCCCTCCTGGGGACCAAATCATCCCTGGTTGACAACCACTGGTATATAGTCAAGAAAAATAATTCTTATTAATCTCATAGGAAATGCTTACAATGTTGTTCTTGTTGGGTGCCATAGAGTCATTTTTGACAAAGAAGAACTGCTCAAGTCCCAGCGACCAGAGCTCAGATGAACAGGAGCCAGCTACAGGATCTGGAGCAAGCATGAGCCAACAAGCTTTGCCAGAAAGTCCACCTATATTGGATACAGGCCACGCCCCAGCCTAATCGCATAAGTAACAGCACAAGAAAGATGCGGAACGTGTCTTCAACTATATTCATACATAATATAGAAAAATATTTGGAAGGAAATATACTAAGATGCTAACGATGATCTCAAGGTGGTAGGATTATGAAAGATTTTCTTTTAGTTCTTTGTTTGCTTTCACTCATTCATTCAACAAATATTTATTGGGTGCCTACTATGTGCCAGGCAGTGTTCTAGGCCCTGGAAATAAGGCTATGTACAGGACAGGCATTCTATAACGGGATAGATATTACAGACCTCTGTCCTCACAGAGGAAACCCTGGTGGCATAGTGGTTAAGAGCTATGGCTGCTAACCAAAAGGCTGGCAGTTCAAATCCACCAGGCGCTCCTTGGAAACCATATGGAGCAGTTCTACTCTGTCCTATAGGGTCGCTGTGAGTCGGGATCAACTCGATGGCAATGGGTTTTGTTTGGTTTGGTCCTCACAGAGTTCACATTCTAGTGAACTCTGTGTATTAGTATAGTCAAGAAAAATATAGACATTAAGATCATAAGTGTATAAAGAACAATGCTCCACGATAGTGGTGGAAGTATCATAAAGCAGGGAGGAGAAGGGAGAACCGGGCCTGGCACTTAGTACACACTCAATCAATACTTCTTGAGTGAATAAAGAGCCTTTAAAGGATTTTAAGTAGGGGAGCTAAATTATCTGACTTCCATTTTCAAATAGTTTAAGTGGAAAATTTTATTTTTGAAAAAAGACAATGCATGTTTCTTCTTCTTCTTCTTTTTTTTTTTTAAATCCCCACAGTATCAAGGGAGGAGCATAAATGAGAAGGTAAAAATCACGGGGAACACAGCCACCTAGGGAAAGGCCACGGAAACATTTCGGTGAGCCTCTTTTCAAACATCCCCCGCGCTCACTCTCTCTACCGCTGTCTGTCTCTCTTTATAAATATATACAAACGTTTTACGCAAATGGATTCAAACCATTCATGCTGATTTGTAACTTACTTTTTTTCCTGTGCTTTGTAATTTTACGCTCATTGTAAACTTTCCACAGCAGGCGTATGTTACTTTCATGATCCAGAACATTAAAAAAAAGGAAAAGACCACAAAAAATGAGGTTAAACCCACAAATACAGGATGAGGGATCCCTAGTTGAGCAATAACGGGTTTAGCTTACCACAAGCTCAGCAGGAGTTGACGGCATGATGCGGTTTCTAATTTCAACGCAGTGCGTGTTATCAGACATTCCCCAGCTCCTAGGACAGGGAAGGCAAAGGCCAATATGAACAGGCTTCCCTGGACTCAGCTTGAGGTACTTCACAGTCTGCTCAGTCCCCTGCCTTACAGCTTTTTGAAGCACCTCCCATGTGTGAAACCAGGGTGAAAGCAGCAGCGAATGTTTAATGAGCAATTACTCTATTCCAGGCCCTGTTCTAAGAGCTTTACATAAATTAACTCACTTAACTCCTCCCAACAACCCAATGACAGGTATACTGTTTTTATTCTACAATGATGAAACAGAAGCCCAGAGTGGCTAAGTAGCTTGCCCAAGGTCACACAGCTAGTAAAGCATCATGAGATATGGATCTGACTCATGGAGCTGACTGTCAAAAAGGCAAATAGAACAACCTCATATTGATTCATTCTATAAACATTCACTGTGCACTGCTCCCATGAACGTATTCCCTCGGTCCAGCCTCTGGAGATGCTCACTTATTCAGTCAAACGACAAATTTTTACTGAGTACCAACTGTGTGCCAGGTGTAGTGCTGAGCACTGGGGAAAATGAAAGTGAACAAGACAAAGTCCCCACAATTCAGCTTGCAGTCGAGTGAGGGAAAGAGACACTAAACAAGCAAACAAGTGCACGACCTAAGGTTTTTTTTTTTTTTTTTAATTATTTATTTCATTGCTGTTGAACACGTACACAACAAAACATACACCAATTCGACAATTTCTACATGTACAATTCAGTGCCTTTGATTACATTCTTCAAGTTGTGCAACCATTCTCTCCATCCTTTTCTGAATTGTTCTCCCCCCACTAACACAAACTCAGTACCCCCTAAACTTCTATTTGACCTTTCAAGTTGCTATTGTCAATTTGATCCCAGATAGATAGCTCTTTAAAAGGGCTCAATGCTCAAGGCAGACATTCTTTACTAGAGTATTGTTTGGTTAAGGAGCCCTGGAGGCGCAGTGGTTAAGAGCTCAGCTCCTAACTGAAAGGTCAGGCAGTTGGAACCCACCCTGAGAGAAAGATGTAACAGCCTGCTCCCATAAAGATTTACAGCCTTGGAAACCCTACGGGACAGTTTCTACTCTGTCCTGTAGGGTCACTATGAGTCAGAATTGACTCAGTAGCAATGGGTTTGGTTTTATTATTTGACTTAAAGAAGACTTCAGGGGATATTACTGGTTTAAGAATTAAGGTTTAAAGATTATCTCAGGGCAATAGTTTCAGGGTTTCATCCAGCCTCATTGGAATTCTGTTCCACATTTTTTCCCCTTTTGAACATAATCTAAGTTAATGTGGAGGTTAAGTTCAAGGAAGAAGAATAAAGCAGGGCGAGAGCTAGAGCATGACTGGTGTAGAGGTCTAGGCAGAGGAGCTAATGTAGTTCATTTAGAGAAGGCCATCAGGGAAGGCGTCTTAAGCAAAGTGACTTGGAAAAGTGATCTGAACAAAGAGAGGAAGCAAGTCATTCCAGGCATGGGGGAACAGCAAGTGCAAAGGCCCTGAGGCAAGAACAAGGTTGGTAAAACCAGGCAACAGCAAGGAGGCTAATTAATGTGTCCAGGTGGGAACGAACGATAGAGAGTTGGAGGAGATGGTGTCTGAGAGGCAGGGTCAATAACAAAATAGGGATTTGGTCGGCAGGTAAGATTGTGTTCCATGCGTAATGGGCAGCATAAGCAGGGGAGTGACAAGATCTGATTTCCACTTTCGAAAGATCTCTGGACTGGAAACAGCCGGTAAGGGGTGAAGCGAGAAGAGAGTATGAGGCTAGCTCAACAACAGGCGTACAACAGAAACTGCGATCAAGGGGTGCCCGTGGGAGTCAGGATTCGTTTATTAAGTTAGTGCTGACAAGATTTGTGGATGGATTGATGCAGGATGGGAAGGAAAAAGAGGAGGCAGGACAACCCCAGGGGCTTTGTTCTGAGCAACCCATGGTGCCATTTACCTTGAAGCGGAGACTGAAGGAGGAACAGGTCTGAGGCGGGAGAAGGGGCCAGAAGCTCAGTCTGGACATGGGAGGTTGAGATGCAGTGGGACCTCTCCACGTGGGCAGCTGGATGGAGGAGTCAGGAGCTCCAGAGAAAAGCCTGGCATGGAGAGAGAAAGCTGGGAGGTGTCAGCGTATAGGGAAATTATATCTGCAACTTCAGCCTAGGTGAGCCCACCAAGGGAGGGAATGTAGACAGAGCACAGGGGTGCCCAACATTGAGCTATTTGGAAGAGGAGACAAATCTAGCAAGGAGCCTAAGGAGCAAGAGCTAAGAAAGTAGGAGGAAACATAAGGAAGTGCAGTATCCTGGAAGGCTTTAAGGTTTAAGGCGGGAGAGAGAAATCAGCTCTGTCAAAAGCCGCTGAGAGGATAAGGCCTGTGGATCGCCCACTGGCTATGGCAGCTGAAGGCCACTGTCCTGTGAGGTATCTTCCCCTGACATCCCTGAGACCCAGAGTTCCAATTCTCAGCTCCATCCACAGACCCCACCAGCAGCCCAGACTTCTCCTCTGTTCCCAAAGCTGTCTGACAAAGGATCCCAGGAAAATGTCACCTGGTGTCCTGGCGCTGCCCTCTACACACCCCACCAGCAGCCACAGACCTTTTTGCCGTGGTCAAGCCAATGTATGCGTGGTGCAATTTTTCAGAGGCCCAGCTCCGTGAGTATTGGGGTGTCCCCATCCCACCTCCACCTCCCAACACTGATGGCTGAGTTGACAGCACTAGACCTGGGAATTATAACTGCCTCCTCAAAAGGAGGATTAATGAACTTGAGTGGAACCCTTCCTTAGTCAACTCAATGCACTGAATAACAAAAGTTATTACCTTTATCAGAAAGTAACTCCTCCTTCTCCCTCCTTCCTTTTCCTTCTGGCCACAACTCTGTCCCTCTCAGCTCCCCCACCCCACTCTCTTAGTCATCTAGTGCTGCTGTAACAGAAATACAAGTGGATGGCTTCAACAAACAGAAGTTTATTCTCTCCCAGTCTAGTAGGCTAGAAGTCCAAATTCAGGGCATCGGCTCCAGGGGAAGGCTTTCTCTCTCTGTCTGCTCTGGAGGAAGGTCCTTGTCATCAATCTTTCCCTAGTCTAGGAGCTTCTCAGGCACAGGGACCCTGGCTCCAAAGGATGTGCTCTGCTCCTGGCTCTGCTTTCTTGGTAATATGAGGTCCCCATGTCTCTCTGCTCACTTCTGTCTTTTATATCTCAAAAGAGATTGGCTCAAGACACAACCAAATCCTGTAGATTGAGTTCTGCCTCATCAACACAGCTGCCAATAGTCCCATCTCATCAACATCATAGAGAATTTACAACACATAGAAAAATCACATCAGATGACAAAATGATGGATAAGTACACAATACTGGGAATCATGGCCAGCCAAGTTGACAGATATTCTGGGGGGACAGAATTCTATCCATGACACCCACCTAATTTAGCCGATCTCTTTTGTCAGGGATATCTTTGGTCTTGCAGCCCGCTCAGCCAGCCTTCCTTCCCGCTCCTTATCACACTCCCTACAACCTCCACTGAGGAGAAAGTGGGGAAAGAATAACAGAAGTTACGGTTTACAGTGCCACCACTCGTCTGTCAGTCTGTTGTAATATGGTGGCTTGTGTGTTGCGACAATGCTGGAAACTATGCCACCGATATTTCAGATACCAACAGGGTCAGCCACGTGGGCAGGCTTCAGTGGGGCTTCCAGACTAAGACAGACTAGGAAGAAAGGCCTGGTGATGTTACTTCTGAAAATTAGCCAATGAAAACTCTATGGATCATGGGTTTAAACGAAAATTATTCCTAAATTTCATATATGCATGGCTATGAATTCTGTTTAATAACATACTTTGAAACACTGGTGGCATAGTGGTTAAGTGCTACAGCTGTTAACCGAAAGGTCAGCAGTTCAAATCTGCCAGGTGCTCCTTGGAAACTCTACGGGGCAGTCATACTCTGTCCTATAGGGTCGCTATGAGTCGGAGTTGACTCGACAGCAGTGGGTTTTGTTCTTTTTTTATTTTTAGAATAGCCATATTCCTTATTGGCAGGTATTTTCTGCTTCCAAAATTGATGAAATGTTGATTTTAGAAATAATTTTTTGCACCAACTTGCCAATTCTGTTTAAAACCGATCTCATATCCATTTGCTTTTTTGCACTTAGTTTGTCTCTATCCAGACTCCGACCACCACCCTCTGCCTATGAAATAAAGCCGTTGGCTCCTAGCCGATGTCCCTTTTTCTGCCCATCCCTCCTTACTATGGATTAAGCTGTGTTCCCCAAAAATATATGTTGTAATTCCTAACCTCTAGGCCTGTGGTTATAGTCCCATTTGGGAATGGCTTGTCTTTGTTATGTTAATAAGGCAGGATTAGTGTAGGGGGTATCTTGAGTCAGTCTCTAGCAAAAGCTAGCAAGCTGAGATGGGAAGACATATGCCAAGCCACCTGAAGATTGCCCAGAAGCAGAAGCTCAGAAGAGACAGGGTTCTTGTTTCAGAGCAGAGAGAGAAAGCCTTCCCTTAGAGCTAGCACCCTGAATTCAGATTTGTAAGCCTAAACTGTGAGAAAATAAATTTCTGTTTGTTAAAGCCAAAAAAAACTCTATGGATCACAACAGGATATTGTCTCATATAGTGCTGGAAGAAGAGCCCCCTGGTTGGAAGGCACTCAAAATAAACAGCGGCTTTAACAATGGGCTGGAGCATACCAACGAACATGAAGATGGTGCAGGACTGGGCGACATTTCATTCTGTTGCACATGGAGTCACCATGAGTTGGAGCCAACTAGACAGCAGCTAACAACAACATGGCTACAACGATGGCGACAATAAACGCAAATGCCCCTAACTATGAGCCTGACACTGCACCCCGGGTCCCAGTGAGAATGCTCATCAGCTACCGAGGCAGGCGGTCTCCCAGCGGTAATGGCTGTCCCCGACCGCAGGAGAATGATAACGATGCCTACTGCTCGGGTTTACTGTTTATTAAGCCTGTTTGAGACAAGCGCCTCCCACTCACGCTCATCTCCCAGCCTAACGTCAATGCCAGGGGACATATGCTCTTATACATTCGTTTTGCAGGTGAGGAGAGGGAGAGTTTTTAAGTGAAAGAATGAATTGTGGATCAGAATTCACAACTGGATGGGCAGGAGGGAAAAAGAGTCAGAGACTCTAGAGCTGCCTGCTAACATTGTGTTACACCAGGTACCCCAAGAAAAGGGTGCAGGGTGTATGTGTGTGTGGAGTGTGGGGAGCAGGGAAACGCACAGCCCAGTTTCCCCGTGAGTCCTGCCTGTGGGGGAGGGTCCAGTGGGTCTGCAGCTTGTGGCACCCAGTGTGTGCTGCTGGGCGGGGGGGACTGAGAGGTGCGGGTGACTGTGAGCGGGTCCCAGTGGGACTGCGGCAGCCTTTGCATTCTTGTGGCATGAGGTGGAAATTTGAAACAATGAAGAAAGGGGTGGGGGGGGAGACAAAAAGAAGAAAGAAAGGCAAGGAAACAATAAACTGTTACCATCTAGCAGGCGCCAGCCTGGGCGACGAAACCACTAATGAGCCCAAGGTTCCACGCAGCCCAGCATCTAATGCAAACCAGACAGATAGGAGCCTGGAGAGCCCCAGACCGAGAATGCGCCTAGGCAGCAGGGTTTGCAAAGGCTCAGGGGCATAAAATGCCAGGATGCTCTCAGGGGACTCTAAATGGTGCAGCGGATTACACAAGGCAGCTGATGAAGCTATAGAGGGAGCCAGGCCATGAGGGACCCCCTAAGCCTCAAATACCGGGCTAAGGAGCTTGGACACTCTCCTGAGAGTGGTTTGAACCTTATTTTTGAACTTCTACTTCCTTGTCTATAAAACTGGGTTATCTCACAGGGCTGTTAGGGTTAAACAAGATTATGAAAGGGCTGTGCTTTGCACAGGGTCTGCCATATAGAAAACACTCCACGCATGCTAGTTACATTAAATCTTATTATTCTGAGCTAGCAGAATTATTATTAGATGAAATGAGACAATGTAGACAAAGTTCCTGGCACTCAATAGTAGGGCATGGTTGTCAAAAATCTGAGTTCTGGAGCCAGACCACTTGGCTGGATCCACCACCCAAGAGTGGGCAACTTAGCTCACCTTTCTGAGCCTCAGTTTCCTTGTCTGTAAAATGGGGGCATTAATCCATAATGTTGTGGAGATGAAGAATGCACGTGAAGGACCTAAGAGTTCCTGGAAGATGCTAAGTGCTCAAAAAATGCTGGCAATTATTAGAACTTTCTCCGTGCAGCCCCAGTATCTTTGTAACCTTTGCATCCAATTTCAACTCAATTGCACACAAGCCTGTTTGCATGAATAGTTTATCAGCAGTCAGGTTTGTTTATTTGTTTGTTTTTGAATATGGTGGGAATAAATCATATTCAAATTTTACTGCTTTTTCAAATTTGGTGAGAATCTCACTCTCCCTAAACTTATTGTGGAACCTGTAGGTAAACAGAAACTCCAAAAAAAACCAAACTCGTTGCCTTTGAGTTAATTCTGACTCATAGCAACACTGTAGGACAGAGTAGAACTGCCCCATAAGGTTTCCAAGGAACAGCTGGTGGATTTGAAATGCTGACCCTTGGGTTAACAGCCAAGCTCTTAACCACTGCGCCACCAGGGCTCCATAGGTAAAGAGGGAGACCATTAAATGCTGGGTCCTCAGCAGTCAATATAAACGAGCTATGTTATTGACAACCACCAGCTCTCCTGTGCCACGCACTTAACAAAGCCTTTGAGGTGGACAGCATTCCCACTTCGCATTAAGGAACTGAGGACACAGAGAGATTAAACGACAGTCAACACTCCAACACAAACCCTATACTCTGCCCCCTGAGTCAGGCTGCATCCTCTCATTGGGCCAGTTTTCTGACCTGAGTGTCCATGCCTTGGGTGGGAGCGGGTTGGGTGTTATCCTCCCTCACCAGCTTCTCCCTCCCCTGTGCGTCTGCTCCTCATAAGGAAGTTTCTGTCTCCCTGGGCTCAGAAGAGCAGCAGCCTCTCCTCCAAGCTTCTCACCATAGAGCCACCTTTTTGGGAGAGGGAGAAGTTGATTCTACCCCTGTTCCTGCAGAGACTGCAGTGACCTATAGATCATGGAGCTGGACAGGAAATAGCACCTGTACTCAGCTTTGGGGGCCCCTGTACATCTCAAGAATCAATGAGAATTATTTCTCCTGCTCTGTGAGGCGGATGCTACCGTCCACAGTGTAATGAAGGGGACAAAGAAAAGCACTGGATTCAGGCTCTGTGCCTTACCTGCCATGGGAGGTCACTGCCCCACTCTGAGCATCAGTTTCCTCATCTGGGAAATGGGAACATTAACATCTGCTCTGCCTGCCTCACTGGATAGCTGGGAGGATCAGCTGAGAATATGTGTTTTATTATAAATTGCACATAAAAATATGTGTGTAAGGTCACTCAGCCCTCACTAGAGTTGTGCTCAATGCTGGAGTTATGCTCAACACAGATAATAACCTATCTGTTTTGTGGATACTAAATCATAGAAAAAGCTTAAGTACTAAAGGCTAAAATTTCTCACATTTCCTAAACTGTCACTGGTCAGATGATCTCTCTTATAACCATTTCCACTGCATTCTTTTGGTTGCAAGTGACGGAAATTGATTTAGGCAAAAAGGGGTGTTTAATAGCTCATGTAACTAAAAGTATGCTTCAGGAATAGCTAGATCCAGATGCCCATATAATAATGTTAAGATTCAGTCTCATTTTCTCCATATCTCTGCTCTGCTTTCTTCTGCACTCATTGTACCCTCAGGTGGTTCTCCCATATAATGGCAGGGTGGCTGTCAGAAGCTCCCAACTTATACCCTATCTTTTTGCAATCCAAGAAGAAAAGAGTGGTTCTATTTCCTCACATGACAAAGAAACTCCTGGAATAAAGTCTAATTGGAAAAGCTTGGGTCATATGTCCATCCCTTGAACCAATCACTGTAGCCAGGGCAGATGGAATATGCTAGTTAGCCAGGCCTGGGCCACATACCCACTTTCAGACCCATGGTAGAGTCAGCCCACCCTACAGGATGAACATAGGTGCTGTTCCCAGATCTCAAGGGAGTTGATGCCGGGCAGGTCCATCAAACCCAGAGGAAAGAACAGTGTCTTCTCTTAGTTGATTTTGCTAGATCAAACTTTTCACTTCAAACAGTTCTACTGGTCTACAGGAGAAGTTACCCCTGACCCTGATTACAAGTTTATTTTGGAAAGAGAGAAAGAGAGGCTGAAGCAAAAGAGAAAGCCTGAGAGACAATATGTGACAGACAGACGGGAGAATACCAATGTCCACCACAACTACCATAACAACTAACACTAGGTATTGGGCTCCTCAGGCCCACTCTAATGCTTCTCCATTCAGATCTCTGTCCCAAGAGGCTGACCTGCATGAACAACGTCACTGGGATCCTGGGCCCTCTGGCTTTCGGATGGGGTTGGCCAATAGAAAACACCAGCAAAGAATGGGAGGGAGAGTGTAGGGAGGAGGAGAGTGAGACAGGAGCATTGATTCCTGGCTCCTCCCTACATGACCACCTCAGGCTGACTATGTCCCTCACCTGAAAGTCATTGCCCATCTCAAAGCACCCCTCTCTCCACAATTCTTTCCTCCAGGCTCTGTTAGCCCTCCCTCCCCTCATTCCTCTGTTACTTTTTCCAATTTCCATGGAGTCAATTCCAACTTCTGGAAACCCTATGTGTGTCAGAGTAGAACTGTGCTCCATAGGGTTTTCAATGGCTGATTTTTCTGGAAGTAGCTCACCAGGCCTTTCTTCTGAGGTACCTCTGGGTGGACTCAAAACCTCTAGCCTTTTGGTTAGCAGCTAAGCATGTTAACTGTTTCCACCACACAGGGACTGCTCCCTCTGTTACTAGCTCCAGGGTATTGCATTGCCCCTTGTGGTACCCTTAGACCCTAACACTTTTGTGAACAGTCTCATCACCAAACCCTCTTCAAATTATCTAATTTGAGGGTCTCCTTTGTTTCCTGTGGAACCCTGTCTGATGTCCATTTCTTGAGCACCCGCCATGTAGCAAACAACACAAGAGACAAATAATGGCAGAGAGAAAGAATATAACAGAGAGAGATGAGACATACAGACAGACAAGCAGATAAAGAAAGGGCAAGGGAAGCACAGACAACAAGAGACAGAGATGACACAGAGAATTGGAAAGAAGAGAGACAGAGGCAACAAACGTTGAGAAAATGAAAATGCTGGAGAGAGAATGACAAGGTGGGAGGGAGATGAAGGAATGGAGGAAGGGCAGCAGAAAATTAGAGCGATTGAAAAAATAATTCATAAAAGAACAGAAGATGCCAGGAAAGAAAGTGAGGAGTGAGAGAGACCAGTGATGAAGACAAGAGTGGTTGAGGAGGAGGCAGTCCAAGATGGCAGAGTAGTCAGATGCTTCATAACATCTCTCTTACAACAAAGACCCAAGAAAACAAGTGAACTGAATATAGATGACACCTGGAACCCTGAGCATCAAAGACAAGGCTGAAGAATGGGACCAAGTTCCAAGTGAAAGGATAGATGGTACAAAAACAATGGACATGAAGAATTATGGGTTACTGGTGCCCTATTAGCTGAGCCTGTGCAGCTTGGCCATATTGAGACCAAGCAAGCAGCAATCCCAGCCAAAGCCCTCATCATCTGGTGCAGCCAAGCAGGAGTGACTCTGCACTCACATCCAGGGTCAGGCAAAAGTTAAGTGCACACACCCCATCCACTGCAAAAGTTAAGTGCACACACCCCTTCCACTGCACCCACCCCAGCTCCCCATGATAAGAGGCCTGAGGGTCTGTGGGGCCCCCCACCCTCCTTGCTTATCCCCCCTTCCCGCACACAATTGCAGTCTGGTGGCACCCACCACCACCCCTCCCTCTAAGCTGGGAGCCCACAGACAGGAGTTGCCTGCCCCTTCATTCAGCTACTTGTGCCAGGGGCCCACAGACCTGCAGTGCCTCCTACTCCCTCCAGCCACCTGCACCAGGGGCCTGAGGACCAATTGTCTGTCCTACTCCCTCTGGCCACCTGAGCCAGGGGCCTGAGGGCCAGCAGTGCCTCCCACTCCCTCCAGCCACCTATGCCCAGGGCCTGAGGACTGGCGTTGCCCCTTGCTCCCTCCAGCCACCTGCATCAGGGACCCGAGGACTGGCAGTGCCTCCTATTCCCTACAGCCACCTGCACCAGGGGTCCAAACACCAGCTGCACAACTGTGCCCACAATGTGCTCTAGCAGACGGGGGCACAATCTCCCAGCAGGCACTCATGGACAGGTGGCATCCCCCTGCCTGACCTCCTGATTTGCCCCCCACCCTGCAACCAGAGGCTTGTGCCTGCTTCAAACACCCTTACTTAGCCCTGCCTGCCCAGGGCCATCAGTGACAGTTTCCACACCACCCAACCAGTGACAAATGACCCAGGCACCCTCACCCCGACCACCTGGCAATTGGCAGAGCACACACACAATACTCAACCCAGCAACCAGGGAGAATGCCCCCTGCACCCATGTCTAGGAGACTGGCTGGACAGATACATCACCTCACCAGTAATGTCAGCTCTGTCCTCAGCAGCCCTGCAAGATCAGTGAACAGTGACCCTCACTCACACACCCAGTTGCTGTCCCACTCACCCAGAGACTGGAGGTGAGAGTTTCAATGCAGCCAGATTAGTGACCAGAAGAGCATATATGTCCAGCCTACTTAGATATATCAAAACAAAACAAAATAAAAATTCAGGACACAGCAAACACACAATAAATAAATAAATATAATAACTTCTTGATGCCTCAAAGATAACAAACAATATCAAATCACGTAAAGAAGCAGGACCAAAATAAAGAACCAGAAAACCTTCTGGAGGAAGAAGTGGCAATAAAACTACCTGATAAAGAATTCAAAAAGACTAATGTACAGGGCACTCCAAGAGATTAAGAAAAAGATCAAGGAAAACAGACAAAACCAAGGAAAATGTAGACAAAATCAAGGAAAACAAAGACAAAGCAATAGAAGAATTCAGGAAAATAATACAAGAACCAAAAAATAAAATAAAATAAATTTTTTTAAACAAAGAGATGATTAGAAACCACACAAAAACAGGAACTAGAAATTCAAAAGATTAACAATAAAATTTCAGAACTAGATAACTCAATAGAAGGATATAGAAGCAGAATTGAAACAATGGAAGACCGAATCAGTGAATTTGAAGACAAATCCCTTGACACCAACTTGCTTGATGAAAAAGCAGAAAAAAGAATGAAGAAAAATGAAGAAAGCCTAAGCCTTATGTGGGTCACTACCAAGAGGAAAATTTGCACACGATTGAAGTTCCAGAACAGAAGGAGGCAATGGAAAACATAAGAGAGAATTGTCAGAGATCTACTGGCAGAAAACTTCCCTAATATCATGAAAGACCAGAAGATATTCATCCAAGAAGCTCTATGCACTTCACACAGGATGGACCCTCCAAAGAAAGTCACTAAGACATATCATAATCAAGTTTGCCAAAACCAGAGACAAAGAAAGAATTCTGAGAGCAGCTTAGAAAAAACAAAGTCACCTACAAAGGGGAACCAATAAGACTAAGTTCTGATTACTTGGCAGGAGCCATGCAGGCAAAAGGCACTGGGATGACATACATAAAACCTTGAAATAAAAAAATGGCCAACCAAGAATTATATATCCAGCAAAACTGTCTCCCAAATACAATGGCAAAATTAGGACACTTCCAGATAAACAGAAATTAAGAGAATTTGTAAAAGCAAGACCAAACTTACAAGTATTACTAAAGGCAATCCTTCAGATAGAGAACTAACAACATCAGAAAACAACCTGAGATTAGGACACAGGACAGCACCAGCCCGAAACCAACCCAGATAAAGAATTCTCAAAAATAAAATAAAGCTAAAAGACTGAAAACAGGGAATCAGAGATGCCAATCTGTAAATGAAGACAACCTCAAAATTAAAAAAAGGAGAATAAATGGTGTAGTTATAGAGCTTTCATATGGAGAGGAGTCAAGGGGATATCAAGAAATAAAAGACTGGTTTGATTTAGAAAGATAAAGGTAAATTTCAAGGTAACCACAAAGAAAGTTAACAAACCTATTCATCAAAATAGAAAAGAAGAAAAACATAAAAACTCAGTAAACACAAAATCAACAACAAAGAAAACCCACAAAAAAAAAGAACTCAGCACAGAAAATTAAGCAGAACGAAGAAACCATCAACACCACAAGAAAGTACAACAAAATGACAGCAGTTAACTCATACCTATCGATAATCACACTGAAGATAAATGGCTTAAATGCACCTGTAAAGAGACAGAGAGTGGCAGAATGGATTAAAAAATAAATAAATACAACCCATCAATATGCTGTCTATAAAAGACACACATTAGACACAAAGACATAAGCAAACTTAAAACTCAAATGATGGAAAAATTGTATCAAGCAAGCAATAACCAAAAAAGAGGAGAAATTGCAACATTAATCTCTGATAAAATAGGCTTTAAGGCGAAATCCACCATGAAAGATAAGGAAGGACATTATACAATGATCAAAGGGTCAATCCACCAGGAGGACATAACTATAATAAATATATATGCACCCAATGACAGGGCTCCAAAATACACAAAATGAACTCTAACAACATTGAAAAGAGAAATAGACAGTTCCACAATAATAATAGGAAACTTCAATGCACCACTTTCAGTGAAGGACAGAACATCTAGAAAGAAGCTTAACAAAGATACAGATCTAAATGCCACAATCAACCAATTCAACCTTATAGACATAGACAGAACACTCCACCCAACACAGTAAAACACACGTTTTTTACCAATACGCAAGGAACATCCTCCAGAATAGACCACATTTTAGACCACAGAGCAAGCCTTAACAAAATCCAAAACATTGAAATAATACAAAGCATTTTCTCTGATTGTAATTTCATAAAAGTAGAAATCAGAAACAGGAATAGCAAGGGAAAAAAAATACATGGAAACTGAACAACACCTTGTTTAAAAACCACTGGGTGATAGAAGAAGTAAAAGATGGAATCAAAATATTCCTAGAATCAAATGAGAATGAAAACATATCTTACCGAAACCTTTTGGACACAGCAAAAGCAGTGCTCAGAGGTCAATTTATAGCAATAAAAGCACAATCAAAATAGAAGAAAGGGTCAAAATAAAAACATTAGCCCTACAACTCAGAGCCCACAGTCACCAGAAGAAAGGAAATAATAAAGGTTAGAGCAGAAATAAAGGAAATAAAGGCCAGAAAAAACAATAGAAAGAATCAACAAGATCAAAAGTTGGTGCTTTGAAAGGATCAACAAAATCGACAAACCATTGGCCAAGCTGACAAAAGAAAAGCAGGAGAGGAAGCAAATAACCTGAATAAGAAATGAGATGGGTGACATTACAACAGAACCAACTGAAATAAAAAGTATCATAACAGAATACTATGAAAAACTGTAGTCCAATAAATTTGAAAACCTAGAGGAAATGGGCAAATTTCTATAAACACACTACCTACTTAAACTAACACAAACTGAGGTAGAAAAATGGAACAGATCTATAACAAGAGATTGAAGAGGTTAAAAAAAAAAAAAAAAAAAGACCCAACAACAAAAAAATTCAGCCCAGATGCTTCACTGGAGAATTCTATGAAACAGTCCAAGAAAAGCTCACACCAATACTACTCAAACTATTTCAGAATACAGAAAATGTGCTCTATGAAGCCAACATAAGCTTGATATCAAAGCCAGGCAAAGACACCACAAAAAAAGAAAATTAGACAAAAATTCTAGCCAATAGAATTGAATAGCATATCAAAAAAATAACACAGCATGACCAAGTGTGATTCGTACCAGGTATGTAAGGATGAGTCAACATTAGAAAATCAATCAGTATAATTCACCACATAAATAAAACAAAGGAAAAGAATCACATGATTATTTCAATTGACACTGAAAAGGCATTCGATAAAGCCCAACACCCATTCCCGATAAAAGCTCTCCGTAAAATAGAATAGAAGGGAAATTCCTCAACATAATAAAGGGCATTTGTACAAAACCAACAGACAAAATTATACTCAATGGAGAGAGACTGAAAGCATTCCCCCTGAAATGAGAATCAGACAAAGAAGCCCTTTCTCGCCTCTCTTATTCAACATTGTGCTGGAAGTCCTGGCTAGAGCAATAAGGCAAGAAATAGAAATAAAGTGATCCAAATGTTAAGGAAGAAGTAAAACTATCCCTATTCACTGATGATATGATCCTATACATAGAAAATCCCAAAAATTCCACAAGAAAGCTACTAGAACTAATAGAAGGGTTCAACAAAGTAATAGGATACAAGATCAATACACAAAAATCAGTAGGATTCCTCTACACCAACAAAGAGAACTGTGAGAAGGAAATCAGGGAAACAATACCTTTTACAATAATCCCCTAAAAGATGAAATACTTAGGAATAAATCTAACCAGGAACCTAAAAGACCTATACAAAGAAAACTACAAAACACTACTGCAAGAAACCAAAAGTGACCTACATAAACGGAAAAATACACCATGCATATGGATAGGAAGACTCAACATTCTGAAAATGTCAATCCTACACAAAGCGATCTACAGATATAATGAAATCCCAATCCAAATTCCAACAGCATTCTTCAAAGAGAGGGAAAATCTAATCACCAAGTCTATATGGACAGGAAAGAAGCCCCAGATAAGTAAAGCATTATTGAAGAAGAACAACAAAGCAGGAGGCCTCACACTACCTGATCTCAGAACCTACTATGCAGCCACGGTAGTCAAAACAGCCTGATACTGGTACAACAACAGATATATAGACCAGTTGAACAGAAATGAGAACCTAGACATAAATTCATCCATCCACGGACAGCAGATCTTTGAAAAAAGGGCCAAAGTCCATTAAATGGGAAAAAGGCAACCTCTTTTAACAAACAGTGCTAGCAAAGCTGGATGTCCATTTTTTAAAAAAATGAAACAGGACCTATATCTCACAGTAAACAGAAACTAACCCAAAATGGATCAAAGACCTAAACACAAAGTTAAATCTATAAGGATCATGGAAGAAAAAACAGGGACAATACTAGGAGCCCTAATATCCATGGCATAAATAGAATACCAAACATAACTAAAATTAACAACACATGACCAAGTAGTATTCATAACAGGTATGTAAGGATGGTTCAACATTAGAAAATCAATCAACATAATCCACCACGGAAATAAAAGAAAAGAAAATCACACGATCATCTCAATAGATGCAGAAAAGGCATTTGACCAACTCCAAAATCATTCCTGATAAAAACTCTCAATAAAATAGGTATAGAAGGGAAATTTCTTGACATAATAAAGGACATCTATGCAAAACCAATGGCCAACATCATTCTTAATGGAGAGAGGCTGAAAACACTCCCCTTGAGAACAGGAACAAGACAAGGATGCCCTTTATCACCACTCCTATTTAACATTGTGCTGGAAGTCCTAGCTAGAGCAATAAGGCAAGAAAAAGAAATAAACAGCATCCAGATTGGTAATGAAGAGGTTAAAATTTCCCTATTTGTGGATGATATGATACTATACATAGAAAACCCAAAAGACTCCACGAGAAAACTACTGGAACTAATAGAAAGATTCAGCAGAGTAGCACTATACAAGATGAAAAGGAAATCATGAAAACAAATACCATTTATAATAAAATTTATAATAGCCCCTAAAAAAATAAAATACTTAGGAATAAATCTAACCAGAGATGTAAAAGTCCTATACAAAGAAAACTACAAAACACTACTGCAAGAAACCAAAAGAGATCTACATAAATGGAAGAATATACCATGCTCATGGATAGGTAGACTAAACATTGTGAAAATGACAATTTTACTCAAAGCGATTTACAAATACAGTGCAATCCCAACCCACGTACTAACAACATTCTTTAAAGAGATGGAAAAACTAATCATTAACTTTATATGGAAAAGGAAAAAGCCCCACATAAGTAAAGCACTATTGAAGAAGAATAAAGTAGGAGGACTTGCACTACCCAACTTTAGGACCTACTGTACAGCTAAGTTAGTCAAAACAGCCTGGTACCGGTACAACGATAGATACATCAACCAATGAGAACCTAAATGTAAACTGAGAACCCAGATGTAAATCCATCCACCTACAGTCACCTGATCTTCAACAAGGGCCCAAAGTCCATTAGATGGGGAAAAGACAGCCTTTTAACTAAAGGTGATGGCAAAACTGGATGTCCATCTGCAAAAAAATGAAACAGGACCTGTACCTCACACCTTATACAAAAACTAATTCAAAATGGATCAAAGACCTACATATAAAGCCAAAAACTATGAAGTTCATAGAAGAAAAAACAGGATCAATGCTGCAGGCCCTAATACACAGCATTAACAGGATACAAAGCATAACCAACAACACACAAACTGCAGAAGATAAGCTGGATAACTGGGATCTTTGAAAAATTAAACACTTATGCTCATCAAAAGATTTCACCAAAAGATTAAGAAGAGAACCTACAGATTGGAAAAAAAAGTTTTGGCTATTACAAATCAAAGGCCTAATCTCTAAAATCTACAAGAAAATCCACCTCCACAACAAAAAGACAAATAATCCGATTAAAAAATGGGAAAAGGAAATGAACAGACACTTCACCAAAGAAGACATTCAAGCGGCCAACAGACACAGGAGGAAATACTCACTATCACTAGCCATTAGAAAAATGCAAATCAAAACAACAATAAGAAACCATCTCACCCGACATTACTGGCATGAATCAAAAAAACAAGAATAGCAAATGTTGGAGATGCTGTGGGAAGACTGGAACTCTTATGCTGGTGGTGGTGTAAAATTATATAACCATTTTGGAAAACGGTATGGCACTTAGAAAGCTAGAAATAGAAATACCATATGATTCAGCAATTCCACTCTGAGGAATATATCCTAGAGAATTAAGAGTCATCACACGGATAGACATATGCACGCCCGTGTTCATTGCAGTATTGTCCACAATAGCAAGAAGATGGAAACAAGCTAGATGCCCATCAACAGATGAATGGTTAAACAGGCTACGGTACATACACACAATGGAGTACTATGCAACAATAAAGAACAATGATGAATCTGTGAAGCATCTCATAACATGGATGAATCTGGAGGGCATTATGCTAAGTGAAATAAATTAATTACAAAAGAACAAATATTGTATGGGACCACTACTGTAAAAACTCATGAAAAGGTTTACACACAAAAAGAAACAATCTTTGATGGTTACAAGGGAGGGGCAGGGCGAGGATGGAAAAACACTAAATAGACAATATATAAGTGGTAACTTTGGTGAAGAGCAAGACAGTACATAATACTGGGGAAGCCAGCACAACTTGTACAAGGCAAGGTCATGGAAGCTCCATAGACACATCCAAACTCCCTGAGGGACTGAACTGCTGGGCTGAGGGCTGTGGGGACCATGGTCTCGGGGAACATCTAGCTCAATTGGCATAACATAGTTTATAAAGAAAATGTTCTACATTCTACTGTGGTGAGTAGCATCTGGGGTCTTAAAAGCCTGTGAGCAGCCATCTAAGATACTCCACTGGTCTCACCCCTTCAGGAGCAAGGGAAAATGAAGAAAACTAAACATACAAAAGAAAGATTAATCCAAAGGACTAATGGACCATATCTACCATGGCCTCCACCAGACTGAGTCCAGTACAACTAGATGGTACCTGGCTACCACCACAGACTGCTCTGACAAGGATCACAATAGAGGGCCCTGGACAGAGCTGGTAAAAAATGTAGAACAAAATTCTAACTCAAAAAGAAAGACCAGGTTTGCTGGCCTGACAAAGAATGGAGAAACCCTGAGAGCATGGCCCCCGGACACCCGTTCAGCTCAGTAAGGAAGTCACTCCTGAGGTTCACTCTTCAGTCAAAGATTGGAGAGGCTCATAAAATAAAATGAGACTAAAGGGGCACACCAGCCCAGGGGCAAGGACTAGAAGGCAGGAGGGAACAGGAAAGCTGGTAATACAGAACCCAAGGTTGAGGAGGGAGAGTGTTGACATGCCTTGGGGTTGTTAACCAATGTCATAAAAAAAATATGTGTACTAATTATTTAATGAGAAGCTAGTTTGTTCTGTAAACTTTCATCTAAAGTACAATTTAAAAAAAAGGAAAGAAAAGCATGTCTGTGTTGAGCATTATGCACTTTTAAGATCTATCTATATGGAATCAACTTTACAACTGCAACTCGAAAGATTAGATGGGAATCTTAGGGGGCTGTGAGTTTATGTTAGCAGAGGAGGAACAACTCAGTAAAGAAGGGCAAGAAAATGGTTGCACAACTTGAAGGATGTAATCAATGTCACTGAATCGTACATGTAGAAACTGTTAAATTGGTGTGTGTGTTACTGTGTATATTCTTAACAATAATAAAATTAAGTAAATTATTTTAAAAATCCTTTGAATCTGCATAAATTACAAACTTCACTGCTAGCTCTTCAGTTCACTATGTAATTAATAGATGTGCATCGTGATCAGTGAACAATCATGTCATCAGAGACCAGTCATGTCACTTCTTTCAATGTCTGTCAGTGACTGGTCACAGGACATCTGTAATTCAGTTCACACCCAGACAGCAAAGCATGTATTTGTGCTGCCTCCATGTCTCTCAGTGATAAATCCACGTAACATTTTACAAAATAGAATAATCACAAGAGGAAATTGCCAACAAAGACAAAAGAGCAGCAAAGAAATGAAAAGTGATAACATTTGAAGTGAAATTTGAATTGAATGTAAGTGGAATTATAAAATAAATAGCTGACCATGGGAACATTGATATTGCCACCATCTGAAGATTCCAGATGTGCAGTCAAAGGAACTTTGAGGTGACTCTGGCAAAAACTTCACATTAAAGGTGCTTTTGAAGGTATTTCATGCAATTGAAAGCATAAAGGAAAGCCAACATGGTGCTATAGACAGAAGCACCACAATGTCCCTCCACAGCAAAGACCCGAAAAACTACATAAAACAGAGACAAACAGCAGTCCTGGAACCCTAAACATCAAATGAAGAGATAAAGAATTCAACCAGGCACTGAATGGAGTAAGAAATTGACAGAGAACAGAGAGTGAGGAGAGATAGAAGCAGAGGTCCACTATCAGCTAAAGCAGCATGGATTCACCATCTTGGACTCCTGTCAGAGATCAGCAGGGCAGGGAGTATGGGAAAGCACCTTCACGGAGCTCCCGGTAGGAGACAGAGCACCCGGTAACCAGCAATATACGTTTTCGCAACCCTCACTCTTCTTCCCTCTGCTCAGCCTCTGCTGCTTCCCCAGCAGGTAGAGTGAGTGTGGCTTGGGAGGTGCTGCCTCCATGCATCGCCCACATCAGCTGGCTCATTCAGTGCCATTTCCTTATTGCTGGTGTTGCTTTTTTCAGCTTCTTTTGGTTTCTTCCCTGCCTTTCACCTCCTCCCCCTTCTTTCTCTCAGAAACCTGGCTCCATCTGCCATTTGAGTTTCTTCTTGACAAGCTATGAGGCACCACTCAGCTAGAGAACTGCTTCTCCAGTCCATACCACCATGCTGGTGGGGTTCCCAGGGCCTTTTTGGTTTGTTTGTTTTTTCTTTTCATGGCTTAGGAGCCACTTCTCCGGTCTCACAGTTGCACTGGTGGAATCCCTGGGGGCATTTCTTCTTCTTCTTTTTTTTTTTTTTTTTCTTTCTTCAGTTCTCAGTTTCTCATCTCTCTCTACTTACATTCTTTTCCATCTCCTGAATACCTGGCACTGTGTGCCATCTCTGCCCCTTCTAGCTGGACTGCATTGCTTGGGAGCCACTTTCCTGGTCTGGAGACTAAAGGGGCACACCAGCCCAGGGGCAAGGACTAGAAGGCAGGAGGGGACAGGAAAGCTGGTAATAGGGAACCCAAGGTTGAGAAGGGAGAGTGTTGACATGCCTTGGGGTTGTTAACCAATGTCGTAAAATAGTACTTGTACTAACTGTTTAATGAGAAACTAGTTTCTTCTTTAACCTTCATTGAAAGTACAATAAACAGGAGGTGGGGCCAAGATGGCAGAATAGACGGATGCTTCCTGCGAGCCCTCTTACACAAAGGCCTGAAAAAACAAGTGAAACAAGTATATTTATGACAAGCTAGGAGCTCTGAACATCAAACGCAAGCTTAGAAAACAAACTGAGTGGCAGGGGGAGGAAAAGACAATTCAGAAGCAGAGAGGAGTTATTGGACCTGAATAGCCAGGAGCCTTCAGGCACCATTCCTGGGAGCGGCTGCGGTGGGCTGATACTAGCCTAGTGTTCGGATGCAGTTTCCTCAGGGAGAAGCAGCCAGTCACACAGCCTACTAACCAGAGAAGAATGGCGCTCTTGGCAAAAGCTAAGTACTTGCGTATATTTTACCATGGCCCCCACCCCCAAGTCAGCTTCAGTGGCTGTTGATTTCCCTGGGCCTGACATAGGCCCTGTTGAGCACCTAGAGCCATCTTCCCAGCTTTGGAGAAGGAATAAATTTGCGATTGGGGGAAAAGATAATTCGCCAGCTCCACTAAACAGGGGAGCTCAGTACAGAAGCAGCTCCTGTCCAGGCATAAACAGTCCATGGACTTTGAGTACCTTTCTCCCCTGCATGGACCTGTGTGGGCCTATTTCAGGAGAATAGGCCATTGTTGGCAGACTACAGCTGTTTCAGCTGTGCTGTGCAGAGGTGGGTGTTTGATGTTTGACACTGCTTTGCATATTAAACAGGGTCCTCACCTACCCACATCAGGGGCCTAAGGACTGGTGGCTCCACTCAGGTCACCCAGCCACCTGTGACAGGGGTCCAAGGATAACTGGTACCTCCCAGTCTATACAACCAAAAACATTGGGGGCCCATGATCTGTCTGCAGAACCCCCCCACCTGTATGCTCTAGGGACCAGGGACATACTTTCCTCAGAGACACTTGGGGGACAATTCCCAGCCCCCTGCCTTGTTCAGAGCATGAGCCCCTGCTGCAGTCAGATACTGGTACCTACACCAATCACCTCTGCCCCTCTAAGACTGTAGGACAGAGCCTGTACCATGCACTTGATGATCAGCTACCTGGAAACCTGAGCTGAATTCATACAAGAAAAGTGAATGGACTCCTAGACTGATATACCTGACAACAGCTATAGTCATCTGGAGATAGGACATCAGAGCTCCAAAGACAAAAATAATCAAGCTAGCTCACTCAAGCAACCCATTTGGGCATTTCAAAACAAAACAAAGCAAGAAGCTATGATGTAGTAAGCGAACAGAAAATAAACTAATACAATAACTTATAGATGGCTTGGAGACAACAGTCAATATCAAGTCACATAAAGAAACAGACCATGATTGCCTCAACAAGCTCTCAGAACAAAGAATCAAGGGACCTTCTAGATGAAAGTACTTTCCTGGAATTACTGGAGGCAAAATACAAAAGATTAATGTACAGAACCCTTCAAGACATCAGAAAGGAAATCAGGCAATATGCAGAACAGCCCAAGGAACACATAGATGAAGCAGTTGAAGAAATTAAAAAGGTTATTCAGGGACATAATGAAATATTTAATAAGCTGGAAAAATCCATAGGCAGACAGCAATCAGAAATTCAGAAGATTAACAGTAAAATTACAGAATTAGACAACTCAATACAAAGTCGAGGAGCAGAATTGAGCAAGTGGAAGGCAGAATTTGTGAAACTGAAGATGAAGCACTTGGCACTAATATATCTGAAGAAAATCAGATAAAAGAATTTAAAAAACGTAGAAACCTTTAGAATCATGTGGGACTCTATCAAGAGAAATAACCTATGAGTGATTGGAGTACCAGAACATGGAGGGATAACAGAAAATACAGAGAGAATTGTTAAAGATTTGTTGGCAGAAAACTTCCCTGATATCACAAAAGATGAGAAGATATCTATTCAAGGTGCTCATCTAACTCCACATAAGGTAGATTTTAAAAGAAAGTCACAAGACATATTATAATCAAACTTGACAAAACCAAAGATAAAGAGAGAATTTTAAGAGCAGCTGGGGATAAACAAAAAGTCACCTACAAAGGACAGTCAATAAGAATAAGCTCGGACTACTCGGCAGAAACCATGCAGGCAAGAACGCAAGGGGATGACTTATATAAAGTATTGATGGAAAAAAGTTGCCAGCCAAGAATTATATATACAGCAAAACTGTCTCTCAGATAAAAAAATATGAAGGTGAAATTAGGACATTTCAAGATAAACAGAAGTTTAGGGAATTTGTTAAAAAAAAAAAAAAAACTACAAGAAATACTAAAGGGAGTTCCTTGGTTAGAAAATCAGTAATATCAGGTATCAACCCAAGACTAGAACACTGGACAGAACAATCAGATGTCAACCCAGACAGGGAAATCATAAAAATAAATCAAGATTAAAAAAAATGCTCAAAACAGGGAAACAGCAATGTTGTTATGTAACAGAAGACAACATTAAAACAATAAAGAGGGACTAAGAAATGTAGTCATAGATCTTTCATATGGAGAGGAAGACAAGGTGATACAAAAATATAACAGTTAGGTTTAAATTTAGAAAAATAGGGGTAAATATTAAGGTAACCACGAAGGAGACGAACTATCCTACACATCAAGATAAAATACAAGAAAAAAAATAGAGACTCAGCAGAAACAAAATCAACAGTAATGAATATGAGGAAAACGCAATATATTAAGATAAACTATTCAGCACAAAAAATTAAGTGGGAAAAAGAAACTGTCAACAACACACACAAAAAGACATCAAAATAGTAGCACTAAATTCATACCTATCCATAATTATGCTGAATGTAAAGTACAATAAATAAATAAACAAGAGAAGATGAATTAGAAAAATGGGACCTCTTAGAAATTAAACACTTTTGCTTATCAAAAGACTTCTCCAAAAGACAAAAAGCGAACCTACAGATGTAAAAAAAATTTCGCTATAACATATCTAACAAGGGTCTAATTTCTAAAATTTATAGAAAACTTCAACACCTCAACAACAAAAAGACAAACAATCCAATTTTAAAAATGAGCAAAGGATATGAACAGACACTTCACCAAAGAAGACATTCAGGTGGCTAACAAACACATGAAGAAATGCTTGTAATAACTAGCCATTAGAGAAATGCAAAGAAAAACTACAATGACATATCACCTCACCTTGACATTACTGGCACTAATCAAAAAAAAAAACAGAAAATAACAAATGTTAGAGAGGTTGTGAGGAGATTGGAACTTTTCTACACTGCTGGTGGGATTGTAAAGTGATACAACCACTATGGAAAACAGTATGATGTTCCTTAAAAAGCTAGAAACAGAAATACCATATGGTCCAGCAATCCCACTCCTAGGCAATACCCTAAAGAAATAATAGTTGCGACACGCATAGTCATATGCACGTTCATGTTCATTGCAGCATTATTCACAATAGCAAAAAGATGGAAACGATCTAAGTGCCCATCAAAAGATGAGTGAATTAATAAACTGAGGTACATACACGCAATGTAATACTATACCAGGATAAAGAATAATATTGAATCTGAGAACCATCTCACAACATGGATGAATTTGGAGGACATTATGCTGAGTGAAATAAATCAATCACAAAAGGGCAAATATTGTATGAGACCACTATTATAAAGAAACAAGAAAAGATTTAAACATAGAAAAAAAAATCCTTTGATGGCTACCAGGGATGGAAGAGGGAGGAAGGGAAATTATCAAATAGAAACCAAAACCAAACCAAATCCATTGCCACCGAGCTGATTCTGACTCATAGTGACTCTATAGGACAGAGTAGAACTGCCCCATGGAGTTTCCAAGAAGCATCTGGTGGATTCAAACAGCCAACCTTTTGGTTACCAGCCATAGCACTTAACCACTATGCCACTGGTGTTTCCAAATAGATATAAGACATGTATTAATATTGGTGAAGGGAAAGGCAATACACGATATGGAGGTAGCAGCAAAACATGACCAAGGCATGGAAAGACACTGAGAGAAACACAAGAACAAAGGGCAACAACGGTAATTACTACAGCATAGACAATCCTGCAACAATAGTATTAACAGACACTAATTTAGGAATGGATACATAGGTAGATAGGTATGTCAAGAGATTTTGGGGGATGTAAGGGAACACACCCACCTGCAGATATGGGTTTGGTGGTGGATATTTCTACATACGTAACTAAACCCAGTGCCGTCGAGTCGATTCCAACTCATAGCGACCCTGTAGGACGGAGTAGAACTGACCCATAGAGTTTCCAAGGAGCACCTGGCAGACTCAAACTGCTGAACCTTTGGTTAGCAGCCATAGCACTTAACCACTACGCCACCAGGGTCTCCACATACATAACTAGGTGCTGCTTATATGTTAATATAGATAATAGAGCACACAAGGGCCACAATCAGGGCAAAACCTGTTAGACATAACCAAATACCTCAAGGGACGAAGTTCCTAGGCTTGAAGGCAAGGGACCAAACACTGAGGGGAGATCTATGCAAATTGGCACAATATAGTTCACAAAGACAAAGTTCTGCATCCTATTTTGGTGAGTAGCGTCTAGGGTCCTAAAAGCTAGCAAGTGGCCATCTAAGATACAACGATTGGTCTCTTATCATCTGAAGCAAAGGAGAGTGAAGAAAACCAAAGACTCAAGGGAGCAATGGGTCCAAAGGACTAATGGATCTCATGAACCACAGCCTACACGACCCTGAGACCAGAAGAACTAGATGGTGACTGGCTACCATGGTGACCGGCTACCACTACTGACCATTCTGACAGGGATCACAACAGAGATCCCAGACAGAGCCAGAGAAAAACCGTAGAACAAAAAATCAAATTCACAAAAAAGATCAGATTTACGGAAACTGGAGGAACCCCCGAGACTATGGCCCTAAGATACCCTTCTGAACTGGAACTGAAGCCATTCCTGGAAACTGCCTTTCAGCCAAACCACATAAGCATATAAAATAAACAATAACACCAGAGAGGAACGTGCTCCTTAGAACAATCAATTCTACGAAATCAAAAGGGCAACATTTGCCCAAAAACAAAGATGACAAGGCAGGAAGGGGTAGAAAATCAGGACAAAAGGAAAAGTAGAAACTGGGGCGGACGAAAGGAAAGGTGGAAACTGGCGCGGAAATGGGGAGAGTGTTGACACATTGTGGGGAATGAAACCAATGTCATGGAATATTTTATGCACGAACTACCGAATGGGAAATTAATTTGCTCTGTAAACTTTCACCTAATACACAATAAAAAAATGTAAAAAAAAAAAAAAAGGTGGTTGAGAGTGGCCTAGTGGAGACAGAGACTGGGGAAGGTAAGGGGCTATGGGCAGCAGAGGGCAGGGGTTGGAAGCAGACCAGAAAAAGTTCAAGCTCTTAAGCTGAGGCCTGGGTGACAGGAGCGCTGAGACATCTCTAGAAGGGCAGAGAACAGAAGGGGATGGACGGTGAGGAGCAGTCTCGAAGCTGGGAAGCTGGGGCAAGAAGGGATTCTGGAGGAAGAAGGGGGCTGGGGGAGTGTCTTAGAATTCTGCTGTTGCTGTAACAAAAAATACCTCAGTGCGTGGCTTTAGAAAGCAGAAATTTACTTTCTCACAGTTCAGGAGTCTAGAAATTCAAATTCAGGCCATCAGCTCTAGGGGAAGGTCCTTCTTTGTTTCTTTCAGCTTCTAGTCACTGCCAGCAGTCCTTGGCATTCCTGGGCCTGTAGGTGCATCTGTATCTGTCGTCAGAAGGCATCTGTCTTCCCCAAAACCTACTGCAAAAGGCCGGTGTGTGTCTCTATGTGGCTGCGTTATTTTTGTTGTTAGCTGCCATAGAATCGGCTCCAACCCACACAACGCTATGTATGACAGAACAAAATGTTGCCCAGTCATGTGCCCTCTTCATGATCGTTGGTATGTTTGAGTCCATTGTTGTGGTTATTTCTGTCTGTTGCTTTAGAGTTGTTATGAGTAGGGATCGGCTTGACGGCTATAGGGCAATAGGCACTCTCCTTTATAAGACACCTTCAAAATGGATTAGGTTTAGGACTCACCCTACTCCAGTATGACATCATTAACATAACATAGAAGAGCCCTGTTTCCAAATAGGGTCTCATTCACAGTTATAAGGGGTTAGGATTTCAGCATATCTTTTGAGGGGGACACAATTCAATCCATAGCAGGGAGGAAAGAAGGGAGGCTGGGGAAGGGATGCATGGAGACTGGGGAAAGGAAGGAGGGAGGTTTGTTCGGGGTTGGGTGGAGGCTCTCCTCTCTGCACAAGACAATGTTCATATGTCCCCAACCCCCAGAAGGCCTGGCACATATGAGCTGCTTAATAAATATTTGTTGTATTTGTTGAAAGGAATAAAACCATCTGGTGACCCCCCTGCCCTGACAAGAGAATACCACTGGCTGGCCTAGGTTTAGGGGAGAGCTGGAGTTGAGGTTTGCACCAGGGCATGGCAGAGCTGGGAGCAGGAGTCAGGGCCTGGGTAAGGTTGAGTTTTAGGGCTGGACTCTGGCTGCAAATGGGTTTGAGGTGAGTCCTAGGGTTGGCTGAGGTGGAGCTGAACTTGGTAGGGAGCTGAACTGTGGACAGGGCTGGGAATAGGGCTGCTGTGAGAAGGTGTTCAGCACTGGGACTGGTGCCAGGTCCTGCTGGGATGAGGGCTTTGAGGTGGGTGCTGATGTTTCACCTGAATTGAAGTGAGTTTGGGAACGGCTTTGGGATTAGGCTCTGGGGCCCCTTCCTTCCTTTACCCCAGCCCCATGCCTTTCTGGACAGAAGTCTTCCTGCACAGAGCCTGCCCATAGCCACTGGAGTCCAAGCAAAATGCCACTCTTTGACCTGGTGCTGTGGCTTGAGATGCAGAAACATGGTGGTGCCCCAAGGGTGCAAGGCTGGGCCCTACAGCTCTGCTGGACTCAGCCAAAAATAATGGGGCCCTGCCATTTACTGCCTTTCCACGAATAAAATATATCAAGTGAGACTTTTTTTTTGAGGCAACATAAATATTTATCAGTGTTGTGGCTTCCTAGGGCCCCTGGTTTATAGGGGAGCTGGGCTGTGGGGCAGGATTCCTCCCAGCAGCTGCCCCAGCCCCTGAGCTCATGTTTTAATGGCTTGAGTCAAGTTTCTACCCTTCAGGGGCTGAGGGGAGAGGAGAGGAGGAAGGTGCTGATGGGGTCAAGAGCAGGGATCAGAATTTCCGCCAGCTGGGAAGACAGGGGACCCATCATCCAGGTCTCAATTCCTACCTCTGAATGGAGATTTGGAGTCAGCCAAACCTTGTTTTAACTTTAGTTCTGGGACCTGCAATCAGTTACCTAAGCCTCAGTTTCCGCACCTTTGAAGTAGGGATTTTTGTCAATGATTTCATTCTGCGTGGACCAACATCTATGAAAGTAACGGTCATGAAATCAAACAACATATTACATTGGGTAAATCTGCAGCAAAAGACCTTTTTAAAGTGTTAAAAAGCAAAGATGTCACTTTCAGGACTAAGGTACACCTGACCCAAGGCATGGTGTTTTCAATCGCCTCATATGCATGTGAAAGCTGGACAATGAAAAAGGAGGACAGAAGAAGAATTGGTTCATTCAAATTGTGGTGTTGGCAAAGAATATTGAGTACATCATGGACTGCCAAAGAACAAACAAATCAGCCTTAAAAGAAATACAACCACAATGTTCCTTAGAAGCAAGGATGGTGAGACTTACTTGCTTAGGACATGTCATCAGAAAAGACCAATCACTAGAAAAGGACATCATGTTTGGTAAAGTAGAGGGTTGGCAAAAGTAAGGGAAACCCTCGATGAGATGGATTGACAGGGTGGTTGCCACAATGGATTCAAACATACCAACAGTCATGAGGATGGTGTAAGACCTGGAAATATTTTGTTTTGTTATGCATAAGATCTCACGAGTCGGAGCCAACACAAGGACAGCCAACAATAACAACAACAATGACTAATGATGATAAGCACCTTTTCATGTACTTATTGGCCATTTGTGTATCTTCTTTAGAGAAATGTCTATTAAAGTATTTTGCACATTTTTAATTTGGGTTGTTTGTCTTTTTGTTGTTGAGTTCCTTATATATTCTGGATATTAAGCCCTTATCTGGTACATAATAACCAAATACTTTCTCCCATTCTATAGGACGTCTTCTTACTTCCATGATACTGTCCTTTGGTGCACACATCTTTAATTTCGATGAAGTCCAATTTATTGCTCTGTCCTTTGTTGCTCATGTTTTGGTGTCGTATCTAAGAATCCACTGCCAAAAATGAGGTCCTGAAAATTTTCCCCTAAGTTTTCTTCTAAGAGTTTTATGGTTTTAGTGCTTATATTTAGGTCATTGATCCATCTGGAGTTAATTTTTGAATACGGTGTGAGGTACAGGTCCAACTTCATTCTTTTGCACATTGCCCCAGAACCATTTGTTGGAGAGACTATTCTTTCCCCATTGAATGGACCTGGCGCCTTGTCAAAAATTAAATGTATGGGTTTGTTTCTAGTCTCTCAATTCTATTCCATTGGTCTATATGCCTATATTACACAAGTACCACATTGTTTTAATTACTATAGCTTTGTAGTAAGTTTTAAGATCAGGAAGTGTGAGCCCTCCTACTTTGCCCTTCTGTTTTCAAGGTTACTTCACCTATTTGGGGCCCCTTAAAATTCCATCTGAGTTTGAGGATGGGCTTTTCCATTTCTGCAAAAAAGGCTATTAGAATTTTGAAAGGGATTGTGATCAATCTGTGGAATGCCTTAGGTAGTACTGACACCTTAACAACATGAAGTTTTGTAGTTTCCAGTGTACAAATAGTTCATGTGTCTGGTTGAATTTATCCCTAGGTGTTTATTATCTTAGATGCTATTGTAAATGAAATTGTTTTCTTAATTTCCTTTTTAGACTGCTCATTGCTTATGTATAGAAACACAACTGATTGCTTTGTGTTGATATTGTACCCTGTAACTTTGCTGAATTCATTTATCAGTTTTAGTAGGTTTCTTGTGGAATCTTTGGTATTGTCTGTATACAGGATCATGTCATCTGTGAATAGAGATGATCTTACTTCTTCTTTTCCCATTTGGCTGCCTTTCCTTTCTCTTTCTTGTCTAGTTGCTCTGGCTGGAACTTCCAGTAAAATGTTGAATAGCAGTGGTGAAAGCAGGCATCCTTGTCTTGTTCCTGATATTAGGGGGAAAGCTTTCAGTCTTCCACCATTGAGTGTGACGTTAGCTGTGGGTTCTCATAAATGCCCTTTTCATGTTGAGGAATTTCCCTCCTATTCCTGGTGTTTAGTCTTTTAATGTTTTTTGAATAACTTTTAAATCTTTTTAATAATTCACGTACCATAAAATTCACTCTTTTAAAGTGTATACTTCAGTGGTTCTTAGTGTATTCATAATCTTGTACAACCATTACCACTACCTAATTTCAGAATATTTTCCTCGTCCCAAAAAGAACCCTGTATCCATCCTTAGTCATGCTCCATTCTCTCATCCCAGTCCCTGGCATTTACTAACCTACTTTCTATCTCTATGGATTTGTCTATTCTGGACATTTTATATAAATAGAATCATACAATATTTGTTGTTTTGTGCCTGGCTTATTTCACTTAGTATAATTTTTCAAAGTTCATTCATGTTATAGCATGTATCAGTGCTTCATTCTTTTTATGACTGAATAAAATTCCATGGTTTGGATATACCATATTTTGTTTATCTACTCACATAGGATTATTTTTAGTTCACATAGGCTCAGGGTTGAGGGTCTCAGATGTTCTTTGAGAGAAGGAGGCAGAGAAGAATCAAGGACTAGAGAAGAGGTACAAGGAGTGGTTACATTTAGATGGGGACAGTACGTGCAGCTTAAGCAGAGCAGCCTCTGGCCCTGTCCACCCTCAAAGTGACCAAAGTCATTCCAGAAATTCCCTGGATTCTGAGCATTGAGAATTATTGCTATATAGACTCCAAGCTTTCCATCACCTCTGCCTCAGACCCCAGTGTGCCATAGGCACTAAAGGGGACTCCTTGGAGGTGGGGGACCAGTGGACACAGTACTGGGCCAAGCACACGGAAAGTGCTCAACAAATGCTTGAATGGATAAATTGATGGACTGACAGATGAGTGACTGGATAGAGGGATGCAAGAGTAGGTGGGTGCATGGGTGGGTGGATGGATGGACGGATGAGTGGATAGGTGGGTGAGTGGATAGAGGGAGGAAGTGAGGGATGGATAGATGCATGGACGGATGAATGAATGGATAGGTGGATGGATGGATGGTTGGGTGGAGTTGACTCTCCTTTCATACCAAGGCCCACCTCATCCAGAGAGAGGGAGAGAGAGAAACTTTTTACCTAGAGTGAAATCCTAGCCCAAGGCACCCTCGAACCAAGCTACCCATCATTCTTATACTAGCTCCCAAACAAGAACACGAAGTATTGAAACTCAAGTCTTTGGAAGCTCAAATCAAAATGATCTAGTTGTGCTGGACACATGCTAAGTACTTAAAACATAGCTGTGAGTGAATGAGTGCATAAATGAATGGTTTGAACAAATGAGCAAACCTATTTCCCACCCATTTTATGACTTGGGAAAGAAGATATTCATCTTATAAATGAGAAAAGTGAGACCTAAGGTCACGCAGCAGACTAGGGGTAGAGCCTGGTGTGGAATCTGGGCCGACTGGAAGCCCAGCATTCTTTCCCTCCACCAGGTAGTTTCCTGGTTTCTGATCTCAGCTGGACATATCATCTAAACCAGACGAATGGTTTCCAGGCCTTTGATTTTGTGTTCTCCCACCTGAGACAAGGAGGTCATTGAACTGACCACAAGTATGTTCGAGAGTGGTATGTATGCGTGTGTGTGTGTGAGCGTGCGTGTGTGGGCATGCGTGCATGCTCAAGAATGGAAAGGTAAATATGTCATGTCAGCTGTTTCCACCTTTCTCCCGTCATCCAGCAGTGTGGGTATCAGGTGTGTGCAGCACCAGAGATAAGCTGGTTTTGACACACTGCACGTCTTTCCTCCCAGAGAATTTATAACAGCCTGTGTAAATCTGGGTAGCACTGCACAGCATGCGAATTGCCTTAAACCCATCTCTCTTGCTGTTTTCCCAGCAGCCCCATAAGGAAGATTTGATTATCTCTAGTCTGCAGATGAGGAAATTGAGGCCCAGAGAGGTAAGGCAGTCAGGGTTGCACAGGTCGTATGTCGCAGAGCTAGAATTAGAACCCAGATGTCCTAACTCTTAGACCGATAGCACTGAAAAGTGTCAATTGTGATAAGAATGCCTGGGCCACAGGGGCCATTATTATTTAATAAAAACAGCCACCAGTCATTGAGCACTTACCATGACCAGGCACTGAGTATCTCATATAAACCTCAGTGCTAATAGCCCTTTCTTCAGTCAAGGAAACTCAAAACCAGAAAGGTTAGGTGTCTTGTGTAAGGTCACACAGCTGGTGAATGGTTAAATCAGAATGTAAACCCAGGTCTTCCAGGGCTGGAAGGACTTACCCACGTTAAAATCCTTCTCCAGGGTTCCCCAAAGTGTGCTTGTTCTTTGGGACACAAGAAAAAGTGAAGTGCCATTGTCAAATAAGTTTGAGATCCTCTGCATACCATGTCTCTGTCTTAGAGATTTACACCACACACTCTGAAGTCCTACAGTTAACAACAACAAAAAAAACCAAGAAAAGGAAAAAGACCCTCTTTAACCAAATGTTTTCTAACCTAATTTGATTCTGGAATGCTTTTATTTTTTTTCTTGGAGTAGCTATGTTCATCTCATAGACTTGCTTTGTCTCATGGACTTGCTTTGAGAAACATCACCTGGGTCCCTGGGTGGGGGGGTTTCTGTGTTACCCCAGGCCCAACTTAGTGCCCTGGGCACAGGTGTCATCCCCAAAAGCGGTTTCCTTCTAACTGGGGTGAGGTGTGACTTCTCCAGAATTGTGACAAGTGAAAAGAGAAGGGCAGAACACAGAGAATGAGCAAAGTGGGGAAACAGGATTGAAAACTTATTTAGTTGCAGCTACAACTCATATTTTATAGACAAGCAAACTGAGACCCACAGCAAGTAAGTGATGAAGCAGAGACTCAAATCCAGACCTGCCTAACTCTTATTATCATTCCATTATGTGTTTCTTCATCTATAAATTGAGGAGTTCAGCAAAGCTTAAGCCCTAATGCCTTTCCAGATCTCCGTTAAGTCCTGTAGGCCTGGCTTCCAGCCCTAGCTTTTCACCTTAGACAAGTTGCTTCCCTCTGTGTTTTCTCAGCAGTCAAATAAAAATACTGGTCTTATGATCTCCAGGAGGGCCTCTTCCAGTGTCATGGTTCTCATCCCCAACCTCCAGGAAAAAAAAAACAGGGAAAAGAGGGCAGCCCGAGGCTGGCTGGTCCTGGTCACACACTCATTCAGCAAGCACAGGCCATGACCTGCCATGTACCACCATTGACCTAAATCCTTGTCATCAGCACTGGCTCAGAAGTGACATAGGTACTGCCAATGCCTTTAAATCACACCACATGCTGGTCACCACCTGTGAGCTCTAGAACCAGATTTTTCCAAACCTAAATCTGGATTCAGGATGTGGCAAGTACAGATGTGCTTATGGACAGAAAGGGACCAGAGAGTTGCAACCAATGTGGCAGAAACACTTAGTTCTCACCCATTAGCCATATGTTCCTTGCTCTCATAGTTCGGTTGGGCTCACGTCACTGGTTTCGGCCAGTGCAATGTGAGTAGAGAGACGTGCATCCGTTCCAGGCTGAGCTAGGAGCTCTGTGTATCCTCTTTCTTTCCCTGGAGCAACCTTAAAAAAAAAACAAAACACTGCCATTGGGTCGATTCCGACTCATAGCGACCCTATCAAACAGAGAAGAACTGCCCCATGGGGTTTCCAAGCAGCACCTGGTGGATCTGAGCTGCCGACCTTTTGGTTAGCAGCCATAGCTCTTAACCATTAAGCCACCAGGGTCTCCACAGCAACCTTGGAAGCCAGGAATACTCCACAGGGTAGCTATGAGATGGGCGAGGGCTCCCTGATCCACACCAAACTTCATATGATCGAAAACAAAATTAGATGTGGCCATTAAAACTCCAGAGTTTATCTGATGCCACCAAACCAAAAAACCAAACCTGCTGCCATCAAGTGAATTCCAACTCATAGCGACCCTACAGGCAGAGTAGAACTGCCCTGTAGAGTTTCCAAGAAGCACCTGGGGGATTCGAACTGCTGACCTTTTGGTCAGCATCCGTAGCACTTAACCACTACACCACCAAGGTTTCCATCTGATGCTACAGCTAATGTTAATTACCTGACAAATACACCGAGTTATATCTGGGTTTTGGGTACACTGAGTTATATCTGGGGTGTAAAGCTGATTCTACAGGAGCTCCATGCTATAGACTAAACAAGGAGCAGCAAACCATGGCCCTTGGGCCAAATCTGGCCCAACACATGTTTTTGTAAATAAAGTTTTATTGGAACACAGCCACACTCGTTCATTGATGTGTTATAGTGGCTGCTTTCACACCACAACAGCAGAGTTGAATAGTTGTGGCAGACTGTATGGCCCTCCAATGTCTAAAATATTTCCTATCTGGCCCTTTACAGAAAAAGTTCACTGACCCCTGCTGTAAAACAATGAATTCCAAGTCATAGCGGCGTGAACCTCCTTCTTCTTCCCTGGGAGCTTGTTAATGTACCACCCCCAGGCCCACTCCAAAGGTTCTGACTCAGTAGGCTGGGGATGAGGCCTGCGTAGCTCCTTTTTGGCAGGCGTTCCTGGTGATTTTGATGAAGCTTTCTCACCCAGACTTTAAAAAACATCAGGGTAGTGAAATCACTACCACCTGTCAGTCTGCCGTACTGTGATGGCTTGTGTGTTGCTGTCATGCTGGAAGCTATGTCACCAGTATTTCAAATACCATCAGGGTTATCCATGGTGGACAGATTTCAGCAGAGCTTTCATACTAAGACAGGCTAGGAAGAAAGGCCTGGCAATCTACTTCCAAAAGTCAGCCAATGAAAATCCTATGGATAACAACAGAATATTGTCTGATGAAATCAAACGTGCCAGTGATCATGGTGATAACGCAAGACTGGGCAATATGTTGTTCTATTGTACATGGGGTCGCCATGAGTTGGGGAAACAACTCAATGGCAACTGACAACTAACGATAGTGAAATCAAACAGACCTGGGATCAAATCCCTGTGATCTGCTACTTCTTGTGTGACTGTGGGCAAGTTGCTTAACCTCTCTGAGTTTCAGTGTCCTCATCTACAAAATGGGTGTAATCATGCCTATCCTTGGGAGGGTTAGGTAAGACAGTCAGGCCTGGTCCAGGGCAAGTACCCAGCTATTGACCTTTTTCCTTCTTGTATCCCCCAGCATGCATTCTCCCTTAATCTGTGGACATGCTGCACTTCCCAGCTCCTTCAGAACCCTCCTAGCCTCCCTCCCAACCTCCCTCCCGCTCACTGCAGTGTCCAGGGGACCCTCCATCCCTGCCGACAGGTCCCACCCTCACTTCCAGGGCAGGGAGTGGTACATTAGCTAAGAGGCAGCATCTTGGGGCCTGGGACTATTTCTGATGCTGAAGCAGCCACCAGCTCCTTGTTTGCACATTTACTCTCATAATATTTGCTTTCCATAGCCACTATTTGCCCAGGGCTGACGTCAGATAAGACAATCAACTCCCTACGATGGTTTCCAAGAGCAGGTTCAGCACCTCCTGTTCCCCGTCCCTGTCCAACCCCTCTCTCCTTGTCTGAGTTTCTAACCAAGGCCACACCACAGGCAGGGAGGGACTTAACGAAACTTACTGGCGTGAGATGCAGGAGAACCGGCACACTGTGGTCCCAGCTGGCTGCTGACCGCTGGGGCCCTCAGTGAGTCTGATCCTCTCCCTGAGCCTCTTACCTGACCTCTAAGGCTCCTCCCAGCACCATGATTCTGCAGCTTCGGGACTCCAAGAACCCCCCAGGCTGGGGAGATTCCAGGGTTCTCCTGGTTGTCACTCCCCAGCCCTCCGCCATCCTCAAGCTGAGGGAAGGGCAGGGGCAGGGGGAAGGACAGAGACTGTGAAAGCTAACGTACCCTTCTATTTACCTGCTGTTGTTAGATATCATCAAGTCAGTTTTCGACTCATAACAACCCCATGTGACACAGTAGAACAGCCCCATAGGGTTTATAGCCTGAAATCTTTATGGAAGCAGATTGCCTAGCCTTTCTCCCACAGAGCCACCAACCTTTCTGCTAGCAGCTGAGCACTTCACCCTTGCACCACCCGGACTCCTTTCTACAACCATGTATTTTCCATAATCTTCTTCTCATCAAGATGAAAATAAAAGCTGAGAAAAACTACAAACCCTTCAATTAGACCATCTTGCAGAGGCATGCTCCCCCACCACAGGAGACACCTTGCACCCAAGGCATCTCAGGGAGCCTGTGGATAAACCATAAGCTGAGCTTCTTCCACCCGTCTGCCACTCACTTGTGCTGAGCACTCGGTCAAGGGGCAGATACAGCCACCTGCATCCTGGCTCTGCCTCCCAGGGAGGAGGAAGGCTTGTGCACAAGTCCAAGGAAAGAGAAACTTATAAAATCAGCTCAAGGGGTCACTGACCCTATTGGAAGGTGCCTCCATGTCAAGGCTACACTGGTTCCCTTGGACATGGGAAAGCAGTTGGGAAAGGAGTTTACACCTCCAAAGGACTAAGCCTGAAACCTCAGGCTAAGGGATTTAGTAAGACGTACCAGACCACTGCCTGACTGGGCGTGGGGCAGTACGGGGCAGTGGCTTAAGGCAAGCTGATAGTCAAACTCAGGCTTGAATCCCAGGGAGGCCATATAGTGGCTGGGTGACCCACAGCTGACATGTTACCTCTCTGAACCTAGAGTGTTTCTTTCCCCCAGCTATGAAATGGAGATGATAACGATTTTAGGTTGTGGGGCCATCGTGAGAATTTAAGAGATAATTTAGGTAAAGTGCCTAAAGTGATTCTAAGCTTACCAAATGTTATTCTCCCTTGAAAGCGATTACTGAGTGATTCTTTGGGAGCAAGAACACCTGAGTCCTTCAAAGAAATCACGCATGCCCTCTCGTGTATAGCAGTTCATGTAACAGCCCCCCGCCCAGGCAGGCGGCATTGCTCCCATTTCACAGATTGGAAATTGAGACTCAGAGAGGTGAAGCCATTTGCCCAGAGCTCACCACTAGTCAGGGGCTGGCTCGAGCCCAGATATTGTTTCAAGGTCAATTCTCTCTGGCCCCAGACGACCTGGTGGGCCCAGTTGAGTCCACAGGCCTGCGCCAAAGAAAAAACCAAAGCGGTCGCAGTCGAGTCAGTTCTGACTATACGAGGCCTGTGCAGGGGTGGATTAACCAGTAAGTATGGTACACACCGGCCTATGCACAATTAAGCCTGTGCGTACTTAGCTTATCAGCCAATCCATCCTTGGGGATCCCAGGTGCTTGCTCCAGGCCTCCCAAATTCTCTCCAGTCTCAAGTGGACCTTCTGGGCCATTCAGGGTGAGCTCAGCCAGAACTGTGAGGAGACAGCACCCTCCAGTGGAATCTGTGCAACAGCGGGGAAACCTGAAGCCAGAGGAAACCTCAGTTTCACAAGGACCGTAGCCCCAGGAGAGGGACAAAGACAGAGATGGGTTCTGGCTCCTGCCCTCGCCTCTCCAGCTGTGCCGGGATCGCTGGTTCCTTGACACCCCAAATATTCCCTCTGTCCCAAGGTTCTTAGAATTACATTGCTTTATTCTGTAACGAAACTTAAACACTAAGTATCTTCGATGCCCAGAGATTACTGAGCCCAGAGTGAAGACAGCTCACCCAGTCACATGCAGTGGGGACAGAGTGGAGACCAGAGCCCTCATCTTCTGCCTCCTCCTTAAGCCCTATCAGGAAGACTTACCAGCCCTGCTCCCAGCCCCCCATTTTCCTCCTCTGCCCCCTGGGGCTATAATGGGAGGAGTCCAGGAGGAAGAGTGACAAGTGACAGGCACTCCGTTCTTGTTGGCCGTGTGACCTTAGGCTGGTTACTTAACCTCTTTTTGCCTCAGTTACTTTTTGCCTCTGTGAAATGAGGAAAATAATAGTACCTAAGTCACAGAGCTGCCGCCTGTCTGTCAGTCTGCTGTACTGTGGTGGCTTGTTATTGCTAGGATCCTGGAAGCTATGCCACCGGTATTTCAAACACCAGGAGGGTCACTCATGGTGGACAGACTAAGACACACTAGAGAGGAGGTCCTGGTGATCTTCTGAAAATTAGCCAATAAAAACCTTATGGATCCCTAGATTGGAAGGGACTGCGTTACCCTTAACAGTGGACTCAAACGTGCCAGAGATCATGAAGATGGTACAACATTTTGTTCTGTTGTACATGGGGTCATCATGAGCCGGAGCTGACTTGACAGCAACTAATAATTGCAACAACATCACGGAGTTACTGTGAGGTTCACATAAGGTGTAAAGCAAGAAAGGGCCGTAGCAGAATGCCTGGTAGGTAGCAAGCAGCCCTAAAGCAAAGCGTGGTGATTCCTGCTATGATCTTCATTATTAGTCGCTTGGTCCCCTAATTCACTGGCTCACTGCTGAGGGGCCACAAGCTCTCCCCAGCCATCTCTCCCCTCCTCTCCTTTTCACCAAACCCCAAAGTGGCAAATTAATCATCTGGTCCTGTATCTTGCACCCTGGGAGAGGAGGTGGCCTGACCAGGGCCTGGGCTGTGGGTACCATGGTCACTGATCCTTGCAGGTTGACAGGCTACCCTGGTCCAGTTTGAGTTTGGCCAAGGCTAAGTCTTAGAGAAAGACCAGAGCAAGGCTTTCCTTGGGGCTAAGAGGAGAACAGGTTGAGGAGGCACAGTTAGTACCTTCCCGGGCTTCTGTGACAACTCTGAGGGCCTGCCTCTAACAATCGGTCACCACCGGGCTTGAGTTTCATAATGGGAACCTTGAAAATCCCTCCTTGATTTTTCATTCCCCACCAGGCACGGGAGCCAGACAGATATGGGTTCAAATCCTGGCTCTACCACTCATGAGCTATGTGATCTTGAAAAGAGATTTGACCTCTCTGAACTTCAGTTTCTTCTTCTGCAAAGTGGGAATGATGACAAAATTATACAGAGCTGTTGAGTTTGGAATGAAGTGCCCATTCCAGTACCTGGCACCTGGCACTTAAACTTGCTTATTAAACAGCAACTCAAGTTCCACTTATAATATTCTAAACTGGCCGTCTTTCCCTCCAAAATACTCTTCTTCCTCTTGGATTCCCTATCCATCCACCCAGCCATCCAACCAGGAGTGACCCATGTTCTCCCACTTAGCAAGTGAGAAGGTCACCTTCCCCACACCTGTCTGGCCTGCCCGCTCCTCACCACCCCTTCACCCCCTGCCCTTGTGCCAGGAATAAACCAAAAAACCAGACACGTTGCTGTCCAATCGATTCCAGCCCATGATGACTACATGTGTTACAGAGGAGAACTGCTCTGCAGGGTTTTCTGGCTGTAATCTTTATTGATGCATATTGCCAGGCCTTTCTTCCACAGAGCCGCTATGTGGGTTTGAACCATCAATCTTTAGGTTGGTAGCCAAGCACCGACCGTTTGCACTACCTAGGGAACTTACATCCTAGGGATAGGTTACCACAGATTCCTCCTTGCTGATTCTCTCACCCTCTACACCCTCCCCCACCCCTTGAGCACCTCACTCTGAAACGGATACACTCCCCAACAGCGTGAAGTCCAAATCGCTCCGCAGAGCCAGCACATCGAGCCTCCATGAAACGATCCCTCCACCTCCCCAGCCTCATCTACTCCCATCCTACCTCCCCTGGCACCAACAATCCCAAAGCACTCAGTTCTTCTGACACACCCTGCTGCTTCATGCCTGCAAGCCTGTGTCCACTGCCCCATCCACCCAGAAAGCTCCTCTCTGACACCTCCTCTGCAAGCCCTCCGTGACTGCTCCCACTGCCCCCAACTCTGCCCATGTGGAGCAGAGCACACAGAAGGGCAGCCAGTGATGGAAGGAGATAATAATTATAACTAACATCGATTTAGAGTTTGCTAAAGTTGCCAGGTGTTTCCAACTTATTTTCTCATTTAACACTCAATAAGGGAGGCTACTCTCTATCATTCGATCAAATAAATGAGCAAACTGAGGCACAGAGAGGATGGGTAACTGCCAGCAGAGCTGCCACATTAGCCATTCTGCCTTTCAAATGCTAGTGGTTCCAGACGTAGCCCAGAAGGGCTAACCTGGAGGGGGGCAAACGTAGAGCCAAGGAGGGGTAAATGTCTCCAGGTGTCACTGGTCGGAGCTGGACTGTTAGGGTGCCCAGGAAATGTCACTGTTATTACTATTATTAATATTATACTATATTATTATAGATGCTGTGTAATCAGGACTCCAAACTGGTTCATTTCGGTTCAAACCCCTGCTGAGAATTTGCATTTCCACCGCCAGATATGCTGAATCAGAACCTACATTGTAGCAAGATATATAGGAATCCCCAGGTGATGTGTATGTAAGAATCACCTGGAGATCTTGACTAACTGTAGATTCCAATTTAATATATTGGGGGTAGAAATGCAAATTCTCAGCAGTGGTTCTTGAACCAGTTTGAAGCCCTGTATATAATAATATACTATGTAATCACTTACCTTGTTATGCCACTTTATTCTTTGCAGAGCATTTTTGCATGCACAAACCAATATTTCCTCACAAAAGCCCTTTAAGATATGTAAGAAGGGGGTTATTTTCACAATCTTACAAATCAAATAGCTTCAGAGGGGTCACATGAATTTCCCCAAGGTCATACAGTTAGTAAATGGTTTCCCTGGGTCCTGGCATAAGTGTTTATGACTCCTGACCCAGTGCTCTTTCTCATGTACCTGCAGCCTCTCTGAAGATCTCTATGGGGTATTATGGGTGTTGCTTCGTAAGTGATAGGAGTGTTAAATGTTAGAGGAGTCCCTGGGTGGCATAAACAGTTAAGCGTTGCCTACTAACCAAAAGGTTGGCCGTGCCTCAGAAGAAAGGCCTGGTGATCTGCTCCCAAAAGTCAGTCATCGAAAACCCCAAGGAGTACAGTTCTACTCTGACACACGTGGGGTCACCCTGAGTCAGAATCTACTTGAAGGCAACTGGTTATGAGTGTCGGTGGAGAGCGAGGGGCAGCAGAGATGGTCCAGAACAAAAAAAATCAGAATGACTGGGAAACAGGAAGGGAGACTATGTTGGGGCTGGGTGATAAGACGACACCATCCAGGCCTCCCTGAGCTCCTTACATCTGGGTCAGAGCCACGCACCTGGGCTGACAACCCAGCTGCCGACACAAGATGGCGCTCGTGCATGGCGAATTGACTAGAGGGAGCCTGACAGGCTGGGGACTGGCAGTCGAGTGGAAGTGAGGTTTCCGCCCTGCCCCTTGTAAGGTACGGCACCTCCATGGATCTGCTTGTGTTTCTGAAAGTCCCTTTCATCTTCCTCTGCTGAAATCCCAGGTCAGGCCCCTCAACTCTACAGACGAACTCTGCACATGGTTAATCAGGGGTTCACTGTTATCAAGGGGCCCTGGTGGCACCGTGGTTAAGCGCTTGACTGCTAACTGAAAGGTCAGTGGTTCCAACCCACCAGCTGCTCCGTGGGACAAAGATGTGGCAGTCTGCTTCCATAAAGATTATGGCCTTGGAAACCCTATGGGGCAATTCTTCTCTGTCCTACAGGGTTGCTATGAGTCAGAATCCTCTCGATGGCAACAGGATCAACAAATTTCACTGTTATCAACAGTCAAGTGAGTGCAAACATGGGTAAGTACAGATTTTGACTACAGACCAGGCTTCTAAATTGAGTCTCCAGGAAGTACAAAGTGTTGGGTTTTAGCAGAGGTTTTTCTAAAGTTTGTTGCATGCTTGCGATAAGACAGGCACTGTGCTAAGTGCTTCCCCTACATGGAAGGTTGTCAGATAAAGCACAGGACACCCAATGAAATTTGAATTCCAGGTCAACAATGAATCATTTCTTAGGATAAGTAGGTCTCAAATATGGCATGGGGCATACTTACATTACAAAATCATTCATTGTTTACATGGAATTCAAAGTTCACCGAGCAGTCTATATTTCTACTTGCTGAACCTGGCACCCATCCCTGCATTACCTCCTTTCGTCCTCGCAGCCACCGAGGAGGAAGGTTCTGGAACCATCTCTTTCACAGGTGTTGTAACCAAGACTCCAAGAGGTGAAGGAACCTGCCCATGTCGCACAGCTGGTGAGCAGTGGGTGCTGTGGCTCCAAGCCAGGACTGCCGACTGCTAAGTCTGGACCCTCACCAGGTTCCTGTCTAATCTACGTGAAGGGTGGAGAATAAAGGTTAGATTCCTCTTGCCTCTTGGGGAATTGGCAGGTTAAAAATCGGCTCTGAGGGTGCCAAACGTAAATACTCTCTACATGAAAATAGCAGAGGTTCCGTTATAAACTGAGAATAAGTCTTATAAAATCACTCAGCCGAGAGGCAGTTTAGCTTCAGGGGTAAGTAGTAGCCTTTGGAAACAGATTACTGGGGAAAAGGCCACAGCTGCATTCATTACTTGCTGTGTGACTTTGGACAAGTTAGTCAACCTTTCTGTGCCTTGGTTTCCCCATTAAGAATATGGGAATAATGATACTACCTGTGTCATAGGTTTGTTGTGAGGATTAAATGAGAATGAAATTTATGCACATAAAGCATTTAGAACAGTCCTTAGTACTTGCGTTGTTAGTTGTCGTCTGGTTGGCTCCTAACCTTGGCAACCTTACGTGGAGTATAACAGAACAAAACATTACCAGCCCGGCTCCATCCTGCTGATTGTCGGTATGTCTGAGTCCATTGTCGCGGCCATTGTGTTAATCCATCTCATTGAGGGTTTCACTTGTTTTCACTGGCCCTCTACTGTATCAAATATGATGTCCTTTTCTAGGGATTGGTCTTCACCAGTGATATGTCCAAAGTAAGTAAGCACCCTAAAAATATTTTATATAGATAGTATTAACCCTATGTAAGGCACCCTGGTGGTGAAGTGGTTAAGCGCTTGGCTGCTAACTGGAATGTCAGTGGTTCAAATCCACCAACTGCTCCTCAGAAGAAAGATGTGGCAGTCTGCTTCCATAAAGATTACAGCCTTGGAAACCCTATGGGGCAGTTCTACTCTGTCCTATAGGGTCACTATGAGTTGGAACTGACTTGACGACAACAGGTTTGGTTTTTCTTGTTTTTTTTTTTTTTTTTAACCCTGTGTATGTAGTCCAGTTGCTTCATTTCATGGAGAAGAACACTGAAGCCCAGAGGGGGAATGGCTTTGCTCAGGGCTGCACAGCAAAGTGTTGCACAGAGCAGAGTCTTGATACCAGGTCTCCAGACTGAAGTCTGTGATACCTGTCTCAAAAGAAGGGAGAGAAGCCAGCATCAGATGGCAAACAAGAACCTGGTCCTTTGTCTCTCAATCCTGATTTCTCCCATGCCAGTTGGTACTACGGAACTCTACCACTTCTGAGGTCATTTACACATTTAAATCTTCCAGTTTTTTTTTTTTTTTTTTAACCAATACAATATTATCAATTTATTTCATTTCCTCCACAAACATTTACTGGAGGCCTGCCACATGATAGGCACTGTGCCGGGCACACAGGATACAAAGAAAATTGCCACACAGTCCCTGCCTCAACCTGGACAAGGAGGGAGAAAAGCAAGTAACCACCAAGTGTGATCAGCTCTAGGAGTGGGGAGCCAGGGCCTGTGGGACGCTGAGGAGGCAGGCAGGGGGAAGTGGCAGAGAGGCATTGCTGGAGGAAGTGAAACTTGAGCTAAGACTTTCAGGACAAAGAGGGTTGACCAGGTAAAGAAGGGGCAGGAAGGGCCTTTCAGGCTGAAGGAACAGCATGTGCAAAGGCCTAGAGGTCAGACAAGGAAGAACATGCCATCCTCTGTTGGGCCTACAGCAAGGAGACCTGGGTTATATCTGGATGGACAAATGCTCCCGAAGATGCCCCTGAGCTGAGCTGGGTAGTAAGCCCCCCTCCAGGGCAATGACTTTCCCCACCGTTAAGAAGCAGCCAAGCCAAAGATGCCCTCACGTCATAAATAAACCACTGCGCACTCAAACTACCAAGTAGGACCAAAATCAATAGAGCTGTAGGAGACTCCGTCTTGGAGATTGGCTTGGGTTTGGCTTTGCCCTGCTGTGGTTACGCATTCATCTCTCATTGGATACCTGAACCTGGAACAAAGACCAGGATTCATAGTGTATCCTGAGAGTTGCCTGAATAAAAGCTGGTGTGCCAGCTAAAGGTAGATCTTCGGCAAATTGCCGTCAATTTTGTCTTGGTGCACTTGATGCAAAAGAAGAATTTTCATTGTTACCAGGCCAGAGAGGCAGCCTGCCATGCCCTTTAAAGTCTGTGGGGCTACAACCCTTGGGTTGGAGAGTTTCCTCCAACAGGCTCTGTGCTCTCTTCACTTTTCCTCTGAAGGTCATTACCAACAAGGTCATCTGCAGAACTGTGACTCCGAGAGGCCGGGGGCTTTTGCTGATTATTGGATGACATTTCTTCAGGAGTCCGAAGAGAGGCTCAGGTGTGCTAATGCCAGGAAGTCTGAAATGCCTGCATTTCTAAAACCATTGACATAATCTATGCCCAGCAACCCGGTCCACGGCAGGTGCTTTCTCCCTCTTCTATGGGGAGTCATCCCCCGCTCCAACTTTTTAGAAGAAGATGGAGGGGGCTTTGAAGGGAACATGAATTTTTTTTTTTAATTTTTATTGAGCTTTAAGTGAACGTTTACAAATCAAGTCAAACTGTCACATATAAGTTTATACTCCATACTCCCACTTGCTCTCCCCCTAATGAGTCAGCCCTTCCAGTCTCTCCTTTCGTGACAATTTTGCCAGCTTCCAACTCTCTCTATCCTCCCATCCCCCCTCCAGACAGGAGATGCCAACACAGTCTCAAGTGTCCACCTGATATAATTGGCTCATTCTTCATCAGCATCTCTCTCCTACCCACTGTCCAGTCCCTTTCATGTCTGATGAGTTGTCTTCGGGAATGGTTCCTGTCCTGTGCCAACAGAAGGTTTGGGGACCATGACCGCCAGGATTCCTCTAGTCTCAGTCAGACCATTAAGTATCGTCTTTTTGTGAGAATTTGGGGTCTGCATCCCACTGATCTCCTGCTCCCTCAGGGGTTCTCTGTTGTGCTCCCTGTCAGGGCAGTCATCGGTTGTGGCCGGGCACCAACTAGTTCTTCTGGTCTCAGGACGATGTAGGTCTCTGGTTCATGTGGCCCTTTCTGTCTCTTGGGCTCTTAGTTATCGTGTGACCTTGGTGTTCTTCATTCTCCTTTGATCCAGGTGGGTTGAGATCAATTGATGCATCTTAGATGGCCGCTTGTTAGCATTTAAGACCCCAGACGCCACATTTCAAAGTGGGATGCAGAATGTTTTCATAATAGAATTATTTTGCCAATTGACTTAGAAGTCACCTTAAACCAGGGAACATGAATCTTTTATCAGTGTCTTTTGGAGTCACATGGAGAATCCCAACGTCAATCTCACGGGCTCAAGATTTCACCTCTAGCTGCAAACACGTTACAACCACAAGCTGTAAATGGTACCATAACTACCATTTGTCCAGCTCAAAGCTATGGAGGTTATCTTTGACTCCTACCTATCTCTCAGCCCCCTGGTCATCAGTCCTGGAGCTATTCCCCCCCCAGGCCTCTCTCTAATCTGTCCATTTTTCTCTACCACCCTCACAGTCAGATCTACCTGGTCAGATCTACCATCATCTCAAGACTGGAAGCCATATTAGCCTCCTAACAGCCTCCCAACCAGCCTACAGTCTTACCGCACTGTAATCTGTTCACCATTCTTCAGCTAAGTGGTCATTCTAAAGTTAGAATATGATCTGTCTGTTTAGAACCGTCCCATTCACGCATTCATTCAATCGATCAGTCAGTCAGTCAGCCACTTCTTCAACAAATATTTACTGAGTCCCTACCACATGCCAAATATTATTAATTATATCACTAGGGATACTCCAAGGTAGACAAAGCCTCTGCCTTCCAAATATTTACCTTCTACTGCATGAGACATAATAAAAAGACATAAAAGTAAATATATAATATGATATCGAGTATTAATAAGTGTTTAGAAGTAAAATAAAGCAGAGAGCGAGGATAGAGTGATGGGGTGAATAGGCATTTTCTCTAGGATGGTCATGGAAGATCTCTCTGAAGAAGTGGCATTTAAGTAGAGACCTGACTGAAGTGAGGTTCCAACCAGGCAAAGATGTAAGGGCAGAATCTTGAAGACAATAGCCAGTAGACATTCTGTCCTGGATTCTAATATCCAGATGAATCAGCTCTAATCTTTACCCTATGGGTCTCCCTTATTGAGACTCAGTTTCCCAGAAAGAGCAGCGGATTGGCCTGGCTTGAGGCGTTTACTGGTCTTCTCTTTTGGCCGAGAAGAGTGGAGCATCTTGATTGACAGGTCTATTAAAATCACACCTAGTGGAGAAAAGTGGTTTGGCCTTTGCTTTGAAACCCATTTCCTACTCTTCTTATGTTCTGCTCCACATCACAGGGAACTAAATTCCCAGATTCCCTTCCCTACTGGCTTCTGGACAGAGTTAGCCAAATGGAGGCACTGTTAGAAGCCAGGGGAGGGGTGGTGGGAAATGGGGAGCCCTTTGCCTTAGACAGTGACTCTGGTAACAGCTGTACCTTATGGGGCTCCAGGTACCACCATAGATGAACTTCACAAACACAATGTTGAGAGAAGGCAGACACAAGAGATATACACTGTATGATTCCATTTGTATAAAATTCAAAAATAGGCAAAACTAATCAATGGTGTTAGGAAACAGGATAGCGTTTACCTTTGGGAAGGAGGGGAAATGGTTGATAGAGAAAAAGAGGAAACTTTCTGTGGTGCAGATAATATTTTATTTCTTGACCAAGTGATGCTAATGAGGATGTACAGTATTCATTTTGTGATAACTGAGCGCCAGACTCCTGATTCCTACACTTTGCCAAAATTAGTGAAAAAACAAGCCACAGAATGGGTGACTATATTTGCCACATATATAAACAGTAATAGACCAGAAAAAACAAAAGTGAGAGATTATATAACTAACTCCACCAGATCACCCCTCCCCCTGTGGACTCAGCCTCCACTTGGCAGCTCCTGCCACGGTTCTTACTCCCACCTCATGGCTCCAGTACACTGACATTTCCTGTTATCCCTCCAGCCCTAGCGTTGGTGCCAGCTTCCTGCTACTGCTAATCTCTGGGTGGCTTTGCCCTACCCTCCTTGCTCTTTCAGCTCTTCTATCACCTGCGAATCCCAAATTATCTGTAAGCTCCCTGTGGGCATGAGCTGGGTTAATGTTCTTCAGTGTCTAGCACAGGGCCTGGTATACAGTAGGCACTCAGTAACTATTTCCTGGATGGATGAATGAACGAATGAAGCCAGGTAAGAGCAGAATTGCACATAAAATATGACAAAGGGGTGGTCAAAGAGTAAGCCACTCTGCCTCTTTCAAGATGTTAGAGAGAAGTTAGCTACAATTTCAAAATATTAAAGAAAGCAGTAAAGCAAAACAGGCTTAAGGAGAGAATAAATATTTGCAGTCATAAGTGGCTATTTGCATACACAGAAAAGGAAGAAGGCATTCTAGTGGAAATGGCCACAGTAACATTGCAAACCAGAGGCATTGGCATGGGCATGATCAACATTCAGAGGAAAAAAAGGGAAATCTAGCAAAGTCGGGGGCATTCTTGGTAAATCTTTCTGACTCCATTTAGGACCTGGAATCCACCTGGTGCCTTCAAAGCCTTACCCAGTGGATCTCAAAGCTAGGGAAGCAGTCCGATGGTGATGAAAGATAGCTGCAAATGCCAGCCCCACAGCTTACCAGTTGTGTGAACTTGGGGCCATTCCATAACCTCTCTGAGCCTTGGTGTCCTTCTCTGTAAAATGGGAGAAAGTCAAGCTTTTGGGACCTTCATTTGCTGATGTGGCATGACTCCAAATGAGAAGAAACAGCTGCAAACACCTATCAATAATGTGGGATGTACAAGCCTAGGAAAATTGTAAATCGTCAAAAATGAGATGGAACACATAATCATCAATCTCCTAGGCATTAGTGAGCTGAAACGGACTGGTATTGGCCATTCTGAATCCGACAATCATATGGCTTATTAAGTTGGGAAAAACAACTTGAAGAAGAATGGCATTGCATTCACTGTCAAAAAAAAAAAATTTCAAGATCTACCCTGAAGTACACTATTGTTGGTGATAGGATACTATCCATACACCTACAAGGAAGACCAGTTAACACTACTGTTATTCAAATTTATGCACCAACCACGAAGGCCAAAGATGAAGAAACTGAAGATTTTTACCAACTTCTGCAGTCTGAAATTGACCAAACATGCAATCAGGATGCATTGATAATTACCTGTGGTTGGAAATTTTTTTTTGGAATGCAAAAGTTGGAAACAAAGAAAAAGGATTGGTAGTTGGAAAATACGGCCTTGGTGATAGAAGTGATGCCAGAGACTGCATGACTAGAATTTTGCAAAATCAACTACTTCTTCATTGCAAATACCTTTCTTCAATAACATAAATGGTGACTATACATGTGGACCTCACCATATGGAATACACAGGAATCAAATAGACTACATCTGTGGAAAGAGACAATGGAAAAACTCAATATCATCAGTCAGAACAAGGCAGGGCCTACTGCGGAACAGACCACCAGTTGCTCATATGCAAGTTCAAGCTGAAGCTGAAGAAAATTAGAACAAGTCCATGAGAGCCAAAGTATGACCTTGAGTATATTCCACCTCAATTTAGAGACCATCTCAAGAATAGATTTGACCCACTGAACACTAATGACCGAAGACCAGCCGAGTTGTGGGATGACGTCAAGGACATCCTATGTGAAGAAAGCAATATGTCATTAAAACGACAGGAAAGAAAGAAAAGACCAAAACGGGTGTCAGAAGAGACTCTGAAACTTGCTCTTGAACGTCAAGTAGCTAAAGCAAAGGAAAAATGATGAAGTAAAAGAGCTGAACAGAAGATTTGGAAGTGAGACTTGAGATGACAAAGTATTATATGACATGCAAAGAGCTGGAGATAGAAAACCAAAAGAGAAGAATACGTTCAGCCGTTCTCAAGCTGAAAGAACTCAAGAAAAAATTAAAGCCTTGAGTTGCAATACTAAAGGATTCCACAGGGAAAATATTAAATAACACAGGAAGCATCAAGAGAAAATGGAAGGAATACACAGTCACTATACCAAAAAGAATTGTTTGACGTCCGGCCATTTCATGAGGTAGCATATGATCAGGAACTGATGGTACTGAAGGAAGAAGTCCAAGCTGCATGGAGGGCACCGGTGAAAAACAAGCCTCCAGGAATTGTCAGAATACCAGTTGAGATGTTTCAAAGGATGCAGCACTGGAGGTGCTCACTTGCCTATGCCAAGAAATCTGGAAGACAGCTACCCTACCAACTGACTGGAAGAGATCCATATATATGCCTATTCCCAAGAAAGGTGATCCAACTGAATGTGGAAATTATAGAACAATATCATTAATATCACACACAAGCAAAATTTTGCTGAAGATCATTCAAAAACGGCTGCAGCAGTATATTGACAGGGAGCTGCCATACATTCAAGCCGGGTTCGGAAGAGGACATGGAACCAGGGATATCATTGCTGATGTCAGATGGATCCTGGCTGAAAGCAGAGAATACCAGAAGGATGTTTACCTGTGTTTTATTGACCATGCAAAGGCATTCAACTGTGTGGATCATAACAAATTATGGATAACATTGTGAAGAATGGGAATTCCAGAACACTTAATAGTGCTCGTGAGGAACCTGTACGTAGATCAAGAGGCAGAAAGGAACAAGGGGATGCTGCATGGTTTAGAGTCAGGAAAGGTGTGGGTCAGGGTTGTATCCTTTTACCACACCTATTCAATCTGTATGCTGAGCAAATAATCCAAGGAGCTGGACTATATGAAGAAGAACAAGGCATCAGGATTGGAGGAAGGCTCATTAACAAACAACCTGCATTGTGTATTTGCCTATACTAGATTATTTCATATAAGTGGATCAATGCTTGTCCTTTTATGCCTGACTTATTTCATTCAGCATACTGTTTTCAAGGTTCATCCATGTCAGCACGTATCAGAGCTTCATTTCTCTGTTTGGCTTAATAACATTCCATTGTATGTGTGTACCACATGTGTTTATCCATTCCTCTGTTGACAGACACTTGGGCTGTTTCCACCTTTTGGCTATTGTGAGCAATGCTGCCAGGAACATTGGCGGATCCCAGACCAACTTGCTCTAGAGACTGGAGAAGGCCTAAACTCTCGGCAGAGGTCAAGTTGAACAACAGACCAGGAGGAATCAGAGAAAGGATATGCACCAGACAAGACCTGGTGAAGAAGTGTAATGGCCTGCTTTTCAGTAGTGATACCCCCAAACTCTATAATTAATGAAAAACAGTACTCACAGAAGAACAGTGTAACATTTTCTGAGCATATAAAACTTAACTAAAGGGAGTAGGTTAGTCTAGTTCTCCTTACAAAAAGCTAGAAGATGTTCAGAAAAGCACTTATTAGCTCTACAAACTTGGGCAGGTTGCTTAAGTGTTCTGATCCTCTGTTTTCTCGTCTATAAAATGGAGATTATATCATCAGTCCCTATTCATCAGGTACTATAATGATGAACTGAGTTAATGCACATAAAGTGCTTTAGCGTGGCATCCAGTGCATATTAGCTATTATTGGTATCATCATCATCCTTATTGGGGACCACAGACCCCTTTGAGACTGATGAAATATGCGTATATTTACAATTCACAACGTGGTGTTGGGCGGTTCACAGTCTCCCTGACGCCCATCGTGATGCTCACAGTGGTAAGGGAAGGCCACGTGGACAGAGTTCTGAAACCCCTACGATGATTCGACTAGAGAAGCTCCGTTGTTTCTCATGTTTGCCTGTTTTACATATTGGAATATTGTGTTTCTATATGTGATTTCGTTTTCTAGATGAGGAAACTCAAAAGTCACAGAAGGAAGTCAGATACCTCAAAGTCACAGAGTCATCTAGATGCTTAGAATCCAGATCTCAATTCTAGAATCCAGATCTCCTATCTCCAGGACTAGAATCCAGATTGCCTGCCTCCCAGGCTAGTCACCCTGCCTCTCACAGAGAGAAATGGAAGGGAAATTGGAGGAGGCATCAATGGGTAAAAATTGTCAAGTTGGAGTGGATTCAACTCAGTGCATGGATTTGGGAGACAGGGCTGGGTATAAATCCCAAATCAGCCACTACCACTCGTTGAGTGAGTTTCTTAACCCCTGTGACTGTCAATTTTCTTGTTTCTAAAATGATGTAAAAAAATACTGAGGTGTCTCACAAGTTCTGTCTCATGAAGGGGCAGTATTTAGACAAGGTAATTATATATTAACATGTTTGGTTTCCCCTTCAATGAAAGCCCTTATCACTGTTTATGTCTGAGTTTCCTCTGGAAAAAAGCCTGAAGTGAGAAGACAGTTGCTAAACAAGTCTGTGAAGTTGAAGGAAAGGTGAGATTGATGTGCAAAGAGCATCGAGCATCCCTGGGAGACAAGGTGGTGGGTGGGATGGGGGTCTTTGCAGGGGCTCTGCCCATGTTCCAGGTGGTCGCGTCTCGTCTGCTGCAGTCTGGACGCATCTATCCAGTTTGAACCAACTAAAAAGGCCTTCACCCCTACCAGACAGTGCTGCAGCTCATGAATTGTTTGACTCATGTGAAAATCCAGGGCTTATATGGGTGAAGTTCTGCCAGGTCCAGCATATGGTCCCAGCCTCACACTCTGCCTTGTTCTGGTTCTTGGCTACGTTTTGCATATGTATGTGAACAGTAGTTTAAGACAGTTGATAAAGTCAAAGTAGCTTGTCGTGAGTTCTTTAACTCTAAATCCAAAGATTGCTGACACAACTGGATTGGAACTTGCAAAAAGATGAGTCCCAGTCATCAAAAATCACGGGCTGAATTTGGCAAGAGACCCCTGTTGTTTCAGTTATTGCCAATAAACTGCATGTTTAGGGAAAAGAAATTTGGGAACACTCTAATAACATAAACTTTGGAGAATTGTGAAATAAAAAGAGAATTGCTATAAAGAGATTGACACTAGGCCTGGTGCACAGTAAGGTTTTAATGAATATATGCTGACTTTAGAATCTCGAGGTCACTGTCATTGCTGAAAGCAAAAACAAGAATTAGGAGGAATGGTTTGTCTCAGGTGCCGCAGAATCACCCAGCACCCAGCACAGTTCCTGGCACATAGTACCAGTCGCATTCAGGTCAGTTCTCACTCCTGGCAACCCCATGTGTGTCAAAGTAGAACTGTGTTCCGTAGGGTTTTCGATGGCTGATTTTTTTGGAAGTAGGTCTCCAGGCCTTTCTTCCAAGGTGCCTCTGGGTGAACTTGGACCTCCAACCTTTTGGTTAGCACCCAAGCACATTAACCCTCTGCAATACCCAGGGACACCTTAAAAAAAAAAAAACCATTGCTGTCTAGTGGATTTCAACTCATAGTGACCCTACAGGACGGAGTAGAGCTGCCCCATAGGGTTTCCAAGGAGCGGCTGGTGGATTCAAAGTGCCCACCTTTTGGTTAGCAGCCAAACACTTAACCACTGACACCTAGCGTATAGTATTGGATGAATAAACATATAGATTTACAGCAAAAGAAAAAAATACTTACTGGGTTAATTATAAGAAACATACTGTATAATGGAGAGGTTACTTACAAAACCTTTCAGAAAATCCATCATTCCTGAAGCCAATACATATTTAGTGGGTGCTTCTAAACCCTGGCGGTGTAGTGATTAAGGGCTATCGCTGCTGACCAAAAGGTCGGCAGTTCGAATCCATCAGGCGCTCCTTGAAAACCCCATGAGGCAGTTCTACTCTGTGCTTTAGGTTGCTATGAGTTGGAATCGACTCGACAGCAACGGGTTTGTTTTGGTTTTTCTCTGCTCTAGGCACTGTTCCCGCTGTGGAAATAGAGCAGCAAACAAAACAGACAAGGTCCCTGTTTTCATGGAGTGTGTTTTCATTCCAGTGGGGGAGACAGATAATAAATGGATAAACATGCAATGTGTTACGATAATAAGCGCCGCTAAGAAAATAAATCGGGGTAAAGGGTCTGGAGAGTAATGGAGATGCTATTTGAAATAGTGAACGACTCTCCAAGGGATGACATTTGAGCAGAGACATGAAGAAAGCCATGTGGATATCTGAGGGAAGAGATTTTCACACTTGGAAACAGATGAAAAGAGAACAAATGCGTTTCATCCAGTACCTAGGCCCCATTTTCAGTCGACTGAAACCAAATAAAGACTCTTTGTAGTGCGCTGCCTGAAAGTGGAACAGGAAAATACTCAACATGAAAGGCAAACCTTTAGTTAATCTGTTTTTGTTGTTATTGAAATCTTGAGTACCTCCTTTATCACAAATGGCTCAAAACCTGCTGGGAGCGAGATGCTTTAGGAACACAATTCCAAATGAAAAACAAAAAAAAAAACCAAAATGATAATGGCCTCCCAAGAAATAACTTGAAATTCTGAGTGAGCTGCTTGATGAGATTAAACAGTTGGAGGCAAATGATGCAAGCCCAGAAGAGGAAAATATTCGTATGAATCATTACACAAATCCCCTGTTGTAGCCCATCAGATTCTGTTTGGTGAACAGTCGTCCAGTCATTCAAGAAACTTTATTGAGCACCGTTATTGGTAAATCTGGGTGTTTTGTAGCTAGAAAGATGAAATCGAGCCCAGATCTACTCTTAAAGAGCTTGAGATGGACACATATTTATTATTTATTTTAATTTTATTTTTTAATTTACTATTTTCTGTTCATCTTTCATGTCCAATCCCATTCCTTTTCCCCCAGGCATTGTTCTCAAGCCCTCTCTGTTCATTTTACTTACATTTATACATTTATAAATATATTTTCAACCTTTATGTATACACTTATATAAATGACATGCTATTGTTGTGTGTGTGTATTTAATATTCATATGTGATACATTGCTCTACATCCCATCCTGCTTCTTTGAGACCTATTCACGTTGGTAAATGTAGATCCAGTCCTTTCCTTTTGACTGTTGTATTGTATTCCATCATTTACACATGTCATATTGTATTTCACCACTCCCTATTGAAGAACAGGAAACCTTGGTAGCATAGTGGTTAAGAGCTATGGCTGCTAACCAAAGGGTTAGCAGTTCAAATCCACCAGGCACTCCTTGGAAACCTTATGGGGCAGTTCTACTCTGTCCTTTAAGGTCACTATGAGTTGGAGTCAACTCGACGGCAACGAGTTGTTTCATTTTCTTCCCCACATCTTTAACAGTTTAATATTAGTCCATATTTTATCTTTGGGTGTATAGAAGTATCCATTTATCACTTTAGTTTGCATTTCTCTGTTATGAAGTTTAAACATCCCATTATCTGTTTATTATCCATTCTGTTTTCCTCTTCTATGGATTGTTTGCTCATATCCTTTCCACGTTTTTATGTAAAATTCTCTCCCTTCCTTTTTTTTCCTGATTTATTGTGGGTTTCAGATATTAATGTCAGTCATACATATGAAAATTATATTCTCCCAGTCTGTTATTCTCAGTTAACTCTGTCTATAGTATTTCTTTGTTGGACAGCTATTAGCTGTCCCCCAACAAATTCTCTCCCTTCCCTCCTTAGTTAAGCAAACAAACAACTAAACAAAACACTGATATTTAACTTGACACAAGGCTTCCTAGCATAAAGACTACATTTCCCAGCATACCTTGTTGTTGAAGCCATGCTGCTAAGTTCTGGCCAACAAGATGTAAGATAAAGTATGGCAAAGTTTTCAGGAAATAATCTTGAAGAGAAAGATCCTTCTTCTTTACTCTTTTTTCCTTCTTACTGGCTGGAGTATTATGGGTTCATGAGGTGGGAGCCATGTGCTGAGGATGGGGGAATAAGATAGGAGGACTGGATTCTTGATACTAGCCCTGGGCTACTTACTTCTAGACTTTGTTTATGTCAGATGGAAAACTTTTTTTTTTTTTTAAATAAAAGCTATAGTTATTTGGGGTTCCATCTCTCAGGGGTAAACCTAAATCTAACTGATATAAGCAGAAATCTTTAATCTTGAGGTAGTCAAATCCATCAATTTTCCTCTTCGAGAAAATCTAACTCATCTCAAAGTCACAAGAGTATTTTGCCTACATTTTTCTTCTAACAGTTTTATAGTTTTAATTTTCACGTTAGGTCTTTAGTCCACCTGGAGGTATTTTGATTTGTTTTCTTTTATAGTGTGTGATAAGAGGCTACTTTCATTTTCTCCACATCATGAGCAAATTTTCCCACCACCATTCATTAAATAATCTATTCTTTCCTCACTGAATTGTGAGGCTATCTCTACTGAATACCAAGTTCTCAGCACTACATTGGACAGTAGTGGTAATGGAAGACATGTTTGTCTGGTTTCCATAGTAATGGGAAATCTAATTTTTTTCATTAAATGTGATGTCTGCTGGATGATTTTTTAAAAGTTTATTGTAGAATTGTTGAGTCATATGGTAATTCTATGTTTAGCTTTTTCAGGAACCACCACACTGTTTACCACCGCAGTGGTACCATTTTATATTCCCACCAGTACTGGATGAGGGTTCCGGTTTCTCCACATCCTTGCCAACACTTACTATTTTTCTTTTTTAATAGGCATCCTAGTGGAAGTGAAATGGTACCTCATTGTGGTTTTGATTTGCATTTCCCTAATGACTAATGGGAAAACCTGTTCACATAGTGGTTAAGAGCTACGGCTGCTAACCAAAAGGTCAGCAGTTTGAATCCACCAGGTGCTCCTTGGAAACTCTATGGAGCAGTTCTACTCTGTCTTTTAGGGTTGCTATGAGTCGGAATCAACTCGACAGCAATGGGTACAGAATGACTAATGATGTTGAGCATCTTTACATATGCTTACTGCTCATTTGTATATCTTCTTTGGTAAAATGTCTATTCAAGGCTTTTGACCATTTTTCAGTTGAGTTCTTTGTGTTTTTGTTGTTGAGTTGTAGAAGTTCCTTATATATTCTGGATATTAAACCCTTATCAGATATATTGTTTCCAAATATTTTCTCCCATTTTGTATGTCCACTCTTTACTTTGTTGATAATGTCCTTTGATGCACAAAAGTTTTTAATTTTGTTGAAGTCCAGTTCATCTATTTTTTTTATTGCCTTATTATAGCTTTTGATATCATATCTAAGAATTAGTTGTCAAGAACTAGGTCCTGAAGCATTAGGCTTTTTTCTAAGAGTTTTGTGGTTTTAGTTCTTACATTTAAGTCATTGATCCATTTTGAGTTAATTTTCATTTATGGTGGAAGTATGGGTGCAACTTTATTCTATTCTTTTGTATGTGGAGATACAGCTGACCCAGCACCGTTTATTAAAGAAACTATTCTTCCCCATTGACTGGACTTGGCACCATTGTCAAAAATCAATTGAGCATAAATGTATAGGTTTATTTCTGGACTCTCGTGGTGGTTAACATTGTGTGTCAACTTGGTTGAGCCTGATTCTCAGTGGTTTGGCAGTTATGATATAGTCTGGCAGCTATGTACTGATGTAATCACCTCCATAATGAGCTCTGATATAATGTAATCATTTCCATGATGAGATCTGGTATAAGCAGCCAATCAGTTGAAAGGTAGTTTCCTTGGGGGTGTGGACTGCATCCAATATATGTGGACTTTCTGGCAAAGCCCTTTTGCTTGCTATGGGTCCTCATTGGATCTACGGTTCTAGAGAATTAAGCTAGCAGCTTTCCTGCTGATCTTGGAATTCATCAGCCTCCACAGCCTGTCAGCCAGTGGCCTGCCATCTTACCTGCTGATCTTAGGATTTGTCAGCCTCTGTGTCTACATGAGTCAGGAGAAGCCTCCACCCTGACCTGTGGACTTGGAACTTTCCGGGCTCTACAACCACGTGAGCCATTTCCTTGATATAAATCTCTATATACATGTGTACATACATATATATGTGTATGTATGTATACATGTATATATACACATGTCTGTCAGTTTATCATACTGTGGTGGCTTAAGTGTTGCTGCAATATTGGAAGCTTTGCCACCAGTATTTCAGACTAGGAAGAAGGACCTAGCAGTCTACTTCTGAAAAAATTGGCTCATGAAAAGCTTATAAATAGCAGCAGAACACTGTCTGATAAAGTGATGGAAGATGAGCCCCTTGGGCTGGAAGGCACTCAAAATACAACTGGGGAAGAGCTGCCTCCTCAAAGTAGAGTCGATCTTAATGATGTGGATGGAGTAAAGCTTTCAGGACCTTCATTTGTTGATGTGGCACAACTCAAAATGAGAAGAAACATCCATTAATAATCAGAACCTGGAATGTATGAAGTATTAATCTAGGAAAATTGGAAATTGTCAACAATGAAATGCAATCCACAAACATTTATATTCTAGTTATTAGTTAGCTGAAATGGACTGGTATTGGCCATTTTGAATCAGGCAATCATATTGTCTACTATGCCAGGAATGACAAATTGAAGAGGAATGGCATCACGTTCATTGTCAAAAAGAACTTTTCAAGATCTATGCTGAAGTGCAATGCTGTCAGTAATAGCATAATATCCATATGGCTACAAGGAAGACCAGTTAATACGATTATTATTCAAATTTACACACCAACCACTAAGGCCAAAGGCGAAGAAACTGAAGATTTTTACTGACTTCTGCAGTCTGAAATTGATCAAACATGCAATAAAGATGCATTGATAATTACTGGCTATTGGAATGCAAAAGTTGGAAACAAAGAAGAAGGATTAGTAGTTGGAAAATATGGCCTTGGTGATAGAAATGATGCCAGAGCTCACATGATAGAATTTTGCAAGACAAATGACTTCACTGCAAATACCTTTTTCCAACAACATGAAAGGCAACTGTACAGGTGGACCTCGCCAGATAGGAACCACAGGAATCAAATCGACTACATCTATGGATGTAGCAAGGATGGCGAGACTGCATCTTACCTACTTTGGACGTGTTGTCAGGAGGGATCAGTCCCTGGAGAAGGACATCATGCTTGGCAGAGTGCAGGGTCAGTGGAAAAGAGGAAACCCTCAATGAGGTGGATTGACACAGTGGCCGCAACAAGGAGCTCAAGCATAACAACAATTGTAAGGATGGCTCAGGACCGGGCAGTGTTTCGTTTTATTGTGCATAGGGTCACTATGAGTAGGAACTGACGCAACGGTACCTAACAACAACAACATCTGTGGAAAGAGATGATGGAAAATCTCAATATCATCACTCAGAACAAGGCGAGGTGCTGGCTGTGAAACAGATCATCAATCGCTCGTATGCAAGTTCAAGTTGAAGTAGAAGAAAATTAGAACAAGTCCATGAGCACCAACGTATGACCTTGAGTATATCCCATCATACATGAAGAAAGCAAGAGGTCACAAAAAGACAGGAAAGAAAGAAAAGACCAGAATGAATGTCAGAAGAGACTCTGAAACTTGCTTTTGATGAATGTCGAGTAGGTGAAGCAAAAGGAAGAAATGGTGAAGTAAAAGAACTGAACAGAAGATTTCAAAGGGCGGCTCAAGAAGACAAAGTATATTATGATGACATGGGCAAAGAACTGGAGGTAGAAAACCAAAAGGGAAGAACATGCTCAGCATTTCTGAAGCTGAAAGAACTGAAGAGAAAATTCAAGCCTTGAGTTGCAATATTGAAGGATTCTATGGGGAAAATATTAAACACAGGATACATCAAAAGAAGATGGAAGGAATACAGAGTCCCTGTACCAAAAAGAATTGGTAGATGTTCAACCATTTCAGGAGGCAGCAGAATGATCAAGAACCAATGGTACTGAAGGAAGAAGTCCAAGCTTCACGGAAGGCATTGGCAAAAAAAACAGGACTCCAGGAATTGACAGAATACCAGTTGAGATGTTTCAACAAACAAATGCAGCACTGGAAGCGCTTACTCCTCTATGCCAAGAAATTTGGCAGACAGCTACCTGGCCAACTGACTGGAAGAGATCCATATCTGTACCCATTCCAAAGAAAGGCGATTCAACAGAATCCAGAAATTATCAAACAATATAATTCATATCACACGCAAGTAAAATTTTGCTGAAGATCACTCAAAAGTGGTTACAGCAGTACATCTCCAGGGAAACCACCAGAAACTCAAGACAGATTCAGAAGAGAATGTGGAATAAGGGATATCACTGCTGATGTCAGATGGATCATGGATGAAAACAGATTACCAGAAAGATGTTTACCTGTGTTTTATTGACTATGTAAAGGCATTCAACTGTGTGGATCGTAACCAATTATGGATAACATTGTGAAGACTGGCGATTTTAGAACACTTAATTGTGCTCATGAGGAACATGTACATAGATCAAGGGCAGTCATTCAAACAGAACAAAGGAATACTGTGTGGTTTAAAGTCAAGAAAGGTGTGTATCAGGGTTGTATCCTTTCACCATACCTATTCAATCTGTATGCTGAGCAAATAATCTGAGAAGCTGAACTGTATGAAGAAGAACGTGGCATCAGGATTTGAGGAAGACTCATTAACAACCTATGTTATGCAGATGACACAACCTTGCTTGCTGAAAGTGAAGAGGACTTGAATCATTTACTGATGAAGATCAAAAACCACAGCCTTCAGTATGGATTCCACCTCAACATAAAGAAAACAAAAATCCTCACAGCTGGACTAATAAGCAACGTCCTGATAAAGACGAAAATTTGAAGTCAAGGATTTCATTTTATTCGAATCCATAGTCAATACCTATGGAAGCAGCAGTCAAGGAATCAAAATATTTCATTGGGCAAATCTGCCGCAAAAGACCTCTTTAAAGTGTTAAAAAGCAAAGATGTCACTTTAAGGAATAAGGTGCACCTGACCCAAGCCATGGTGTTTTCAATTGTCTCATATATGTGTTCAAAAGCTGGACAATGAATAAGGAAGACCAAAGAAGAATTGATGCCTTTGAATTATGGTATTGGTGACGAATATTGAATATATCATGGACTTCCAGAAGAACAAACAAATCTGTCTTGGAAGAAATACAGCCAGAATGCTCATTAGAAGCAAAGATGACTAGACTTCATCTCACATACTTTGGACATGTTATCAGGAGGGACCAGTCCTTGGAGAAAGACATCATGCTTGGTAAAGTAGAGGTCAGTGAGAAAGAGGAAGACCCTCAGCAAAATGGATTGACACAGCAGCTGTGACAATGGTCTCAACATAATAACAATATGAGGATGGTGCAGGATTGGACAGTGTTTCATTCTGTTGTACATGGGGCCACTACCACCTTGATAGCACCTAACAACAACAATAATGACACACACACACACACGTGTATGTAAACACATACATACACTTCACTGGTTTTGCTTCTCTAGAGCACCCAGCTTAAGCCAACTCTCAAATCTATTCCGTTGGTCTATATATCTATTGTTATATCTGCACCAGCCTGTTTTGATTACGGTAGCTGTATGATATGTCTTGAAATTGGGACGTGCATGTCCTCTTAATTAGTTGTCCTTTTTCAATATTGCTTTGGCTATTTGGGGCCCCTCATAATCATATATGAATTTGAGGATTGGTTTTTCCATTTCTGCAAAGACGGCTGTTGAAATTTTGATAGGGTTTACATTGAATCTGTAGATTGCTTTGGGTAGTATTGACAGCTGTAATAAGTCTTTCAATCAGTGAACACAAATGTCTTTCTATTTATTTATTCTGTAGGCTTTTGGTAGATAACTTATCTCATGTTAAGAAAGCTCAGTTCTATTCCTAGTTTTCTACAAAATTTAATTACAGGTATGTGTTTTTTCTTAATCTATTGAGATTATTATAATTTTTCTTTGCTCTGATAATATTGTGAATTACCTTGATTAATTTATCTGATTCTAAACCATCTCTAAATTCCTAAAATAAATTCTAGTTGAGTGTTTTGAATTAAGAATTTTGCATCTGTAATTATAAATGAAACTGTCCTGTAATTATCATATCATCCACATCTGGTTGTAATATCAAGGTTATACCAACTAGATTCACAAATCAGTGGGAAACTCTCCTCTCTGGAAAAACTTAAATAAGATAGGAATTAGCTGTTCTTTAAAAGTTTCCATTGCCTTTGAGTTGATTCTGACTCATAATGACCCTATAGGGACACTATGAGTTGGAATCAACTCGATGGCTTTTTTTTTTTTAAGTTTGGTAGAATTTATCTGCAAAACCATCCTGGTCTGGTGACTTTTTTATTTGCAGAACATTTCAACAATGCCTAGCTCTTAATAAAACAAAACCAAGCCTGTTGCCATCAAGTCAATTCCGACCCATAGCAACTCTACAGGACGGAGTAGAACTGCCCCATGGGGTTTCCAAAGAGCAGCTGATGGATTTGAACTGCCCACCTTTTGGTTAGCAGCCCTATCACTTAACCACTGCACCCCCAGGGCTCCGCTTGCCGTCGAGTCTATTTCAACTCATAGCAACCCTATAGGACAGAGTAGAATTGTCCCATAGGGTTTCCAAGGAGCAGCTGGTGGATTCCATCTGCCAACTTCTTGGTTAGTAGCCGAGCTCTTGACCACTGTGCCACAAGGGCTCCAAAACCTCTCTGCCCTCTCCGGGCACTCAGTAATTATTTATTCAATGAATGAACGAATCGATGAGTTTTTTTTTCCCCCAATTTTCATTTTCTTCTTGTTTTTGGCATTTTATGTTTTTCTTTTTTTTTCCCAAGCAATTTATCTATTTTTCTTAGGTTTTCAAAATTTTTTGTCATAAAGTTGTTCATAACAATACCAGACACTGTTGGCTGCCTCCCCAACAGTCATTCCACATTCCTCCACTTTTCTCCACTCGGTCATATGCTCCAGGAAAGTATGAGCCTATCCAAGCCTTGGAAGTGACTCAGGTCTTGGCCTGTGTCAAACATGGTGGCCCCCTTTCTCTTGTTGGTGATTGGTTTAGATTTTTTTTTAATTATTTGCAGCCCAAAGCATCTCTGATACAGCAATACTCTTCTAGAGTTTTGTAAAACTATTTTTGCTCTAGTAAGTTATTTTTCACTTTTTTTTATGTATTTTGTTTATTTGTTCTTCTATGTTTACCAGTTTTTCTATCTTCTTTCTTTTTTTCTCTCTCTGTCTTCACAAACTGACTTTGCTTTGCTAATGGAATTTATTGCTTCCCCCTCTCCGCCCCATTTCATTGATATTTGCTCTTATCTATACTACTACCCTTCTTCTGGGGGGGGGGGGGAGAGTTTACTTTGTTGTTTTTTAAAGCTCTTTTAACATTCACCTCATTGATTTTTGTACTTTCTTGTTGCCTAAGAAATGCATTCAAGCTGTAATTTTTCCCATAAGAAATGCTTTAGCAACATCTTGCCAGTTTTTATATGTCTTTGTCAGTTAATACGAAGTATTTCTTAATCTCCCTTGTATCATTCTTACCTCATGGGTTATTTAGAGGTACGATTTTTAGTTCACAGATTGTATTAGTTTCCTAGGACTGCCATAACAAATTTTCACAATCTTGGTGGCTTAAAACAACAGAATTTTATTCTTTCACAGTTCTGGAGGCTAGGAGTCTGAAGTTAAGACGTCAGCAGGGCCATGCTCCCTCTGAGGGCTCCAGGAAAGAATCCTTCCTTGGCTGTTCCTAGCTTCCAATGGCTTTTGGCCGCTCCAGCCTCTGCCTCCACTTTCACATGGACTTCTCTGTGTCTGTCGCTGTGCCCTCTCGTCTTCATTCAGGGCCCACCCTATCCTAGCATGACCTCATCCTAACCAATCACATCTGCAAAGACCCCGTTTCCCAATAAGGTCACATTTTGAGGTTCCATGTGGTCATGAATCTTTGGGGGACACTATTCAAAATACTGTACAGACATATATATGATGTTGTCTCAATTATCCTTTTGTCATTGATTTCTTCTTCTATTGTATTTGATTTAGGTAACTGGACAGTATGACACCAATTGTTAGGAATTGATTAATATTCATTTATAGCTTAGTACATGATCCATTTTTACATGTTTCAGGTGATTTTTGAGAAGAACTTGTATTCTGGGTTTGTGGATACAGTTTTACATATAACAGCTTAAGCTTATTAAATATTCAATTGTTCCACATCCTTGCTTTTGTCCTTTCAGCCTTATCTATCAGTTACTGAGGTGTATGAATATCTCCAAGTACTCCTGTAAATCCATCCACTCTACCTTATCAGTCTATCAGTTGTTTAACATATTTCTAAGTTCTATTTTCAGGTACATGTATGTTTTTAATCGTTATTTATCCTCAGTATCAAGTTCTTTTTACTTATATATGTGGCCTTATTTGCCTGAATGGGTGCTTTTTGTCCTAATTTTCTTTCTTTTTTTCCTCAGCATTGTTTACATGTATAATTCAGTGGCACTGATTACATTCTTGAGTTGTGCAATCATTCTCGCTATCCCTTCCCAAGTTATTCCACCACCATTAACATACACTCACTGCCCTCTAAACAAAAATTCTCCCTTCCTCCCTCACTCCCACTCCTGGTAAAAAAGTAACCACTATTAAATTTTGATTTCTATATATGTGCCAGAGGAGCCTTGATGGCGCCATGGTTCAGTGCTCTGCTGCCAATCAAAAGGTTGATGGTTCAAACCCACCAAATGCTCCATAGGAGAAAGACGTGGCAGTCTGCTTCTGTCAAGATTTACCACCTTGGAAATCCTATGGGGCAGTTCTACTCTCTCGCATAGGATCGCTATGAGTTGAAATCAATTCAATGGCAATGGGTTTGGTTTGGGTTTTGTATATTTGCCTATTTCATGTAAGTGAAATCATACAGTATTTGTCCTTTCGTGATTGATTTGACTGGGCATAATGTTTTCAAGGTTCATCCATATTGTGGCATGCATTGTGACTTGATTTCTCTTTATAGTTGAGTGATATTCTATCATATTTATAGAGCACATTTTGTTTATCCATTCACCTGTTAATGGATTTTTTAATTGTTTCTCTCTTTTGGCTGTTGTGAAAAATGCTGCAATGAGCATTGGTGTGCCTGTGTCTATTAGTGTCGCTGCTTTCAAGTCTCGGGTATATGCTTAACAGTGAAATAGCTGGGTCATATTTTAATTCTATGTTCAACTTTTTGAGGAACCGCCAGACTGTTTTCCACAGTGGCTTCACCATTTTATATTTCCACCAGCAATGAATGAGGGTTCCAGTTTCTCCACAACCTTGCCAACACCTATTGTTTTCTCTTTATTTGATCTTTGTCATTCTAATGGGGCTGAGGTGGTATCTCATTATGGTTTTGATTTGAGTTCAGCTGCCAGCCAAAAGGTCAGCAGTTTGAATCCACCAGCTGCTCCTTGGAAACCCTGTGGGGCAGTTCTATCCTGTCCTATAGGGTCACTATGAGTTGGAGCGACTCGATGGCAACGGGTTTGGTTTTTTGATTTGGTTAATGGCTAATGACATTCAGTATTTTTCTGTGTTTGTTGGCCACCTGGCTTTCTTTTTATTTGTATTTGCTTAGTATACATTTATCATCTTCTTGTAAAAAAATTTTAAATAAGTAATTTTTTAAAATATTTTTATATGATCCAAACACAAAATAATATAAAAAGGAATAAAGTGAAAAGTTTTGCTTTGACTCAATTTCCATCCACCCTGTGCCAGTTACCAATTTATTGCCTTTCCGCTCTAAATTCGCTCTTCTTTGTCCTGCTTTATGATACTTCAGCCAGAGCTTATAAACATTTCTCCTTTGGCAGATGGTATAATGCTAGACTTTACCAGTAGAGGGCGCAGAGGGACACCACAAAAGGAAGAGACTTGCTGGTTCTGCTGCTTTTCTTTCTGGCTTATATATAGGGTTGCTGCTATGAGTTGTAATCGACTGGATGGCAACGAGTTTGGTTTGGGTTTTTTATAGTGTAATTAGAGTCCCTGGATCATGCAAATGGTTAGCACACTCAACTGCTAATGGAAAGGTTGAAGGTTCTAGGCCACCCAGAGTTGCCTGAGAAGAAAGGCAATCTACTTCCAAAAAATCAGTCATTGAAAACCCTGCAAAGCACAGTTCTACCCTGGACATGTGGGGTTGCCCGAGTTGGAATTTACTCAGTGGTAACTGGTTTGGTTTTATAGTGTGGCTGCCAGCAGGTGGATTCCTTGCTAGCGGGTAGCTTTTCTGCCAAAGGTGTGCGGGAAACCCAGGGACTCACACACTCCAGCATCACCCTACGGTCACACCCTCTCCAATGAGGCCTCAATCTCAGCCTTGGCGTGGGAGTGGGGAGGCTTTTCCAAGTTTGTTCCTTCTTTGGATATACTCCCTCGGCCTTGGAGGTCGTAGCTATTCCTTACATCTGTTATGTCTGTATCTTTCAGAGCTGCTCTGTCTCATGCGGTAGCCACTAACAAAATGCGGTTATTCAGATATAAATATAAATGAATTACAACTAAATTAATTAAAAATTCAGCTCCTCAACTGCACTAGCTATATTTCAAGTGTCTAAGAGTCACATGTGGCTCATGACTGCTGCATTGGACAGTGCAGATACAGAACATGTCCATCCTTGCAGAAAGTTCTATGGGGCAGCACTACTTTAGAGTTCTCCTATTCTTCTTAGTTGTTAATCCCCTTTACTAGTTAATAACTTTTCATATTATGTTAGTTAATATTATACTAGTTATACTGCTGTTGTTGTTAGTTGCCGTCGAGTCTGCTCCAGCTCATGGCATTCCCGTGTACGATAGAACAAAGCATTGCTCAGTCCTGCACCATCTTCATGATTGTTGGTATGCTCAAGTCCATTGCTGTAGCCATGGTGTATTCTGACTGCCTTCCAACCTAGGGGGCTTATCTTTCAGCACTACATTGGACAATATTCTGTTGTGATCCATAGGGTTTTCATTGACTAATTTTTGAAAGTAGACCATCATACCTTTTTTCCTAATCTATCTTAGTCTGGAAGCTACTCTGAAATCTGTTCGCCATGGGTGACCCTGCTGGTATTTTAAATACCAGAGTATAGCTTGCAGCATCACAGCAACATAAGCCACCATAGTATGACAAACTGACAGGCAGGTGATGGTACTAGTTATATTACCTGTACTCATACCCATTGCCATTGTGTTGATTCTGACTCATAGCGACTCTATAGGGCAGAGTAGAGCTGCCCCACAGGGTTTCCAAGAAGCAGCTGATGGATTTGAACAACCAAGCTCTTAACCACTGTGCCACCAGGGCTCCACTAGTTATAAATAGTTATATTACTACTTAATAATTCTTTTTCTAAAAATTTCTTTGTTCAGATTTCCCTCATTTCTGTCTCCTTACTGGCCCCTGACTGATACACACTCCATTTGCCATATGTATCTTTCCAATGTTTTTATGCAAATACAAATACATATTTTTATTCCTCACCCCACCCCCACACTTACACAAAAGTGTCAAACTATACATACAGAGCAGGGGTCAGCACACTACTGCCGCTGGGAAAAATTCAGCCACATCGAATCACTCCTATTTGTTTATGTATTTTCTATGATTCCTTTCATGCTACAGTGGCATTGTTGTGTAGTCGCAGCAGAGATTGTATGACCTGCAAAGCTGAAAATATTTACTGTCTGGCCCTTTACAGAAAAAGTTTGTTGATTCCTGTTCTATTTCTTGCTTTTTTTATTCAGCAACATATATCAAAAATCTTTCCCTACATGAATGTTAAGAGCTTCCTCATACGTTTTTAAAGCTGCATGATATCCTTTGTATGAGTACACCACGATATGCTTAAGCTAGTCCTTTGGTGCAAATTCCATTTCTTCCATATTTAAATAACTATTTTAGTGAATAACCTTGTATGAGCTCGACAACGAATAAGGAAGGCCAAAGAAGAATTGACACCTTTGAATTGTGGTTTTGGCGAAGAAAGAAGAATTGACTCCTTTGAATTGTGGTTTTGGCGGAGAATATTGAATATACCGTGGACTGCCAAAAGAATGAACAAATCTGCCTTGGAATAAGTACAACCAGAATGTCCTTAGAAGCAAGGATGGTGAGACTATGTTTCACATTTTTTGGACATGTTATCAGGAGGGACCAGTCTCTGGAAAAGGATGTCATGCTTGGTAAAGCAGAGGGTCAGTGAAAAAGAGGAAGACCCTCAATGGGATGGACTGATACAGTGGCTCCAACAATGGGCTCAAGCATAACAATGATTGTGAGGATGGTGCAGGACGGGGCAGTATTTCGTTCTACTGTACATAGGGTCTCTATGAGTTGGAATCGACTCATCGGCACCTAGCAACAACAACATGCATCATTTTGTGCATGTGAAGGTATAACCCACTGCCATAGAGTCAATCCTGAATCATAGTGACCCTAAAGGACAGAGTAGAACTGTCCCATAGAGTTTCCAAGGAGCACCTGGTGGATTTGAACTGCCGACCTTTTGGTTAGAAGCCATAGCACTTAACCACTATGCCACCAGGGTTTCCACATGAAGGTATCTATAGAATAAATGCCCAGAAATGAAATAACTGGATCTAAGGGAAAAATGCATTTTTAATTTTGATAGGTATTGTTAAATTTGTCTACATAGAGGTTACGATTTACATTCTAAAAAACAATGTATGGGGGTGCTTGTTTACCTTCACATTGCCAAAATTCCAGAATTTTTCCCAATTCTATAGGTGGAAAAAAAGATATTTCGGGTAGTTTTACTTTGCAGTTCTCAAATTATGCACGGATTAAGCATATTTAGGCCATCTTTGTGTCTTTTTTTGTGAACTACCTCTTCGTGTTTTTTGCCCGTTTTTCTATTGATTTTTGGTCTTTTTCTTTTTAACGTCTAGAAGTTCTTTGTAGGGAAATATATGAGTTGCAAATATATTTCCTGGGATCATTTCTCTTTAAACTCTCCCCCTCCTTCTCTCTAACATATGTATATGTATATATACAAAGTTTTCAATGTGTGTATATATATACACATATAAACAAAGTTTAAAATGTATGTATATATATACACTTTTTTTTATTAATTTAAATGTGGTTGAGTTGATTGGTCTTTTCTTTTATGGGTTTTGGGTTTTGAGTCAATTAGAAAGGCCTTCTCCACTGCAAGCTTATAAAGAAGTTTGCCCATTTTTTTCCCTAGTACTTTAATGTCTACAATTTTTTAGATTTAAATTTTTTATTTGTTTTCGGTTTACCCTAGTGTAAGATGTGAGGTATAGATAAAAACTTTTTTTCCCAAGACAATACCCAGCTATTCCCAAGCCCTTAATTATAAAGTTTCTCTTTACCCTCATACCTTCAGCACATAATAGATTTTTATATGTAATTTAGTCTAGTTCTGGACTTTCTATTCTGTTTCAATAGTTTGTCTATTTATGTGCTAATTACTCGCTATTTTAATGTTGAGGCTTTAGAATATAGTTTAATATCTGGTAGAGTTGGTTCTCCCAATTCTTTGTTGTTTATTTTTCCGTTTGAACTTTATAATCAGCTTTTCTAGTTTCAGGAGAAAAAAAAAACCTGTTGGTATTTTTGCTGGAAATTAATGTTTTCATGATGTTTAGTCTTCTTGCTGTTCAAGTAATGATGTGTCTTTCCATTTGCTCAAGTTTTCCTTCACCAATTATTCTGAAGTTTATGCATTGGTATTTTATCTTCTGATGCTATTATAAATATGTGTAAATACAGTCTTCTATTATCTCTTCTAACTGGTTTCCGTATATTTGTTTAATACCTTATCTTACCACCTTCTCTCTTTTCTCTCTCTCTCTCTCACACACACATACACAGTAAGTTATCCAGTTGATTTTTTATGGTTTTACATGCATATAATCCTATTACCTCTAATTTCTCTTATCTGCTGTGTTGAGTGATACTTCCAATTTGATTTTAAGGAATAATGGGGATCATGGGCATCTTTGTGTTTTTCCTAACTTTTAGAGGGAATGCACTAGGTTTTCCCCATTAGGCATGACACATTGATGCATTGAGTTATTGATTTTCCCCTAAAAGAAAAAAAATTGATAAACTGGATTTCATCAAAATCAAAAACTTCTGCTCTTTGAATGACACTATTAAGAAAATAAAAAGGCAAGCCACAGACTGAAATATTGAAAATACATGTGTCTGACAAAAAACTGTATCCAACATGTATAAAGAATTCTTATAACTCAATAATTAAAAGAAAAACAACCCCGCCAAAAACAATACGCAAGATATTTGAACAGACACTTCCCAAAAGAAAAAATATTAATGGCCTATAAGCCTGTGAAGGAAAAGTCACAACAAAAATGACACGCTACTTCACACCCACTAGAAAGAGTGAAATTAAAATGACTGACAATACCAAGACTTGATGAGAATGTAGAGTGACTAGAACTCTCATATAGTGCTGTTGGAAGTGTAAATGGTTTGGTACAACCACTTTGAAGGAACTTTTAGGCAGTTTATTATAAATAGACTTCTACCATAAGACCCAGCCATCCACTCCTAGCTGTTTACCCAAAAGAAACAAAAACATATGTCCACACAAAGACTTGTATATGAATACTCATAGCAACTTTATTCCTAATACCCTCAAGCTAGAAAACCCAAATCCGCAGGCAAATGAATACATAAGTTATGGTATATCCATACCAATGGAACCAACTACTGGTAAATGAAACAACACGGGTGAATTTCAGACACATTATCCTGAGTGAAAGAAGCCAGGCACAAAACACAACGTGTTATATAATTCATGTATATGAAATTCTAGAACAGGCAAAAGTAATCTATAGTGACTGAAAGCAGATCAAGTGGTTCTTGGGCAGGAAGGAGGTTGAACTGGGGGTTGAATGGGTGGGATTTGCATTTCTACCCCAGTTATACTGAACCAGAATCTACATTTTACCAAGATCTCCCGTGATTCTTATGTATGATAAATTTTGAGAACCACAGCTCTACTACTGGTTCTCAGACTTGGTCCCCAAGCACCTCCTGGGAACTTGTTAGAAATGCAAACTCTCAGCAGGGGTTCAAACTGAAATGAAGCCCTGCTCACAGTATAAGGTATTGGTAAGGCCAGACACACAGAAGTGCTCCAAACTCTCATTGGCCGGGCAGCCCTGTTGGAACCAGGCAGTCTCCCTCCTGCTCATCTTTTCTCATCCCAGACAGATGAGCAGGTGGCTGATCTTTCTGAGTCATTCAGCAAATTCCAACAGCCTCCTCATCTGAGACTTTCTGGTCTCCACTGGCCAAGATCTGAAAACCAAGCTTCCTTTGGACTGGAGAAAAGGGTAGTGAAATTCTAACACTTCCAGAGCCAATAAAGAGAATGCCAAGGACCAGACACCTACACTAACAAATAAAAAGCTTATGTTGAGTCTCCAGCAAATTTCATTTCTACAAATAACGCCACTGCCTTGGGGAACAGCAGAGATATTTGACTGGGTGGCAGCTGCACAAAGGGTGCTATTTAAAGACCCAGCTTTGCAGCCCAAGGACTCCACACTTAGGATTTGATTGGAAGGCAGAGAGAAGACAGCAAAACCGGAGAAATGACCAGATTTGGGGAAAAACATCACCGGGTGGTTGGCTGCTGACGTGAACCCTCAATATGTTAAATGAGCTCCTTTCAGTACAATTTTGTCTATCAATTTCTCTCTGTGTAAACTAAATGTGTTAATTCATAGAAAGTCCTTAGAACAGTGTCCAGCACATAGTGATTATTGGATGGAAACTGTCATTATTGTTATTATCTGTCCATTTACCTACCTATATAAATATAACCAGAGATGGAGACATATTCGTCTGTAATGATATGTTACCACCAAGTGGTAGAATTTAGAGTGATTCCATTTTTACTTTCTTTATATTTTTATGTAATCCATGAATTCTTTATAATGAACACAAATATTTTGTAAAAGCCAAAAGTCATTTTTCTGGGAGTGAAATGTGCAGGCTTTGGAGTCAGGCTTTGTAGATATAAACCCAACTCCACTGCTTAGTAGTTGTGGAACTTGAGCAAACTATTTACCCTCTCTGAATCTGTTTCTTTCCATATAAAATGGGGGTAATAGCTGCCTACCTTGTTGGGAAAGAGACCCTAGGTAGTGCAGACGGTTAAGCACTCAACTACTAGCTGAAATGTTCGCAGTTCAAACCTACCCAGAGGCTCCTTAAAAGACAACCTGGTGATCTGCTTGCGAAAACACTACAGAGCAGTTCTACTCTGCATGCATGCGGTCACCATAAATTGGAACCAATTCGATAGCAACCAACAACGACAACCTTGTTGGGTAGTGTTTTGATCACCTCCTCTTCTTCCTGTTGCCGAGGGAAGGATTCTTGCTCTAGGGCTAAGGGGATGACCAAACACACAACCTCTGACCCTGGACAGATGAGAATGACAGCAATTTATTAATCACATATATTCAAAGTCCAAGGGAGTAGGACACCATACGCCACACTGAGCTACGGTGAAGTTGTACTCAGGAACAGAGTGAATAATCAGGGCTTCTGGGAGGCAGGCTTTGTAGTAACAAGAGGGTGAGATGGCCACTGGTTCCTGTGGGAGGGTGTGATCGGCTTGTTTAAATAATTCCATGGGCTGGCAGGGAACTGAAGTTCATTATTTAGGTTAAGCAGGTACTGTGCCTATCCCCATGATAAGGAGAATGGTTTAGCTAGGGAATCTTATCTGTAAGAGCACATGGGGAGGGAAATTGGTAGTTAGGCCATTTAAGGGCTTTTCTTCAAATGGTTTTCCTCAGATGTCAAGGCACGCATAATGGTGAGCCTCAATGGTAGGCCTTATACAACAGGTTATGAGAATTAAAAAAAAAAAAAAGAGAGAATTACATGAGATAATTTAGGTAAAGGGTCTAGCGTGATACCTGACAGAAAGTAAGAGCTAAATGAATGATGACTGCTGTTACTAGCTACCACTTCTTTGTCATTTTGTCATACCGTGGTGGCTTGTGTGTTGCTGTGATGCTAGTAGCTATGCCACCAGTATTTCAAATACCAGCAGGGTTACCAATGGTGGAAAGATTTCAGCTGAGCCTCCAGACTAAGACAGACTAGGAAGAAGGACCTGGCTATCTACTTCTGAAAAAACTGGCCAGTGAAAATCAGACGAATAGCAGCAGAACATTGTCTGATAGACAGTGCCAGAAGATGAGTCCCTTAGATTGGAAGGCACTCAAAATACTACTGGGGAAGAGCTATCTCCTCAAAGTAGAGTTGACCTTAATGACATGGATGGAGTAAAGCTTTCAGGACCTTCATTTGCTGATGTGGCATGACTCAAAACGAGAAGAAATAGCTGCAAACACCCACTAATGATCAGAACATGGAACGTACAAAGTATGAATCTAGGAAAATTGGAAGTCCTCAAAAATGAAGCGGAAAGCATAAACATCAATATTCTGGGCACTAGTGAGCTGAAATGGACAGGTACTGGCCATTTTGAATCAGACTACTATGAGTTGGTCTACTATGCTGGGAATGACAAATTGAAGAGGAATGGCATTGCATTCGTTGTCAAAAAGAACATTTTAAGATCTATCCTGTAGTACAATGCTGTCAGTGATAGGATAATATCCATACTCCTACAAGAAAAACTAGTTAATACGACTATTACTCAAATTTACTCAATAACCTTTAATGCCAAAGATGAAAAAATGAATATTTTTACCAACTTCTGCAGTCTGAAATTGATCAAACATGCAATCAAGAGGCACTGATAAGTACTGGTGATTGGAATATGAAAGATGGAAACAAAGAAGAACTAGCTGTAGTTGGAAAATATGGCCTTGGAGACAGAGATGACATCAGAGATCCCACGACAGAATTTTGCAAGACCAGTGACTTATTCATTGCAAATACCTTTTTTCAACAACATAAATGGCAACTATACACGTGGACGTTGCCAGATGGAATACAAAGGAGTCAGTTTGACTACATCTGTGGAAAGAGACATAGAGAAGCTCAACATCATCAGCCAGAACAAGACCAGGGGCCAACTGCATAACAGATCATCAATTGCTCATATACAAGTTCAAGTTGCATATTAAAACAAGTCCACGAAGGCCAAAATATAACCTTGAGTATACATCACTTGAATTTAGAGACCATCTCAAGAATATATGTGACCCACTGAACACTAATGACTGAAGACCAGACAAGTTGTGGGATGACATCAAGGATATCATACATGAAGAAAGCAAAAAGTCATTGTTATGGATTGAATTATGCCCCCTCAAAAAATGTGTGTCAACTTGGCTAGTCCATGATTACCAGTATTGTGTAATTTTCCACCATTTTGTCATCTGATGTGATTTTCCTATGTATTGTAAATCCTACCTCTACGATGTTAATGAGACAGGATTAACAGCGGTTACGTCAATGACACAGGACCCAATCTACAAGATTATGTTGTGTTTTAAGCGAATCTCTTTTTAGATATAAAAGGAAGAGCAAGAAGAGAGACAGGGGTACTTCTACTACTAAGAAAGTAGTGCCAGGAGCAGAGTGTATCTTTGGACCTAAGGTCCCTGTGCTGAGAAGCTCCTGGATCAGTGGAAGATTGATGACAAGGACCTTCCTCTAGAGTCAAGACAGAGAGAAAGACTTCCCCTGAAGCTGACATTCTGAGTTTGGATTTCTAGCCTCCTAGACTCCTTTTTTTCTTTTTTTAAGACTTTTTTTTTAGACTCCTAGACTGTGACAGATTAAATTTCTCTTTGTTAAAGTGATCCACATGGGGTATTTCTGTTATAATAGCACTAGATAACTAAGACAGCCATTAAAAAGACAGGAAAGAAAGAAAAGGCCAAAATGGATGTCAGAAGACACTCTGAAACTTGCTCTGGAATGTAGAGTAGCTAAAGCTAAAGGAAGAAATGATGACATAAAAGAGCTGAACAAAAGATTTCAAAAGATGGCTTGAGAAGACAAAGTATTATAATGAAATGTGCAAAGATCTGGAGTTAGAAAATCAAAAGGGAAGAATATGCTTGGCATTTCTCAAGCTGAAAGAACTGAAGAAAAAATTCATCCTTTCTGTTGCAATATTGAAGGATTCTACGGGCAAGGTATTGAACGACGCAGGAAGTGTCAAAAGAAGATGGAAGGAATACACAGAGTCACTGTACCAAAAAAAATTGGTCGATGTTCAACCATTTCAGGAAGTAGCATATAATCAAGAACCAATGATACTGAAGGAAGAAGTCCAAGCTGCACTGAAGGCATTGGCAAAAAACAAAGCTGAGGAGGTGACAGAAAACCAATTGAGATTTTTCAACAAATGAATGCAATGCTGGCAGCATTCACTTGTCTATGCCAAGAAATTTGGCCAACCAATGGGAAGAGATCCATATTTGTACCCATTCCAAAAAAGGTGATCCAACAGAATGTGGAAATCATTGAACAATATCATTAATATCACACCCAAGTACAGTTTTGCTGAAGATAATTCAAAAATGGTTGCAGCAGTATATCAAAAGAGAACTGCCAAAAATTCAAGCTGGATTCAGAAGAGCATGTGGAACAAGGGGTATCATTGCTAATGTCAGATGAATCTCCGCTGAAAGAAGAGTATACCAGAAAGATGTTTATCTGTGTTTTATTGACTGTGCATTCGACTGTGTGGATCATAACAAATTGTGGATAACATTTCTCAGAATGGAATTTCCAGAACACTTCATTGCGCTTATGAGGAACCTGTACACAGACCAAGAGGCAGTTACTCCTACAGAACAAGGGGATACTATGTAGCTTAAAATCAGGAAAGATGTGTCTCAGGGTTGTATCTTTTCACCATACTTACTCAATCTGTATGCTGGGCAAATAATCCAAGAAACTGGACTATATGAAGAAGAACATGGCATCAGGACTGGAGGAAGACCCATTAACAATCTGTGATATGCAGGTGATGCAGCCTGGCTTGCTGAAAGTGAAGAGGATTTGAAGCACTTACCGATGAAGATCAAATACCACAGCTTTCAGTATGAATTATACCTCAACATAAAGAAAACAAAATCCTCATGACTGGGCCAATGAACCACAACATGATAAAAACAGAAAATACTGAAGTTGTCAAGGATTTCATTTTATTTGGATCCACGATCAACACATATGGGAACAGCAGTCAAGAAATCAAATAATGTATTACACTGGGCAAATCTGCTGCAAAAGACCTCTTTAAAGTGTTGAAAAGCAAAGAAGTCACTTTGAGGGCTTAGATGGGCCTGACCCAAGCCATGGTATTTTCAATCGCCTCCTATGCATGCGAAAGTTGGGCAATGAATAAGGAAGACTGAAGAATTGATGCATCTGAATTATGGTACTGGCGAAGAATATTGAATATAATATGGATTTCCAGAAGAACTAAAGAATCTGTCTTGGAAGAAGTACAGCCAGAATGCTCCTTAGAAGAGAGGATGGCGAGACTTCATCACATGTATTTTGGGCATGTCTTCAGGAGAGACCAGTCCCTGGAGAAGGGCATCATGCTTGGTAAAGTAGAGGGTCAGTGAAAAAGAGGAAGACCCTCAAGGACATGGGTTGATACAGCAGCTACGACAATGGGTTCAAACCCCATAGCAATGATTGTAAGAGTGGTGCAGGACTAGGCAGTGTTTTGTTCTATTGTACATAGGGCTGCTATGCGTCAGAACAGATTTAAGGGCGCAAAAAAATAAGAGCAACAACAAGCTGTTATTGGCAGCAGAAGTACTGGTGGCCAAGTTATTTCCTACTGAGGCAGGGGCTCTATTCACCTCGGTGTTCCTGGCATGTAGTAGTTACTCTGCAAACAGTTGATGGTTTATCTGGAGTTTATCTCAGGCATCTGACATGGGGTGGTGTCCTGTGAACATCATCTGGTACAGTAGAAAAAAGGCTGAAAAATCCTCAAGTACCTTCCCCCTCAAGGTCACGGATTGGGTCCTTCCAGTCCTTCTGGTGATTTGGAAGGAGAAGTCTTTTCTCCAAAGGTCTCAAGGCTCTGAGAAGATGAACACTTTAGAGGGTCCCGCAATTCCTCTTATACTCCCATATGATGGCCAGCCAGAAGCCAGAGTTATTTTTCTCCATGACCCTGTGCTGTTCTTCAAGAACTGTTGGCAAGTCCGTCCCAGGGGAATTTCTAATATTGCAAAAACCTCAAGTAGAAGTTTTGATGGTGAAAAATTATGGGGAAACTGCAGTCAGAGACCCATCAAGCGTGTGTGAGTGTGCTGGGGGATTGCATTCTTTGTTATGTCTAAAACAACCTTTTGGAAGGAGGGATTCCTCCATATATTTTCTCAGTGTTCTACAATAAACATGCATTCTTTAAAAAAGAAATAAAATCCTTGAAAAAAAAAATCATGCTCTTTGTAAACATGGCCCCAGGACTGTGGTGGCCACTTGGCCTGTGCTTTCTCCTTTTAGTCCCTATAGGATGCAGCACCTTATTAAAAGGAACAGCAGGACAGATGTGCCTGCAAACTTATCCCTGTTGTTCGAGACTGAATAAGCCCCAAGCCATTCACATTCATATATATATACAGTACACTGGCAATAATACTGTTGTTGTATTTTAAAATCCATTAATGCAATAAATATTTCTTGAGTGCCTATGTGCCAAGCACCATTTCAGGCTTCTTTTTAAAAAATTATTATCATTTACTTATTTATTGCTAAATCTGGCAACCCTACACTGGGGGTCCCACCAAAAAAGAACGCGGGGGCGGTGTATACAAATTATTCGGAGACACAGCAGCTATGGTGTGGCTCTAGTGACTACAAAAGTGACTGAGTATCAGCTACCGTAAATCTGACTCTGAATGTGACAGTGATGTGTGAGTTTAGTAGTGAAAGCAACTAATTGGGCAGTGACAGGCACAGCTGTATACCCTGTAGGGGCCTGCTAAATATTGGTTTGACAATGTGGCAGTGAAAGTCGCTGGGTGACAGTGACAGTGAAAACAACCGAAATGGTGACAGCTGGGCACACAGTCGGAGTGCTGTATTGTACAGACCTGTTTGAAGTTCATGGTCATTGACAGGGGTCGAAAATCACACAATGACAGTAAAAATGATTTACCGGATGACAGCAACAATGCGAGTGACAGTTCTGCCCCGTAGATTGAATGTGTAATTAAAAACTGTGATTGAGTAGCAGTCTGACATGACAGCTCTCAGAACTACTGAATGTTGACATTATGGATCTAACAGCTGTAACCACACAGGAAGCTCGACATTGTACTGAGATGACAATTTGGGTGGCATGACTGGCAGTGATAGACTGACAGTGTGAGGTTTCATGGGCCAGCACCGATGTGACTTAACTTGTCTGATACTGTCTGGATCTGACTTAATCCGTTTGGCTGTATGAAAGTGGCAAGGTGAGCTCCAACGTGGATGACGAAGTGAGTGAGAAGGAAACAGAGAGGCCAAAGAAAACTATGAATACGCTCCTCTCAAACCCGTAAATCCTAAATTCGGGATGACGGAGAGGCGGGATCAAAATGTTTTCAAGACACCTTGATTGGTGGACACTAGATCTGTCAGCCTATCACGTTCGACTGGCTCTGGATCTCTCCACCAATGAGAATGAGTCTGGGTACACGGCTCAGGTCACATCCTCGCTTTGCACGTGAAAACGTTGTTTTGGAAAAGTAAAAAGGAGCCATTTGTGTCTACTTTTTTGTCGTCCTTTGAAACAGGATCCTAAGACTACAGCTGCCCCAGCGGGGTCGGTGGAACTCCAGCAAAACTTTCCCAAGGGGGGGAGGGGCCGAGAGTCAGAGGTCAGAAAAGCCTAGCAACCGGCGGCCCCTCGGCTCCAGTGTCCTAGCATTGGCGGAGAGCGAGCGCGTGATGCGGTCCCGCCCCTCGCGGGTCCCGCCCCCGCCACGTGACTGTGGCGCCGGTGAAGGCTCCACCACCCCCTCCGCGCTTAGACCCCTTCCGCGCCGGCCTCAAAATGGCCGCCTCCTGGCGTCGGTGGCGCTGTTGAATGAGGAAAGCTTTATTGTTCCCCTCGGGCAGGAGTGTTCGTGTCTTCTATGGCGCTGTCAATAAAGAACGGCAGTTTGAATCGGTGCTGAACAGGTAACCATAGAAACGGGGCTGGGGCTCAGCGTGGAGACCCCCTCTGCAGCTGAGGCCCGAGATTAACCCATTAACCCGTTGCCGTAGAGTCCATACCGACTCATAGCGACCCTATAGGACAAAGTAGAACTGCTTTGTTGGGTTAGGCCGTATCTTTGGGGGAGGAGACTGCCACATATTTCTCCCGCTGAGCGGCTAGTGGGTTCGAACCGCCGACCTAAAGGTTAGCAGCCCCTCGCTTAACCACTGCACCACCAGGGCTTCTTCCTGAGGCCTGAGAGGACCCCTAAATGAGGTTCGTACAGAGACCCCCCTGGCGTGGCCACTCTGCGCGGACTCGCTCAACTCCCAGCCGCTTCTTTCTGTCCCAGGACGTAGATTTCTCCAGGGGCGGCCCACACCCTGAACCCTGGCCCCGCTGCACTGAGGCTGCTCCCCTCTTGGGGCCTGCCCTCGCCCACACCGCCCTCCCCTTCCCCCACGGGCTCGATGGAGGCCTCGTCTCGCTGCTCCTGCTGCTCGCAGTTGACTCCTCCGGAGTCCAGATCAGGCGTCGGCAAACTACGGCTGGGACGCGTTTCCCACCCTTCCACCCCATTTTTGTGTCCTGGGAGCTAAAACTGGCTTTTACATTTTAAAATATATATATGGTTGAAAAATTGTGATTGAGTGAGTGAAAAACAAAACAATAATAATATTACATAGAATTTGTGAGAGTACAGCGAATTTCAGTGTGCACAAATGAAGTTTTATTGGAATGCGGCCATGCTCTTTCATTGTCTATGGCTGCTGGCATGCTCCAAGGACAATAGTTTCGACAGACCTCGCTTGCCTTTGATCGCATGACCCGCAGAGCCGAAAATATTTGGCCCTTTACAGAATAAAGTATGCTGTCCCGGCGCTAGACGCAAGTAGACTGGGTGGGTCCTTGCTCTTTCAGCGATTCCTCCCGTTCAAAGGAATCGGAAACTTGAGTTACAACTGCACCGTGCGCCTAGAGCTTTTTAGTTGACAAAACATTTTTTTTCCATTGCCCCTTCTGGTCTTATTGACTTATTCCAAGTAGGAGTTGCTTGCCCTGCTTTGAACGGCAAAATACCTTCCTCCCAGCCTCTACTATAAGCCAGGTGCTTTATGTTTATATATTGTCATTATGCTAACAAAGCTTTCAAGTCGATGTTGCCGTTTTATATAAGAGGAGGAGGCGCAGAATTTGAGAGGTTAAGGTATTTAGGGGTGTGCTGGGTTATAACCAGCAGTGGTTGGATGCCAAAAATGGTTAAGATTGGCGGTTCATACCTACCCAGAGGCACTTCTGGAGTAGGCCTGGTGGTCTGCTTCTGAAAGGTAACAGCTCTGAAAATCCTGATGGAGCACTTCTACCGTACACACATGGGGTCATGAATGGAATGGCCTGGATGGCAACTAATAACAGGTTACATAACCAGTAGACAGCTACTGAGGAGTCAGTTCTGACTTATGGCGACCCCCGGTGTGTGAGAGTAGAACTGTGCTCTGTAGGGTTTTCTATGCCTTTTCTTGTGGGTGGGTTTGATCACTTTTCTGTCCCTTTCCACCACTCAGGACTTCTGTACTAGATTACCTTGTTGTTAGTTGCAAAGTGAGTCGGGCAAATTGAGCCCCCTGCTTGGTGACGATTGAAACCCTGGTGGCATAGTGGTTAAGTGCTACAGCTGCTAACCAAAGGGTCGTCAGTTCGAATACGCCAGGCACTCCTTGGAAACTCTATGGGGTGATTCTACTCTGTCCTATAGAGTCACTATGAGTTGGAATCGGCTCGACAGCACTGGGTATGGTTTTTGTTTTTTGCCTGGTGGCATAGTGGTTAAAGAGCTGTGGCTGCTAACCAAAAGGTTGGCAGTTCGAATCCACCAGGTGCTTCTTGGAAATTCTGTCCTGAAGGGTCACTATGAGTCAGAATCAACTCGATGGCAACAGGTTTTTTTTCTGGCCTGGTGGCCCAGGTCATACTGCTTCTGACTTGGTTCTTGTAAGCCTTCTCGCCTCAATTCTTCTTTCCTCAGTCTGGGATCGTTGGTTCTTCACTGGAATTATATCCAAATCTTTGTGCAGTTTATGGAGATTTTATTACAACCCCAAAGTGAAATTTTTCTCTACTTGGCTAAATCATCAAACTTTTGCTACCCCTTCTCCCCCCTTTTTAATTTAGATGCCTTTCCTCTAAGGCACTATTCATCACTAGTTTAACTGCAGAATGGTTTCAGAACACCCATGCTTGCATGCATTCGTTCACTGATCACTTGATGTTTGTTGACCACCTGCCATGTACCCGGGACAGTTCAAATCCCTGGAAATAATGGTGCTGAACAAAACCAACGTGATCTCTGCTCTTCCATGGAATTTAAATTCTAGAGGGGGCATGGACAGATGGTGTACAGTTAAACAAATAAAGATAATTTCAAATACAGCTGTTACAGCATCATCATAATAAAATTAGTAGTTAATATTTATTCCCATGTGCCAGGTGCTTCATTTACGTGGATTATCATTTAATCTTCACTCCAACATTATGACATACGTAGTATTAATACTCCTATTCTACAGATGAGGAATCTGAGATTTATAGACGAGAGATGTCCAAGGTTACATTGTTGATGCATAAGGGAGCTGGGATCTGACTCTAAACTGATTGCACTCACCCACTCACCACCCAGTATTGTTCCGTCTTATTTATTGTCTTCCCTATTAGTTTGGGAGTGGCAGGGAACACATCCTTTGCTCTTTTTGCATCCTCAGCTGCTAGCCAGTGCCCACAACCTGCTGTTTCTAGCTAGCTAAATATTAAATAAAGAAATCCAGGTCATTCACTGAGCAAATATTTAAATGCGTGCTATGTACCAGGTACTGCTGTACTGCCAAAAAAAAAAACCCATTGCCATTGAGGCGACTCAATTCCGACTCATAGCAACCCCATAGAGAGAGTTGAACTGCCCCATAGGTTTCCAAGGAGTGGCTGGTGGATTCGAACTTCTGACTTTTTAGTTAGCAGTCCTAGTCCTTAACCACTGTGCCACTGCTATGCCAAGCCCTAGGGATATCAAGGTGAGCAAGATGGACCTGGCCCTGCTTTCTGGAAGCTAAAACCTAAAGGCAAAAATAGTAAAGAAATTAATACAATTAAACCAAATTGTGTCAGCTGCGCAAAGGAAATAGAACAGTGCTGAGATAGGGACTGACCTGGGAGACCAACTTTTTACCTGGTTGATCAGGAAACCTCTCTTGAGCAGGATAGTTTAAGCTGAGACTTGTTGAGCGATGAGCCAGTTCAGCAGGAAGGGAAAAGGGACGCAAGTGAGGAAGAAGAACTTCAGCAGGTTCGGAGACCTTGGGGCGGGCAAGAACTTGGAGGTGGAGAACTGAAAGAGGCCAGTGATTGTGGCGTGGCTCAGGGCTTCACCAGGCTCCGAGTCCTGGGCCCTGCACCCAGCGTCACTGCTGCTGGGGCTGCCTGCCCTCAAGCAAGTTACAGATTAGTTGTCTGATCTGTAAAATGTGATAATGCTACCTTCTCAAAGGGCTGTGGTGTGGATTAAATAAGAGAAAATGTAGTAATAGGTTCCGTGTTTCTTGTTGTTAAACAGATTGCTGAATTCCAATTAAGGAAAGCTAAAAAAATTTGCCCCCAAATGAAAATTTATTTAAAGTGCTGAATAATAAAAATCCAGACGTGTTACTTCAACAGACAAAATTAAGGGGTGAAGGTGCTTTTTCTTTCCTTGAGGGAAGGGGAACACATCTTTTTTTTTTTTTTTAATGTTTCTGTTTAGAGAGGACCTCTCCAAATAGGATTTTTTTGTTTATTTGTGTTTTAACCAATTAAACAACCATCTCTGCAGAGCAGTTTTCAGCATTTTAGGGTTTTAAGCTTGTATTCCTTCATGGCAGCCGTGGGCATTTTCGCCAGGCATTCTGAAAATGATAGGCTGCTTCTAGTTGGTGGCCTTTTAAAAATTTGTTTGCAAATGACTTCAGGTTCCCTTCTGAAAGTTTTCAAAACAGTGTTGTATACTTCAAGGCAGAGTGTTGAATGCTTTCAAGCAAATAGCAAACTTTGGAGTAGGTAAAATAGGATGATGTTTGGGCTCATGAGCATGAAAAATTACAGTGGCAGGAATAAATCAAGGAACCTATGTAAGACCAGCAGTGTCAAGTTTTGCTTTAAATGGTTTCCAGTAACCATATCGCACATGTCATCAGAAGTTGTAATGCAACCCAGTAAATGAAGCGAGGAACTGGACAGAGAGTGGCATGTTAATGCAATGCTAAACAACAAGCCCTGAATTAAATTGCTATTTTAGGTTTGGGTGGGACCTTCGTATTTAAAGTTCTGCAGTTTTACTCTGTGATTTAGGTTTGTTGGGTTCCAGTAAAGAGTAGGTTTGAAGGATAATATAAAACTACACGAAGAACCATGGCATACCAATTTGTTTTTCAATCTATTTTATTTCAGTTCAAAGCGTCATTGCAGACAGGCAGCCCAGGAAAACAAGCCACACTTTGGCAACACTCACCTGCTTTTAGAGATTGAGGAAGACTGAGCATAACCAAGGTGTGGCTTGTTTTCTTGGACTGTCTGTCTGCAATAATGCTTTGAACCGAAATAAAATAGATTGAAAAACAAATTGGTATGCCCTGTTGCCTCATACTCTGTATTTACATTACCTTTCTGGAGTCCTGCCTGTACCAGCACCCTGGGGGAGGCAGTGACCCCTCAGCCTCTTTCAACTCTTCAGGAGAGTGAGCGCTTTGATTTTCACAAGAAAATTGAATCAGGATATGTGGTTTTCTATCTCCAATAGCCTGCCTTCTAAAGCCATCATCTCGATAATGTGGAGGAAGCAAACTTAGTAACCACATAGAGGAAAGAATTAAATATTAAGGGCATTTAAATTCAGAGATGGGATTGCCAGTTTCTTTAAGGCATGCGAAGGGTGTGGTATTTCATTTGCAGAGAGCGTGCAGTTTTGAGACTCCAGGAGCCCCCAGACAGAAGGGTAGAGAAAAAGCTAGCTTTCCTTATATTTCCCTAGTGTTACTTAACACCAAACCCTCAAAATCATGACACCAAGGACTTCATTTCCTTCGATAAACTGAATACATTTTAGCCGATCCACGTTGGGCAGAGATTGTTAATCTGGGGGAAACGGTTGGGTTGCTAGGGATCCAAGAACCTTTTGATGTTGCCTGCAAAATTGTGTGAATGTCGTTTTTCTGGGGAGAGAGCCCATTACTTTAATCAGATTGCAGAGATGTCCTTGACCCCTGAAAACGTATAGAGCCAACAACAAAATGTCACATATGCCCCCATGAACTGCAGTCCTGAAGAGAGTTTCCTAAAACCAGTTACTTTCCACTGGTCTGCGACCTTGACCTCAGAGTTTTGGAAGTGTCTTTTTTTTTTTTTGCCTGAAGTGGTCAGGCATAGTTGAATGTGTAAAATATAGATAAGTATCTACCCGATGAAGTGCTTCAGAAATACCCTGGAGATTGTTGTTTATCATGATTTTGTTGAATGTTTTACTTGAGACTGGTGAACTGTGGATGTATTGTCTAGGCTGTCTTGTTAGCAGACATCTTATTTGTTCTTCTGACAGGTGAAGAGCAGCAGAAGCCCAACACTTTGGCTCCAGGTACCAACTTCTTGCAGACGGAGTCAGTACTTCAGATTCAGGAAAAACAAACGCCTTGTCTTGAGTCAGTTCTGACTCATAGTGACCCCATAGGACAGAGTAGGACTGCCTCATAGGGTTTCTAAGGAGTGGCTGGTGGATTTAAGTTGCTGACCTTTTGCTTAACAGCTGAGCTCTTAACTGCTGTACCACCTCTGGAAAGTGGGGTTAAAGGGAAAGAGTTGGGGGAGAGGGAGTTAGACTGAAGGAGGCAGGCACAGAGGAGTGAAGAATAGGCTGCTTCCCCCCCTTGTCCGGAAGGTCCTCTGTATCTGTGAAAGTAAAGAGCTTCCATCTTGAGACTGCACTTATCTCTGAACTTACCTAATGCTTTGGTGGTGGTGTTAGCAACCCAGACTCATGGTGACCCCATGCACAATGGAACCAAACACTGTCCTGTCCTGTGCCATCCCCATGATTGGTTGTGGATCGGACCGTTGTGATCATAGGATTTTCATTGGTCAGTTTTCGGAAGTAGATCACCAGGCTTTTCTTCCTAGCCTGTCTTAGTTTGGAAGCCCACTGAAACCTGTTCAACATCGTAGCAACATGCAGGCCTCCACTGACAGAAGGATGGTATCAGTGCATGAAGTGCGCTGAGCAGGAATCAAACCCGTGTCTCACACATGGGAGGAGATGATTCCACCATTGATAATTCTACCACCAGTGTCCTTTATCTGATGCTGTTGTTGTGTTGTTGTGTCATCTAGTTGATTCTGACTCATAGCAACCCTATAGCACAGAGTGGAACTGTCCCAAAGGGCTTCCTAGGCTGTAATCTATGGGAGCTGATTGCCAGGTCTTTCTCTTGCAGAGCAGCTGGTGAATCTGAACTGCTCACCTTTTAGTTAGCAGCCACTAGGACCCTCTGAAAAAGTGAATTCATAGATGTAATTTCTGGTTTTAGTACTACCTGAAGGGAAATAAAAGGAGGGAAATACCCTTTAAATCTTAGAATGTTTTGCAAAAATGGGACCTCAGTAGAAAACAGCTATAGGCCAGATGTTTGTTTGGCCCACATAGTGTTTAAAAACATTTTTTAAATTAGTTGTTTATATTTAAACATTAGAGATTTTAAGTAAAAATCCAGATTTCCAGGATCCCTTGAAAATGTGGAGGTCCTGCTAACCACATTGGGGCAGGGCCAGGTAAGCTGCTATCCTTTTTGGTTCTGACAGGAGGTCTCTAGTTTTCTATAGTCCCCAAGTGTCACTCATGTACGTTATCTGTCCGAACCCTGGAGTGACCTCTGCTATAGGCCTTAGGGTCTGGTTCTGGGACAGGACCAAACAACAGAGGATGCTTTATGAAGGGGAGGATCCAAGACAGATAGCAGAGATTAGACAGAAAGGATTACAGGTGTAAATAATAGGCTCCAAATACTGGTTATTTGAATGTGTGTGTTAAAAAAAATAAAAAAGTGAACAGTATGTGATTCTATTTCTGACTTTGAGAAAATATTGTAAATAGTAATGTAACCCACTAGTTTTGTCTGTTTCTTGGCTTTCTAGAACTCCGACTTAACTTTGGCTCTTCATTATTGACTCCTGTAGCTCCTTGTTCCCACTAGCTTTGGAAGATGGTGTCAGGGGCTTTGGCAGCAGCGAACCTGCCATCTTGCTTCCATCTGGTACTTCTTCTAGTCTCAGTGGATGGCCCCACAGAGTTGCCAAAGGCAGAAACCTGGGAGTTGTTCCATATTTTTTCCCTTCTTTCAGCCACCCTCTTACCCCCAAATGGCACACATCATTAGGCTCCAAGCTTTCTCCAAGTTAGACTCCAAGTTTTTTCTCCTCCGTTGGTTAACGCTGCTATAATCTCTTGTCCTGGACGACTGCAATAGCCTCCTAGCTGCTTAGCTGGCCCCCACTTTATTCCTCTCCAATCCATTTGCTATGCTGTAGCCAGTGATCTTTATAAAGTGCAGACCTGAACGTGTCACCCCCTTGCTTAAAACCCTTCCATGGCTGTCCTGCACCAGGAATAGTGCAGTTCTTGGCTTGGCATGTACTATCCTCAAGCTCTGGCTGTGCCTGTCTCTCAAGCCTCATCTCCTAGTGCTCCCTGCACTCCCCTCTACCCTCTGTTTGGGCACCAGTCACACATGCTGTATGGGCCATAGAGCTGCCATCCTTCCTGGGACCAGTGGGCCACGCTGTCGAGCTTCAGTGTTGCTCAGGCTTTGTCTGAGCATCCTCATAACAAAGGATGCTGCCAGAGTTGTGGATTTTTGCCCATGTGATAGGTGAGAAATAATACTTCAGTGTGGTTTTAATTTATTTTCTCTTTTTATACAATAAAGGATATCTGCCCATTGTCTGTGGTATAAGCTGCAAAAATTTTTTTTTCAGTTTGTCATATGCTTGACTTCGCATATGTTGTTTTATTACTATACAAAAGTTTTAAATCTTTATATAATTATGTTTATCAATCTTACCCTGTATTGCTTTGGATTTTGAGTCATAATTAGGAAGTTTGCCCCACTCTCAATGAATGAAAAATTTTCCTCTGTGTATGGTTTCACTTTTTTTTTTTTTTTTACATTTAAGACTCTGATCCTGTTGGGACTTATCCTGGCATTTGGTTTGAAGAAGAATCCAATTTTATCTCTTTCCAAATGACCAGCTAGGTGTCCCAACAAGATTTATTAAAAGCTTATCTTTTCTCCACTGATTTGAGATGCTGTCTTTATCGAATACTAAACTTGTATATATACTTGGGTCTCTTACTGTTTGGTTCCATTGGTTTGATTGTTAGTTCATATGCCATTGCAAGACCATCTTAATGTTAGAGGCTTAACATCTGGAAGGACCAGTTCTTTCATATTGCTCTTTCTTGGGGTTTTCCTGGCTGTTTTTGCTTATTTATTCTGCTTATGAAATTTATAATCACTTTGTCTAGTTTCAGCAGGAAATAACTCGCTGGTGTTTTTATTGGGATTATGTTAAATTTATAAATTAGGGAGAGCTGACATCTTTATGACGTTGAATCTTCCTATCCAAGATTTGTCTTTTCATTTGCCGAAGGCTACTTCTGTAATTTTTTTTTCAGAAGTGTTTTATGGTTTTCCTTATATAAATTTTATATGTTCTTCTTAGGTTTTAGACCTTCATTCTTAACTTCCTGAAAAAATAATTCCTTTTATAATCTCTCTAGATCTCAGAGTTGTACATACTCACATACTCAAAACTTTTTGCATTACTTCAGATGGTTCATTGACCCCTACTGCCCCACCCCAAGCCCATCACATTATATTGTCCCCTTAAGAAACTCATCTGTTGTTTGTCTGTCTTTCTGCTCATATTCACTACCTAGCACTGTGTCCTGCATGCAGTAGACAGCCAGTACATATTTGTTGAATGGATGAACCAGGCATTAAGGGAAAAAGGAAAGTGGGTAAAAGAGTGAGAGGCAGCACTAGACCTGTGTTTAGGAAAGTTGTCCTTGTCGTACAGATGCTCAGATATCCCTAAGACTGTAGTCACTAATGCATTTATTTATAGTATTTTGCCCTCCTCATTACCCTCATCCCAGAACTTTAAAAAAATACCATGTTGATAATAAACCGAAAAAAGAAAAACCAAACCATTGCAATTGAGTTGATTCCAATTCATAGTGACCCTATAGGACAGAGTAGAACCGCCCCAAAGCGTTTCCAAGGAGCAGCTGGTGGATTCAAACTGCCCACCTTTTGGCTACCAGCCAAGCTCTTAATCACTGTGCCGCCAGGGCTCCTTGATAATAATAGTTGCCACTTACAGAACACCTACAAAGTGCCAGGCACTGTACTAGGTGTTTTACATAATTACTTCATGTAATCCTCACAGCAGCTAAGCCATAAGTACTGTAACCCTCATAAAACAATTATTTTGGAAATTTTTAAACATTTAAAATGTAATGAGAGTAACATTATGAACACCCGTGCACATGTTCACTCCATTTTACGCTTGAAGAAACAGGCTTTGGAAGGTTAAGTAACTGAAGGTTTAAAGCTAAAGGCAAGTTTAGAACCCAACTCTTTATAGCTCCGTATTAAGGTTGTTTTTCAAACTTTCAGCTATCACTGGCCAGGGAAAAGTAGAATGCAAGGGAGGAGATGGTAAAGAGCCACTCTTCTAAACTCCAATAGGCAGTATTTTTTTTTTCTTCCAGATTTTATTTATTTTGTTACTGACAATATACACAGCAAAACATACACCAATTCAACAGTTTCTACGTGTACAATTTAGTGATGCTGATTACATTGTTCGAGTTGTGCAACCATTCTCACCCTCCTTTCTGAGTTGTTCCTCCCCCTTTAACATAAACTGGCTGTCCCCTAAGGTACCTGTCTAATCTTTCGAATTGCTGCTGTAAATTTGATCCCATATAACCAAACCCAAGCCCACTGCTGTCAAGTCTATTCTGAATCATAACTGCCCTATAGGACAGAGTAGAACTACCCCACAGAGCTTCCAGAGTTGTAAATCTTTAAGGAAGCAAACTGCCATATCTTTTTCCCACGGAGTGACTGGTAAGTTCAAGCCACTGACCTTTTGGTTAGCAGCCAAGCACTTTAACCTCTGTACCACTAGGGCTCCCTGATCACATATAGATAGTTCTTTTTTTTTTTTTTTTTATTGTACTTTGGATGAAGGTTTACAGAACAAACTAGCTACTCATTAAACAGTTGGTACACATATGGTTTTATGACATTGGTTAACAACCCCACGACGTGTCAACACTGTCCCTTCTCAACCTTGGGTTCCCTATTACCAGCTTTCCTGTCCCCTCCTACCTTCTTTCCTTGCTCCTGGGCTGGTGTGCCTCTTTAGTTTCATTTTGTTTTATGGGCCTGTCTAATCTTTGGGAAAAGGGCTAACCTCTGGAATGACTTCATTCTGAGCTAAAAGGGTGTCCAGGGCCATACTCTCGGGGTTTCTCCATTCTGTCAGGCCAGTAAGTCTGGTCTTTTTTTGTGAGTTAGAATTTTTTCTACATTTTTCTCCAGCTTTGTCCAGGACCCTCTGTTATGATCTCTGTCAGAGCAATCGGTGGTAGCTGCGCACTATCTAGCTGTCCTGGACACAGTCTGTTGAAGGCCATGGTAGATGTGGTCCATTAGTCTGTTGGACTAATCTTTCCCTTGTATGTTTAGTTTTCTTCATTTTTCCTTGCTTCCGAAGGGGTGAGGGCAGTGGAGTATCTTAGATGGCTTCTCACAGGCTTTTAAAACCCCAGATACTACTCACCAAAATAGACTGCAGAACATTTTCTCTGTAAACTATGTTACACTGACTGAGCTAGATGTTCCCCGAGACCATGGCCCCCACAGCCCTCACCCTAGTAATTCGGTCCCTCAGGGAGTTTGGATGTATCTATGAAGCGTCCATGACCTTGCTTTGGGCAAGTGCTGGTTTTGCCAGTATTATGTACTGTCTTGCCGTTCACCAAAGTTACCACTTATCTCCCACAGAGGTAGTTCTTAAAAGAGCATAATGCTAAAGGCGGACCTTTTTTCACTAGTTAAATAAGTTATTGTTTGGCTTTAAGATGACTTTAGGGGATATTTTTGGTTTAAGGTTTAAAGATTATCTTAGGGCAGTAGTTGCAGGGGTTCATCCACCCTACATGGCTCCAGAAAGTCTAGAGTCCATGAGAATTTGAAATTCTGTTCTGCATTTTCTCCCTTTTGATCAGAATTCTTGTATGGGATCATTGACCAAAATGCTCAGTAATGGTAGCCAGGCACCATCCAGTTTTTCTGGTCTATTGGCAAAGGATATAGTTGTTCATGGAAGCAATTAGCCATATGTTCCTTATCTTCCTCCTATTCCTTTTTCTCCTCCTTCCTCTGTTGCTGCAGATGAATAGAGACCAATTGTCGTGCTTTAGACGGCTGGTTGCAAGCTTTTAAGACCCCAGGCACTATGCAGCAAACTAGGAGGTAGAACAGAAGCATTAAAAAATTATTAGGCCAGTTAACTGGGATGTACCATGAAACCATAACCCTAAACCACTAACCAAAGAACCAAATCCCATGACGTTTTTGGTTATACATAAGCAACCTCAGCAGCTCCTTTTTTTTTCTGTTATAAATATATCATACAACTTTTGCCAATTGAACTTTTTACAGGTGTGCAACTTACTGATGGCAATTACAGTAATCAGCTTAATCAGTTAAGCTTAATCAGTGCAATTTTTCCATCACTGTTAACCCGCCTTTCCCCCCTCCCTCGTGTCCCTGGTAACCACTAATAAACTTCGGTCCCTATACATTTGCCTTTTCTTGTCTTTTTATGTAAATGAGGTCATACAATATTTGTCCTTATGCGGTTGGCTTATTTTGCTTAGCATAATGTCTTCAAGCTCCAACCATACTGTAGCATGTACCAAGACTTCATTTCTGCTACCGGCTGAGTAGTATTCCATGGTATGTATATACCACATTTTGTTTATCCATTCATCTGTTGATGGGCATTTAGGTTATTTCCACCTTTTGGCTATTGTGAATAGTGGTGCAGTGAACATTGGTGTACAAGTTTTTGTTTGAGTCTCTGTTTTCAAGTCTTTTGGGTATAAACTTACAAGTAGAATTGCTGGGTCATGTGGTAGTTCTAGTTTTAGTTTTCTGAGGAACCACCATACTGTTTTCCACAATGGCTGTAATGTTTTACATTCCCACCAGCAGTGGATAAAAGTTCTCATTTCCCCACGTCCTCACCAACCTTTGTTCTTTTCTGTTTTTTTTTTGATCTTACCAAAAAACCTGTTGCCGTTGAGTTGATTCCGACTCATAGTGACCCTGTAGAACAGAATAGAACTGCCCTATAGGGTTTCCAAAGAGTGGCTGATAGATTCAAACCTCCAGTCGTTTGGTTAGCAGCCATAGCTCTTAACCACTGTGCCACTAGGTTTAAAATGGGAGTGAATTGGTATCTCATTGAGGTTTTGATTTGCATCTCTCTGATTGCTGATGAGGCTGAGCATCTTTTCATGTGTTTGGTAGCCACTTCAGTGTCTCCTTTGGTGAAATGTCTATTCAAATCCTTTGACCATTTTATGATTGGATTATTTGGGTTTTTTTGTTGTTGTTGTCAAAGTTTTATATATATTTTGGTTATTAGATTCTGATCAGATAATGGTTTCTGAAGATATTCTCCCAGTCGGTAGCTTGTCTTTTCACTTTTTGGTAAAGTCTTTTGGTGAACAAATTTTTTTGAGGTCCCATTTGTTTATTTTATCTTTTGCCATTTGTGCTTTTGTTATTATATTAGATAAGCTGTTGTTGAAAGCCAGGCCAGACAGCTTTGCCTCTGCTTATTATTCTAAGAGGAAACCCTGGTGGTGTAGTAGTTAAGTGCTACAGCTGCCAACCAAAAGGTCAGCAGTTCGAATCTGCCAGGCACTCCTTGGAAACTCTATGGGGCAGTTCTGCTCTGCCCTGTAGGGTCGCTATGAGTCGAAATCAACTCGACTGCAGTGGGTTTGGTTTTTTTTTTCAGGTTATTCTAAGAATTTTATGGCTTTAGTTTGTACATTTGGGTCCTTAATCCATTTGAATTTGTATTTGTGTATAGTGTGAGACATGGATCTTGTTTCATTTTTCTGCATGTGAAAATCCAATTTTCCCAATACCGTTATTGAAGAGACTCTTCTTTCTTCATCAGATGGACTTACCACCCTTGTCAAAACTCAGCTGACCATAGATGTGTGGGTTTATTTCTGGATTCTTAATTTTTTTCCACTGGTCTATGTGTCTCTTGTTATACCAGCTTTAGGCTGTTTTGATTACTGTAGCAGTATGTTGTTATTGTTGTTGTTAGGTGCTGTCAAGCTGGTTCTGACTCATAGCGAACCTATGCACAACAGAACAAAACACCGCTTGGTTCTGCACCATCCTTACAACTGTCGTTATGCCTGAGCTCATTGTTGCAGCCACTGTGTCAGTCCACCTCTTTGAGGGTCTTCCTCTTTTCCGCTGACCCTGTACTTTACCAAGCATGATGTCCTTCTCCAGGGACTGATCCCACCTGACAACATGTCCAAAGTATGTAAGACGTAGTCTTGCCATCCTTGCTTCTAAGGAGCATTTTGGTTGTACTTCCTCCAAGACAGATTTGTTATTCTTTTGGCAGTCCATGCTATATTCAATATTCTTCGCCAGTACCACAATTCAAAGGCGTCAATTCTTCTTCAGTCTTCCTTATTCATTGTCCAGCTTTTGCATGCATATGATGCAATTGAAAATACCATGGGTTGGGTCAGGTGCACCGTTGTCTTTAAGGTGACATCTTTGCTTTTTAGCACTTTAAAGAGGTCCTTTGCAGCGGATTTGCCCAATGCGGTGCGCCTTTTGATTCCTTGACTGCTGTTTCCATGGGTGTTGATTTGTGGATCGAAGTAAAATGAAATCCTTGACAACCTCAATCTTTTCTGTTTATCATGATGTTGCTAATTGGTCCAGTTGTGAGGATTTTTGTTTTCTTTATGTTGAGGTATAATCCACGCTGAAGGCTTTGGCCTTTGATCTTCATCAGTAAGTGCTTCAAATCCTCTTCACTTTCAACAAGGAAGGTTGTGTCATCTGCATAACACAGGTCGTTAATGAGGCTTCCTCCAATCCTGATGCCCGTTCTTCTTCATATAGTCCAGCTTCTCGAATTATTTGCTCAGTATAACAAGTCCACGAGAGCCAGAATACAACCTTGAATATATCCCACCTGAATTTAGAGATCATCTCAAGAATAGATTTGATGCATTGACCACTAATGACTGAAGACCAGATGACTTGTGGAATGATATTAAGGACATCATACGTGAAGAAAGCAAGAGGTCATTGAAAAGACAGGAAAGAAGGAAAAGACCAAGATGGATGTCAGAAGAGACTCTGAAATGTGCTCTTGAACATCGAGCAGCTAAAGCAAAAGGAAGGAATGATGAAGTAAAGGGATTTCAAAGGGCGTCTCAAGCAGATAAAGTATTAGGATGACACGTGCAAAGACCTGGAGTTAGAAAACCAAAAGGGAAGAACACGCTCGGCATTTCTCAAGCTGAGAGAACTGAAGAAAAAATTCAAGCCTCGAGTTGCAGTAGTGAAGGATTCTATGGGGAAAATAATAAATGACATAGGAAGCATCAAAACAGGATGGAAGGAATACACAGAGTCATTATACCAAAAAGAATTAGTCGACATTCAACCGTTTCAAGAGGTGGCATATGATCAGGAACTGATGGTACTGAAGGAAGAAGTCCGAGCAGTGTCGGAGGCGTCGGTGAGAAACAGGGCTCCAGGAATTGATGGATATGAATTGAGATGTTTCAACAAATGGATGCAGCACTGGACGTGCTCACTCATCTATACCAAGAAATATGGGAGACAGTTCCCTGGCCAGCTGACTGGAAGAGGTCCATATGTATGCCTCTTCCCAAGAAAGGTGATCCAGCTGAATGCAGAAATTATCAAACAATATCATACGCAAGCAAGATTTTGCTGAAGATCATTCGAAAGCGGCTATAGCAGTATGTGGACAGGCAACTGCCAGAAATTCAGGCCGGATTCAGAAGAGGGCGTGGAACCAGGGATATTATTGCTGATGTCAGATGGATCCTGGCTGAAAGCAGAGAATACCAGAAGGATGTTTACCTGTGCTTTGTTGCCTAGGCAATGGCATTCAACTGTGTGGATCATAACAAATTATGGATAACATTGCGAAGAATGGGAATTCCAGAACACTTAATCATACTCATGAGGAACCTGTACATAGATCAAGAGGCAGTTGTTGGGACAGAACAAGGGGGTACTGCGTGGTTTAAAGTCAGGAAAGGTGTGCATCAGGGTTGTATCCTTTCACCATTTCTGTAGCTGTATAGTATGTTTTAAAATCAGGAAGTGTGAGTCCTACTCCTTTGTTCTTCTGTTTCAACATTGTTTTAGCTATTTGAGGTCTGTTGCCATGCCATATAAAGTTAAGGATTGGTTTTTCTGTTTGTGTAAAGAAGGCTGTTGGAATTTTGATCAGGATTATACTGAATCTATAGATTGCTTTGGGTAGTATTGACATCTTAACAATATTAAGTCTTCCAATCCATGAACACGGAACATCTCTCCATTTATTTAAGCCTTCTTGAATCTCTTTCAGCAGTGTTTTATAGTTTTCATTCTCTAAGTCCTTCACATCCCTAGTTAGATTTATTCCTAGGTATTTTATTATGTTAGGTCCTATTGTGAAGGGAATCGTTTTCCTCATTTCCCTTTCAGATTTCTCAATGCTCATGTATAGAAACCCAACTGATTTTTGTTTGTTGACCTTGTACGTTGCAACTTTGCTAAATTCTTCTACTAGGTCTAGAAATTTTCTTGTGTACTCTTTGGAGTTTTCAGTTTATAGAATCATGTCATCCACAAATAGAGGTAATTTTACTTCTTTCCTAATCTGTACATCTTTTATTTCTTTTTCTTATTGCTCTGGCTAGGAGTTCTAATACAATGTTGAATAGAAGTGGTGAGAGCAGGCTCCCTTGTCTTGTTCCCGATTTTAAGGGGAAAGTTCTCAGTCTTTCTCCGTTAAGTATAACGTTGGCTGTTGGATTTTCATATATACCCTGAATATTATTAAGGACTTTCCCCTCTATTCCAGTCTTCTTTAGGGTTTTCATCAAGAAAGGGTGTTAGATTTTATCAGATGCTTTTTCTGCACCTATAGAGATAATTATGTGGCTCTTTTCCTTTGTTCTGTTGAGGTGGTGTATTACATTGTTTGATTTTCTAATGTTGAACCATCCCTGCATTTCTAGAATAAAATCCCACTTGGTCATGGTATATGACTCTTTTAATATGCTGTTGAATTCTGTTCGCTAATATTTTGTTGAGAATTTTTACATCTGTATTCATAAGAGATAATTGGCCTGTAGTTTTCTTTTTCTGTGGTGTCTTTGTCTGGTTTGGGTATCAGAGTTTTGTTTGCTTCATCCAAACAGGTAGTATTATATTTAGTTTCCTTTTCTCCTAATTCAAATCCCAAATACTTCCCTCACTGTTTGCCTTTCTCTTTCTTTACTACTTCTCTATGTCCCCTGCTCACTCTTCCCCTTTTTCTTCCTGTTCTCTAGCTTTACTGGTACAATCAGATATTAGTTGATTTTCAAAGGCAAGCTGCTGTTTTGAGTATCTAGTTCCAAGCTTGGCATCATAGTAGGAACTAACAAATTTAAATTAAATAACAGTGAACCTTACTATTCTTCTTCATTTAGCCCACAGGTTTGGCATGGTACTGTAACTACTGCAAGTGCCCAGAACCCCTGGCAGTCATTAATCTGACCACCCTAGATGGAAGCTGCTCATTCGGCTGGCACTGTGCCGTCAGCTGCCCTCAGTTCGTCAGGTAAAACCGGAGGGAGACTTTCTCAGGTCAAAGTCCAAGACAGCAGAATAATTGGCCCCTAGAGTGCTGGATTTTTTTTCCTGGGCTGCAAAATGTTGAGGACAAAATTTTCCATGTCTTCCTTTGAACATATTTGAGCATATACAATGGAATCCCATAGGCTCTTTCCCAAAGCTAACGGCAATAGAGAAGTTATTATTCCCTTTCGCGTTTGTGTGTGTGTGTGTGTTAGCTACTTAAATTCACCCTCTACTAGAGAAAGATAGAGATAAAAAGAATTCCCACTTCTTCAAAGACAAAAGAAAAAACTTCCAACTCATGGAGGAATATGGAGTTCATTTGTGAAATATACACAGAGGTTGTTATGGATTGAATTGTGTCCCCCCAGAATATGTGTTGTAAATCCTAACCTCTGTGTCTGTGGCTGCTAACTGAAAGGTTGGTGGTTCGAACCCACTAGCTGCACCATGGAAGAAAGATGTGGCTGTCTGCTTCTGTAAAGATTTACAGCCTTGGAAACCATATGGGGTAGTTCCACTCTGTCCTGTAGGGTTACTATGAGTTGGATTCGACTCCAGGGCAGTGGTATGCCTGTGGTTATAATCCTATTTAAGAATGGTTTGTCTTAGTTATATTAATGAGACAGAATTAGCATAGGGTATGTTTTGAGTCAGTCTCTCTCGATATGAAAGAGATTAAACAAGCAAGCCAAAGCAGTAGAGATGGGGTTAAGATAGATGTCAAAACACATGAGGCTAGCCTAAGAGTGGAAGCTCAGAAGAGACAAGGACCTTCCTCTAGGGCTGACAGAGAGCCTTCCCCTAGAGAAGGTACCCTGAACTTGGATTTCTAGCCTCCTAAACTCTGAGAAAATAAATTTGTTTCATAAAGCTACCCATTTGTGGCATTTCAGTTATAGCAGCACTGTATAACTAAGCAGAGATCTGCTGAAGGCTGGGGGATCTGAGTACAGGTCGTTGGTCTCTGTGTTATAAACTCCTAAGTCTGTCTTTAAATCTAATTTGAATGTAAATTGGCACAGTTGGATACCATTCATATCTAATGTCAGTTAGTCAAATGTTTGTCTTAGTATGTAGTATATAGTGTACCTTTCTATGCATAAAAACGTGAAAGAAGCATTTCTAGATACACTAAAACATCTTTGACATAATAATACAGTAATAATAATAATATTATGTTTTAATGCGCACTGCAAAATAGTATCTGTTTGTTATTACAAACCCTTGGTGTGTATCTAGAGTTTCTAAAATAATAGGCTTTCTAGGGGTTGGTTCATAACTTGGGGTTGTACATGAGTCAGATGTTCATAACCTGGGGACTGCCCGTAGTGTAATAGGACAGTGCTGCAGGAAGCTGGGCCTCGCAAGTCTCTTTAGGGCTTCTGGTTCGGAACTACCAGATAGAAGAAAAGAAGGATTTTAAACTGAAAGTGGCCTCTTCTTGCCAGCCGAACTCTAAGCTTCTGGAGAGCAGGAATCATGCTGAATTTCCTTTCCAGATAGTGTCTAGCCTCAGGTAAGGGCATTTGGCTGAGCTCACAGACAAGCTGCTGGACGGACTGGTACACGCTGTCTACTGACTAGGACTGGAAACTGGGCCTTGGAGCCATGCTGGGTCTGCGTGGGCATCTGCATCCCTTAGCTACGCCATTTACCAGCTGCAGGCCTGGTACAAGTCAGGGGACTTCGAGAGAGAGAGGGAGAGTGCATGTGTGTGGTGCCTCACATAGCACAGAGTAACCAAAAAAAAAAAAAAAAAACAAACCCTTTGCCATTGCAGCGATTCCGACTCACAGCAACCCTATAGAACAGAGTAGAACTGCCCCATAGGGTTTCCAAGGAGCAGCTGGTAGATTCGAACTGCCGGCCTTTTGGTTAACAGCCAAGCTCTTAGCCACTGTACCACCAGGGCTCCAGCACAGAGTAAGTAAGCTTTAAAAAATGTTATCTGCTTTTACTTAAAAAAAGAAAACACTTTATTTACTATGTATTTTTGCATCTCTGAACAGAGAAAAAAAAAATAGTAGGGTTAAGACTCTAGGATTAAGAGCTTCATTGCTCTTTTAATTGTCAGCTTGGGCAATATAAAATATAACTTCATGGCTCCGGAGCCAGACAGCATGGGTTCGTTTACTGACTCTACCACTCATGGGCTTTGTGATTTTGGGCAAGTCATTTAATCTCTTCAGGCATCTGTTCCTCAGTTGAAAGTGGAGTTAATAATAGTAACTACCTCACAAGTCTTACAGAATTGTATAAGGCCATCCAGGTGAAGTGCCTGACATAGTGCCTGGCACGTAATGAATGCCCAATAAATGTTTCAACAAATGGACGAAATGCTGGAAGTGCTCACTCATCTATGCCAAGAAATTTGGAAGACAACTACCTGGCCAACCTACTGGAACAGATTCATATCTGTGCCCATTCCAAAGAAATGCAAAAATTATTTAACAGTATCATTACTATCACATGCAAGTAAAATTTTGCTGAAGATAATTCAGAAATGGCTGCAACAGTAAATCCAACAGGGAACTTCCAGAAATCAAGCTGGATTCAGAAGAGGACATGGAATGAGGGATATAATTGCTGATATATTATGGATCTTGGCTGAAAGCAGAGAATACCAGAAAGATGTGTACCTGTGTCTTATTGACTATGCAAAGGTATCTGACTATCTGGATCATGACAGATTATGGATAACATTGCGAAGAATGGAAATTCCAGAACTTTTCATTGTACTCATGTGGAATCTGTACTTGGACCAAGAGGCAGTCGTTTGAAGAGAACAAGGGGATACTGCATGGTTTTAAAATCAGGAAAGGTGTGCATCAGGGTTGTATCCTTTCACTGTACTTATCCAATCTGTATGCTGCTCAAATAATCCAAGAAGCTGGACTGTGTGAAGAAGAATGGGGTCATTAGGATTAGAGGAAGATTCATTAACAACCTGCAATATGCAGATGACACCATCTTGCTTGCTGCAAGTGAAGAGGACTTGAAGCACTTACTGATGAAGATCAAAGACCACAGCCTTCAGTATGAATTACACCTCAACATAAAGGAAAGAAAAATCCTCACAACTGGACCAGTAAGCAACATCATGATAAACAAAGAAAAGACTGAAGCTGTCAAGGATTTCATTTTACTTGGATGCACAATCAACACCCATGGAAGCAGCAGTCAAGAAATCAAAAGACGCAATGCATTGAGCAAACCTGCTGCAAAAAGACCTCTTTAAAGTGTTCAAAAGCAAAGACGTCACCTTGAGGACTAAGGTGCGTCTGACCCAAGCCGTGTTATTTTCAGTAGTATCATATGCATGCGAAAGCTGGACAATGAATGAGGAAAACCGAAGAAGAATTGATGCCTTTGAATTATAGCATTGGTGAAGAATGTTGAATATACCATGGACTGTCAGCAGAAGAAACAAATCTGTCTTGGAAGAAGTACAGTCAGAATGCTCCTTAGAAGGGAGGATGGTGAAACTTTGTCTCAAGTACTTTGGACATGTTGTCAGGAGGGATCAGCCCCTGGAGAAGGTCATCATGCTTGGTAAAGTAGAAGATCAGTGAAAAAGAAGACCATCAACAAGGTGGATTGACACAGGGGCTCCAACAGTGGGCTCAAACATAGCAAGGGTTGTGACGATTGCTCAGGACTGGGCAGTGTTTCTTTCTGAGTACATAGGGTTTCTGTGAGTCAGAACCACCTTGACAGCACCTAACAACAACATTATTGTTAGATCACCTTCCAAACTGTCTCCCTTTTCCCCTTTCCTAAATGTTTTCCTTTTGCTTCTCACTTAGGTAAGTACCTAAGACAAGTAATAGAAATAGTCCCATTTTTGTCATTAATGAACTAGAAAATCTTAAAATCTATTTCTCAAGGCTTCAATTTCCTTATCTATGAAATGTGGCAGTTGGACGATGTGATTTCAAAAGTTCTTTGTGCCTCCTAATCTTCAGTGAGTTTAAGGCTTTGTGTAAAATCGCTCAGATTATAGCCCAGTACTCTGTGTTACAGAAAGCCTAATCCTCCCCATTTTCTCTCCTTTTCCTAGCTGACTTCCATCCCAGACCAGCTGTACGAAACTAGCCCTAAGGTTGCCTATGATTTTTTGCTTTTTTAAAAATTATATAATATTTGACATATATAAAAGATACATATGTAACTTATGTAAGTAATGAGGCAGAGGGATAAACAATGCATTTGGAACTCCGCGCCCAACCTATGAAGTATGAAGACAAATATTACAGCAGGTTTGTTTTCATGCTTCCTTTTTCTGATTGCAAAAACTAAACCAAACCTGTTGTCATCCGTTCGATTCCGACTGATAGGGACCCTATAGGACAGAGTAGAACTGGCCCATAGAGTTTCCAAGGTTGTAATAGTTATGGACGAAGACTGCCATTTCTTTCTCCTGCAGAGCAGTTGGTGGGTTCGAACTGCCAGTCTTTGGGTTAGCAGTCAAGCTCTTAACCATCGAGCTACCATGGCTCTTTCTGGAGGCAGTATGGTACAATAGGTAATGATAACCAGCATTTAATGAATGTTTATAATGTTACAGGATCTCTTCTTTATGTATCAACTCATTTACATGCAGTGGCTTATTTAATACAGCTGCCCATGAGGTAAGCACTAATATTTTCCCATTTTACACATGAGGAAACTGAAGCCCAGAGAGGTAAGAAATTTGCCTAAAGTCATAAAACTAGTAAGTGGGGCAGGGCTGGGATTCAGATCCTGAGTTGTCAGTCTCTGGAGCCTGTGGGAGAACCTTTACACGGAGCACCTCGCCCCTGGAATCACCGTCCCTGATTTGGTGTTCTTTAGTTGCGAGAGTTCTTTAATTTTTACATTAGACAGCTGTCTTTGAATTGGGGATTTGGTACTGTTAATGTGTGGTCCAGGTATGTCCTGATAATTAAGTTGGTGAAAACTCAGAAATCGTCCATGTTTTCAGGTCAGAGCAAAATGCCTATCAGTGCCAGTGACAAAGCCAAGGGTTCTTTTTAGCATCTAAGAGGCTGGATTTGAAAGCATTGAACTGATGATTGCTTGTTGAGACTCTTGACTGCAGGGCGGGAGAGTCAGCATTAAGTATAATGCGGTCACAATCCCCAGCCACTCATTAGACCAGTGTGTTGCCCAGGAAATTTTGCAGTTTGGCCTGTGGAGAGTAATCTTGGGCGAACTACTGGATCAGAGCAGCGTGGCTAAGAAAGGCAGGGGAAAGGCAGACAAGCCTCTCAAAGCCCCCTTCCATTATAATAGCCTATCCAAATCGCTTGTTTCTATGAATTAGAAGATAAGAGGACATAAGCAGCTTGGTATGCCAAACCCTGATGTTTTGCCTCATTGTATTTTACAGAACTCCTCAAAAAAAGAGTTTCATTAGAAATTGAGAGAATCTGGAAAAAGAAATTAGTTGAATTGAATGCCTGTTATAGACTCATCAAACATCTGATGCTAGCTACCAGTTTTGAGATGTGGCACAAATTCTGTCCAAGCTGAAAACAACTGTTCTTGTGGGCCTTAATCTGCTCTTTGTCTCTACTTCCTTGGAAAATCTGGTAGTGAGGTAGTGGTGATGATGGTGTCTAGCAGCTACTTTACGTGTGTTTTATAACCCAGTGAGATAGATACTGTTACTACTCTCATTTTATAGACAAGGGAACTGAACCTCATACACACCTGTTGCTGTTGAGTTGATTCTGATGCATAGCAACCCTATAGGACAGAGAAGAGCTGCCCCATAGTGTTTCCAAGGCTGTAATCTTTGACCCTTCGAAATCCTGTGGGGCAGTTCTGTTCTGTCTTCTAGGGTCACTATGAGTCAGAATCGACTAGACAGCAACAGGCTTTTTTTACAGGTAAATCTTTTACAGAAGCAGACTACCATATCTTTCTTCCACAGAGTGCTTAACCACTGCACCACCAGGTGACCTCCATCTCATCGAGGGTTTTCCTCTTTTTCGCTGACCCTCTTCTTTACCGAGCATGATGTCCTTCTCCAGGGACTGGTTCCTTCTAATAGCGAAGTAGAGAAAATATATTTTCTCCAGTGTTTTAATATTAGAATATGTTTCCTCATTTGTTTTAGTATAACTGTATAAGCTGTGATTAATCTCTAGTCTTTAGAAAATGGCGCAGGTTCTGTTCAAGATATGGCTGAGCAGCCCGTTCTGTTTCACTCTTAACAAACACCCTAATACCTTACGACACATTTTCTACTATTCATAATGGGTGATTGAGAACTTGACATAACTAACGCCATAATGATGCTTTAAGTGATCCTAAGGACATTTTTTTATTGCATCAGCCGCACCCGTCTCTTCCAAAGGAATGCGGAGCTCTCTCAGTTCCTGTGGCCTTGGTCTCTCTTCTCTTCTTGTTCTCTTGAGAAATGGCCTTCAGCCTACAAGACGGCAGCTAGAAAAGCTGCCTGACATTTTTAATCTACAACTTTCTTTCTTGCTCCCTATCTCAGCCAGAATGGACTTGGCAGAACAGTTCCACTAGCCAAGAGATTCTTATGTGAGTTTTTTCAGCCTGTTACAAACATACTGATTAGAGCCCAGATTTCTGACAGGCATATCTTTAGTTTAATAAAGAGTTTCTTGTAGTTGTTTTGTGATGCATAAGACCATCTGTGGACTATGTGCTCAAAACATTAGGTAACCCTGACCTTACCCCTATAAAACTCTTCTGCTAGCTCTTTAGAATTAGACAGAATTTGGGAGAAATTTAACCCCCTCTGTCTCTTGAATACTGGTATTCAATAAAGCCCTCTTACTGCTTACGTACCTCCTCCTGTCTCAACATTGGCTCGAACCCACAATTTGCGGTAACAATAGCATGTCCAAAGTATGTGAGATGAAGTCTCTCCATCCTCTCTTCTAAGGAGCATTCTGGCCGTACTTTTTCCAAGACAGATTCGTTCATCCTTCTGGCAGTCCATGTTATATTCACTATTCTTAGCCTACACCATGATTCAAAGGCATCAATTCTTCTTCAGTCTTCCTTATCCATTGTCCAGCTTTTGCATGCATATGAGGCAATTGAAAATATTATGGCTTATGTCAGGTGCACCTTAGTCATCAAAGTGATATCTTTGCTTTTGAACACTTCAAAGTGGTCTTTTGCAGCAGATTTGCCCAGTGCATATATCGTTTGATGTTTGACTGCTGCTTCCATGAGCATTCCTGTGGATCCAAGTAAAATGAAATCCTTGACAACTTCTGTATTTCCTCCGTTTATCCTACATAGTGGGACCCTGGTGGCCCAGTGGTTAAGAGATCAGCTGCTGACCAAAAGGTCAGCAGTTTGAATCTACCAGTTGATCCTTGGACACCCTATGGGGCAGCTCTGCTCTGACCTATAGGGTTGCTGTGAGTCCCAGTCGACTCCATGGCAGTGGGGTGGTATCATACATCCAAAAAAAAAAAAAAACCGAAACCCACTGCCGTGGAGTCAGTTCTGACTTAGCAACCATGTAGGGTAGAGTAGAACTGCCTTATAGAGTTTTCAAGGAGCGGCTGGTGGATTCAAACTGCTGACTTTTTGGTTAGCAGCTGAGCTTTTAACCACTACACCACCAGGACTCCAGGTATCATACATAGTAGGAGCTAAAGAAATGCTTAATAAGTGAACGATATGTGGGAAATGGCATTAGCTTTGGAGTCAGACAGACCCACCTAGGTTTCTATTCTTAACTTTCCTTGTTATGAAAGTAATGCATGGTTACTGTAGAATATTGGAAAATACAGAAATGCATAAGAGAAGAAAATAAGTCACCCATAATGACACTGTCTAGGAATAACCACTGTTAACATTTTGGTATATGTCCTATCTTTTTTTCCATATAGATGCATACATTTTACAGTAGTGGTCTCATGCAATATTTGTCCTTTTGTGACTGACCTATTCACTCAGCATAGTGTCCTCCAGGTGGTAAATTCATACATTTTTAATCAACTTGGAATTATACATTTATGTAATTGCATGCTGGTGTTTTCCTGTTAGTATATTGACAGTATTTCCCCACATTTTTAAAAGGTTTCAAGAGGTAATTTTTTTATTGAGATATTCACATATCATAAAATTCACCATGTTAAAGTGTGCAGTTCACAAGGCTGTGTGCCCATCACCACTTTCTAATTCCAGGACATTTTCATCACCCCAAAAAGACACCCCGTAACCATTAGCAGTCACTCTTCCCGTCCCAAGCTCTTGGCACCCACTTTCCTGCTTTTTGTACAGGTTTGCCTTTTCTGGACATTTTCTGTAAATGGACTCATACACTATACAGCCTTTTGTATTTGGCTTCTTGCACTTTTCCTTTTACTCACCTGTCAAGGTTCAGGTACCTTGTGGTATGTGTCAGTACCTACTTCTTTTTTTGGCTGAATGTTGTTCCATTGTCTGGCCATACCATATTTTGTTTGTTAGTTCATTTCGTTGATGGACATTTGAATTGTTTTCACTTTTTGACTCTTAGGAATAATGCTCCTGTTAACATTGTCGTGGAAGTTTTTGTGTGAACATATGTTTTCATTTCTCTTGAGTACGTACCTTGGAGTGAAATTGCTGGGTCATAAACGTCAACCCTATGTTTAATTTTTTGAGGAACTGCCAGACTTTTTCTGCAATGGCTTTACCATTTTACATTCCCACTAGCAATGTATGAGGGTTCCAATTTCTCTACATTCTAGCCAATTTTTTTTTTTTTAATATTCACCCTAGTGGGTGTGAAGTGGTTTTTTTTTTTTTTTAATAATTTTTATTGTGCTTTAAGTGAAAGTTTACAAATCAAGTCAATCTCTAACATAAAAACTTAAGTACACCTTGCTACATACTCCCTATTACTCTTCCCCTAATGAGACAGCCTGCCCTCTCCCTCCACTCTCTCTTTTCATGTCCATGTCGCCAGCTTCTAACCTAACCCCCTCCACCCTCTCATCTCCCCTCCAGGCAGGAGATGCCAACATAGTCTCAAGTGTCCACCTGATCCAAGAAGCTCATTCCTCACCAGCATCCCTCTCCACCCCATTGTCCAGTCCAATCCATGTCTGAAGAGTTGGCTTCGGGAATGGTTCCTGTCCTGGGCCAACAGAAAGTCTGGGGGCCGTGACCACCGGGGTCCTTCTAGTCTCAGTCAGACCATTAAGTCTGGTTTTATGAGACTTTGGGGTCTGCATCCCACTGGTGTCCTGCTCCCTCAGGGGTTCTCTGTTGTGTTTCCTGTCAGGACAGTCATCGGTTGTAGCTGGGCACCATCTAGTTCTTCTGGTCTCAGGCTGATGTAGTCTCTGGTTCATGTGGCCCTTTCTGTCTGTTGGGCTCTTAGTTATCGTGTGATCTTGGTGTTCTTCATTCTCCTTTGATCCAGGTGGGTTGAGACCAATTGACGCATCTTAGATGGCTGCTTGCTAGCATTTAAGACCCCAGACGCCACTCTTCATAGTGGGAAGCAGAATATTTTCTTAATAGATTTTATAATGCCAGTTGATTCAGATGTCCCCTGAAATCATGGTCCCCAAACCCCTGCCCCTGCTATACTGGCCTTCGAAGCTTTCAGTTTATTCAGGAAACTGCTTTTGGTTTAGTCTAGTTGTGCTGACCTCCCCTGTATTGTGTGTTGTCTTTCCCTTCACCTAAAGTAGTTCTTATCTACCAACTAATTAGTGAATATCCCTCTCCCACTCTCACTCTTCTCGTAACCACAAAAGAATGTTTTCTTCTCAGTTTAAACTATTTCTCAAGTTCTTATGATAGTGGTCTTATACACTATTTGTCCTTTTGCAGCTGACTAATTTCATTCAGCATAATGCCTTCCAGGTCCTCCATGTTATGAGATGTTTCACAGATTCCTCACTGTTCTTTATCGATGCGTAGTATTCCATTGTGTGAATATACCGTAATTTATTTATCCATTCATCTGTTGATGGGCACCTTGGTTGCTTCCATGTTTTTGCTATTGTAAACAGTGCTGTGTTAAACATGGGTGTGCATATATCTGTTCGTTTAAAGGCTCTTACTTCTGTAGGATATATTCCAAGGAGTGGGATTGCTGGATCGTATGGTAGCTCTATTTCTAGCTTTTTAAGGAAGCGGCAAATCGATTTCCAAAGTGGCTGTACCATTTGACATTCCCACCAGCAGTGTAGAAGTGTTCCAATCTCTCCACAGCCTCTCCAACATTTATTATTTTGTGTTTTTTGGATTAATGCCAGCCTTGTTGGAGTGAGATGAAATCTCATTGTAGTTTTGATCTGCATTTCTCTAATGGCTAACGATCGTCAACGTTTCCTCATGTATCTGTTAGTTACCTGAATGTCTTCTTTAGTGAAGTGTCTATTCATATCTTTTGCCCATTTTTCAGTTGGGTTATTTGTCTTTTTGTAGTTGACTTTTTGCAGTATCATGTAGATTTTAGAGATCAGGCGCTGATCATAAATGTCATAGCTAAAAACTTTTTCCCAGTCCGTAGGTAGTCTTTTTACTCTTTTCGTGAAGTCTTTGGATAAGCATAAGTGTTTGATTTTTAGGAGCTCCCAGTTATCTAGTTTTTCTTCTGCATTCTTAATAATGTTTTGTATACTGTTTATGCTGTGTATTAGGGCTCCTAACGTTGTCCGTATTTTTTCTTCCATGATCTTTATCGTTTTAGATTTTATATTTAGGTCTTTCATCCATTTTGAGTTAGTTTTTGTGCATGGAGTGAGGTATGGGTCTTGTTTCATTTTTTTGCAGATGGATATCCAGTTATGCCAGCACCATTTGTTAAAAAGGCTGTCTTTTCCCCATTTAACTGTTTTGGGACCTTTGTCAAGTATCAACTGCTCATATGTGGATGGATTTATGTCTGGATTCTCATTTCTGTTCCATTGGTCCATGTATCTGTTGCTGTACCAGTACCAGGCTGTTTTGACTACTGTGGCGGTATAATAGGTTCTAAAATCAGGTAAAGTAAGGCCTCCCACTTTGTTCTTCTTTTTCAGTAATGGCTTATTTATCCGGAGCCTCTTTCCCTTCCATATGAAGTTGGTGATTTGTTTCTCTATCTCATTAAAGAATGTCATTGGGATTTGGATCGGAATTGCATTAAATGTATAAATCGCTTTTGGTAGAATAGATATTTTTATAATGTTAAGTCTTCCTACCCATGAGCAAGGTATGTTTTTTCACTTATGTAAGTCTCTTTTGGTTTCTTGCAGAAGTGTACTGTAGTTTTCTTTGTATAAGTCTTTTACATCTCTGGTAAGATTTATTCCTAAGTATTTTATCTTCTTGGTGGCTACTGTAAATGGCATTGATTTGGTGATTTCCTTTTCGATGTTCTTTTTGTTGGTGTAGAGGAATCCAACTGATTTTTGTATATTTATCTTGTATCCTGATGCTCTGCTGAACTCTTCTATCAGTTTCAGTAGTTTTCTGGAGGATTCCTTAGGGTTTTCTGTGTATAAGATCATGTCGTCTGCAAATAGAGATACTTTTACTTCTTCCTTGCCAATCTGGATGCCTTTCTTTCTTTATCTAGCCTAATTGCTCTTGGCTAGGACCTCCAACACAATGTTGAATAAGAGCAGTGATAAAGGGCATCCTTGTCTGGTTCCCGATCTCAGTGGGAATGCTTTCAGGCTCTCTCCATTTAGGGTGATGTTGGCTGTTGGGTTTGTATAAATGCCCTTTATTATGTTGAGGAATTTTCCTTCTATTCCTATTTTGCTGAGAGTTTTTATCATGAATGAGTTCTGAACTTTGTCAAATGCCTTTTCTGCATCAATTGATAAAATCATATGATTCTTGTTTTATTTATGTGGTGATTTCATTTATTGTTTTTCTAATGTTGAACCATCCCTGTATACCTGGTATGAATCTCACTTGGTCATGGTGAATTGTTTTTTTTTTTTGATATGTTGTTGAATTCTATTGGCTAGAATTTCGTTCTATAGAATTTCTGAATCCGGCCTGAATTTCTGGCATTTCCCTGTTTATATACTGCTTCAGCATGATCTTCAGCTTTTGAATGATCTTCAGCAAAATTTTACTTGCATGTGATATTAATGATATGGTTTGATAATTTCTGCATTCTGTTGGATCACCTTTCTTGGGACTAGGCATAAATATGGATCTCTTCCAGTCAGTTGCCCAGGAAGCTGTCTTCCAAATTTTTTGGCATACATGAGTGAGCACTTCCCAGAGCTGCATCCGTTGGTTTAAACACCTCAGTTCATATTCCATCAATTCTTGGAGTCTTGTTTTTTGCCAGTGCCTTCAGTGCAGCTTGGACTTCTTCCTTCAGTATCATCAGTTCCTGATCATATGCTACCTTTTGAAATGGTTGAATGTCGATCAGTTCTTTTTGGTACAGTGACTCTGTGTATTCCTTCCATCTTCTTTTGATGCTTCCTGCATCATTTAATATTTTTCCCCATAGAATCCTTTGCAACTCGAGGCTTGACTTTTTTCTTCAGTTCTTTCAGCTTGAGAAATGCAGAATGTGTTCTTCCCTTTTGGTTTTCTATCTCCAGCTCTTTGTACATGTCATTATAATCCTTGGTCTTGTCGAGCCACCTTTGAAATCTTCAGTTCTTTTGCTTGATTATTTCTTCCTTTTTGACCATATTCAGTTCAATTTAGCATATGTTTATTGATTGGCTGTATTATGCTACGCTCTTCTAAGGCTAAACCAGGTTCAGTTAACTTCTTCACTCTGGATCAGGAATAGTTTGACCTGGAACGGGGTGGTTGGTTTGGCAGCAGCCAGGGAAGTTGGGCTGGCCCTGAAGTTTGATTGATACCAGGAGGCTGTAGAGCTATTTGCCTAAGGTCTGGTTATTGGAATCCTGTATATTTTGTAGGTTTTATTCCCAGAGGTACTCTAGAGATTGTTTTTCTGACTGGAGCCAAGGATAGCTGCAAAAGGATGACTGGTAACTTTTTAGAGGGGAAGGGCTGCTTCAAAAATATTTAATACCTAATAATTAGGTGTGAGAAAATTTGATTTGAGAACAATGTCATATACTTTCTACTCAAAGTGAGTTCTTTGCACCAGCAGCTTCCGTATCGCTAGGAGCTTATTAGAAATGCAGAATCTGAGGCTGCACGCTAGCCCTTCGGAATCAGATCTTTTCCTTGATAAGATCTCCAGGTAATTCTTATGCACATTGAAGCTTAAAAAACACATCTGGTGGATAACAGGGCATGAGCTTTAGGATCAGAAAGGCCAGAAGCAAATCTCAGTTCCTCTACCGATTTGTTATCTGACATTTGGTCTGTTACTCATCCTCTCCACTGTCGAGTGATTTGTTTGTAAATTGGGTTTAACTGTCTTGCTGGGTGGTTTGGATTAAAAGCAATGATATGTGGAAAGTGCTTCAAAACACATTAAGGTGTGTACTTAGTAGTAGTTCTTATTAGTGGGATTTTTCTTTTTTTGATAAATAATATCCTACTATAATTTGGTAGAATATGAAAAGAGAGAGCACTTGGAAGGGAGTTATCTGCAGAAGTGGTTAGCTAAGTCTTAGCATCCAGTGAGGCCTTTTGTTATAGAGGAAAGGCCATGGCTTGGGAATTGGGAGACATGGGCTTAAGTGTAGATTCTGCCCCTTGTTAGCTCTGTGGCCCTTGACAAAGGCATTTAACAAGGCACCTCTGAGCTTTAGTCCTCATCTGTAAAACCAGGATAAATGGGATGATGAACTACAAATCCTAGTACCTAAGCAAGGTATTATTATCTCAGCATCATCCCTACTTGGTGTACTGCCATAGAGCTCACCAGACAGCCTCTCAGATCCCCCAAAGAGCCTGATTCAGCCCCTGTACAGTCTCGATCCTGGAGTTCTTCTGACTGCCTGGATTTCGCAATGGCTACAATGTACTTTAATAAAGCCTGCAGGCCATGTGGATATGGCTCCAAATCTAGGGGATTGGAACAGAAGTAGACTAGCCTTTGGGATAGAATAATGATGATAGTGATGCTACTATTAGAAGCAACAATGACAATACATATGAAAGATATGACCATGAACCCAGGAGTGTCAGACAGAGAAATCTGCATCCTTTACACTACACATTGCTGTGTCTCAGGCCCTCAGTGTAAGACAAGAGACCAAATGACGGCTGCTTTTGAACTTGAGAAATCTGCGCCTGCTAAAAGCTACAGTCACCCTTTGGTAACCTCACCAATCCTCCTCGCATTCTCAGAAATAATTGCTAGTGGTTCTGTTTTAACTTTGCTGATTCCTTAGATACCTTACATTTTAAATCATCTTTTTGTGTGTAGCGAGTGCCCCCATTGCTTGTCTCTGAATGTGTGATCTTTGCTCTAATTATGTTGAAAGTGCCTGTTATTTCACCTGACTCTGCTTGTTTGTGCGATATACTAAATAGCCGTGGGCTTAAAGCAGAGTCAGATCAAAGAGCAACTCAGTCTCTCAGGACCTTAGTTTCCTCCCGTTATAAGACTGGACTAAGGTCAGTTGGTCATGTGACAAGAGTACGCGATAGATAAAGTAGTGAATTCCTGTTTGCTGAATACAATGAATAGGGCTCTCCAAGGTCCTTTCCAGCTCTCTGGTTCCAACAGAGCCCAGGCATCAAGATACAAGTAAAGATTTCATTCAGGAGATAGGAGTTATCGATAACAGTTAAACAAACAAACAAACAGCTTTAGGCAAGTGAAGTTGCATTAAGCCAGACCAAAAGAAAAATGTCTCAGACCCTGGGCAAGATGTACCCAAAGGAGAGTTCAGAATTTTTTGGGAAATCAAGAGTAAAGGACCTTGATCAAGAATTAGAGTGACTCTACTGTCTTGGATATTGCAGTTCAGAGTTCCAGACAGACGTGGGTCTAGCTTCTGTTCCGCAAACCTTCGGTTATTTACTGCTTGTTGTTGTTGTTAGGTGCCATCGGGTCACTTCCGACTCATAGTGACCCTGTGTACAACAGAACGAAACACTGCCTGGTCCTACGCCATCTTCACAATCATTGCTATTTCTGAGCCCATTCTTGTAGCTACTGTGTCAATCCATTGCATTGAGGGTCGTCGTCTTTTTCATTGACCCTCTACTTTACCAAGTACGGTGTCCTTCTCCGGGGACTTGTCCCTCCTGATAACGTGTCCAAAGTATGTGAGATGATGTCTTGCCGTCCTTGCTTCTAAGGAGCATTCTGACTGTACTTCTTCCAAGACAGATTTGTTCATTCTTCTGGCAGTCCATGGTATATTCGGTGTTCTTTGCCAAAGGCATCAATTCTTCTTTGGTCTTCTTTATTCATTGTTCAGCCTTTTCATGCATATGACATGATTGAAAATACCATGGTCAGCTGCACCTTAGTCTTCAAAGTGACATCTTTGGTTTTTAACATTTGAAGAGGTCTTTTGCAGCAGATTTGCCTAATGCAGTGCCTCGTTTGCATAAGCAAATGACACTTTTACTGGAAGACAATATATATAGGATGCCCGTTCTTCCTTCCCAGTGCTAACTTCCCCCCCCTTATTAGTCCACCCCACCTGTCATTGGTCAGACCAGTAAAGCTCTGCTTTAACTGTGCTGTTCCTATTTCAGAAGCTCTTTTTTTTTTTTTTTCCTCCCTCAAAGCAGTTATCAGTTCCTCTGCTGATTTCCTAACCTTCGTAATTTAGGCAGCTTTGTTCTCTACATTTCCTTTTACAGGTGTGTTTTTAGAGACCTACCCTAGCCAGCTGAGTGTCCATAATAATGACGACAACTACTTATTGGGGGCCTTCCTAATGCCAGGGTTGTGCCACCTGCATGCCAAGTGTGCCTCAGCTGGAACTGGATTTATGTCCCTCCCCACCGTCTGTGGTGCTTTACCTTTTCACTGCTGCCTGTTGCATTTACCTAATTTGTAGTTACCAGCTCAAGCCCTTTCCCTTTCCTTGCCGCCCACTGGGGTCAATCGTTTTCTTCCCTCCCCTTCCCTCCTCTTTTTCCTGTTTTTTTCTTGTGGATGGAGTCCTTTTAAGTGTTCTGTTTTTGATTATTCCAATGTTAGGTCAAGTTTACTACAAACTCCCTGTGGATAGAATCTTGTTTTCTATTTCACCTGGCTCCTATACAGCAGCATGCTGGGGAGAGTAGGCAGGTGACCCATAAATAGTTATTGGTTGACATGTGTGTATTGCTGGTTGAAGATTTATGGGGAAATAAGTATATATTGGAGAGTGGCAGCTCCAGTTCCCTAAGGCCCAGGAAAGAACCCCTTACCCTCCAGCAGTAGTAGCAAAGGCCTTTGCTTGAGTCCTCTCTAGAGATCTTGCCAGCAGTGGTGGATTTCAGAACATCTCTTATATTTAATTAAGCAATGTATAGTGAGGCTGTAAGTCTTTAGTGTTATTTTCCTCCCTGTTCATTAAAGGGATTCCATGTTCCCTACAAACTATGACTTCGGTCTCGCTTTTGATTTCTTTTTTATTTTTCTCCTGTGTGTGACTGTAGCTTCTTTGTAACTAAAAGGGGGGAAAAAAAAGATTGCAGTGGAGTCAATTCCGACTCATAGTGACCCTCTAGGGCTTCAAGGAGCGGCCAGTGGATTCGAACTGCCGACCTTTTGGTTAGCAGCCAAACTCTTAACCACTGCACCACCAGATCTCTGTTGTTCATTTGTAACTCAAGGAACTCTCAAATCTTCTTTGGAAATACAAAGAATAAAAATTTTAATAAATAAAATAAATAAATATTCTTTGTGCTTCTTTTAGAAAGCTGGCCTAGTTTCTACTTTGTGTTGAATTCCCATTTGTGTTTTGGGTCATTATGCAGCACTTGGTTCAGCCAATTAAGTTTCCTCCTTCTAAGTATCTTTATTCTGTATCAGTATAGTCTTTTCTTGAGGCTTTAACATTGTTCCTTTGAGGAACATCCATCTTTCTGGTGCTCTTTTGTTGTTTAAACGTTCTTCCCGTGGGACCTTTGACAATTTTCCCAAGCCTGGCAATTTCAGTAAGTGCTTAATAACATAATTTAGGTTGCTTCTGTACATGAATCTACAGGACTGCACTTATAGATTCCAACGTGCGGTGTTCCATTATCATTCCTTACCTCTAAAAAGCACGCTTTCACTGCATTGCATCTAGTGCTGTATTCTCTCTCTTCCATTTAACTTCCTTGCAAAGGGAGTTAGGGAGAAATGCAATAAAATACAGTTTAGCCTTTTAATATATTTCAGTAGCTTCCAGATCGCTATTATAGCCCTCATGATTCCACATTAGATTTATTAAATAACCAAGTGGTCTACAAAGATTTTATAGCTTCATTATTTATAGATAAGTACTTAAGCTATTGAGTCAGATGGCTAGTTTCAAAATTTTATTTTATTTTCTTCCCTTATTCCCAAACCCTACTCTCATTTCCCTCCTCTCATAGGTATCTACTCTATTTGATAAAATGTCTTTGTGTAAGTAGCCTTATCCAGAAGATAGTATTGTTTTGATTATGTATTTTTAAGGCACCGAAATAACCTGATAATCTAGATCTCATTCTTATTTTTTCACTCAACACTGAATATTTAAGATCTGTTTTTTTTTTTGTCCATGTTGCTCTCTATATAGATAGTTGCAGCTTCTTTCCAATGCCCTATTTCCATAGAATACATCCTGCATATTTACTTATACTTTCTTTTAGTGAGGGACATCTAAATTGCCTCTCATCTCCCTGCTACCACAAGCAGTGTCCCAATGATCTTTCTAGCATGTTTCCTTATGGACTTAGGGGAGAATTTTTTTCTGGGATATGTATCTAGGAGTATGATTCCTGGGTCACAGAGCATATACACAGATTAATTTTACTAAATATGACCAAATTGCTTTTCCATAACAGCTAGATCAATTTATGTTCCCACCAATGGTACCCTGGGTTAAAACCCGGGTTCTATCATGGGGGAACTTTGGAAAATCTACTTAACTTCTCTGGGCCTTACTCTTTCCATCAGTAAAAAGGAAATAATAGTATCTACCTCCTCAGGTTTTTACGAGGATAAAATGAGCTAATATATGTAAAGCATACGGAACACTTGAACATAATAAGCATCAAATAAATGTTAACTGTGATTACTGCTATTACAATACACAACAAATACTATTACTATTTGTTAGCCAGTTCAGCTTCCCTATCTCTGAATTACCTAGTTATATCATTTGCCCACTTTTTCTTGGATTTCATTTTTTTTTTTTTTAAAGATTTTCAGGAGTTTCATATATACTGTAGATATTACTTCCTTGTTGCCTTTAAAATTTGCCAGTGTCCACTTGCAGTTCTGCCATTTGTCTGTTAATCATGTCTGTAGAATTCTTTGATGGAAACCTTTAGTATCAATGTCTAATTCATCTTTGGGTTTCTTTTTTTTTTTTTTTGCTTTTGGGACTTTAAGAACTCTTTCCCTATCCCAACTTCAAAGATACCCTCTGACATTTTGTACTTTTCAGCTTTTATAGTTTTACCTTTCACATTCAGTTCCTCCTTGTACGATTTGTAATAGTGAACTTCTTTTCTATGTGTTTTTTCCTCCTGTGGGAGTCCCTTGTGCCTTGGGTTATGAATGTATTCCTATAGAGTGGTTTCAGGATTATTCTACTGTGTGCCAGAGACCAGTTTTTTTGTGTTAATTTCTTTTAATTTCTCAGTTTAGGATTCCTTTGTGATACAGAATGTAAATTTGGATCCTACATCTCTGTATGGTATAGGCCTATATTCTAGATGTCTTGTGGGTGCCTTTTCTCCACTTAAGGCCTAGGTCATTAACAACTTCTATTGCTGCTTCCCTGAGCCAGTCAGCAGCGATTTTTTAAGCTGCTTATCAAGGAGAGAGAGGCTTTTGAGGTTCAGGGCTTATACAGAGATCTCAGTTCCAACGCCCCTACCTTCTACCTGCTTGAGCTACGTTTCTGGTCTCTAAGTGGGCATTATTGCTTCCTCCTCCAAGCCTGGGGCTTATATAGGAGTTAAAAACCCTTACTGCCTACCCTGATCTCAGTTCAAACTTACCGTTCTAGCTTTGATTTTGATGTCTCTTTCATTTCACGTGCCTGGGAATTTCCTTTTTTTTTTTTTTTTCTCCCTAGCTTGACTATATATTTTAAAAGCCTTTTTGTTATGTTTTATCCAGCATTTCTATGTGTTTGTAGTAGAAGAGGAGGCCTGTTTACATCATTTCAGTGAGCCATTTTGCCAAAAATCTGTTCTTTTCTTAGTATTTCTATTAATGTTAGTAAAATTTTAACTTTCAACATTACCAGCTTACATTCGTTATGTAGCCATTGACCAACCTTGAATGTTTTCTGGCTTAACTATCCCCATTCTCCTTTTTTTTGTTCGAGCTTTTAATCATGTTTTTTAGTATCTGTTTGTTGGTAAGCCACAGAATTCTGTTCAGGTTTTTTTTTTTCAACCTTGACCAATTGCTTACAGTACTAAATTTACTCTATTATTTTATCTTCTAATTTAGTTATTAACAAAGATATGAAATATTTTTGGTCCTGTGATTAATACACAAAGTATCTTCCTCTGTATCATTGGCGGGTCTTCTTATTTTTTAATCTGATAACAGATGTGGATACCCTCCCCAGAAAAGTGACCATAAAATAACCTTTTAATTAAGTTTTAATTTGTCTGAAATACAATCACAGTCACTTGCTTCTTGTTAATAAGAATGTTTAAAAAAATCTGAAGTCTGCCTAGACATGCTTTTTGATTTATGTAATCCAACAGCCTATCATCACTCTCGTCTCGGGAAAAAACGATCACATTATATTGGTATAATTTGTCCTTTAAAAAACCACATCAGTGCCTATTTCGTGGCTTATGCATTCTGTGCTGGCTGCAGATTGAATTCTCGTCCTGATGTTTTCTCAGATATTAAAATAAGTTAATTTTTGAATTTTTAGTTGTCCTCTTTCCCTTTCCTAAAAAGAGGTCCTACTTTTGCCTGTTTTAAATCTTACGACTTTTTTTTTTCTTTCACAAGTACCAGGAGATAGGAATTCCAACCCTGCTCCCGCTGCTACTACTGTTACAGCAAATCACCTGCCTCCTAAGTCTCAATTTCTTCCTCTTAGAAAAAAAAAACTTGTTGGCATTTTCATAATGGCCAAAATATTAAAGCAGAAACCGTACTCAAACAACAGGGCTAGATGTTCTCAAAGATGCCCTTTTGAGGAAGCTGAGAAATTTATATGAATTCACGAACACCCCTCAATGTTAAGTGCCATGGCATAGACAGGCTTTCAGACGGCTAGAACTGAAAAATTTACCTTCGTTTTAGGAAATACTTTTTTTTTTTATTTGTCTATTTCAGAAGTTCAAAAATATAAAGAAATGGTGGGGGGGGGATTATCTATAATCCTGCTGACAAGGGCAATCACTGTTATTATTTTGGCATACGCCTTCCCATTCTTAATGTAATGGCTTTCCTTACACAGTGAGACTGTACAATTTTAGTTATCACCATGACATTCTCAAATCCAAGGCTGAACTAGTTGTCTTCTTCCGTAAACTATCTTTTCTTGTCTTATCTGAGTCAGGTGGTGGCACCATCATCTACTCACTCACCAAATCAAGAACCTGGGAGTCGACACTCCTTCCCTCACCTCCATTCAGATCCGAAATCGTGGCGATTATACATGCTAAATCTCTTTGGCTTTCTACTCCTCTCCTGTTACCACTGCTCTGGTTGAAGACCTCGTTGGTTTTTCCCCTGAATTCCTGCAAATAACAGAACCTGTTTCCAGCATTATCCCTCTCAAATACTGCACAGATATCACTGAGGTGAAATATATTTAAAATGTGTATCTGACCATGTGACTCTGCTGCTGAAAGCCCTTCAGTGGCTCATCGTTGCCTTTAGGTTACGATTCAAGCTCCTAAGCGTGGACCGTCTATCCCTCTGTGACCAGGGCCCTGCCTCCTCTGCAGATGCATCTCTCGACAGTCCCACCCCTGCTTCTGTTTCCGTATCACCAGGCTCCTCACAACGTGCTTCCTAACGCTCCTCCCTTTACTACGGGATGGTTTGTTAACTGTGCTCGTGCAGGCTTCCCTGCTTGGAAAGCTTGCTTTTCCCACTCCTTTTACCTCGTCAGTGCCTACTTAGCTTTTAAGACACTGGTCAGCCTCCTCAAATCTTGACTTTAACTCCTGGACTCCTGTATCTCTCAAATTGGGTATTTGTGTGCAAATATCTATTATTACATTTTCCTCCAGTAATTTATTCATTCCACCAACAAACCACCAATATTTGTGTCAGGCAGATTTTTAAGCACAGCAGATGATAAAGTTCCTACCCTCATGGAGCTTACATTCTAGTGAAACCAAAAAAAACAACCAAACGCATTGCTGTTGAGTCGATTCTGACTCATAGTGACCCTATAGGACAGAACACAACTGCCCCGTAGAGTTTCCAAGGAGCACCTGGCAGATTGGAAGTGCCGACCCTTTGATTAGCAGCCATAGCTCTTAACTACTACACCACCAGGGTTTCCACATTATAGTGAAAAGAGACAGGTAATAAGCAAGTGAACATCAGGTATGTCAATAGTGGTAAGTACTGTGGTGCAAAATAAAGCAGAGTAAGGGGGGTGTAGGACATCCTGAGCTGCCGTTTAAAGAACATGGTCAGGGAAGGCCTGACTGCTTACCTGGCTTCTGAGCAGAGAAGTGATGGAAGTGAGAGCACGCACTGTGCAGATAGGCAAGGAAACCCTGTGACGGAAGCATGCTTAGTATGTTGCAGGAACAGCAAGGAAGGTGGTGTGCTTAGAGCAGACCGGGTGAGCAGGAGAAGTGGGACAAGATAGATGAAAGGGCCAATGACAAGCCAGATCATGAATGCCTTTGCAGGCCGTTGTCAGGACTTTGGCTTTTACTCTGAAATGGAAGCCATTGGAGCCTTTTGTGCAAAGAAGTGACAAGATCTGAGTATGTGCTGAAAAGATCACTCTGACTAGAGTTGTTGTGAGGATTAAATGAGACCATCCATATAGAGCATTAAGCATAGTCCTGTTCATGTAGTTAAAAACATAATTATAATTTAGTATGCCTGGCGCGGTGTCCCATCCTATTGAGCAACATTTATTGAATGAATGAGGGATTACCTGTTTGTTTGTTAGCATTTTATCCAAGGTGTTTACTGTGTGCTCGTGAAGTATTAACATGGTGTCTTCTGGACTTCTCTAGGCTGATGCCCACAAGGTGGACTCTGGAGGAAGAGAAGTCCTAAGGGCAGAGTCAATGAGATGGAGCTCCCCAACTACAGCCGGCAGCTGCTGCAGCAGCTCTACACACTGTGCAAGGAGCAGCAGTTCTGTGACTGCACCATCTCCATCGGCTCCATTTACTTCAGGGCTCACAAGCTGGTCCTGGCCGCTGCCAGCCTCCTGTTCAAAACCCTGCTGGACAACACAGACACCATCTCCATTGATGCCTCTGTGGTGAGCCCCGAGGAGTTTGCCCTCTTGTTAGAAATGATGTACACAGGCAAACTCCCTGTGGGCAAGCACAACTTCTCCAAAATCATCTCTTTAGCCGACAGCCTACAGATGTTTGATGTGGCCGTTAGCTGTAAAAATCTTCTGACCAGCCTCGTAAACTGCTCCATTCAGGGTCAGGTGGGGAGAGATGTCCCTGTGCCATCCCCAGAGTCATTCAGGAAGGAACCCGAGAAGCCTCAAGTGGAAATCCTCTCCTCCGAGGGTGCTGGAGAGCCCCATGTTCCCCTTGAAGGTTCTGCCCCTCCAGGGGGCCCTGTGAAAGCCGAGACAGAGGAGGCAGCCCAGCCAGTTCCACAGGAGCCGAGTGTGGAACCTCCCACTGCCCAGGAGATGCTGAGGAATGCAGAAACGCCAGCAGAGACTCCTAACTCAGCGGAGGTTTGCTCCCCTTCCCCTGTTGTACAAACCTTTGGTGAGGCCATGGAGGCAAGCACAGAACCAGGTAATAACTCACTTTCAATAGTTGTAGTCTGTTTTTCCATTGTCAGTGAGTAGATTCAGGGATCTTTATGAACTTTTTTGGTTCCATAGATGTATTTACCAAAGACCACTGTTAGCTAGGAAACCAAAATCTAATGGAATACTCTTACTAGGCCAGTCTTCTTTCAAAAGTGTCTGTGTTTTTGAGTGTTGAAAGTCTGAAGATGAACTCCAGAGCAGAAAAGTACTACTGAGATAAGGATGAACCATTTCAGGTAATTATCCATTATTTTAACCAGGCTGAGTATAAGATGAAGTTGTGAGAGGTGTTGTTGTTTATTACACGTTGGATATTAGTTAAATGCAGTATGAGACCTGAAGGTTTTCCACAGACAGCTTAAACTTTTATGCAATCACTTCAAGTAATGAATGGCTGATTTTTTTTTCTTTTTCTTTTTAACATTCAGAGTATGAGAGGAAACGTTACCAGCTGGATTTTCTCCTGGAAAATGAAAGTATCTTCTCAGATGCACTCTCCGTTACCCAGGATGTTTTAAAAAGACTAGAGGAATGTTCGGAAATTAAAGGTCCACAGAAGGAGGTAGGTACTTGTTTCTTTATTTGTTTGCTAGTTGAGTGTTCTCAGGGTAACGTTATCAACTTCCCATATAGGGCAGAAATCTGAAAATACAAAAATACCTTAGGGGTTCAGTTTTTTTCAGATTTTGATTTTATTCTTTTTGGCAATTATTCCCTAAAGGCCAGCCTGGCACAAGTACTGGGCCAGATACTTTCAAAATGAAGTTACGTTTTGGTCACCAGGCAAATCCTAGCTTACCACCAGTGTTGATCCAGGATAGTTAATGGTACGTTCCATTCCTGCCTGATCAATCAAGGATAAGATAAGGCAGAAGTAGTCATGACTAACCTCAAATCAGGGATTTAAACACTGAAAACAAAAACAAAGCAATAAACACTCAAAACTGGTACAAAAAGGATTTAATATGTTTATATTCAGTAAATTGCATCCAGTGTTGAGGAATACAGTGACCATTTTCAGATATAAAAACAATAATGGTGAATGTTTATTAAACACTTACTTTCCTAAGCATGGTACTTATGTCATTTAATCCTCACAAAAATCCTCAAGGTGGGTACTATTTTTTAGTCCCATCTTATGGATGAAAAACTATTTCAAAGAGGTGATATAACTTGGCCGAGGTCGCAGAGCTCATAAGACTCTGAACCAGAATTCAAACCTATGCATTCTGATGTTAGAGCTGTTCTCTGAGGCACTGAGTTGTACTGCTGCTGACAGGGTGGAAATGTTACATGTGTGTATAAAAGTTTAGGAATTGCCTGACAGGAAACTGCCAGGTGGTTATCCTTGTCTACCTCCCAGCTGACCTTTTCTTTTTTTCAGGATCTCCCTTGCTACCTGATCCTGCAGGGCTAGACTTCACAGCTCCTTTAGAATTCCCCTCATCTTCTGCTTTCTTCCAGCCATGCTTCTGCATTCTGAGAGGCTGCTGGCAGAGGGAGAGGCACTGCCCCAGCTGGCTTGCTCATTCGATCCGTTGGGGTAAATGAATAATTTCTTTTATAAGGATCAGCACAAAGCTGGTTCCTATGAGGCAGAGGTTAAATGTCCCAAATGTCCATCTTTTCCAAACTGCTTTACGGCTCCATCATCTCTAACATTGACTACCCCCCACCACCACCCCTCCCAGTACTCAGCCTCCCATCTCACAGAACTCACAAACCGTATAAAAGAAATGGCTCACTCAGTTGTGGAGGCAGGCAAGTCCTAAATCCATGGGTCAGGCGCAGGCTTCCCCTGACCCATGTGGCTACAGGGGTAGATGAACCCAAACTGGCAGTTGAAAACTAAAGGCTGCTGGCTCAGAAGGCTGTGGACGCTGGCAATTCAGGTCAGATCATGGAGGCTGGCACACAGGGCTGTGGAGGCCAGGGAATCTCAGAATTGGCAGATCAGACAGCAGGCTTCTGGCTCAAGCCCCAAGAACCGGAGGTCAATTGATCACGAACTGGACGGAGGATCCAGATGCAGAGAGAGAGAGCACGGCCAGGTCGTCCACACATATACCTTAGATGCAGACCACACCCCAGGGAAGGCCATAACTTGAGTAAGGGTGGGACTTGAGTCACGCCTACCTGCAAGGCTGCGACGCAAAACACACCCTATACCAATCCTCCGTCATCAACACATAAAATGAAGGACAACCACACAGTTTTGGGAGTTATGGCCTAGCTAAGTTGACACATAACCCCAACCATCATAGGTTCCAGCCCAAACCCATTCCTGTTGGGTTGATTCCAACTCATAGTGACCTTGTAAGATGGAGTAGAACTGCCCCATAGAGTTTCCAAGGAGTAGCTGGTGGATTCGAACTGTCAGCCTTTTGGCTAGCAGCCTGAGTTCTTAACCACAGCACCAGCAGGGCTTCTCCATATACCTTATTTGTATAGTCCCACTCAGTCCTTGTGTGTGAATCACAAAGACCGTGGCTAGAAGGACCATATTAAGTGATTCATTATACTGCATGGGGGTAGGGTAGGGAGGCCTTCCCGTATTGCTGAGGCAAGGTAATAGTTACTATTAATCCAAACAGTAGATGCCTACTATTTAAACATTCCCTGATTCATAGCAAGTTACTTTAAAAAAAAAAAAAAAAAATTCAATGTCTAACTATGGTTAATACACACACACACACACACACACACACAAAACACAGTTGGCTGTAAATTGTTTTCTTGAAAGATAAACTATTTACAAGGCTGAGCTAAACCGGGTGACTCTCTTAGGGAGGTTTCAGGTTGTAAATCCTTGGCATCTTTGTACCAATTGTGCTGAAGGACATTATGGTTTTATATTTCTGCACTTGGATGTTTTCCTAAGTGTTCAGTCCACTATTTTTGTTATTACGTTGTTACCTTGATAGCTTATCGACACACTTCTTTATTTTCTCTCTTTAAGACTGGCCTCCTTAGCTTTGATTACAGAGGAACAGTGTCATTCCTTAGATCAGCAATACTCCAATTACTAGTGTCACCCCTGTGCTTGCTTGAAGTGTGCTTTATGCATTTTTTAAAAAAAACATTGGTACCTAAAAGTGTCTGGTGCATAATGGGTGCTCAAGAAATGTCTGTTATACATGGATTCATTCAGCATTTATTATTTTTTTCTTCCCAATTCTTGTCCTAATCTTTTGATAGCAGCAACATTAGTGGTGCTTTGAAAGGACAGTGATTCACTGTTGGTGATCATTATAGGCTTATGTTATTTCTTCTTCAGTTTTAGAGGTCAGAGTAAGAGCTCTACAAATCACTTGGTGGCTGCATTTAAACCAATTCTGTTATGTTCCACAATGAGTTGCTCAGCTTCAGAATGAAAAAGGGAAAAGATATGTTAAGGTCATAAGATGAAATTAAATAAGAGTTAAGGAGGTACCACCTTATAATTAGGCCCTCCATCTCTCTTTTTCTGTTTCTGTCCCCTGTCTCTCTTTCTTTACACGGCTTTATCTAGGTATGATTGACATACAGTTAACTGTACATTTTAAAGTATATGGTTGGATGTTCTGACATACTCCGTGAAACCATCACCACAATCATTATCATAAACATATCTATCACTCCTAAAAGTTTCCTGGTGTTCCTTATCATCCTTCCCTCCTGCCCCTTTCCACTCGCCCATCCCCAGGTAACCACTGACCTGCTTCTTGTCACTGTCGATTACTTTGCATTCTTTAGGGTATTATATAAATGGAATCATACCCAAAAAAAAAAAAAAACCTGTTGTTGTTGGGTCAATTATGACTCATAGCGACCCTATAGGACAGGGTAGAACTGCCCCATAGGGTTTGCAAGGAGCGCCATAGCAAGGAGCGCCTGGTGGATTCGAACTGCCGACCTTTTGGTTAGCAGCTGAGCTGTATACCACCAGGGTTTCCAGCAGTATGTATTTTTTTTTTAATTTGGCCTGGCTTCTTTCATTCAGAAGAATTATTTTGAGATTCATCCGTGTCGTTGTATGTATCTTTTTATTGCTGATCAAGGGCTGCTAAATAGCCATTTTCCCCAAGTGTTCCTCTTTGCCTACCGCCTGATTCAGCAGGTATTTACTGAGCAACTAACATGTCCCAGGCACTGAGCTGATTATGGCTAGGAAAATATATGTAAATAAGACTTGATCCCTGTCCTCATAGAATGTTTTCATAGCAAAGAAATCCTGCCACACTTGTAATTATTTGTTTGTGGAAATGTGCACAGAAGTTCGCCAAAACACGTCAACCATGAGCACATTTAAAAACTGTTCACTTGGAGCAATGTTATTCTAAGTTTCAGCTATGACTTTAAAAGTTGTTTGTTTTCTATTTTTAACTCCCAAAGAGCTTTGACCATTTTCTTTTGCTATTGCTATTTGTGTAATCCTTGTAACGTAATTTGAGACAGCTTAACATTAAAACCCGCTTACCTCAGATACGTAATTTTGAGGCTTGGTGTCTGAGACCACATTTTGAGAAGCAGCACTAAGGAAGGTCATGAGTGATGTTGTGTTCTGGTTGAAGATGGACTAGCCTGTTTCTTTTCTGAAACATGGCTGTGGTGTGTGCAGCTGGCTTGGATTGGTTTAAGGGAGGATACCATGAGCCAGTGTCCCGATTATTTTATTTCCTGAGATCAGCCATGAAAGGTGGGAAAGCCATTCCCTTAAGCAGTGATTGCCACAATGTGAGAAGAGGCTGGGCTGCTTGAATTGTGTGAAACCAGAGCCAAAACTGATGAAGGAGAAATCTCTTGGGTACTGTGATGGGAAAGCGTCTTCTGCCTATCTGTAGCTCTGAGTTAGAAGAGCAGGTGCTAACCTAAGAGGCTTACTGACTAAGTTGAGTAAAGCTTTTATTTAAAGCCAGAACATTTTTCCCCCCGTTTTTATGCTAGAACTTTTAATTGTCTTCTTTATTCCTAACCACTTCCCTCTTTTAAAAATTAATTGTGTATATAGCAAAGTGAGTCTTTGACTAGAGTAAGGAGATAACTTTTCTACTATTGATTTCCTTACTGTTTAATATACCTTTCATCTAAAGTTCTAGAAAGACTCCCAAAGCTGAAGACCTAGTAGTACTTTTTCTCCTTCAGCTGTATTCCAAAGGCAAACATATCTCCTCCTTTATGCGACATGGTTTCCAACCATGTCGGTCCTCTGGAGTTTTATCAAGAAGTACAGGTCTGTGTTTGGTGCACTAGGTTCACTAACAATGTTGGGTAACCCTCTTGAGAAGTGAGTTAATAGAATTCACTTTACAGGTCTACAAGAGATAAAAATAAGTTGTTATTGGTGGTAGTGTTTTTCCCAATCTCTTCTCTGTTAATTACTAAGTCTAAGCTTTGCAGCCATAGATAGAAGGGCTAGTAGTTGTATGGAAAGGGAATTTTATTCAGTTAAACATTTATTGAGCACTTACCAGACTATTCTAATCATTGAGGCCAAGAAGAATGGTCCACATTGTATAGATACCACCCGGTGTTCAAAGTGGTGTTGATTCTGGTAAATACAATAGAGTCCAGTGTAAAATGCATTGGATTCCACTCAAAGCCTGGACAATCGACCTGGGTGAAAGGGATTGCCAGGTCTATGAAATGAGTATAGTGTTTCATCCAGACCATTCTGTTTATTAGCTGTGTGACCTTGGGCAAGTTATTTAACTTCTCTGATCCTTTGCTAAAGGAGAAGTGGAAATGCCTCCTAGACCAAGTGTGGGTTAAGTAGATGGCAGGCATGTATACACAGTGTCTGGGACACTGTTGAGCTGTTGTGGTCTGCTCAGCATGCAGGGGAGGCAGGAAGCAATGAGAATATAGTGTAACTGGAACAAATCTGAAGACAGAAGACAAACAGATAGGAAAATAAAGTCAATTAAAAGACTTGAGTATAAGGGAAAGATTAAATCATTTTTCCTGTGTCATAGAGGGAAAGGAAATGGTCCCATCTTTAAACATATTGCCCGATATTTTACTCATAGGTTTAAAAAAAAAAAAAAATTACTTTGATTTTTGTGACCATGCATTGACATGGATTTACCAAAGTACTTTTAACTCTGAGTATCAAAGGGACTCCAAATGTGTGGTTAAAGAATTTAGCCCTTTGACAACACTCTGTGTTGCTTTAGCTCTCTGAGCTCTGTTACATGGTAGGGATGGATGGACCCCAGTATGTAGCAATATGTGACACCCTTCTGTTTAGGCAGACAGGCTATTTCAGAAAAGGGTTTGCTCTGCTGCTGAGCCCCAGGAAGCTTTGGGAGCTGATGAAGTAACAGCTATAACGCTGGCTCTGGTGCAGGTCCCCAGTAGGTTCTGGAAGAGAGTGGTGAGCAGGGCTGTCCAGGCAGCTGACTGCTCCTGCCTGGCCTTCTCATCAGCCCACCCCTGCTTCTCTCCCCAGATGGTCACCGTAGCGTCACTGCTGAGCAATGAAGTTAACAAATGTTTTAATTTCACTGCTGAGTAGTTCTGCAGAGGGGGAGACAGCAGCGAGGATAATGAGAAGCGGCTCAGATGCCACCATTGATGAAAGCTTCTTCCCCCCCTGGCTCAGATAGTAATGCTAGACAAACTGGATAGTGAGAGAGGTAGATTTGGAATATTGGGAGAGCTTCAGGTGAAAAAAAGAAAAAAAAAAAAAAAAAACCTGGCCTAGGATTGAATGAGATAGCTTTGTGTTGTATCAGTTAAGATGCACAAAAGAAAGGAAGGAAGGAGCAAAAGGGAAAATAAAAAGAAACGTGTTAACTATGGGTATTAGCAATGATATCAATTGCTGTATAACAAAACATTCTAAAAATCAGCAGTTTAAAACAACAAGCGTTTATCAGCTCAGTTTCTGTGGGTCAGGATCTGAATGTGGCTTAGCCTGCCTACTCCTCTGGCTCAGGATTCCTCACAAGGCTGCAGTCCAGGTGTCAGCCAGGGCTGCAGTCCCCTGAAGGCTCAACTGGGGGGCGGTATCTGCTTCTAAGCTCACTCAGAGGGCTGTTGGCAGGCTTCAGAAGATCCCTTTCCAAGCATACTCACGGATTGTTGGCCAGAGATATGAGTTCCTTGCTACGTGGTCTCTCGATAGGGCAGCTCACAGCATGGCAGCTTGCATCCCCCAGAGCAAGGGCTGAGAGCGAGGGGGGAGTTGGAGGTGTGTTACAGTCATTATGTAACCTAACCTCAGAAGTGGCATCCCATTGCTTTTAGTGTATTTTTTCCTTGGAAGTAAGTCGTTAAGTGTAGTCCAAGGACATGAAAACCAGGAGGCAGGGGTCATTGGGAGCCATTTTAGAGGTTGTCTACTACAGGGTCCCTACTGCTTTCCGGAAAAAGACATTCTAAAGAGATTATAGGTCAACTGGCAAAAACATAACAATAGGACCAAACATGTGATCAACAGATGTCTTTATCTAAGTTATATATTATTTTTTAAATAGAGTTACCTTAGATTCAAAGCAAAGCTAAGAAACACAAAGGTCTAGCTTATTTATAATTCCTATTTTTTGGGGCAGAGAGAGGAGATAAAATCTCTCCAAACAAGAATTTTAAACACATAATTACTACCAGAATTTATAATAACAGCTGTCCAACTGGACTTTGCAAATGTAGGCATTTATCAGATTCTTTCATGTGCTTTGTGTATGTGGTAAATGTTAACTTTTTGCTCTATGAAGACTTTCTCACGAGAAAACGTTTTTTAAAATTTTCTTTTATAGTATTGCCACTAAAAACATCAAAGGTAGGTTGTAGTTTTGCTAAGTAGAGACATAAAAAAAAAAGACATATATAGATATACAAATTAAGTTTTGAATTTCAAATCTTTTTAAATAAATTCATTATCGCTAATATAGAGATATGGAACCTGCCTTCCAAATGGCCTTCTTCCCATTAGTGTGAGAGGTGTTCGTTCTGTCAGGCCAAGAAAGGAATCCCAGTGTTACAGATTTTACACTGGGCTTGTCAATACGGTCGCACTTTATGTTTAAGGGAGTCCAGGTGGTGAGTTGGGCTTTAGTATGTGCTGCCGAGCCTTCTGGAGGCTAAGGCGTATCTAGCAGAAACCCTGTGGCTCTAGATTGAAACTGAGCTCAGGATTAGAGAGCGAGTTTGAAGGGTTATCTGCATAAAGGTGATAGGTGTATAGCTGTACCCGTGAGAGAGCTTTTCAAGAGGGAAAGTATAAAGAGAAAAATATAAAAAGTTGAGACTAGTTTTAAATATTGATTATGGTTAGGGATTCAGAAGAGGAGCTAGTGAGGAAGGCTGAACAGGCTGAAAGGTGAGCTCTCACCCAGAATGCTGCAGCGTTACTGAAATCAGAGGAGAATTGTGACAGGCAAGAGTAACTCCAAATGCCATGGAAAGGTCAAGTGGCGTAAGGCTGGGGGTGAGGCTTGTCGTGGAAGCAGCGTCGGTAAGGGGATTTTTTTTTTTTTTTTTAACTTTTAGAAGAAACTTTGACACACCTCCAGGTTAGAATCAGAATCATTAAAAAAAAAAAAATTTTTTTTTTATTAGCATGGGTTAATTGATGTGTGAATGATACGGTCTTGCAGCTGGCAGCTACCAACCAACGCATCGTTAGCCTAAATTGAGTTACAGGATATATCTAAAAGTAATAAGGCCCCATTTCTTTCATTCGTAGTGTAAATGATTTAAAGTGTTCTTTCTGCCTAAATTGTGAGGTTTTAATTGCATTTTCAAATAATAAAATGTCTTAAGATTTGGAAGAGTTGTGGTCGGGTAAGAAGTGCATCTGATTGAGTTGGTTAAAAATTCACTGAACGCCTACTATGTGCCAGGCTGTGCTAGTTGTGAGGCTACAGAGCTGTAGAAAAAGCATGGCCCCATCCTCAAAAAGTCTAGTAGGAGAAAATAAATAAATAATCATAGTGCGGTACATACAGCATTAAAAGCAGTTGAGAGGAGTGGGGTGGTATCTGTGGCTGGGAAGGGCCTGCTATAAGAAGTAGCCCCTGAGCAAGGTTAGAGAGCGGAACCGAAGTCCTCCAGAGGACAAGGATGCAAGCATGCAGCAGCAGGGTTGGTTGGTTGGAACTGCTGCTGGGGAAGAAGTGTGGTGGGCGAGGAGGTGCTGGAGGAGGTAGGCAGGGATCACATTTTTGAGGGCCTTTATTGCCAGATCCAAGGAGTGTGTAGTTCTTGTGGCAGGCCAATCTCTCTTTCTTCCACAGACCATGATGGAGTGTCTTGAGGCTGAAGAAGGACACTCAGCATTCCAGAGAATCCTGGATAAAGTAAGAGATGAGAGCATGGATGTTCAGACCGTTGTGTCCCTGTTGAGGCTGTACCAAGACTCTAATCCTGCAGTAAAAACAGCACTATTAGGTAGAAAGCCAGAAGATGTAGAAGCAGTGCAGCCAAAAGGTAGGAGAAGACCCCATCCACTTGGATGACTGAGCTGTATTCTGGGAAGATGCTATAAAGGTGGTCCAATGATAGGTGCCTTAGCCAGTCAGCTGGTTTTCACATAAGTTCTGTATGTAACTCCAAAAGCTGCATGTTAAATACATACCAACTAAATTTGAATCTCCATCCCTACCTCCTAGTTAACTAGTCTGACACCTTGAAGTTGGAGAATACCAGCCTTGTTCTCTTGCCCTTCAAAAGCCACACATCCAAATCCATGACTGAGTGCCCAGGGTGAGGTGGTTGGCTGATAGCGCTTAAAGGCTGAAGCTTCTCTCATTTGGGTTAGGTACAAAGCAGTGGCCTTGCCAACCAGAAGTTAACCTCTGGCTGGCTCTGTAGCTTTGTGTTTCGACAGATAAATGAAACATTTTTCCTTTCATAGAGTTTAAACAGAATAATAAAGTATTTTCCTCTGCTAAAAGAGAGCCTTTTTTTTTTTTTAAAGACAGCCTGCATTCGGGTGCTCAGAATAAGCTGAGCATCACTTTACTATTCTGTTAGATCTCTCTTGACAAACGACGCTGTCATTTTCTTCAAATTGACTAGCTTCTCTTGTGCGTCTCCAGCACTTTCTCCCCTAGGGAGCACAGAGGAGGGAAAGACCTTGTCTGTTTTGTTACTGGAACACAAAGAGGACCTGATACGGTGCGTAACACAGCTGAGACCTATCATGGAGTTCCTGGAAACAGCCAAGGAAGAGTTCCTGCCTGGCACTGAGAAGAGGGTAACTGTGTAGAATATCTCTTCCCCCTTCTGAACTCATGTGGCACCTTTTCACCACTTTGTGGCACATAGCCCTTCTCACCTTGGCGTTATTTTTTTCTGTACTGCATAGTAAGCACCTCGAAGTTAGGGGTCTTGTTCATGCCTCTTTGTACCCCTTTGCAGCAGCTTGCTGAGGGCCTTGCACACTGTAGCCATACAGTAAATGTTTGGACAGATGGGTGGATAAATGGATAAACATGTGATATTCCTGCCCTGACTCAAATGAGTTTTTGCTACAGAACAGCAACACCAAGAGTTAAAGTGTTAAAGCACGTTTATAATTATTATGATACTCTTTCTCTTTACAAAAACGGTACACTCTTCATCTGTAGCAAATTTGGAGAATAAGCAAAAAGAAAACACGTTCAAACCTCTGACGATGTCACCCCTCGGAGATGATCACCGTTAACGTTTTGGAGCATCACCCCACTCTGTCTCATTTGAGTCACCCTAGGATGGGGTTCTCCAGAACATACCGTTTTGTAACCTGTTTATTTACTATATTGTGAACATATTTTCCTACCTATAATATGGATTTGTAGCTGTATTGTATTCTGTCTGATAGGTGTATCAAAATTCATTAATTCTTTATCACTGGGCATTTTTCCAAATTTTTGCTATTATAAATCATGTTGTAGAGAAGATCCTTGCATACAAATCTTTGTGTACTTCTCAAATTATTTCCTTAGGATAATTTCTAAGAAGAAGATTTTTTGATAGAGAGCATAAAGATTTTCCAATGTTTGGTACATATTACCAAATTGCCCTTCAGGAAGGTTGTACCAATTTATTCTCCCACCAGCTAGCTACTAAAGTCTCCGAAAACTGCTGGCATGACTTCCCAAGGCAACTGGGTAACTGTATTTGTTGGTGTTATTGATTTCAACTTTGTGCTAAAAATATTTTTATATCTTGAAGTAAGGAATAGGGGTAGAGAACTTTTGTGGCATCAATTCTTAAAACTATGGGAAGTGGCTTCAGTGTTCAAGAGGGAAAATGTTTAGAAACCACTGGTATAATGGCTGAGCACTGGGTTGATAGTGAGGACTGAATCCTAGATTTTGTTTTTCTCAGTCATATTATATTGCTATTTTTTTCCATATAAAATGAGAACAACCTTTCATCTCAAAATTGTATTTTGCAAGTTAATTACGTTTTTAAAATTTTAAGTATTTTGAACTTCTTAGGGAAAGATAATATCAAAATAAGATTAAACCTGTTTTCTCCTTAGCCTTCAGATTAAGTATAGTTTCAGACACTCATTTGAAGTTGTTCATAGCTTTAGATGTACCCAATTCCCTGTTTAGTGATTTCATTCAATTACTCATTCAAACCTTTTCCTTATTAGCCAGATCGAATGTGTCCTTTGAACGCTTCCATTATCTTGGTAAAACAGCATCTATAGGTAGAACCCAGACTCAGTCTCATTCTCTGCAGTAAGACAGACCACACTGTCATTTTCTTCTGTCACTTTCAGTTTACTTGACACAAAGGGCTGAAGCAGAAGAACTCAAATTAGTTATAAATCACAAAAACACTTCTTAGGATTGAGGTTCGACCAGAGCTTCATTGAACTACCCCTCCTCACTAAAACTGAAGCAGAATAATAGAGTGGAAGTGGAGAGGTGAATGTCGATTCGATAGCCAGTGCCCACATCATGTGGAGCATGCGCCCGGGCCTTTTAGAGCTTTTTTCTGTTATGAAATAATGCTAATCATGGCTCCGTGGCCCTTATCTATAAATACTTGGATTCTCTAGGAATGTCTTTAAGATTGGAAACAGATACTAAAATAATTATAGTTGCCTTTTTTGTTGTTGTTGCTTACTATGTGGCAAGGAATGTACTGAGCATCTTTTAAACATTACCGAATTTAATCCTCACAGCAACTTTATGAACATTACCCTCATTTTTTAAACACGAAGAAGCAGAAGCTTAAAGAGTTTAAGCAGTTCACCCAATATCTCTCAGTGCTTAAGGGTGGGACCAGTACTGGGACCCAGGCTTCTACTCAAAGCACATTCTCTTAACCACTATGTGTGCCGCCTCCTAGTAGTATCAGTAGCCACTGTCATTTATTAAAGGTCACGTATGTCGTAGGAGTTATGCTAGGCTCTACAGACTGCGATCTCATTTTATAGAATCCTGTACAGAATCATGCGAGAATTGGTATTGTTCTCTCTTTTTTTGCCAACAATTAGCTTCTTTTGTTAAGAATTAAACAACTTGTCTAAGATCACACAGCCAATACATTTTGGAACTGGGTTCAAATTAGGTCTCTCTGGATCTAAAGTATCTGGTGACTATTCTTAACAGTATCCTCATTACGTATCAGGTTATTGGCTTAAGAACTCCAGATTTAACACAGAAATCAGTATGGATTTTAGATACAAGTTCTTAAATTTTAACTTTTAATTCATCTAGTAGCAATCTAATGTATATTAGACCTTAAACAAAGGGAGAGAGTATTTATGTTCTGTACTGACAAGAAATATGCCAACCTGATTTATAGTGTGTGTGTGTGTGTGTGTGTGTGTGTGTGTATAGATACTCCTTTCATAGCTATAAAACCAATTTGGTTTTAAAGCTAAATTCATTATTTTAAAATGGGAGCTAATTTGGTAATAGCAGTCTCTGCCATACCACCATGACTGATCTGTTCAACTGCTTCTCCTGAGAACTGGCATCTTCCCAAAGGGAAGCTCAAAATTCCGTCACTATGAATCTGTAGATTACCTGTATTGAAATAATCCCCTGTTTTATCAGTTCCATAAGAGCCAGGCCATGCATATTGCAGTCTATTAAGAATTAGTTCTGTTATAATAGGAATGTATCTGTAAAATGTCTCTTATGTATTTTATTTTTTTAAACTTTTGCTGAAGCCCTGAACTCCTTTGACTCCAGAAACCCCCTAGCACATTAAGGAGGAAGAAAGGAGTGGAATTTTTGAGTGAATACTAGAATTGATGTATGCGGTCATTGAGAATAAGAGGGATAGACAATAAAGAATCTACAATAAAAATAATACAGAAACATGCTTTAAATGTATTGTTTTGGAGGCCACAGACTAAAGTATAATTTAGGTATTCAAATTGCTATGCACATAAAGAAAAAGAAGTAACATAAGAGAACTGCTCTGAAATTAGAACCTGCACCAATATCATGCCGTTTACCTAACACACTGAAAAACACTATAACTGTGTTAATTAATTCCCAGTCTGTGTTTCTTAATCTTAGAGTCTGAACCAAATCTAAAGAACCAGATTAGATATAAGCTGCTGGCTTCATCATATTGGCTTAGTGTAAAAATATTTTCACAAAATGCAAGCTGTTGGAGGCAAAAAATACACAGACCTGTGATTAAGGAAGAAAGATCCCCATAGGGTTATTTGTTTGGAAAACGTTTTGGATTTTTATTAAGACAGCATAAAGAAGAATCTATGAAAAATGTAACACTAGGGACCAACAGAAGAAGACTTGGAGCCAGGGCATCTTGTAATACCATCTTGCTGAGTTTTCCAGTGGTGTGTCAGATCTAAGTTTAGAATTGCCAGTAACTGTGTCTGGTTGATTGCTTGTCACTTGCAGGTGATTCTGAATTGCTGTGAGGTTGGAACACCCAAGGAGACAATAGAAAATTTGTTGCACAGAGTGACTGAAGAGAAGACCCTGACTGCTGAGAGTTTGGTAAAACTTCTTCAGGCTGTCAAGACGACATTCCCAAATTTGTGCCTTCTGTTGGAGAATTTGCAGAAATTAGCCACTTTGCCAAGCACCACAGGTATTTGTTAATTGTTGACTCTCTGGACTGGAACACTCCCACAGAAAATTATTGCCTAAAACGCCCTTTTGGCTATATACTGGGAAGATAAGATAATGTTAGGAAATGTCATTGCAAAACAGAAACTTGTTGTTGTTAGGTTCTGTCAAGTCGGTTCCGACTCATAGTGACCGTATGTACAACAGAATGAAGCACTGCCTGGTCCTGGGCCTTCCTCACAATCCTTGCTGTGTTCGAGCCCATTGTTGCAGCCATTGTGTCAATCTGTCTTGTTGAGAGTCTTCCTCTTTGTTGCTGACTCTCTGCTTTACCAAGCATGAAGTCCTTCTCAGAGAACTGGTCCCTACTGATAACATGTCCAACGTATGTGAGGTGAAGTCTTGTTGTTCTTGCTTCTAAGGCACATTCTGGCTGTACTTCTTCTGAAACAGATTTGTTCGTTCTTTTGGCAGTCCGTGGTATATTCAACATTCTTCACCAACACTATGATTCAAAGGCATCAGTTCTTCTTTGGTCTTCTTACTCATTGTCCAGCTGTTGTATGCATATGTGGAGATTGAAAATACCATGGCTTGAGTCAGATGTCAGATGCACCTTAGTCCTCAAGGTGACATCTTTACTTTTTAACATTTTAAAGAGGTCTTTTGCTGCAGATTTGCCCAATCTAGTATGCTGTTTGATTTCTTGACTGCTGCTTCCATGGATGTTGATTGTGGATCCAAGTAAAATGAAATCCTTGACAACTCCGTTTATCATGATGTTGCTTTTGGTCCAGTTGTAAGCATTTTTTTTTTTTTTTTTAATGTTAAGGTGTAATCCACACTGAAGGCTGTAGTCTTTGATCTTCATCAGTAAGCGCTTCAAGTCCTCTTCACTTTCAGCAAGCAAGGTTGTGTCATCTGCATATCACAGTTTGTTAATGAATCTTCCTCCAATCCTGATGCTGCATTCTTCTTCATATAGTCCAGCTTCTCAGATTATTTCCTCAGCACACAGACTGAATAAGTATGGTGAAGGGATACAGTGCTGACGTATGCCTTTCCTGATTTTAAACGATACAGATCCCCTTGTTCTGTTCTAACAACTGCCTCTTGGTCTGTGTATAGGTTCCGCACGAGCACAATTAAGTGTTCTGGAATTCCCATTCTTTTAAATGTTATCTATAATTTGTTAAGATCCACACAGTCGCCTTTGCATAGTCAACAGGAGACAGAGAAACATATTTCTGGTATTCTCTGCCTTCAGCCAAGATCCGTCTGACATCAGCAATGATATCTCTTCTTCCATATCCTCTTCTGAATCCTGCTTAATTTTTGGCAGTTACCTGTTGCAGTACTACTGCAACCATTTTTTAATTACCTTCAGCAGAATTTTACTTGGATGTGATATTAATGGTATTGTTCGATAATTTCCACATTTCTTTCTTTGGAATGGCTATAAGTATGGATCTTTACCAGTCAGCTGGCCAGGTACCTGTCTTTTCCAAATTTCTTGGCATAGACGTATGAGTGCATCTAGCCATGCATCCGTTTGTTGAAATACCTCAATTGGTATTCTGTCAATTCCTGGAACCTTGTTTTTGACCAGTGCCTTCAGTGCAGCTTGGACTTCTTCCCTCAGTGCCATCGGTTCTTGATTATATGCTACCTCTTGAAATGGTTGAATGTCTTCCAATTTTTTTTTTGGTACAGTGACTCTGTATTCCTTTCATCGTCTTTTGATGCTTCTTATGACATTCAATTTTTTGCCCATAGAACTCTTAAATATTGCAACTCGGGGCTTGAATTTTTTCTTCAGTTCCTTCAGCTTGAGGAATGCTGAGTGTGTTCTTCCCTTTCGGTTTTCTAACTTCAGGTCTTTGCACATTTCATTATAATACTTTACTTTGTCTTCCCAAGCCACCCTTTGAAATCTTTCGTTCAACTCTTTTACTTCATTTCTCCCTTTTGCTTTAGCTACTTTATGTTCAAGAACAAGTTTCAGAGTCTATTTTTTCACTCATTTTTGTCATTTCTTTCTTTCCTGTCTTCTTAATGACCTTTTGCGTTCTTCATGTATGATGTCCTTGATGTCATCCCACAGCTCTTCTGGTCTTCAATCATTAGTGTTCAAGGCATCAATTCTGTTCTTGAGATGGGCTCTAAATTCAGGTGGAATATACTCAAGGTTGTATTTTGGCTCTCGTGGACTTGTTTTTATTTTCTTCAGTTTCACCTTGAACTTGGCATATGAAGAATTGATGGTCTGACTGGCAGCCAGCCCCTGGCCTTGTTCTGACTGATGATGTGGAGCTTTTCCATCGTCTCTTCCCACAGATGGAGTCAGTTTGACTCGCGTGTGTTCCATCAGGAAACCCTGGTGGTGTAGCAGTGAAGTGCTATGGCTGCTAACCAAAAGGTCAGCTGTTCGAATCCACCAGGCACTCCATGGAAACTCTATGGGATAGTTCTACCCTGTCCTATAGGGTCGCTATGAGTTGGAATCGACTCGACGGCAATGGGTTTTATGGGTATGGGTATTCCATCCGGCAGGGTCCATGTGTATAGTCACCATTATGTTATTGAAAAAGGTATTTGCAATGAATAAGTCATTGGACTTGCAAAATTCTATCGTGTGATCTTCGTAGTTGCTTCTGTCACCAAGACTGTATTTTCTAACTACCGGTCCTCCTCCTTTGTTTCCAACTTTCACATTCCAATCACCAGTAATTATCAATGCATCTTGATTACATGCTTGATCGATTTCAGACTACAGAATTTGGTAAAAATCATCAATTTCTTCATCTTTGGTCTTAGTGGTTGTACATAAATTTGAATAATAGTCATATTAACTGGTTTCCTTGTAGGTATATTATCCTGTCACTGACACCACAGTACAACAGACTGACAGACAAGAGGTGAAAACAGAAACTAGCTATCACAAATCAATGATTCTCAGTATTTGTGGAGTTAAAGTCTGAAATATGAGAGCTGCTCTTCTCCATTAAGCTAGCTCCCTCACAGTGTTCCTAGAATTCAGGGCTTGTTAAAGTGTGGATTTCCCAGGGCTGTCAGATGTCACCTGTGAGCACCCAAGGAGCAAAAGGGCTCAGGATGCATCCATAAAGCTCACAATTATGACAAGCTATGTGGAAGAATATCAACAGCCAGGACTAAAACCACGACCTCCCCATTCTCATTTGAGTACTGATTGATTCTAGTTGTGCCCAGCATTATCTACCCTTCGTGTCCATTCAGCTTGGGGAAATGAGTCCATGTTCCACTCCTTAGAAAGACAGTCTAACTCTAGAAGTTCTCCTCTATCCCAGAGCCTTTGGAACTAAGACAGTTTTCAGAAAAAAGGATATTTAGGAAATGGGAGAACTTTTTTCTAGCTCATGAAAGTAATATATCCTTATACAAATTTGAACAAGTCCAGAAATAAAGAGAAGAAGAAAAGAAAAATAACCTAAAATCCCACCACTTAAGTATATCAGTATTAATACTTTGCCATATTTGATCTTTTACATTATTTTTACAAAGTTGAGATATTACCAAATTTTATAATTTCCCCCATTTAAGAGTATAATATTATAAACATTCCCTCACATTTTAAAAAACTCTCCATAATCCTGTTTGTTTGGCTATGTACCTTTCCCTTATAAGGATATATATGTGACATATTAATTATTCCCTTATTTGGGGACAGATGGCTTTAGTGGCAAGACTATCCAGGTGTACATCAAAGACTATAGCCTTCAGTATGGATTGTACCTCAACATAAAGAAAATAAACATCCTCATGACCAGACCAATAAGCAACATCATGATAAATGCAGAAAGCGCTGAAGTCATAAGGATTTCATTGTACTTGGATCCACAATCAATACACATGGAAGCAACAGTCAAAAAATCAAACAACACATTGCACCGGGCAAATCTGCTGCAAAAATTCTGTTAAGAAGCAAAATCTGTTAAAAGCAAAGGTGTCACTTTGAGGACTAAGGTGCGCCTAACCCAAGCCATGATATTTTTGATCTCCTCATATGCGTGTGAAAGCTGGACATTGGATAAGGAAGACCGAAGAAGAATTGACGCCTTTGAATTATGGCGTTGATGAAGAATGTTGAATGTACCATGAACTGCCAGGAGGATGAAAAAATCTTTCTTTCAAGAAGTACAGCCAGAACGCTCCTTAGAAGGGAGGATGGCGAGACTTTATCTCACATACTTTGGACGTGTTATCAGCAGGGACCAGTCCCTGAAGAATAACATCATGCTTGGTAAAGTAGAGGGTCAGAAAAAAAGAGGAAGACCCTCAATGAGATGGATTGACACAGTGGCTGCAACAATGGGCTCAAGCATAACAATGATGGTAAGAATGGTGCAGGACCGGGAATTGCTTCGTTCTGTTGTACGTGGAGTTGCTATGAATTGGACCCGATTCAACGGCACCTCACCATACAACAGTCCTGCCACCATGATTTAGCTGTGTAACCATGAGCAAGTGACTGAACTTTCCGACCCTCATTTTTCTCTCTGTGAGATGGGGATAATAATAGTACCTATCACATTTGCTTTTGTGTGGTTGCTGTAATACTTATACAGCATTTAGCACAGTGTCTGACACAGAATAGGCACTCAGTAAATATTGTGATTTATCATCATCACAAATTATACAGTGACACATACCTTCGTACATAGACTTTTGCCTTCAGATAATTTCTTAAGGTTAGATTCCCAGAAATACAGTTACTGGACCAAAGAGAAGAATAAATTTTTAAATATCTGCCTCATAGTTTTGATTTTTTCTTTCCTTTCAAATAAATATGGCCCCTTAAAAGACAGTAGTTAACAGAATGGCTCAGAGGCCATAGAAACGGAAGAACCATGGGTCAGCTTCGCTGCCACAGTCTTGACTCATGCCTGCCTGTATTTGGAATCTCCACATGGATCCTTTACCTCAGGCTTGATGAATACCACCCTTGAATTTGTATATCTGAATCTCCTACCAGTGCAGCCTTCTAATTACCCCCCTGCTGAGCAATCACTACTTCTACCACCAGGCACTAACTTTCAAAGTGTTACTGGTCTGTGGTCCTGAAGCAGCGAGTGATTAAGTACAGACCAAAGGAGATCAGGCAAGATCGAAACACATGTATCTGAAGCCCCAAGCTGGGAGCTGAACTTTGCTCCCCAGAGGGGACAGAGTTCTTGCACTGATATCTCTTCTTCTCTAATTTGTAACACCCCATAGTCTTCTGTAGGAGAAGCCCTTAAGGAGATTTCGTTGCACCAAACATTATTGTTTTCCTAATATCCTTACAGTCCAACCAAGCACTGATGATTATGGGACTGAGCTATTGAGACGGTATCATGAAAACCTCTCTGAGATTTTCACAGACAACCAGATGTTGCTAAAAGTGATCTCACATGCCAAGAGTGTAGCCCCTGGAGAAAGAGAGGTAAGAGAGGGAGAAAGAGACAGAGAAAGGGAGGGAGGGTAAAATGAGATCGAAGGGGAAAATGTGAATATATATAATGCATTCCTGTATTTATATTTTATGTAAATACACACACAGCCGTGTTGAGAAATGCTCTTAGCGTTTCTAGGGCCAGTAGAGAAGGAGAAATGTAATGTGACTCAGTTTCTAAGGCAGAGTAACAGGTAAGATAGTTGCAGTTCCTGTATTAACAAAGAAAAGAGCTCAAAAGAAGGACTGAGGAACATTGTCATATACAAGAAACTCCTCAAGTTGAGAAAGATCGTGAGAGAAGGTGAAGGATGTTGAAAAATTCCTCCCCAGGAACACATTCACTGTAACCCAATACCCAGGCTTGCAGCTCTGCAGCAGGGCTAGTGGCTAGAAAGTCCCTTACGTGCATGTTTGTGCTGCATCTTGAAGGTCATGGAGAAGCTTGTGAAACAGGACTCTGGCTCAGGAGGTTTTAGTTCTCTGATATCAGCAGTTCTGGAAAAGCAGACTCTCTCTGCGACAGCTGTTTGGCAACTGCTGCTGGTGGCTCAGGAGACAAAGACCTGCCCGCTGAACTTGCTCATGGAGGAGATCCAGAGGGAGCCTGGTGCCGATGCTTTCTTCCAGACAGGTGAGTTACCTGACCTCTACTGTGGTTTAGCCCCTACTAGCAATTGTCAGTCTTCCCAGAAAATAGAGCTCTGTTACGGTAGTCATCCACAACCCTGCCATCAGAGGAGCAGAGTAAGGACTGGCAATCTCATTCAGCGACACAGGAGTTGATAAACCTTAAAAAAAAAAAAAAGTACAGTACTTATTCTAAGCTTAAATTATTATACTCTGATTATAGTGCAGTTTGCCCTTCTGCACTCCCAACTCCAGGTAGGAGATCAGTGAAGTGTGTTCTCATTATCAAGAGTTGAGTTGAGAAAAAAAAGGGAAAAAATGGTACTTATGGTTTTACTAATGAATCTTCCATCTCCCTTTTTTTCAGTGACCACGCCAGAAAGTGCTGCCTTAGAAACAATCCTGCGGCATAAGAGATTGGTCATAGAGGCCATCCAACAAAAGATTGACCTGAAGTACTTCACCTCAGAGGAAGAGCCCCTGGCAGAGACTGTGAAACAGGTGTGGTGGGAATGCAACCCAGTTGTGTTTCAGAGAGTTCCTGTGATGTCTGGGACCGTCTTCATTCCTAAGGGAGGCCTCAGCATCTGTAGAGTACCTGCCACATGCCTAGCCCCGTGCCAAGCCAAGCATCCTGTAACACTTCAGTTCTTTCGGTCCCCATACCATCTGCATTTTACAGATAAGGAAACTCAGACTCCAGGGGATTAAGTAACATGTCTAGGATGCTCCACTGGTAAGAGATGGCACCAGGATTTGAACCCAGGTCCATGTGACTCAAACCTACAGTTACTCTGTTTGTCTAAAGCTAGGTAGATCTCCAGGGGAACCATGGTACTGCTCTCTAACATGTTCTAAGAAGCAACTTCTTTCAGATGAAGGAAAGTAAAATCGGTGTTATTACATGCTGTGTTCTGGCTCCTGGAAAGAGCCAAGATAAACATAGATAGAACAAAGTGTTTGCCCATACAGGATAGCAAGTAGTGCCAACTCATTTTCTGTAAGACTTTTCACAATGTGGCCAGCATCCCAGAAAAACCAGGTGGGGATGGAGGGGGCGGCACTGGGTAGGGGGAGGGGAGTTCACGGATGTCCAGCCCAGGATCATGTGCCTCTGGAGTGGGAGAGAATTACAGGGGAACATGAAATTGTAGAGCCTTTCGATCCAGGTAGGCATGGAACGTGTGCAGAAGGGCTGGTTCCTGACTCTGTCCACAGAGGTGCTGGCCCCGTCTTGGTATGACTCTTAGATGGGCAGAAGATGGCGCACGTTTCTTTAGGGCTTCAGAGGAGAGATTCCCCTGCTTTCCTCTGTCCAGCACACCACTGACTTCAGAGATGGGGTTTCTGCACTTGGTCAGCTCTCGCCTACCCCCAGGGACATCAGGTTTATTTGGATAGACTTGAAAAGAGCAGAAATAAAATATCTTCCAAAATGAAAATTGCGCTTGGCCATCTGTGGATGGCTTAGCTTTATTTTCTCAGCGTACTGACTCTATCTGCTGATAGCTCTAACATTCTGAGAGAGGACAGCTTTGAAATAATATTCTTGGCCTCTTTAAAGACCCTATTTGAACCTTCTTTGAAGAGTTTCTTTCTGAAAGAAAATGATGTTTAAAAGGGTACATCTAAGTATCTAAAAATATAAGGCCACTGATCATGCAGAAATACTTCCAGACATTGAAACAATTATATATTGTGAAAAAGTGTCTGGATCTTCAAGACAGAAACACCAGCAACCAAGTCCTAAGGCTTTCTAAGTTTGTGCCATTAAGATCTAGAAAAGTTCTTGGGGAGACTCCTGATTTCTGAGAAGATATTTCTCATAGAACATAATCAATGCTTTCTTGTGTGCCCCTTGTTTGTATTTGACATTTACCTTGACATACCCCTGTTAAACCCTTTTTGTTACTTTCCCTTTTCTTTGGAAATCAGGGATATCTGCTGCATTTCTCATGAGGAGAAGTGTAAATTACAGATGAGCAATGCCTTCCTGAAATTGTTTTTATTTGTTTATTAAGTTGGAAACCATGGAGAAACTCTGCTGATATTAACCCCAGACCTTTGTCTCCTGGTATTCATTTAGATTCTGAGCATTTCCTCTGAGACAGCCAGCCCCGAAGCCTCCCTGAGAGCAGTGCTGAGCAGAGCCATGGAAAAATCAGTCTCAGCCATTGAAATCTGTCACCTTCTGTGCAGCATCCACAAATGGTTTCCAGGCCTGCAGCCTGTCATGCAGGAGTTAGCATGCATTGGTAAGAACCAAGGTGGGTGGGGGGCCCTGTCAGGCACCCAGGCTGTTTCCTTATTAGAGCAAGAAAGCAGCAGTTCATGTAAGAGTTCATGGCTGCTTTAAATTACTTACTCATTCTACATGCTCTCAGTACCTAGAGAAGTCATGAGCATGGATGTAAAATGGAGCTATTAGTGTTTAAAGAATGAGAAAGTAAAGATGATAATGATGTTGCAATAGAGTTTTTTTAGGATCCCAAGGAGTTTCCAGTCTCCCATAAGAAGCTGTGTGCCCTAGAAAAGTTCTAAAGTAAACTAGAAATGTAGAGAGTTTCCAGAGCCGTGAGCTTTCTCCCCTGTGCAGGTTTCCTTGCTAAGGAAGATGGGCAGAAGGAAATGTGGAAGGTGAGTAATAAATTTCACCTTGAAGCCAACGATAAGTCAGATGAAAAGGCAGCTGAGCCAGCTGAAGAAGACTGCCGGGCTGGGAAACGGAATGACGAGGGAGAGACCGGTTCTCTGCCAGAGCAAGAGAAGGACACTTCTGCCTCCCCAGATTCTGCCAAGAAGAGCTTTGTCTGTAAGGCCTGTGACAAAAGCTTCCATTTCTACTGCCGCCTGAAGGTGCACATGAAGCGCTGCCGTGTGGCCAAGAGCAAGCAGGTGCAGTGTAAGGACTGCAGCGAGACCAAGGATTCTAGGAAAGAGCTGGAGAAGCATCAGCTGGAGGCCCACGGTGCAGGTGGAGAGCCCGACATCCCTAAGAAGAAGAAGAAGAGGCTTCCAGTGACATGCGACCTCTGTGGCAGAGAATTTGCTCATGCCTCAGGTACATTCAGGAAGGCAAAGTAACAGCGAATGATGATTCTGGATGTTGTAGTTTGGAGTCCAGGCCTTGCCCCTGTTTGTGTGTAATAACTAGGAATGTGGGTGGGCTTAGAAGATAGAATAGGTTCTCACCAAGGCATGGAAATATATGGGGAAGAATATGGGGTTTGGGATCAGCTCTCTGAGCTTTCATTTCCTCATCTATTAAATAGTTTATTGGATTATTAGAAGGTTTAAAATAATATAGTTGAACCCTTAGTACAGTGCCTAGCAGAGTTAGGACGCAGTAAATTGTAGCTGCTGTTATTTGTGGTGATAATAACCGTTTAATGCCTGATTCTTTTGTTTTTATGTACCATTTGTGTCTTGATAATAAATAAGAGCCACTGGAGACCCCGGTGGTGCAGTGGTTAAGTGCTACTGCTGCTAACCAAAAGGTAGGCAGTTCGAATCTACCAGGCACTCCTTGGAAACCCTGTGGGGCAGTTCTACTCTGTCCTGTAGGGTCGCTAGGAGTTGCAGTCGACTAGATGGCAGTGGGTTTGGTTTTTTTTTTGGTTTTTTGGAAACCCTGAGATGTAGAGTCAGGTATTATTTTCCCCTTGTCCCAGATGTTGGATAAGCCTGATGAAACATAGAAGTAAGTTTTGTTTCACTATTTCTAGGTGACTGGGTCTTATTTAAGAGAGAGAGGGGACAGGGACGTTAAATCCAGAATCACTTCCTGCCTAGTCCAACCAGGAGGTGACTTTGGGATGCTTATTGCTGGGCAGTTGGGCAGCGTGGCTACATGGGTCAGAGCTGGCCTGACCTGGGTCCTGTGCTAGATACTATCTTCCTCCGGAGCCCTCACCTGAAACAGTGCAGTTATGTAGCCTCAGGCTGGTTCATAACGCTAATTGCTAGTATCTCTTCTGGTCCCTGGCACGGCTTCTGTAGGCATGCAGTACCATAAACTGACAGAGCACTTTGATGAGAAGCCTTTCTCCTGTGAAGAGTGTGGGGCGAAGTTTGCAGCCAATTCTACCCTGAAGAACCACCTTCGCCTTCACACTGGGGACCGCCCGTTCATGTGTAAGCACTGCCTCATGACCTTCACCCAAGCCTCTGCCCTGGCCTACCACACCAAAAAGAAGCACTCGGAAGGTAACGCTTGGGGAACTGCTTTTGTTCTACTGCAAATTTTAACTATGTAAGTTGCTGAAAAATGCATTTGGAATTAAGTGTGATACATATCTCAAGGAGCCATGGTGGTGCAATAGTTAAGCACACAGCTGCTAACCAAAAGGTTGGCTGTTTGAATCCACCCAGTGGCTCCACAGAAGAAAGACCAGTAGAGGATCTGATTTACATAATTCTGGCCACTCTGTGGATGATAAATTGTAATAGGGCAGAGTATCATACAAATGGGGGAGAGCAGTTAGGAGATTATTGCAGTAGTCCAGCCTAGAGACGATGGAGTTTTTGACTAGAGTTATATTCGTGGGGGTTGTAAAAAATAGTCAAGTTTGCGGATTTTTAAGAAGTCACCTCTAATCCCCAGACACAGATAGCCAGGCAGTATGTGCCAATATTGGGGATATATTTTTGAAAGTAGAGCCTATAGAATTAATGATGGGTTGGATGTGGGATGTGAGGGAAAGAGAGGAATTAAGAGTGGTTTGGAGTTTTGGGCTTGAACAACTGAATGGATGATGCTGCCATTTACTGATGGGGGAATTGGAGTATGTGTGTGTGAGGGGTGGTGGGTTAGAGGCCATGCGGGGGGGTGTGGAATCAGGAGCTCTGTTTCGGGTGCAATAAATTCCCGATACCTTGTAGACCTCCAGGCGGAGAGGTAGAGTTATAGAAACTTTGATACATGTCTAGAGAGTTCTGTAGAAAGGTAGGGCCTAGATAAAAGTGTGGGAGCTGTCAGTGTACAGATGGTATATGAGGCTCTGAGATAAGATCATCTGGAAAGTGGGGATAGAGAAGGCCAAGGACTGAGCACTAGACTTCTCAACAGTTTCACCTCTTAATTCAAGAAGGCTTTTTCTTCTAACAAAATATTGTTTGAAAGTATGTGAAACATAAACATGAGGTTGATCACTCTGGTTGAAGCAGGCCTAGGAGTTGGGGTCTGGAGCCTCACCTGCTCATTATTTCCCCACTTCTATTGATACCCTGGTGGCAGCTGCTAACCAAAAGGTCAGCAGTTCCAATCCACCAGGTGCTCCTTGGAAACTCTACGGGGCAGTTCTACTCTGTCCTGTAGGGTTGCTATGAGTCAGAATCGACTCGACGGCAAGGAGTTTTTGCTTGTTGGTTTATTGACATCATAAGGAGGTTTGGAGGTACGGCTGCTCTGGCAGTTTGTACAAAATGTTTTGTAGACTTCTTATTTACCTGTGTTTTCTATGGCAGCCTGGTCATTATATTCTCATTATGTTCATGAGGAAGTAGAGAAACCAGGTGAGCTGTAATAATTTTATAGCAAGTCACCGGAAGAAGGCTTTCATTCTCCTCTGAAGCCATGCCTCTCACCTGCGCATGCGGTTGCTGTATCTGCACTGTGTATGTTGCAAGGGAATCCAAACTCACGTGTTTCTAAGTACAGGGATATGTCTGTTGCCTGGAGGTGGAATGAGCTCTTCCCATACTTGTTGCCTGATTAACAGATGGGTTATCTTGTGTAACGCGACCTCGTTCTTATTCCTCAGGGTAGGAAGACGACATTCGTACCCTTTCTGTGTGGTCGGTTGTGATTGTGAAGTGCCATCTGACCAGAAGCGTTACAAATTGCCTGCTGTTTTAATGTTGTCTTCCAGATTATGTTTCCCTGATATTTGCCCTAGAATGTGACTTTATTTTAGGAATGCTGTAAATGTTTAGTGCTGGCTCTAATAAACTCTCTTGTATTTCCAGGGAAAATGTACGCATGCCAGTACTGTGATGCTGTGTTTGCCCAGTCCATTGAGCTGTCCCGCCACGTAAGGACCCACACCGGGGATAAGCCATATGTCTGCAGGGACTGTGGCAAGGGCTTCCGGCAAGCCAACGGCCTCTCCATCCACCTGCACACCTTTCACAGTATGTACTGAGATTGTGCATGTCAGGCACTCAGTGCCAGGCCTGGCTGTGAGGAAGTGTGTAACGGTCATCACACAGGTTGTCACTCCCCCAGAGCTGGTCTCCATTCAGCGCGTTCCCCTCCTCTCTTCTGCAAAACCCAGAGTCCTTTGGTCCTATTTCAAGGAGATTACCATTTTAACGTAGCATCGTGTGATACTTGTTTCGCTCCGTCCAGGCTTCCTTGCCTTCCTGCTTAGCCACCTGGCACTGTTTGGCTGACAGAGGCAAATTGTGTTTGATGGAGAGAGTCTCTATGACAGATAAGCTCACAGAGCACTGGGACATTTCCTGTAGTCCACCGAGCTCCTGCTCACCCATCTTAGGATCATAGGAGCACCCCGGACACTTTCTAAGTTACTGTATACCATCTGAAGTGGTACCTGGTCACTTGCCCTGCCTTCTGCCCAGTATTTTCTTCTGAACGCCATTGTATTTCACTCAGTTTGTAGGGTCTGCCCCATCTTTCTTCCCTTCTACTGGAATTGGTAGGGAAAAAAACAGACTTCTGTTCAACATATGCACATACATACACACACATACAGGAAAGAAAAGGAAATTCTGTGATCTTCATTATGTCATCAGGAAACCTCCACTGTGGCCTTCGGATGCCATGTCACATTTTCTTCAGCCTCTCACATGCTGCAGCACAGCAGGATGTTAAGAGCTTGGTGTCTGAAATCACACAGGTGAGGATTTGCATCTCAGCCTGCCGTGTACTTCCCATGAGACCTTAAACAAATGTCCACCTTTGTAAGCCTCTTAGGCCCCTTGTAAACTGGAGAAGATAATGGTACCCACCACCTCAGATTGTGGTGAGAATTAAATGAGATATCACCTATAAATAAAGCCTGAAGCTCCCTGCCTGACTCATAGAAAATGCTCAGCGAATGCCACCTGTTATTAGTATTGGTGACAAGAGTAACCCTCTCTGGTGCTGCTTGTCACCATCAAAGCTTGTCTTTTTGCATGCCATGTGCCTGCACCCTTCTTCCCTTTGTAGCTGTGGGCAAATACAGTGTGTCACAAACATGTGCCTTATGTAGACACTTTCAGGTCTGTTGTTGGCCAGCCGACAGGGACTTTGCTAGAGTTCCTGTGTGCTTAGCATGTAGCTGGACATGGGAGGAGGCAGAAAGAATATACAGTGTGGTCCCTGCTCCCCAAGGAGTTTACAAGGCTGTACTAAAAATCCAGTTGCAACAGACTTCCAGCTTAGTGAAATTTGGATTCTGTCCAGCGCCACAGTTTTGCTATCCTGTCAACCTCTCTCAGATGGTATCTGCTTTGGTCTTCTTTTCCTAGTAGCATTACTTGGGAGTCAAAAGAGGGAAAGACATTATTAATTTTTGGAATGGAGAAGAACCCAAACTACTTTGCCATGCCCCTGGAGTATGCCATCTGAGGCAGGCCCAGCATCCAGGCCCTCCCTCTCTTTTATTGTTCCTCACCTGTTTCATAGGAACACATCATTCCTTATGGAAAATGGCTTCAAAGTGTCTTAAAAGACAGCACAAAGCTGAGATTTCAAGAGCTGGCGTCCACAGAGAAACTAGTTAATGATATCAAATGCTGCTGCATGGTAAATTCCTGAGTTCACCTGAACTGATGCACAAATAAGATTGGCTTGTGGGCTGGGCCTTTCTCATGGGCAAAGGATTTTGTTATTAAAACGTTTAGGTTTCTGTTGCTTTAAGAAAAAGAGTGACATTTCCTACCACAGGACTGGCAAGTATATTCATCACTAGTGCCACTTCTTGTCTTTGAGATCGTACCAAAGAGTTGGAGTTGTCCAATTAGACTGGCCTTTGGGGATAGCGCTGGGGTTGTTGGCCAGTTCAGCCATTTCCTAGTTGTGACATTGGGCAAGGAACTAACCTAACTGTCTAAATTGTGATTTTCCTAATCTCTAAAATCGGGGTGGTAATAGAACTAGTCATAGCGCTTTTGGAAGGATTAAACGAGTTCACATACGTAAAGCACATAGAGCAATGCCTGTCACGTAGCCCTCAGGCATTATCTATGAAAATGTTGTTTGTGTTGTTGATCTGGGATGGGGAATTGTACTGCTGACAACACAGGAAGTAGTGATGCTCTAGGGAATAGGTGGAAATCTCTGTAGTGAATTAGAAAACCCAGAACTGCCCACCACTAGCAGGGGAAGAGCAAGGGTGATATTCTCTGGAGAGAAGTAAAATAGAATTTCACTTGTACGATGTAAAATGAGGAATTGACATGAACTATTTTTTCTATTTGATGCTGCAGAGGTTGTTAGTCCAGAAGCCTCAGAGGCTGTTGCTCCTCTGGCAAGAAGGCGGGGTGGCCAGGTTAGCCCTGTGCTGACTGCTGGTCCTCGGAGTGCATGACCCTGCACAGCATCTGAACAGGGCCTCGCTTCTGTCTGTAGCTGTGTGCAGTGACCAGCATCTATCTCACTGACTGCAGTCTTCGGTGTTTTTTCTTCTCCCCCTCTTTCTCTCATGAATGTTCCTCATGGAACCAGACATAGAAGATCCCTATGATTGCAAGAAATGCAGGATGAGTTTCCCCACCCTGCAGGACCACCGGAAGCACATCCATGAGGTGCACTCCAAGGAGTACCACCCGTGCCCCACGTGTGGGAAGATCTTCAGTGCCCCTTCCATGCTGGAGCGGCACATGGTGACCCATGTTGGTGGGAAGCCCTTCAGCTGTGGGATCTGCAACAAGGCCTACCAGGTGACCGCAGGCTCTGGTGGGAGGCCTCCCTCCAGTCCCTGATCTACTCTCCATTTGCTCACCCTTGATCCCCGTGTTTGTGGCTTGTGGATCAGATCTTATCACCAGGATATGCCAGTTTGGCTTGTTATCATGGAGAATGCAGTTTGAAATTATTTCAGTTCTCTAAGGAGATCTGGTCAGAGGGATACAGTGGGGAGCTTTAATTGGAGCAGAGAGTTCTTATACCCCCTACTCCCCAGAAGTCAGCCTTGTCATGAACTGAATGCTGCTTTTCTCCTTGGAGCCTCACATCCTATTGACTCCATGTGTCAGGGCACATGAGAATGACTAAGGGGATTGTAACACAACCTGGAATTATCTTGTTTAGCACAATTATTGCTTTTTTTTTTTTTTTTAACTCTCAGGAAATGGCGTTGCTTTTTTACCATAGAATTTGGCATGTAATTAAAGGGAAACCCCATATAGAACTAAAAAGAAGCTACATCTATCAGACACTCTAAAACCGCAAAGAAAAGAGTGGTCTTTGTTGGTGTCCATAAGATGCAGGTATATAGAAAGACACACAGAGGCTAATTTCAGCTCAACAAAAATTGAGGACTAACTCTGTGTGAAGCCTTGTGCTGCGAACAGTAGGGTCAAAGAGTGGAGTAAGACCTGGGCCTGGCCCCTCGGATACTGTGGAACATTAAGGAGAATTTTCCGATGCTGCTCGGAACCTGAGGGAAGGGGATACTTGCTTACAGAGCAGGGACAGCACGTAGCCCCTTTTTCAGCAGTTTGCTCTGCTCTGCTCTACCCCGGGCTTCTAAGAAGCAGTGAGATACAGCACAGTGCTGAAGAACACAGATGCTTAAGTCAGAAGGCCAGGGCTTGAGTCCTGGCCCCACCACTTACTAATTGTGTGACTTAGGGCAAGTCATTTAACCCCTCTGTGCCTCATCTTCTGCCTCATTGGAAAGATCATAGCACCTCCCTCATACAGGAGTGAACTTAAGACGGACTCAGCTGAGCCCTGTCATATAGCAGCCTCTTAATACATAGTTGTCTTGTTCCCACGAACACCAGCCTCCCCAACATAAACACTCAGTTTGATAGGTCAGAGAGTGTGATTCTAGACCCATAAGCTTATCTGAGAATGTTTTTCTTTCTCTCATGGGGGACTCCTGAGCTCTCCAGCTTGCTGGAACGTTCTAAGACTCTAATACTTGCCATATTCCTTGCAGCAATTGTCTGGTTTGTGGTACCACAATCGGACCCACCACCCTGATGTGTTTGCTGCACAGAACCATCGATCCTCCAAGTTCTCCTCACTCCAGTGCAGCTCCTGTGACAAAACCTTTCCCAACACCATGGAACACAAGAAGCACATCAAAGCAGAGCACGCAGGTGGGGTTTGGGAGCCATAGATGGGGAGTGTGTGCTGATGCATGGGGATGGCTTGGTTATATGGCATCCCTGGGTTCTATCCAAAAATCCCAACCAGCAGTGCGACTGTGTGGTGTGCTTTGGTAATTACCTTTGTTCTGCCCAGCACACCTGAGGGATACAGCCCCAGTCCATCAATAACAGTAGCTGGAAGGCAGTAGTTCTCAAACCTGGAAACCTCAAGCAGTGTAAGCTCCTACCAGCCCCCAAGTGAGGCCCAGTCACTGTGCAGTAGGAAGGGTGTCAACTTTGGTGGCAGACAGGCCTGGGTGGAAACCCTGAATCCAGCACCTACCAGTTGCATGACCCTGGGAAGTGACTTGTCTTTACTGAGTGGAATGGGAGTTACTAATAACGTACCTTGCAGGTGAATTTGGGGATCGTCACAACAGCTCGTGGTTGCAGAGCGTTTCCTAATTGCAAGGCACCATGTTCCTCACAACAACCTTGTTTGAATCCAGGCAATCTGGACCCAGATCTGGTGCTGTTTACCACTGGATTACACTAATAGATCATGGGCATGAGGGTCTTGGCACATGTTAGGCGCTTGCCAAGTGTTAGCCACCATCCCTGCCACCCAGCCCTGATCGTCCAGCTTGTCTCACGGCTCTCTCCTTGTGTGCTTCACAGATGTGAAGTTCCATGAATGTGACAAGTGTAAGGAGCTCTTCCCCACACCGGCTTTGCTGCAGGTGCACGTCAAGTGCCAGCATTCAGGTCAGTGGCACCCTAAATACGTAGGGCCTGGCACTGTTAAACAGTCTGAAGCATTAGCTGCGATTATCATTATTATTGCTGTGTCTGAGGAGCCCTGGTGGCACAGTGGTTAAGGGCTTGGCTGCTAACTGAAAGGTCAGTGGTTCAAACCCACCAGCCACCCTGCAGGAGAAAGATGTGGACATACCAGTTAAAAGCTGTACCTTTTTTTTTTTTTTAATTTTTATTGTGCTTTAAGTGAAAGTTTACAAATCAAGTCATTCTCTCACACAAAAACCCATATACACCTTGCTACATACTCCCAATTGCTCTCCCCCTAATGAGACAGCCCGCTCCCTCCGTCCACTCTCTTTTTGGTGTCCATTCCGCCAGCTTCTAACCCCCTCTACCCTCTCATCTCCCCCCTCCAGGCAGGAGGTGCCAACATAGTCTCAAGTGTCCACCTGATCCAAGAAGTTGACTCCTCACCAGCATCCCTCTCCATCCCATTGCCCAATCCAATCCCTTGTCTGAAGAGTTGGCTTTGGGAATGGTTCCTGTCCTGGGCCAACAGAAGATCTGGCGGCCATGACCACCGGAGTCCTTTTAGTCTCAGTCAGACCATTAAGTCTGGTCCTTTTATGAGAATTTGGGGTCTGGATCCCACTGCTCTCCTGGTCCCTCAGGGGTTCTCTGTTGTGTTCCCTGTCAGGGCAGTTATCAGTTGTAGCCAGGTACCATCTAGTTCTTCTGATCTCAGGCTGATGTAGTCTCTGGTGTATGTGACCCTTTCTGTCTCTGGGGCTCGTAATTACCTTGTATCCTTGGTGTTCTTCAGGTGTACCATTTTTAATGAACCATTAAGAAAGAAAAACTGCTGCCAATTAAACTAAGTTTTCCTATCAGAATTTGTAGGTTATTCTAAGAGTTATTTTGGACTCAGTTGACATAGATTTTTATTATATCACTCACTTTTGTGTGCATGCATAAAAAAAAGACAACATAAGAAAATAAATTAAGGTAACAGTCCAGCTTCGCAGAGTAACTTTGCGTTTGGACTGTCAGCGTGCACATTTTTCCACAGTGTCACATTCTTTGCCATCAGGAGCATTGGTGGTGGATCACATAGTAAAAGATTGCGTCAAAGAACTCTTGCACATTATGTAAAACTGTCTACTTTTGATTCCTACTTTGAGAATGTGGCTAAACATGGCTGATTCATCCCTCCCCCAAACCATTTCATTCCCATGAGTTAAAAACGTGTACCACTCCTGTCTCAGGGATTTTCTTCCAAGCCGTGGACACTCATGCTCCAAGCCTTGATGCCGCTACTTTTGATGTTCGTGTGTCCATAGTCATTGGCGATTATACCCAGCTGCCACGTAGCCTGTAGCAGTCATGAGATGCCGTTGACCCCATTTCAGAGATGTTAAAAAGCACTTCTTAGAATTGATGAAACTTGGTATTGTCAGCACCATTATCTACAGTTGAGTAATGGGCCTCAGCTGAGGCGGATTTAGCCTGAATCTAATGCTAATGAAGTGTTAGCTCAGGGCTCCTCTCTTGTGAGGGGCCCTTTCAAGGCTCTGCATCTAATTCTATATTTGTAGTTTTGTATTATTTTTCCTCAAGAGGGCCCACACATTATATGAGCTTTAGGCCCCACAAAACCTGGATCTGCCTCTGCACCTCCGTTCTCACACCTTCCTCTCAACTCCCCTTGCTCTTCCTTCCCTTAGTCATTCCACCCACAACACATCCCTTCTGTCTCCCCCCTCCAGGGTCACAGCCATTCAGGTGCTTGTACTGTGCAGCCACCTTCCGCTTCCCTGGGGCACTGCAGCACCACGTCACCACGGAGCACTTCAAGCAGTCAGAGAACACCTTCCCCTGTGAGCTCTGTGGGGAGCTCTTCACCTCCCAGACCCAGCTGGACGGGCACTTGGAATCTGAACACCCAAAGGTGATGGGCACCGAAACCCAAGCAGCAGCCTCCCCGGTGGTGCAGGTGATTCTGGGGCCACTCGGCACAGAGCGCTGACACTGGGTTCCTAAGGCTTCTGTAGAGCTGGCTCTGCTACAACACCCAGGCTTTCTCTTTGGCCCTTTGAGTAATGCATTCATAACCAAGAGAATCTCATAGAAGAGTCTCTCTGGACCTCTTACCAAAACAGAACGGAAAAGTCTAGTCTCTTGGTGGTCACATGTGAAATGGCCCCTAGATAGAGGGAGCCTGAAGCAAGAACTTCCAAAAGTGGAAAAACTCTGGGTTTTTCTCTCCCATTTCACACCCTTCCCCACCTTCTGAGGAACACCATGGGATGTGGTGAGAGTTGCAGGGGACCTTGGAGAAGGGGGATGAGCTCTTAGCTGGCAAGGGAGTCACCTTCAGTGGAAGCACTTTATTAGATCCTCTGGGCTGGACATAGTGCCCCCTTGGACATATCTGGGCCTCTCACCTTTACCTGGGTGAAAAGCTCACCTCTTCCTGATGTTTTAAGGCAAAGCCTGACCCAGGCCCTCAGTTGCCCTGTTGTAACGCTCTTCCATCTTCTCCAGAGAGGGCAGGCAGAAAGGGAAAAGAAACTTAGCACTGCAGTGGTCAGTCATTTTTGGTGGGTTGGAGGGGAGGTTTCAGTCAGTTGGACCATCCCACGGTCCAGTTCCATAGGTCAGTCCTTTATAAGCCACACTCTTCAGGCCTCTGGGGAACAGAGGGGAGGTCAGCTGGGCAGGATTCCAGGTGATCCTCCTTCTGCCCTATCAACTGAGCAGCTTTGCTTTTGTCTTTCTTAGGTATTAGGGTTCTTGGTGAGATGTCGTTTGGGGGAGGGCAGGGGGGATTTCATTGCTAAAAGAAAAAAAATAGCTTGGAAACTATCGTCCTAGATAATTTTTGATTGAACATCACAGCCCATCCCTTTTCAGTCACAGCACACAGAGAGGAGCTGAGCTCTGCCTCCCCATTTCTGCTCACTTAAGTCTAGTGCCCTGCTCTTCACTCCTGGCTAGTTCTCAAGAGCCAGGGTGGCCATGTCCTCTGGGGAGGAGAGCATCAAGCTGTCCTGGGCTCCATGGGTCAGAAGCATCAACTTGGAGGTTCAGGCAGGAACTAGGTTGCTTAACCCCAGAATAGTTATCGCTGAGATGGGAAGGTCATCTTTAACAGATCGTGCAGATTGGGAAGGATCGTGTCTTGACTGTGGCAGAAAGAAGGGGTACCTGCCCTGCCAGCCTGGTGAGCCAAATGAATGTGCTGATAGAAGTCACAGTTTGTCCACCCCTTTTTCCTCCTAAGCGCTATAGCCGGGCACCCTCCTAGGAAGGCTCCTAGTCTGACCAGTGGTCTAGAGATGCTATCCTTGGCAAGCCTAGGCTCCAAAAAATCACCCACGTTTCCGTGTATCAGAGCATGAGACCAACCACATGGCACTTACCACTGCAGTGTAATCCTCAAGACAGGAAGGCCCAATCTGAGAAACCTGAGCCAGTGTTCACTGGTGTGTAATCACAGAGCCTGGGTACCCCGAGGTGGCGTACTGAGCTAAATTATAGCAATTTAGTGCACAGAGTTGTGTAAATTGTTTGCTTGCCTTCTCTTTTGCATCACTGATGTGTTAGACTTGCCTCTTCCCATTAGGCACATGCAATTGTTCTCCTCAGGTGAAAACATAAATATCATCATTACAGCATGAGATGAAAACCATGTAAATTCTGGGAAGCTAACTGTGGACACTGCCCACAGTAGCCTCGTGGTCTTCCCTTTTCAGGTGATCCAAGCCCCAGAGCCGGTGGCCCCAGCAGAACAGGTGATCACTTTGGAGGAGACCCAGCTGGCTGGGTCCCAGGTGTTTGTGACATTGCCAGATTCCCAGACATCTCAGACCAGCTCTGAGCTTGTGGCGGTGACTGTGGAGGATTTGCTGGATGGTACCGTGACCCTGATCTGCGGTGAGGCAAAGTGAGTGGCTGCCCACCCACTGGAGGGGTTCTGAAATGCACCAGAGAGCACTCTGCAACTTGTTCTTTGTCCTCCTTCCCTGGCTGTCCTGAGTGATGAGCATTTTTGCATTAGCACCGACCACAACGGCCTCACTTGGAAAATAGAAGCTTCAGTGTTTTCATAGAACCAACAGTGTCTGAGTCACTGACACCAATACCACTGCCCTCCGTAGCAGGCAGGCGGATGGCCTGGCTTCCTCCTCACAGGCCTGCTGCTTTGTCTCTGTGTCATTGTCTATCCCCAAATGAAGTATCACTTTCAAAATGTAGGCGGAAAGAGTGGTGGGATAGGAGCTCATGACCACGGCTGCCAGAGAGTGCAGTGTGCTGGCAGCGCTTGGAGTGCAGGATGGCAGTCAAGCGTGACACTGCGGCCCACAGCACAGGGCTACAAACACTGCCAGTGCCTACTGGCCACTTAAAAACGAGAGGAGAACCAGCACACCATCCAGGAACCCAGCCTTGAGCACACTTGGCCCTTCCTCACTTCTCTTATCCTCCATCTGCCTGGGTTCCCACTTCATCCAGTCTCTGTGCCCAGCACCCCTTGCGGTGGCAATGGGACAGGTAGCAACGTGTTAACAATACAGGAAGGCCACATTTCCACACCTAATCCCACCATGTCAGTACAGTGGGCCCCTCCCAGAGCAAAGCCTTGGGAGTGTTTTTATTGGAAGTGTTTAATGTGAGGCCACCTGACTGCAGAGATAGCCTTTGCCTTTCCAGGATATTCTTCACAGAGGAGGCACGTTCCCACAGCTAAAACTGCCTGACTGGGAAGCCTTCCTCCCTTCCTCTGGAACGTTTAATGTAGCTACTGACCTCGCGCCCAGGCAGGTGGTTCTGTCCGCATGTGGAGTAGCAGCACGACGGCCCCCGGCTCCTGCTCATGGGCTTCCCTGCCTGTGAGAGGCCTGCTGCCGTGGTTCTTCCCAGCCACCTCTGTGACTGCCGGTCCGTGATCCTTGGGAGCCTGAGCTTCACAAAGCTTTTTATCGTTAGTTCCTAAAATATAATCTGATAATTAATGGCTTGTGGGATCCATTATGAAGTACAATTAGATGGATGTAGGTTCCTGCCGTTTGAAGGGAATGACTAGCATTTATCTTCCTTTCCTCGATGCCAGAAGGTTGAAGTTGCTAGTGTGATGTTTATACACCAAGCAGGACTCCATGCCACATTGTTGGTTTGACTAGCGGGTAGTGCCCAATTTAATCACACACCCTCGAGCCACACACTGGCAGGGGCAAAAGGTCTACCCCTTCTTCCCAGGCACATCCCAAATGGCCACGTACAAACAGGTGAGGGTTGGCTTGGGCTCTGGTCGGAACTTTGATTGCTGCCACAAGGTGAGCTTGCACACTGCTGCCAGGGCAGATGAAGCCTGACACTGAGCAGGCTGCTTGCCGACAGCCACCAGTTCTATGTAGGCAGCCCTGGACCCAGCTCCCTCAGCAGGATCCTCAGGCCAGCAAGTCCCAGCCAGCTGCTTCTGCCTCCGGTGGTACCCTCAATCTGATACTCAAATCACCTAAGCTGTCAGCACTGGGATCTTCCCATTCCGAAGCAAATGAAGTTTTCAAAGGAGAGTCAGCCTCAAAAGCTGAAAACTGACCAGAAGATGGTGCTCAAACCTTTAGGACTTCGTCTCCACGTGAAGCCCTCACCAGTCCTGCCTAGGCTGTCTTGTCTTCTTAAGGTTTTTCAGTCTTATGAGCTCTCAGATTAGAACTCTTGATCCGCAAGTGGCAAAAGGGGACTGAATCTCCTTTTGGCCCCAGATAAAACCCACTAAAAGACAGTGCAGTGGCACATGCTTAAGGGACCTAGATGCCAAGCCCAGCAGATAAGAGTGCAGGAAGGCATAAGCCATAGGACAGTTGTTGGGGACTGCCGTGAGTCTCACTAAAATGCCTTCCAGCCAAAATAAATAAACATTAATTGCTGAGGGCCTGTAAGGGAAAGTGATTTTTAAAAGCCTCCTGAATAAAGAAAGCTGTACATTTTAAACCCAAGTTTCAGATCCTCTCGAGCAAGGAGAAACCCTTTGCAGGTTTCTGGCAGAGACCCAGACCGTGTCAGAACACTTGTTTTCTTCAGAATTTGCAGACTTGGCCGCTTGCTGGGCGGAGAGCGAATGGGAAGGCCAGGCTTGCTGCTGGGGCAGCACCCAGTAGGAAGCACAGACCCGGGGCTGGTTTGCCTGCTCTCGGCAGCAATGAGGTAAGGCCCATCCTGAACGTAATCTGTGCCCCGAATGAGCCTCTTGAAGCGGCTATGTTTGCTGACTGATTTTACAATGTTTGCTCCCTAGAGAAGCCCAAGAATGAATTTCATTGTAGCAAGACTTTTTCCAACTCAACTTGGACATTTTATTCTTTTCTCCTATTTGTGCCCCAGAGACCTTCTGAACTGCTGCCACTGAGGACGTTGTTAACGTTATTTCATCTCATTTGCTTCCATTATGGCAGTGGTGTTCGGTTTGCCTCATTCCCACGAGGTACTGTCCTTGTGGCCTCTGAGCTGAACACGAGTGTTTGCTGTGGTGTGGAGGAGTCTGCAGGCTTCTGGGGGAACCTGTGGATTTGATTCAGTGGAACCTGAAACCTCTGTTCCCATAGCTCATCAACCAGCTGGTGGGGAGGGAAAGGCAGTCAGATTCTAAGCTGGAGTCTAACTCCAGGGGGAATGATGGGATCAATTGTGGAACAGGATTTGCCCATCACAGGTAAGTGAGACGGCACACTGACGGTTCAAGAGCAAGGATTAGCACAGGAAGATGAGACTCCTACTGTCTCAGTCCATGAGCCTGAGACCAGAGGGGCCTCAAGGAAGCTGAGACAAATGGCTTTATTCATTTATTTTAAAAAGCCTGTCTCTTCTGTCTCAGAAGCTCAATGTTTGGAAAATTTTGAGCCCAGAAAGTCTGCAGTGTGAACAGTGGGTTCCTGTGATGATCAGATCCTCTCTAAGGAAGCTTGCTGCCCCACCCCCCTTACCCTTAGCCCCCACCCCACTGACCCGGGGAAAAGCAGTGCACCCTTCATCTCGGAGAAGAGCTCTGATAGTCAGGGGCTGAGGGCTGAAATGGGGTCGGGGCAGACAGATGGCAAATGGGGAGGCAAAGCCTGTCCCCTCCTCAGGGTCTACATCAGGTATAATCCCAGGATCAAGGAGAAAGGTGAGATGGGGCCCTAAAACTTTCTCTATTAACCCCAGGGGCTGTTGATGTTGCCTTCAGCACAAGCTGAGGACATGCTAATGCGGGGGAGGCGGGGTGTGCCTTTGAATTTAGTCTTTAGCAACTGTTTCTCTGAGAGCCATGGACTGGCTAAGGCATGAAGGGAATGGCTAGCCTTACACACAGTGGACAGATGGTTCTAGGGAGAAAGGCAATGTTTCTATTGGATCGAGGCTAGAAAGTTGAACAGCAACTTTAATCAACCCTCCCCAAGGAAGAATTCAGTAGTCCCAGCCCTGCTATACTTGGCCTGGTACATACCAAGGATACATGGGAAGAAGATGGAAAATGGGAATAAAAAAAACGGGGAGGGGGGGTTTGAAGGACGTGGTTGGAGGAAGTTGGTAGTTGTTCTGTTGCCATGGAAAACCTTGGGGATGGTAGGACTTGAACCAGAAGCTCAGAAGCACAGACGGAACCTGTAAAGTGGCTGCACCTACAACTTGGGGAGAAAAGCTGTCTGTACTTTGGGGAATACATTGTTGAGGGAAAAAAAACATTCCCTAGGCTAATTTAAATCACTTCTAAATTGTGAAGATTTCATCGTTTCCTTTACCAAGGCCAGCCGCACCTGCTACCACCCAGGGTGAAGACAGCTAGCCGGTGCGGGATGCTGTATAAATTTTATTACAAATGTTATTCATGTTCAGCTTGTACTAATCTATGTAAATAAAATATGTACTTTGAAAAAAATTATGCTGCGGAAGTTTCACATGGACTATGATGTTACGGACCTGTTTTGTCTTTGGTTCTGGGTGGCTGTCAGGCTGAAAGGCCTGGTTTCCTAGGGGCTATTGTGTGTGTCAGGCCATGTAAGCACGGGGGGTGGGGGGGGGGGAGTTTCCTGCCATGTGGAGTCTCATTTCCTAAACCCTCTTTCCCAGGGAGCAGTGGGGGGGAGTATTTCAGCACAGGCTTTGGAGTCTGGCCTGGGGACTCCCAGCTATGGCACTCTTAACTATGACCTTGAACGAGGGACTTACCCTTTCTGAGCTGCCTCTTCCCAGCTCCCATCTATACAACAGGGAATCATTGTACTTAGCCCATAGAATTGTTGTACGCATTAAAGGCTTGGATTTGATGAATTTGGTATAGAAAATTTTAGTTGTTGTGAATAAAGTCCTTCAGGTACAGGTCAGCCCTTCCCTGCATTCCTAGCCTTAAGGAAAATGTTCATTCCTGCACGTTTATGTGTCTCTTTTACATGTCTATGTGTTTTCTTCCTCTCCTGTCTCTGGATGCTTAGGGATTCCTATAACACTTACCCCTTTTCATTTATCTATTGAATCTCAACTGCTCCCAACACACAAAGTGCTGAACAGATAACTCATAAAAGAGCAGAAACCTTTCCCAGTGAACACCTGGAAATGTCACAGTGCTGGGAGCCAACGAGGAAACTAGAGAGGGAGACACAGATAGCACAGACATAATTTCTACAGTAAGAGCTCGGCAGGTAAGGCAGAAGGAGGCAGGTCACATCATGCAGCTCCTGACGCTGAGGTCAGCCCTGAGGCTGGGGGTGTAGGTGGGGGGCTCTGAGCTCACTTCTCCTGGGCAGTCCTAGGGTAGCATGAGAGTTGACCCTCGTCTGGAGCCCACAAGGGCCTTTAGGAAGGGATGCCCCTCTACCTATGAGGTGTCTTTGGGGAGAGGCTGGAGCTTTCCGTGTTGTATTATGGGCAACTCTCCCGGGAGTGTCTCAGGCAGCCTCAAGGCATAATTGTCGCATGGGTTGGGGTCCAGACATGAAGGTGAGTGTGTCCAGAGGAAAGGGACTGCTGCATGTGGGTCAGGCATGACTGTGCGGAGGTGATTCCCGGGTGATCCCATTATCTTAGGCCTAGGCCAGGACCAGCGGTGGGTGGCTGATGGCAAGAGGCTGTGCAGCCATGGAAAGGGCATGGACTTGGCAGCCTCCCAGCTCTACCTCTTAGCCGTGTGACCTTGGGTGAGTTGTTACTAACTACTGATTGTGAGGGTAAATCTTAACATTTGTAAAATGCCTGACAGAGTATGAATGCTTTGTGAATGACGGCTGTAACTGTTTATGGCACTCTAAAAGGCCCTGGGGAAAGAGGGCAGAGAAGGGCAGGAAAGGAGGATGCCTGATATATCCTAAGGTAGAGGGCCTGGAGCCCAGTGTGGGGATGCCCAAGGCCAAGGTAAGACTTAGCTTCCTGGGCAGCACCAAAGAACCCAGAGTGTCTGTCGCAGACTAGAGTGAGTGGTACTCAAAAGGAGAGCGGCTATCCCAGTGCTGGAGCAAGGGCTCTCAGAGCCCGTTGACACTGCAGCTGAGGGGTCACATCTGAATGAAGGCCCAGACTTCCGAATGCCAGGTGGAATACACCCAGTGAGAGCAGAGGAATTGGAAACAATGACTGTAATGATTTCTGGCCTTCCCTCCTTACCTCTGTAGCACTTGTATTCATTGTTTTATTTTACCCTCCATGAGCTTGTGCTCAGGGATATGTTTGGAGTGAAGAAAGAAGTGACCTGTGGCTCCATGTAGCCTTTTCTTAGGACCAGGGCCTTCACCCTTCCTTGGGAAATAGCCCAGGACTCACGGTGTCACTGAGAAGATGAGGCTTAGGACATGGGCATAGGACCAAGCTCGTTTTCTTGTGGATGTTCTCCAGGCTTTTTCTCGTGCATCTGTTCTGTCTTCTCCCCTGTCGCCCAGTGCTACCAGAGCGTAGGTCCATGTCTACTAAGACATTTGTGGCAGTTATTGAGTTGGCCCCTGGCTGCTGGCAACCCTGTGTGCAGTGGAACAAAATGCTGCCCAGTCCTGTGGCTGTGGATCAGACCATTGTGATCCGTAGGGTTTTCACTGGCTGATTTTCAGAGGTAGATCACCAGGCCTTGGTTCCTCATCTGTCTTAGTCTGGAAGCTCCACTGAAACCTGTTCAGCATTATAGCAAAAGCAAGCCTTTACTGAAAGAAAGGTGGTGGCTGCTCTCGAGGTGCGTTGGCCGGGAATTGAACCTGGGTCTCTCACATGGAAAGCAAAAATTCCATCACTGAACCACGAATGCCCCATAAAGGTTGGTGTCCACCCAGAGGCACCTTGAAAGATAGGCCTGGTGACCTACTTCCAAAATATCAGCTACCGAAAACCCGCAGAGCACAGTTCTACTCTGGCACATGTGGGGTCACCCTCAGTTGGAGGTGACTGGATGGCAACTGGTTAAGACGTTTGTATCTCCTCCAAATACCTAGCACCGGACGGTGTTCTCAGTGGATGCTCAGCGGGTATTGCCTGCTGCTGGAGGAAGAGGATGCTGGCCTCCCCTCTAGGATGTCAGGACTTTATTTTGAGGGTGAGGAGAGAATATGCTTCCTTACTCTGCGGCTCTGACCACGTGCTCTGTCTAAGCTGCTTTCAGCCAGTGGTGGAATATACCACTTAGTCTGCTCTCAGCCACCTCGTGTCTGTAGCCTGGTGGGGCAGAGTCGGCACTTGGCCTG